>NC_091069.1:72827500-74077500 GCF_032405125.1 Capricornis sumatraensis | reverse complement strand
GTTTCATCCTGCTGCTCACACTATACCTGAAAGATGTCTAGGTACTACGCACTGACTGACCTTGCTAAACTTCACAAACCAAAGGGAAACAAAATGTAGTTACGGTGAATGAAGTAGGAATAGAGGAGTAGAAAAAAGGAGTAAAAATCAGAAGTGAGTTCTAATACTATGTCATAGTAACTTCAGGTTACTAGTTTGTGTTTTTTTGTTTTTGTTTTTTTTTTTTTTATAAAATGGAGACAATAAACTCTGATTTTGTCCAACCCATAGGACCTTGGAGAGACTAAAGTATGATAATAAAAATGGTGAATATTGTAAGTTATCGCTATTTTTAATTATCATAGGAAGTTATGCAATGAACAGCTTTTTTCTAGACTTTTTTTCTCCTTATAGCAGAGATGTAATTATAATACATAAACGAATTATAATGTGACATTGGATAGTTCTGATATTTTTATCAGAGCTGCATAAAACGCTCTTTGTTGATACATTTTAATTTAAGAGATAATTTTTTCTAAAATATATGGATATTTTAAAGCTCAAGTATATAGGTAATTATCTTAAACAAAATTTTGAAGTTGAACTAACAAGCAGTTTCCATATTAATTAAGGCACTATGGGCAGCAGTATGGTATCTTGAAAAAGATAAATGCCATTTTCTACTGATGAAAGTCTCTCTTCTTTCAAATCACTCTAGGTCCTAACATTAAATTCTCATAAGAATTTTTTTAAATTTAAAACATTTCCTTCATTTGCTTTAGTTTTTCTATTCATACACAGATTCAAGAAAAGTTGCCAAAATATACTAGGAGGTCCTGAGTACCCGTCACCCAGTTTCTTCCAATGACAATATCTTGCATAACAACAATACAATATCAAAATGAGGAAAGTGGCCTTGGTTTAATCCACAGGGCTTATTCCAGTGTCACCAGATTTAAAAGAACGTGTGCTTGTCTGTGTGTATGTGTGTGTGTAAATCTCTACGCCATTTGTCACGTATTACATGGGACACATTAACCATCACAACATCAAGATCAGAACTACTCCATCATCATAAGGCTCCTTCTTGCTAACTTCTTATAGCCACATGCACTCTCTTGCCCTACTCCAATCCTAACTCTTGCCAAACCACCAATATCTCTCTTTATTATGGTGTCATGTCAAGAATGCCAGATAAATGGAATCACCCAGTATATAAACTTTTGAGATGGAAATATCTACCTAAAATATAAAGAACAGTTTCTTCATATGCTGTATAAAGATATTTTTCTAGAAAGGGAGAACATACTTCCATAAAGCTTGAAAAAATAACATTCTAAAGTAGAATTTTATCCAAAATAAAACTTGTTTCCTAAGATCTAAAATTGTTTTAGTAGCTGCAAAATTCGTATCTAAAACCCAGAGTTATAAATATTTTACTTATTTCAATACTTGAGTACTTCAATTCATTCACACATCAGACTCGGTTATTCAGTGTAATAAGAAATCTGATATAGACAGTAGTTAGCTTTCTATGGTTGATTATTATAATACTGTTGTCTTTGAAGCATGAAATTTATTTTTTCAATGATTGACTATAGATTTTAATGTAACACTGCTATGATTACAACATTTGTCTTTCAGTTACATTCTGAAAATAATTTGATTAAACAAATTAGTGAATATCCATTCAATAAAAGCCTATATAGCAATTTAGAAGGATGATAACAGTATAAAATTCAATGATCTGGGAATATATTCCTGAGCTATTAGTAATCATCATAGAAGGTTACAAAAATATTTTATGTAATACAGTTTTATCAAACAATGCATACAAATGCACACAGATATTAAAAAAGACATTTGGAATAGTATATCCATATTGTGTAATAAGTATTTAAAATGGGACACTCTATTGTTTGGAATATTGTTTGGAACAGTATTTTAGATATGCTTTTAAAAAGACTTAAACCCAGTCTGACTTACAAGATAACTGTTCTTATATAAAGGACAGTATTTCCCTTATGCTACAAAGTCAGTCTACTTGTACAGTAACACTATTTTCTTATTATTTAGTTGTACTTAATTTAATTAGCATTTTTGCTATATTCATTTTCAATTCAAAATAATTCAATTTTTAAATTTCCTTCATATCTTCACCAGCAAAAGAATAGTGGTTAAATAATACTGATGGTTTCAAAACAAAAACTAAAAAAATAAAGACATCAACATTTTAGTTTCTCTAAATATGTCAAATTCAGCATTTAATAAAGTCCTTAGAGTACACATGCTCCAGTGTTGCCCAACTCACATGATTTCTTCTTCCTTTACTTATTAAACAAAGCTGCAGTACAACTGCACAACCATTTACCATTTTTTCCTGTTTCACAGCAATTTTTAGTGATATTCATAAATTATGGCATAGTATTGATCAATATTATATATAGCTGTGGGTAGACTTTTCCCTCTTCTGCCACCACTGGCAGCATAGAAAAATTGTCCAATCAGTGCATCTGCTTTCATTCCCCTGAATAAAGCTTGCAGTTTATGGTGTCAATAGTATGTAATTTTCTTTTAAAATGGAGAGTTTACCTTTCATATATTAGGGATTAGGATTAATACTTCAAAGGTATCTATTATAAAGTTTTTCAATTAACAAGTACTCATAGAATAATAGGGTCAATTACTGATATAATTTCCTTTTAATATTTTACATTTATTATCATTTTGTAACCACAAATGTATCTCAAGGAAATATTCTCTTTTAATTTTGAAAAAAGTCATGCAACTTGAAAGAAAGCGCATCAACTACTTTACAAAAACAAAATGTGAATCCTGCACTATTGATGATGCAAATACCACTACTACTACTATTGGTAACACCTAATACTTACGCAATGATTATTATGTATCTTTCTGTAGTTTAACTCCTTTTATCTTAACAATGACCCTATGAGTTAAGTGACTTATTCACCGATTTAACTGGTTATCCTGATCACACCATCAGATTATGGGATTGCACTTGGATACAGATAGTCTGTCTCCAATTATGTAGTGCTAGAGAGGACATTTGGAGAAGGCAATGGCACCCGACTCCAGTACTCTTGCCTGGAAAATCCCATGGACGGAGAATCCTGGTAGGCTACAGTCCATGGGGTCACAAAGAGTCGGACACGACTGAGTGACTTCACTTTCACTTTTCAGTTTCATGCACTGGAGAAGGAAATGGCAACCCACTCCAGTGTTCTTACCTGGAGAATCCCAGGGACAGGGGAGCCTGGTGGGCTGCCGTCTATAGGGTCGCACAGAGTTGGACACAACTGAAGCGACTTAGCAGTAGCAGCAGCAGAGTGGATATTACAGAAATTCATCAAAATGGGAACTCATCTCAGGTAATCTATAGCTGAATATTGTGCTCCCAAAGTCCCCATTTTCAAACTTTCCCATGTCTGCATTAATCATCCACAACTTAGCTTGAAAGCTGCAGTAGTTCATTAGTTTTCCAATAGCTGATGAAACAGTCTAGGGATCATGCATGGATGTTTTCTCGGTGCCTTAATCATTACTTCACTATATTGTAAGCTTGGCCTGAAGGCTAAATATCATATACAAAGGAATATGGATACATAATTTCTAGCTACCTTGATGCCAAAAGTGGTCTACAAATTTCCCTCGAATTTTATTAAAAATTTAAGAACTTATTTCAACATCTTTACTCTTTCATCCTTCAGCTTTAAAATAACATTAATGCTAACTTTACAGATGAACCAGCATTCTAAAGATGTGACACTTCTCTTTGAAAGAATATCTGGAATTTAGAAGACGAATCTGAGTATCAGCTCTGGTCTATGACATTCGATAAGTTGCTTAACCTCTCAGGGTCTTACTTTACTCAATCTGGAAAATTTAATTATGTCATTTCCATGGTAATAGGCTTTTCTAAGAAATGTTTACAAGAATCAAAGATGAATTAGAGGTTCATTTAGCGATGGTGATCCAAAAGGACTCCCATGGACTAGCCCAATTTAGAGATTTGCTTGTGATCTGCTATTTTCCCCACTCTGATCATTAAACAACTACAATTAACTTTACTTGTTTTTGCACTTTCTGAAAACAACTCTAATTGACAGAATAAATGCTATAACATTTTCACTTTATGATCAATTTGAGGCCATCTTTGGAAAGAATAAAAGTGTCATCAAGTTAATATTGACTCTGCAGATGGAGAGTTTACACAGAACCATTTTCTGGTGTCCACTGAGAGAGCAACTAGATAATCTGTGCATGCCTGTTTTCACCTGACCCGTTAAAATCTCAACCATATACTGGGGACTGAAGATCAACTCATGTATAATTAAGATCATTCTTATTCCATATCCTATGAAGATGTATAGGTGCAAAAAGAGAACCAAACATATTCCCCTATAATGTGCTACTTGGACCTAGCCAAACCTCATCAAAGATCACTTCAAAGATCAATTCTTCACATCCACAGAATCAAGTTTAAATGATTGTGTGTGACTAGGCTGTTCCATTTTGCCCATTGCATTATGCATGATCTTCGGCTGCTCCTAATATAACAAACTGCAATGTTTCAACAGTGATTTGCATTCTGTGCTAAACTTCAACGGCCATTTCCATTTTATAGACTAATGGTATATTACACTGCATATTTGTAATATCACTTTTTACAGTTCTTATTAATACTAGAGCTTTGTTTAGACAGTGAGAAGAAATAGGCCCTTTAAAATATTTACCATTTTATATATAACAGGAAAAAGGTAATCTTACAACAACAGCTTTTTCCTCTGGCATTGTTTTGATTTTTACTCCCTTCTCTCTCCCAGCCAGGCATTTCCATAATTGCTTCTTATCTTGTTGTGTAGACTGAGAAACTGGTAATAACTGTACCTGAGTGACTATTGTAAAGACAATAATATTACCTGATAATAGAATTGTACAATGGTCCAACTTTCTATTACTCTTAAAGCAACTCATATTAATAATTTAAAATATAATATTAATGTAGTTTCTATTCTGATTCTAGAGATAGTAGAAAGGACTGTAAAGGAAGAATATAGCATCACTAATAATGTCTAAAGTTAACTTCTTAGATGCCATTATTTATATATATATTAGTTATTTAATATATATTTTATTTAATAATATGCCATTATTTATTTATATATTTGTATTTGTGGTAGAAAACTAAAGTAGAAAATTGTCTCAATTTCTACAGCTGAAAAAGCCTTAAAATGTCATTGTTCTGTAATGCTTAAATTTATGATCACTTATTAGAACTCCAGAGAAATTTCCTAACACCATCAAAAATGGCATGGCAAAGAACACATTTATATCTTTTAAATTTTAATAAAGTTCGGTTGATCATCTATTGCATTAGTCACACTTTGTACTCTCCAGATAAAATGAGATCTTCACAACCCAGATAATCATGATAGTGTTATCACTCATCTAGAGCCAGACATCCTGGAATGCAAAGTCAAGTGGGCCTTAGGAAGCATCACTACGAACAAAGCTAGTGGAGGTGATGGAATTCCAGTTGATCTTCAAATGCTAAAAGATGATACTGTGAAAGAGCTGCACTCAATATGCCAGCAAATTTGGAAAACTCAGAAGTGGCCACAGGACTGGAAAAGGTCAGTTTTCAGTCCAATCCCAAAGAATGCTCAAAGTACCGCACAATTGCACTCATCTCACACACTAGTAAAGTAATGGTCAAAATTCTCCAAGCCAGGCTTCAACAGTATGTGAACCTTGAACTTCCAGATGTTCAAGCTGGATTTAGAAAAGGCAAAGGAACCAGAGATCAAATTGCCAATGTCCACTGGATCATTGAAAAAGCAAGAGAGTTCCAGAAAAACATCTATTTCTGCTTTATTGACTATGCCAAAGCCTTTGACTGTGTGGGTCACAATAACTACGGAAAATTCTGAAAGACATGGGAATACCAGACCACCTGACCTGCCTCCTGATAAATCTGTATGCAGGTAAGGAAGCAACAGTTAGAACTGGACATGGAACAACAGACTGGTTCCAAACCAGGAAAGGATTATGTCACCCTGTATATTGTCACCCTGCTTATTTAACTTATATGCAGAGTATATCATGAGAAACGTTGGGCTCAAGGAAGCACAAGCTGGAATCAAGACTGCCGGGAGAAATATCGATAACCTCAGATATGTAGATGATACCACACTTATGGCACAAAGTGAAGAAGAACTAAAGAGCCTCTTGATGAAAGTGAAAGAGGAGAGTGAAAAAGTTGGCTTAAAGCTCAACATCCAGAAAACTAAGATCATGGCATCCGGTCCCATCACTTCATGGGAAATAGATGGGCAAACAGTGGACAGTGGATGACTTTAATTTTGGGGGCTCCAAAATCACTGCAGATGGTGATTGCAGTCATGAAATAAAAAGATGCTTACTCCTTGCAAGAAAAGTTATGACCAACCTAGACAGCATATTCAAAAGCAGAGACGTTACTTTGTCAACAAAGGTCCATCTACTCAAGGCTATAGTTTTTCCAGTAGTCGTGTATGGATGTGAGAGTTGGACTATAAAGAAAGCTGAGCACCGAAGACTTGATGCTTTTGAACTATGGAGAAGACTCTTCAGAGTCCCTTGGACTGCAAGGAGATCCAACTAGTCCATCCTAAAGGAAATAAGTCCTGAATATTCATTGGATGTTGAAGCTGAAACTCCAACCCTTTGGCCACCTGATGCGAAGAGCTGACTCATTTGAAACGACCCTGATGCTGGGAAAAACTGAAGGCGAGAGGAGAAGGGATGACAGAAGATGAGATGGTTGGATGGCATCACCGACTCAATGGACATGAGTTTGAGTAAACTCCGGGAGTTGGTGATGGACAGGGAGGCCTGGCATGCTGCAGTCCATAAGGTCGCAAAGAGTTGGACATGACTGAGTGACTGAACTGAATTGAATGCAACTGTCCCCTTCTCACTGGATTATTATTTTTTCGTATATTTTGCTTTAAAAAGTTTTACTTCTTCATTAATTTCCAGATCTCACATTTTCATCTTTGTTGGCTTCTAGAAAGATGACATCAATGATCAGCAGTCTCCAAATTCTCTCCTGTAAGCTTTTTTTCCCCCTTTGGATATTTTCTCCTATTCAGCAGAGACATGGTTTGAGCTATTTTTCTATTCCAGACACAATTCTCCAGTGGGCTTTTCATCAATAAATAAAGACACATGCTGCTATCACAGCTGCTCAATACCTACCAAACCCCTCATTAGCTTGTGGCTACAACATAAAATGAAGATATTTTAAATGCCTCTTGAAAGTCTAGTCACAAAACTACACTTTGCTTTTTAGCATTCCAAGTTAAAGGATCTAAAACTCAACTTCATTTAAAATTATATCAATGGAAACAACACCAATTCATAGATCTTTTGTTATTTATATCCATTTCATAGAAATGGTAAAAATGTATAAAATTAATCTTTCCACATGTATCTGTCACCATTTCAATAGAGAAAGAAATCTTGATGGTTATTAAGCTAAGCTGCTTGTCTTTTCATAATTTTCATCCATCTGCACTAGAAGTTTTAAGACAATTTCTTCTTCCTCATTCAAAGGTAAATTTCCTACTTTCCCTATGCCACTGTTCACCTTCATCATTATGGAACACGGTTTGCATAATTCCTAGGTCCTCAGGTCATCCAAGAGACACTGCCATCATCAAATAGCAATACTGCACCTTTAGGTTTCCTGAAGTTTTTATGAAGGCTCAAAGAAATAACGAATCTAGCAGTCACTCACATGAAGCCTTAGATTGTTAGGAAAAAACATGGATCACAGTGGTCATTTAATCCAGTCCATACGTTGTATAGGATGAGGTCCCAAGGGTAAACTGACTTGTTCAAGGTCATAAACCTTGTCAGGGTCACCCACAGGAAAGAAATGTTGTTTAACTGTTCCATTCCAGGACTCTCCCTACTGCATCAGCCATCTTCCCAAAGACTCCTTTGCATTTCCCTATCATAAATTATCTCTTTTAATTCTTTCCAACTTCTTTGGATGTTCACAGCCCAATGAAGGAACACAGTTCTTCAGAAACAATTATCTTTTCTAAAGGTAAATCAATGATTTTTAAAACATATATACACATACTTTCGAACCTGGTTATTTTCCAGCTCTGCTTTAAATAGAGCTATCAACTCTGACAGTTAAAGGCACCAAAGAAGCAGTTATTATTCAGAACATCAGTAAGATGCAATGATTACCATAAACAAACAAATTCACTCTAGATTATCCCTTAGTATGGATCATGTTAAAATATTTGCTTCATGTGAGGTCTCAAGGTTCAAATCTTACATGGCCTTACACGTTTTGAAAACATGGTTTTATTGTTACACTGGATTATTCCTTTCTTTTGAAGGATCTTCTTGGGTAGGGAGCTGTTTGTCAATATATAAGTTCAGTGACTTTTAGAGCATAGGTATATCTCCAAAGACAAAAAACTTGCTTTGTCCTCAGAGCCAAGGAAGTGCACAGACTGGCTAAGAGTCCCCAGTGGCTGCCCACGAATGGCACATTTACTTCATCATTAGAATGAAGCATCATGAAAGCCCAGAGCTGAGGACCTGACTGCATGGAACAATTGCTCCTTTCTGTGCTGCTTTGGAAATGGTTAATAAAGCCTCCAGTTAGCACTTGTCATCATAGTGTACCATTTCTCACAGAAATATATATTTAGAGGATAATTTTATTTCATGTTAGTTGGATGAAATAAACAAATTGCTTCAAGTCAGAAATATGTTTGGAGAGATTGAATCCAAAAGTTCACATAGCTATCACAGGTCCAGATTTCCTTAGGATGACTTCATTCCAAGGATTTCTGTAAAGACTTTTTTCTTAAAAACTAGTATTTCAGAAGTCCTATTTGGAAACCAGGCTTGCTTCAGTTCAGTAACTGCTTCCCAGAGAAATTCATTCCTTTTAAACCAAAAAGAAAAAGGAATTTTCATTGAAGAATGTTAAAGGCTTAGGGTTTACATAAGAAAATAAAACAAACATAAGAAGGAAGTACACATGTTCCTAATGAGATTCTTCTCTCTTTCCATCTCTGTCTTATAATCACTTTCACTCTGACATTAACAAGTGAATGATGAGTATATTCGTGTCTTTATTTAAATTTTTAGTGCAAGCCAAAGTCTTAATGCTATTTCCATGAAGGATTTGTCCATGAATTCTTTCCAAGAGTGGCAAGAGAGCATGCAATCACATTTGTCTAATTTATGATATCACTTTGAGGTATAGGAACAAGTACATTAACTAACCGAATGATACAAGACGGTCCACTTCTCCTTTCCTAAAAAGAGAGAAACATTTCTTCCTGAGAGACTCCACTAAACGCAATTTATTCTCTTTGTCTGGGCAACCTCATAAAACAAAAGTGGAAAATTCATCCCAGAAAATCAGTCATTATCATATTGTAATTTTATTACTGTTTCTGGACAAATTTTTCTAACATTCTTGCAGCTTTCTATTATGATTCACAATATCTGCAATGAGAAAGCAGATGAGGTAAGAACCCATTAAGAGGCAGTTACAATACTGCTGGACTCAGCTAATAATCCCTTTATTTTTCATTTTTATTACTCTATAGTTTATAAATGACAATCTACTCATCACCTATTGCTATAAAATATTTTGATTTAGCAATGGAAATATGCATAAATAAACAATACCTCCTGGAAGCTTTCCACAATCCTTAACAGCCCATAAATGTTTATCATATCATTTGCTGCCTACTAGACTTATTTCTTGGGGATCTAGATGAACTCTTAATCTTAGCTATAATAACTGCTTATAAACCCAGCTTCCTTTCTCCTGCTTTAACTGTTTTATCTACTGTCTGGAATCACAGTGAATTTGTCTCATTAATATTAAAGTCTTCTAAGCTACTAATGTTCATTCAGACAGACTAGTCTTGACCTAAAACATGGAAGAGAACACCAAAATTGTGAATCTGAACTTTTCTAACTTTAAGATAAAGTAAGCAATGTTTTGGCAAGCATTGTGACAAGCCAGGAGATAGCTACACACAATTTACTGGGTATAAATGGAGAAAGCTGAACAGGTTCTCATCAGTATAACCCTTCTAAAAAATTTCATAGCCTTTTTCTCCCATTAGCTAACATTAATGTCAAAAATCTCCAATATAGGAAAGCTTTTGTAGCAATCTGGGACACTATCATTTGGTTTCTTTTAGACCATTTCTATAAGAAGTAAATACAACCCAGACACAATGAATGAAATAGAACCTTGGTGCACTGAACTATGGTTTTCAAAAGTAAGAACAACTTTAGACTGTTAAATTTAAAACCATTCTGAAGAACTTTCTGTAGACCATGAAACTTGTATTAGGTCAGTAATGTCTTGCCCCTCTCCTCTATTATTTCTTTGATTTTTCATTTTTCTTTATATCAGTCCACACTAAAAAAAGAACGCACAACCTAAAAAGTGAAGGTATAGTATTTACCTTTGAAAAGCCTTCTCTCCTTTTTCCCTTCGTCCTCCTTTTTTTTCTTTTTTCTTTTTTTTTTTTTTTTAACTAGGTCTTCTCTGGTTTTATTCCTGCTCGCTGACTAATTTCTGAGGCTGATATTTAATGTCCTCTCAAGAATTGTTTTCAAGATGTATTCAGCTGCCTAAGATCAGCACACAGTTATTGGTTTCCTACTCTATATAAGGGTTTCCTTGGCAGCTCCGTGGTAAGGAATCTGCCTGCCAATATAGGAGACACAGCAGACATGAATTTGATCCCTGGGTCAGGAAGATACAGTGGAGAAGAAAATGGCAACCCCCTCCAGTATTCTCGCCTGGGGAAATCCCATGGACAGAGGAGCCTGGTGGACTACAGTCTGTGGGGTCGCAAAAGAGTCAGACACAACTTTGTGACTAAATAACAACTCTGTCTAAGGCACTGTGCCAAATGCTATGCAAAGAGGTAAAAAGCATGCTCACTGCTCTGCAACACATTAGAATCTAATGGAGAGCATTAAATATCATCATCAGAAGGTAATTCAGTGAATCTCAACCTAGACTACACGAGTATTACCTGTGAGGCATTAAACAATGGCAATACTAGGGTTCTACTTTAAAACATTAAGCTGGAATCTAAGGTGGTTAATGACGATGTCTTCACATAAATAATAGGGATAATATTATCGTCAGGATTCAGCAAAAGATGTCATAAATGAGTACTTACATGTAACTATCACCCCATGTGTCCCTAAAGTTCAAGGCTCCAGCGAAACTTTAAATCCATGTAACTCTAGAGACCATAAAGCATTAAGCTGTGCTGTTTGTGTTCAGTCCCTACCGTGTCCAATTCTTTGTGACCCCATGGGCTGTAGCCCACCAGGTTCCTCTGTCCATGAGACTTTCCAGGCAAGAATATGGCATTGGGTTGCCATTTCCTCCTCCAGGAGATCTTCCCAATCCAAGGGTCAAACCCACATCTCCTGTATCTCTTGCATCGGCAGGTGCGTTCTTTACCACTGAGCCACCTGGGAATCCTTAATGCATTAGATACTAATGATCTAAAATTATTCACTGGGTGCCTTTTCTCACAACTTATTTCTTCTGCATTTACAGAAGATGCTCCATGTCCATTTGAACAGGATTCATTAGGAAAAGAGGGTATATGAGTTATCAATTGTTGTAGAGTAAATAAAAAAATGAAGTGGCTTAAAACTATAATCAACAGGTATTATCCACACTATTTCTGTGGACCAGGAATTCAGTAACATCTTAACTGAGGAGTTCTGGCTCAGAGTCTCACTGAAGTACAGTGGAGAGTTTGAGTGTAGCTGGAGTCAGCTTAAAGGCTTGAATGGAGGTGGAGGATCTGCTCCAAGGTGACTGACTCACAGTGATAACAACATAACTCTTTTCAGTTCATAGCTTTTCAGTTTCCTTCTTTGCTACCTATACTTAATTTTCTCCCACCCATGATTTAAGACCAACAAGTCTACTCATATTTAATAAATAATCATTGAATAGCTTCTATTTTTCAGTTTTGAAGATGTCACAAGTTAAAGGAGGAAAAAAAAAAGATGTTTATACACAGGTAGTACTTGTGGTGTAGTATAATACACAATACACATAGAATAAACAAAGGGATTATGGCAAATGAAAGGAAGGGCAAATTAATCAAAAATGAATGACTACAGGTAGAATTACAAAATAAGGTAGCATTAAACTTGTGTACTGATGATAAATGTGAGTTTCTAAGAGGTAAAAAGAGGAAATATGGTATTTCACTTGAGTCTCTTTGCTAGGATCATTGGTGCCTTTGTTATCCTATCTCACAAGGTTGGCCTCATTAATATGATTCTTGGACTAAAAAATAGTTATTAAGGAGGAGTTTATGGATGAATGTGGAGAATATTCTTAAAACCGTCTAAGCGCATGTAATGGTAGGTAGCTATTGAAAGGATTACGGAAGACAGAATAGCTTCAGTATCGACAGTAAAACTAAACACAAAATCTTTGGTAGCAAGTGATATTAGAATGTGGAAAAGTATGAATTTTAAGTGAAACCGATTACTATGCTTTTTTCTTTTTAAAAATCCTGTGGCAACACTCAATAATCTGGGAGTGGAATGGAAAATGTAAACAGAGTGCAGGCCTGGAGATTAAAAATGGTTGGAAGTCAATGGGAGAAGGAATTGAAGGTCACAAAGAGGGGAGCCCAGGAAATAGCAGAAAACTCTCATGCAGTCTGAGAGGGTACAGTGGACAGCAAAACCAGGAAGAGCCTGAAGAACCAAGGTCACAGTGCAGGTGAAGAGCTAACAAACCTATTGTTAGGGCTTCTGATAACTGAATTAAAGTAATAATTGAGTTCTTAGGGTCAAAGATTGAAAACTTGGTATCCTTAGATTCAAGCCAAAGAGGAATAACTACTTTTCTTGAGTTTTACAAAGGTAACAACAGCAAGTTAAATTGGCCTAACTTTTCCTTAACAATTTAGTCTAGGAAACACCAACTCTGAAAAACCAACAATCAAACCAGCTCTACCGTTTTTGACAAAGGTCATCTTCACATTCTTGAACATGTCTTCTGTTATTACTCAACTTTATTTTTGTTCCAAGGGTTTGAAGATACAAACCCTTCTATGTTTGAAGGGTTCAGGTACTTCTATACAAATAAATATTTCCTCTTTATAGACTAAGTCTAATGTTGAAATTGTGTTTTTAACTTTTTTTCCCCTTGGGAGCTCAGAAGAGAGGTCAGGGGCACAAATGCAAATTCATGGGTCATTATCCTGAAAGTGAAAGAGGAGAGTAAAAAAGTTGGCTTAAAGCTCAACATTCAGAAAACGAAGATCGTGGCATCTGGTCCCATCACTTCATGGGAAATAGATGGGGAAACAGTGGAAACAGTGTCAGACTTTATTTTTTTGGGCTCCAAAATCACTGCAGATGGTGACTGCAGCCATGAAATTAAAAGACACTTACTGCTTGGAAGGAAAGTTATGACCGACCTAGACAGCATATTAAAAAGCAGAGACATTACTTTACCAACAAAGGTCCATCTAGTCAAGGCGATGGTTTTTCCAGTGGTCATGTATGGATGTGAGAGTTGGACTGTGAAGAAAGCTGAGCGCCGAAGAATTGATGCTTTTGAACTGTGGTGTTGGAGAAGACTCTTGAGAGTCCAGGCAGGGAGATCCAACCAGTCCATTCTGAAGGAGATCAGCCCTGGGTGTTCTTTGGAAGGAATGATGCTAAAGCTGAAACTCCAATATTTTGGGCACCTCATGCGAAGTGTTGACTCATTGGAAAAGACTCTGATGCTGGGAGGGACTGGGGACAGGGGGAAAAGGGGACAACAGAGGATGAGAAGGCTGGATGGCATCACCAACTCAATGGACGTGGGTTTGGGTGAACTCCGGGAGTTGGTGATAGACAAGAAGGCCTGGCGTGCTGCGATTCATGGGGTCTCAAAGAGTAGGACACGACTGAGCAACTGAAATGAACTGACTGATCCAAAAGAAGATGAAAAATGTTGTGTAAGTATAACAAATGTCCTTATGTTCATCCACTAAAGAACTATTTATTAATCTCCTCTATGTGCCAGACACAGTGCCAGGTGCTCGGTTACAACAGTGAGCAAAAACTTTATGCTACAGGACATATAAATGGCCTTCACTGAAGGTGGTATCAATCCCTACAAGCACTGTTGAAAATGTTAGACTGCAATTGTAAAGTTATATTACCAGGGGGTTATATTCAAATTCAGTAGGTAGAAGCAGGTCCCCTAGGCCTACTCCAGTATCTGTCAAGATCCTGCTCCACAAAATATTGTCCCTCGTTCTACGCAAATTTTGACTGTGCCTCTGGATATTCATGTCAGTAAAAAAAAAAAAAAAAAAAATCCATTTATAATAATCTAAGTCTAGAACTTACATCTGTTTCACAGGTAAACATAGATTATTGCATGAGTTTTATACATACTGAGCTTTCCAGGAATTCCACCTATAGTATTAATCAAGAAAAACTTAAACTTTGGTTGCTTTATGTCTGTCTGAATTTAACGAGATTTGTTACATCTGAAAATCAGATCAGACTGCAAAACCACACATAGTAATTGAGTTGATGATTTAACATATCTCATTAGACTGTAACTGTTACACTCACAGTGCAAGCAAATGACTAATTAATTGAGTTTTATCTTGTATTATGCTTGAGTATCAAGATACTAATATATATAATTTTATAACTACTATCATAAATTACTTTTCATTCTCCTTTTTGAGAAAGGAGATATAGATTTGTAACATATAGATTTGTAAATTGGATTGTATGTGGTTCCTATTTAACCACACAGGTCATTCCAAGATAGAAAAGGAGATATGACAACATATTTAGTTTTGTTTTTACATGTATCTTTACATATAATTTATGGTATGCGTATTTTTGAGGAATGGGTAATAGGTTTAATCTGCTATGATGATTAAGAGCACAGTGTTTGAGTAAGACAGTAGTGAGTTCAAAACTTAGATTTGCCATTTATCTTTTCTTTTTCTCCTTCTACCTTCTTACCATTTGAATTTCTATGTATGGATTTTTTCAAGGGTTATTTTGGACAGTAAGTTAGGTTTTGCTCTTTGGATACTGTCTACTGGCATATAGGTTTAATCATGCATATAATTCTACCCTAGACATCAGGGAGATTCTGTTTTTAACTCACAAGAGATATCAAAATGTTGTGGAAGCCCATATTCTTAGGATGAAAAGATTACATATCTGGGCTTTGTGGATGGAAGACAACATCTGATATATGCTCTATTATTTGTGTTACATAATATACATTATACTTTCAAAACGGCATTTCAAAAAAATACCTACAAAAATCAATAGTGCTTTTATTTTTTTTTTTTTTTCTTTTTTCCTAGAGCCGAAAGTTGTTCACCAGTTTAAGCACATGAAATTAGGCTTTCTTACTGTAGCAGCAGTGACTGGGTCAGTTTTCTTGAAGAAAAATCACTCTTAACTCCATGGTGCTTAGGAAATAATGCTATCTGAATGTGACAAAAGAGATTTCAACATAAAACTATGTGAAATGTTTTAAAATATATGCTTTTCACAAATTTTGGAATTTCTAATTATGGGTTATGAAGCTTTCAACCCAAAGATCACTCAAGTGAATCTAAACCCACCTATGGGAAATCCACCAAGGAAGAACTCCTCCCAATAACCAACCTTGGTTGTAAGAACCACAAAAACACAAAATGCTGACATTATCGAGTTAATTTTAAAAAGTAGCATTCAAAATTGTAGAGATGGTATAAGCCAATTATCTGCAATTGAAGCCTGGCTTTGAACGATGTTGTTGTCCATGGATATCTTCTTCTTTTAATTTTTTTCATATTTCCTTTAACAAAGAAAGCATTCACTTAAATTTTTTAAAATACAAGTGTATGTATATACACTGTGTGACCTGAGACGGCAGCCCACCAGGCTCCCCCGTCCCTGGGATTCTCCAGGCAAGAACACTGGAGTGGGTTGCCATTTCCTTCTCCAATGCAGGAAAGTGAAAAGTGAAAGTGAAGTTGCTCAGTCGTGTCCGACTCATAGCAACCCCATGGACTGCAGCCCACCAGGCTCCTCTGTCCATGGGATTCTCCAGGCAAGAGTACTGGAGTGAGGTGCCACTGCCTTCTCCAAGAAAAAAGCTAAGAGATACAAAGACAACCTTCTAATTCAGTATAGATTTTGGCTCTGTTGGTCCTTCAAGCTTCTCAAATTGTTTACTGCCATGAACTGAGAGAAATTAGACCACTGACTAATGTGCTGCTCCCCAGGTGCAGTGAAAAACATCAACCTTTAAAAGGTGCCTTAAAAATGAGAAATGTTGCATGAATTGATATTTTAGCTGTGTGCGTGTATATAAACCTTTCTGGATATGACTTGCCATTTGGTTGGGTACTTATTTTGGGCTACTCAATTTGTATATGGATGTGTGTAATTTCATGATGTGAGTAAATCTTGGCATTTGGGCTATATTTGGGCAAAGAGTAGGTGTGAAATTATACACACAAGGTGGCCAAACAGCCAAATGGCAAACCAATTACATAAATGTAGTTTTGAGTACCAAAAAAAAAAAAAAAAAATTCTGCATTAGTTATCATAAAATCAGAATTTTAATATCAGTTATTATTATTACTACTATTACTTCTGGTGCTACTGTTACTACAGCTACAGAGTTCTATTGTACACTTATCATGCATGTAAAATTTACCAGAGTTGTACATGAATTGTTCCATTTTCACCCAATAATAATCTTCTATGTGAGGTAAGTATTATCAATACCATCAAATGATAAGTAAAATGATACTTGGAAAGATTTAGTATCTCAGCCAAGTTGCACACATGTAAGGGATAAAATCCAGATATACTGAACTAAAGATCAAACACTGAATTTCATTGAAATTCTGCCTTTGAGATCTATCATGTGACTTTGGTACTTATGAGCAGCTTTGCATACTACTTTCATTATCTGCAAAATGAAGATGATCAGATGTGCCCTAGAACGGGAGTGAAAGTACAATAAAAACAAAAAGTGATGCAATGCATAAAGGACTGGTATTAAACTATCTTCCCCTTTCCTGTATTCCCAATAGACAATTTATTCTTACATCAACTGTAAGAGTAATACTAATGAACAACAGAAAACTACACAAATATATTGGCTCTAATACTAAGTGTTTTTTTAAGTTTAAAAATACGTTATAGTTCATTTTAATTCTTTCAGAGATCCCCAAAACATAATATACAGAATATATATTTTAAAATCTCACATACATACATAAGCTAATCACTATCCATATAAAAAACTTGAACATAAATGTTCATAGAAGCCTTATTCATAATAGCCAAAAAGTAAATCAATCCAAATGTCCATTAAATTGATAACAAAATGTAGTATATCCATATAATGGAATATTACTTAGAGGTGAAAAGGAATGCAGCATTGATTCAGGCCACATATCTACATGGATGAACTTTGTAAAATTACACTCAATGAAAGAAGCCATTCACAAAAGACCACATATTACATGATTCTATTTTTAGGAAATGCCCAGAATAAGCAAAGGAATAGGGTCAGAAAGTAGTGGTAGTTTAGGGCTTGGGAGAGGAGGAAGGGGCCTCTCTTTTGGGAGAAGAAAAGTGTTTTAAATTCATTGTTGGTGATAGTTGCATAACTCTGTAAGTATACTGAAAAACATTGAACTGTATACTTTGAATGAGTGAGCTATATGATATATGAATTACAATTCAATAAAGCTTTTTAAAAGTAAGCAAAATGTTCACCACCATCACCCAAAGGAATTCCTATAAAATTTCCTTATTTGCAAAATTTTCCTCAGCAAAAATTATAAGTATGAATTCATATAAGTATATATACAATGTAATATATTTACAAATATGCATAGAGACACATACACATTGAATTTTTTTCCCCCCTAATTAAGACTTTGAAAACCAGTTTTAGGGCAGGTCCTTGTAGTTAAAAGAAGTTTTCATTAGGTGGTCAGGCCAATTTAAACTCATCCACTGTTGTGTTCGCATTTTCACTATTCCCCATGTGAGAGTGTGTCAGAAGATAATAAGATCTCAGAGGACATTTTTTCTTCCTAGTCAGGTGAAATCATCCTGACTTAATTTCAATCTATGTCTCCTTATTACATTCCTTTCAACAGTTCAATTCTTTTCCCTCCTTGGTGGCCATATCCTCTACTTAAATCTGAGTACTAGTATACAGCATCCTCTGCAATAATCACACCTCAAACAGCAGGTGTAAAATTACCTGGGTCTCCTAATAAGCCTAGACATTATGTTCTCTTAGGCTAAGCATATGAAATAATGTCTGCAACGTTTTATTTGTTTAGCCTTGATCTAATTTTCACATCATATTTAAAGACTTGTCACTTGTTCAAATACTAACAACATGAAAAAATGTATAATATCTGTAACATATAAATTATATGTGTATTTAATATATAATATATAGTGTTTTATAGATTATAAAGCCAATGAACTTTATATACATAACTGTGAACCTGGGTACTGCCCATTTTATAGTCATTTGGCAGTACTGAAATCTATATTCTAAGAATACATTAGGTTAAAAATAGCTTCTCTCCTCGTACCCTTTTCCCACAGCAAATGCATAGTCAGAATAAATTCAGAAAAGTATTTTAGATGATGAAATTCACCATGAATTTAATGATAGAAAGTAAACAAGATTCATCAATGTAGAGTGCTAAATTTCAGGAGCAGTAAGATTCTGTTCACTAAAAGCGATCTCCACATTTTATCCTCCTGACATAAAAAATAAAAAATCTTCTCAGGTTAGAACAGATATATGAATCTATTAAGAGTCTAAGTAGAAAAGTACCATTAAATTGCTGTTCAAATACTTTTCATATTTTCCTACTTTGTCACCAGATGAACTTTATAAACAATCTCTCTCCAGCTCACTTTTTGAATTACCCCTTGTGCACATTGAGGGGGGAAAAAACCCTGCTATTTGCAGTTATGTATTATACTTAATTGCAATAGTTTAATTTACAATAGCTTAATTTATATTAGGGCTTCCCTGGTAGCCCCAATGGTAAAGAATCTGCCTGCAATGCAGGAGACCCTGGTTCAATCTCTGGGTTGAGAAGATCCCCTGGAGAAGGGATAGGTTACCCACTCCAATACTCTTAGGCTTCCCTGGTGGCTCAGACGGTAAAGAATCTGCCCGCAACATGGGAGACCGCGGTTCGATCCCTGGGTTGGGAAGATCCCCTGGGTTGGGAAGATCCCCTGGAGCAGGGCATGGCAACCCACTCCAGTATTCTTGCCTGGAGAATCCCTATAGACAGATGAGCCTGGCTGGCTACAGTCCATGGGGTCGCAGAGTCGGACACAACAGGAGACTAAGTACATTTATACTATTTCCCTAATATTCTTAAAGGAGTTTGGCATTATTGTTGCAATTTTACTAGTAAGGAAACAGAGAGTTGCAGATACTAGGTGACTTGCTTAAGGTGCTACGGCACACGATATAACTTGAATTTGAATAAAGTATCACTTCAAAAGCTATCTACATTTTTTCACATACCAGTTGTCTCCATAAGAACATTCTGATTATTAAAAATCTAAACTCAAGACACATGTTACTGGTTTAATTCCTTCCAATAACTGTTCCAGTCTATACTACACTGAATCAGCTTCTCATTTAGTAAGTCTCTCTTAATAATATCTTGGCCCAAGTTCAAAGCTTTCAGCCACTCCAAAGCTCAGTCACTCACCCATCACAAGTTAGGCTCCTGGTTGTAGCCATGTGGGGGGAGGTGGGAGGAGTGGACCCAAATCTGGGTTGGGAATCAGTATAGACCTTCTCCTCCGCCTTTCTCGAGGTCAGCTGCTTCTTAGACACTAGGCGATGAAGTGGGAGAGAATAAAAGCAAAGCTTTCCTTCTTGGACATGGAAAGCTGTCCTGTTCCTTCAGTAAGTGGGAGCTGATTTTCTGGTCTGCTATGGCCGGCAGAAGAAACTACGGTCTGGTACTCAAATGCTGGCATTCTCCTGAATTACCCTGCATAGTTCCCTCAGGTGGAAGACTGAATTCCCATCCAACTATTCCACACCATCTAAGCCTGGAATTCATGCTAATGGGGGTGACCTCATGTGGTATGCAGGATTTGTCTGCCAGTACAACCAGCTCACTCCCAGAGACTTTCAGAGGTGCACAACGAGTGAATGAGAGCTACACACCTCCTCACCTCACCAAAGAGTGAGTATGTGGGTGGCTCCACTGCTGTGACGCTTCTGTCAGCCCATTGACTGATGAAGAAGAAAACAAAACAAGAACATATCAGGAAGCAACAGTTAGAACTGGACATGGAACAACAGACTGGTTCCAAATAGGAAAAGGAGTATGTCAAGGCTGTGTATTGTCACCCTGCATATTTAACTTATATGCAGAGTACATCATGAGAAATGCTGGGCTCGAGGAAGCACAAGCTGGAGTAGATTGCCAGGAGAAATATCAATAATCTCAGATATGCAGATGACACCACCCTTATGGCAGAAAGTGAAGAAGAACTAAAGAGCCTCTTGATGAAAGTGAAAGAGAGAGAAAAAGTTGACTTAAAGCTCAACATTCAGAAAACTAAGATCATGGCATCGGTCCCATCACGTAAATGGCAAATAGATGCAGAAACAGTGGAAACAATGGCTGACTTTATTTTGGGGGGCTCCAAAATCACTGCAGATGGTGACTGCAGCCATGAAATGAAAAGACGTTTGGAAGGAAAGTTATGACCAACCTAGACAGCATATTAAAAAGCAGAGACATTACTTTGTCAACAAAGGTCTATCTAGTGAAGGCTATGGTTTTTCCAGTGGTCCTGTATGGATGTGAGAGTTGGACTATAAAGAAAGCTGAGCACTGAAGAATTGATGCTTTTGAACTATGGTGTTGGAGAAGACTCTTGAGAGTCCCTTGGACTGCAAGGAGATCCAACCAGTCCATCCTAAAGGAAATCAGTTCTGGGTATTCATTGGAAGGACTGAGTTTGAAGCTGAAACTCCAATACTTTGGCCACCTGATGTAAAGAGCTGACTCATTGGAAAAGACCCTGATGCTGGGAAAGATTGAAGGCAGGAGGAGAAGGGGACGACAGAGGATGAGATCGCTGGATGGCATCACCAACTCAGTGGACATGGGTTTGGGTGGACTCCAGGGGTTGGTGATGGACAGGGAGGTCTGATGTACTGTGGTTCATGGGGTCGCAAAGAGTCGGACACGACTGAGCAACTGAATTGAACTGAACTGAACTGAATCTCTTCACCCGAGAGCCATCTCCAATCCTTTTGATTCCTTCTCATAGGGCATCCCATTCTGACTTAGAGAAGGAAAAACAAAATAGCTTTTCTTCAAGCACATTACACTCACAAAAATGTCATCTGTCCATTTTGTCTTATTTCAATTTGGCGGAGAGGTGGTGGTGAAAGATTCTGGCTTCTCTTAAAGGCTTGGAGGGCTTATCGTCCACTTCTCCTCCCAGAAACCCTCAAACTTCGCATGTGGATGTCCTGAACACCCACCGTCCTCAGCTTCAGCCTGAGATATGCCAAAGGATGACAAGAATAAGCTCATCACACATTCAACTGCACTTGACAACAACATAATTTTTTTTCTGGTTTTAACCCATAATTTTAAAATATATATATATATATATCAAGCTATCTCTCAAAATGTGCAAACATTCCCTATGTTAACATGTTTGATGTTAAAACACCTGGGGCCTTTTAATATATTTTAATTAGTTATAAAAGGATTAGGTTTCTCACACCAAGCCTGTTTAATATGAAGACTAATTATGTATAATTTTCATTTCAAATCTGTAACATTTTACTTTATTGCACACCATTTATTTCTTCATCCTAAATTATTCTGGCCCAGGCTTTAAGTCAAAAAAGAATGAGAATATATGCCCACAATCTAAACAGAAACAAGATTACAAGACTGTAAAGTACTAAAAGAATAGTCAATCTAATTATCTTTGTAACACTCACCTCTGGAGTGCTCCAGCTCTCTGAGAAAGCTATGATTTCAGCAAAACATCTAACAAAGCTAGTGTTCCACTTATTTCAGGTTGAGGAAGGGAGCTGACCTGGACATTAGTGGTTTCTATGAGCCCTGAGAGTCTGACATACAAACAAATGTCAGAGTCTAATTCAAGAGTCATTAATGTAAAATGATAATAGCTACCAATTATAGAGTACTTATGGTGCCTCAAACATTATGCTCGGCCCTTGAGAGGCCTTTTTTCATTTCATTTCAGTCTGACCCAATGAGGTGGACCCATTATTAGAATCCTTGTTTTACAAATGAGAAGACTGAGGTTTAGAAATTAAGTAACCCAAGTTTAAAAACAAAGAAACTATAAGGGCCACCATTCAAATTTATTCTTTGACATTATATAAAGATATTCATAATAGTTTTGGCCATTTAGTATACTGGGATCTCTAAGTTCTACCCAGTGCCAACGGATACCATGACCAGCTGCCAGGGCCAGTCTAGAAAGAATAACCAGTGAGATTAAACCCCACTGAGAGAGTAGGACAGAAATTATATATTTCTGTGCCTGGTGCTTGTTTGTTTTCAATTCAACTCTCAGAAAAAGGAGTGGTGGGAGAATCTGGTACAGAGAAATACTGAAGTTCTCGTATAGGTCTTGTTTATTCCCAAACCCCAATCAGACACAGTCTATCCTCCAAGATCCCCATGACCTATTCTGTGGGCTGGAAAATTAAGACAGTTTGTCAGAGTGCCCTGTAGGTCTGTGATACCTAACATACAAATCCAAGAGTCCCAACTTTCAGACCCTGCCTTTCCCTGTTAAATGTGGCAGGATAGCAAGACACTCATTTCATCTCTCATCTTCAGAACAGGGCCTCTCTGTTGAGATTTTCTGAGAAAACTGCAGTGGTCTGTCAGCCCAATTCTGAGAGCAGAGAGGAGCCCCAGTGAAGAAGCTGCAGTAGCCACCAGGAGACAGAAAAGATACGAGGTACCAGGGCTGGACCTGCCTCAGCCAGCATCTGTCTGCCTGGAGCAACTTAGGTACTTAAAGCAAAGTCATTGTCTTTGGGGATTTCTTTTCAGTTCTGTCAGAACCTGATGCCTACATTCTTAACCACTGAAGTATCTACGTGTGTGCTGTCACTTCAGCCATATCCAACTCTGCAACACTATGGGCTGAAGCCCACCAGGCTCCTCTGTCTATGGGATTCTCCAGGTAAGAATACTGGAGTGGGTTGTTATGCCCTCCTCCAGGTGATCTTTCCAACTCAGGGAATGAAGCCAGGTCGCCTGCATTGCAGGCAGATTCTTTACTGTCTGAGCCACCAGGTAACTGAAATGTGTACATCACTCAGTGAAAACATGGAAAGTAACAGAGATTTGATTTATTATTAACCAAATAGATGTGATTTAGTGTTTCAAATCATTTATGTTTGTTCCAATAAAAATGAGTAAGATGAAAGTAAAACGAGAAATATCATAGATTTACAACAATTAACTGTGCAACCAATGTATGCATTTACTAATCATATATTCATACATAATTACTGTATCATAGTTTTATTAATGCTCTATTTACTAATAATTATAATGCATTAATGATACTGTTAATGTTGTTTATCTTTCAATTCTCTAAAATCTTTCTTCTAGCCAAACAGAAAATTTGTTATTTGTTATAATTATAATTGCTTGAGTAAATATTATCACTTGCAACAAATAATAGGAATTTGAAGAAAATGAAATAAAAATCAACCCATTTCATCCTGGGCAATGAGAACCAATTACAGTTTCATGTATAACTTTTTGCCTAAAGGTCTTGTGTTGTTTTACCATTTCATTCAGCTTTTAAAATGTTTTAATTAGGACTTGAGAATTTATCACATAAGTAACACATATCACCATCACCCTATTTGATTTAGTCTAAGAACTCAGAATCATGAATTTCAACTTAAAAATCAGAACAATCCAACTTTAATTTACTAGTATTTTTTGGAGGTGAGAGGATTGGTAGTGCACTGTTCTAAAAGTTAAATCTGATTAATATTTAATTACACCCATATTCATATATATTAATTAGTGTTTTCTATGAGTCATAACTACTACTGGGACACCAGGAATAGTTTTGTAATTGCACTGTAATTTCAAAAAAGTCACTGATAGGGATCACTGAGTGGACCTTGTGAAAGCAATGAACTTATTAATCCAAGTACCAAATTATATGTAGACTGCATATATTCATTATAATGATACTTTCAGACAATTAAAAATAACATTTCTTTGCAGTAAAGTAGGAACATTTATTTCATAGGTGTCTGACTATGAATAAAATCCTTCTTTGCTGAATATATATTTACTTAAGGCAGTAGCAAGAAATAAATTATTGACTAGCTAAAAATTGCATAAAGTACAACCTAAACCACAATTTTATTTCCATTTATGTATTATTAAATGCTTATTTTAAGATGCCATTTAAATAAAAATTTTAACTTTTAAAAAACAAAATTTTTAGCCAGTTCTTTCAGATATGAGAACCTCATAGCCATACCTCATAAAACAGTAAGGCTCTTCACAAAAACATACACTATTCAAGTAGTTTAATAAAATCTAAGTGATGGACAGTTATTAGCATCAGAAATTCCTGAATAACAATGCACTGATAACTAAGTTAAATGCTATTTAAAATACAAATTTTTAATAATCATCATTATCCATTGTTCTAAATGGCTTGTGAATAAAATCTGGACCGATTAAACTGATTTGAAAATAATTTAAGAGTGGCCACTAGATTCAAGCAAAACTTTATAGTGGGAGAAAACTGGTTGAGGAAAGTCCTTCTTAGATCTTACGTAGGAAGGGCCAAAATTTCAATTAACCATAAGAAATACTTAAAGATTTTTCCCTAGACTGGTCGATGAGCTCAGTGAACACACAGACACACACAGACACCCACATGCATATTTATATGTTACATATTACATAAGATTTTGATTTCCTATTCAGAGTATTTGTCTCCTAAACTTGATAGTACATGTGGGAATCAGAACATAAAATAACATTTGAGGGCTAGCTATTTGTAGTTAAAATGAAAATAACACTGAAAAGATGGTGAAATCTCCTCATCACCAGACTAGCAATCTGAATTATGCAATGTGTAATTTCTATATTTGAAGATAATAAAATAAAATGCTTGTGATTTCTAGTGTAACAGAAAAAGAATATGGCAAATCCATAATCATGAACATCAATTTTCATACATAGTGGAATCTATAAAGCTTATATTTGTAAGCTCTAGTTAAGTCTAGTAAGAGGTATATACAATAAAATGACAGCAAAATATTGAAGTATAGAAATAATTCAAAACATCAGTACAGTATATTTATCTACTGGCAAATATCTAAAATATCTAGTCAGTCAATCAGACTTACTTTGATGTATAATCATTTTACCTCATTAAGAAGAAGGAAAGAGAGAAGGACAGGTAACTTTTTTTCCAGATTTAATAAACATGATGCATGACAATTTCAGACACATCTGGAATTGCATTGTTTGTAAATCTTACATATCCTTTTTGCTCATTCATGGAAGCAAATCAATATGAAGGCCTTAAGAGCTACACTAAAAATTTTGCTTACTGGCATACTGAATATACTCTATATTCCTGTCGCTTAAACTGTCCCTTTAGGATCTAATTTATAAGCTTGGGATTCACTGAGCAGTCACTGAGCGTATTTTCTGAGAAACAGAAAAAATGTAATTAATAAAAAAAAAAAATTGTGAGTGATCTATGCTTTTACAGTTTTAGTTCGTACTACTAACTTCGTCATAAATATTACAGAAACTCTTGGGAAGAAAGTAGAAAATCAACAAGAACAGCAGTTTCAAACTAGCAATCAAAATAATACTTTGAATTTGCAAAGAAATAAACGAGTTTGCCTAGAAAAGATCATATCAGAAGTCTTATCCCAAAGATTATTTCACTCATTACATTACTATTCCCCTTTATCTAAACAGCTTATTTTGAAGGGCTATGTGTGACTCGACAACATAATTCTTGTGAAGGTATGGTTTTTGTCTATTGTGTTCTCTGTTTTATACCCCCTAAGATGGTGCTAGAACTTAAAGGTTCTCAAAAAATAACTATTACTTGAATAAATGGCTAATATATGTTTCTAGTATCAAAACTGGAAAAAGAAGTTTCAGGTGGTGCTGGTGTCTATGAAGGAGCAAAGGAAGAAGAGTATTCTTAGGAAACAAAAATAGTTACATAGATAAACTAGAGAAAATATGGGGGCACAATGAAATGTCTTTGTCGACACCACCTTGTCCCTTTAACTTTTCAGTTTGCCTGCATGATATAAATTTCCAAGGGCAAAAGGAAGCCAAATGTGAACTGATATCTGTGCAAGGGTCAGGTAGGGAACAGCTTTATGATAATAAAGAAGCCCTCAATAGTGAGAATCTCCAAACGCCAAGCATGTTCCTGCTGCCTTCAGTTTGAGAACCACTGATTACAGTTATAACAAAGATATTGCTTTTGAAATAATTTCCCAGTTGCTAACTTCCCTATGAGATGCTTTTTCTTTATAAGGTTAATGGAAATCAACATTAATGTATTGACCAACAGGAGCTGCTCGTTGCCATTTGACATTAAGACAGTGTCTCACACATCTGAGAGACCAAGGACTCTAGTTTGTATAACAGTGGCCAAGGACACTAGGAAAGCTGCCTGCCTGTCTTTGGATCTGATCTGTAACAGGATGCTCTCTAATACTGTGGTGGGGAAAAATGTTTAACTGTAAAATGAACTGCAGCACTTCCCTGGTGGTACAGAGGATAGGAATCTGCCTGCCAAAATGGAGGGGACACAGGTACAATCCCTGGTCTAGGAAGATTACACACACCTCATAACAACTAAGCCTGTGCTACAACTACTGAAGCTCGCCTGCTTGAGGGCCCTCAAACCACAATTACTAAGCCTGTGTGCTGCTGCTACTGAAGCCTGCAATCCTAGAAGCAGTGCTACACAAGAGAACCAGTGCAATGAGAAGCCCACCCACCAAAAGGAAGAGTAGCCCCCGCCCACTACAACAGAGAAAGCCTATGCACAGCAACGAAGATCCAGTGCAACCAAAAAGATCAATATTAATAAATAAAAATAAGTAAAAAAGTAAATTAACTGTAAAATTAACTGTAACTGTAAAACTGTCAGATTATATCTTCCTTTCATTGCCCCCTCTCTATATATATGCTGTGTGTGTGCTCAGCCCCAGGTCTCCCACATTACAGGTAGATTCTTTACCGTCTGAGCCACCAGGGAAGACCCCATCTCTGTATGTGTTTGTGTGTATAGACACACACATACTGTTAAACACTAATAATAAGCCAGGCAGTTATAGGTGCTGAGGATACAGAAATTAACAAGACAGACAAAAGTCTATCCTTTGTGGAGCATGCACATCACTAATATTAATACTCTATACATCGCATTCCCTCAGCATTTTGTTGAGCAACAATTTGCTTTTGTTGTTTCTGTTCCAAGCTCCTCTGTTCTTGGAATCTTCCAGGCAAGAATAGTGAAGAGGGTTGCCATTTCCTACTCCAGGGAATCTTCCCAAACCAGGGACTGAACCTGCATCTCCTGCTTGGCAGGCAGATTCTTTACCACTGAGCCACCTGAGAAGCTTACAGCAACATTCACATCTGTTAAATGAATGTCTTGAATGAATGAGTAAAGGATATATGAGTTCAAGAATATAAGAAAGGAGAGGAAAGAAAAGCTATGGTGAAAGTATGGTTTGTAGAACAACAGTGGCACAGCTCAGCCTCCATATTTTTAAGTTTGTATGTTACATTTAGCTTGCTACTTTCTGCAAAATTGATACATCTATTCAGCACAATAGAATAAAGAGAAAATACACTATAATTTAGAGGTCCTTCTGTCCAGTAGCTAGCTAATGGTTTAATTCTGTCCAACTCCCCATCAAGGGGATTGTAGTACTCACTACTTCTTGAGGCACTCAGTTCCATCTCTAAACCCCTGTGACAGTTAGACATTTCTCCAGTAAATTAATTATAGTCTCCTTGAGCTCTTACCTACTTGTTCAAGTTCTCTCCTTTGTGGCTTCTAACCAGAGATCCTGATTTCTTCTAATTTCTTTGATGATTCTACAATTTAACCTAGCTTCATGTTTTGTTTCATTTTCTGAAATTATTCCATTTGGAAAATCTAACAAATAGGACAATATATGAAACTCCAGCAGAGTCATCAGTATCAGTTCAGTTCATTTGCTCAGTCGTGTCAACTCTTTGCAACCCCATAGACTGCAGCACGCCAGGCCTCCCTGTCCATCAGCAACTCCCGGAGTTGACTCAAACTCATGTCCATTGAGTCAGTGATGCCATCCAACCATCTCATTCTCTGTCATCCCCTTCTCCTCCTGCCTTCAATCTTTCCCAGCATCAGGGTCTTTTCGAATGAATCAGTTCTTTGAGTCAGGTGGCCAAAGTATTGGAGTTTCACCTTCAATGTCAGTCCTTCCAATGAGTATTCAGAATTGCTTTCTTTTAGGATGGACTGGTTGAAACTCCTTGCTGTCCAAGGAACTCTCAAGAGTCTTCTCCAACACCACAGTTCAAAAGCATCAATTCTTCAGCACTCAGCTTTCTTTATAGTCCAACTCTCACATCCATACATGGCCACTGGAAAAACCATAGCCTTGACTAGACAGACTTGTGTTGGCAAAGTAATGTCTCTGCTTTTTAATATGCTGTCTAGGTTGGTTATAACTTTTCTTCCAAGGAGCAAGCGTCTTTTAATTTCATGGCTGCACTCACCATCTGTGGTGATTCTGAAGCCCCCAAAATAAAGTATACATAAGGGGAATCATCATATTCATCTTTTAAAATTTAATTTATCCTAAAATTGATTAGTGTTACTTGATAGCCTCATAACACTACTGACCTATAGTAACTTTACACTGATTATAGGCCAAGAACTGGACATGGAACAATGGACTAGTTCCAAATTGGGGAAAGGGTATGTCAAGGCTGTATATTGTCACCCTGCTTATTTAACTTATATGCAGAGTTACACCATGCAAAATGCTAGGCTGGATGAAGCATAAACTGGAATCAAGATTGTCAAGAGATATATCAATAACCTCAGATATGCAGATAACACCACCCTTATGGCAGAATGTGAAGAACTAAACAGCCTCTTGATGAAAGTGAAAGAGGAGAGTGAAAAAACTGGCTTAAAGCTCAACATTCAGAAAACTAAGATCATGGCATCTGGTCCCATCACTTCATGGGAAATAGATGGGGAAACAGTGGAAACAGTGACAGACTTTATTTTCTTGGGCTCCAAAATCACTGCAGATGGTGACTGCAGCCATGAAATAAAAAGATGCTTGCTCCTTGGAAGAAAAGCTATGACCAACCTAGACAGCATATTAAAAAGCAGAGATATTACTTTGCAATCAAAGTTTCATCTATTTAAATCTACGGTTTTTCCAGTAGTCGTGTATGGACGTGAGAGTTGGCCTATAAAGAAAGCTGAGCACTGAAAAACTGATGCTTTTGAACTGTGGTGTTGGAGAAGACTCTTGAGAATCCTTTGCACTGCAAGGAGATCAAACCAATCAATCTTAAAAGAAATCAGTCCTAAATATTCATTGGAATGACTGATAATGAAGCTGAAGCTCCAATACTTTGGACACCTGATGTGAAGAACTGACTCACTGGAAAAGACCCTGATGCTGGGAAAGACTGAAGGAAAAGGGGACGACAGAGAATGAGATGGTTGGATGGCATCTCAGACTTGATGGACATGAGTGTGCGTAGGCTTTGGGAGTTGGTGGTGGACAGGGAAGCCTGACATGCTGCAGTCCTTGGGGTCGCAAAGTGTCGGACATGACTGAGCAACTGGACTGAACTGAAGGTGTAAAGTTAACTTGTTTGCTGTTTATTCTATGTTATACTCAAACACAGGCGTTCATTTTTACAGTTATCAATGTGATGTTTTGGATTTGACATTTCATCCCAGCTTGCATATGATACTCACACATTTGCCATGGCTCCAGTATGCATTTCATTTCCAAGCTGAATGACAATTCATATATTTTCATTAAGGGTGCTGGATAATTTTCATCAGGCCAGTGCAAGGACAAGGACTTTTAGGAAGTACTAGGTAATTTCTCATTATGAGTATGATCATTGTTGAACATAGTATTATTGTTCTTAAATGGGACATTCTTGTGCATGCATGCCTATCTTTTTCAAGGCACTTCCATAAGAGACGGGCTTCCCAGTTGGCAGAGCAGTAGAGGATCTGCCTGCCAAGGCAGGAGACGCAAGAGATGTAGATTCAATCCCTGGGTTAGGATGATCCCCTGGAGAAGGAAATGGCAACCCACTCCAGTACTCCTGCCTGGAAGATCTCAAGAACAGAGGAGCCTGGCAGGCTCTAGTCCATAGGGTTGCAAAGAATCGGACATGACTGAGCACACACATACACACACACCATAAAAGATATATCAGCAAATCACTAAGACTAAATCTTTTCAGCTCTTTCTAATCCAATCTGCAGCTTTATTTTCCACACATTCAGTATTCAATGGGTAGATTATCAAATAATTTGGATCATTTTGCCTAGGAAAAGACTGATGTCATCATTAACATTGCTAATGCAAGCAACAGCAACAATATCAGTAAGAATTTGGCAGATATAGAAAAAATTCTATTACTTAACAAAATCATCATTTTTAGGAAATCTGAATTCAGGCTTTATTCTAGGCACTTCCAGCTTTTAACTACTGAAACTTAATTCTTCCGATTGTTCTTAAGATTTTCTTAAGCGTATCTCCCAGATTTTGTGCAAAAGTCATAACATATCCTACATTATTTTTTCACAAATTCTGACTAAAAGATAATGAACCGGCTTTCTGACACGATCTGGAGGAACCATACAGCTTTCTGTTGCACTGTGATGCTTTTAATGTCCCAGAGTACATTTGCACCCTCTGTTTCATTTGATCTTCAGAATAATTCTATGAGGTAGATAGGGAAGTATTATTAACCTGATTTTATAAACTGATGAAAGGTGAAATGAAATATGCTGCAGAGCTAGAACTCGGCTCATTTTAATATACCCAGGTCATTGATTTGCAGCCAAAGCATTACCTGAATTCTACACATCACAGAAATGAGATAGGTGGCTATAACCCTCACAAAATTCATTTCAGATAATACTTCATTTATGTAATTACCTTTCTATATTCTCCCAAGTGTTGAAATAATTTTTTCTGATGAGTATTTCCTTTACTTTTTCTTACGATGGCATTATTGTTCCTTTACATTCTACTTGCAACCCAACCTACTCCCATTTTCCTATCTGACTGAATATGCCAGCCTCTTTCTAGTCTGGTATTAAAAGGAAAAAGTTATTATAAGGATTTCTGAAAGTAAAGAACTATATGCCTTTAATATACCCTTGACGTTTTAAAATAGAGACTAGTTATAAATAAAGATCGTATGTTATGGGTCAATGCACTTCTTCAACTTCAACAAATGAATTCCATTCATATTTACATGACCCCTATCAAGTGTGGATATTACAGTTCCCTGTACCTAAGATGATCTCAATCAAAGAGTATTGGGGAGACACATTTACAAATTAAATTGTAATAGAACAGTAATTGAACTGAAATCAGAAGACCTGAATTATCATCATTGTTCATCCTCTGACTAATCATGTCATTTATATTCTCTAGGCCCCTTTGCTATTTAAGAAATGTATACAATAAAAACTACTGCTTTCTGTATCTTCTGGAGTTGTTTAAAGATTATGCTGAAATACTTTGAATTATAAAATAAGATATAAAATATGAGATTCATTCAGTTCAGTCGTACCGTATTAATAATAATACTAGAAAATCAAGACAATATGAATTAAGGGATTATTATTAATAATTTAACAGGTAATTATTTTTGCCTATTCTTCAGTTCAACCGCATATATCCTATAGTTTGGTCAACCACAGGCCTCATACAAAGTAAATTCTCCAATGAAACTTTTAGCAAGTATGTAATTAGCATAATCATTCTGGTTCCCCAGTAAATAGTCAGATGTTTTAGGTGCTAAAAGCAAGTGTAAACAATTTTTGGGAGCAAGAGTTTTAGAAGTAGGACAGTTAAAAGAAGATACAATATCAGGTACTTTAAACATGAAATCGGTTCAAATTTTTAATTTGAACATTTATCATATTAGGTAACTCTTTAGAGAATAAAGCATCTATCAATAAATTATCAAATATAGATGTTAATTGTACAAATGAGTGTGGCTAAACCTCAGATTAAATTTGTTAGATATTTAAAGAAACTAAATATGCTTCTAAGCACAAAAAATATCAAGAGTAGAATCAGAGAGATGTCAGAAAAGCTTTTAAAAAATATTTTACAACCAAATGAGTTCACAAATTGTGCCTAGATTTTTACCATTTTGATGCTTATAAACACTATAATATATGTAGCCAAACTGGTTGCCTCATTTAGAAATCACAACGTGGTATGGGAATAAGGGTCCAATTTTAAAAATTTGATTTTGAAGTTGCATGAGAAGGAAGTTGTATTCGGAGGTTTCATGCCATATATCTTAACTATTTACAAACTAGATGAGAAAACAGAATTATTCATTTCTTTGAGTCACTTTTTATCTTCACAATACCAAACGGAGAAAAAGATTCACATTTTTAAAAATGTAAACACACAGAGACTAAGGCATGCCAAAAGACATTCTCTTGTTTTTAGCTTTCTGTTTTCAAGCCATTAAAAAATAATAATAATCAGTGTTTTATTTAACTCAGGAAGCCACAGCCTCTGGGAACAACAGAACTAACTACCACACTAATTTTCTGTATATATTGTACACTGGAAAGTTCAAGTCAGGTTTTAATGATCAATGGTATCATGCTAACATCATTTCAAAAGTGGATTTCAGATTTCGGGGATGCCAAATACGCAGCTGCTGTCCTAAAATCTGAGAATTCCAGTCCAGAATAATTACAAGGTATAAGTTACACAGAGTGTATTGTGAAATATCATTATCATTTTTAAACAGTAAAGAAATATCTATGACAGAATCTAGTTTAAGTGGCAGCCTCCAAAATATGTAGCTAAAAACAGCTTCTTAGTAATGTCTTGAAGGGTCAAAAGCAATGACCTTGTCATGTTCCTGGCAATCCTGATAAAACACCTGGGTCAGATACTAGTGAAGATTAATATGGTAATTACAAAGAGATCAGAGTGTTATTGCAGAAAAAGAGTTACAGCATAGTAAGCAGGGCCTCCTAATACTATTGATATTCTCCATAATTTTTCTCCCAATCTCTGGTTACGAGCATCACAATAAGTATACATTCCAGGATAATCTTTGGTAATGGTAAGAATAGCAAAGTAGTCAAAAAGTAGTCAATTTATTCTGTTACATCTCTAACATCACTTTTGAATATAGTCTGTTCATCATGCATATCACATTGGGAAAATATCATAATCCCATACCATTGTTACTGTATCAGTGACTTCTGAATTAGATGAGCACTCATATGACTAAAAAAAAGCCTAGAAAGGAAAAAAAAAAAAAAAAGCCTAGAAAAATGTGTAAAATCATAGGACCTTCATTTATCTGGCTGGATGTATAATTACTTTAAAATTTTTTATCTAAGTATATTACACAAAAACCTTCTATAAATTGCTGAGCTCTCAACTTGAATCATCTTTCAGAAAGGCTGAAAAAGAAAGACAGAACTAATAATAACATGGACCCAAAGCATGTGTTCTGGGATAGTATGGAACACTGCATACTGTGTGAGTCTGTGCAGTACATTTTTCACCAGAATGCCTGGTCGAAAGGCATCCTTATAACCTTTACAACCCAGAGTGCTGTCCTGAAAGCCACTTACTGTAAAGCTTTAGGGTACAATATACCATTTTGTAAGATTTCCCTCATAGCTCAGTAGGTAAAAAATCCACCTGCAATGCAAGCGACCTGGATTCGATTCCTAGGTTGGGAAGATCCCTGGAGAAGGAAATGGCAAACCACTCCAGTATTTTTGACTGGAGAATCCCAGGGACAGAGGAGAATCCCAAGGACGGACTCTTGTGACATGGGGTCACAAGAGTCGGACATGACTTTAGTGACTAAACCAACACCATCATACCATCTTCGCAATATACCATCACTTGCATACTTGTTAAAATCTTTTTGCTCCTTTTCTTTAAGTTATTGCTATTGAAAAACCTGGTAAGATGCCTCCAGTTTAACCACTTATTCAGAAAACATGCTGTGATACCTACTCAGGGCTATATTCTAGGGCACGTGATTAATAAGATATCCCATGTCATATTTAACCTTAGCTTATGTTATTTCTGATGGTCCCCTTTGTTTACTTTTGTTTGGCAAACTCCTCACTCACACACGCCTTATGCTACCTTCTCTGCAAAGGTGTCCCTAAGGTGCCAAAGCAAAATTCATGAGTTTTTCCTTAACACTACTACTGTAAGTTCCTGTGCTTCTATTATGGTCTTTATTACAGTATTTAAAATTCCTTTTTAAAAGTCTGTCTTTACTATTCTTCAGGTTTACTGAAGTGGATGCAATATTTTAGCTATGCTATATTCCATGAAACTAACATGGTTCTGTGCACCTTAAGGTTCTCAATACATGATTCATGAATGAATGAAAGACCTCTTACCTCCAGTGGGGATTGGATATCTATTAGTTCTAAACATCCTTCTGGAGAGATCTAACTGTTCCCGGTATGAACCCCATCATCTCTATAAAATGTAATGATTCTCTCAGAATAAAATAATATCCATCATATTACTCTAGAGACTTGTTTGAATTCTCCTTTGGTTCTCTTTTTTTCCCAGATCCCAAAGTCCTTCAGCATAATTCATACCCAACTACAACAATTACAGCCTTTTCCACTCTCAAATTTTTGGATAGAAAGGTATTAGTTTATTGAAGACTGAGACAGAATCTAAACCCTCAGCAAGCCATAGCTTACAAGCAGTATGATCCATTTATTTTCTAAAACTTAAGCTATCTTTAGTTACTAATTAAGGGTTAGAATAAAGTGAACTTGTGAGTGAACTATACTTCCAGATCCTGAAACTTATCCGGATATGAAAATATCAGTTGTGTACCCAGTAACATTTTAGATGATCTTGATTTAAAAGCTTAGATATTCCTGTTTCTATATGAAAAATAAAGTAGACAAAGGTACCTTTTCCAAAAATATTCAATTGCATTCTATGTTTTTGAAATAGTTTTAAGGAAAAATATACCAAGACACAGAAAATAAAACAGTTACCAAATGGGGATGTGGAGTGAGATAAATTAGGATTTAGGGATTAACATACACACACTACTATATATAAAATAGGTAACAACAAGGACCTACCACATAGCACAAATAACTCAACTCAACATCTTATAATAATCTATAATGAAAATAATCTGAAAAAGAATATATATATCATATATATTAACAACTTTGCTTTACATTTGAAATATAACATTGCAGATTAACTATATTTCTATTTTAAAAAAGGACATATCAATAGTCTTAAATTTTTTTCTTCTCCATTGCCAATCAACTTAGGTATAAGCTTCACTGTGATGTTCCAGATACACCAAACTCCAGAGGCTACAGGTTTTATTTCTCTGAGTGAATAGTTAGATTTCAAAGATTCATTTGGATTTTACATTAGGGTGACCTGTTTTCATTATCTTCAAACAGGCTTAGATCCATTTCTCCATCAGACATAGAAGAATAGCTACATCTAATTCTCCTGCCATCTAAATAACTCTAGAATTTCTTGAAGATGATAAATTATCTTATAACTATGCTGTATCTGTTAGCTATCCACACAGTTTTCACTATTTCATAAATCATCTTCCTATGTACCAATTTAGGAGAGAGTAACATTCTGATGAGCACATAAGACTGTTCTGGGTTTGGAAATAAGAAATTTTATCCAGAATATACGTATTTTATCAAAAACAATTTGTTATCAGACTAGCTGATGAAAAAGACCTATGAGTTTAGGTATACAGTAACTCCTTATTATCAAAAACCAAATCAAGTTGTAAGATAAATGATTATTGTCTACATTCTTAGTATATCTAAAATGGAAAACCAAGGCGATATTAAGAGTTTTCAAACGTCTTATCCTACTAGCCTACTTTAAGGATAAGCTCTTCAGTCCTACTGGTCAGAAAATAGATGCCGAAGTGATTATCTATTTAGGAATATTTTCTTGCAGATAGCATTAGAGCGAATTACAAGTCACAATAACAAAAAGCATGCTCAGCTTTCCCAATTCCCTAACCATGGCTCCCTGAGGTTCACCATTACAACAGAATGAAATTTGAAATGGGGGAAACACTTCACTCATGCAATGGAAAGAAATTAATACTCCAGTTGAGTAAGCCTAAAGGACTTCACTGAATTCAGAAATCAGTGTGGACTGTGGAGGCAAAGACAGATTGTGCATAATAACCATTGAGCCAAGAAAACACTAACACTCTGAATGCTTTAACAGGCCCTAGTCAACAATTTTGCAAACTCTGTTAAAGAAGATGGTCAGAAAAGATGCAGAACATCTCAAACTACAATTGCGTTGTCTTGTCCAGATAACTGACAATTGTATTATGACATTCCACATAATTAGAACCAAGCTTTTTCACATTTTAGATTCCAGGTTAGTATAATTCCCTCACCACACAAAACACAACAGAAGTCCTTTTAGTTCAATAAGATGTACCCAATTTTAACAATTTTTCAATTTTCAATATAGCTAGACCAGAATCTTTGGTAAAACCCATTTTAGATGGACCATTATCAATTCCACATCTTTCTATGAATATCAGCATACATTAGCTAGACAGTCATCTTATTTTAGCTTTAGAATGTATATGAGAGTTTTTTTCCCAGACACAGCAATTAAAGGATTGTAAAATAGCTCATGGAAAGCTCCAAAGAATTGCTCCCCAGAGAGCAAATCTTGCAACACCAAACAACTCCAATTTCCCTTGGGCATCTCTTGGGCAACAAGAGTTATTGCTAGTTAAGGAAGGGCAACTAGAAGACATACACACAAACCATCACACTTAATAACCTGCTCACCACATAACTAATACTTACTGAGAGGCTCATAGCTAGAATTTTCTTACAAATTTGAAGCTACCACATGACACATTGCAGAGCTTCCTTGAACATGGTACTTCTCTACCTGTTTTGTATTGGGTGCATGTATTTTACTATGTAGCTTATGTAATTATGTGTGCTGAATGTCCTATCCAGTCTTGCCCAGTTATTTTATCTTAGAATCTCATGGGCTTTGCATCTTGAAACCAACAACCTGCTGGAAACAAACAGCAGAGGACAGAATCCCTCTTTTCTGCTTGCTGCCTCACAGATCAAAACACACTGAAGGCTGAGATTATTAGAGGAGGTTTTGGGATAAAGAAATAAAATAAAAACTGACTTGGCAAATGGGACTCCCTGCTGGCTGGTACCATGCGTTACCATAGCAAGATGCATCTGTTCCGCTATTAAATATGTTAGTGAATATGGTATAGACAGCCATGGCATTATCAAATATTCTTAGTGCCCATTAAACTCCATACTTACATATTTTAATTTTACCATTCATTAGTAAAACTCAAGGTGGTAGCACCTTGGAAATAATTCTTAAAGTTCAAAGAAAAACTATCAGTTTGGTTATATTTCACATGTTTAAATTATATCCATGCATTAGTAATAACAATTTTGGCAAGCTAACCAAAATGTTCTCAAATTTTACATGTGATTATATCAGCTGTGATTTAGTTCACAATGGATGTGTTAAGACTAAAGTTAAAAAAAGTCACATGTAGAATGTGAAAAACTTTAATAGCTACATCCTTTTTTCCCTTCTGAATATCTTACTTCCTTTCGATTTAATCTTAGCCATTATCAAATGCCCCACGACATATGACCTAGTCCCTAGATGGAATCCACTCTGAGCTCATCAACTTCGTTGCTGAAACGGGCTATCAAGAGCTAAGAAATCTATGCCTTACTACATGGTTAATAGCAGAATATATCTGTTGTTACTCTGTTTGTTACATTAAAATTAACCACAGTAATGTGGACAATATTAATACATTTAAAAGCCAGCCATGTTCCACTGCTGATGCACAATTCCTGGGGACTGCATGATCAAAATAGGAAGCGACTAGGGGCAAAATTAAGAATTATGGAATGTGTAGAAGGTGAAGAACACAAGACAGACTCTGAAATGAGTGGTGCATCCCACTGAGACATTAACCTCTTGCCTGCCTGGCTCATCCCAGAAAACTGTGCAGCAGCTGCTTTTCATAAAGAGTCACATGACTCATGAATGCCTTATCCCACTTCTTTAACCTATCATTATTCTGTGAATGCTGTAAGAATATAAGGGAAAAATACTGGGACCAAAGCTAATGGAGGTTTGGTACCACCTTTCATTTCAGTTCAGTTCAGTCGCTCAGTTGTGTACGACTCTTTGCGACCCCATGAATTGCGGCACACCAGGCCTCCCTGTCCATCACCAACTCCTGGAGTTCACTCAAATTCATGTCCATCGAGCTGGTGATGCCATCCAGCCATCTCATCCTCTGTTGTCCCCTTCCCCTCCTGCTCCTAATCCCTCCTAGCATCAGAGTCTTTTCCAATGAGTCAACTTTAAACCAGTGTTATTATTAAAATCTAAATACACTCAAACCAAAGAAGCCTTAAAAGCAAAATCATTATATGGAGCCCAGTGTTTTATGAAATAATGAGGCCAGTTTGTCTTTACACGAAAATACTCCAGTTTCTGACATCCTTATATACTTGGTGGTAGAAGTGCTCAACAGTACAATTTTCTTGAAGGACAACTCTGCAGTAAATGTAATGGCTCCCTCCTAGGGATTTATCTTCCTAAATATATATATTCATATATATGAAATATTGTTTTTATTTAAGATTAAAATTTTTTATTGGTTTGCAATCTAAAAATTCTGAAACAAACAAAAATCCATCATTAGGGAATGGTTTAGCTAAATTTTAGTATATGTGTGCAGTAGGATCCTATGAAGTAAATATGAGATTACATGCTCTAAGGTGGAAAGATGTCCAAAACAAATTAAATAAGAATAATCAAGTTGTAGAATAATATGTATCATGTAAAAACATTCAAACATTTTGTCTTTTTGAAGAATGTTTAAGTGTGTCTGCATATACAACTATTAACAGATACATATAAAAGAAAAAAGATACATGCATAAAATTAAAGGCAGAGTAAAAAGGTTGGTCATATTATAGGCAGTTTATACTTTTGATTCTCATCATTGCATTTAAAACTTTCAGTAAGTACAATAGAAAAAAATAAAATTTATTAAAAATATGGGTTTTTTTCTGGAAAGTAAATAGAGACATAGGACAACAGATAAAATTCAACTCTCTCTGAACAGCCTGCCATAAAATATAATTGGACACACAGACCCAATTGTATGCATCACTAATCTATTGAGCCTAGTTTATGTCTAGATAGTTACCAGAATTTAAAAAAAAAACAGCTGGTAAATAAAAAAAGAGCAGTTGAATAACAGACATAGAGTTTACTGAAAAGCTAGTTAGTCAGGAGGCTAATGGCTGCAGTATATACCTCACATAATAATGAACAATATCTCTGTTGCAATTTCAAGGACCAAAAAGCACCCCCAGCCTCTTCATTTATCCAACGCGTTTCACAGCTCTTTCTTGTTCAGTCGCTAAGTTGGGTCCGACTCTTTGCGAGCCCATGGACTGCAGCACACCAGGCTTCCCTGCCCTTCACTAGCTCCCTGATTTTGCTCAGATTCAAAGCCACTGAGTTGGTTATGCTATCTAACCACCTCATCCTCTGCTGCCTCTTTCTCTTTTTGCTTCCATCTTCCCCAGTTAGGAGGGTCTTTTTCAATGAGTTGGCTCTTTGCATCAGGTGGCCAAAGTATTGGTGCTTCACAGTGGCCAGTTACAAATAACCAACTAACCACTGGTCATGAATTAGGCATTCGAGGGAAGCTAGAATTTACAGTGTTTTTCTTTCTACACGTAAAATTTCTCTGCAATGCCTGTCTTTGAAAGATCAAATGAAATCAGTTCTGAAGCCTACATGGCAGGCAGTCTGAACCTACCTCACATATAAGTGCTAAAATTTCAACCCCATTTCTCTGCTGATGCCTTGTGGGATATGGAACCCCCAAAGCCTTGCTTTCTACTGCTAATTAACAATAATGAACAAGATGACACACTTTTCTTTTGAACACTTCTGTCAGGAAGATGTCCAATCAGCAAGATACAAGCCATAGACAAATTCCCTTTCTCCCCCCACTCATTTACATGCTGAGATACACAGAGACTCTACTCTGCCTTTTGGTTTAAAAAAAAGTAGGTCAAGCTGTCTAGGCTTTATGCACTAGCTTTAGAATCTGTGCAAAGGATGAAAGCTTTTGCTCCAGCCCGTTTCCAGAGCATTTCAGATTATTTTTATATGCATCTACACATACGGGTGATACTCTCGTGACAGTATTAGTTTAGTCCCATGTTTGGGCACAGCTCAAAAAATAATAAGAATACCTATAACTCCATCCATTAAAAGAATTTTAAAACAAATATCATGTGCTATGTCATGGAACTCTACTGTTACTTATTGCACTGTATTGAAGGACACAGAAACTCTAGCTTGTGCCCATGCTTAAGGAATCTTATAATGCAATATGTAGCAAAGACTCACTAAGTTTGGGCTGATAATTTCTATTGTATGATCATTTGAGAAAGTAGCTGAGCTAGCCTGAAATTTTCCTTTACACAAAAGCAAAATGGGGCTTTGCAGTCAGAACAGTTACTTACTAGCTATGTGATTTGGGTCAATTGCTTAAAAATGTAGTTTGCTCCTTTATAAAACTGAGATAATAATTCATACCTCAATGGGTTATTGTGAATAGTAAATGAAATATAACATTTATGTAAAGTCGTTGGTGCTTGGTACATAGTAAATATTCAATACATGCTAAATAGAATTGTTTAGCTATTATTCTTACTAAGCCAATGGACAGAGGAAACCTGATTTCAAAGGGAGAGTTTAACCTTGCTTAAGACAATTGACTGTTAGAACTTCAAACATTTAATATATATTAATTAAAATTATTAAAAACATTTTAATAACTGAAGAATCAATTTCACCTCCATCATTTTAACAAGTGTCACAGTAGGAGGAAAAAAAAGATGATCAAATTGCCAGGGAGGAGAGGTTAATTACCTTCTACAACCCTAATCAATTAGAGCTGATTACCACAGAAGGTTTGTTTGTTTTTTTCCCTTTCACTCTCTGGTTGGATAATCTTCTGTCATCAAGTCAGACTGCACAGAAATATATCACAGATGTTTTATATAAGTTCCCCAAATTATACAGACAGCAGATAAGAAGTATACTAAATTTCAGAGAGCCGACTACTTGTTTGGAATATCTGAATCTGGAAGTGGGACTGATCAATGATCTAACATGGGAGAATCTTCCTTCCCTGCGAAAAACACCATGTGGGTAATGAGTCCATTTCATGATAGTCCCAGCCTCTGGCTTGAGTGTGCAAGCCTCTGTAGGTTGTAAAAGGGGAGCCCAAGAGAGTGTCACATGCTTTCACCATTACCCTTCGGGAGTCTACCTCATGCTGGGATCCAAGGAGAGTGCTCCTCATGTGAGTTCTTGCAGCAGAGTGGAAATTTACCAGCAAGTGGGGAAGGAAGGCCATAAGCCAAAAAGGAAAGCTCCGTTCATGTACACTTGTATACCTTTATCAATAAATATTACTGTGTGTTCTTAAGCACTGTGCAACTGTCAGAAATGCCAAGATAAAAAGATACATAGCATATGGTAATTGACCTTTATGAGTTCATAATTTAATAGACTGAAAGGATCCATATGGAAATAACTATGACTATGATAAGTAAAAAGTGCTATGTTAGTACCAAGATGGACCCGATTAGTTTTTCCCTAGTGGACGAAGGAAGTCTTCACAAATATATGAAATATATGATCTAGGCCTTAAAGGTGAATAAAAACTCACCAGACTAGAGAAGAAAGGAAAGCAAGCAGGAGCGAGAGGAAGTAGGAATATTTCAAAGAAAGAAATGCACATGAGCAAAGGTCTATCTTTGCCGACATTTTGTTACTGACATAATATTTTTTTAATTGTGTTTCTCTGCCTTAAAATCATGTGCACCCCAAATTTACAAATCAACTGATAATGAAAGCTAGCCAGCTAACTACAAAATGTTTGAGACAACTAGTCAACCAGATAACTTTCTATGTGTTTACTCAACTAGAAAAAATAGTCTATGCAGCTGATATATGGAATGCTCAGTAATTTATATGATGTGTGGTATACTAAGGGCTTCCCTGGTGGCTCAGCTGGTAAAGAATCCACCTGCAATGTGGGAGACCTGTGTTCGATCCCTGGGTTGGGAAGATCCCCTGGATAAGGGAATGGCTACCCACTCTGGCTGAAGTTGTTTGACTTTATAAAACTGCATTAAACAGACTGTGGGCAGAGCTGTGGGGTGCAACCTAATGAGGTAGTCCCCCCCGCCCCGTACCCTTACCTGTACCACACACATAAGGCCCAGCAATTAAGCACATGGACTGTCTGAGTTCAAAGCCTGGTTTTGCTTACTCACTGTGTGATCTGTGCCTCCTTTCCTCATTAACTAAATGAGGAGAATGTTTCTTATTTGTAGGGGTTTTATGAATATTAAATGGATAACAAATATAAAGTTAGAATAGCTATGTGATTATTGGTTACTTTCATAAATGTCACACTTAAAGATCTCTTCATAGAATTTAAAAACCTTTAACTGTGTTTCTAAAGCATGAAGGTTTAGAATATCAGCCTATGTCTACATTCTGTGACTAAGGTGCCATACAAATAAACTTTATCCATTAAATTCTAAGATACTTGAGGGCAAAAGCCAGACCTCACGCAACTGTATTCCAAATGCCTTAAAAGGTGTTTTTTCTTTTTTTTTTTTTTAAAGGTATGTTAAATGCATATAAAGAGAGAATAGAATGTGTTCAAGTTGCACTGAGGAGTAACTGGAGATAGAGCTGGAAAATAAACCCATGTTTTGCATTCATTGCAGATCCGCCTAAGGAGTTTGGCTTTTGAACTATCTGCAGTATAGGCCATTGGTTCTTCAACAGAACAGGTGAAGGCATGGTTCACCAGAAACATGTCTCAAGATACCAATCTATAAGGAAACAATATCATGAATTTGTAACATGCTAGCAGTTACTTTACTGACAAAGGTCCATATAGTCAAAGCTATGGTTTTTCCAGCAGTCGTGTATGGATGTGAGAACTGAACCGTAAAGAAAGCTGAGCACTGAAGAACAGATGCTTTTGATCCGTGGTGTTACTTGGGCTGAAAGGAGATCAAGCCAGTCAATCCTAAAGGAAATCAGTCCTGAATATTCGTTGGAAGGACTGATGCTGAAGCTGAAGCTCCAATTCTTTGGCCACCTGATACGAAGAACTGACTCATTGGAAAAGACCCTGATGCTGGGATAGACTGGAGGCAGGAGGAGAAGGGGACGACAGAGGATGAGATGGTTGGATGGCATCACCGAGTCGATGGACATGAGTTTGAATAGGCTCTGAGAGTTGGTGATGAACAGGGAAGCCTGGTGTGCTGCAGTCCATGGGGTCGCAGAGTTGGACACGACTGAGCAACTGAAATGAACTGAACAGAGCAGTTCACTTCTGCATCTCTAACTCAGCATTAACAAGTTAACTATAAACCGACCTCTTGAAGGAGACTATGCCCTTGACCAGAGCAGCACTGACCTATTTTTTGCCCTTGAACATGTTTAGAATGCACACAGGCAGCTTAAATTTGCAGAACTTCTAGAACAACAGCAAGAAATATTTCAACAAATATTTATTGCTCATTTGCTAAATTCCAGGCTGCAGGTGGACTCTGGGAATACAAAGGTGGACAAAATAGATGGATGTCCCCGCCCTCTTGACATTCACTGTTGCTCAGCATCACATTATTCATCATAAATGAAGGATCTGCCATCAAGATTTAAACACTTTAATCTAAATGCCAAATTTTGCCTGGTTCACAAAATTGCCACCAGAAACAAGAAAGTACAAGGACTAGAAAAACTGATAAAGGGTTTTGGAGCCGATTCTTTTCCAGACAGTTGACTTTGCTTTGTCCAGGAGAAGTAAGTTACTAAGCACCTTTGTAGACAATTTGAAAATCAGTTTCCCCTCAAACCCTGAATAAACACTGGGAAAAAAATACTTAATGAATATTATGGAGGGACTTCAAATTGGTATTGGGGTTCCATGGTGGCTCAGATGGTAAAGCATCTGCCTGCAATGCAGGAGACCTGGGTTTGGTCCCTGGGTTGGGAAGATCACCTGGAGAAGGTAATGGCAACCCACACGAGTACAACTGCCTGGGAAATTCCATGAACAGAAAAGCCTGGTGGGCTACAGTCCATGGGGTTGCAAAGAGTTGGATACAGCTGAGTGACCAACACTTTCAAATCAGTACATGCCCATCCCTGGATAGCATTGCTGCCAGGTGAGGAGTTGAGACACAGCCTTGCAAAGCAGAGAGAGAAGGGGAGGATGGGTTGAGAGGCCCCGTGTCACGCTCTCTCTGCTTCTGTTCACTCAGGAGCTTTTATGCTTCTAAGTGAACACCATTACTGATAGAGGTGCCTGAATATTATCAGTCAGATTGTTTTCAACTAAAAAGAGGTTGAGAGACCTACTGCCATCAAACATTTAGAATGTTGAAATAACCAAGAGGTTGAAATAACCAACTTTTTGCTTCACACAAATTGTTCTGGTGGCAGTGTAGAGATGCATGAGAAAGAGAATCCTTGTGAGCAGTGAGATGAGTTAGAAATCTGTTGCAACAGTTGAAAAAGAGGACATTCATTTAAGGCAATAATAATGGGAGTCAAAGAAAAGCAGATGAATTCAAAAGCTCTGTTAAGCATTTGAAATGTGGCCAATGGAACTGAGGAACTGAATTTGAAAATGTATTTAATTCTAATTAAGTTAGATATAAATTTAAAATTGAGAGCTCATTCAATCATGGAAAAATTTTAGGTATGTCTACAGTAATTCAGACAATGCAAATCTACATTTCCAACTGGATATTTTATGAAATATACAATATCTCTGATGCAAATTTAGATTCTGAATTAAGAGGAATGAATTAAAAAATATATATTAGATATCAAAAACTTAGTATGAAATAGTAATGTAAAATATAGTAAAATTTATTTGATCATATGCTGAAATGATAATACTTTGGACATGCTTAGTTAAATAAAATGCATTCAAAGTTAATTTCACCTGAATTTTTTTTTCTCTCTTTTTGTGACTACTTAATGAACTTAAAACTACATATCTGACTCACTTTATATTTCTATTGGACAGTACTGATAGACATTTCTGGAATTTACTGAGAAACAGATTACATCATAAAAGCAAGCATAGGAAAGATGTCAAAGTTTTCATCTGTAATTGTGTAGATGGGCATGTAGTTGGAAGATGAATTCAGTTTTTAATGAGGTGTCTGCCTATGAGACATCCAGGTGGAGATGCTGAGTTAGTCTTTGGAAATGCTAGTTTGGTGATGACAGGGCAAGTTCAGATGGGGGATGTAAGTCTGAGAATAAGCAGTCTACACTTGCTAGCTATAATGCAGAGCAAAATTCCAGGAACATTTTTTTTTTTTTTCCAGAGACCAAAAAGCCCTTCATGATCAATTAAATTTTAATCTTTCACTAGAATTTTTTGGTCTGGCAGTCTTGTATGTCCACTCTTTTGGGGGCAGGAGGGCCCTAAGAAGTAAGCTCAGGAGGAAGTATTCTCTTGATGGGAGAACCTGGCCATGAAAACGTCCCCTCAGGAGTCTGAGAAATATGTTCTTCCAGGGTAGTGCTTTGTAAACAGAGAGGTTAAAAAGCCTCCTCTGTCTTGTAACCTATGCCATGCTTAGCTATTCAGTTGTGTTTGACTCTTTTTGACCCCATGGACTGGGGCCTGCCAGGCTCTTCTGTCCATGAGGATTCTCTAGGCAAGAATACTGGAGTGGGTTGCCATGCCCTTCTCCAGGGGATCTTCCCAACCCACAGATTGAGCCCATGTCTCCTTCAATGCAGGCAAACTGTTTACTGTCAGCGACCAGGGAAGCCGAAGAACACTGGAATGGGTAGCCTATCCCTTCTCCCGGGGATCTTCTTGACCCAGGAATCGAACCCAGGTCTCCTGCATTGCAGGCGGATTCTTTTCTGGCTGAGCTACCAGGTAAGCCCCGTCTTGTAACCTAAGGATCCCCAAATCTCATGTACTATCTCCTAAAGTAAGTGGTTTAATGTAACACCTTTGCATTTCACAGCTCTGAAAATGGTTAGGTTTTCATCAGAAGGATTTTCTCAGGCCCGGTAAAAATTATCTCTAGTTCTTTGCTACTGATTTAAAAAGTGGATTATTTATGCCTACTATCAACTTGAGTGTCCCTGAGTATACTTACCTAGGTCATTTCCTTCCTTTATTGAAACAAACTACCTATGTCTGAAGTGGTCCATCATCACCTTTAAACAAACTCCAATGCCACAGTGTCACTTTCACCTCATTTCCTGTTCTTCGGCTGACACATTCCCTATGCTGTTTTCATTTTTTAACTACTATTCTCATGCATTTTATTTATGCCTTTCAGTGTTTTCTTTTCTTTTTTGGTGCAATAAAAAGAGTGTACAAATGATTCCTTATTTGGTATGCATTCCCCAAACTATTTCTCAACCCTCAAGCAATGTCTTCATTACTCTTCTTCCATCAATCTATACCGTGTTTAGACTTCTGAAAGGCAGCATCCTTAAACTTAAAGCTAGTGGATGCTTTCACTGTTGCTCACCATTTCTTTCTAAATCATGTAGACTCTAACTTGATCATAAGAATGAACATATCAGATATGCATGGGAGATATTAACCATGTCTGTTCCTGGGACTCTCTTAATAATCTAGCTCAGCTGCTCCTAGATTTCTGAGCCTCTATAAGATTATAAACATTTGCTGTTTTAAGCTGTTAAATTGTAGGGGAATTTTTTACATAGAAATAGATAGCTAATACATTATAAACTGCATTATAGGTGATCAGTAATGATGTGTTGAATGAGCCAAAGGAATTTTTTTAAAAAAGAAATTCCTAATTAAGCTTTTAACAAAATTTGGGGGAGTATTTACAATGTCATGTTAATTTCAGGTGTATAGCAAAGTGAATCTATTATACATATATATTCACTCATTTTTTAAGATTCTTTTCCCATATAGGCCATTACAGAGTATTGAGTAGAGTTCCCTGTACTATATGGTAGGTCCTTATTAGTTATGTATTTTATATAGTAGAGTGTATATGTCAATCTTAATCTTCCAATTTATCCCTCCCCTCACCTTCCACAGGTTTATTTTCTACATCTGTAACTCTGTATCTGTTTTATTTTGTTTGTTTGTTTGTTTGTTTGTGTGTATCTGTTTTATAGGTAAGTTCATCTGTAGTCATTTTTTTAAGATTCCACATATGTGATATCACACTGTTGGTGGGAATGCAAACTGGTACAGCCACTATGGAAAACGGTATGAAGGTGCCTCAAAAAATTAAAAATAGAGTTACCATACAATCCAGCAACTGTACTCCTAGGCAAATATCTGGAGAAAACCATACGTCAAAAATATATACGCATCCCAATGTTCACTGCAGCACTATTTACAATGGCCAAGACATGAAAGGAACCTAAATGTCCATCAACAGAGGAACGGATAAAGAAGATATGATACGCATACAGTGGAATAATTCTCAGCCACAAAAAGAACACAATAAATGTCATTTGCAGCAACACGGATAGACCTCAGATTGTCATACTGAGTGAAGTAAGTCAGAGAAAGCATTTCTTTTTCTCTTTTTTTTGGCCTCACCACACAGAAGTATATGGGATCTTACTTCCCTTACCAGACATTGAACCATGTCCTGTGAAACAATGCAGGCTTTTGAAAAAAACTGAACTGTGATCAGTAGTGGGAAAAAAAATTCAAAAAGTTTCTTATTTTGACATCTAGCCATAAGAAAAGAGGCTTGCTAAGGCAACTCATCACTGGCTAACCTAGAATGGATTTGAGGCCATTCTGTAAAATAGCTCGGGGTCCAACATAAATCAATAAGTCAAGAAGCATAGTGATCATACATTGGAGGAAAATCTATGTCCAAGATTTTTTCTACCTAGGTAATGCCCTGGCCATTGTTTCAGCAGCTCTTCCAAAGAGATTCCTGAGCTCTGGACTTCTTTCTGTTAGCTCAGGGGACTATAAGCTCCCAGACTCAACCCTGAAAACACACAATATTTGAATAGAGAAGATGATGACTGAGCAAAAGCTAGACAGAGATTGAGAAAAAAGTTCTGGGTCGATTCAGAAACGACAATAGGACATACATTTTCTAAAGAGTGGATTAATAAATTTCCCTGAAGTGGAAAGAAAAGAATTTTAGAAATATGGACATGCAAAGGGAAACTAAGATCAGAATTTTCAGGACACTAAATGTGAGTCACAGAGTGTGACTTTACCTGAATGTAACTGGGAAGCATCAGTGTGTTTCCCAAGAGGAAGAAGAGAGGAATAATTGAAAAAGCATTTTAGCAAATTAACCTGATGTAAGTATATAAACTGGATTGGAAAGTATTCAGAATAGAGACAGGAGAATAGTTGAGAAGGTGTGGCAGTTGCTTAAGCACCTAAGTGATAAGTATATTAAATAAGGAGGTGCAGCTAGAAATGTCTTGGTTCTCTTTATTACATTTCACAGCAACAGAATTTCAGAGAAGGAGGTAATTCTAGAAATTGAGAACCAAATTCAGAGAGATTTAGTGATGCTGAAATGTTTCAACCAATAAATTAGAAAATGAGATACTGAACTAACTTTCATGGTGAAAGGATGAAGGAAGGAGTTTGTATTAATCTACATGACACCATCCATTTCCAAGATAGAGATTGTTTCAAGATATCTGTACAGCACTTAAGTCAATAAAAATATGACCATGATTTCTCTCACTTTCTTCAAAGATAATGTTCATCTTTTATACCTGAGAAGCTTGGGCAAGACTTTTACAAATAGTCAACAAATAGTCAAATAGGCCACGCATTCTCTAATTCCTGTAAGCTCCAGGATGTGCTAAGTCGCTTCAGTTGTGTCCAACTCTGTGCAACCCTATGGACTATAGCCCACCAAGCTCCTCTGTCCATGGGATTCCTCAGGTAAGAATACTGGAATGGACTGCCATGCCCTCCTTCATGGGATCTTCCTGACGCAGGGTTCAAACCTGTGTCTCTTATATCTCCTGCATTGGCAGGCAGGTTCTTTACCACTAGCGCCACCTGGGAAGCCCCAAAAGAGGACTTCTTGACAAAATGTACAGGTTAGTTTCCTAGGAAGCAGGCTTTGAGATGGAGGTTTGCCAAAGCAAGTTCACTTGGGAGTGCTTTCTGAATTAACACCTGTAGTGGTGGTTTAGTCACTAGGTTGTGTCTGACTCTTGTGAGCTCATGGACTGTAGCCGAACAGGCTCCTTTGTCCATGGGATATTCCCCAGCAAGAACGCTGCAGTGGGTTGCCATTTCCTTCTCCAGGGGATCTTCCTGACCCAGAAATTGAACCTGGGTCTCCTGTATTGCAGGCAAATTCTTTACCAACTAAGCTACAAGGGAAGCTAAGAGCCAGGATGGCCAAAACAAATATAATATCTACTGTGTATGATTTACAGGTTTCAATTTAAATATTACATGAGAAAGTGAAACTCTTAAAATAGTGGAATCTGTTGGTTAAAAAGAATATTTCAGATGAAACACTTTAAATTCTAGAAAAGCCTGTGAAGAAATAAATGGGTTTTATCTTGTTGATATAGGTATGTACCCATGTATATGTACTGATTTTACAAAGATTAAATTCAGAAACTCTCTTTAAAACAAGGTAACTAGTATAAAATGTAGAGCAGCAGAGAATGATGAGAAAGATTGGTTATGTCAACAATATTGATAAGTTATTTTAGGGCGTGATATCCACTATAAATACACTATGCTTCTAGTTAACACTAAAATCGCTGATCAAAAGGTGTATTTCTATATCAAAATCAATTAAGAGCTTGGTTTCAAACATAAAGCTTCCGGTCCAGGAAGGTACAAAGAAGAAACGCTCAAGGCAAATATACACAACAATTCACTAATCAAATTTGCAATGCTCTTTCATGCTCCTAAGACGAAAGAATTTCAAAGAACACTCTCACTCATCCTCTCCGCCACCCTCCACAGTTTCCTCGGATCAGAACTAATACACATGTTAATATTCATGTCAGTTAGGGAACACGCACTTGCAGTGCATTCTTCTAAGTCAGAGGGTTAAGCGATCTCCAATTAACATTGCCAGACTGATTGATGAGAGATACCTCCTCTAGAGTGACAACATTGGTAAAATTTGTAGGTATATCTCATAAATAATGAAAAAAATAAATTTATGTTTTTGCTTATTGCCTCTAAGAAATTATCATATTTAATATGATTAAATAATCAATATTAATTTAAATGTGTAAAACAGAACACTTTACAGTTCATAAGTTTCTTTTTTCATATTCTTTACCTTAAAAACCTATCAATTATCCACATTCTTATAAATACGATTGCAGATAAAGGGAAGAAATGGAGCTCTACCAAGATGGAGAAATAACCAAGAAACACTAGTCACTCTAGGACAAGGTGTGTTTACTATAAAGAATACAAGCTACCTGGTAACCAGGGTCCCAATGGGCTTTTCATTCATCTATCTAACTAATGTTTATTGAGATAAGTACTAAGTGGTGAGCTCAATTATTTTTGAATCCACAGAGTCTTTAACATAGGCTGGAACCTATAAGTTGCTCAGAAAATATTTCTACACAGACTTCTAGTATGTACTTACATGAATGACAAAAAGTCACATTTCTACATTACGTTATTTTTTCTTATTAGTCATCATTATTATAAATTTTGTTCTATGCCATCAGAAAGCTTATCTTTATTTGAAGATAATGGACAGATACAAAATGACTGGAGAACAATTCATGATAAAAGTGAATTACAAAAAATGAGATAACTATTTAGGAGAGAGTATCACTCATTCAACAAAAACTCTCCCCACAGACTTAATTCAACTACCATGGTCAATTATTAGCTGGAATATTCATAAAACAACATCAATAAAAATGTGTAACTTTTCAATAAAACAGCTGATATGCATCAGGTGCTACACTTTTTATACATTGTAAACAAGAAATTAGATAAACTTACTCAGTTATGTAGAAACAGTTGCATCTATGACTTAACTGAAAATTTTGAAGACTGAATATTGAGTTTATATTTAACTTAAGCTACACTATTTTCAACATATAATTCATTTTTTATTATTTCAGAAAACATTTCTGAATACAAGAATACGTTAATTAATAGCCCCTTACTTCTTGTCTTTCTCTTCCTCTCATCCCCTCCTAAAACCCTATACATTTCAATAGCAATATCATATGGCTTTGAGGTTAACAGTGGTAGAATTAATACTAATATGGCAAAAAAATCCATCTGTAAAAACTAGGTCACCTGAGTCAAAAATTATTTTATTCTAATTTATTATATTTTTAAGAGTATAGTTAATCAAAATTGAAATATGGTGATATTTTTAAGTAAGATCAAACATGATCATTTGAAAAGAATGGATAATAATGTCAGATATTCACAACTTCATTGAAATTATATGTCAATCAGATTTTAAAGTAAATCAGATTTAAAGTAATCAGATTATGAAGTAACATTACACAATTCAGCAAGACTGGAGCACCTTTTAATACATGCAATTAACTTTCCTGCTTCTTGGTTAATTTCATTAATTAAGGGCATAAATAGTGATTTTTAGGTAAGATAAATCCATAGTTTATACATGGCTGAACTTGAAGGTTTATAGACATTTTCTTAGAAGTTAATGGATAACCAACATTTCTAACTTTTATAGATTAAATATGTCTGTGATATCATCAGGTTAATTTTTAAGTCAGTCATATTTATAAACTAAAATCAAACAATGGTAATAATCTTTCTGCAATTACTGTTTTCATTTTATATTTCAATTCTGAAAGAAGCAGAAGAAATTATTTGGTAAAAATCAGGATAAATTCAAAGGCATGTAAACCATTTGATAAAATATTCCTTGAATATTCCCAAATCTAAGTATCATCATTAAGAATACTTCTGCTTCTATCAGCCATGGGCATCAACTTTGATTCTTTTCCATTTAATTTTCCCTTCTGTTCCTGTCTTCCATCCCTCTCTTTTACTATCTCTCTCTTTTTTCTTCTTAAAAAAAAAAAAAAAATATATATATATATATACACACACATACATACATATATATAACTCCTCTTTCTCGTCCTCTTCCATGTACCCAACATTATGGGAAAGAGTTAAAAGTAAACTTCAGAAATGAAAATAAAACCGCGGGCTTTATTTTATTTGTATGTTGGAAACGTCAAAAAAAAGTAACTTATTTCCATGTAAGCAACTTGCTGAGTCACTAATGGCTGATCATTATTTGTAGGGAACAAGAGAAAAGGAGGGGGAAATAGAAAATTTTAGCTGGCCAGATCTGGACTAAGATTGGGTCCTAGTAGTTGACAAAGGAGTGAGTAGGGCTGATTACCAATGGTGTTTGCTAATCCCAGGGAACTAACATCCATTTTCAACTTCCTAGTCAAGGACAGGCTAGGATTAAGAAAGGGTTTGAATATAGCAAATCCAAGAAGAAGGGTGTTAGAAACAGACCTGCATCCAAAGCGGACAGTCAGGCAAGACCAAAAGAAGAGATTCAGAATGAAGAGGGCCTCACAGGACATCTATCAGAAATCTATGGCCAATAAAGAAGTGTAGAAAGGTTCTGAGAGGGCATGGACACCTAAAAGTCAACCTTTTACATATAAAGGGACTCTAAGGCCACAGTTGATCAAAATTGGAAAGAAATACACATTGTTGTCGACTAAAACCCTCTGACCATAAAACAAACAGTGATTTGAGTAATTCAATAACAAAACCCCTTATGATGTGAGAGTGATCAGTGTAGAACCTTTTCTCAGGGTAAATGTGTAATTGGTTATGGATCAATATGTAATTTATTTCAGGAGGAAAACCTCTTGCTTTCTTTTTTATTTATTTATTTTCAAAGTAGCAAGTCTCTTAAATCAGAATGGAGCAAATGCATTTGGAAAGTTGAGATGACTCTAAATAGCAAGATTCCTTACTGCATTAGTTATCTCAGCTGATCACTTATTTATGATGCCATAAAAATCCAGATGCCTTCAATACTGATTGTTAGATATTTGCAGAAAGGCAGCTAAATTAATTTTTCAAGGATTCTCATTTTGACAACTTTATTTTGAATTGAAAATCTACGATGATTCAATAGTCATTGTGTTGAGAGGGGTTTTTTGTTTTACTTTGTTTTCTTTTTTTTCTCCCAATATTAGCAATGAATTCAGCTTTTGTGGTCAGTTGTAAACCCTATTTAGCTTATTGGAAATTCTAGAAGTATAGCAGAAAACAAAGATTAATAAATAAATAGAACTTTGAAAATTAAGACCCTGCAAATCTGTGATAATGTATTTTGGTATTTGGTGGTTTTCCTAATCATTTTAGGATGAAACCCTGAAGGCAGGTCTGAAAGAACATGTTGACCTAATTAAAGATCTTCTGAGACACTGGTGCAGGTAACAGAAGAACTTGCATGATAAATAAAAGCTAAACAAAATAAACTTATGTGATCACATAAGGCAGAAGAGAGAAATTAAACCTCAAGAACAGAAAGAGGAATGAAGAGGTTTATATGCTTCTACATTTTCCAGAAGATAGTTTATTTAGAACTATGATGATAACCCTCTAGGGTTTTTGAATGTATGATAATTTATTATGGGTGTTATTTTGATACATCAATAAAATATGACTATTTCTTATTGATAAAAGACCACATGGTTCTTTGAAAATATTGTAAGGACATAAGAAGATACAGAATTGAAACCAAACAAATTAGTAACTCTCTGACTGCAGAGATATAAGGAAGAGTCCCCAAGCTATAGTCAGTTATGACAACTTTAAAACTTGAATAGAAAAGCTTTTCATTCACTATTATTTAATTATAATTAAATTCTTGTGTGAGGTTTAGGACTTAGAGACAATGTCTCATCCCAGGATATAAATGGCAAGAATCCATTGCATTTTCTTGATGTGTACATATCAAAAGGAGTATAAGATGGCATAGAAGTAATCTTTCTGCCTTTTTCTTTTATATCTCCAAATACCTTTGCCGATTCACTTCCTCTGTCCATTGCATGTAACTTTAGACTATTAAGAAAAGAATAAGGACACTGGATCCAAATCTGTTGATGTTACCAGAATTACAACCTCATGCTTCCAGCCAGATGGAATAATATCTACTGGACTATCATATTTCTACAAATTTAGGAAACCTGCCTAAAGTCACTAAAAACACACAAAGAGTAATTCCTTCTGGACAGAAAATTGAGAGGAATTCACACTTGAAAAAAGAACAGTCAAAAACATTTTTAAAAACAGTAATAGCTATAAGGCCTTATTACCCCTAGAGTATATTTATGCTTTCTATAATAAAGCACTAGTTGCTGTGGTGGGGCGGGGGATGGGGATGGGGGAAATGTCCAAAAAGCAGAGTTATATGTTATTTACAAAAAGCTAGCAGTAAAAGCTAAAAGCAGAATCTTTATTTTAGAAGTACTTACTATATGCAGCTCTAGGTAGTCACCCAGGCCAGAAGAACTGTCCACTCGCACCAATACAGCTTCTTTCTGAACAGTACTAAACCCTATGGCCAGTCTGTCTGCTCGCGTACTTGGCCGGTCATTAGGAGGCCACTTATACGTGATTTGTCCACCACCTTTGCTAAAGATATACGTTGTCCCAGCTGGAAAACAAAAACCAAAACCAATTAGTCCAAATATATCAGGGCATACTTTCCTATGTATTATTATGTTGACATATTAGTAAAGTATTAAATTTACAGTATGACAATCATAAATAAATAAAATAATAAAAACAGAAACCAACAACCTATGGCAAAGTGAATAAGCAAATAACAGATTATAATCATACATGTTAAAGAAAAAGTTTTTTTTTTTAATATCAAGGCAGCTTCATTTTTAACACACTCATTAAATCTACCAGCAGGTGTTTCAGAACAAACGAGAGATTACTGCTTTTCCACAGAGTTGGACAAGCATGCAATGTAATGGGGTTTTCTTTCTTCCTGCCAGTTAGAAAAAAATAATATAGTAGAAAACATTGACTTTGGCTGCTTCAAAAAGGAGCAGAAACATGTATTAACTTGTGTCTGAAACAAGAGCTGTGTGTAGGTGGGACAGGGTCATACAGCACAGCAAAGCAAATTGCAAGCATGCTACAAATCAACTTTTATGAAGAGAGGGCCTGTTCACATATGACAGATGATAACTAATGGATGAACAGCCATAAGACCAATAGTCATGTCAAGAAAATACAGATAATAGATCCCATCCATAGATGTCAGGTCTTACATAACACACAATATCTACTAGCTGTCAAACTATCCAGCTGCATAAAAAGATCCATTTTTCCCCAAAGCAAATGCTGGACTTACAACAATGAGAATGGCATAGCCTCATTTGCTAACTGTTCAAATTTTACTTTATGATGGTGATATCAGTAAAGTATCCATCTTGCTTTAAAAAGAGCTTTGTTCAAATGAGTCTCCTAAACATCCAATGTGTTAAAGTCCTATTTCATTGTAGCACAGACATCCACCTCATTACATGCAATAAAATTAATTATTTGAGTCAGAAATTTTGGAAGAGACATGTAAAGATAGACATAAAGGAGAATGAATCTTCCTCCATACTAAATAGGACCAGAGAAATATTTCTTTTATTATCCCAAGAATAGACTTTAAGGTACAATTTATAGAAGGGAGTATAGCTTTCCAATAACAAAAAGATGTTAGTATATATTTATTGTGTACCTACTATGTGCCAATATGGTAAGGGAAGCAATAAGATTAAATATCAAAGTTTGGCCTCAAAGTATCTTGAGTGTATGGAAATATAGCTTCTACCAAGAATAAGGATTGTATTAAAAGTTGAGTATACAGCTGTATATTTTCAAGGTATCTACATATTGCTCAGTTGCTCCGCAGTGGACGACTCTACAATCCCAATGACATGGCTCCTCTGTCCATGGAATTTTCCAGGCAGGAATACTAGAGTCAGTTGCCATTTCCTTCTCCAAAACAGTACACACAGAACATACCCTTAACTGTGGGTTTGGGCTGTGGGCTCTGGGAAAACAACTATAACAGACAACCTATGAGTGAATGTAAGTCACTCAGTCATATCTGACTCTTTGCAACCCGCCAGGCTCCTCTGTCCAAGGAATTCTCCAGGCAAGAATACTGGAGTGGGTAACCATGCCCTTCTCCAGAGGATTCCCAACCCAGGGTTTGCAGGTAGACTCTTTACCATCTGAGCCACCAGGGAAGCCCCAAAGCGCTGACAGGATATGAAGTCTTGTTTTCTATGTGCAAGCGTGCATGCATGCTCAGTCATTTATGACCCCATGGATTGTAGCCCGCCAGGCTCCTCTGTCTAAGAATTCTCCAGGCAAGAATAACAGAGTAGGTTGCCATTTCCTCCTCCTGGGGATCTTCCCAACCAGGGATTGAACCCTGGTCTCCTGCACTAGCAGGCAGATTCTTTACCACTGCACCACCCGGGAAGCCCACATTAAATTTCTATGAACCAAAAATAAATAGATTTCTATGAACCAAATTTATCAACTTAATGAAGTTGACTTAGTGTCACATTTATATACATTTAATTAAATAAGTGATGATATAATTCTTTTCCTCTTTTTATATTTTGGGGTCAATTACTCTTGGCATTCTGTCTGAAACTTTTCCATAGGTCCTTGAGAAACTCCAAAGAACCCTACAAAATGCCTGATGTGCCTGATTGATTAAATAGGCCTTGGTGTGTAGACCTACCACAATATTAACAAGAAAGCACAATTTGATAAATATTCTTCTGCTTGGTAACTATTGCAAATGATTAAGTATAAAATGCTTCTGAAAATTCTACATTGATAAAAACAGGACAAGAACATATAAAAGTAAAGGTTTCTTTAAAAAGAGAATGTGTTGGTGACCTCTGTTATGTACTTAATTGATTTTATTTTTCTCTTTTTAATTAACTTTGTCCTCTAATGACTATATATTGCAAATTAAAAATATTCAAGTAGAGATGTTACTTAACAATATAAAACAAATCTAAGGACTCAGATGTTTTCCAGAATCATCAGAGTAAGGGAGTCTGGCAAAGCAACAATACCATACATTATATGATCATTTTTAACATTAAAAACCACTTTTGCAACAATTGTTTTCATTTTCTCTTAACTTCTGTATGGAAAGTAGGGCAAGCATTACTCCCACAACACATCTGAGAAAATTCAGTCATAAGGATTAACTTGTTAACTAAAGTTGCAAACTTGGAAGAGCTAGTAGAAATCTAGTATCCAGATTCTACTCCTGTATTTTTTTTTTTAACAGAAATGTTTCTGTTACCATAACAAGACTGTCAAGAAAAAGTTAATTGGATATGTCAGTCTGAATTTATCAAGGCCAACTGCTATCATATTCGAATGTCTCATATCCATAAAGTGACATTTGCACCTCATGATCGTATACTGTCCTTTCACCTCACAATGCTTTTAAAGAAAGAAAGAAAAAAATAACATGCAAATGTGAAATGACAGAACATTTAATGTATGTAGATTAACATTTAGTTTAGGGTACACTTCCCAAACTTGTGGAACTATGAAAGTTTCCAGTTGCTCAGTTGCAGAACTTGAGGATAATAATTTAAAGGTTTATATTTTCAGTAAGATAAATGTCATAATGCAAATATCATTACTCAAGATTTGATTTCATCTCATATTTCAAAATTTTCCAATAAGTGTTAAGCCTTGGCAACTAGCATACCAGTAGCTACTCTGTCTTCCTTATAGTGACTTTCTAATTTTTCAAGTTTTGCCAAAACCAAGCAGAAACAAGTGTACTACCATGTGCCAAATATGCAATTATTTCTAGTGCCCTCTTTCCTCAGATATATCTGAAAATCAATCTCTATCCTTTTTTTCTTCTGTATGCACAATAGTGCATTGTAATGTACTCATCAGCACAATTCTATAAGTGAGAGACTCTGATGCCCAGCTCCCAACACAACTCTCTACACTTTCCTCTATAAGCGTCTTGGTTTAAAACAAAACAAAACAAAAAACCCATTTTGCATCAAACTCTATGTTCTCAAGAATCTACGTTCTTAACGTCCTCCTTCCATCAAGATAGAAAATTACAATGTACTCTATTTTGGTGACCTTAAAAATATGAGAATACTCCCACAATAAAATATAGATGACTAACATGTCAAAACCTACTTCATTTAACATGCATCTTTCTGAACCAAGGATATGAGGTATACTGTAGCAGAAGAGATCAGAAATTAAGAGTGCAAGTTTTAGACTCAGAAAGACCTGGTGCGAATTCCAACTGTATCATTTACCAGTTACTGACGTTGACTATGTTTTTATTCTCTTTAATTCTTGGGTTTCCTATCCTTGGGGATATTAACACTGCCTCATAGAGTTTGTCAGGAATAAATGAAACATTGCACAGTAAAGCCTCGGTCCAATGCCTGGCATATGGTAAATACTCAATACACTTTAAAGACAATGGATGATGTGTGCATGCATGTGCTCTGCTGTGGCTGTGTGCTCAGTAGCATCTGACTCTGCGACCCTTTGGACTATAACCCGCCAGGCTCCTCTGTCCATGGGATTTTTCAGGCAAGAAAACTGGAGTGAGTTGCCATTTCCTTCTCCAGGGGAACTTCTTAACCCAGGGATCGACCTCGCTCCTCTTGTGTCTCTGCATTGCAGGCAGATTCTCTACCCACTAAGCTATCAGGGAAGCCCATGTGTGTATTGAAATGAAGTGAAGTCGCTCAGTTGTGTCTGACTCTTTGCAACCCCCATGGACTTCTTTGCAACAGTTCATGAAATCTCCAGGCCAGAATACTGGAGTGGGTAGCCGTACCCTTCTCCAGGGGATCTTCCCATTGTAGGGACTGAACCCAGCTCTCCACACTGCAGGCAGATTCTTCACCATCTGAGCCACTAGGGAAGATATGTATGTTGACAATTTAAAATAACCAACATTGAAACATTGTTGTTTTAAGAGTCTTTAGAAATGTTTGATTCATTCAAAATTGTGTCAAACCAAATGCCTTTTAAGAAATGGCTTTCCTACATCCTGGTTTTTATTACACTTTTCAGTATTTTATTCCTTAGAATAGCGCTTTTGTCACATAAACCCATTCCATTATTATTTGCATTCACTAATAGTTGACAAAGGGAAGGATATTAAATTGCATCATTTTCATGAGAAAAAGAATATTAGTTCATTGCCATAAACCATCTAGCATGGTAAGATTTATAGCATGACACAAAAATTCGCTTTGTTAAATAAAGGGGGAAGCTATGCAAGATGAACTGCCATTTAGCTACATTTTTAAAAATTTTACTTTATAGGAACATGTTTTACTTTATTATATAAGTAAATTCAATGCACAGCAACAGTACATCTTAATCACAGTTCCAAGAGTTTTATCAACACAGAGAAGAACTTGGAGGAATGTGGTACATTTCTTATTTATGCATGTTTCTATATAGCAAGCGCTAGCACATCAGTGCCATGACTAATAATGGATTTATTGAAAATTAATCCTGACATCCATCACATCACTAAATGTATAGGTGACTCAAACTTAAAGTGGTTTTCAGCAATCCTCACATTTAAGCTATAGAGTAAGTCTATATTACTCATTCCAAATTCATTAACAAAGCTGGCTTAACCAGATACAAATTTAGTAGTGTCAACATACTTTACACTGCAATAAACATCTGTAAAAATTATACATGGGCTCTTACTTCTAATGTTTGAACTGCCTGTGATGTTATAATAAATGTATTTTTAGATTTTTACTTAATATCTATTTACATCAAGGGTCTCTCCCCTCCTTTTTCTTTCCAACCATCTCTACGTTAGCCTTATTTCTGCAAGTGCTAATACACTCCCTCCAACAGGTTGAACCTTTCTGAAGAAGAAAACCAATCAGCATGTACAGTTCTGCTTAATTATTGGTTGCCTTGGATCCTTGGAACATGAACAATAATATAATTAACTTCAGAATAGATTAGCTTCTAACTCATAACATAAGTATATGAATAAAATGTCCTTTTCTGAAAGCCTATAATTCTTTCAATGTCATCATGTAACCAACATGAAATATTCAGGCCATTATGATTCTATTAAGCTACAACTAAAGCAACTAGAAAAGGAAGAATTGGAGAACCCCAGAGTTAGTAGAAGGAAAGAAATCTTAAAAATTAGGGCAGAAATAAATGCAAAAGAAACAAAAGAGACCATAGCAAAAATCAACAAGGCCAAAAGCTGGTTCTTTGAAAGGATAAATAAAATTGACAAACCACTAGCCAGACTCATCAAGAAGCAAAGAGAGAAAAATCAAATCAATAAAATTAGAAATGAAAATGGAGAGATCACAACAGATGACACAGAAATACAAAAGATCATAAGAGACTACTATCAGCAGTTGTATGCCAATAAAATGGACAATGTGGAAGAAATGGACAAATTCTTAGAAAAGTACAATTTTCCAAAACTGAACCAGGAAGAAATAGAAAATCTTAACAGACCCATCACCAGCACGGAAATTGAAACTGTAATCAGAAATCTTCCAGCAAACAAAAGCCCAGGTCCAGACGGCTTCACAGCTGAATTCTACCAAAAATTTCGAGAAGAGCTAACACCTATCCTACTCAAACTCTTCCAGAAAATTGCAGAGGAAGGTAAACTTCCAAACTCATTCTATGAGGCCACCATCACCCTAATACCAAAACCTGACAAAGATGTCACAAAAAAAGAAAACTACAGGCCAATATCACTGATGAACATAGATGCAAAAATCCTCAACAAAATTCTAGCAATCAGAATCCAACAACATATTAAAAAGATCATACACCATGACCAAGTGGGCTTTATCCCAGGGATGCAAGGACTCTTCAATATCCACAAATCAATCAATGTAATTCACCACATTAACAAATTGAAAAATAAAAACCATATGATTATCTCAATAGATGCAGAGAAGGCCTTTGACAAAATTCAACATCCATTTATGATAAAAACTCTCCAGAAAGCAGGAATAGAAGGAACATACCTCAACATAATAAAAGCTATATATGACAAACCCACAGCAAACATTATCCTTAATGGTGAAAAATTGAAAGCATTTCCCCTAAAGTCAGGAACAAGACAAGGGTGTCCACTTTCACCGCTACTATTCAACATAGTTCTGGAAGTTTTGGCCACAGCAATCAGAGCAGAAAAAGAAATAAAAGGAATCCAAATTGGAAAAGAAGAAGTAAAACTCTCACTGTTTGCAGATGACATGATCCTCTACATGGAAAACCCTAAAGACTCCACCAGAAAATTACTAGAGCTCATCAATGAATATAGTAAAGTTGCAGGATATAAAATCAACACACAGAAATCCCTTGCATTCCTATACACTAATAATGAGAAAGTAGAAAAAGAAATTAAGGAAACAATTCCATTCACCATTGCAACAAAAAGAATAAAATACTTAGGAATATATCTACCCAAAGAAACTAAAGACCTATATATAGAAAACTATAAAACACTGATGAAAGAAATCAAAGAGGACACTAATAGATGGAGAAATATACCATGTTCATGGATTGGAAGAATCAATATAGTGAAAATGAGTATACTACCCAAAGCAATTTACAAATTCAACGCAATCCCTATCAAGCTACCAGCCATATTTTTCACAGAACTAGAACAAATAATTTCAAGATTTGTATGGAAATACAAAAAACCTCGAATAGCCAAAGCAATCTTGAGAAAGAAGAATGGAACTGGAGGAATCAACTTGCCTGACTTCAGGCTCTACTACAAAGCCACAGTCATCAAAACAGTATGGTACTGGCACAAAGACAGACATATAGATCAATGGAACAAAATAGAAAGCCCAGAGATAAATCCACACACATATGGACACCTTATCTTTGACAAAGGAGGCAAGAATATACAATGGAGTAAAGACAATCTCTTTAACAAGTGGTGCTGGGAAAACTGGTCAACCACTTGTAAAAGAATGAAACTAGATCACTTTCTAACACCGCACACAAAAATAAACTCAAAATGGATTAAAGATCTAAATGTAAGACCAGAAACTATAAAACTCCTAGAGGAGAATATAGGCAAAACACTCTCAGACATAAATCACAGCAGGATCCTCTATGATCCACCTCCCAGAATTCTGGAAATAAAAGCAAAAATAAACAAATGGGATCTAATTAAAATTAAAAGCTTCTGCACAACAAAGGAAAATATACGCAAGGTGAAAAGACAGCCTTCTGAATGGGAGAAAATAATAGCAAATGAAGCAACTGACAAACAACTAATCTCAAAAATATACAAGCAACTTATGCAGCTCCATTCCAGAAAAATAAATGACCCAATCAAAAAATGGGCCAAAGAACTAAATAGACATTTCTCCAAAGAAGACATACGGATGGCTAACAAACACATGAAAAGATGCTCAACATCACTCATTATCAGAGAAATGCAAATCAAAACCACAATGAGGTACCACTTCACACCAGTCAGAATGGCTGCGATCCAAAAATCTGCAAGCAATAAATGCTGGAGAGGGTGTGGAGAAAAGGGAACCCTCCTACACTGTTGGTGGGAATGCAAACTAGTACAGCCACTATGGAGAACAGTGTGGAGATTCCTTAAAAAATTGCAAATAGAACTACCTTATGACCCAGCAATCCCACTGCTGGGTATACACACCGAGGAAACCAGAATTGAAAGAGACACATGTACCCCAATGTTCATCGCAGCACTGTTTATAATAGCCAGGACATGGAAACAACCTAGATGTCCATCAGCAGATGAATGGATAAGAAAGCTGTGGTACATGTACACAATGGAGTATTACTCAGCCGTTAAAAAGAATTCATTTGAATCAGTTCTGATGAGATGGATGAAACTGGAGCCGATTATACAGAGTGAAGTAAGCCAGAAAGAAAAACACCAATACAGTATACTAACACATATATATGGAATTTAGAAAGATGGCAATGACGACCCTGTATGCAAGACAGGAAAAAAGACACAGCTGTGTATAACGGACTTTTGGACTCAGAGAGAGAGGGAGAGGGTGGGATGATTTGGGAGAATGGCATTCTATCATGTATACTATCATGTAAGAATTGAATCGCCAGTCTATGTCTGACGCAGGATACAGCATGCTTGGGGCTGGTGCATGGGGATCACCCACAGAGATGTTATGGGGAGGGAGGTGGGAGGGGGTTTCATGTTTGGGAACACATGTAAGAATTAAAGATTTTAAAATTTAATAAAAAAAAAAAATAAATAAATAAAAAAATAAAATAGTTAACTACAAGGACCTACTGTATAGCACAGGGAAGCCTACTCAAAACTCTGTAATAATCTTTATAGGAAAAGAATCTAAAATAGAGTGAATTTATGAGTTATATAACTGAGTCATTTTACTGTACCACTAAAACTACCACAACATTGTAAATCTACTCCAATAAAAAATTTTAAAAAGAAAAAAATAATAAAAAAAAATAAATGTAACAGGGACATAACACTTTTTTCCAGTGAAACTCTGCCAGGCAGTCAGATGGAAATTTAAAGAAAAACAGTTATAAATAAGGGGAGCTTTTATTTCTCCTACAACCTTGTCAAGACTGTTGCTTAATATCAATTTCTTAAACAATTTCTACCTATATGGAGCCATTATTCTGAATAAAGTTCACAGAAAACAAAAACAATAAGACCACCTTGTATTAAAAAAATAGGTCTAAAACTTGTAAAACAAATAGATGAATAAATCTGAAGAATCTTACTTGTATTCTAAAGCAACAATTTCTGTCTACATTAATGTAAATTCTTTGCAAGATCACAAAGAATTAAGTTGTGAGCACTATAAATTCCTAATTCCTAAAATTTCATATAAGAGCCTTAAAAATCAGGAAAGGTGGGCACTATATTAGGAGAGATGACTGGAATCAGAGTAACAGGAGTTTCTACCTATAATATGTAATCAACTCTAAATCTAAAAAGTAATAACACCAATTACCAATATTGAGAATAAGAGACAGCCCTCAATGCTACAGATGTAAGGGTGAAAAAAATGTTAGGAAAGAAAGGAAAATAAAGACTATTTATATCACAATTTGAGACTCCTGATGGAAGATGCAGACTTGGTAGAAATAACAAATACATTACAACTAGCTAAAGAGACTAGAAAATAAGACGAGGTTTTTACCCATACATCTTTGAGAAAAAGAGCAGGTAGGTCTTCAATGAAAAACAGGGCAAGAAACATGACATGTCACTGAAATGGCTTAGATACTGGCCTCGTAGCCTGAATCAGAGCAAAGAAAAGAAAGTCAACAAGAGTTTAGATAATCCCCAAAGAACCAAAGCCTTAAGAAAGTAACTCATGATGACATTTCAGATAGAAGGAGCATTGATATGGCACACTGCAGGTTCATCAGAACCCTAGACCTTGGGAATTAAGGACACTTATTGAATTTAAAAAAAGTTTTTTGAACATCTATTAAATTGAATGTAAGCTGACAAAACTGTGAGCACCCTGCTTCAAAAATTTTGTTAGCACTACACACACACACACACACACAGGGCTTCATTAAAAATTCATCATGAACTTGGTTCAAACTTTTTCTCAAAGATTCTTGAGCCCCATGAAATCAGGAGTTAGACTCTCAGGGTCCATGAGGACTCACTAGGCATTAAAAACTAATGTCTCCCAAAGTTTCAATGGGATCAAACAAGCCTGAACCACTCAAACTCCACAGCAGACCTATGAGCCGTGAAAGAAAAGAATCATTGCCACTAAGCCAGACCATATGAGTTTTAGCGTGGGTCCAGTCAAGGTACCATTTTAAAAAGAAAAATGGCATGAGCTTGTTAGTTGCTCAGTTGTGTCCAACTCATTGTGACCCCATGGACTGTAACTTGCCAGGTTCCGCTGTCCATGGGATTTCCCAGGCAAGAATACTGGAGTGGGTTGCCATTTCCTTCTCCACAGGGTCATCCTGACCCAGGGATTGAACCTGGGTCTCCTGCATTGCAAGCAGATTCTTTACTGTCTGAGCCACCAGGGAATTTTATTCTATAAGAAATTTTAAACAAGTTAAAACTCAAGAAAATGGAAGAGCAAAAAACTATCATGACTTCTATACGCTTAGTAATCACTTCTCTTAAAGGTAATTTCAATAGCAACTGTGCACTTCAATGACAAAGTAGTGAAGTTTCCCCTTTGCCTATTTGGCCCATAACTTTTCTCTAATAAAAGCCTTTTAAAATAAATATACTGTATTTTTCTGTAATAAAAATTCTATATTCCTGTGATCTTGGGAAGGATAATATATGTATAAGTGTATCATATATAGTTTTCATTTTGGTATTTGACAGTTTCATATTTTGACATTTATGGAAAGAATATGCTATATGGAAAAAAGTATTCAATCTTTGGAAAAACAAGTACACTCTTCTTAATAAATGAAATAATTCTCAAGTGGATTCAGGGCTGATCTACCTTGTTCATATCCTAGATATTTGTTCAGGGATAGCACAAAAAGCTTCACAGACTGTGCACTGCACAATCAAAAAGGCAGTGTTAACATAAATGCAACATGAATGGTGTGCAAAGTTGAGACTACGTAAATAGCCACTGATGTCAAATGTAGTCATTTAAATAAGTCATTCTCTTTCTCTATCTTATAAGGAAATTAATCAAAATAAGAAACATCCCCAAGCTGACCTATCTCTTGGTTGTCTAATATGTGAAAGGAGCTAGGAAAATAAAGCTGAAAACACACAGCCCATTTCCCCAAACAGGAAGGATCTGTGAATTAGAGATAAATATCAGGACAAGAGTTTATGAGAGATATCAGGAAAATGGTATTCAGCCACATCATTATCTATGCTGGATTTTTTGTTTAACAATCTTAGAAAAGAAGACAATGTTAAAGGCACTGATTAATGGTAACAATAAAAACAGCAGAAAAATTATTAACAAGAACAATTATATCTATATTTTCTTTTCAGATCAAAGTCATATAACTATTTCAAATATTCACTTGAAATAATGTTTAGTGAATATTATTACTAAATTTATACAGCAAGCAACAAGTAATACTTCATTTCGTGGTTTTTTTGCAATATACTTTCCTTAGAAATTACTCAATATTTTCCTCTCTAAACATGCTATGTAGAAAATACTCCCTCCGGGAAGAATTGAGTTGAATAGTTTTAACTGCCCAGAGAGACAAGCTTGTTCTGAGATCAAATTCAAAGTCTTGGAATCTTTTAAAAGGCTCCTGGCATCTAAGTTATCTGGCTGAGAAGAAAAACAAGGAAATGGTAGACCTTCTGCCAATCAAATTAAAAAAAAAAAAATCATAAAGATAGCAAAGTGATCTAGAGTTAAAAATAAAACTAAGCAAAGCAATCTCACAACCAATAACCCTAAGAACATCAAAGGTTTATGTCTTTCCTTCTGAAACTAGACTCCCTCAAGCAGTAAGTGAACTTTATTAAAAAGTCTCTGACAAGTAATTCAATAATCAATTTGCATTAGGGCTACAGGCAGCAAGGAAGGAGGGGAAAAAAATTATACCTTCTGCTTCCTTAAGAAAACTCTCATTTTAAAAAACATATAATAAGCTGTGAATGTTCCTAATAAATTCTTTACATTATTAGCCAGTAAGTAAAGGTTGCAAATGCCTAGTGATGAACTTCAGTTTACTTTTTCATAAATTAATTGTCAAAATGGCTTTCAGAGTTAAGAATTTACTAGAATCATGGTGTAAAAAACATCATAGGGTAAAAACAACTGACATGAACACAGACTTAATGCTAAAGTGCTCTTGGAGAAGACAAAGGGAAACTTGCCTTTTACAAATAACAAAATAGAGGCCCAGAGGAATCAAGTGGCTTCCTAATTTTACAAAGATGCTTGGGGACTGTACCCAACTCTATTCCTAATGCACAATTAAGAGCTAAGACTAAATGACTGCTTCTTGTTTGGATAAAGAAGCTAAAATTCACAAGTCAAGGTCTCACTTCAGTCATCTCTAGAGGTTTTCCTAATGATGTTTCCTTGGTCTGGTTTTGGTAGACTCAACGATTCTGAAATGGCACTTAGCAGAAATGATTCATTCATATTCTGACATTTTCAGTGTCTAGCCTGAATCTTTAAAAGGCGTGGAGCCTTTGCAAATCTTTATTGCCAACATCCTGCCTCAGAAGTCATCTCAGCTTTGGCTTGTTCAAATGCTTCCAAAATGCTGAACAGAGATGCAGAAGCCAAATCTTTATCATTAATACCATAATTACTTTTATTCCATACCAGATAGGCCTGACAGCTTTTGTCAGTGACACCATTTCCTGCCCTTAAAAGCAGAATTCATTCCTGAACACAAAACTGCATGTAGTTATTCTGAACTACTTTGAGGCCCCCATATCAATAATAAATTCATAATACCCCAATCTCCTCCTGCCTCCAATCTTTCCCAGCATCAGAGTCTTTTCCAATGAGTTGGCTCTTTGCATCAGGTAAGCAAAGTATTGGAGCTTCAGCATTAGTCCTTCCAGTGAATATTCAGGGCTGATTTCCTTTAGGACTAACTGCTTTGAATTCCTTGCAGTCTAGTAAGACCAATTAAATTATTTATTTGTTATTTTAAAGTAAAACTGGATAGAGTACTATTTGCTGATTCAGAAGTCACTCCAAACTAAGCTCTATCACTTAGGCATGCGCATGTGGTAGAATATACATTCTTCTCTCAAAGCGACTTTTACTTTTGCTGATTTATGCTTCTCTGCTGTACCTGGTTTTCTTTTCAATCCTGCTTCCCATTCTCATTCCAGCCAAAGTGAATTCCCTCTCTTTACCATCTACAGAACTTGTCTTTAACTTGCACCCATTATATAATAAGTCAGAGTTGCCTTTTTTTGAAATTTCCATCTTTAAAAGTATGTATCCTAATGAAAGGGGTCTTGCTTTAATTCTTGTTATCCTCATCAGACTTAGGTCTTTTATTCATTTATTAATCATTAATAAGAACCTGAAATAATGCTTGAAACAAGTAAGGACTAGTGATAGGATTATAAGCAATTTAAGGTTCCTGATTCTCAGATAAGTATAATAAATTCCATGCTTATATCCATTTCCAAGTAATCTGAGTAATTTTACCTGTCAAATACAGAAGCTCAGATGAATAGATAACTTTCCTAGATTACTCTGATAATGAACACCAATCTCCATCTCATTCTGTCTGTGGAAAAAATAAATCATGAATAGTCATGAGACTCTTTAACCAGGTAATGATGACCCTTTTGAGTCAGAACCAAGTCCCGCAATTTTCTTGAATAACCCAGTCCAAAGTTCTCCATATTTTATAATGAAGAGATGGATATAATCTGCTAGTCCTTAAAAATTTATTCATCATCAGAGAAACCAAGGAGACAGCACCATAACCACAGTGATCAAAATTAACATCGCCAGCAAGGAGACATGTAATTTGGGTCCTCCAAAAATGAAGCACTGAGAAGGGCACAGCATCATTTCTATATGGCTTTTTGTCAAAAATGTATAGCCTCAACCTATTCATAAGAAAGCATCCAAGAAACTCAAACTGAGGGACATTCTCCAAAATAACTGGCAGCATTCTTTTCAAAAGTCAAGGTTAGAAAAAAAAAAAAAAAAGACTGAGGAATAGTCCCATACTGGAGGGAGCTAAGGAGACATGACAGCTAGATGCACTGTGATGTTTTCATGTGTAGTAATCAGTATTAATATACACTGTAGTTGTGATGAAATGAACCATCAAAGATGGGGAACAGTGGCCAACATGGGAGAAAAGTTTGTATCTCCTTTAACATAACAAGAAAAAAGTACCTAGATGAGATTATTTTAGATGTTGCCTGGAAAATTGAAAATTGAAATTAGTGAGGTGCTCATGAAAGACTAACTCAAAACAAGGAGTTGGGATTTTTGACAAAATCAAAACACAGTGATGAAACAACAGCAGAAGGATGCTAGTGGAGAAAGAGAACACAAAAGCAATACAACAGTATAATTCAAAAATATAAACATCCATATACTCAATAAAAATTTAAGTATTTGCTGCGTATAGAGCACCATGCTAGATACTGGAAAGGACAGAAAGGTATATGTTAAAGCTGTAGGATCCAGTTTTTCAAAAACTCCCCTTTCAGGCAGTTGTGATTTCCTGAGTTTTTCTTTTGTATTTCCATTCTTTCAGCAGTTGTTCAGATTGCATCACCATCAATCTAAAATGTAATAAATACTCATCCTTACTGATTCAATATTTTCCTGCCTCTCCCTAATTTAAATTTACTATACAAACTAACATTAGATTCATTTTGTTTTGAAATGGTCTCTAAAATCACTCCTCTATTCAAAGACCTTCAAGGATTAAACGACTATCAATTTAAATGAAAAACCCTATAACTGAACATCCTCCACACAAGCCAATCCTCTACATCAGTCAAACTGGAGAAGTCACTCAGTCTCCTGAAATATCCCCAAATTCTTTTCAGAAAAAATAAAATTTAATATAGTTCTGGAAAAATAAAAGCAAATGTATTTTTGTGGGTAGGGTTTTCATGAGAAAAGTCACAAAGGCACAAAACAGGTTCCAGAGAGATGGAGTAGATCCACTTACACTAATGACATCATCTTTTTTCAGAAGATATATTTTTAGGCACTATTATTTCCTATCTCTTTGTCTCCTGAATTAAATCTCTAGATAAATACAGAGTACGAATCAGATAGTGGAGTTTAGGACTGTTCAAGGTCAGTGCTAAAAGAGATTAGATCAGTTCTAGCAGTTTAGAATATTCATAATTCTATGAAATGCAAATTTGCTTTAACAAAGAGTCACATAGCTTCACAAATTTAGAAAAATGGGATATTACTGTCATTGAGATAAATTGTATTTAATAAGAAGTATCTTGGTGATATCTCCTATTTATCCTGAATCTTCTCATTTCATCTTTATCAAAATTGAAACCAACTTCTCATTTTCGTAAGTGTTAGTCTGTCTATGCTTAGTAGAAAAAGCAACAATTCCAGCAACCTAAATTAAAATATAATTTTTTTGTTCATTTGTTTATTCATTCTTCATCTCAGACTCTTTGAAACAGCTTGGTGAAGATGCCAATAATAATATCAGCCAGTTCTAGAGGTATCAATCCACCTATTTTCATAGTAATAATTACAAGAAGCAAAAAATTGGGAAATTAGACCACTTACATTGACAAGCAATCTTTGGTATTTGAAAGATTTAAAATCCAAAGATGGACTTTTTTTTTTTAACCTATGAAGATTTGTCCAGTGGAATTTAGCACAGGAAATGAATCTTAAAAGTGATGGAAAAGCAAAAAAAAAAAAAAGTTCTCTACAGAGATCTATTTCACCACTCATGTGAAGATATATAACTATGTGTGAGAGTCATTTTTGAAGTTGAAATGACTGAAACATTAGAGAGTGGATTAAAGTGTCAAATCACCCCCAGGGCAGGGAAGTGTCAAATTTTTCTTCTTTTATGTTAGTCTTCCTAGACTAAAATTACAAGGTGGTTCCAATCTGAACCTCAGATCCTTGAATACTCAGGTCCCCAAACTCAAAAGACCCTCAGGTTTGAAATATAAGTCTTTGAGCTCTACAGTCTTCAAATAGCATGTCTGAAAAAGGTTGAAAAAGAGCTATAAGACAAAGAGGGTAGGGCACTATTAAGGGATAAAATAGGCTTCAAGCTTAAAAACAACCATATATAGGTCTGTCCTTAAAATTTTAATTTGTTTTCCATTGGTTATTATATTGAAATGAAGTTTGCTATGCCATCTGTCTTTAAAGTCTTTTAAGTTACATTTAATGATTCTTGTGGGGAAAAGAGGCCAATTCAGTATAATCTGCTTACTATTAATCACTAATTAAAATTAATTATTAACAATGTGATAATTTTTCCTTGATTATTCTAAATCATTAATCAAAAAATGACATGACTTTCAGTTTCTTCTTTGGTATATTGAAGTGATAGTTCTATGACTTTTGGGTAGATGTTACTGAAGTGAAGATTTTAGTCAGATTTGTAACAATAATGCCATCTAAAAGCTGCATTTAACCAAGAGAGCAGTATTTTTGGAACAGCAGGCAGTATAAAAGTGCTTTGTGAATATTAACATATTCCAGCAAATTAGTTTGCACTCATTATCATAAGCAATTACTTACTGTTTAGATGCAGCTCATATTAAATTGGCAAGCAATTTGCAAGAATTAAAACATAACATAGAGAGCTTTCTGAAAATTCAACAATATACTGAGACAAATGATGCTACTAGGTTCACAGACCATGTACCAAACAAGGTTACCGATTAAACATACTTAGCATTAAAATAATAGTTAGTTGACTACATGGGCTTTGTAATGCAAGATAATTTTGTAACTATTGTTTGGAATGCTATCAATGCAATTATGCATATCAGAGCCTAGAAGACATTTTAAAAAAAGGCTGAAGAGTAAGTGGGAAGCTTTTGTTTTCTGAGAAGGAACTTGCTGTCAGTTTGACTAAATTTTGGTAGTTTAATAACCCATTACATTGTCTTAAGTTATTTGGGACTACTTAATCTTCCCCTTAAAGAAGTTCTGTCATCTTGATCTTTCTCTCCAACTATATCTGTGGTGAAGACTGCTGCTGTTCACCACTATTCATTTCAGTATCTTTAATAATAGAACTCGAAGCTGGGCATACAGTTAAAATGTATAAACTGGGCCTACAGCTGTCCAGCTATAGCCTACATTTCCCATTCACCTTTGCAGCTTGATGGGGCTATGTGACTAAATTTGGGCAATGACACTGGAGCAAAAATGATGTGTGACTCTTCCAGTTATGGGCCTGAAAGTTACCTGCACTTTACTGGTAGGTCCCTCTCTCTTTATGCTGAGTGATAACCAAAAACTGGAACTTTCCTAGTGGCTCAGATGGTAAAGAATCTGCCTGCAATGCAGGAAACCTGGGTTTAATCCCTGGGTCTGGAAGATCCCCTGGAGAAGGGACTGGCTACCCACTCCATTGTTTTTGCCTAGAGAATCCCATGGACTGAGGGGCCTATTGGGCTACAGTCCATGGGGTCACAAAGAATCAGACACAACTGAGTGACAAACACAACCAAAAACTGAGCCAGCTGCCTTAGAGCTAGAGATGGAAGATCCTATGTGACGAGCTTGAAAAAGGAAAGGAGGAAAAAAACAAACTTATATTTTGTTCATACCTATGTATTATGGAGGCATGAACATTTTTACAGCAAAGGGTGTTTATAATAGACTTTAAGACAAAATGACAAAACATTTCTCAGTACTTTTTTGTATTCATGACAGTCAAATAAATGACAGGGAAACTGTAATTATCTATGTTTTAAAAATCTAAAAGAAATTGGTGTTCATGATGTAAAGTGATTTGTCCATGATCACATAGTAATGTGAAACTTATCAAAACCTTCTGCAAGGCTAGTAACAAACTATTACCCTTTTTTTATAGTTATCCAAGGTTACTCACCCAGGCAGATTCAGTGGAGGAGGGGGAAGGGACCATATGTTTTCCTGAATTTACCCCATTCCCAAATTCTTTTCTCCCTGACAAAATCAGAATGGCATCTATTGTAAAACATATTAAAGAATGTGGTCTGTGACCCTGAAGCAAAGTGCAAAAACTGACCAGCACTGACTCCATTTGCTCGAATATAGAGCATTTACTTTAGGAAATTTGTAATTGTGAATTCTTCCTCTGCCTCTTTGAGATGTAAAACTTCTTCCAGCTTCTTGATAGTTTTATAACTTAGGCATGTCTTTCTTAAGAGCCTAGGAGCTGTCTCTTTGAAATGTAATCATTAGGAAAGACAGTCTCCCTCTGTCCCAGTCTCTGTGGAAAGGTAGAAGCCAATCTTGGATAAGCACCCATTAGCAAACATCAGGACTTAATCACCTTGAGCAACCTTCCTCTCCCACCTCCAGTGTTCACCAGCATTTTACCACTGCTCACTCCAGCACTTAAAGTCTCCCGTCTTGTTTCAGAAGAGTTGCCTTCAATCTCTCCCCCTTTTCCAACTTTTCTGGTGCTATTCTTCTTTGATATCCATGACTCATGATAAATTATTCACATTTATCATACTATTTATTCTGCCATCTAAGCTAGTCAGCCTCAGAAAAAGAAATAGCAACCCAGTCAAAATAAAAATAGAAAATTGTTTCTTCATCTGAATTTCACTTCCTCATTCACAAAGAAAAATATTTATTTCTCCACAGAAATTAAATTTACTCCACAGAAATTACTGTGGCGTAATAACGTTAGTAATAAGAAATTAGCAATTAGTTACTAATAATAACTAAGGTTAGTAATAAGAAATTTGGAGAAATGTTCTTTAGAGGTATTTTTATACACTAATTCAAAATGCTAAATAATCTGAGGAACATCTATGGAGACTGAATTGTAAGGGACTTTTATCACAAATTGGGCTTCCTTGGTGGTTTAGACAGTAAAGAATCTGCCTGCAACATGGGAGACCTGGGTTCGATCCCTGGGTCAGGAAAATCCCTGGAGAAGAGAATGGTGACCCACTCCAGTATTCTTGCCTGAAGAACTCCTTGGACGAAGGAGACTGGCAAGCTACAGTCCATGGAGTCACAAAGAGTTAGACACGACTGAATGACTAAAACTTTCAATTATTTTTATAACAAAGCAGTGATCATTCTATCTCCATTTCTTGAGAACAGTCACAGCAAAAAACATATAATTATCAACATAGAGCAAATTTTACTTATTTTATTTTTTATTAGTTTTATATTGTTTGTCTCTAATATTCTATCTGGAGGATAAGAACTAGTTCTCATGGTTCCTTGTATTTACCTCAGAGCCTAGAATACCACTAGATAACTTTGCAGATATATAACTACATGTGATGCGGTAAAAAAATAAAATATATCTTTATTTCCATTTGATGTTTTAGAATCAAATACCTTTGCACTACATGTATAACAAAGGATTTATTAATGGGAAGCTGGAAACAAAGAGAGCATAATGTGTCAAAATCTGCATGTCAGCAACTTTTCTCGGTGCCTTGAAAACAACTGTAATTTAGAAAACATCTTCAATAGGCTATAAATTGGGATTACTGAGAAAAATATTATTCAAAAATAATCTAGTTGATTTATTTTCTTTTCAAATGTTAACTTTGGAATAAAAGAAAAAGTCTTGGCTTTCTGTTGATACACATTTATCATATGCTATTTTTGAATATACATTTGTAGATTTCACATAATCATCTACCTTACATACTCTTCTTTCATCAACTCTAATGAGCATATACTTAAAACTGACATAAAGACTCTGTGTAGTTTATATACACACATACACATAAAACGCCAAGTTTGCTGATCAGAGAAGGTGAACTTTTAGATAACCAGTATCACACAGGGGACAGATTAATTAAAATAACCAAGCAGAACAAACGAACACTTAAAAAAAAAAAAAAAAAAACTTTCCCTTTAAGAAGGACCTAAAATAAACCTCTTTTGAAGTGGTTTTTGGTGCTACTCAAATTTATATTCTCTCAAAACTAAAATAAGCAGGCTCTAAACAAAGAGAAATTTTCTCAAGCTGGGATTTCATTTATCTTTTTTTTTAAAATGAAAATCAACACCTAGAATATCATAAAGGTATATTTTAAAGGATAGAAAAGAGTCCTCCCCCCCCCCATAAGATGTTACTGGTTTTTCAAGAAGTGTGGAAATTCTTATATCAATAAAGGGTCCATCATCTTTTATTCTTCTGCCATTTTAATACTTGTAACCAACACATTTCCACATCCATTTACTGTGTTCTCATCTGTCTGGCAAATACCGTTTCTCTTCCATGTACTATATAACACATTCTGAGGGGCAGATTTCCAAAACAGAATAGCCAATTTCCCTTTCAATCCTACTAATGACATGAAAGCCTAAAACCCACACTGTCTCACCTGTGTTTGAAATGGATTCAAATTGGAAATGACAGTTTCCACTGTCACTTCCTAAGACATTCACCAATAAGCTGATCAAATGTTTCTGTGCCCGTGAAGAGATGAGAGTCTACTGGAATAAGTGAGTAGGGAAACACACAGAAAGGAATGTCCCTTCCACAAATAGCCTGGCTAATCACCCTAGAAGAAGCAGCTATTATATCTTCACTATCTTCTGCCCATACTCTTCCAAGATAATCTTCACCATGTCAAAGAGACTCATGCCAAAGAGGATGGGCTTACACTGAAGCAAAAAGGCAGTTATATGGAAGATTTTCACTGGGGAGATGACATGATGGAGTTTGAATTTTAACGAGATTACTGGGGCTTCTATTTGGAAAATGGGATGGATGCGCAGGAGGTGAGATAAGGAGGCCTAGCAAAAGGTTATTTCACAAAAAGAAGAATAAAATATAAAGACCTTGAAAGACATAGGCAGATGTGAGAAGCATAAAGGAGGTTATGTTACAAGGACTTTTGATGATTGACTGGATGTCAAAAGGGCTGTCACATGGAAGAAATCAAAGGTCTCTCCCTAAATTTCTGACCTGCAAAGGGGGTAGATACTCTGCCATTTATTCACTGAGACAGGAAGCATCAAGAGGAATATGAAAAGTGGAGAATATAATTAGCTTTATATGTTTGAATTTAGTTATCTTCTTCCATAGGGGAATATTTTATCACTCTTACAGTCCTGTAACACTTTGCACACTAAAGTAGACATAGAAGACATTTTTCAGTATCCTGTTACTGGCTCAAATATGTCAGTTAAAAAGTATGTTCTAATGAAAACCACTGTGTTACTTTTTTTCTTAAAACAAGTTTTACCAAAGCTAACCTGTATCTCTTCATCATCTTTAAAATAGTGTCCAGATGTAGCAAAGCTTAGCTTTCAACAAGACCATTCCATGGAACCCACCTGGATTGGCTATATTTGTCATCCGAACATTTGCAGTGTCCCCTTTCTTTGAATAATTTTTTTTTTTCTTTGAATAATTTTAAGAAAAAGAATTATGGAAAAGGTTTAACCATACTATATTGTCCCAGCATGTCTTTTGCTTGATTGCCACTTGGTTCTCTGCATATAATTAACTTCTTATGCTGAGTTGATTGGCTTCCTCTGCTCATCAAGATTTTATTAACTGTTTCCTGCACACAGAGTACTTTAGTAAGTTAGGATGTGTTGGTTTAGCAGTTATGTCACTTAGTACGCAATAATATACGATATTGGCTATGCTTAGGCTCAAATCCCTGCATCTATAGAGGAACCTGAGTTTTCTGCATTTTTTTTCACCTTGAAATAGTGAAAGAGGAATGGTGATGGAATCCACTACTACCAGAAAGAATGTTCTGTACCGTTAACTCTGTTGACTCTCAATACAAAAAATGTTGAAGCTTTTCCCTAAAGAACAAGTTTAGTTAGACATTCTGTATTGTAACCATAACTTTGATCTAGTATAGACCCTCTGTCTCCTAGAACATAAAGGGCATGGTTACTTCCAGTCCCTAGGATACCCTTAGGCAAATCAGAAAAAAAGCAAATCTTCTTCAAAACCCTTTATTTCCAACTGCTGGGAAACTGTCACAGTATACTAATCTTGGCAGAACAAGCCATTGGCTTACTCTTTCCTAGAAAATGATCATATTAAATATGCAACTCTGTGGAGGTAACAACATAAATGAGAACACCTCCACATTTCTACATCTTAAACAAGTGTACACAGTATCCCTTTAGTGACTGATAGAGGAAACACTAGGGTTTGGTTCAAGAGGGAGATTCAGCTCATCTTGGATTCTGTTGTTCAGTGGAGTACAACCATGCTCCTTAGCAGAGAGGAACACAAGAGACAGCGAAAAAGAACTGGAAGTCCCAGCCAACTAGTTTTTTTCATACAGAGCAAACACCAGTAGCAAAAGAAGTTCAGCTTTTTCTTGGAAAGAAGTAATTTTGCACAGCTGAAATAAGATCAGTCACAGACCTAACTTGTAGAAATGAAATTCCTGAAAAGACAGACAATATCAGAATACTGTTAGTCCAACATACACAAAGAACTAAACCACAGCAGCTAATTCCTTATGTTGGAAGCACAGATTTCAGCCAGACAAAACTGTCACTTGTAAAAACTAGACACTGAGGATCCTCAGGAGACCAGTCTCCTCCCATTTTCCTCTATGGCTGCTCCAAGGTACGTATTCAGTATTGAGGCAGGTTAAATTGGGGGTCCAAGTGGGAATACGTGGTTAATGAATTTTGGACAATCTTCCTTTTTTTCAATTAAAAAAAAAAAAAAGAAAAAAAGAAAAAGCCTCAAAAAAGATTGGATGATTACTGAATTTTGCCAGCTTTCTCCCCCCAGACTAATTTTAAGCGAAACAAAGATAGAGAAAATCTGACATCTAATTAAGCTATAATATTAACTCTTTCTTCTAATCTACAAAACTATAACCATTTATATGCTAGAACTCACCCCCCTCTGAGGCCCTGAAGGACTCAGACTTTACACAGGTATCCAGAGAATTATATATATATATAGATTATATATATCTATATATAATCTATATATATATCTAGACTAAATTTGATCCTGCAAATTAAGTCATATGCACAAACAAAATATTTAATGAATTTCCCAGGTTTCGCTTAAATGAATTTATGTACCAAGGAAAGCCTCCAAGGTATGCCCAAAGAGGTTACATTTTCCTGTAGTTAAATTGAAAGGTGGCAAAAATAAAATCTCCTCTATGATGCTGTTGAAAGCAACAAGCTTACTTTCTAATAAATGGAATATGAAACTGACACACAATAAGTGCAGCTGAAAATGGAAGAAACATTCTTAAACCCAGAAGCTCACAAAGAACTCTCATGCTGAAAGACATACATAAACTCACAAAACAGTAATGCCCCTTACATTGTTGTCTGAAAGGGATGCATGTATCCAATTTTAAAAGAAACACAAAACAATGTGACAAATTCAGTTGCAAACAGATTTCATTAATTTGAAAAGATATGTTAACAATATAAATACATTTAAAAATATATCTATACAAATTAGATCCTTTACTTCTCTCAACTGAACAACGTCTGCACTATGAATTTATTAGTAAATTCTAGCTGTTCTATATCAAAATGAATGAAAATAAGATTATATAAAAACATAGCTAAAAAGCCAGCATGTAATGTGGAAGTGTTGTGTCTTGAATCAGAAAAGTGACTAACTCCCGGCTCTGTGATTTTGCCAGTTATTGAAACTACTCGATAATTGTCATTTTCCTCAATGAGGGGTTTTTTCAGGTAATCTCTATAGTCATTTCCAACTCTACTCTCTGGGTTTAAAATATCACTTCAGTAAAGCTGGCACAAACCTTGAACTTGATCCCAGCATACACTGAACTATCCAGCTAACATGAGCATGAGGCAGAAGGGCATGTTACGAGTGAGACACCATAGCAGATAACATGCAAAGATTTCTTAGGGAGCATACTTTGCTCCTTTTTTGACTTTAAACAATGATTGTACAGAATGTTTGCTATATTTTACAATTGTGAAATGATATAGTAGAGGATATTTTATGTCATGCAGTAATTCTTTCTATGATTATAGAAAATTAAGACATAAATACAAGTCAAAAGAAAAAGAAAAAAGTATTGGCTAAGCACTGTTGGCAGTTAATGTTTTTATTTCCTGAAATCATATACCCAACATGACTGGTCCAGCAATTTCACCCAAAATCGATACAATATAAAATCTACAGAAATGACAATCTAAAATGAGCTTCAGATTTATTAAAACCTAGTTACATAATGACTGAGTTCTTCTGGGTCCAAAACCTATAATTACTGTGGTTACTACTAAAAAGGTTGGGTTAAATGTTATTAAGAAAAAACCACCCTGGCTGATGTGTTTTGTGAATACATGTAAAGATAATTCCTACTTACAAAGACATAATCATTCCAAGGAGGAATGATTATGAGCCTTGGTGGGTTCTATTGTCATAAATATGACTCAGATCCAGAAAGGGATTCATTATCCTGTTCCAACAGTCAATTTAAGTTGTGAAAATACAAGGAAAAGTGAAAGCATATTCTCTGCAAATGTAACTTCATTGGTATCATTTTTCTCCCATATTTCTAGTTGAGAAAGACCAGGCATTAACTCACTAGCCAAAACGTTAATTCTTCCTTAAGATAATTCTGTCCATATTCACCAAGACTATGCCCAGTTGTTTGTTTGTGCTCATGCATTTTGGCAAAGAATTTAAAGTCCTTTATAGAAAGTGAAAGTGAAGTCACTCAGTCATGTCCCACTCTGCAATCCCATGGACTGTAGCCCACCAGGCTCCTCCATCTACGGAATTTTCTAGGCAAGAATACGGGAGTGGGTTGCCATTTCCTTCTCCAGGGGATCTTTCCAACCCAGGGATCAAACCTAGGTCTCCTGCACTGCGGGCAGATGCTTTACTGTCTAAGGCACCAGGGAAAGTCCTTTACAGATATCCAGTTAAATCATCACAGTGTTCATTCCCTGGTAGATTAATAGTACTATCTGAAATGCCATTAAACCTTTTACACCAGAGGGTAGAAAACCATGTTTTCTTCTGAGCTACATGAAAGTACCATAGACAAAAGCTGATTTTCATCTATCATGTTGCCTCTTTTTTCCCCAGGCATCTATTGGAAGGTAACTGGCAAGGTGATTCTCATTTTCCAAGGGGAAAGAAAAACAAGTAATCTGACCTCAGTCATAAAATTAGTGAGCAGGAAGAACACACAGGGATACCTTTACTAATTTATTTCTCAGATTTGAAAAATCTGACCTTCACACAAGTGTTCCACATTAAAACAGCAATAATATTACAGTTACTATGATGTGGCACTGTGCGTACACTAAACAAATGTTGAATGAGTGAATCTAAGGCAATCTCTACTATTCATCTATTTAAGGACTCCAAATGAAACAAATCATTATATATAGATAACTGTTAGTTATTCAATGCGTTGCTATGCTAAGTCACTTCAGTCGTGTCCGATTCTGTGCCACCCCATAGAAGGCAGCCCACCAGACTCCCCCGTCCCTGGGATTCTCCAGGCAAGAACACTGGAGTGGGTTGCCATTTCCTTCTCCAGTGCATGAAAGTGAAAAGTGAAAGTGAAGTCGCTCAGTCGTGTCCGACTCTTAGCGACCCCATGGACTGCAGCCTACCAGGCTCCTCCATCCATGGGATTTTCCAGGCAAGAGTACTGGAGTGGGGTGCCATTGCCTTCAATGCATTAGGCAATTCTTATCCATAATATGGTTGTTTGTAGGTTTCATTATAGGTTGTGATTAAATAATATTTATATATGGCAGAAATTATGGAAAGTACAGAAATGAAGACAAAGAGAACTTAACACAGGTTAGGGAAATTTTAAATGATTTGGCTATTGACAAAATAGGAGGGACTTCTCTGGCAATTCTGTGGTTAAGACTTTGCCTTCCAGTGCAGGGTGGGGAGGGGGGCAAGTTCAATTCCTGGTCAGAGAGCTAAGATCCCACATGCCTCAGGCCCAAACCACCAAAAGGTAAAACAGAAGCAATATTGTAACAAATTCAATAAAGCCTTTAAAAATGGTCTACATAAAAAAAATCTTAAAGAAAACAACACACACACACACACACAACAACAACAACAACAACAACAAAAACAGAAAAAGAAATGAGAAAAATAAGAGCAGTAACACTGACTAAGAAGTTAGAGCACATGTTCTTCCAGAGTTCTCCAAGTTGTCCCTATCACCAGTCTTCATACAAAGTTCAACACCACAGCTTGTTTAGGATGAGGGCTACATCCTCAAACATCAACTTAACTTTGCATCACTCTATTGATTGGATATTTGGCTCAGGACCAGTGCAAACCTGGATTGGTATAAAGGTTGCTCTCTTGGTTTGAAGACCATTTACCAAGTGACATCATGTGAAATCAATGGACTGTTGCTGCTTTCATCTTTCTCGACTTCAATATTATGAGTCCTTAAGATTTAATGAACCTAGTCCATTGAGTGAAGCTTTCAATCTGCTCTATTTCTTCTAGCGCACTAAAATGGCTTGTATAGGAAATAAGTACTACAATATTATGTAGTGGGACAACTGTAGCAACTAACAAATTTATGACATAAGGACAATACGGCAGAGTAAGTTATATGTTTAAAGCAGGCGTTCATCAACAAGATTTAAGTTTATATGTATGTGTGTGTGTATTTAAATAAAAGGGATGAAAAATCCCTAGTGGTAAAAAATAGAAAGAAAAGAAAAGAAAAAATGGGATACACACAGACATGCACACAGACAAATAGGACAGATAACATTGTACAGCAGCCCCTAGGTCTCTAGAGAGCCATTAACATTTCATATCCAAGGAAACGATCCACTCATTCCTAAAGAACAAATCATTTTCAAAGCAGACGCCCTGAAAAGGTAAATGACAAGGCAATCATTTTGAAAAAAGGTAAATTACGGTCAGATGGGTGGGAAAATAAGAAATATCAGGCATTCCCATCAACAGTAAGAAGTAACCTAGAGATAGAAAAAAAAGTTAATAATGATAAATCAAGCAGGTCAATGACAAGGAGACCGCCATGTACTCCAGCAAAAGGATGATTTCCCTGAGTGGGACAGTGAAATGGAGAAACTCACCCAGAATATTAAAATTGATATTTTTCCATTTTCTGAACTGATTTTGAATGATCTGTGCACCTAACTGGACTAGCATTATGGATGCATTTCAGCACAGTTACGTTCTTAGGGGGGAGAAGGAAATGGCAACCCACTCCAGTATTCTTGCCTGGAGAATCCTGTGGACAGACGAGCCTGGTGGGCTGCTGTCCATAGGGTCGCCCAGAGTCAGACACGGCTGAAGTGACTTAGCATGCATGCATGCATTAGAGAAGGAAATGGCAACCCACTCCAGTATTCTTGCCTGGAGAATCCCAGGGACAGAGGAGTCTGATGGGCTGCCGTCTATGGGGTCGTACAGAGTCGGGCACAGCTGAAGCAACTTAGCAGCAGCAGCAGCAGCATCTTCTTAGGGTTTTGTTTTTTGTCTTTTGGAGACAAAAAGTTGGAACAAAACCATAGACCACTTTCATGTAAGAACATATATCTATTTTCTTTGCAATAATATCATCACCCAGACCAGCAAAATTTGTCTATTTGTGAAGTTAAGTCAGGGTGCCAGACCTTCTCAAGAAAACATGAGAAAAATGGAGAAATATGGCAGGTGATGAGACATATTAACCAAAAAATTGATAGTTTTTAAACTTTTTAAACAAAAAAGTGAAAGTTTTTTTAAGTCATGTCCGACTCTTTGCAACCGCATGGACTATAAAGTCCACGGAAATCTCCAGGCCAGAATACTGGAGTGGGTAGCTGTTCCATCCTCCAGGGGATCTTCCCAACCTAGGGATTGAACCTAGGTCTCCCACACTACAGGTGAATTCTTTACCAGCTGAGTCACCAGGGAACCCCAAGAAAACTAAGACCAACTCACCAATTCTTTGTCTTCCTGTATTGGGGGTATATTTGCTCTATGTAGAAAATACTTGGGAAAGTGCTCTCTGATATGACTTTAAATTATTAGAAACAAGCACTTTGCTGCTAACTCATCCTAGTAAGTACAGAAAATCAGAAAACAGCAGCCATTTTCTTTGTGAGGTTAAAGCTCTCTCTATATATTATAGACACAATGTTGGAAGAAACTATTCCAAAGGATCACCATGAAGAGGGGACTCACTGACTGCACTCACCAATCTCAATGAAAAGCACTACTATGATTAAATCATAACACTAGAAAGTTGTGGATCATCCTATACACTACAACACAAGTTACTATAATAGTTTCCAGACAGAATGCACAAAAATCCTTGTTTGTGGTTCATTGTGGAAAACTCCTTTCAACAGCAATAAAGAAAAAAAAAAAACAAAACAGAGAAACCCAAAATAGAAAACAGTCCAATTCTCCAGGCAGCCATTAATCTAAAAGAAAGGGCTCCTGCCAGAGTTAAAATAGAAAAAATTCAAAGGTAACTTCACAGCAGTGCATCCAAATATCAAGGTGCTATGGAAATTTCCTAATAAAATGTGGAATAATATTATTTTTCCATAAAAGGCTCAAGTTTTCATCTTATAAAAACAGAGGAGGCAATGGGACCCAAGATTAGAGAAGGTCATGTTTCCATCAGATACCTTCTCCTTACCACAGTCATTCATACTCAAAAGACAAACATTTTTTCCCCCAGGGGTCATGGTAGCTAATATTCTTTCCACATTTAGAAATAACTTCTTTGAGTCAACTGTACAGGACAGGCAAGTTAAAGCTATGAAAATGGTCACATAGAGATTTGAGGGCCACCTTTGACCTCACTGACTTTGCATGCTTTCAAAAAACTCCTGGAATGGACTGTTAGTTCAATATAACTAAGTGAAATAGAAATAACCCCCTAAAATTACCACAAAGTTTGGTGGAAAAGAAACAGAATTCAAGTTGAGGTTTGAGGCTGAGATCACCCAGAATAAAATAGAAAAAAAAAAAAATTAAACACCTAAGGTGTTATTTGATTTGGGAGGAACAATAAGAGGGTGACAATAAAGGGGAAAGAAGCAAGTTAAGTTGCAAATAATACTGAGCAAGGTGACCTCTGACCCTGTCTACTTTCCCATCTTTTTGTCTTTGCTTATTACTGCTTTATGTAATAGACCCTTCCCTGTCATTCATGAATCCATTGAGATAGAGGATGGATGGTTTCCAGTTGATAGAACTGAAAAGCTATGCTTGGAATTTAAGAAAAAAGAATCATAAGGAGCTCACAGTTCCACTTGCCAATGTCAAAATTACTTGGATAAATGACCATAGAAAACATTATTTATTCTTCCTAATTTGAGAATACTGATGGAACACTCAGCTTAATCTTGCATACAGAAAGCATAGTTACCTAGGGAATTAATTATTTGCTTTGTGCACACCTTATGACCGCTTTCTTAAAAGAACTCCCAAAGCAGTCCTTTGTAAGGTCCACTGATGTTCTGTTTTTCAGAGGCTAATGTACGCTATATATGCTAAGTCGCTTCAGTTGTGTCCGACTCTGCGTGACCCCATAGACGGCAGCCCACCAGGGTCCTTTGTCCACAGGAATCTCCAGGCAAGGACACTGGAGTGGGTTGCCATTTCCTTCTCCAAATGTACTCTATGAGGTTGCCAGGAAAAAAAAAAAAAGGAAAGAAAAAATATTGTTTCTTTGTTTATATGGAGAAGCAAATGAACAGACAGGATAAGTACAGTGAAAAGAAGTTTAAGTACAGGTTAGTCCTGTCCCTGACTCCGTATCTGACTTAGGACCATCACAAACCAATTTCCTTTTCTCTGTTTCTGAATTTTGAAGCAAGTAGTTGCATTCATATTATTTTTCAGAAATATTCTAAGGTAAGTGTTAAATATAGTAATATGCATCCTGGAGAGAGAAACAATAATACTTCGAAGAAGAAGAATATTTATAGTGTACATATTTCCTCAAAGTAAAAAGGACACATTCATTACAATAATGTCTCAATTTTCAATTGAACCATAAACATACAGGATAATAACAAAAATGAAAGTAAAAAGCAGTAAAAAATATCTATCCTTTAATGTCTTCCAAAGCAAGAAGGTCCTTATGCTTTTGGAGGGAACACCTATTAGTTTCTTTTCCTATCTGAACTGCTATAACAATATGTTGTTTAGTTAATGACAACTAACCAAGAAATGTTTATCTAATACCCAAAGTATATGACACATTATAGGGGAATACAAGCTTACACACTGGACATTTAAGAGCTATTTCCAGGGTGAGCCAAATTAGGAGTAACAGTCATATACACAATACTTACATTTTAAAAGCACTTTATGATTATCAAAATCTGTCTTGCATTGGTCTCTTCATTTAATAGACAATGAATAATGTGAATTCTAAAAAGAGAAGCAATCCAGAGATTGAAGTGATAGAAAACTACCTCTGGAACTGTCACACATGTAAGAATTAAAGATTTTAAAATTTAATAAAAAAAAAAAAATCAAAAAAAAAAAAAAAGATGTGTTGAGTTTGAATAGGAAAGAAAGAATAGGACAATTACAACTGAAAACTACACTGGCCTTAATTTTCATAAGCAAAAACCTCACTAATTCCTTAAGTACACAAATATAAGCTTTCTTATTATCTTCCTTAGGTTTAGTCATCCACCTAACAGCAACCTGCAGAACATTTGTTGAATTAACCAATGGGGAGGATTGGTCCTTCTGTATCTGTCTTCATCATTAACTCAATGCTTTACAAAACAGCTGGGGAGTTCAGGGTATAGCTCATGGCTATGAATATAATTGCGCTCCCAGACTCAGGGAGACAGTCCCCTCACTTAAGGTTCATTAGCCTGAGTTCCAAGGATCCCAAGAGGTGATTCCTTCCTACTCCAAATCCCCATAGCCTGCCCACATCACCCAGACAATGTCTGTCGTGTAACTTTAGCACTTCAAATGAAATGTTGTCTTTGAACTCGTCTTCCCATTGGCTCTCATTATCTTTGCCCTACCTCCCAATTAAGCCCCAAAGAGCCTTGCAAATAAGAACTGTGTCATTGGGATTCTTTATCTAGGCCACAGGGCTTCTAGCAAAATATCTGACATAGCATAGGTGTAAAATCAATCTTTGCTTTGTGCCTTTAAGTTGTAAATGTTGTTGCATATTTATGTTAAAGAAATAATGCTTGCTGTCTGGATTTTAAACTGTGATGTTGGAAGAGGTGAATAACACTAAGCAGGCTATGTGAGTTCTTACAGTTTCTGATTAGCAAATAAAATTTGCATAATTTGGTAATACTGTACATTCTAGATTTGGAGAAGTTAATAAAGGCCATCTAGTTTGGACTCTTCATTTTATACATAAGGAACCATGCTGAGAGAGAGGGTAAGGACCTTGCCTCGATCACAAATTATGTTGGGCAATAAGGAAAGAAAACAACATTTGTTGTAGACTTACAATATAATAGGCAATTTACTTCAATGAATGAAAGGCAACCAGATGTGGGTGACATGATTGAAAAGGTTGTTTTCAATCCTGGTTGAAAAGGCAATTTCTTTGTTTTCCATTTGCTGTCCTATTTCTGTCAGATATTCAGCAAAATACTTGTATTTTTCTGAACAAATAGGAAAACATCTGCTGGGTCATGGGGCCTGCTCTGGATAGCTTACTGTAATGAGTAGTTTGAATCTGCTATTTACCATACATACTCTATATAAGTCTTTTATTAGTTTTAATTACTTCTAAAATGCTGTAAAGAAGGAAATTCGACATCACCTCTCCCTCTAGTTCTTGACTTATTATTCTGAATTTTCTTCTCTGGACCAGGGAGTCACTGAACAATCACACTACACTTGCTCTGTTCTCCTGACTATCATCTCTCTTTCTTAATCTATCTAAATTAACTAATAATTTCTAACTATTTATCCTTATCAGGATCATATTTTCTAGCTGTTCACTTCGGTGGGCTGAAAAGAACATGACATGGACCACAGGTAAGGCATATGACATCAGCAGTTCACTGTTAAATACCTGCCACTGGGAGTGAAGACTCAGGGTCAAGAGACAGTGCATGAAAATGAAGCCAACTAACTGCTCTCCTAGATTACCGCCTCGCTGTTTCCCCCATGTTATCATTCCACAAAACTTGACCTTGAAAACAATAACTCTCTTTGGAAAACTGGAGTTAAGAAATCAATGCACACTGATGTGACCCAAAAAAAATGGTAAATTAAGAAAAGTACAACCAGAAAAATTTTCTCCACAATTTAGACAAAAATGATGGACACCCAAGTCTCTGTGAAATCAAAAGAAAATATTCAGATTCTTTGAAACAAGAGCTAGAAGAGACAAAGAGAATAATAGTAGGCTAGAAGAGAGCGGGGATTGGGGGGTAGGGTGGGGCCGGGGGGTGGGGGGGTGGGGAAGGGAAGCTGAAACTGAGATAGACATCAAATAAATGCTCTTTAAGAGTTAATTCTTCCTCTCTCAGAATGAGGAATTGATAGACACAGCCTAAAGGTGATACTTTCCCAATAATGGGACTGATTAGGTTTTGAAAACAATACTGAAGAAAATAAACACTGATTCTTTAAAGACTGAGACTATCAACTCAACTGTTCTGCTCCTTTAGTGGTCCTACCCAACTTAAGTGAAGCTACCAGAGAACAATGCTATCTATACAATGAACAGGCACATTTAGGGATTAGAGGGATGGACAAAGAAAAATCTAACTCTGTAGAAGTGAATGAAGTCACGTTTAAAAACAGGCTTCTGTCCAACAGATTTTCTCTTTGTGTGCTTAACTCAGGATAGAAGTGTGACCTGTGTTACAACACTGATGAGAAGCCTCCGTACGTTTTGAATGACAAGGTACTGACCGTGGTTTCCACAAAATAGACTGAATAAAATAAAAACAGATGCTTTAAACACCAAGAATATCATCACTCCATTTGTTCTCTCCCTTCAGTGGTCCTAAGTAATTGGAAGTGGAGCTGCCGGACAACAATGGTATCTTTTAAGGATGAACTACCAAATTTAGATGTCAGAGTGACAGTTGAAGAAAAATGCTTGAGTGGAAAACAAATGAACAGCCACAAAATAAGCCCAGTCTACTTCCTAAGCTTTGTGTTTTTAACTAGAAGGATGATTACTGTAGCAAGAACTATTGCTTATAAAAATTCTATGAAAATCAATAAAGATTTACAAACTGTAACTTCTATGAAGATTTATCAAATATTAGTCTAACTTGCTTTATTCAGTGCATAAATTCCTAAAAATATTAAAGGCAAATATTCACACTGAAATCCAAATGCAGTATTAAAAAAAGAAACAAACTTCTATTTTTCAGTATCCAAAGTTTCAGGTAGAAAATAAAATCTATGCATTATGGTTACTGGTCCCCTTATAAGATCATGGAGAACATTACTGTCCTTCACCTTGACCTTTATTCAAAGGATCAGGTTCCTCACCCAACCTTTGTCTTTCTATAACATATGAAGCCTTTATTATGTCAATTAATTAATTATTCACTGAGTCTCTTCAAATTCATTTACAAGTTTATCATTTCCCCATATTGGTGAAATTCACTTTCGAAGTTCAGGTAAATTATGGAACATTTGTTTGCTCCTAATATACCTCCTTCAAACTGAAAAGAAAACTGGCTAATCCTATCCTCCTGGATTTTGGGTGCCTAGTTTAACAAAGGAAGGTATTAAATATTAGAAATGAATTTGCTATATAACAGTAGTGTCAAAGGCCATGCTTGTTTGTGTCCTATGTATTGCAAAATGAGTTAAAATCTTCAATCACTGTTTCATAATGACAGTAATAATCATATTATAGCCATTCAGTTCAGTCGTTCAGACACGTTCGACTCTTTGCGACCCCATGGACTGCAGCATGGATTATAGCCATTACTAACCTGCAAAAAAACACAATTCTGTGACTTAAATTCAGCAGTTTAAAATAGGAAGGCTAAACTGAAGAAATGGAAATAATTAAAGGAAGATGCCCTATATATTCAAGCAGAGCTTCCTCAATATTAGAAAGGAGAGGCACTCAAAAGAAGCAAGAAATAAAAGGCTCCTTGATGTCTCCTTTGATTCTAAGAAGGAGGTATGTATTTGCAACTTAGTTTTCATATGCTCACAGACAGCTCTTCACCTTATGAAAGAACACATAAGTGTTAAAAGGAAAGATAAATAAACTAATCTTGTATGCAGGAGATACATATAACCAAGCAGTCACATGAGAATAGAGCCTGCTAGTAAGAATATTTACTTCTCCCTGACTGGAAAAAAAAAAATCTAGAGTGGAAGACTAGTCCTCTGCTGCTTGCGGGCTTTCTTAAGAATGAGGGAAGCCCATATTGTTCAGCCAACAGTAGCCCCCAAAGGGTCTGATCTTTATTCTTTTAAACCAGGAGCTTATAAAAATATAGTGTCTAGATCATTTGGTTTTAAGCATTAAATTCAAAAGAGAAAGTAATAAGTAAACTTTAGTTTAGACGCATGACTTCAGGACAGATCAGAGCTGGACTGATTTTGCAGCATGTCCAGTAAAGCACCAAGTGCCTTTAAAATCATACACAGTGTTGCCTTTGCTTACAAAACTTCCAAATATGGATTCTGAGCTGTGAGATATAAGAACGACCACCATCCTTATTTTTCTTTATGTTTTAATGCAATATTCAACTTATATCACATCCTTCTATATAGCCAGAAATATGTGCTCAGCACAGTGTTGAGGAAAACAGAGAAACAATGTTCTGGGTGATAATTAAAATACCAGCACTCTTAATTAAGGCACAGGTTATTCTAAGGAATCTGCCATGTGCTCAAAACATCAAATAATGTAAAAATCATACACACAGACTATGCACTGTGCCTCCTATTAAAAAAATCTCAATATACCACTTATAATATGAGGGAAACCACTTAAATTTGGCACGAAGGGTCATGGAGGACCATTACATTTTCTGAATAAAAGCCCTTTATATGGGTTTGTATTTACATTGAATAGTAAGCAGCTTACTGACATATGATGCATTTATTTTACCACATCAGAAAAAATTCTACAAAAGCACTAAAACTGAAAGATGAAAATGTGGTCTTATTGAGCAAAAGACCATTTTGTGCTCAACAGAGCACAATGTAAGGTGGCAGCCAACAAGAGTACAGTGAAATACTGAAAACAGTTTGAGAGAAGCTAACAGCACCAAGATTTTCTGGACTAATACTAGTAAGAAATTATTTAAAATACAGAAGAACTTAATGATGGTTCACCTGACAAACCATTCAAAGAACTCAGAAGTAGTGGTTTGGCTAAAAACAAGGGACACATGTGAAAAAATTATTCCTGAGATTAAAAATGTCCTGCATATCCAATTATGCCACAAACCATTCATTCATCCTTCTTACCAAGTTCAAGTTCAAGTTTCTCTGCCTTAATTTTGCACTTTTGCACTGCAAGATTTAAAAGAAATCAGGCTCAATGAAACAGCCTGATATCTGCAGCATCATTTGTCAGAGGCTATCAGCTAACATGTTCCTATTCCCTTGGAACCACCATTGAAATCACTGGCCTGTCTAAAATAGAAATAATGGTGCTGGTGTGACTGCCTGTACCTTATCCACCAAATGATCCATCAGTTGCTTGTCAAATGAGGCAACCCTTCATCGAACTACATTAACATAATGGTCATCATTAAGATTTACAGTAATATGGGTATCAACATTTTACATTTAAGAGGAAAACATCCAATCTAAATATTAATAGTTTAAAAGTTAGAGAATGCATTGATAATGCATGAATCCTCAGCAAGACATGTTAGCAAGATACTTTTGATAGTCAGTCAGTCAGTCAGTTCAGTCCCTCAGTCATGTCCAACTCTTTGCGACCCCACGGACTACAGCATGCCAGGCTTCCCTGTCCATCACCAACTCCCAGAGCTTACTCAAACTCAAATCCATTGAGTCGGTGATGCCATCCAGCCGTCTCAGCCTCTGTCATCCCCTTCTCCTGCCTTCAATCTTTCCCAGCATCAGGGTCTTTTCAAATGAGTCAGTTATTCACATCAGGTGGCCAAATATTGGAGTTCCAGCTTCAGCATCAGTCCTTCCAATGAATGTTCAGGACTGATTTCCTTTAGGATGGACTGGTTGGACCTCCTTGCTGTCCAAGGGACTCTCAAGAGTCTTCTCCAATACCATAGCTCCAAAGCATCAATTCTTCGGCACTCCACTTTTCTTAATAGTCCAACACTCACATCCATATATGACTACTGGAAAAACCATAGCTTTGACTAGATGGGCCTTTGTTGGCAAAGTAATGTCCCTGCTTTTTAATATGCTGTCTAGATTACTCATAACTTTCATTCCAAGGAGCAAACGTCTTTTAATTTCATGGCTGCAGTCACCATCTACAGTGATTTTGGAGCCCCCAAAGATAAAGTCTCGCACTGTTTCCATTGTTTCCCCATTTATCCACCTTGAAGTGATAGGACCAGATGCCATGATCTTAGTTTTCTGAATGTTAGGTTTTAAGCCAAGTTTTTCACTTTCCTCTTCCACTTTCATCAAGAGGCTCTTTAGTTCTTCGCTTTCTGCCATAAAGGTGGTGTCATCTGCATATCTGAGGTTATCGATATTTCTCCCAGCAATCTTGATTCCAGCTTGTGCTTGACAGGAGTAAAGAAAGGAATATTCAAAACTGAAGAATGAAGTACCAAAAATATTGTATTTGTATCTTTTCCACTCAAAGTTAACTGTTCTTATTCTCTGCTCCAGGATTATGATGGTCATGAAGAATTATCCTTGGTTGGGTAAGTTGTTAACAAGATAATGATTCATTATTTAAAATATTTACATGAATGACATATGAAACAACCCTGATGAAGCTTTTTAAGTAAATCAAACTGAAAGTGGGTTCTGCCATTTTATTAAAGACTGCCACAAAGCTCTAAACAGTACTTGTTTATAAACTGCTTTGAAATATAAAATATTTGCTGTATAGTGATCATTGTTAACAAAGTACCAGGAATCATTTTCAAATCAGCAAAGATAACACAATATTAAGTGATTCATAAGTCACGATATAAAACAGAGAAAAGTTAGAGTGAACATAGTTTGAAAATATTGTCTCAACAGAGATTAATTTTAAAATAACTTAAAATGGCAATAACATTAAGTCACTTAATTTTAAGTTGAAATGTTAATTTATCTTAGAATTTTTATTCAGGTTTCCTTCCTATAAAGAAAAAGTCCTCTATGAAAAAGTTAAATGTACAAAACATTTAACATTATAACTTTGCAAAATTATTACTAAGTTTGCTTGAAATCAATCGGATTTCAATGTGTAAATCTCCTGAGATTTTCCGGGGCTACCATTTGTCAGGAGCATACTAACCACAAGGACATGTGGTGTGGATCATGACAAACCTCAGCTTTTGGAGTCTAGCACCCCACTCCAGTACTCTTGCCTGGAAAATCCCATGGATGCAGGAGCCTGGTAGGCTGCAGTCCATGGGGTCGCAAAGAGTTGGACACGACTGAGCAACTTCACTTTCACTTTTCACTTTCATGCATTGGAGAAGGAAATGGCAACCCACTCCAGTGTTCTTGCCTGGAGAATCTCAGGGACAGGGGAGCCTGGTGGGCTGCCGTCTCTGGGGTCACACAGAGTCGGACATGACTGAAGTGACTTAGCAGCAGCAGCAGCAGCAGCAGCAGGCTCAAACTGAAATTCCAGCTCTGCCATTTATAAGCCATGTGATTTCAAACTGCATTTATCCTGTTGGAACCTCAGTTTCCTCATCTACAAACTGGGCATGTGTGCTAGGATGATTCAGTCATGTCTAATCTTTGAGACCCTATGGACTATAGCCCTCCAGACTCCTCTGTTCATGGGATTCTGCAGGCAGAAAAACTGGAGTGGGTTGCTATGCCCTCCTCCAGGGGGTCTTCCCAACCAGGAATCAAACCTGGGTCTATTATGTCTCTTGCATCAGCAAGCAGGTTCTTTATCACCAGCACCACCTGGAAGCCCCTAACAAATAGCTCCTCAGAAGAACACTCTTTGGATAATCTACGACAAATATGGTGGTTCAGACTGTAAAGAATCCACTTGCAACGCAGAAGACCTAGGTTCGATCCCTGGGTGGGGAAGATCCCCTGGAGGAGGGCAATCAACCTATTTCAGTATTCTTGCCTGAATAAGTCCATGGACAGAAGAGCCTGGTGGGCTATAGTCCGCGGGGTGGCAAAAAGTCAGATACGACTGAGCAACTAAGCACAATTCATCAATATTAAATCACCAACTATATCATATTTCAAACTTTCTGAGGCCCATTAATTAGTAGTTTGGGATTTTGTTTCCTTGGTGGCTTAGTGGTAAAGAATCTGCCTGCCAATGCAGGAGACACAGGTTTAATTCCTGGGTCAGGAGGATCCCCTGAAGAAGGAAATGGCAACCCACTCCAGTATTCTTGCCTGGGAAATCCCATAGACAGAAGAACCTGGTGGGCTACTATTCATGGGATTGCAAGGAGTTGGACAGAACTGAGTGATTAATCAACCAACTCAATATTCTCCCAAGTCCAAACAGGACATAGGATGCTTTTATAGAGCTTTTCCTCAGGGAGGAAAATGATTGATGCAAGAGAGCATTTTTTATTTTTATTGTTTATTTCTGTCTGTTTTAAAGTACTAGAGGTTTGGAACACATTTTGAACAAGCATAATGGTTAAAAATGTACATTTTGGGGGGCATGTTGAGTGGGGGCCCATGTTAATTGAATTTTTATTATTTTGTATTAAACATCCATAAGCATAAAATAACAACATTAAACCTTGTCCTATCCCTTGTGGAAACATGAATGTGTTGAGAGCTTGGTGAGTGAAAATGACCCTCTGTTTAGATTTAAGCCCTATATTTTTATTACCGTAGTCATGTAATTTACTTATTTTTTTTTTGTAGGCCATTGAGGACCAAGTGAAACATTAATAGGAAAGGATTAATATCTATTGAATTGATAACTATCATGTAAAAATTAGATACTATATTTGCTCCTGGTCTCCGCCCTATGGAAGAAAGTAAAGAAGTCCTCTTTCACAAATCAAGCGCTTGAAGAAAAAGTGTTTCAAAATAAACCAGGAATTCAGATAAAGAAGGCTCAAAAAATGAGATCCAATCGTAACTTAATTAGGTGGTACCATTGATAAGAAATTGCTCCATAGACTGCAATGTTAGTTATTACTGTTGGTTTTGTCTATTCTATAAGCAGTCTCTAGCTTCTTTTAAAAACCTAGTTATTAGAGGATGCTTTAAAGGACAATACTTTTCCTTCAGCAAAATAAAATGCTACTATCCCTCAAGAAGCATTTAAGTAAATTATTTTTATGGAAATGCTTTAAGGAATGAAAAAGAGTCCTTGAGGTTACACTGCTGGTAATCTTAAATACTGGTCTTGTTTAAAGTACAAAATGCACATGCCAAAAAGAATCAATAACTTCCTTTTCTGGTGCAGAATTTTAAGGCTCCAGTTTGAACAAAGAAGCTTAACATCGGATGTCTTTTACAAAGATTGAAGAATGCATTGACATACTCTTTACTTAATGATTTGTTAGAATCACTCTTTAAATGGAAGGATATTGGATATCCTATATATGTCTGTGATTCTTTCTCTTAGCTTATCTAAGCTTTGCCTTTTCTACTACATGTAACTGCCCCATATTTGAATTTTGGAACTAGCGTATCTAATTTTATATATGCTGTCCCTGGAAATACCTACATTTTCTGTCTAAATGCCTTCTGAATCTGTCTAAATACCTTCTGTGTCTCAACAGGCATCACTAGTGGTCTCTATTAACAGGGCCATTTTCATCAGAAACTCCAGGCTTATGATTCTCAAGGATGGATTTGGAGAACTAGGCAAATGCTTTAAACTCTCTCTCTCTGTTTCTCTATCTATATTTCCATCTCTTTGTTCTACTTTTCCTAACCAGGGCAAAGTTCTCTGAGAGAAGAGTTTCTTCCTCTCCATACTAACAAAAGTATAAAGGACGTGCAAAAAATGCTATGGGTTCCTATGGTACCTAGTTTTCACTGCATATACAAAATCAAGAGTGTTTTCTTTGAGGTTTCTCAGTCAACAGTCATTGATAAAGGGTAACAATAACATTTCTTTAAAAGTGTCATTTCTTCCCGTGCCTCAAGGCCTTTGCCTATGCCGTACCATCAGCTTGAAATCTCTTACATGGCACTTCTTCCCTTTTCAGCTGATGAACCCAGCAGATCACAGTTCAAATGATGTACCTCTAAGGAAGCCTTTACTCCTCTCCCACACTAGATCAGAGTCTCCTATTATGTGATTTTACAGAAGTTGCTTCTACTTCTTCTATGATACTTACAATAGTTTAAAAATTACTACATATTTTGTGTTCTTTTAATAATGGGTGTCTCCCACAATGGCTGTAAACTCAATAAAGGCAGAGACTATATTTTTTTTTCCTCTATCATATATATCCCCAGCACCTACGAGAATACATGGGAGTTAGTAAATGCTTTCTCTTCATTCTATTTTAACTTACTAACCCAAGTCTAGCCTCCAGCTGCCCTTATCTATACTTCTAATAGGAAAATATGGGAGGTGAGGCATGAGATTATTCTGTACTATTTGATATTTTCAAACCAAGTGAAATACACACACACACATGTTTTGTTTAAAGAGAAAGTGGGTAGTAATTTAAATGTTTCAGTAGGCAACAAAAAACATTCAGGAATCATGTTTCTGACATAGTGAAATATAATTTCAATAATAATTTCATGAAACTCCACTTTATGAAATGGTTCTATAAGTCTGGACTTTGTTTTACTTGCATGCCACTTGTTAGAGCATTATGCACGTTTAAGACCTTCACTTACACCAAGACCCATATAAAAAGTTTCAGATTACCCAAACAGCTCTCTTGTCAATGTAGTCAATTTGACATTCTATAAAATTACATATTTGAGAACAAAAGTTGAAAAATAGCATGAGAGAATGAAATATTCTCAACTTGCAACTATTATGGAAAGCAAAATAGAAAAATTTCACCAAAAGATTCCTAAGAAAAGATACCTCAAGAAGAGCACTTAGGTAAGGCATTTAACCAGTGAGTTGGTTAAGAAACCTAGTAAATGAACATGCCACGAATGTTACTCATTGGAGTAAGAGACAAACTGGTAATATCAAACAACTAAACCAAAAAAACTAGATAAATCTCCTACATCTGTTATCAGGGTAAGTACATTAAAAATCGGGAGGAACAGTGATTGCTGCATAATTGCAAAATACTTCAAAGGACTCCTACAAATATATATGAATTCACATTATCTCTGAAGAAGTATTGATATGAAAATTAGAGTCTGGAGTTCTATATTTTCTTGATAATCAGGAAATTATTTTTAGCCTCTAAGAAACAGCATATTTTGTGATAATACCATTTCTTTTGCTATTTCTGCTTCTACTTCTTCAGTTTTTCACCTTCATCCTTATCTTCGACCTCCTCCTCCTCATCATCCAATACAGACATGTTGATTTTGGCATTCAAGTGCAAAGGGCTGATAAATAGAACTCCTTGTGTTATTGAAAGTACTTTTCAAGTTGTAATAATCTAGACATCATGGAACCAATAGAAACAGACTTGTAAATTACTGAACTACGGAATTTCATTGAGCTTGAGACTCAGTACTTCTTAAAAAACAAGAACAAATAAAATGAATCTGGGTGACTGTGCTAAACTGTTCAAATTCAGTGCCCACACATTTTGTGCACTGGTCTCACATTGACTATCTATAATTTCCTGATTTGAAAATTAATCGATGTCTTCTTTCTACACCCTTTATCCTCAAAATGATAGGACAAAAATATTAAATCTTTCATTATGATTTCTAATATGCCCTTAGCATTAGAAATCATGAAAATATCTATGGGGGAAAAAGAGAAAAGTGAAAGTGGCTCAGTCGTGTCCAACTCTTTGAGACCCCACGGACTATACAGTACATGGAATTCTCCAGGCCAGAATACTGGAGTGAGTAGCTGTTCCCTTCTCCAGGGGATTTTCCCAATGCAGGGATTGGACCCAGGTCTCCCACATCGCAGGCAGATTCTTTACCAGCTGAGCCACAAGGGAAGCCCAAGAATACTGGAGTGGGATCTACAGGGGAAGGTAACTACAAATGGATAGAGATGTATTATCTTCCAAAAGGGTGTTTATATAACTTTTTGAAAGACATTAACCAGTACTGAAGGAATGTTTTCCTCTTGACACTGCCCAGAGCTTACATTGTCTGAAGATTTTGCTAAATTTTAAAAATTCAGCAAATTTTATTTTCCTACAATAGGAACTGCCAACAGAGGGAAGGTGACTAATTATAAGCATGTCTCTCAAGATAAGTTTGCTTTCTACCATCTGACTCTAGGATATAGTCTTTATTAGGGTACAAATGGATTATAATGGAATGGTCTGGTTTATGTTTTCATATTTTATCATTCTCACAGTCTACCACATGTTAGATAAAACAACATTTTAAACCAATGGAAACAAGTGTTAGTTGCTGATAAAAAGATTTGAGTTCCCATATGCTGCAGCTTGCTTTCTTCATTTAAGAAGCGGCATCCACAAATATTTTTGAAATGTATTAAATTTTTCCTTTGATAACCCAGGAAGATTTCTAGACTATCATTTCCTGATATATCAAATCATACAGAATTTTATAATTTAAACTTGGGAGGTCAGGTACTCTACTCTTAAGGAAAAGGACCTTAAACTGGAAGAGAGCAGGTGCAGACACATCAAAGATGAAGGTAACTGAAAAGAAAGTGGATATTAATGGTATTAACGGTACACAACTTAAAATACATATTTTGAAGTATTACTTAATGTCCAAACCAAACAAAACTCAAAGAAATCTTTCTCCTGGATGTTTAAATATGTAATTATGTTATATCATATGAATGGCTTTTTATCATTTACTAAATATCTGCTCTACTAGGAGTTGTATTTAACAATGAGGCTAAAGCAGTGGTTGCCAAGTGTGGGGGCCAATTTTGCTTCCAGGGAATATCTGACAATGTCTGGAAACACCTGGTTGTCACAGCTGGGAGAGAAATGCTACTGGCATCTGGAGGGTAGAGGCCGGTGATGCTGCTAAACCTCATAGAATGTACACAGCAGCACTCTACAGCAAAGAACTACCCAGCCCCAGAGGCCAATAATGCTATGGGAAGAAATCTGGAATAAATACATAAGGATGATCTACTACTACTACTACTACTAAGTTGCTTCAGTCGTGTCCGACTCTGTGCGACCCGTACACGGCAGCCCACCAGGCTCCCCCATCCCTGGGATTCTCCAGGCAAGAACACTGGAGTGAGTTGCCATTTCCTTCTCCAATGCATGAAAGTGAACTACCAGGGCACAAAACTGGAGAAAGAACACCTTTTAGGAAGGTGATTGTATTAACCCTAGTGCTGCTGCTGCTAAGTCGCTTCAGTCATGTCCAACTCTCTGCGACCCCATAGACGGCAGCCCACCAGGCTCCCCCATCCCTGGGATTCTCCAGGCAGAACACTGGAGGGGGTTGCCATTTCCTTCTCCAGTGCATGAAAGTGAAAAGTGAAAGTGAAGTCGTTCAGTCATGTCTGACTCTTAGCGATCCAATAGACTGCAGCCTTGGGATTTTCCAGGCAAGAGTACCAGAGTGGGGAGCCATTGCCTTCTCCGACTATGTTAACCCTAGTGAGAAGAGATAGATTTATGAACTAAAACAGTTAAGGTTGGAATGGACAGGAAGAGTCAGATAGATACTAGGAAAGATTTCAGACAAGATATAGCAAATTGAGAGTTGAATGCTTAAACTACCACACAATTGCACTCATCTCACACACTAGTAAAGTAATGCTTAAAATTCTCCAAGGCAAGTTTCAGCAATACATGAACTGTGAACTTCCAGATGTTCAAGCTGGTTTTAGAAAAGGCAGAGGAACCAGAGATCAAATTGCCAACATCCACTGGATCATGGAAAAAGCAAGAGAGTTCCAGAAATACATCTATTTCTGCTTTATTGACTATGCCAAAGCCTTTGACTGTGTGGATCACAATAAACTGTGGAACATTCTGAAAGAAATGGGAATACCAGACCACCTGACCTGCCTCTTGAGAAACCTGTATGCAGGTCAGGAAGCAACAGTTAGAACTGGACATGGAACAGCAGACTGGTTCCAAGTAGGAAAAGGAGTACATCAAGGCTATATATTGTCACCCTGCTTATTTAACTTATATGCAGAGTACATCATGAGAAATGCTGGGCTGGAGGAAGCACAAGCTGGAATCAAGATTGCTGGGAAAAATATTAATAACCTCAGATATGCAGATGATATCACCCTTATGGCAGAAAGTGAAGAAGAACTAAAGAGTCTCTTGATGAAAGTGAAAGAGGAAAGTGAAAAAGTTGGCTCAACATTCAGAAAACGAAGATCATGGCATCCGGTCCCATCACTTCATGGCAAATAGATGGGGAAACAGTGGAAACAATGGCTGACTTTATTTTTCTGGGCTGTAAAATCACTGCAGATGGTGATTGCAGCCATGAAATTAAAAGACACTTACTCCTTGGAAGGAAAGTTATGACCAACCTAGACAGTATATTCAAAAGCAGAGACATTACTTTCCCAACAAAGGTTTTTCTCGTCAAGGCTATGGTTTTCCAAGTGGTCATGTAGGGATGTGAGAATTGGATTATAAAGAAAGCTGAGTGCTGAAGAATTGATGCTTTTGAACTGTGGTATTGGAGAAGACTCTTGAGAGTCCCTTGGACTGCAAGGAGATCCAACCAGTCCATGCTAAAGGAGATCAGTCCTGGGTGTTCATTGGAAGGACTGATGTTGAAGCTGAAACTCCAACCCTTTGGCCACCTGATATGAACAGCTGATTCATTTGAAAAGACCTTGATACTGGGAAAGATTGAGGGCAGGAGTAGAAGGGGAACGACAGAGGATGAGATGATTGGATGGTATCACCTACTCGATGGACATGGATTTGGGTAGACTCCGGGAGTTGGTGATGGACAGGGAGGGCTGGTGTGCTATGGTTCATGGGGTCGCAAAGAGTCAGACACAACTGAGCAAGTGAACTGAACTGAACTGAAGAAGACATCTAGGAAGACTCCCATATTTCTGACTTTGGTAATCCAGTGGTGACTGTCAATATGTTGGAATAGAGAATGTAGCTAAAACAGATCTGGAGAGGAAGTAAGTTTGGTTTTAGAGATGCTGAATTGGAGGATACAGAGTAACACTTGGGAATGTGTCAGTTGCTCAGTTGTGTCCAACTATTTGAGACCCTATGGATTGTAGCCTGCCAGGCTCCTCTGTCTGTGGCATTCTCCAGGCAAGAATACTGGGGTGGGTAGCCATTCTCTTCTCCAGGGGATCTTCCCAATCCTGGGATTAGAACCCAGGTCTCCTGCATTGCAGGCAGAACCTTTACCATCTGAGTCACCAAGTAACACTTAAATGGAAATAATTTCTAAGTAGTAATTATAGAGATGAATGTATAACTCAGCAGAGCCCTAAGGCTGAGTGAGATTCAAAAGCCAAGGATTAATCATCAAATAAATTGAAGTTTTACTCATTAGACATTGTTATTTATTAAAAGAGATGACTACTAAAAAGGCATTTTCACAATGCAACCATGATGTCTGAGGCTGGGATTTTAATTTCTCCCAGAAATTAAAGTTCTCCTCTAGGACAAATATGCATTTTATGGTGGTGATACGTCCCTCTCCCCCTCCAGTATTATTCTCCATACTTATTCACAGTCCTTTTATATGAATGGGTGATATAAATCAAGACTGAGAGAAAAGACATCTCATCAGAAACCAGCAACTGTTTGATATGTTTGCCAAAACTCTATACAACTTGGCTTCTTTCCTGCTACTTAAAGTAAGTGTCATTTCACTATAATTCTAAATGCAATTTAATATTAGCTATGAATTTTCAGGGTAGGTTTAATTAATCAAGGCCTTAAATTAAACTGAAATACATATTACAAATATATGCATTACACATACATTTATATAATTTATAAATAGCTGGGTATATAAATTACTTATCTATAAAACAGACAGCATCTCAAGACTATTGATTTCAAGTAGGATCAAGACACTTGAATTCAGGGCACAGGAAGGAAATATGATAGCTGTACATTCCATAATCAGCTAACTTCTGGCAAACTCATTAATTTTTCACAAGAAGACAATATTCAGAATTCTAAACCTCAAATGGTAATGATGCTTCCTGAGCCAACTCAGTTATTCTTAGCACTTAAATCTTAAGAAACAATTAGAAAGTAATTTTAAAAATGAAATTAGAAGATAGCTTTAGAAGAAAATTAAGGAAGTTAATGAAGTACAGTAGTGAGAAAATGGCCTTCAGATATGTTGTGAACAAACAGTACCAGGCATTTTTCTCTACACATACTTTGAAAAGCAGTCTCTCAAAGTTCACATTTAGAAGTAAGAAAGGAAAAGTCAACAGGTGAAATTTACTTGTACAAGGTGATTAATGACAAATGAGTAGCACTTCTTTCCCCCAAAAGGAAAAGTTTATATGGCATTTATGATTTCATTTGCCTTGTAATTTATCCCAATTTGAAGAAGCTCTTTCTACTGACTGCTAAGTAAAAGCAGTTGATTCAGTTGGGTTTGCTTTGCAGGAGTTGTTCTGTGTGTATGAAGAAAGCAAAAAAATAAGGATTTTAAGTGTCATACTTCCCTCCAATATTCTCTATAAAAGATGGGGAGGGAGGTGGGAGGGGGGTTCATGTTTGGGAACGCATGTACACCCGTGGTGGATTCATGTCAATGTATGGCAAAACCAATACAGTATTGTAAAATAAAATAAAGTAAAAAAAAAAAAAGCAATGGGGAGTAGAGAAATTGTAAAATATCTGTGTAAATTTATGTTATTTCTGGCTTTTATATTTAAATAAACAAATCAACAATTAAAAAAAAAAAGATATGAGAGACAGGTTCCTTGATATAAGAAACAGGCATAACACCGGGTCTGTGTTTAATGTATTAGTAAAAGCTGTCCTATTTGAATCTCCTTTCTGATTAATAAACTGAGTAAACGATGTCTGCAGGCAGATAAGAACAGTGCTAGTTTTCTGGGTTTTCTAGTCAGTCGGGCCAAGGGATGTTGGTGAAAGGAGACGGAGACATTGGTTTCCACTCCCTCTGTGCAGCAGTGAGGAATGAAGGAGGCTGTATGTGGGTACCTGATAATCTATCACTTTGGAGTTAGGAGTGCTGGTTTAGACCAACAGGGAATGGAATGAGGTTTCCAAGAAATAACACTGGCAAAATCAGATCTCTTCTGGACAAAAAGTGGGGGCCAAGAAATGAGTGTAGGTGTTTAGAAGGCACTCTGCTGCATGCAGTTGACAGTCTAACTGAATAATGGGTGCTTTCTTCAAATGAGGCTGGCACAAGCACCCTTTCCATGACTGTATTTTATCTCAGGGCCCATTTGCCTGAAGTTGAGGCACTATTTCCAGTCGACTGTGGAGGTAATGTGGCCACGTGGTACCAGCATATTTCTATTTCTAGAAAGATAGCAGAGAGAAGCCAGCCAGTGTAATCATGCCTGTGCATGCTTACCATAGGTAGGAAGGGGGTTTTTCATTTTGCTCCTGGAGCTGAACCACCAAAGTTGAAAAGGAAAAAAGTAAGGGTCTGAATTAAGCGAGGAGCGGGGAGGAATCTGATGTTAGGAAACATTGACTCGTGCTTTTCCACTCCCTGGAACTAAACAGTTTCAACAAACAATCCTGTTTTATTTGCCTTTTTTCCCCAGACACATGCATCCATTAATGCATGCTTCTTCCTTCAGGTACAAAAAGAAAATACGAGGAACGATTTCAAAATGATGGAGGATTTTTAGCTTAAAATTGTATCCCCAGTTGTTTGTTCAGGTACCTATTCTATGCTAGTGATCAGAGGGCATTTGGCCAGATATGGAGGAATTTATTAAATAGGCTATACTTTGCCAAAGAGAGAAGCCACGGTGAATAGATGTTCAAGGCTGCCTTTGCAACCCCTACCCCTACTTCCAGAGTAACATTCATCCGTGAGAGTCAGGAGCCCCTGAAGGGCCATCCTATGAGTCACACGGGAATGTCCCCATTACCAGCTAGAAGTAATTTTACCATGTCAGAGGCCTGCCGGATTTCCAAGAGATGAGTATCCTGCTCTCTCAGACATATTGTTCTGGTATTTCTTCCATAAGGGCAGAGTCTCTAAATAAATCTAAACTGACTTTTATTTGAAAAGAGCAAGTATAGTTGGTGTGTCCAGGAATTTTATGTCACAGAAGCAATAAATTCGAGCACCCTGCTTCATCCAAACAAAAGGGCCTCTGAAGGACAGCTGGTATTTACAAGGACTGTGGAGCCTTGAGTAAGCATTTTTCCTAGCAGTCGTGGAAGGTTCTAATGCAGAGCATTACTGTCAGCTTATTAAACCTTAATGGTACTCTTTAAATGCTTTACACTAGAGCTGCAAGTAACTCACTCAGAGCATGGCTCCTGGAAGCCACCTCAACTTTGTAGCTACCCTGTAGGTAGCCACCCTTTGACCTGACATTCCTAAATACTGACTGGTTACCTCATGAAAATCAAGGGTCCTCTAACTAAGGTCATGGGTCAAATTCCACACAATCCCTACTTCTTCTTTTGTATTATCAGTGAATAAGGACGGTTTTTTGCATTTAAAAATGATTGAAAAGAAGCCAAAGGAAAAGAATATTTTATGAGACATGAAAACTATGTAAAGTGAAACTTCAGTGTCCATAAAAAAAGCTGTATTGGAACAGAGCAACATCCATTCCCTTATATATTGTCTAAGGCTGCTTTCGCACTACAATTGCAGAGTTGAGAAGCTGTGACAGAGCTCTACGGCGCACAACTGAAAACTACCTGTGCCCTTTAGAGAAGAAGTTTGCCAACCCCTAATTTGGAGCATTATCAGTCATTTTCATCCTTTAACAGGTTCTCAAATGTATTACTGTCAATTTAGAGGAGGGTTCCATGTCAACCTCTTTACCCAAGGTACGCAATTGATCTCTGCCTTACAGACAGGCCTGTTGCCCACACTTGAGAAGAGCATCTAAGTGTTCTGGTTGAGGTAACCAAGAATCAAGGTCTCAAAATGGTACCTTTAAAAGTTCAGGACAGACACACAATGTGAAGCTTAAAAGTAATATATAAGATTTTTTTTGCACTAAACACATGAGAATTTACAGATCAATATGAATGTTGCCAGCGCTCAAAACTCTCTTAGGCTGACCCATAGTATGGTCACCCTCGTTTTTATAGTGTCTGTCTATGTAGCGACTACGAAGGCTTCCTGTATTTTCTGACATTCCCATGTCTCACAGTATCCAAAGTGGGTCTCATCTTTCTAACTTGAAATAAAATCTATGTTCATAGAAATGTGACACTTCATATGGCTCTAATGTCAAGAGCAGAAAATTCTAAAACTGCTTTGAGTAGCAACAGTACCTTTGTGCATGCGCGCGTGTAACTTGTTTCAGATATGTCCAACTCTGCGATGCTATGGACTGGAGACTGTCAGGTTTCTCAGTCCATGGAATTCTCTAGGCAAGAATACTGGAGTGGGTTGCCATTGCCTTCTCTGGGGGATCCTCCCAACCTAGGGATCGAACCCAAGCGTCTTATGTCTCCTGCATTATCTTTGTAATAAGTGTATATTATCCCAAATAACTTCATATTAGTAAAAGATAACATTCATTTGGACCTTCTGAAAAGATTTTCCAAAATGAGTTTCATGACCTTCTAGCTTCTTCCATTGAAATGTGTCATCTTATGAGGTAACATAAAAGCAGAATTAATTTACAACACCTTAGACAGTGACAAGACAGTTTGTTACCAGCTAGTTACCTATAGAGCCAATGTGAATTCACTCTAATCCTTATTTTCTAACAAATGTTCAAATTGTTTCCACTATGTTTATACAACAATGTCTATTTATTTATAATATCTAAAAAAGAATAACAATAATAGCATTTTATCTCCTATAAAGCTTTATATTCTGTTATAAAAAAAATAAAAAGAAACTAAGAGATAGCAAATAGTAATTCATTCATATATTCATTAAGGAAGATTCACTATATGAAGCTCCTGGTAAAGGAAAAAGATACCTAAATACAAATCAAAACAAAGCATCTAAGGGGTATACAAGTTCTAGCCTGGGGTGAGGAGGCAGAGTTCAGGGAAAACTTCCTAAAGGAGCAGTCCTTGAGGTAAGCCAGAAGGATGAGGCATTTTCTGCCATGTCAGGGCAGGCTGGTCCCTGTGGTTTGATGGGTAACATATATTAGAACCTCTTGATCTAAGGAGCATCCACTGATCAGTGAAAAAAAGACACAGGGATAGTAAATCTGTTTCATTTTTGAAGAGTCCCTTTATTAATATATATGCAAGTTCTCCTGGCAGGGCTTAGGCCTCAAGTCTTTGCAGGTAAAACCTTATCCCTACCAACTGATGGAGGAGAAGATAAAGAAACACCAAAGAACAAGGGAAGAGGAATGGTTTCTTAGGAGTACTGCTTGGTCCAGCCTGGAATTTGGATTTGTAAGAATTTATACTGGAAAAAAAATACATTAACAAGTAAAATTTGTGCACATGACTAGAAAAGGTGAATCATGCATATTTCTCACATTCCACATTCTGTCTGTGTTTCTGGTCCTGTTTGCTAGCCCTAAACTTCATCTGACCATCAACTGGGTACAATGGCATACAGTGTCAATTAATACTAAATTTGAATTTCATAATTTCTGCAATGCTTTGGATCAACTCTACAAACCACATCACTAACTCAGACGGCCATCCCCTAAATTTATGTTTTGATTCTAAGGCGCAGCAGAGCTTGGATAGGCCAATACGAATCCATCATTAATCCTATAAAAGTGATTCAAGGCAAGCATTTTCATAATAGAGAATAATGATCAATATTTCTTATATTTTATATATTTTCTGTACCTAATATTAAGTGGAAAAAATTACAAAATAATGAGGAATAGTAAATGGTTGTTTAATGTTACCATTTTGGGAGAAAAAGTCTGTTTACTAACACAATTGCATTGAACAGAAAAAAATATGAGCAATAAAATAAATTTGAACTTGCACTCCAATCTTGTTAAATTCAATCTTGTCCAACATTTCACAAATACAGGTTCTGAATTTGCTTTATTTTGTCAATGCTTAAATTACCAATTCCAAACAAACAATCTTTCTGGGTGTTTTTAAACTGACTTACATCAAAAGGCAAACTGACAAAAATAACTTGAAATTTCAATGAGAATGAAGAATGACTGTGTAAAGAGTGAGAAAGTCAATAGGCATAAGTGTATTTCCCACAAAACTACAATGCAGACCGCTTCACTAATAACTGAGAAAATTCTAAATTTTTATTGCACTGAAAGACCATTGGATAGAGGACAAACCACCGCTGATGTGTAAAACGCTTCAATAGTTTATCACAATAATTTCCCTGGAAGTCATGTGAATAGAGCAGCACCTTTAAATCTATCTTAATTACCAGCACATGCAAAACATAGAATGATTGCTTTATAAAAGCCATTAGTCTACATGCTGCAACGAGGTGAATGTCCTCAGTGGGCACACCCTTTCTAAGCAGACTGTGTAGGAAAGACTTCACTGTTTCTCTGTAAAGATAAATGGGATGCTTATGTCTCATACCTACTTGATATGCAATCATTTTAGAAAAATTATAGATTGATTACATTTAATTACAGAACTGCCATATTCATAAAGTATTACAGGCCTTTGTCACTCATCCATATAGCTTTCTATACAAAAGACGACTGGGAGAGTAGCTGAGGGAATAAAGCGCTTTAAAAGTTACTGACTTCATGCCGTTGCCACAAGGGTTGTGCTTAAGGTCTTTGAGGGCGCAGGACCATGGGAAAGAACTGAGCTGTCAGTTTGGCTATGAATACAAATAAGAACTGGGCTTCCCAGGTGGCACTAGAGGTAAAGAACCAGCCTGCAAATGCAGGAGGTGTAAGAGATGCAGGTTTGATCCCTAGAGAGAGGCCTGGTGGGCTATGGTCCATAGGGTCCCAAAGAGTTGGACATAACTGAAGCGTCTTAGCATGTGAGCATAAATAAGAACTAATGTTCATTGGTTATCTACAATTTTATCATTTAATTCATGGAACTACTCTGTACAATATATTTCATTGTCTCTATGTTAAAGGCATGAGAACTAAAGCTCACCAAAATTATAGATAATTTGCACAAAGTAAATATGTGAAGGATCCAAGTTTAAACCTAGGTGTGTCTTATTTCAAAGTTCACATTCTCCTTCCACCCTACCATGGCACTGCACAAGTGCCTCAAATGTCAAAAAATGGAGGGAAACACCTGGTGGTAATTTAAATAAGAAATGATTAACTCCTGGGTTAGCTAGGCATATTATAATAGAACTCTAAAGCAGAACGATTGTAATGGTGATATAAACTATTGACATAGGCATAGAAGAGGAAGGTTAATTTTTCCTTGCTGCATTGAGGAGCATCTCCCCCACACACATCAAAAAATAATAATAATTTCCGAGGGTTTTGAAGGATGAGTAAGAATTCAATGCAAAATGGGTGACCTGGGCAAAAGGTTGCTGCTGCTGCTGCTAAGTCACTTCAGTCGTGTCCGACTCTGTGTGACCCCATAGACGGCAGCCCACCAAGCTCCCCCGTCCCTGGGATTCTCCAGGCAAGAACACTGGAGTGGGTTGCCATTTCCTTCTCCAATGCAGGAAAGTGAAAAGTGAAAGTGAAGTCGCTCAGTCGTGTCCGACTCTTAGCAACCCCATGGACTGTACAGCCTAGCAAGCTCCTCTATCCATGGAATTCTTCAGGCAAATGGTTAGGGGAAGCCAAAACTAGGCACCCAGAATGCTCAGGGTATTGAATAGCTCAATGTGGCTAAAAGATAGTTTCCTTGGTACTCTCGCCTCTTCTTGACTAGCATATCTCAGTTCTTTAGCCTTTGTTAATAAGCCTAATTTCATACTAATATTAGAATTAATAGAAAGAGCTGATTTTGAAATGACAGCTAATTCAATGAAGTTGCCATAAGTGCTAAAGTGCCAAAAAACTAAAATGAAGACTATGACAAGTCTCTCTGATCTTTTTTCTTCTGGAGCCCAGTGTCTTTACCACTGAAAATTAATTTAAGGCACAGACTTTTTTCAAGGAGCAAAGAATTATGGAATAGAATGGAATGTGAATATAGATGACTATTTAGACACTTATTATACTCTGATCTTGATTTTCTTATTTTAAGCAACAGTCTCTACAGGCTAACACTACCCTACTATGACTCAGTATAATGTCCTAGCATTTTCTTGAATATTTGTTGGGGAATCCCAGGGAAATCACCAGTAAGAAAGTCTAAAAATTACATGGAAACCCAGGTTAGGAGTCAGTATTCCTGCTGGAGCTTTGTAGTACCTTTCTAAATTTATGAAGTTCTTTTGAGACCAAACTAAACCATCTATGTAAAATGTCCACAGAACTGGAAAAAGATAGTTCATCACCACTTCTTTTCTCCCCTACAGAGACGTTCCACTCTCAACAAGCATGCACCTTTTGACTAAATGATTCCTCAGACCTGGGCTTATGAAATTTCTTCCCAGTATAACATTTTAATATTTTTTTACATAATCTATTTACAGCACCTTATGCTACACATAATGTTTGGGAAGAGGATGTAGCTTGGTTGTTGGTATATCCCTTGCCTTTTGAAAGATTCTTAAAATTGATTTTTATGATTAAGAGATGCCTCTGCTACTAACTCCAGGACACACAAACTTTCTTTTTGAAATGAACATTTATTTCAGATAATATATGCTCTCTGTGGGTAGTGTGTCCACTTTTCAAATGCAGTGATCCTGTCTTCTGAATATATAAAATTTTCAAAAGATATTGATATAATGCAGGAGAAAAAACGCCATCCTTGTATTATGTTCAAAATTGATCTGACCCCGAGCTGACACTTTAGGGAATTGGGCTACATAATTATGTAGCCCACTTTCGGGAAATGGTTTATTATGGATTTCTTTTCATATATGAAAGATTTCACACTTCTGGCTTTATACAATTACATCCTCTCTTCCTTTCCAATATGTTTCCAAAGTAGGAAAACTCATATATGGAGGGAGGATTGAATTTCTACATCAGCTAGAAATCTGTCATCTGCTAGAAATCTGTCATCTGCTAAATACTGGCTCTAATGATGATGTATTAAGAGTACATTTATTCCATATCTGTATCCAGTTCTTTGCCGCAGATTTTTACAGTTCTCATTTACTGAATGAAGTAGCACTAAAGATTGTTTCATACCTTGGTCATTGATCAATGATTTAAAAAAATCTGAAATCTATATTTATTATTTGAGAAATATTTGTTTTTCCTGAGGAATTAGAATAGTTCATCCTCTCAGATGATAGTGAGTCTTCTGCATGTGTTTTTCCCACTACTTACGCTCCACTTAGTAGCCAATCATTCTATTACAATTTTAATAAATAAATCATCTAAGTACATAGTATGAATAACAAGCTCCATTTTAAAGAATGAGTTACTATTTGAACTTGTTCTGTTTTCAAAAAGTTGAAGGAAGAAATGAGATTAACCTGTGCCTTATATAAAGCAACAAAAAGTCATCCAACCAACTTGCTGATCTTGCTCCAATCCTTTTGAAATGGCTATGTTTTAAACCAAGCCTATTTCCTTAGGCTATAAACAATCTATAATCCATTAAGCCTTTATGAACAAATCTAAGGCTTCTGAAATCGTGCTTAGGGAAGAGTCAAGTAATGGATTTCAAGGAAATACAAAGGTGATTAGACAAGATTCAGGATCAAACTCCCATCACCATAATGACTGTTAGAACAGAGCCTTCCAAGTGGCCATTTGGGAAGGTTGTATATTATCTAAACCAGAATATGAAAGAAGATGCCAGGGAGGAAGGCAAAAAACAAAATCAATTTAGAAAACATTTGGGATAGAGTAACAGAAAAAAAATGAAAATCAGAGTAGTTATTCTTTAAAGAATGAAGAGCTTTAATCGATATTTTAAGCTAAAGAGAAATCAAGGAAGTCAACAATATTAACAAAGAAACTGCTGGTTGTAAAGTTTTAAAAGTGTCATGTTAAGATTGAAAACTGGGTTAAATAAAGGGGTTAAGAGCCTTCTGATCGTAGTGATGCCAGAAATAACTTCATAATGAACAATGTGCTGTACTTAGTTCATATATCTGAAAAAAAGCAGAAGTGTTTTTTCCCATGTATTTTAGTATATTATGGAAAATCAGTACTACAATCTACCAGCTCTGGATAGGAAAGCCACTTCTGTGCTGACTCTATGTGAGTTCATCCTGGCAGAGACTGGAAACTGTCCTTCTAATAAACTCTCCTTGGCTTCCCTGGTACAGGTAATAGAAATCAGAGCTAGGCCCATGGCCATGCAATATAAAGAAGGGCATTTCCAGCTTCCCCTGAAGCTAAGTGTGGCCATGTGGTCTGAGTTCTGGCCAAAAACAAGTGAGAAGTGATGAAGGCAATTGCCAAGTTCTGCCTGTACCGGGGAATCTGGCCTTCTCCCTCCCTTCCTATGAGAATATCCACCTGAGACTAAGCAGAGGAGGATAGCCTCTTCAAAAGTTAATGGAACCAAAAAACAAAATCCTGAAAATCCTGCAGAGAAGAGCCATCTCAATCAGATTTATTTGTTCACTCTTACATGACAGATAAATTAACTTTGATTTTGTTAAAGCCATTTTTTAATTTAGGTCTCTTTCTCCTGCAGTAGGACATATACAAAAATAGTAAGCACACTACAGTACTAACCATGTGCCAGGCAGTATCACAGGTGATTATAATAGTAACACATTACATAATGCAATGACCTAAAAAGTAGCCTATCACTATCTGTATTTATAGGTGCAGAATTCAAACACAGAGACGTCAAGGAAGTGGTAGATCCAGGGTCTAATTCCAGGCAGTTTGGATTCCATACACTTGGTTACGCCATTTAGTGTAATACATTTACCAAACATTGAATAAATATCTGTTTAATAAATTAAGAAGTGATCCATTTGTTGAAAACTGTTTAGCTGTATTTAGAAATTTCAACATGGATGGTTTTGATAATGCAATCACATATTTTCCTCTTTTACAGGGGAGAAATGATCATTTTCTATAGTCAGAAGCTTTCTCTAGAACACTCTGCACCCTGCTGCCCTGCATGTAGCCGGTCTCTAGTACCTCTTCAATGGCCATGACATATCAGCTACTGCTGAGTAAAGACCTGATCCAGTGATATAGATGCTGAAGCTCCAAAACTTTGATCACCTGATGTGAAGAACCAACTCACTGGAAAAGGCCCTGATGCCGAGAAAGATTGAGGGCAAGAGGAGAAAGGGATGACAGAGGATGAGATGGTTGGATGTCATCACCTACTCAATGGACATGAGTTTGAGTAAAGTCCAAGAGATAGGAAAGACAAGGAAGCCTGATGTGCTGCAATCCATGGGATCCCAAAGAGCCAGACACAACTTAGCGACTGAATGACAATCAACACAGGAGCACTCGAGACTTGAAAAGGGGCACAGATGTACAGTAAAGAGAATCAAGGCGAGGCATGTCCATTACCTGTTTGTGTTCTTTTTGCATTGTACTTTTCAAGTACCAGGGACAAAGTGACTGGTGATAGTTCGAAGAGTTATAAACATGACAGAGAACTTCTCCCCTTCAAAGAAGTAAAAATCCAGCCCCCTTCAAGTACAAGATTTTTCCAAAGGTCTCTTTGTGTTTTCCCCTTAATACAATAAACCTTTTGAGTGAGTATGAGGACTCTCAGAAAACTGTTTTTAGTGGAAAGCAGAAAAGGGAACACTAACAAACATAATGAGATTTTTCTCTTTTCTTTTGCCCCCTAAAATGGTATCTGACATTTACATGACAAAGAACAGAGCCCATCTCTTTGAGATTTCTTTCTATCTCTCAAGAATCGAGAATTAAATCCATAAGGATTCTGTTTGCAGAGACTCAAATTTTCAGTGTTTCAATAACGAATAGCTGCTTTGCTATAGATAAATTTAATTAAAGTTTTGGAAATGAAACAAAAGCTGTAGGACTTTCTGTACTCTCATAAAATAATAAAGGATTTAACCCATTAATACATAAAGAGAGCAAATGGTAACTGTAGAATCAACACACAGTTAGTTCTCAGTCATCTTTATTGACAGTTATAGATTACAGAATCCACTAGGCCAAAAGTCAAGAATGTTTTGATTGACAATTAATTACTAAGACCAATTCTGTTCAGGTGACTTCTTTTATCCATTTTACAATTTGAAAAATGCACTGCAGTTGTGATTTGTAAACCTGGAAGTTGTGCTAACTTCCACTTTAACCTCATATAAATGTGGTATGTTTTAGCAAATACTCTTCCAAATTAATGGAACTCTTTGTTTCTGAACATAAGCACCCAGAACATGGCTAAATGTATCTTTCATTATGCCAGTTTCAAACAGAATATTCTATTTTACTGAAGCTTATAGTCCTTATAGAAGAATCCCTACATTGTTTTAATTTCATTTTAAAGGGAGGAGAGGGAGATGTAAGAGTTCAAAACGCATGAATGTGCGTGCTCAGTTGCTCAGTCACATCCCGCTCTTGGCAACCCCATGGGCTGTAGCCCACCAGGCTCCTCTGTCCATGGACTTTACAGTCAAGAATACTGGAGCGGGTTCCCATTTCCTAGTTCAAGGGATCTTCGTGACCCAAGGATCAAACCCATGTTACCTGCATCTCCTGCATTGGCAGGTGGATTCTTTTCACTGCACCACCTGGGAAGGCCCTATAGTTCGGAATTCTTGTTCCCAATTTGAGAAATAGCTTTGCATTTGCTTACTTATTACAGTCTGCCAGTTCATCCATCTATCTATCATCTATCCATCTATACAAAAATGCACACATACATATATATATGTTCACTTTTAACAGTTGGAAAATAAAATTTATTGAACTAGAATACAAAAGTAAGGGGCTTCCCAGGTGGCACAGTGGTAAAGAATCTGCCTGTCAATGCAGGAGACATAGAAGACATGGGTTTGATCCCTGTGTTGAGAAGATCTGCTGGAGCAGGAAACGGCAACCCCCTCCACTATCCTTGCCTGGAAAATTCCATGGACAGAGGATCCTGGCGGGCTACAGTCCTTGGGGCCACATAGAGTCAGACACAACTGAGCAACTGAGCACACCAGTAGTAAAACTTCTGTACTCAGCTTGTCTAGAACACTGCCTATGGGTCAAAAAGCCTGGAAGTGCATTGCTTTAAACTGATCTGCTTTGGATTTCACTGGAGTAAAGAGAAGAGTAATAATCAGTCCACATATTTTCCTCTAAGCATATATCACCCAGAGCATGTCCAATTTATTTACAACAATCTGCATCATTAATCAGCAGTCTTTATGTGCATTTCACACTTAAATTTAACAAACCCACCCATGAACTGCATATGTACATAACAGTGTATAATTTTTGGAAGGAAGATTGTTACTTACAATAATGAGTTTCTAGCAAAACTATGCTTATTAGTTTTCTCAATACCAAGAGAGTTTGGCTAGTACTGAATTGACACATTAATTGAAACTCATGAAAGGCTTACTAGTCACATTTTAGGTGGCCACATTTCTCTTCTTCAGCTTTCTATTCTTTATAATTCCTATATTCTTAAGTCACTATCATGCATTAATGATGATGTGTCTGTCATACCTATGTACTTTCACAATTGGTTATCTCTCTGAACAGCACTTTGAAATTAAGCCCCAAATACTCTTTCTTTTAACTGTTCTCTTTATATTTTTCATGTGTATTTAAGTATGAGTAATGAAACCTAGCAAAATGGTACAGATAAACTTATTTGCAAAGTAGAAATAGAGACACAGATGGAGAGAATAAATGTATGGATACCAAGAGGGGAAATGGATGAATTGGAAGATTAGGACTGACATATATACACTGCTGCTACTGCTAAGTCACTTTAGTCGTGTCCGACTCTGTGCAACCCCATAGACGGCAGCCCACCAGGCTCCCCCATCCCTGGGATTCTCCAGGCAAGAACACTGGAGTGGGTTGCCATTGCCTCCTCCAATGCATGAAAGTGAAAAGTGAAAGTGAAGTCGCTTAGTCGTGTCTGACTCTTCGTGACCCCATGGACTACAGTCTACCAGGCTCCTCTACCCATGGGATTTTCCAGGCAAGAGTACTGGAGTGGGGTGCCATTGCCTGCTACTATGCATAAAATAGATAACTAATGAGAACCTACTGTATAGCACAGGGAACTCAACTCAGTTCTCTGTAATGATCTATATGGGGAAAGAATCTAACAGAGTGGAGATTTTATATATAAAATATATTTTATAATATATATTATACATATAGCTGAATCACTGTGCTGTACAGCAGAAACTAACACAACATTGAAAAGCAACTATATTCCAATAAAAATTAATTTCAAAAAGAAAAAGCTTTCGATAAGCAGAATATGCCATAAAAATTGGCATTTTTGTGACTAAAACAAAACCAAGATCCACTTGCCCTTAGCTTCTTTTTAATATATTTAGATAAAAATAATTCCATTTACATTGTAATACATCCTATGAAATATACTATTTATCTAGAATAAGTACTCATTGGAAGCTTTCAACCTTCTATTTGCAAAATGTGATATTCCCAAGCAAACCTCAGAAGAGTCTTGTGTTTCAAACAAATTCATTAGGGATTATAATAATAGGAAGTCTTTTTCTATATAGACAGACAAAATAGCATTGTATACATCGTAACTACAATGTAAACATACATAACTTATCCCAATTAGCTGAAAGTCCTGACATGCAACATTAGTGTGTTAATCGCTCTTCTGCTGCTGCTGCTGCTGCCGCTTCAGTCGTGTCCGACTCTGTGCGACCCCATAGACGGCAGCCCACCAGGCTCCGCCGTCCCTGGGATCCTCCAGGCCAGAACACTGGAGTGGGTTGCCATTTCCTTCTCCAATCCATGAAAATGAAAAGTGAAAGTGAAGTCAATCAGTCGTGTCTGACTCTTTGTGACCTCATGGACAGTAGCCTACAGGCTCCTCCATCCATGGGATTTTCCAGGCAAGAAAACTGGAGTGGGGTGCCATTGCCCTTCCCCGTGAGTCGCTCAGTCTTGTCCAACTCTATGCAACCCCATGGACTGTCGCCCACCAGGCTCCTCTGTCCATGGGATTCTCTAGGCAAGGACACTGGAGTGGGCAGCCCAAAGCTGAAAGTACTGGCATGCAAGATTACAGCTATAGCTCTACTAGGATGTAGCAGAAAAGATGTAGCATGCTGAGAAGCCTGGTTACACTCATCGTGCTTATGGAAACTGAAAAGCAAATGTGTTTTCCTGTTGTCTATTTTGGACAGAATCCTTTTTCTGACCTAATACACTGAAATTGTATTGAAATTGTCAACTGAACCCTGGAGAAATAAACCCAAAATGTACCCAGAACTCTACATATTAAGTACATTTTCAACAGAATACAATAGCAAGGACAATGTCATTTACTAAATAAACTACAAAGGCTGAAAGGGCTAAAAATTTTCTAGGCCCTCTGGGGATCTGAACTAACTTTGACTACATTGGAGCTGAAAATATTTTGAAGATCAAGGAAAACACAGGTAGTAGTAGCAATAAACTATAGATCTATGTAGTAGATGCTCCTCTATGCAATGATCCCAAAGTCCCCAGGAGCCAACTAAAGCCATTTTCAGCATTGGTGTTCAGGGATTTCTTCACTCTTTGCAGCTAGGTAAGATATAAACAAAAATGCCCCTCCTTTCTACTTGAACCCCAGAGAAAAGCAATTTTACAGAGCCATAGAAGCAGATCTTATTAATTAAAGTCTATTTTCTGTACCTCTCTAAATTTCCCTCCCTTTATTATCAAGGTTTTGTGTTCTGAAGAATGGGGTATAAGTGAGCTTTATGAAATGTGAAATACTTATGAGTGTTCAGTGCATGCTAAATACATATTCATCCCCCATTAACAAAAAGGTACTTACTGATACAATGGTTATTTAGAGTCGTAACTCAGTACAATGAAATCGTGTCCACATTACCACTAGACAAAGCAAGGTTGTTTAAAATATGATTTTAGAGCCTCAAAGGACTGATTCTTTTTAGCAAACTGGATCACAGAGATATCAACTTTTATTTAAATAATATTCTTCCTATAAGTTTTAACCTAGAAGGAGGGTTAAAACAGACATGATAGGCAAACCTTTAAGGTCAATGTATAAATGTCTATTAGATATCCTGCGTCTCCAAAGTCAAATAGCAATCAAACTTTGTAATCTTAATTTTAGTCTGCTTCTATAATTCCAGTGAAAATCCAATAGTTAGATTTAAAATTCAACACCATAATAAACACTCACCAGAGATGAGAAAACTGTTATTTGTTAAATTTAAGATTCAAGTCACAGTTTCAGGCCAATTGGTTCATAATTGGCCTGAATCATAATATCAAATCTTAATATCAAATAACTAATGCTGAAAATTTATTTTGTTAGCAGATAAATTCATATCAAACAACAAGTTGATATGCACATATTGGGCTGCACTTCACATGAATATGAGCCTGTACTTGCCCAGCTTTAAGACTGAAGAAACAGCCCGGAGTCAGCAGCAACAAAGACCATTTAAATCAATGGTTTAAAGCAACGGTTCCTGACTTTTTTGGCACCACGAACCAGTTTCATGGAAGACAATTTTTCCGCAGATGGGAGGGTGGGTGAACTAGTTTTCAGGATGATTCAAGTGCATTATATTTACTGTGCACTTCATTTCTATTATTTTTACATCAGCTCCACCTCAGATCTTCAAGCTTTAGATGTTGGAGGTTGGGGACCCTGGTTTAAAGAAAAGGGGTACTTACATGTCTGAAGCAAGGTCCTAGAGCAGCAGACAGTAGAAGACATGGTGGCAGTCTTCACCTCTGGGAGCAGGGTGGGGGGTGGGGCAGAATTGATCTCAGGTGGGCACATTAGTTATCAGGGAAACCAACAGAGGGGATTGCCCCTCACCGCCTCTTTGGTAAGAACAATTACCAGCTGGGGCCTGAGGCAAGCATGTAGGAAGGCTGGTAATCTGTGCAGGGGGCAGGTGCCCCCGACACTGGCAGGGGATGCACAGAGAGCAAGAGAATAGCCATCTTGAGTAGCCTGACCATGGAGCAAATAAGCATGGGTCACACATTTATGAAAAATTCTACTTCTGGCTTTTCTCAATACTATAACCAAAGTCCATGCTTTCAAAGATCTGAATGCTTTGTTGCAAGAAACACAAGACAAAGAGATTCCCCCAAACTGAAGACCCCAGGGATCTTGTCCTTGGAAGTTGCAAAGAAGGGAGAAACTCCAATTTCCTGTCCTGCTATGCATGAATGGGCTTTTAGAAACATGTTTTCCTTCTTTCATAGTGAAACTGACCCTTCCTTTATTTTTCTTGGATGAATTGGCCCCCACTCGTTGCCTCATGGTGGTTTATTTAAAATGAGACAGGAGAAAAGACAATTTAAGATTTGTTGGTTAGTCAAGAATAATTGGTATTTTAAATATCAAATTGAATACCAAAGAATAAGAAGCCTCTAGACTTCTTACAGGAAAATTAAATTAATCATTGAATAATTAGATTCATCTATTGAGACTGTAAAGGCCTGAAAATGGGACATCCTAAAAAAAAAAAGTTCCTTGATATAAATTAGGAGCCAAACATGATTGAATTCATTGAGTAGTCTGAGGCTGTTCTTTAAATCACTAGGGTATTGGACTTTAGCTAATAAAACAGATGACATCTGACTGATTAAAGCAATATTCACACTGATTATTTCAGAACGGTAGCACCTGTGACCCCTAAGAAAACAACCATCTTTTTAAAGCCAGCCTGGAGCTTGTGCTCAGGTGCGCACATGGAGCCTTTTGTCTTTAGACTTGGCAAACATCCAGCTCAAAAATAATTTTATCATTCAGAGGAGAAGCTATTTTATGGATAAAAGATTATGAATTTCACAGTTGACTTGAGATCTACCCAAGCCAACAACATTGGTTTCTACTTTGCAAGAAAGATTTATTCTGTCAATGTAGATTTCTCAGTAACTACTTTTCTCTTTCAAAGGCCAAGTCAGATTTCAAAGAAACATTTACATTTTTTAATACAAATCAAGTCCCTGATTTTATTAGCTCAAGTTCAGAACTGATGCACTCTTCGTGCCCCTCCTCCTACACTTCAGTTAAAATGGAAACAGACTTGGTTTCTAACCATTAATACTGACATTTTTGAGTATAATCAAAATGCAGAAGCACAGGCTTAGCTGGAGTACTAAACTGGAGAAAGAATTAAGGGCTGAAGTGGCTTTTTGTTGTTATATGTGTTATTCTATGTCTCTTTAATAAACAGTTCTTTAGCTTCCTGAAAAATACATAATGATACTGATGTCACACAGTAGACAAAACATGCATTAAAATAATTGAGATACTGTCTACTCTAATTTGTGCATTTATTTTCTTTTGTTTGGTTTCTGGTTATGTGTTTTGAAAGCTTAAGGATATGTCAGATTAAGCAAAGATCAAGAAACAGCTCATCTTTTTGATTGGGGGAGTCGTCTAATTGTGAACATCTCTAAGGCCTGTAAGGCAACTTAATTAGGGAGTAAGTGGGGAAAGTCTATTTAACAACAGGCCTAATTGGCACTACTCCTGGTCATCTGCGTAGAACATAGAAAGGTTGCAAGTGAACCAGCAATAGATTTAATTGCTCACTCTGAATATTCTTAGGTCTCAGACTTGTCTCAAACCCAGTTTAGAGTCTAAACCATTTCATTTTCCATTAAAATTGGAGATCAGGTTCAATATACTGAAAATGTGTTTATGTAAAGACACCATCAAACAATCAGTTTCATGATTCCTGTTTTACTTGCAAGTGCTTCCATGATTTTAAACCAAAGGTCCCCAGCCTCTGAGATCTAATGCTTGATAGATGATCTGAAGTGGAGCTGATGGAATAATAATAGAAATCAAGTGCACAATAAATGTAACATGCTTAAATAATCCCCAAACCATCACCCCCACCTCAGTCCATGGAAGAATTGTTTTCCATGAAACTGATCTCTGGTGTCAAAAATGTTAGGGACTGCTATTAGGGATCATGGAAACCATGATCCACTGAAACGACTGACTTTTAATGCTTCCTCACATTCTTTCTCTGAATGTATAAAGGTATTTCTCTGATTAAAAAAATCATTAGCTGGATCAGATGATCCAAGGATTTTCTGCATCTACAGATTTATTATTTGCTGCTTTAAAAAAAAATGAAGATGGCTGACTACCATTTGCTTACACTAATTACACTTAGCTACAATTCGGAACTCAATAAAAATACAGCATGTAAAATAAGATTCTTAGGAGCCCAATTTGGACAATACTCAAACATCAGTCTCTTTGAAACTGTACTATTTGGGGCTCCCCTAGAAGCTCAGCTGGTAAACAATCCACCTGCAATGAGGGAGATCCTGGTTCGATTGCTGGGTCAGGAAGATCCCCTGGAGAAGGGATAGGCTACCCACTCCAGTTTTCTTGGGCTTCCCTGGTGGCTCAGACAGTAAAGAATCCTCCTGCAATGCAGGAGACCTGGGTTCAGTCCCTGGGTAGGGAAGATCCTCTGAAGGAAGACATGGCAACCCACTCCAATATTCTTGCCTGGAGAATCCCCATGGACAGAGAAGCCTTGTGGGCTATAATCCATGGGGTCACAAAGAGTCAGAGATGACTGAGTGACTAAGCACAGCACATACAGCTTTTTTTACTGAGCCACGGACTTTTCTCTTTAAACTGGTGGGAAATCAGGAGTTCTGGTCCAAGTGCAAACTAACAATAAAGGCCTCAGTCTCCCTCATTTGCAACATCAGGCATTTGGACCACAGGCGCCTTCAGTATATCTGTGTATTCAGTGTATCTGGGAGCTGTAACCCCACTGCAATCTGTAAGGGGAAAAAAAAAATTTCCTTTTGCATGTGATAAATCTCTATCTGTAACAAATTCATCTTCACATATATGCAATTCTGGCCTCATTTCCTCTGGCAGACCCCATGGTGACACTTTTTTAGTTATGCACAAAACTAGGCCAAATTGTCACCCAGGAAAGGCAGGGAGGCGACACACTCCCAGACCGCATCGTCTAGACTCGTTTGCTCGTTCCCTTTGATGCCGCTGCGGGAGCCTTGCCAGCCGCCTCTCTAAAAACAATTATGAATTGCACTTGCTCAAATGAGTCCTTCCTCAAAAGTCCCCTCCCAAGATCACACGACAGTGCTGTCCTGAGATTCTGGGGAGAGTAACTCAAAATCTTCCCTAACTTCCCCCTTCCAAACAAGTTCCTCCAAATAGACTCATGGGTAAAACGGGCCTCATAACATGTCTGATTCTTGGAATGAGCCTCTTTTCAGGGCTAAGGGCCTGAGGGCTGCATCTAAATAATATAAAGTTTGTCGTGTTGTCAGTGCTGGATGATACATATGCACTAATAGAGGAAAATAACCCCCAAACCATTTACCTTTGCAAAACAGCATTTTGCGAGTTTTAGCACAACACTAGGCATAGAGCAAGAACTTAAAACTCATGCTTGCTAAATAATAATCTGGCAAAAATCTTATCTTTTTAAAAGGATTTTTACTTAAATTCACATCTATCCCACACTATAGTCCCCTTTTTTAAAAGTTTGATCCATCTGTCATTAACATATGGGTGGTTCTGCCCAATAGGATATAATCTGTATTTTGTGCTTCCCCAAGAAAAGAGAAGGAAATGGCAACCCACTCCATTCTTGCCTGGAGAATCCCATGGATGGAGGAGCCTGGTGGGCTACAGTCCACGGGGTCGCAAAGAGTCGGACACAACTGAGTGACTTAACTAACTAACTAACTAAGAGAAGAATAGATTAGGACTCTGAAGTCTGCATGTACATGTAAGCATTCTCTTTGGTCCTTCACATGAAAAATTCCTAATTCTCAAGATGTATTGGCTACAGCTGTGGATAAATTCAGGCTTTCCAGGTGGTGCTAATGCTAAAGAACCTGCCTGCCAATGCAGGAGATGAAAGATGGAAGATCCCCTGGAGGAAGGAATAGTATTCATGACTGAGCCCTGTGAGGAGACTTCAGTCCTTGGTTGAGCAGGATTAAGGACAAGAAGTGTAAATCTGGTCAGCTATGTACTAAGACATGTTATTTAACCTCTTGAGGCCCCAGTTTCCTCATCTATAAAATAGAGGAAATGTCAGTATCTCACACATAGAGTTATTATGCAACTTAAATGAAATGCAGGTAAAAAAAAAATGCAGGTAAACTCATAGAGTTATCATGAAGTTTAAATGAAATAAAATGTAAAATACTGAGCACCGTAGCAAGAAGGTAGAAAGTATTCAATGAATTTTGCAGGTATTACAATTATTATTGTTATTACTGTGTTGAAGAAAGCTTCCTATTAAAATGGATTCTTCTGTTGTTTGAAAGTTGGTGTAAAACACAGGCCTTCACCCTCACCGAAATAACATTGTTCTACAAATGTCAGCTCCCAAATACCATAACCTCTCTGGCTGCAGTCCCTGTTGATATGTTCTCAGATCATATTTTAAATAATTCTGTTGACAGAGCAGCAGGAATCATCTCTCATCCAGTGCACTTTGTGATAAAGGAGAGTTATTAAATAAACTGCTTTTATATACTCCAGTTCCCATGTCCACAGCCTTGTGTTGTAGGCCATAAGAATTAATGGAGGTAGAAACACAGAAGGTAACCCTTAGTACCTTAGTTTTATTTATAAATATTTATCAAATTTAACTGTAATAATAATGGCACTTTTTTTTTCCTCAAGCCCGTAAACTGCATAATATGTCCTCAGATGTATTTAGGAAATAGATGGAAATTCCATATCCAGCCACCATGCTATTAAATTTGATGGAGAAATAAATTTTTACTCTCATTGAAGCCTCCTGATTCAAACCCGAAGAGAAATCCTGGCTTGTCTTTACATTATTACAACTGAATGTTCTGAAAAGAGCTTAAGGTTTACCCTTAACCATTGGCTCTGGACAGGAATTCTACCTTTTCTTCTGGTGTCCTGTTTTAGCAAAGCATGAAACTAAGCCTTTCTCTGTTCCCTTCAATTAATAAAAGCTAGAAATAAAACCACTCAAGTGAAATAACAGCTGATTGATTTATAACGATACAGGACCAGAACTCAACCTCTTTTGTCAAATTTTGTCAGGAACGCTGAGTTTTTTTTGCTTGCTGGTTATTTTGTTATTTGGGAATGGTGTTTTTCTTTTTTTGTCATTGTCATTGCTTTACTTCTCACGTGATCTAGTTCTTTGCTACTCAAAGTGTGGTCCCAGGACTGATATCCTCAGCATCGCCTGGGAGCTTAGAAAAATGCAGAGTCTCAGGCCCCACTCTAGATGAACAGTGAGGTTCTGCACTGTAACAGAATGTGCTGAAAACCCAATGTGCTTTGACATCTAATCAGTCAGTCTCAACAGTGAGGGTTATTTTTCCCCCTCCGCAACCACAGTCTAGCTAACTCAAACAAGAAATTAACTGATTGAGTTTCTTCAACTGGTTGTGAAGTTTTGACCCTGGTAATGAATGATTGATAAGGTGCTGTCCACCTTCCATGCCATCTGAGTCATGGCTCATCAGGCCTCTTTTCATGGCATTTTTCATGCCATCTATTATAGTTGTTTCCAAAACTGTCATATCTCCATAAGTACCATGAAAAACCCTTGTGTGCAGAAAACTGCCTAGTACTCTTAGCCTTAAGCAGAATAATATTTATTATTTTAAGGGCTTCTCTGATGGCTCAGTGGAAAAGAATTCACTTGCAATGCAGGAGACATGGATTTGATCCTGGGGTCAGGAAGATACACTGGAGAAGGAAACGACAATCCACTCCAGTCTTCTTGCCTGGGAAGTCCCAAGGACAGAGGAGCCTGGCAGGCTACAGTCCATGGATTCACAAAAGAGTTGGACACAACTTAACAACTAAAGAACAATTTAATCAAAATGATATATTCAATTTCAAGGTCAGCCTACAATTATTTATTCAATGTTACTGCAGCCATGAAATTAAAAGACACTTACTCCTTGGAAGAAAAGTTATGACCAACCTAGATAGCATATTCAAAAGCAGAGACATTACTTTGCCGACTAAGGTCCGTCTAGTCAAGGGTATGGTTTTTCCAGTAGTCATGAATGGATGTGAGAGTCGGACTGTGAAGAAGGCTGAGGGCCGAAGAACTGATGCTTTTGAACTGTGTTGTTGGAGAAGACTCTTGAGAGTCTCTTGGACTGCAAGGAGATCCAACCAGTCCATCCTAAAGGAGATGAGCCCTGGGTGTTCTTTGGAAGGAATGATGCTAAAGCTGAAACTCCAATACTTTGGCCACCTTATGTGAAGAGCTGACTCATTGGAAAAGACGCTGAATCTGGGAGGGATTGGGGGCAGGAGAAGAGGATGACAGAGGATGAGATGGCTAGATGGCATCACTGACTCGATGGACATGAATCTGAGTGAACTCTGGGAGTTGGTGATGGACAGGGAAGCCTGGTGTGCTGCGATTCATGGGGTTGCAAAGAGTCAGACACGACTGAGCGACTGAACTGAACTGAACTGAAGCACAGCTAAAATATAGTTTGGATGCCTCTGGCTGCATCCAGGGGTTGGAAAAGCAGTGTTGGAGGAAGGAGGTAGTGTCTTGCTCCTGTTAGTGCTGGGCTATGCTCATGGATTATTTTGACCAAGATTGTTTATTGTCCCCTGCTTTCAGTTCTTGAATAACCTAACTGCCCACTTGGAACAGTTTGCCTTACAATGGGGAGAATGAATTTCTAGGTTCTTTAACTCCCACCACATACTCAAAAAAAAACTAAAATTGCAACACTGGAAAGGGAGAAAAAATAACCCACTGCCACTCAATATATTTCACTCAGAAGGAGGCTTTGAAAGAAGCAATGATCCTTTGTGCCCAAGGCTGCTCAATTTGAGCACTGCATCCTGTTACTCTCTGAAATGATATTTTGTTTCTATTTGGATTCCAGGCCGCTAAAATAGAGTCCTCCTCAGGCGAATGTACAAGAATACAGCGTATTGTCCTCAAATAACTCTCCTTACAGAATGATCCATCAATTTGAATATTACTTGCTATTTCTTCCAAAATTAAACCTGCAACAAAAATCAGTCAATGTAATACTTTTAGAATTACTAGATGACATGTCCAAATTTAATCTATAAGCTATATTTGGATGTCACGGTGCCTATTTAAATATGCGTACACTTATGTGCATATTTATACATAACTACATGTTTATATAATTGATACATATTAGAGGAAAAAAGAGACTAACAGCAGACAAAGAGACTGTCATATCTTACTTTATAAGGTTGTATTTACAACTATCATGTAGTGAGGTGTGGGCAATTTTTTTCCACTACTGTGTCTCTTAATATTTTTCAAATTAAAAACTTTGAAGAAAATAAATGTGGCACCCTATCATTTGCACAACATAAGTTCCATTTTTTCCTGGATAATGGCAAAGACTGCAGGACTATTAAAACCTTTTAGATAAATCTGTGTACCAAAAATAAACATAGCCTTAAAAAAATTTCAACACAGGAAAAATAAGCTATGAAAGTAATGTTTTCTACTCCTCTATGAAACAGGATATTATATAACACATGCTTACAGAAGCATCATGATTGTCAAGGATTATCTCATCTATTCTTTAAAATAAAACTAATTTCAAAGACTGCTTAATCAAATCACAATGGAGTTCCATATCATTCAATTTAACAAATGATCTTAAAAAGGAAAAAAAAATTTAAAAAAAAACCACATGTATCATGGAAGATCAAATGTTTCCAGATAATAAATTACCAAAGGTAATTTTTCAGAGTTTCTATTTATAAACTACAAATGTCGATTTGAGCATTTAGAGATATGCACTTCAGCAGACAGGAATCTATTTATGGAGTATAAGTTTTAGTTCCCAGAGGGATCTTTAACCACCATGAGACAAAGAGTGAAGATGTCCTCCACTGACAATCCGAGTGTGGATGGATCATACCAGCTGACCAAGTGTGTCCTTCCCTCACAACCACACTGGAGGTTGTCAGAGCTGATGATATTCACAGTGCTGCTTATGAAGAATTAGCAAGTTGGGAGAAAAAGACAGGATGGTGAAAAAAATAAAATAAGAGCAAATTTCCTCTCAGTGCACAAAATTTACTTTTGAATTTTCAAAAATATTTTTCATTATAGAAAGAAGTGCGAAACAAATTATAATTAGAAATTTGGAATGCAAAACATCCAAATGCTTCTATGATATGGATGACACAGTGTCATGTCTTCAAATCTACAGAAATATAGAGTAGTTGCCAGAGAAACATTTGCCTCTGTAGCTTGAAATATAAAAACAAATATATCTCCAATGTTATTTATTCCCAGACCCAAAAGTAGTGAATATGTGTGTTTATATCTGTGCCCGAGATACAAATGCAAACTTTTTTGGAAAAGGAGAACCATGCTACAAAAGTCAAAAGGAAATGCAGAAAATCTTTAAGCAACCATCAAACAAACTCACATTGAAAAGACCAACAATGCTGAGTGTAGACAAAATATTGTGGAAACGTAAATCTGTACAGCCACTGTGGGAAACAGTTTGACATCAGCCACTAAAGTTGCAGAAATACATACTCTGTATGGTTCACCATTCCACATTTCACTCCTGCTTTATACTAAATAGAAATGTGTGCCAAAGCGTATCAAGAGAAATGAGCATGGATGTTCAGAGACCAAACTGGAGAAAACACAAATGTCCATCCATAAGAAATTAGATAAATATATTTTGGCATATTTAAAATACAGAATACTACACAGTAATTTTTAAATGAACTATAGTTATATATAAGAATATATATGAATCTTGAGAATGCAAAATAGCATAAAAGAGTAGAAGCAAAAAGAATATATACTATATGATTCATTTCTGTAAATTTCAATTATATGAAAAACTAAACTTTAAGGAGAGAAGCAAAAAGAATAGTCAACTTTGGGATGAACAGCTTAAAAAGACAGGTTCTGAGGTATTGATTTGAACCACACATGTGGTGTTCACACAGCTGTTTATTTTGTGAGGATTTACTTCATACACTTAAGTTCAGTTCATTTTTCTGTATATTTGGTTATATTCCACATAATAAAGAAGCCAAATAGAAAGCAGAATATATAAAATGATTGCCTATACAAACAGACTTATACCTAAACAGCATTTGGTGTCAAATATGCCTCACATGGGATTATTATCCATGTGTACTTTTGCACATAACAACTCACACTGTGCTGTGGAAATCATCAACTCAAGAGGACCCTAGAGTTATCTTTATTGCTATGTCATGATGGTCTTTAAATAATGTGCAACCATGGCTCTTTAGTGTCTTGAATTTTTTATAAGTAATTATCAATTATGTTATATAAAAAGTAGAGGACAGCTGAATTCTTTTAAAAAGTTAAAATTTCTTTAACTGTTATTTGACTTCCAGGGCAGAGAAACTGCTTGTGAAGTTGGCTTGGGCTTCCAGCTACATCTGTGGCTCTTTATTGCCAAAAAGCTCAGAGCATGCTAAATGTATAAATAAATATACATAAGCATAAATAAACACAAATATAAATAATAATAAATATCTAGGCACTTGAAGAAGGCAAACTGCACTGGAAAATCAAGTCACAATGGTTTAATTGTGAGAGGCTAGGGTAGTAATTGAGAATGGGAATGAGCAGAAGGGAAGGCAAAAAGAATAGAAGTCATCATCTTAGCCTTGATAAATCATGTTGATGCATTAATTCTTTATTAGTAGTATTAATCACTAAATAAATTCACTTTTATCTGAGTTTGACCCAATTCATCCACTAATTCAATTTAATTTGTTTGGCAATTTTTCCCTGGGCAAGGCTCCTAATAAGTTTACCCTTTACCAGTCCAACCAAACTCTGAGATTTCACCTTTATTCTTAGTTCACAGGAGGAACATGGGTACTCATAGAATCAGGATCCAGGATTTTACCTTGAGTGGAAGGGTTGTGCTATGAGAAACTGAACACAGATATACAGGGTGGGAGGGCAGTCACAGTACAGAGGGCGGAAAAAAGGGAACAAGGTTGGTGCAGGCAGAGCTGACATGAGCAAAATAGTGGTATGCCTATGAGATGGCTGTTTGTTCTTCGTTTTTAGTCTTAGAAAATTTTACAGTTTTTACACATGGGCACAGAATCATGATCTAAATTTTTAATCTAGGTGTCTTTGATGGTAACTAACTTTGACAGTGTTTTTCCATTTCCAATTCATTTGATATTTTCCCCTCTGACCATTCTTTGATTTCCCCCCTCTGTATATGCCTGTGTATATACCAAAAAGTTTCACAACTGGCTCCCACCCTGCACACATGCTGAAACTGAGATATGTTTCAGGGGCAGGAGAGCCCTTCTGAATTTCCTCAGAAGAGAATTTAGAATACTACCTTTCTGAATCTTTTCACTTCTCATACAGTCACTAGAAAATGACTATATCATATTAACCCCTAAGGTGAGCCAAATAAATCTATTACGGTTTAAGCTATCTTGTTCTTCATGAATAGCAGCAACAACAAAAATATAACCAACAAAATGATGAAAAAGTAAACTGCCGTCCACCACTTGGCTAAAGAATTCTAGGTTTTTGACAGAGACAGTGAATCTCAAACTTTATTGTGCATAAGTACTATGCAGGTGATTTGAAAGTATGCCAGGGAACACTGATGGAGTTCTCTAGGCTCCCATGAGAGTTGCTTTCTGCAATGGTCTGAATGTTTGTGTCTCCCCTAAACTCATACCTTGAAATTCTAACCCCCAAAGTGATGGTACTTGGAGGCCATGCCTTTTGGAGATGATTAGGTTGTGAGAGTGGAGCCTTTGTGAATGATATTAGTCCTTTGGGAAAGGGACTCCAGAGAGCTCTCTCTTCCCTCTACCATGCGAGAGCAAAATGAGAAGTCAGCACCCTACAACTCAGAAGAGGGTTCTCACCAGACCACAAATATGCTGGCACCTTGATCGTGGAATTCCCAGCCTCCAAAACTATGAGAAACAAACGTCTGTGATTTAAGCTACTAAGTCTACAGAATTTTTATCATAGCACCCCTAACTGACTAAGCAAGGAGATTCCAGAAAAATATCTACTTCTGCTTCATCGACTGTATGAAAGCCTTTAACTGGGTAGATTACAACAAACTGTGGAATATTCTTCAAGAGATGGGAATACCAGACCACTTACCTGACTCCTGAGAAACTTATATGCAGGTCAAAAAGCAACAGTTAGAACATTACATGGAACAATTGATTGGTTCAAAATTGGGAAAGCAGTATGACAAGGCTGTATACTGTCACCCTGTTTATTTAATTTATATAGGCTTCCCAGATGGCATTAGTGGTAAAGAACCTTCCTGGCTGCCAAGGAGACATAAGAGATGCAGGTTTGATCCCTGGGTCAGGAAGATCCCTGGAGGAGGGCATGGCAACTCACTCCAGTATTCTTGCCTGGAGAATCCCATGGAAAGGGGAGCCTGATAAGCTACAGTCCATAGAGTTACAAAGAGCTGGACACGACTGAAGCAACTTATCACTCTCACACATGCAGAGTACACCATGTGAAATGCCAAGCTGGATGAATCACAAGCTGGAGTCAAGACTGCTGGGAGATGTATCAACAACCTCAGGTATGTAGATGATACTACTGTACTGAAGAAAGCAAAGAGGAACTAAAGAGCCTTCTTGATGAAGGTTAAAGAGGAGAGTGAAAAAAGATAGCTTAAAACACAACACTCAAAATATGCAAATCATGACATCTGGTCCCATAACTTTATGGCAAATAGAAAGGGAAAAAGTGGAAGCAGTGACAGATTTTATTTTCTTAGGCTCCAAATTCACTGAGACAGTGACAGCAGCCACGAAATTAAAAGATGCTTGCTCCTTGGAAGAAAAGTTATGACAAACCTAGACAGTGTATTAAAAACCAGAGAGATCTCTTTGCCAACAAAGGTCCATATAGTCAAAGCTATAGTTTTTCTAGTAGTTATGCATGGATGTGAAAGTTGGACCACAAAGAAGGCTGAGCATCAAAGAACTGATGCTTTCGAGCTATGGTGCTGGAGGAGACTCTTGAAGAGTCCCTTGGACAGCAAGGATATCAAACCGGTCAATCCTAAAAGAAATCAACTCTGAATATTCATTGGAAGGACTGATGCTGAAGTTGAAGCTCCAATACTTGGGCCACCTGATGCAAAGAGCAGACTTATTGGAAAAGACCTTGATGCTAGGAAAGACTGAAGGGCAAAGGATAAGAGGGTGATAGGGGATGAGATTGTTAGATAGTATCATCGACTCAGTTCAGCACAGTTCAGTCGCTCAATTTTGTCTGACTCTTGGTGACCCCATGAACCACAGCACGCCAGGCCTCCCTGTCCATCACCAACTCCTGGAGTTTACCCAAACTCATGTCCATTGAGTCAGTGATGCCATCCAACTATCTCATCCTCTGTTGTCCCCCTCTCCTCCTGCCCTCAATCTTTCCCAGCATCAGGGTCTTTTCCAATGAGCTGGCTCTTCACATCAGGTGGCCAAAGTATTGGAGTTTCAGCTTCAACATCAGTCCTTCCAATGAACACCCAGGACTCATCTCCTTTAGGATGGACTGGTTGGATCTCCTTGCAGTCCAAGGGACTCTCAAGAGCCTTCTCCAACACCACAGTTCAAAAGCATCAATTCTTCTGTACCCAGCTTTCTTTATAGTCCAACTCTCACATCCATACATGACTACTGGAAAAACCATAACCTGGACTAGACAGACCTTTGTTGACAAAGTAATGTCTCTGCTTTTTAATATGCTGTCTAGGTTGGTCGTCACTTTCCTTCTAAGGAGTAAGCGTCTTTTAATTTTATGGCTGTAGTCACCATCTGCAGTGATTTGGGAGCCCAAAAAAATGAAGTCTGATACTGCTTCTACTATTTCCTCATCTATTTCCCATGAAGTGATGGGACCAGATGCCATGATCTTAGTTTTCTGAATGTTGAGCTTTAAGCCAACTTTTTCACTCTCCTCTTTCACTTTCATCAGGAGGCTTAGTTCTTCTTCACTTTCTGCCATAAGGGTGGTGTCATCTGCATATCTGAGGTTATTGATATTTCTCTCAGCAATCTTGATTCCAGCCTGTGCTTTATCCAGTCCAGCGTTTCTCATGATGCATTCTGCATATAAGTTAAATAATCAGGGTGACAATATACAGCCTTGACTTACTCCTTTCCCGACTTTGACCAGTCTGTTTTTCCATGTCCAGTTCTAACTGTTGCTTCCTGACCTGCATACAGATTTCTCATTGACTCAAGGGACATGAATTTGAGGAAACTCTGGGAGATAGTGAAGGACAGGGAAGCTTGGTGTGCTGGAGTCCATAGAATTGCAAGGAGTAGGGCACAACTTGGTGACTGACTGAACAACAACAACAATGGATTAAGATGATGCCTTAGGCAGAAAAGATTGAAATACTGATAGCTAAGGACACTGGTCATATTTATTAAGAGATAAATAAAAGTATAAGGTAACATTATAAGTGAAAGTTGCTCAGTTGTGTCTGACTTTTTGCAACCCCATGGACTATAAATGGGCTTCCCTGGTGGCTCAGACACTAAAGCATCTGCCTGCAATGCAGGAGACCTGGGTTTGATCCCTGGGTCGGGAAGATCCCCTGGAGAAGGAAATGGCAACCCACTCCAGTACTCTTGTCTGAAAAATTCCATGGATGAAGGAGCCTGGTAGGCTACAGTTCATGGGTTGGCAAAGAGCTGGACATGACTGAGCAACTTCACTGGCTTACTGGACTATACATAATCCATGGAATTCTCGAGGCCAGAATACTGGAGTGGGTAGCCTTTCTGTTCTCAAGGGGATCTTGCCAACCCAGGGATCAATCCCAGGTCTCCCACATTGTAGGCGGATTCTTTACCAGCTGGGCCACAAGGGAAGCCCAAGATAACATTATATAAGGAAATAAATGTTACAAAATTAGTTCAGAAAAAAGTGAGATTTCTACTGAATGGCAATTTTTTCTGACAAAGAGTGCTTTTGCTAATTTATGAAAATGTAGTATAAATTCTAATATATCAAGAATTATTGTATCAATGTCTTTAATCAAGGCCAAGATGAACAATAACCATGTTCTTTATGCCTTTCATTCTGCTCACTCCCACTTCCTGGTATCCACCCTGTGTGCATGCTAAGTCGCTTTGATCATGTGACTCTTTGAAATCCTTTGGAATATAGCCCACCAGGCTCCTCTGTCAATGGGCTTCTCCAGGCAAGAATGCTGGAGTGGGTTGCCTCTTCCTCTTCCAGAGGATCTTTCAGACCCAGGGATTGAACACATGTCTCTTAGTCTCCTATTTTGACAGGGGGGGTCCTTACCACTAGTGCCACCTGGGAAGCCCTGTTCCAATCCTAAGCTCTCACAGTTACACTGTTACAACTTAGTTCCTCCGTGCCACTAATATTCCTGGGATGGATATGTATTTGTTCCATGAGGATGCTCCTGAGTTTTTGACAATCAGGATCCATGAAATTGGCTGTACTACAATATAAAATAAAACGTTTAAAGTCTGGGGGAGGAGGAAGGGCAGGTCAAACAGTCCTTCAAGCAGTCCTCCTGTCCTGGGAGCTGTGGGCCCTGAGGGTATTTGCTTGATCATCTGCCCTGTGGGTGCCAGCAAGCTTTAGTCGCTTCATGCGGTGATGGGTTAGGTATGAGCAGAAGAAATCTAAGCAGACATCACAATGCACAGCAGAAATTATACACTTAAGCAGGTACAAAACTCTCAGAGATGGATGACACTACTTAGCTGAGATCATCAAGAGCATCTTGGTCCAAGAGTAGCCAGGCCAATTAAACAGAAGTATAAATGACTGGTATAAGATTCCCCCCCTTTTGTGGAAGACATCATGTCTACAGGGATGTTTAATGTCTTCAGGGAAGAGAAAGGATGAAGAAAAGGTAGCTGAGGATACTGAAGAGACATGTCTCATGCGTCAGTGATTTTCACCTTCCACTTGGCAGCTAGAAGCAGGCAGCTGTCATGTGGAGCTGTATTCAAAATGTTTTATGCACAAGCACATAAGCACGGAACACAGGGACTTTGTCAGTCAAACAGTATATAATATAGTTTAATCAATATAAACTAATTGACAAAAATAATTTTTAGATGATTGCTTACATGGATAATTTGAGTATCTGGAAATCCTGAAGAAGAAAAAACAGTGCATGTTGCATGCTCAAGATGAAAGTTTCAAAACAGGTAGATTCTGAATAGAAATGAGAGTCCTTATCTAGAGACCTCAATCTTTGATAGAAGAAACTAGCATTCACTTGAATACTAAGGAATGATAAATAAATGCTAGTTTCTGCAGACATTTTTCCTATTTCAAAAATATAAACTTCACTTTCATCTATTTTCCATATGGGCTCTGACAGTTTCGTTAAGAAGAAAATAAATAAATAATAGGAATGGGTCTGGTCACTTTAAAAATGAAAACAAAACAACTCTCTGAAATGCTTCCAGAAAATATTTAATCCCACTGTTCCCTTTCCTCCTCAGCTCAAATCAAAAGCAACTCACCACAACTACAAAAGGGCAGGTTCCTTCTTCTCTTATATGCAGGTCAAGATGGACATGTAACAAAAGACTGGTTCCAAATAGGAAAAGGAGTACGTCAAGGCTATATATTGTCACCCTGCTTATTTAACTTATATGCAGAGTACATCATGAGAAACACTGGGCTGGAAGAAGCACAAGCTGGAATCAAGATTGCAGGGAGAAATATCAATAACCTCAGATATGCAGATGACATCACCCTTAGGGCAGAAAGTGAAGAGGAACTAAAAAGCCTCTTGATGAAAGTGAAAGAGGAGGGTGAAAAAGTTGGCTTAAAGCTCAACATTCAGAAAACGAAGATCATGGCATCAGGCCCCGTCACTTCATGGGAAGTAGATGGGGAAACAGTGGAAACAGTGTCAGATTTTATTTTTTTGGGCTCCAAAATCACTGCAGATGGTGATTGTAGCCATGAAATTAAAAGATGCTTACTCCTTAGAAGGAAAGTTATGACCAACCTAGATAGCATATTCAAAAGCAGAGATATTACTTTGCCAACAAAGGTCCGTCTAGTCAAGGCTATGGTTTTTCCAGTGGTCATGTATGGATGTGAGAGTTGGACTGTGAAGAAGGCTGAGCGCCGAAGAATTGATGCTTTTAAACTGTGGTGTTGGAGAAGACTCTTGAGAGTCCCTTGGACTGCAACGAGATCCAACCAGTCCATTCTAAAGGAGATGAGCCCTGGGTGTTCTTTGGAAGGAATGATGCTAAAGCTGAAACTCCAATACTTTGGCCACCTCATGTGAAGAGCTGACTCATTGGAAAAGACCCTGAATCTGGGAGGGATTGGGGGCAGGAGGAGAAGAGGATGACAGAGGATGAGATGGCTGGATTGCATCACCGACTCGGTGGACATGAGTTTGAGTGAACTCTGGGAGTTGGTGATGGACAGGGAGGCCTGGTGTGTTGCGATTAATGGGGTCGCAAAGAGTCAGACACGACTGAGGGACTGAGCTGAACTGAACTGAAGGTCAGAACAGTTCTAATCCCTTACAGGAAAAAAAAATTCATTCTACATGGTTATAGGTGCATTGAAATTAATAATGTGCTAAATCTACTGTTTCAAAATGCCATCATGTTCAGATAAACAGTGGCTTAGGAGTATTAAATTAAAGTACCAATGAAAAACATAGGGATAGTTCTCTGTAATTATAAGAGAGTTAGAATAAAGGTTCTAAAACTATATATTCTCCACTAGGATCATGAAGACAAATGCCAAGAATGAGAGAAAACAAACCAATATTTACATGAATGCTCACATGGGTCCCAGCTACAGTGCTGGGAAGCCTGAAGCAGTTCTGGAATTCCTCTGAGATTTCCAATTCTCCTACACTTAAAATGAGGGTGATGGACTAGATGATCTCAAAGTCCTTTCCCAACCTAAAATGCCACTATTTTATCCTCCTTCGGAAACACTTAAAAATTCTGATTATAAAGTAACTTTTATGTTTAGAATATGCTTGGGAAAAAAAGGATATAAGTAATTGTTATATATATTATACATTGGTGTATATTTTATAGATAATGCTCTGATTCCTTAACAAACACTCACACACATACACAACCACAAAGCCAAAACAACCACAATAAAACACAGTGGGGTCTCCTTTCTGCTCTGTCTCTCAAAAAACTATATGAGCTCCTTTCCCATTTTAGCATTTAAGTGCTTAACAATTGAGATTCTGGCAACTAAAACTGCATAGGCAGCAACTCCATTTTTCTCAGAATCAAGTGAAAGTGAACAGGCAATTAAAAGTTACTGAACTGCAAGGTAAAATTACTTCACTGCTCCGCTGCTGGGTGACTAAAGAGGGGAGACAATGGAAATCATATTTAGAATTAAGATAGAATGATGGAACACAGCAGTCTGCTCTGCTAAAATGGAATCTATAAACATTAGACATAATCAGCAGCACTTCAATCATGCTCTTTGCTCACAGTTAGATGGAAGATTACACAAAACAAATGTGCAATGTTCAAATCTGTGGCATTGCTGTTTAACAGAAGGCATTTCCCTCCCAGTCCACATGGTGAAATTCTCTCCTGTACAGCCAGTGCCCAGCTTACAAATGGGCTATTTACAAGAGTCCATTTACAACCCAGTTGTACCAAGCTCTGTATTAAGTTTCCCATAGAATTAATGTTGAAAATGGTGTTTAGGTTCCTAGCTAGCCCAACAAAGGCCAGTTTATTAAAGGATGCATTTTTAAAAGATAATATCTTTTAAAAGATAATATGGAGACTAATCACCAAAGCAATGCTTCTTTGAAACTTGTACTCAGGGTTCAATCTTGGAAGTACAGGAATAGATAGATCCCCTATTCTGCAAATTACAGTGTTAGTTCCCATGCCTGGAAACAAATAGTGAGTAAAAGGACAAACTTTTAAGAATTTCAGAAATTCAATCAGGAGGACTTAGAGGCCAGACATACAGGAAAGGGATTAACATTGCAAATGTGAAAGCAAGAAATGATACAAGGGTGGAGGAACTGGTTATAATTAGGAAAGCATACAAAAAGAGATACTTATTAGAATGGAAGAACAGGGCATTTTTCAAGGATTTCCTTCTGAATATCATGATACTGAATTTTTCTTTTAGTTAGAGGCTTGAGGGTTATTATAGTCAGGAATGAGGCTAGTTTTCCATACTTAGAATTTGGTGAGGTTAAATGAAGACAGAAAATGCAGTGGAAATCTGGTGAAGTAGTAAGACATTTCTACTACTCCTGAAATCTTATATCTATCACCTTCTGCTCCACTATAAATCCTGTCCAATGACTTGAGCTTTGGGAATAGGTAGGAAGCCAAGAATATGCAGCAGGATTGAAAGTGAGGATCTCAAGGGCTTAATAGGGTAGCTCAAATATCAAACAACAAAAATGAATAGGAGTATGGAAGATAGACAGGGAGGATCTTGTCAAATTTAACTGGTGCAGCCAAAAAATAACACATTAAATTGGACTGATTGATCTGTAAGATTCCCCTTAGTATAACCATTTTTGTAATCTAAGGAATAAAGACAGTAAATTTTATAACTGACGTCACATGATAAACTAGGAAACCCATTCATAAAAGTTATCATTCCAAAGATGAAGGTAAGAACAAATATTCTGGAGATAAATGAAGTAGTGAATAAGATTAATATGTAACAAATACATATTCTGATATAGACTTATTATTATAAAACAGAGCAAATGCCAAAATATCAATTAGAAAGGCTTAGTTGGACTGAAAGGAGTTCTCTGGAATTCTACATATACTATAGGAGCTATTCCAAGTAATTTTTAGTCCTGAAATATCATCAAATCTCAATTAATCCATTTCCTCCAAAATTTAATCAGAAAAGATACAAAAAAGAAAAATCATTATTTCCAGGAGATGAGAGCATTTAAAAATAATATGTTTGAATTCTTGCCGATATCCCGAACTAAATTTTCATAGAAACCCTTCCAGTTATATATTTGAAACTCATGGATAAACTGCTAAAGACCAGTTAAGAAATATGGAGAAGACAATGAAAAAGTCTAACATACACACATGTAATCAGCATTCCAGAAAGAGAAGGAAAGGAGATTGAGAAAGAGGCTGGTTATTCTACATAACTCATGAATGATCAGTTTAGTTCAGTCGCTCCGTCGTGTCTGACTCTTTGTGACCCCATGGACTGCAGCACTCCAGGCTTGCCTGTCCTTCACCAACTCCCGGAGCTTGCTCAAACTCGTGTCCATCGAGTTGGTGATGCCATCCAACCATCTCATCTACAAATCCTTATACCAGGAAGTATAGGGAATTCAAAGTTAAAAATAAATAAACAAATAACACTCACCTAGAGAGATGTATACCAGTAAAAGAACAAAACAAACAAAAGCAAAGCTGTTTAAAACAGTCAAGAGACATGAAAATGTTAAATGATAGACTTACAAATGATTTTTCAAAATGCACAATGGAAGCCAAAGCCATGTGGTTATCCAGTGGAATAACATCTTCAGGATACGAGACAATAGCTGTTCTACCACAATTGCTATACCCAGTGAAATAATCTTCCAGAGTGAAGTGAAAATAAAGACATTTTCAAAGGAATAAAAATGAGAAAGTAATTTCCCAAAAATCCTCACTAAAGAAAATTGTAAAGAATGTACATCAGGAGGGAAAAAAGAATGATCCCAGAAGAAAGGTCTAAAATAGAAATGGAAAAGGTAAGAAAATGGTAAACACCTGGGCAAATCTAAAGAAATACTCTATAAAAATATAAACAGTATCGAGTTTACAGGGCTAACAAAACAAAAATCAAAGTCACCATGACTGCTGCTGCTGCTGCTGCTAAGTCGCTTCAGTCGTGTCCGACTCTGTGCGACCCCAGAGACGGCAGCCCACCAGGCTCTGCCGTCCCTGGGATTCTCCAGGCAAGAACACTGGGGTGATCATGGTGACCATTAATGGGCTTCCCAGATGGCCTGGAAATCCCAGGGACAGAGGGGCCTGGTGGGCTGCCCATCTATGGGGTCGCACAGAGTCTGACACGACTGAAGCAACTTAGTAGCAGCAGCAACAGATGGCCCTAGTGGTAAAGAACTCACCAGCCAATGCAGGACACTTAAGAAACTAAGGTTTGATCCCTGGGTCAGGAAGATCATCTGGAGGAGGAAATGGCAACCCACTCCAGTATTCTTGCCTGGAGAATCCCATGTACAGAGGAGCCTGGCGGGCTACAGTCCATGGGGCCGCAAAGAGTTGGACACCACTGAAGAAACTTAGTACGTAGCACACACAATGGAAATCAAAGCATTTAAAGGTCTTTTTATATTTTCAGAGGATATTCATTAATTCTAGATATTGTAACCTTAAGAATGCATGTTTTACATTTAATGACTTCAGGGTAGAAAAGTATTTCCTAAATGAGACATTAAGATGCAAACTATATAAAAATAGTGATTATTTTGACTACATTAAAACAATGAAACCCTTGTCACCAAGAAAAGGAAAAGAAAAAAGAAGAAAACACAACTTTAAAAGTGAAAATTCAAACCACAAACTGGAAGAATATATCTAGAAAATACACTGAATTCTTAACAATCAATGAGGATAAGACAATCTAACAGAAAACAAATGGATGGAAAATATGAAGAGATATTTCCTGGAAGAGGAATCATAAATAGCCAAGAAACATGAAAACATGAATGACCATCTTCATTATTAAGGAGGAAAACTCAAATTAAATCACAATGAGAAACACTGCTCATTCACCAATTAGCAAAAATTAATGTTCTGATAAGCACATGTAGCAATGGGGTCCCTGGGCCCCAATGTGGGGATTGTGAATGCTAAGCAATTTCACTGAAAAAGTTAGCATATGAATGTTAGTATAAACATTAGAAAATGTTCCACATTTGGGTTTTTTCCTCAAAAACCATGTTTTAACAAAACAGCAAAACTTGAGGTTAAATTGAGGATGTTCTCTGTCATACACATTCACAATGTCAGTGGAATAACAATAACTCTAGCTCCCCTGACTCAAAGTTGAAAATGTCTGTTTGTTTAATTATTTTAGTTTCTGGTTTAGTTTTATAGCATTTCCCCATCATTGATTATATATTACAGCTGCATTATAAAAAATGAAACCAAAATTAGAAATACTATGCTTCATAAAGTGTAGCATAAAGTTACAGTGGCTCAAATGACAGTTATTTTTGAGAGTCCAGTATTGTTCTGTGACTGCACTGAGATATAGCCCACCAGGCTCCTCTGTCCATAGAATTCTCCAGGCCAGAATACTGGAGTGGGTAGCTATTCCCTTCTCCAGGGGATCTTCTCAACCCAGGGATCAAACATGGGTTTTCTGCAATACAAGCAGATTCTTTACCCTCTGAGCCACCAGGGAAGCCCATATTGATCTCAGACTCCTTTATCTCTAAAATGTCTGAATTCTGTTACCTGAAAGAGAGGAGTCCCTTGAAAGACTCAACCAGCAGCAAAAACATTTATTCTAAGGCTGACTTATAGGAAAAAACAGTATTAGGGCTGAGTGGGAGAAGGGAATGAGTGTGCATGTTCAATTGTGTCCAACTCTTTGTGACCCCATGGACTGTAGCCCGCCAGGCTCCTATGTCCATGGAATTTTCCGGGCAAGAATACTGGAGTGGGTTGCCATTTCCTACTCCAGGGAATCTTCCTGACCCAGGGATCGAACCTGTGTCTCCTGCATCTCCTGCATTGTCAGGTAAATTATCTACCACTGTGCCACCTGAAGCCCAGGAGACGGGAACAGCACCTTAGAAATGCAAAGAAGAGCTCCCCTACAACCATCTCCCAGGCCTAGAAACTTAGATACAGTCACAGCCTATTGATGTCTCCTGGGTCAACCACTATCTCCCCTCGTACTTACTTCCTCTGTCCCCCAAGCACTAAATTCATTACCCAGTAACTTCTCCATCCTTGCCTCTTCCAGTTTTAACACAAGTTGCATTCTTTCCTATTAGAAACACAATACTCACTTTGGTAGGACCCTGTCTTCTCCAATCCAGAGAGCAAAGCACTTAGAGAAATGGGACATATACAGATTATATAATCAAAACCTAACACTTTCCTGGGAAGACTGAGCTTTCTAATCATCTCCACCACACCCCCACCCCTACCATTGATTCTGCTGCAACGAAGATCATCCCAAACTTATGGACGACTTAAAGATTTATAAGCAGAAGACTTCCACAGTATTTCAAAATCTTAAGAACAAGTGACTGACATTTCCAATTGGAAGGTCTTGCATGATCACATTTAAAACAATTTAATCTTATTTAGTCAGATAAAAAAATCATCAATTTTTTAAAGTATTCATTGAGTCATACTGGAGAACAATGTCTAGTATGTGGTTAGAATTAGATTAGTCTGGAGGTAGAGATGGATTTGTCTGGTAAAGGAATAGGAAAGAAACATGGTACATTACAGTAAGGACATTATCCCTGAGAAAATCTGCACTTGAAGAGAATTAGACAAAATATGGAAAACAGTAAAATAAAGTGTCAAATTATTTAGCAGTGACATTAAGTGACACAGAAATTCAAATGGGAGACAAATCAGCATGATCAGGAATATTAAGGGAAGACTTCTGAGAATAGAGCTAGGGTTTAGGAAATGGATGAATGGATGGGAGCTAAAAAGTCAGAGGAGGAAGGAGAGCATTTCTGGCTGTAGATACAGAATATGGGATGAGGCTCAAACACACATGGTAAGGATTTCCCCAGTGGCTTGGCGGTAAAGAATTAACCTGCAATACAGGTGGGTTTAGTCCCTGGATCAAGAAGGTCCCCTAAAGGAGGGCATGGCAACCAACTCTAGTATTCTTGCCTGGGAAATCCCATGGACAGAGGAGTCTAGTGGGCTACACTACAGTCCATAGGGTTGCAAAGAGTCAGACACGACTGAGCGACTAAACACCCTCTCCAAGTCAAGGAAAACAAGGGCTATGATGGTGCAACATGAAACAGAGTTTAATGGCTGATCCCAGTAACTGGTCTGACAAGGATATGAAGAGAAGACCACAAACACCCAGAATTCTGCCTGTTCTGTTCACTGAACTCATGGAATGTGCATCAGATGCCATGCGATTCAAACAGCAATGGTTTGTACTCTTCCATCTTCTGATACTTTGCTGGCAGCACACACCTTCTGTCATGCCAAATTATTGCAGCCCTGAGTTGTGTAGGAAAATCTGTGGTAGCAAATCATGTCCTCATCGTCCTGAAAGAATTTAGGCATTTGGGATTGGTTATTAACAACTGGAAAGCTGAAAAAATAAGGAGAAAATCATCACCCTCTAAAGCAAAAGTTCCAAAGTCAGTAACCATATAAACATTAATATTAGGCAGTCTCACTGGAACAAGAGCATTCTTTGGCCTCCAGCCATGCACAATTCAGAGTACTTAGGCAAGCCAGAACACAAAAGAAAACATGTTGCTGAAATGCATGTCACTACATCAAAGAGATACACAAAGTCTTTAGTGATACCCAAGATTATGCTATCACTAGTTCAACACTTAGTGATTTCCTGTCTGTATTCCTAAACCTAAGAAAATTCAAAGCTAACAGGGATTAAGTTACTGAATTCAGTATTTCCCATCTAGACAAGGAGTGAACTGAGATTTGTTCAGAGAGAAACTGAAGTTCATATTCCAGTATACAGAAGATTCATCTTTTCCATCTTATGGACTAGTGGCACAGTTTGTAAATTTGAACTTTAAAACAGTTTGAACAGTGCATAGATTTATAAATTAAGGGTGAGGAAGAGGGAAGTAAAAAGTTACAAAATGAAAACGATTTTGTTTTTCAAGTACTAGTACCTCTCAGGGCTTCCCAGGTGGCCCAGTGTTAAAGAATCCACCTGCTAATGCAGGAGACATGGGTTTGATCCCTGAGATGGGAAGATCTCCTGGAGAAGGAAATGACAACCCACTCCGGTATTCTTGCTTGGAGAACCCCATGGACAGAGGAGTCTGGCGGGCTACAGGCCATGGGGTCGCAAAGAGTCAGACACGACTGAAGCAACTAAGCATGCACAATGGTACTTTTCAAAAAACGGGAGGTATTGAACATTGGCTGTCTTTTAAAAGATAGCAAATGGAAGAGGCATAGTGCTTCTGATGTTGCTCTAAATTGAGAAAAATCACAAAGATTAGCAGTAATTAACCTCACTTTTCAGTAACTCTAATACTGCCTTCCATTCCACAATAAGAATAGTATAATATTCAATTTCACAATTAAACAATATATAACAATAAACTAGCTAAAAGTAGATAATATGCCAAATGTTACATTAAATTTATTTTAAAATGTTATATAAATTTCCTTTCCCCATTTTACAGATGAAAATTAGTCAAATTACAACAGATGCTTGGTTTGGTAAAGTGACCCACTACGGTGGTGGTGGTGGTTTAATCATAAAGTCACATCCAACTCTCTGTGACCCCAGGGACTGCAGCCCACCAGGCTCCTCGGTCCATGGGATTTCCCAGGCAAGAATACTGGAGTGGGTTGCCGTTTCCTTCTCCAGGGGATCTTCCTGACCCAGAGATAGAATCTGCATCTCCTACTTGGCAAGCGAATTCTTTACTACTAAGCCACCTGTGAAGCCCTGAGCCACTCTTGACCATAGAGCTAAAAATTGGGAAAGTCAAAAAACAGCCAGGTCTAAGACATGTATTCAATTATGTTATTTTATAAGTTACTTTATTCCTCTACATACTTGTTGATTAATTGATGTGCTCTTCAAGGCAGAATTGGGTTCATTCTAGAGGCTGAGCACTGACTGCTAGCCCAGACATTACATCAAGAAGGGTTACCTGGAGACAAGGGCTAATGAGAAGGTTCCCCAAGGAATACTCAGGGCCACTGCCCTTTATCACCTCAGCTCAACAGAGAAGAAGAGCCTCAAAACAATCATTTAAAAGGAAAAAAACAAAGAAACAAAACACTCCAAACACACCTTATGTGGTGGTGGTGGTATTCTGGGACAGAATATGAACAGGGGAGTCAGATTGAATAACTTGGTCCATCAAGAATGATTCTGTGATTTTAATGTATTTGATCACTAAGATCACCCTCTTCAGCATGCACACACATCCTGAATAAGGAATTGACAACAGTGATTTCTTAGACAAGGAATCTCTCACGTGATGATTCTTTTAGAATTATGCTACCCTATAAGTATGCAAAGCTCTCTAATCTATCACTAGATTTGACAACTAAGAAGGTTGAGTAGAGGCAGGATATGAATTTAGATATAAATTCATTCCTTGCCTTTGCCAAAGATTTACTTATAAGCCAATGCTATTTTATTTTTCTCAGTGCTATTTCTATCTCAAGTCATTCACCCCAAATTATAAAAAAAAAAAAAAACCTAATTCTTGAAAAATGAAATTCTAAAGCTATAATTTAAAAACTAACCTCATGGAGTTAAAGGATGCTATTAGCCCTGAGGACAGTGAATTCCTTCTTATCAGCATTTTATCTGTAAGTCATTCTGTATTAACCAGTCCACCAACATTTTAAAGCATATTCTAAAATGATTTTTCTTCCAACTATAAAATAACTTTAGCATTATTTTTCATTATAACTGTGATTTTGAAAAGTCAAAATAATTTAGTTATATGATAGGCTATATTAGAATTTACTAAAATGCAAGCATAAAAATAACTATTAGTATTTTTCCAAGACTCAGCTCATATGTCTTATCCTCCATAAAACTTCATCAGAAGTCTTCTTCGCCCCAGTTAACAATTCCCAGCAGGGTCACTGTGCCCTCTACAGTTGCCCAATGTCTGCTATTGCTCAAGAAATAGATTGTAACAAACTTTATCATGCAGCAGAATCTCTTGCAATGCTGGTTAAACTACAGGTTTGCTGGGCCCCAACACTAGAGTTCCTGATTTATTAGGTGTGGGTAGGACACAAGAATTTGCATCAAACAAGTCTCCAGGTGATGCTGTGGCTGCTGATCTGGGGACCACACTTTGAGAACTTTTATAGTGTTTCAAAGTCTGTCCTCCACTATGAGACTAGAGCCGTAAAGAACAGAGACTGTGCTTGACACCTATCAGGCATTCAATACATATTTCTGAATAAAAGGAGGCAAACAGGCCTTTGCAATGTTTGATGGAGAACCAAATTAGAAGGTGGGAGGCTGAATAAAATGGATTTCAGAAAATGAATGGAAAACTTCCTTCACAGCCTCAAATTTTATTTATACCACTGTCAGTATTCAGTATTATGACCTTATAAGTGGTTTTATTTTTTAAAGAAGCATCATATTTTAATGCAACTTTTAAAATCAATATGTGATCGAGCTCCCTCTAAGTCCTTTTCTAAAATATGCTTATCTGTACTTATTCATTAGTATGAGCTAGAAAATAACAAGTTGTAGAAAACACCCCTTCCTCTTAATAATAGGGGTGCTAACAAGTAGTATCTAACTCCAAGTATAGTCAGTATATACTTTCAGAAATAGATGTTCTAGAAACTCAAAGTAGTTCAGTGTAGCTTCTATAGAGGGTTATCAGGAGACTACTTATGAAAAGATTTGAAAAACTAGAAAAATAGGAGGCTGGGGCCAAGGAAGGAAGGGTGTTAAATATAAGACTTAGGAATCTGAACTATTTGAACTTACTTTGGTAAGAGCTGGGTGAAAGTAATACTTTCATTTAGCAATGAGACTAAACCTTAAGCAGGGTATATGATTGAGAAGACTAGAAGACCAATGAGAAATCTATTGAAACGGTCTCCACTAGAGGTCTTGAGATCTTTGGCAGTCAGAGGATACAATGAAAACAAAAACAGCAAATAGGCAACTGTTGAGAAACAGAGCCAAAGCAAAGGGGAAATTAATTTAAAGGTTTTGCACTTAAGCGATCAAAAAAAATCAGGGTGCCATTTAAGATTTAGGAAGTCCAAAAAGATAGAATTAATTTACTTGAAGCTAATGAATCTTAAGCTTCAGGGTCACTTATCTATAGGACTTCTTTCAGAACCCTGAGTGGGGGAACCCCAGCAGCGTGTTCACATAGTCATATCTTTTTGTAAAACTTGCAAAAGTCATTTCTATCTTGATCACTTAAGCTTCTAAATCTTTCTGCTCCAGTTTTTCCTTTGCCATACTCCCCCTCACACCAGGTGGTAACAGAGGGACTGTGGTCATTTTTATTTAACATTTGGCATTCTTTTTCTTAACTGGCACTTCTTGAATTTTATTAGCTTTAGACCCTGAAAAACCTCCATCTGACTCTGCAGGAAAAGTTTCTAGTGGTGGGGAAGGTATGTTCACTTTTATTCCTGGACTTTGATGTGCTGCCCAGAAATTCAGGTGGAAAAAGTCCAGCACGGGTTTAAATATCCAACAGAACAGTTGGGTCGAGGGAAATAAATGAGAATACTTGATGAGATCACAAAAAAGAGAAGGTAGACAGAGGAGAGAGGACTTAAAATAGAATTTCTGCACCTCGGTGGCAGAGAAAGGAAGAAATTGGGAGAGAAGGACAGGATGGAACTATCAGAATGCAAAGAAAATAGTGTAGTTCAATGAAACAGATGTCAAGGGAAGAAAGAATCATAATAAAGTAAGAATGAAGGCAGTACCCTGTGCTGAAAAGACAAAGGATGGTGCCAACACGGAGCTAGAAATTTAGAGGACAGGGCCTATGTACTGAGGGTCACTGGAAAGAAGAATATGACTAGATAGGGGAGAAGTGTACAATGTCCTTCACCAGGTCCCATGGAAGCATAAAAAAAAAGCAGTTTTCCTAACCTCTCTTAAGGGAAATGGAAGTAAAATATGCGTATGTTCCCATGATAAGAACTTTACAGAATCATTCAAATATCTCAAGAAGATGAGTTAATATGACTGACGCCCATTTAATGGATGAGGAAGCATCAGAAGTCACATCACCAAGCAGAGCTGGAATTCAATTCTGATTTTTAGTTCTCAGCCTTATGCTTACAAGCACATCTTAATAGCAAATATCAATCTATTTGCACCATTATTGACAGTATTATTCAAATTGTTATTTGAAATTTAAAATTAAAAGCAGCTTGGTTCTGATTTTAAGAATATTTTTGAGATTCCTCTTCAATGCAGAGATAAAAATCACATGCAAATGAATGTTATAAAATACACACTGTTACTATATTTATATTTTATGTGTTTATCTTTATTTTAAAAATACTGTGATAAAATTTGTGAACATGTTAAAAGACTATGATTTCAATGTATTAGTTTTCCTTATTTATATTTTCCCAATCAATAGATTCCAATAAACAAAGTAATTTCAAAATATAATTTCAAAAAAATGGAAGGTATGTATTTACCTGAGAAAGTTTCTAACTATAATCTATTATTTGAATGTATTTTCAAAAAGTAATATTCAGTAAGCATTTTACTCCTCTCATTATATTTGTATAATGTTTATTAGTTTTCATCAAAACAAAGCTATATTTAAATATTCTTTTTTAATTTGGTGGGCTGATTCTTCAAATTTTAGGAATATTTTACTTATGTTCACAGTCCAATTTTACTATTTAACACATTAATTAATATATTATGCACACTGTGCTAAAAGATGTACTGAACAAATGCCAGCAATTATTAACAAGCACTTTAAATTAAATCTATGAAATAAATTTAGCAGCAATTACCTTAAATGATACATTTTTCCTCAACTTTAAAAATAACTTCCTTCCTCAGATGTTTATTGAGATTATTATATTGTACTTGCTGTATCTAAAGACAGCAAGAGACTTAGTCAAAATTAGAAAGCAAATTTTTACAAGTATTTTAATTTCTTAAAATAACACTTCACTATTAAGTGAAATTTCAGGCTAGCAGCTGCAGACTCAGGCATAAAATGGAAAAGAGAGAAAAAAACCAAAGGAGGCCAGGAAATTATGAGAGAGGACCTAAGCCTTTACTATGACTAAAGTTTTAACATGGAAATTTATCTTCAAATACTATTACTTAACTTGCTGCTTTTATGTCTATTAACTCTTTAGTTACCTTCTTTAATTATATAAAATTGATACTAACTTTAAAAATGCTTTAAAATCTTATAGTCTATAGTTTTTAAACTTCTCTTTGCTAACAAACATCCCCTTGTAACCATTTGTACTGATTATTATTTTGTTAGGGTCAGTCACAATATTCATAAACACACTGAACAGTATGGATAAAATTAAAGGTTAAAAATACTAAGTGTACATAAGGGTGTGGAAACAACTGGAACTTCCCTATAATGTTACTGGGACTGTAAAATCATACAACCACCTTGGAAAACTGGCACAGTGTTTAACAAGCAAAAGCCTACTGTATGTCCCAGGCTTCCCAGTTTCAGAATATACCTAAACAGAAATAAATGCTTGTCCACCCTGATACAAAAATAATCATAGTCAAAGGAATCCCAAAGCAGAAACAAACCATAAAGCCCATCTATGTGATAATCAATAAACAAACTGCAATATGGAATACTATTCAGAAATAAAGAGAACTAAGATACAGAAAATACCACAGTTAAATTTCAAAGCCACTATGCCAACACAAAGGAACCAGTCATAGAAGAGAACCTTCTTTATGATTCCATTGATATAAAGCTCAGGACAGGCAAAATCCTCTATTACAATGGTCAGAAGTGGTTTTGGCTGGGGTAGGGTAGGTAAGTATTCTACTGAGAACCACATCCTACAACGATAGAAATGTTCCATACTGACCAGGACAAGGAATATATATAGGTAAAAAATTCCTCCATCTAGTTATGTACTGAAAATGAGTACATTTCCTTGTATTTAAATTATACCTCATTTTTTAAGAGGAAAAAATGTGTTATAAAAAGAAAGAAAAGAACTTCAGCTTGCTTCTTAATCTTACAAAGCAGAGTTCGTATATGCATGTTCTGATTTTCCTCTTAGGGTCCTTGCTTATAAAAATGAAGCAGTCAACAAGATCACACAACAGAGAACATCTTGAAGGATAGTGTAGCACATATTTACAAAGAGTTCAACACCATGGCTAGCAACAGAGGAGATGAAACATGTTATCATATTTAGTTCTCTCAGCTGCAGTGTTCTTAAGAATTGGAAACATTCTAATCAGTTTCTACTAACTCTGGTATCCCACCCTACTCCTAAACCCCAAGACTTCCCTATGCTGTTAGCAGCAGCTTCACTCTTGACCCCTAACCGCTTGCTAGGTCAATCTACTAACACACCTTGTCTCTTGTAATTTTTTCACAGTCACCTGAATAGATGCTGACTCAATATCTCCTGCCTGTGGACATATAAGAAATGTCATGCAGAATCATCTCCAAGTGGGTGGAGAGTTAAAGGGACACTACAAATGAAATTAACAATAGAGAAAAATGCCAATATATCTGACTACAGGAAAATATTAAAGCCTCTATGCTTTTGAACTGCGGTGTTGGAGAAGACTCTTGAGAGTCCCTTGGACTGCAAGGAGATCCAATCAGTCCATCCTAAAGGAGATCAGTCATGGGTGTTCATTGGAAGGACTGATGCTGAAGCTGATACTACAATACTTTGGCCACCTCATGCGAAGAGTTGACTCATTGGAAAAGACCCTGATGCTGGGAGGGATTGGGAGCAGGAGGAGAGGGGGACAAAAGAGGATGAGATGGCTGGATGGCATCACCGACTCGATGGACATGAGTTTGGGTGAACTCTGGGAGTTGGAGATAGACAGAGAGGCCTGGTGTGCTGTGGTTCATGGGGGTCACAAAGATTCAGATACTACTGAGTGACTGAACTGAACAGAACTGATACATTAACAGCACCATAAACAAAAGGCAAGTAATTAACTTGAGAAAAAAATGTTAGACACATGTACAATAAATAGAGAAATAACATTTATAAAGAAATCTTACAAATCAATGAGAACAAAAGAACACCTTACTAGATAGAGTATTTAATGAATAGGCAATTGGGTGAAGCATAATTGGCAAATTCACACGTGAAGATGTTCAAACACTGCAGAAATTAAAAAAAAAGTATATAAAAGTTAAAGCAATGAAGTAATTTTTTTTGCCTATAAAAAGACTGAAATTAAAAGTGGCAATTATAGCTTGGACTGGCCAGTGTGACAGAGAATGGAAACAGACCAGGAGGTAATGTACAGGGATGCAACGAGAGATCGGGTTTAGAATTCAGTTTTGCAAAACTGTACCAAAAAACCAAGAGTATCAAAAACCCTAGATAACTATACCTTCTAACTTACAATTTCCACACTTTTCACACAGATATTGATATTCAAGTATCATTTATAACACCAGTGCTTAAACAGTTTTTAAATGAAAGCAATCTAAATGTTTAACAACAAAAAGGATTGGTGAAATAAGTATGGTCCAGTTAAAACACCATGTAGTGACTAAAAAATTATATCTAGAACAAAATTATTAAAAAAAAAGATGTTCTCCAGGCATTTTTAATTTAAAAAAGGTTACAAAACAGTATGTACAGCAGAATTCTTTTTTTTTCCTTAGTGTTTAAATATGTAAAGACAACAACTAAAAAAATACTGAAGGTTTTAATAAGTGCTGATCTCTGGATATCATAATGGACTTCCCTGGTAGGTCAGCGGTAAAGAATTCACCTGCAATGCAGAAGCCACAGGAGCCACAGGAGCCACAGGTTCAGTCCCTGGGTTGGGAAGATCCTCCAGAGGAGGAAATGGCAATCCATTCCAGTATTCTTGCCTGGAAAATTCCATGGACAGAGGAGTCTAGTGGGCTGAGTCCATGGGGTTGCAAAGAGTCAGACATGACTGAAGCGACTTTGCACACATCACAGCTGTATATTATGATTATGAATGCTGTCATTGCAGTCTCTGCATTTTCTAAATCTTGTACAGTAATAATGATACTCATGTGTCTAAGTCACTTAGTTGTGTCTGACTCTTTGCAACCCTATGGACTGTAGCCCGACAGGCTCTTCTGTCCATGGGATTCTCCAGGCAAGAACACCGGAGTGGGTTGCTATGCCCTCCTCCAAGGGATCTTCCCAAGCTAGGGACTGAACCTGCATCTCTTAAGTCTCCTGCATTGGCAGGCAGGTTCTTTACCACTAGAGCTACATGGAAAGTCACTCAGTAATAGCAAATGTTATTTAAAACATTAATTATCTCTAAATGTCTTAACAATTTGATAGAAAGAATTTAAAGTCAGAGGGAGCCTCTTTTTTCCTTCTCTCATTAACAACAATGGGATACTAAAACAAGGCCATTTCCTCCTGCTCTAACCTTGCATGCCCAAGGATATTCACAGTAGAAAAACCTTCCTCTCGATACCTCCTTTTCCCTACTGCACCCAACCACCAAGCCGACACTATCTTTTCTCCATTTAAAAAATCTCCATAGTAAAATAAATTGAGCAAGGAAGTGTTTTAAACTGTCAGCTTAATGGTGCACACAGGAGTTATGGTTGCTCTCAGTTCAAGTAAATTTTAATGAATAAAGTAGCTCAAAAATTAAAAAAAAAATTCTCAAACTATAAATGGAAAACTTGTTCAGTTTCTCAGAGCTTGTTTACTGCCAGGGGAGTCACTCAATTTAAAATTCTTCACAAAGAATGACTTGTATATGACTAGATTACTCTGAGTTTGGGTAACTCATGAATATAGCTGAGAGAAAAGCAGTACAGAATGGGAGAGGAAATGTTCAGCTGAGTATTCACTCTCCCTGGGTCTGAGAGTCTACATCCATAAAACAAGGGATAGGAATTAGTTACTCCTAAAAATCCCTTTTGTACTCCAAATGTCTGGTTCTAAAGATACACTTGTATCCACATAAAGTCAAAAAGAATGAAGAACTATAACCCAATAATAATGTCATTTTCCAGAAAGATATAGGTGATTTAGGAAGAAGACAAAGAAAGAGGAAGTTCATAAAAGATTTAACGTTAAAACATCACAATCTTTAAAGGAGATTAAAATTTGGAAAAGACATTACACAATCTAAAACATTATTGTAGGATATGATGAAATATGTGCTGAAATAATACCTGCATCAAAGTTTTCTTGGTCAAAGGGCAAAAAGTCTTAACGATTAAAAGACATTTTTTACTAGAAGAAAAGAAAAAAGAGAAAGAAATGCCACCTTGGTCTGCATTATAGACAAAATAATCCTTTCTAAGGATACTGGGAATGAAAAATAAAAGTGTGTAAATGGAAGGATAAAAGGATGTCACAGACAGATTTGTAAATTGTGTGTGTGTGTGTGTGCATGTCTCTGCTTATATCTATATGCAGATAACCCTCAAAAATATAACTCCACTGCAAAACCAGAGTTGGCTGAGTGTAGATATACCCTATTCCAATCAAAACAATAGCTGTGAGCCTTTAAGGGGAGTCTGCTTGCAGTTTTCTCCCTATAAGAATATTTTTAGATGTAACAGTCCTTCCTAGAAGAAAGGTAATAGACTTAACAACTGGCAGGTATCATTGCTAATATTTTACAAAGAACAATTGAGAACTAACATTATGATGCCAGGTTTGAGGTACCCTTCACATTTTTATCCCTGCATTCTAATAATTTCCTGAATTCTCTTTATGTAAAGCAATCATTTTCTACTGGTTCATCAGACAATATGTGTTGTGGGCTTAGAAAGAGGTACATAAATGCCAGCAGTTGAAGATGAAGTCTTATTCCGCAAGAGCTGGCCAAGAACCATTTACACTGGAATCTCTTAAAGTGAGTATTGAGAAATGCAAATCTTGAATCTTACCTCCAATTTACAGAACAGAACCATTAGGGGTACAGGCATCTGCAGTCTTAATAAGCTCCCTAGGCGATTCCAATCTGTTTAAATTTTAAGAATCATCAGCTTGCATCAGTTTTGTGTATGACTATTTCCTAAGTAACTGGGTTACCTTTATTATTAAAATGTTTTTATTCTTCCTAAATATAACTTATAAAGCACAAACATCATGTCATTTATTTCTCACATAACATGGTTCAAGAAGGACAGGGATTGTCACTTGTGTCCCATTTTAGAGCCATCACTCAGCCAGCAACTGATGGACCATAACTCTAAACTAATTGCTCTTATAACATACAACAAATGTTAATAAAAGTTATCAAGACAATGAAGAATGCCATCTCCAATGGTGGAATCAAAGGCAATAGAAGAAACATTTAGATATTTAAGGCTATTTAAACAGCTCAAAAATTATACCCTGCTGACTGTAGCTCTAAAGTCAGCTCCAACTAACAGGATGAACATATCATGGCTTCTACGTAAGGAGGCAGTCTATGAACCATTCTGGAAACATTTCTGTATCTGTGAGTATTTACTGTTGGGCAGTACATTAGGTGCTGTAAAGAAAACAAAAACCACACTCCCTGTTCTCAGAGAATTTAGTCCAGAAAAGTTAGGAGGCTGCTGTGAATATGCAGACAGTGTTTGTACAAACACATACTTTGTATGCATCTCATCATAATCTCGAAATTCATTGATAACACCTGGAAGCATTTCCTTGCACCTTGTCAGTCTCTGCTTTGGGGGGAATGTGGGCTATCTCAGCAGCTGGGCATCATTTTTCATACTATTATAAGAAAACTACATTTCCAAAGTGAGATTTCTTTGCAAGTTTCTCTGTCATCCTTATGAAGAATCAAATGGTTTAATTATTAAGTTCTTGACAGAATATCTCAATTTTCCAAGTACCCTTAAATAATTTCCTACAAGTAATTGGGTGTTTTAACTATATATAGCTTCTTGTCACTGTTCAACTAAAAAATATTACAGCATTATGTTAAATAAAGATGCATTAAACCTGAGTATTTTTCTAAGTTATTTCAACAGTGATCAAAGCCAATGAGTTTGTCATTCCAGCTGAAATCCTCATTTCTTTTCTAAAAGACAAACCCAAATAAGCAAGAAGAAAATGAAATGATCGCACTAACAAAATGTATTAACAGTCTATCTCTAACCATGATCATGTCACCAAACCACCTCTCCTTTCATTTCATTCTATCTCATAAGACCTCCGTCCCTTTTAGCTTTTTCTATGATCCCAAAGGTCTATAGAGATTGAGTCCTTTTTGTAGTTTTTCCCAGAATCCCTGAAGAATTCTTAAGCCTACTCATCTGCTTACCTGTGCTCCCCTACTTCCATGGAAGAAACAGCACTGGACTCTGAGAACCAGTGTGCTGTGTTTAAGTCCCAGTTCTGCCTTTCATAAACATGCGACTAATCAGGCCACTTAAAGTGAGCAAGCCACATGGTTTCCCTACCTGTAAAATGGGGCAAAAATCTACCATGCATAATTTGTAGGCTTCTTGTAGGTATCAGGTGAGATTAAAACATGAGAAATCATTTTTTAATATTAAGAGCTCTACAAATGTGAAAATGGAAATGCAATCAAACATTTCCCCAAATACCAACAGAACATTGGTGGGTTTCCTATAGACATGTGTAATAAAAGAAGACCTGTACTGGTCTAGTCCATCTGATGGGTAGATGGAGCTTCTGGTATGCTGTAAAGCTGCAGTGGAGTGAAAAATAGATGGCAGTCACCTCTCCTACTGGCTACTACTCCCAGGACATTTGGGAGACCACCCTCAAGTGTTGGTAAGAACAAAAAGGCAGGTTGAATTTTAAAGCCTGAGGCAGCACAATGGATTTGATGCCTCTTTCAGACACTGTTCTTTGCAGACATTAAGACAACATTCTCTCCCAAGCAGCAGACATTCAATAAGCACTTGTTGATTGATTGGTCTCTGCATTCTTGGCACTCACTGGAACAGTGATTAGCCAGCAGAGAGTGTAAAAACACCCACATTTTGGTAATAACCTAAATATCTGCATATTGTGAATGAGGAGGCTGAATGAAAAAAATTATGTGAAAACAGAAAGTCAGCTCCCTACATCTCTCTCCTTTATCATTTTCTCTTGGCAGAAGCAGGACTTTTAACAGTGGTATATCCAGGGATCTTAAGGCAAATGAAGGATGGAGCACTGCCCTGCTCCTGGGGGGCTTTTGGTCTCTATATATGCTGTCTATCAGTCAAGTACATGCTCCTCCCTGGCAGCTCCAAGCCCGTGCCTAGCGAGCAAAGCACAGTGTTTTACAGCTAAACTAAAAATCAGATCTCTTCTACACTGCTTTTCCCCAAGGCTGGAAAAAAATATATTTTTGTTGTTTGACGGCTACATGTCTAAGAACACACACAGACAGTCATTCATTTGGTGGTCAGACCCAATTGCCTGGGATGACTAAGAAAAACTACATTTGCAACCATTTGTTTGTTTTAAAAAAAAATAGCACAAGTGGAGTGAAAGTGGTGTTTTCTGCTCAGGTTATCTGCCATGTTAAGAATGCCTTCCTCCCTGCTTTTTAGAAAGCAGGGTGGGGATCAAGTATACGTATAAATTCCTATTAAACATTTATTTTAAGAAACAGACTAGCTATATTTTAAAAACAGGTGATGAAATTACAGTTGCTGAGGATTTTTATTTGATTTAGTATTCTAAGATGCTTCTGTTCTATTTAAATGCTAGACTTTTGGCGTTTGGCTATGGCATAAGCATCAGAGTGGCCACAATAAAATAACAGAGATTCTGGGCCAGGAAATACTGTTTCTCTTGCCTAAACCTTTTTCAGCTGTAGTATAGCCAGGTACACATGGCTTTGTGTTTGCTGACATTTTCAGGGACTAGTTGGGAAAAAAAAAAGTGGAATTTTTTTTTCCTAAATCTCTCCTCCTTATAAAAAAGACCTCTCAGTCCTACCGTGTCTTAATGAGTCCTAATTTAAATTTTAAAAGAATTTCGGAAAAGATAACAATACAAAACAAGGTTCAACAGTAATATGTATCAATAGCCTTGGCAGTTAAACCCTGATGCAGGTTTCCTGGTTCAATTCCTATGTAGACAAAGGGCATAAAAATTATTGGTATTCTGCATTATGTCCTCTTGGTAATATCTGTGACATCCTTTTTTGGGTTAATCAGAAACCAGGAAAGGAGATCACCTTCAACCCCTTGACTTCACTTAAGGAATCCACCAAATCAATCTAGCAGGATAAGAGGACAATCTGTTTTAAAAGACTTTGAGGATAGTTGTTTTCAAAACTAACCTCCGTCTTTCCTGTTTTTTGTGTTTTTTTTTTTTTCCCTTAATTGAGTACAGAGCAGAGAGGGCCCACTTGGAGAGAGGTTAATCTATTACTTGAACAGCAGCAGCCATTTATCAAGTCTTGTCATAGATGATTACATAAAGGGTCTAGACCTCACAAAAAAACTTACGGAGTAGATATCACAGGTCCTATTTTACTCTTGAAGAAACTGAGACTCAGAGAGGTTTTGAAACTTGTCCGAAGTCAGTTAGTTAGTTAGTGAACACAAAGATATCAAAAAATAAATCCTTTATAGTCTTGCTTGGGAATTCCTAGAGAACCCACCTGCCAAGGCAGGTTAGACATAACAGAGGTGGATTTAAACCCCGCGTCGGTGAGATCCCCTGGAGGAGGGCATGGCAACCACTCCAGTATTCTTGCCTGGAGAATCCCATGGACAGAGGAGCCTGGCAGGCTGTTGCACAGTTGGACACGAGTGAAGTAACAGCACACACGCACACTCTCGTGGCATTATTTTAAGTGTAATGAGTGCAATGTCAGCAAATAAACTGGAATGAAAATGCTGTTATAAAGTCAGAGGAACAAATCAATCTTTAAGAAAAATGTAGCTAAAAGACTTAAACTTTGAAGCATTTACCGCCCTTTCTGAATGTTGCTTTAGCTTATAGTCTGAATAGAAATGAGTAGGAAAAAATGCTTAAATTCATTATGTACTCATATAACACCATGTATATATAATCTACACAATTGTTTTTTAATTTTAAAGGTTTTACATTAAGAAACCATAATTAAAATTAGGATAAATACTTAATTAATTGTCAGTCTTTTCTCTGTACCTTGCCTTCAGAACTATACAATTTTATTTAACTATTTATAGAGGTATTCCTTTCATCTCATGAGAATATAATCACATAATCCCATACATTGCAACTGTTTCCTTTTAATTGTAAATCATGGCTGCACTTGCAAATTAGTCTATTATCACAGGAGATCTATCAATTTGATGGGGAATATATTTGCCAACTAGAATGAAAAAAGTTAATAAACATTAATAAGCATCTTAAATCAATCATTCCTTTACTCTTGATGTGGTGGTGGATATCAAGATTAATAAATCAGTCCAGACGAATCAAGGGAGGCACACAGAGAGGCTGCTTGATGCCACGTGTAGTTAAGAAGAAAGATGCTTAAAAACAAATTGGAAGATAAGGATGAGGCACTAAACCTTCAGTGAAATGGTCTGTAAATTAAACAAAGTAAATCTAGATAGTAATCCATGTTGGTTCCTTATGTACCACTGGTGATAAAAGCTGGAGGAGAAAACAAAATGCTTAGTCAGGATAAATTAAATCTGTTGGCAGCACACTGTGGAATTTAAGAACACGGACTTCAGAGTGAGCCTGCTCCAGTTTCAAGCCAGGCCCCACAACGTCTGTTTTGTCACTTTGTTGTCTCTTAACTTTCCTGTGCTTTTATATCTCTAAGTGTAGAAGGGAAGTTAATATTATCTGTCTCACACAGTTGAGAGAATTAAATGAGTTGATATTTTGCTAAGGGCTTAGAATAGCATCCAACATATAATAAGCAACGAGTGATTATTAAATAAATAAATGATGTCACTGGCTACTTGCTATCACTTTACATAGCCCTAGTTCTTTCTCTGTACAACCGCTTCACTGGGGAAAACTGGGAGAGTAAAACACCCCTGCAATGTTTAAGTCATTTTCTTTCTATTAACAAAGAGTTGAATTAATTTCTTGGGTAGAAATTAAAATTTTTATCATATTAAAAATAAAAAATCATAATGTTATGTTTAAAACAAATATTACTGAGGCAAGCATTTTGTTACTGGCAAGTACAAATAGACTGTTGTTATACAAATACAGTCATTACAAAGGCACCTAGATAATCAATACCTTGTGCATCTACTGAAATACAAAGCTTTTGTATAAACACACTTATCAGAAACCCATCAGCAGTGATCTACTTTTGATTACTATATGATAAATGGTCCAGAGAAGCATCAAAAATTCTATTATCTCATTTAGGACAAGTTTCAAGGAAAAGAATGAGTAGCGAAGCCAGATACATTATTTGCATATACAACAGCATGTCCAATTAACCACTTTGCTGACAGAGATTCATTTATTATTCATCTTATTCCAGCATATGTTAATACTTTGACAGTAGACATGAAAAAATGACTGATACAGCACATTGAATTTTGGAAATGTTAAGTAAGGACTTCAAGGAAGTGCATAGCTTAGAGTGTTGAGAAATATTCTGTTATTTCAATTATGGAAAGATGTAATGTAGAGAATGATTAATTTACAGTGAGTATCTAGGCTCAAAAGAGTCTAAAATGGCAAGACTTTCAGAAATCAACATGAAATATAAAATATATAGACTACTAAGTAATGTTCTGCAAAGCAACTAGAAAGTTTAATTTCTATAATATACCTTCCAGATAAAAATCCCCAGAGGCATTTAAACTAGTCAAGCGTTGGTATTATTTCTCTATACTAGCTTGTAATATAACTTATAATTGAAAAGTATAACTACATATAAAATGACACAGATATGAACTAGAGCATTTTTCTTGAAATATCCGAAAGAGAAGTTCCTCAGGAAAATGACATATTTCTTTAAAAGGCCCTGCTGCTTACCCAAATAAAAGTGATAATTGAATAGTATGTGAGTACCAGGACAGTGAGTTTCCATATTAGCCCTAAATGCACTTTTAGAACATCATCACAATCACTCATAACAATGTGCTTCATGCTGTGGAACTACATGGATAATGCAATCTTAATGTAAAATTAAGATGAATTAATGTAAAATTAAAATGAATTTAAAATCATTTCAGCTTTAAGAAGCATCAGAAATACCACTCTTCTAGCAGCTCTGAATCTTATAGTCATTATGACCAGATGGTAACTAATAGCCAAGACAGACTGAACCACATAAATAATTACATGCACCAAAGTTAGTCCAATGGCAACTCAGGCAATCAAAATAACTGTCAGAAGTGGTGTGCAAGTTAGTGATGTCACTGCCTGTATTCTACCACACATGAAAAATCACTGCCGTATCATTTACTAAAAAGGTCTATTTCTTTCTCAATGATCATTTTCAAAGATATAACATAATGTTTGTTCATCAATTTAGTTACATGGGAAAACAAGTCACCAAATATGTACATGAACACAAAGTCCATAACCTTGCTTTTAAAAACTGTGGGTCACATTATATAATACATTTATACTGGAGATCCCATTGCCAAAAAAGATCTAATATACTGAGTTTTGCAATGAAAATGTCTACAAGATTCATAGAAGCTTCATATAAAACTTAATATGTACATAACCAAGTATTTTGACTGCACACTGGAGAAAAACCTTTCTACCTCAGTTACAATTCAAAAATCCACAGATATTAAGTTCATACAATAGACATAGTAGGTTCTTCTTGGCTGCCTGTATAGCTAGTGATTAAAAGGAAGTTTGTCCAAAAATCATCATTTTAGTCATAAAGTGTTTGATCATTATTACATGGCTAATGTTACATTATTTATCACTGCCTGAATATAGTCCTTTATGTTGAACTTGATAATGGTCCTTATTTTTTAATCCATCCCCCCTTACTATTACTTTTCAGCTAAATATCAAAATGTAATATTAACTAAAAGTTCTTTTACCTGAATGGAGACATGAATTTCATATCTATACTCACCTGAAATTCTTAACAACTATATGAGTTAACTAACTTTTTTGATTAAGTTTTTTCTTAATGAAGAAACAATTTTTTGTTGCTTTTTTGGAGTAATGACTTGGAAAACGATGAGAGTGGGACAAAACTCAGGTTTTTAAAATTCACATGCCATATTCTTTTCAAAATCCTGCCTCTTAACATATTGGAGTGAGAAAGCAAAAAAGTACTGGGGCTACTTAATTAAGTGACCCTGGAAGAATCATCACCTCTCTAAGTCCGTTTCCTTGTCAGCAAAATGGTGATCATAAGTCCTGCTAGGGTTATGATGATGATTAAATGAGACACTTTACATGAGGGCTCTGTGGAAATATATACATAAAATCCAGCTATTTTTACTAAGTTCTGTCAAAAGCTTGATGGAATTCATTGTTATTTGATCAAAACTGAAAAAAACTCTTGCATTTTGTGAGGGAATGTAATGTTTTAAAAAGCTATTAACAATTTCAGTGTGGAGAAATACTCTTCACCCTACACAGCCCAAAAAAGAACTCGGCTAAAAGACCACGTGAAAGGAAGCAGGTGCTTTTCTAAGAGATATTCTGTAGGACCTTAGCTGATAGGCAAGTAAGTACTCAGCAAGTTACCCTGAGCCTGACCACCACACCAGGCTCCTGGGCATCTAAAAAAGCCACCTCTACCTAATGAGGACAACTGGATGGCTTAGGGAGTCTGTATACAATCTTTGCAAAAATATCTCCAGTTACAGCATGTTTACAATCAATAAAGTTCTGGGAAAAGGCTAGAGTATGAGGATTTTGAGATCCTTATTGCCAAAAGAATCTTAGAACTCAAAGTTGAAAAGGATCTTGTCCAATTAAAAATAAATTTGGCATATGAATGACAAAACAATATAAAATGCCACTCTCAACATTACTATTGAGATCCTTAACACCTCTACAAACAATTATGTCTTTCAGTAAAATAAGGCACACAAGGGAGTGTAAATGAGGCACTGATAGCTGACTGTATAAAGGTGGTTTTCTCTATAGGAATTAAGTTCAGTTGCTGTATTCTGTTCTCAAGGCCCAAGGTTCAAATTGCCTTAGGCTATCCAGTGTTCAGGAAACACTAGATAAACTGGTATAGCCCCTCCTCATTGCTGGAGCACAGGCTTCTGGGAAGAGTATTCGAAACATGGAGGAAGATGAGTCAGAAGATGAGGGTTCTACCTCCAACTCTGTTATCAATTTGATCCTGAGTTCAGTTCATTTACATTATTTACAGCTCTGTTGTCACATCTATAAAACGAGAGGAATGTGCTCCCCAAACTTTAGAGCTGGGAGAGAAGTGAGGTTCCAAGCTGTGACTGAATTCTAGAAGTCACACATTTACTCATTGGTTGAATCAGAACCAGAATTCCTGATTTCAAGATCTCGTTTTTCCCACTACGTATGTCTTCGCTCTGAAATCTCTTATAATTTTTTAAAAGTGTATTTCATCATGGTAAGAACACTTAACATGAGGTTTACCCTATTAGGAAAATTTTAAGTGTACAATACAGTATTGTTAACTGTAGTCACAATGTTGTACAGAAGATCTGTAGAACTTACTCATCTTGTGTAATTGATACTTTATGCTTGTTGATTAGGAACTACCTCATTTCCTCTTTTCTCCATCCAGCCCTAGCAACCACCATTCTGTCCCCTAATTCTATGAATTTGATTGTTTTAGATGTTTCATATAAGTGGAATCACGCAGCATTTGTCTTTCTAAGACTGGCTTATTTCACTCAGCATAACATCCTCAAAGTTTATCCATGTTGCAACGTACTACAGAATATCCTTCTTTTTTAAGGTTGAATGCATATTCCACATTTTCTTTATATATTCAATCCAAATCACAGTACGATATCACCTAACACCTGTTAAGATGGCTGTTATCAAAAAGACAAATTTTGACAAAGTGAAACTAGAACCCATATACACTATGACTAGGAATACAAAATGCTACAGCTATAGCTACTGTGAAAAATAGTATGGGTGTTAATCAAAAAATTATAAATACAACCACCATTATGATCCAGCAATCCCATTTCTATCTATCAAAAAGAATCGACATTAGGATTCTGCAGATACGTCATCACTCCCATGTTTACTGTAACACCCTTCACAATACAAAAATGTGGAAACAAATTTTTTTTAACAAAATTTTTTTGGGGCCTATTGTCATCTGACCGTGTAACAAATCCATGGTCCTATTTATTCTTCATGGAGATGTAACTCATTGTATTCTCATTTTATAGGTTGAAAAACTGTACTCAATATGCCAGCAAATTTGGAAAACTCAGCAGTGGCCACAGGACTGGAAAAGGTCAGTTTTCATTCCAATCCCAAAGAAAAGCAATGCCAAAGAACGCTCAAACTAACGCACAATTGCACTCATCTCGCTAGCAAAGTAATGCTCAAAATGCACAATTGCACTCATCTCACACTCTAGCAAAGTAACGCTCAAAATTCTCCAAGCCAGGCTTCAACAGTACGTGTACCATGAACTTCCAGATGTTCACGCTGGATTTAGAAAAGGCTGAGGAACCAGAGATCAAGTTGCCAACATCCACTGGATCATCGAAAAAGTAAGAGAGTTCCAGAAACACATATATTTCTGCTTTATTGACTATGCCAAAGCCTTTGACTGTGTGGATCAGAACAAACTGTGGAAAATTCTGAGAGAGATGGGAATACCAGACCACCTGCCCTGCCTCTTGAGAAATCTGTATGCAGGTCAGGAGGCAACAGTTAGAACTGGACATGGAGCAACAGACTAGTTCCAAATAGGGAAAGGAGTACATCAAGGCTGTATGTTGTCACCCTGCTTATTTAACTTATATGCAGAGTACATCATGAGAAGCACTGGGCTGGAGGAAGCACAAGCTGGAATCAAGATTGCTGGGAGAAATATCAATGACCTCAGATACACAGATGACACCGCCTTTATGGCAGTAAGCAAAGAAGAACTAAAGAGCCTCTTGATGAAAGTGAAAGAGGAGAGTGAAAAAGTTGGCTTAAAGCTCAACATTCAGAAAACTAAGATCATGGCATCTGGTCCCATCACTTCATGGCAAATAGATGAGGAAACAGCATCAGACTTTTTTTTTTTTTAAGCTCCGAAATCACTGCAGATGGTGACTGCAGCCATGAAATTAAAAGATGCTTACTCCTTGGAAGGAAAGTTATGACCAACCTAGACAGCATATTAAAAAGCTATGTTTTTTCCAGTGGTCATGTATGGATGTGAGAGTTGGACTATAAAGAAAGCTGAGCACCAAAGAATTGATGCTTTGGAACTGTGGTGTTGGAGGAGACTCTTGAGAGTCCCTTGGACTGCAAGGAGATCCAACCAGTCCATTCTGAAGGAGATCAGTCCTGAATATTCATTGGAAGGACTGATGTTGAAGCTGAAACTCCAATACTTTGGCCACTTGATATGAAGAATTGACTCATTGGAAAAGACCTTGATGCTGGGAAAGATTGAGAGGAGGAGGAGAAGGGGACGACAGAGGATGAGATGGTTGGATGGCATCACAGACTCAATGGACATGAGTTTGAGTAAGCTCCAGGAGTTAGCAATGGACAAGGAGGCCTGGCGTGCTGCAGTCCATGGGGTCACAAAGAGTCGGACTTGACTGAGTGACTGAACTGAAGTGAGGTTGAAAAAACAATCTTAGGGAGGATAAGGAAGTTAGTGAATTTATATAAGGTGAGAAAGTGGCAGTGGCCAAATTTTCATGTAGAAAATGATTTTGAGAATTATCTTCACCAGACCAAGCTGCCTCAACTACTTTTGTTAATACATTAGTGTGAACTTAAATCAGTGAATCCCCTGCCTTAAATACATTTGCAAAATAAGCCTTATTTCTCTTTGAAAAATAAAAAGCTCTATGTTTTTGTTAGAGGAAATATATGCAGCTACTTGGTGGAAAGCAATTGTGTAAGGAGCTCTTTCTGGAACATTAACATTAAAGGATAATGCAAAGTGATGTAGCTAAAATTCACTATGTTGATGTTTTCATCAGATCATTTCATGTTGAGTCCTGGATGATTTCTACATATACATAAAGTTTATAGCTTCTGTATTTATGCTCAGAGGCTATTTGCTTTTAAAGGGCAAGTTTGTTTAAAGATGAACCCTTTCTAACAATAGCTTGCTGTATTTTTGGAACTAAATTGCAAAAATTTTTGATGGTCATGATTGGGTATATTAGTTTCTCCTCTCTCCCCTCTGCTACCAATGTCCGCCTTGTTATCTGACCTGTCATGATATCTGGTGTACAAACAAAAATATGCACATATTACCAAATGAATGAAAGGGCCATCTAAGAAATCAATATATTAAAATTAAGGGCAACTAAGACACTAGAGTCTTGGACTTCGTGGGCCATAATTAATTCAAGGATTCTTCCAGGAGTATTAGCTGACAAGCTTGTCTAACATATCATGGCAGAGATGCACAATTTTGGCCAAGAAGCCAAAGTAAGGAAGAAGTGTGGGGTAGGGTTATCTACTTTAGCAGAATATTCATCGCTAAAAATGTTCTGAGTTTCTCATATGAATCAATTACCAGAAAGCAAAATTGTTCTTCAACACAGTAAAGTCAAGTGTATTTTGAAAGGCGTTGTTAACTCTCTTGGTTGCTAGGCAAAAGAGCAAAGGGATCACTTTATCATACAGCACCCTCCTGACTGTGAGAAAAGTAAAAACCTCCTCAGAATCAATGAAGTGATCCATGAGACACCTGGCAGATGCCATCAGCCTCTCTCATAGTATCCACTATCGTTAATACATGCTGGCAGCAAGATGTGAAGTCCTGGTCCTTGTAATGATTTCTACTCCAAGAGATTAACCATGAAAGCACATGGAAGACCCTCTCAGTTCAAGTTTCAAAAGCTCTGAGCTCATGCAATTGCTCTGGGCTACAGGCCGTGCAGAGTTGATTCTAATTCCTCTTTGACTGCAGCCAGAGACTTGGCTGTATATTTCGATGCCCCTGTGGTGTGCCTCAGTATCCCTATAAGGAAAAGGGTATTCAAACTGCCTCCAAAAGCCCCCATACTTTTTAGAAGTTTAGTGTGTGTATGAAAGTGCCTCTGAAAGAGAAATGTTATCAATTTAAGATACAATTATTTTCCTTATAGAAGTGCAATGGGCTATCTCAATTATAAACCACACTTTTTAAAATCTGTTAACATTCCCTTCTGGGTAAGCCCTTTAATAGTATAAGCTAATCATGGCGGTAAAATTTCCGGAGTTCATACTAGTGGGAGGAGAATGGCCGGCGCTGCTATGCTCATTCCTATGATGGTTTTCTCTTTCCTTTATCTCCTGAAATTATTGAGATGCCCTAAGCTAATTTTTGAAAGTATGCAGAGGTACTTAGGAAATCCAGGAGCAGAGATAAAAACCTGAGCATCGCACTGACATCATTCTATGCTCAGCACGTATGGCACCTCACTAAAGCAATACCAACTGAACACACTGGCTTATTCTGAACTCGTGCTGGCTTTCAGTAGCAGTCTTAATTACAAGCAGGCTTACTTTTTATCATTTACAGTCACACAGTTCTCCATTTATTTGACTAGGTGTGGAGGTATTTTCAACCTTTATATTGTTAAGTACATGCAAAATAAAATAGGATCTTGCAGTGATCTCAAAACCTGCTTCTCATATTCATTAAAAAAAAAAATCCTCATCATAATCTCTGCAACTGGGTCAGCTTGCACAAAGATGCTCAAGGTAGCGATGAATGCTTTCAGCACCCTGCAATCCTTGTAAGTGACACCTCCTAATAGTGCAAATGAAGCATGGCATGATGAGAAAATGAAGAAGAATGGACCTGGACAGTCAACCCAGCAGTTTTCAAAACACAGAGGGGAGACTCAGTTTTGTTCCCTTAAATACACCACACATGATTTTTCTTTTACACATTTGAGCACATGCATGCTTTCCCTATTATGAGAAAAATGTCTCATGATTCCACAAAATCCTATTATAAGCAATTAGGGTAGCTCTTGTGTTCATCTATATATGTATATTTGCCATAGTCTCAATTTTTGAGCCAAACCTCATTTACACCTGCCTTGACTTTCAGCCAGGAGTTTATCATATTGTCATTCACCTTTGTGCTTTTCCTTCACCCTCATCTATGAGGCTCAGAGATTATTTCCTTGTGGGCGCTCTCTCTAATTAGCTGAATATTCAGAGAGCTTATTGACCCAACAAATTCAACATCACCTCTTTCTTATTAGGTTTCTTTTAAGCCACCACCCTGCCTGCTCTGCTCTCAGCCTCTCTGCATCCCCACCTCAGTCGCATCTCCACCTCACTCCTGTCTCTCCATCTTCCACCCTCAGAGGCTTATTTCATCCTTAACATGCCTCAGCTGCTCTCTAGGCAGAGTTTATCCCCTCTTTCAAGGGAGGGAAGAGAGAAAGTACGAAAAACCCACAGCTGCTTTTATTTAGTGGAGGTTGGCTACTGACTGGTAAGTTTGCTACCCTGATTAAAAAGAAAAAAAAAAAAAAGAATCAGAAAGCTTCTTCCAAAAGTATGTGTGAGAAGGGTGTAAGAGTTTCAAAAAGAAACAAATATGACGATACAACAGAACCTTCGAAGGAAAGAGAGTTTTTTGACTCAAAATAATGCCAACTGCTGGTCACATACAGTTCCCTCCGCCATCCATCCATCCTTTCCCTTTCCCAGCGATAGATACGCCTGGTTTTTCATTCACGCACAGAATCACTACATTCTGGTGGGAAGGAAGTGTTTGCAGAGACCAGCAGAGGGCGCCTGACTGGGGCAGAAGCTGCAATGGTAGGAGGACCAGGGTGCCTCTCCGCGGCGGGGCCCCCTTGGTCTTCTCCTCTTCCCACAACCCCCGGGTGCCCTCCGATTTCAGCCACATCCCTTGGGAGACAGGCAGAGCCGCAGCAAAGAAGAAATTAATATGCATATAAGATTATTAGCCAAGCGCTCCCCACTGGTACAATTAGGCGCCCCACCCTCTCGCATACCCCATCTGGCTCACCGCACCCACCCACGCCCTGTCTGCCCCGCCCGCGCCTGGGGCTCGCCTCCTTTCCTCCAGGCTCACACAATTTTGCACAAAGGCCGGGCAGTGGGTAAGGACTGCACTCGGGAGAGGGAGCCGCAAGCTACCAGGATACTGTGGGCAAGGGAGAGAGCTAGGCAACTCCTTGCTGTTTCAGAGGGATCTTTCCTTCCTTTCACTTTGTGCCAAAAGGAAAAAAAAAAAAGAAACAAAACCCTTTGAAGGTATCACTCAGGTCTCCATCCTAGGCACGCTGACTGGAGAGAGTTCTAGAGAGGGAACTGGGAGAAGGAAGGGAAGGGATTCCTGGGCTCATTGTGAGAGTGTCTAAGCCACTCCTAAAGGAGATGCCCAGGGGATTTGTTCTCCTCAGTTGGGTTCGGCTGTAGCCTCTCACATCTAACCAGAACTGTCTCCAGGTGGGAAGCCTTCCCTGGGGAAGGGGCCATTCTGCTATAACTAGCAGCTGCTAGGGGGAGAGGAATTCCCTAGGGAGGGGTAAAGTGTTCAGTGAGGAACCAAGTCTAAAAGGGAAAGGGGCCCTGCAAGCAAAAGAGGGAGAAAAAGATGTAAAAAGAGTGTCCGTAACTTTCACCTTGCTTCTTAAAGTAACAGACTTTACACCAGAGGAAAAGAAAAATTGGGACTGGGGGAAGACACACACACACACACACACACACACACACACACACACACACAAACTGCTGATGTTTTATTTATTGGGAACTCAGAGAATCTGAAATAGGCATTTATCTGAAGATGCCAGGAACCTGGCTTTACACTGCTGGCCATTCTGGAGAAGAAACCTGCCAACCAAAGCTTTCCTCCATACTCTGCTCTTTACAAAGGAATTCTCGGTGAGAACAATTCTCTCTGTTCCAACTTCTCCTCCTCCAGGCAGACCTCCTAGTTTAATTATACCAGCCAGCACTGACCCACCTGCCCTCTTTGGGGAGCACTATACTCTGAGGAAGGAGGACACAGGACCTCCCTTATCTCAACAGCCTTCACACATGATCCAAAAAGAAGCATGTAAGTGTAAGGGATGGGGGAAAGTGGATGGGGTTCAGAGGTCCTCTCTAAACTGGGCAGGGGCTGGCAATCATAAGAGAGGGTGCCTCCACCACCCTCACACCTTCTCCAATTAAGGCAAGAGGTGGGGACAAGTGGAAATAGCCTCCTGTTGAGTGAGTCCCGGGACCTGCCACCATCACTGCAGTCTGGGTTCTCTTTGGAGGAATGTGCGGGCTGGAACCTCTCCCTCCCCCAGACCAGCGAAGATGGGCAGGAGGTGGGGCAGCACACAGCACAGACAAAAGGTTCGGAGAGCGCTCCTCTCCCGGGAGCTCAGGTCCCCGGACAGAGCTCGGTCCCCTATTCGGCCACACCGAGTGACCTTCTCGCTAGTAACGCCCCCTTCCCGCGGGGCCCAGGCGCCCGACCAGGGATGGTCCTTTAATAGGTACCCACATCTCTCTCCCGACACCCCCCGACAAGGAACGCCCCTCCCACCCCTCACCACAAACACCCGCGACGCCTTCCTCCAACCCCTTTCTATTGTCTTCAAAGAGAGAAGTGGCTCCCACCAAACACACCCAAATGCACCTCCCTCTCTCGCGCTCCCATTTCTCCGAGCCTTAAGGGCCGAGAAGCGAGTGCAGGGTTGGAAGGGGGGAGCGAGGGAGTAGCCCGCGAGAACTTGGCATCGCAGACCCACCGTGTCCGCCTCTCAATGATGCCGGTGACCTGTAGATTGCAATAGGCACTGAATGATGCTTGCTGCTGCCATGGAAATGGTGGATGTGGTGCGCTCCCAAACTGGATGCCCCCCAAGCCACTCCTAGGAGGCCGCTGAGGGTGAGCGGGACTATCCAGAGCAGGGCCAGGCGCCCCCCCGCGCCGCCGCCGCCGCCCCCAGGCGAGCCCAGCTCGGCGCCGCACCGGAGCATCCTCTGGTACATGGCGGGGCGCCCGCCGAGGGGCCGCCGCCGCGGGAGGCAAAGTTTGGGGCGCGGGGAGGGAAGAGGGCGCTGGGGAGCGGGCAGCTCAGGGTGGGCTGCAGGGCCGGCCGCCTCACCGCGCCAGGGCACCCATCCTCTCCCTCCTTCGGACAGTCTTCTCGGGGTCCTGGAGTCCACCGTGCCTTGCACCCCAAAGATTCCGAAACATAGCCGAGGCGAATGCAGCTGATAGGGGCTTGTCCGGAAAGGCAGTCCCGGGGAACAGCAAGTGCGGAGCAGGCGGCTGCTCCCAGATTTCCAGGGCTCCAGGTTCTCGAGAGATACTCCCAAAGAGTTTCGGGCGAGTGCGTGCCGGGGGGTGGGGAGCGGGGAAACGGTTTAAAGCTCCTCCCGGAGGGTCCTCACTTCTACATGACAGCCATCCACCGCGAATCCACTAGGTAAATCCATTTAGCATTGTGTGTGGGAACCGAGGAGGCCACTTCGCCGGCCCAACCTCCTTTCAAGGGAGAAGCAGACCCCATGGACTCCAGGCGCCCCTTCGCTCCATTCAGCTCGGGCCGGCTCGCCCGCTCGCGCCAGCCTCCCCCGGGCAGCGCGCGGAGCAGCGGCGCGCATCGCCTGCTCCCGAGGCAATCTCCGCGTCCACCGCCTCCTGACACTTACGCCCGGCAAGGGGTTCAGAGGGAAGAGTGCACCCTTACGAAAGAAGCAGGGATCGAACGGGGGAAAGAGAGCTGGGGAAAAGCAGAAGCAGACAAAGGAGGGGTGGGGGGGGGGAAGAAAAAGAAAAAGAAAAAAAAGAGAGAAGAAAAACCACACAAGCTGGCGAAGCGAGGGGCTCTATGCAAATCTGCAGTCTCCAAACAGCAAATCACTGAAGCTCGGATGCAATGCAGAGGACGAGCCTATGTAACGAGGGAGGCTGGTCTGGCTTCCCACAAAAATCGCCCTGCTTTGCCTCTCTCAAGCGTTCTCCACACATCAAAGGGACACGTGTACCGCGATGCGGGGAACACCTAAAAGGCAACTCTCCCTCCTCTGCCAGGTGATCCCGCCGTCTGAATTACAACGGCAAATGGCACCCGTCCCCTACCCCTATGGTTTAGATGTAACCAGTGTCTTGAGAGCTCTTAAAAGAGAAAGAATTCGGCTCTTTTTATTGGACCAAACTTGTTCTGCCAGGTGTTCAAATCGAATCTGCGAAATATGGCTTGACACCATCTACTCAAGCATCAGTTTTGATGATCTGTTAATTACACATATTACTCATAACAAAGAGCCCTGGTTCCTACTACAATATCATATCTCATATAAGGCAGTAGCAGTGCAGGCAGCCAAACTACACAAGGAGGAAAAAGAATGAGTAAATCTGCCCATTGAGGAAGAGACAGAAAAAGAGAGAATGAAAGAGAGAAAGAAGGAGACAGCTGAGAAAGGATGACAAAAGAGAGAAACAGTATGAATGAGAATGTTTGTGTCTTGGTCCAACATTTCAAGGTTCTTTAAGAACCCCCAAGATCTCTGTAAAAGCACAGTTATGATGATCTTTTATATGGGTGGAGTTCTGCTCTTCTATTATCATGTTTCATAAGAAAAAAAACACACCAATAAATCAGGAAATAAAAATTCCTTAACCTCTAAGGAAGAGAGGACATTATATTCTATTGGTGAAATGAAGAATCTTTAAGCTGAAGCAATGTGCCCTGGAAAAGACAACACATAACTGAGAGTAAAAATCTTGCCATGGCAAGTAGACTTAGCCAGGACGACCAGTCCTGCTGCTGCTGCTAAGTTGCTTCAGTTGTGTTCAACTCTGTTCAGCCCCATAGACAGCACCCCACCAGGCTCCCCCGTCCCTGGGATTCTCCAGGCAAGAACACTGGACTGGGTTGCAATTTCCTTCTCCAATGCATGAAAGTGAAAAGTGAAAGTGAAGTCGTTCAGTCGTGTCGACTTCTAGCGATCTCATGGACTGCAGCCTACCAGGCTCCTCCGTCCATGGGATTTTCCAGGCAAAAGTACTGGAGTGGGGTGCCATTGCCTTCTCCACACTGGTGGCTAGTAGACAGGATATGGAAGTATGATTAAAAGAGTTCCCTGATTTCTAAAAGAAGATAAAAACTATGGCATGATTAGTAGCTGGACATTTTTTGGTGTTTATTCCTATTTAAAGACAAAAAAAACCCAACTCTGAATAAGCACTGCCTCTCACAGGCTACTTACTGTCTATATAATCTCTTACACCAACAAAATTATGTATTGAAAAAAGGAGTTCTAGAAGGATTTGATACAAATCATCCACCCATCCAATTGGCCATTTAGATATATATACTGCTTTGTAGTTCATTCAGAGTCAATCCTGGGACTCTGGTGGTCACTATGTTACCAGTGTACAGGGACTGCCTAATCAAACGTGTAGCATTCCAACACCTTACATCCTTTGCAAAAGTTTACCTTATTTTACTGAAAATGTAATAGTTCAGTTCAGTCGCTCAGTCGTGTCCAACTCTACAACCCCATGAACCGCAGCACGCCAGGCCCCCATGTCCATCAGCAACTCCTGGAGTCCACACGCCAGGCCCCCATGTCCATCAGCAACTCCTGGAGTCCACCAAAACCCATGTCCATCGAGTCAGTGATGTCATCCAACTATCTCACCCTCTGTTGTCCCCTTCTCCTCCTGCCCTCAATCTTTCCCAGCATCAGGGTCTTTTCAAATGAGTCAGCTCTTCACATCAGGTGGCCAAAGTAATTGGAGTTTCAGCTTCAACATCAGTCCTTCCAATGAACACCCAGGACTGATCTCCTTTAGGATGGACTGGCTAGATCTCTTTGCAGTCCAAGGGACTCTCAAGAGTATTCTCCAACACCATAGTTCAAAAGCATCAATTCTTTGGCGCTCAGCTTTCTTTATAGTCCAACTCTCACATCCATACATGACCACTGGAAAAACCATAGCCTAAATAGCTTAGTCAGGCTAGTGAAGGTGCTTTTATCTACTTAAATACACCATGTCTCCCAACTTACCACAACTGCTCAAAGATCAAGAGAACCCGAATCCAGCACTTTCCACTGTGTCCTGTTCCCATCCTTATCCCCAATCCATTTTCTCTCATTTTGTTACTTTTTAGCATGTGGGTTTTAATTCACTAGATTGTCAATATCCATTTTTAAAACATCCAGTAAGCTTCAAAAAGAAAAATGAGGAGCACTAATTTAAGAAATGGGAAATCTGGGCTGCCTTCTTGGCACTGCCATTTAAAATACCGGTTATGTCACATTAGTAACCTAGCATCTCCCCAAGGCTCTGTGGCTTCCTTTATAAAACAGTCATGTCCCTGTCTTTCCTAACAATCCCACAGGGCAGGAAGGGTATAATGTAATATTTAATGAGAGAGGGCTTTAAAATATATCAGACACTCCAGAGAGTACAGGCAGTATGTCTCTCCCTCTGTAGAGGTCTAACATATTGAAGCTGATGGGCCTATACCATTCATCTGGTCCCTTTCCATCTATAGATATGTAGAACACTGCATGGTTCTCTGATAGCCTGGTTAAGGGTGATGATCTGTCCTTCCCTTCCTAACTAGATAGTAGATTCCTGAAGGGGAGAGGAAACAAATCTTCGTTTGTACTCCCTCTAGTGCCCGGCATTTGTGAAGTGAAAATTTATGTCTTAATGCATATAGTCAATTGTCATTATTTACAGAAGTTATGGTCTAAAAAGTGACTATGAACACTGATTTAGGGAATACCAAACCATTGCTCCTCTGGGTTAGGTTCCTACAAGTCTCTGCTCACAGTATTTTCATCAACAGATTGATACATAACCTTATTTTATGTGTTTTCTGTTTAAAGACATCTTTACTGAAAAAAAAAAAATATATATATATATAGTTAATTCATAACACTGAATTCAGAGCCAAGATCACTATAACTTAAGCCTGAATGAAGCTTCTCTAACATACTTATTTTCTCCGTAAGACATATCATGGCTTTCTTGCGCTCAGGAACATTAAACAGCACTTCAGCATTATGTTTAGGGACTGTTTTAAACAACAAAATCACAAACAAAAAGAACAGAAATGTGAAAAATATGGTACTAAATAGACCACACAAAGGACATTTGTTTACAATATAAGCTGAAGGCAGAATGTTGCCTTGTTTGACCTCAACTGGGAAGGTGGGTGTTGAGGACTCAAATGTTTCGCCATTCTGTGCATCTCTGTTAAGGATCACCTTGGTGCCATGAGTGCTGATTTGGGGTTATAAATTTTATTGCAGAGGTGAGGTCACACCCGTGAAAAACAGCGATTGACTTCCTTGAATTAACAAGAAGGAGGGGGTGGAATTTGGGAAATGATTTGTATAAATGACAGAAATAGGAATAGAGTAAGTGTAGAAGATTTTGATGAAACTTCCAAGAGTACTCGAACAAAAGACTCCCCTGACTGTCTTCCACTGTCTCAGGCCTTGGGAGATGAAGGTGGGGTTAGGGAAGGCATAGGCCAGGAATATCAGTTTTACTGGAGTCTCAAGGGCTTAAGAGGAAATATTTATGAATACCTTGGAAGAAGAAATTGTAGCTGTCTGGGGCACCTTTGCAATACTTAGGAGGTTCTGGGTTGGATTCTGTGATACAGATGCTGCAATATTTGTTATAAATGACTGTAATTTGGTGGAACAAGGAGCAATTCTATCTAGAGAGTAGAGAAAAGTCTTGTGAGCAAACTCATGCCTAACGTGGATGAAGCTAATAAAGATTGTGTTTACTCTTGATGTCCTTTCAGCGTGTCCATTCCTGAGGCTGGAAGTGTATTATTTAAAGGAAACTGAGGCAACGCTGACATATGTTCTCACGTGAGTAAACGACTGTTTGGAGGAGACACAGGGCTTGGCTGCCCGTAATTCACTCTGAAATATTTCAGCATGGACAATGTGATACAAATGTGAGTTAGTACTGTTCTATGTCTCAGGAGAACTGGTTGCTTTCACCAGGAATGCATGCTCTAATGTTTCAGCCAGAACCACAGAAGTCAGAGGGGGCTTGTAGAAGGCTTGAGTTATCATCATCTCTAATCATGATATGGCTTTGCTCATTAATTGGAATATATGTTGGAAACAGGTTATCATTAATGACATAAATGGCTTGTCAGTTTGTTAATGGAGGTTAAGAATGGGTTGTCTTTGGTGAAATCATTAACATTCAAGATATGTGGACTGGTCAAAATTTTTATGAATATGCTTTGCTTCTATTTAAATAGGCTATGCAGATCTAAGAGACCTTTCACCCTTTACTGTAAGCAATAGTGCCATAATATTAGTAATAATAAGAACTGACATATTTGTAATGTCACAACTCTGAGAGATGTAAAAGAGTGAGTTCATTTAGTCATCACAAAACGATATGAAACCAGTGCTCACTGATCCCTTCAACACTTAATTCTAACAGACGAGGATCTGAATGCTATCACTGAAATACTGCCATATTTGCTTCAAGAAATTCTATTTGCAAGACATTTGTGGGAGGTGGTGCTTAAAAGAACCAGGAGTTGGAAATTCATCCAGCTTCCATAACAGGCTATAAGATTTTGTACCTACTTGGTAATAAATGTCTGCTTCTGTAGCAAAAGTTGGTCTGCGTCTTAAATCCACTAGGACCTGTGGGAATGCTTGGAAGACTGGTTCACCCTCCTCTGCCTCTGACCACCTTGTGTACCAAGATCTACCAAGAGAATATAATATCTATAAATGGGAGGCTATTCTAGATTCATTCACCAGCAATGATTCACAGTGGACGAGAAGGCAGGTGATTTAATGTGAAGAAATGGGAGATGGGATTGAAAGCTGAGGGGAGAAAAGAAAGAAAATAGATGAAGAAAGAGGAGAAGAGCATGGAGAAGGGGAAGTGTGCACAGAAATGGAAAAGGACAGGTCACTTTAAACTATTTTTTCCTATTCCTAAAATCAACCCTTCCGCCTCAAGAAGCAGGATGGTTGTCAGGCAGACACTTTCAACCTTTTTGTATTTCTCTTAAAACTTAATTGGAAATGGTTACAGCTCAGTATTAAGCTTTTAAAATAGAAAAGTAGACGCTAAAACAGCAGAGAGGAAGTATATTAAAACCCACAGGCAGCGCCAATCTTTTAAAAATTAAAAATGAGGAGAGTGTCAATCATGCATTTTGCATTTCTACTGATGTCAGCACAAGAAAGGCAAAGAGAACCCATGTATCCATCTACCTGCATTTCTGGGTGGGGACTGAGAGATAGTGAAGAGGGGGAGACCCGGGAGAGGATGCTATCTGTGAAGTTGTAAAGACAAACCTCTGATCCTGTTACCTTGTGGGTTATTGCAGGTCCCTAAAGGTGTTCTGATAAAAAATCGGGGAAAGAGAGAAGAGACAAAGGAAAAAAAGAAAAAGAAAGGAAGGCAAAAAGGAGAGAGGGAGGAAGAAAGAGAATGAATTAAGGAGGGAGAGAAGGAAGGGAGGGAGGGAGGGAAGGGGGCGGGGGGAGGAAACTTGCCAGGACTAGAAGCATCCCTGGAAATCTTGTAGTTCAATTTCTTCAGATGATAAAGTTGAGGTCCACAAAAGTAATAATGATACCAAAAATTCAGATATACTTATGATGTGTTTACTTATCTGGAAGTGCACCTTCATCCCCCCCCCCCCCATAGTCTCATCATGGATGTAGACTGGTGAATTCAGTCCATGTACCTACTACCTAGAAGCTCCACATTGATATCCCAAAGGAGGGAGAGTAGCAGGAACCCAGCATGAGACAGCACGATGCCCAGTTTACTCAAAATAAATTAAAGCCTGTGGTTTGATGTGTGAAATATGAATCTATTTATTCAATCACAGTTAGTGGCGTTTAGGCCTGAAATATTTTATGCTCCCTATCTTTTCTCTTGCCCTTTTAAATTAAAACTTAATTTTGACATCTGACTAAAATTCATTGCCTAAGCACCAAGGCTGGGTCATAGACATTTCATTATCAACTGCCTCTTTAAGTGCTGTGGGCATTACTTTGGCACCAACCAATCATATACTTTCAATCACTAGCATCTTACATTGTTTGTATAGTTATTTAAATGAAGTTGTGTTGCTGACAATTTTCCCTAGGTTCATGCGGTCTGATGGGACTGCATTCATAGTGTAGAGGAAGAATATGTGGCTTGAGTGCCTGGACTGTGGGTTTGAATCGGACTCTGTGATTATTATCCATCTGACACTGGGTTTAATGGACCCTTACTCCCATTTCCTTGTATGTAAAATGATTATAACACTGTGTAATGAAATAGAACAGCCTCTAAAATATATTAAGTACTAAATATAAGTTACTGCCACTTACTCACATGTACATATTTTAGATAGTGACTAAAGACATACCAATAATGAGCTGTAACAGGATTTTTAATTTTGCCCAATTTCAGACTCTTCCCACTCAGTCAAGTTCAGCCACCTCCATTATTCTGTTTCTCTAAAACTGTGGTGCTCAAACTTTAGTGTGTCTGAGAATCACTAGAACGGCTTATTAAATTATAGATTGCTTTGCTTTTGAGTCCCTTGATCTGTACAGTGGCCTGATAATTTGCATTTTTAACAAGTTCCCAGGTAATGCTCATACTGCTGGCCCAGGGGAACTAGATTTTCAGAACCACTGCTCTGTCTGAATGTCAAAGTCTTGAACATGGGTTTTATTAACCAACACCGGGAGGGCTTTCTAATTAAGCTCCTTACCCATAACTTCGCCTCTCTGGCTGTGTACTCTAAACATAGACAGCAGTGCTGTTCCCAGAGCTCTTCTTTAAAGCATTCTTTAAAGACTTCAAGATGTCTACCTTATAAACCTAGATGTTCTCATTTCACACCATGTAACTATAAATTCCTTTCATTCTACTTAGAAAAAAACTATTTTCTTTTCTCTCTCATCTTTTGAATTTGAGCTTTTCCTCAGTTAGCCTAGCCAGTGGCTAGAGGCAGGACTGAGTTTTTTCAGGATTGACTGCATGACATTACACTCTGAATCTGACTTTACTAACTTATTAGCCATGTGGCCTTAGGCAGGTGATAATGCTTGTTTCCATATAAAACCTAATCATCCAAATAGTCAGGTACCATTTAAAAAAAGAAAAGAAAAAAAGTAGTCCCTTTCAGGTCCTGGCATTTCAGGTTCTCAGTCTGACCAGCATCAACTACGGGAAAGATCAGTGACAAAAACTGACAACCTGGGAGCTGTCACCTGCATCAGCGGTGGCACAGTCTGCCACATGCATTGCTGCAGAAGAAAGCAACATGGGACTGTTGAGAATAGAACTAGCGTTGAAGGACAACTATAAGGCAAATTAGGGTGATATAAAAACTGAGATGTAATTTGCAAATTTCTTAGTAAATAAAGATATTCAAATCTAGAACCAGACAGCTTACCCATACCATGAGTTCAATTTCCTGAACGCTGGAGTACTTGGAGCATAAAACCAATCTGATCTATCTTTATGGATATATGTTCTGGAGCATATGTTGCCATTTGAATTCACTGAAAAGAATCTAATCATGCAATTTGAACTGAATCTCTAAATAGGTTTGTCTGGGATCTATAATCTAATCACCATCCAATTTAGGACAAATAGATTACACACTTTGTAAGAGTGATATTTTGAAGTTAGCACTACAGTTAAGTTAGTGTGATTATCCCACTACAAAGATTGGTGTTCCACGTAATTCAAAGTTCTTTACCATGGCATATTAAGCCCTTCAAAATTTGCCTCCATCCTGCCTCAATCTTATTTTTATCTCAACTTCGGCCACTTCTCCTGCAAACATCCTAGGCTCCAGACACTTGAACTTCTCTTCCCTAAACACACTATATGTTTTCACTTTTGCACTGCTCATGCAATTCTTTCTGTAAAAAAATTATCTTTTCTTCTTCCTATGTCTCTTTAATAGCTCATTTATTCTTCTATAAAATTGTTGGAAAATTTTCTAAACTCTGTCAGTTATTTGCTAAACTCTCTCAAGTATAGACTATCACAAATACCTAAAAAAAAAAAAAATACCTGAGGTATGTAATAGTATATTTATACTATCATTGTGCTGAATGAATGGAATATCAAAATAATAGATTAAATGTATCTCCGTATGTAGGAGTTTAAAAAACTCCTTACAAACCAAAAAACAAAAGAAATGAAACAAACCCTATTCAATTTATCCTTGTAGGCTTTTGATGAGCTCGTTCATTGCCTAAAATATGTAAGAAATTCAGGTTAAACTTCAGTTTGAATGATAAATTGGCTATGAAGAATAATGGAATTCATTGTCATTTTCCTACTCATGTTGTATACAGATGTCTGTCTTTCCTCTTCTATGTAAAAGGAAAATAAAATATCACCAAGCAAAGTTGCTAGCTGCCAAGTTGAATTGCCAAGCAAACATTTATAGCCAACTTATAAATCCTTGAAAATAGGGTTTTAAAATGGAAATACTGGCAGCATTTTAACTATAACCATTCAAATAATATCACTATAGCAACATATAATCCAATATACCTGTTCTGGGATTGATGAGAGACTTAGCTATAGGTTTTGGGAAAACTTCCAGTGGCTCAATTCAGATTGAATGATCATTCCATTTGAATCTCTTAGGATATTTATATTTATTTCCACATGTGTAGTATATTTTCCAAAATATTTATTCTTAAAATATAGGATATATTTTTTGATACTTGTATAAAAATATATGACCTCTGAGAGGCATTTCCAAAAATCATTAATCAGTTGTTTTTTTTTTTTTCAACTGTCTTCTTTTTCTCTCACGAAAGAATTACTTTCCTCAGCTTTTCTCTGTTCTGTTGCTGAGATGATTCCCCCAGAGACTTGTGTGTTTATCTTGACAGGTGTTAGTAGATCTGTGGACCTCTGTGGAACTGTTCCTAGCTGTGTTGAGGTACAGTAGAAAACACTATGTCTGCAAACTAATGAACTTACCTTATTGCATTCTAAATAAAATAAACCACCCAGCGAGTGGAATTAATCTACTAATGTCTTCCTAATGAAGCTTTCATTAGGCATATGGTGTCATCTTCAATATTTAACACATGATAGGTATTAAAACAAAGCATATCTGGTAATTTTTTAAATGCATACACGATGACTGCCTTGTATATTATTTTCAAATGAACTAGTTTACCCTGATTGTTTTAGACACCTAATCAAAGAGATACAAGAAACATTTCTAGACTTGAGCAAATGTTTCACATCCAAATAGAAAGAAGAAATGTCTATCTACCATCACCCTTAAATAATTAAAACCAGATTTGCTGTTCTAATTTTTAAGAATGGAGCTATATAATAGTGTACAATTTTCTGTGCAATGTAAAATGCCACTCATTAATGAAATTTAGGAGCCAGATATTGAGAATGGAACGGTGTAAGTCCAAGTCACAGTGGTTTGCTTTAAAATAATGCTACTTCCTAGCATAGCAAACAGAAGATTAAATTCTGATTGAACACTTCAATGGTCAATGGAAGATCAGCTGCAAACATAATCTGTTTCCTTTCTTATTGGCAAGGAAAAAAATCAAAGTATAACGCAGAAATACCTGCCTACTTCAGAAATTCATCAGTTTGGGATCATGTGCTATCTTATTCCATCTAACATTTATAGTACCATGTAGACAAGCCACAGACGAGTCACATGCTCATTGCTGCACTAAGCCAAATTCTTAATTTCTCATTTCAGGTTGCCATATAATATTATCTCCTATCTTGGAACAGTAATCACGGTTGTCCAAATGAGACCTGTAGATCTTATCAGTCATGCATTTTACTACTATTATTAAAATTTACTCATTTCAATGATTATTTACTGCCAGGCCTTTCAGAGGCTAGTAAACAGTAAAAAAGTAAAGGTGGGTCTTTTTTCCTTCAGCAGTAGGAGCCAGAAACAGTATGAAAGCAACAGGTCATTAAGAAAGGCAATTTCCTACTTGAGGGATTAGACAGTACCCTCTTTTGTACTGTTAAATCACAGTTTGGGTTATTTTTTCAAGTGATACTGATTTTTTTTTTTCAATTTACATAGTCTCTAGAGAAACTGCAAGAGCTCCCCAAACACAAACCATCTCAGCCAATCAATAAAATCGATTTTAAAAAGCCCTTATTTATATTTATTGGAGAAGGCAATGGCACCCCACTCCAGTACTCTTGCCTGGAAAACCCCATGGACAGAGGAGCCTGGTAGGCTGCAGTCCATGGCGTTGTGAAGAACTGGACACGACTGAACGACTTCACTTTCACTTCTCACTTTCACGCATTGGAGAAGGAAATGGCAACTCACTCCAGTGTTCTTGCCTGGAGAATCCCAGGGACGGGGGAGCCTGGTGGGCTGCCATCTATGGGGTCACACAGAGTTGGACACGACTGAAGCGACTTAGCAGTAGCAGCAGCAGCAGCATTTATATTTACAGCCTTGAGCAAACCTTCACACAGCATGTAAAATAATAATAATAATAATAAACTAAACCACAACACAAGCTAAAGATAATTAGCTTAACAAGGAGGACTTCGAACTGATACGTGAGGCGTTTTTCTTTTATTATTTAGGGAAAATATAGGTGATTTTTATTTTGAAGCAGCTCACATTTGCTAGCATTACAAAATTGAAAACTATGTAAGTTTCAGCAAATGTTTGCTTTCCTTTTTGGATTCACAACAATAACTACTGCCATCAGTCAGTATTGCATTCAGATTTGAGAAAATTTGAAGTATAAAACTGTGCTCTTGAATATCATGTGAAAATCTTAATCACTTTAAAATGCTTTTACATTCAAGGAGGAGTAGGGCATAGTCTTAATAGAGGCAAACAACAGTTATATGTATAAAATGGGAAGTAAAATCATGTTGTTTTCACAGCCCATTTTTTTAAAGGTTTATTGCTTATGAGTCATGTTTAAGGAAGCTGTACTTTTTCTATGCTGAAGACTGTTATATCAGGTAATTAAAAACAGAAATTTTCTGTAGCTAAATAGTAGGGTTGTGACAAAATCTTATTATTTATCTTTACATTTTCCTCAGTTACCCAGTTTGCCTAGAATCCTACATTTCATACTATTAAGAAACACCTGAGGTATGGTGGATGATTAGTAAACAAAGCTCTAACTTTTATTTTAATCATCCTTTTTTTTACCACTTTGTCAAAATAGTGATGCGAAGGCAGTTTTGAACTCAATAGCCTACAAAGACATTAAAAGCAGGAGAACAAATATATTAACATAGATATTTATTGTTTTATATATAACTTGAGTGATATTTTCTAACTTGGTGGAATAACCTACGGTATAAACTTGGGAATTATTTGTGAAAATTAAAGGGAATAGGGAACTATACACAAAAATCAAATTAGAAGAGTACAGATCTACAATCCAATAGGATAAAATTTGACTGTTACAATCATACAGTCTTAGAAGAAGTTTGAAGTTGTCCAGTGTGGCTGAAATAAGCAGAATCTGGAGCAATAAATGATATTATTTTTACCCAGTAAAAATCCCTCAATCCAGTAATAGATTAAAAACAGGTTAGTTGGGCAAATGAAATTTGAATCCATTGGGTTTCCAAAACTGGGAATTAAAGAAAAAATCAAGAGTTGGATTACTATCAAGGAATGGAAAATAGGTTACAATTTCCCAGATTTTAAAAAAATAGCACAAAAATACTGTAATAAGACTCAGATCTGGTTCTAAAGAACCCAATAGTTTCTTATGACTTACTGGGTAGTATCTATATAGGAATACCAAGATTCACTTTAAAATTCAGTGACTTTAGTCCCTATAGTTTTTAGGGCAGCCCAGTCCTTGGATCACAGATCAAGCTTAGAAAGGCAGTTATAGCAGAAACTTCTAATTTGTACTCATTATCTATTCTGCCATCTTCCCAGAAAATTGAATGACCTGTTTTTGGGGAGTAGGGAGGAATAAAGTACATAGAATGGCAATATGTCCCACTAAGAAACTTGCTTTCCCAAACTTCCCGATAGTCAGAGTGTCCTTGTGACCCCGTTAATCTTGCGGGAATATAAATGGAAGTTCTTGGGAAAGGTTTTCTACAAAGACAGACTTGGACAGCATGTCCTTTTCTTCTTTGTGCCACAAAATCTTATTCCTTTTGTCCAAAATGCAGAATCACTGCTATGAAAGATACCCATTCTGAGACCATGAGGTCAAAATCATATTTTAAGGATGGAGAAGAAGGAGTCTAAATACTTGACATTATTCTACTGGAGTTACACTAGCCTTACCTCACCTACGTCTGAGCTTCTTATTAAATATGAAAACTAAATGATCTTCTGTTTAAATCAGTGTAAGTCAGGTTATCAATTTGGGGAAGTAAATATGTACCTAATATAACTAATTTCTGGTAAGGATGATTATTTAGGTGAGTTGGTTAGCCATGTTGGACTCAGGGTGACACTTATTCTTAAGGAAAGTCAATAACATACTGTCCAGAACTGTGACTTTAATGGGTCAGGATATGCTTTGGATTACTCCAGAACCACATGCATTTTAGAAAGGTAGTTGCTTTAATAAAGGGGCCTATTAGAGATAATAATTGAGGGATAAGGCTATCTGAGGCCCTTGAACAAGAAGAAAATGACTTTGAGTAAAGAATGTTTTGGGCCTGATCGGAAGTGTTCTCTCTTTGTCCTTCCCAAGCATGCCAGGGAAAAGGAAGAGAACATTCTATTTTCTAGAAATAAGGAACTGGAACCTGCCAAAGATACAGTCTCAATCGGGAAGTCTCTGAAGTGGGCTTATTAGTAATAAGCTCATCTTTCTAATCAGTATACCTAAATGTGAGTAGGTGCAGCTGATATACATTTATTTTTCCATTTATTCCTTAAAGTATCAAATAATTTATTGATTGAACAAATATTTACTGAGTACCTGCTCTATAGCAGGATGTGTACCAGGCCCTGATCTCATCCAGAAAGAAACATTTGGGGGTTTGGTTCTAGTTGAGGAAAGGAGTCTTTGAGCTTATTGCCTCCTTATCTTAAACTGGGCTCATCCCAGTCCTCTCTTGAAGTCCATAAAAGGCTAATATGTACCTTGACTTATAGAAACTGCCCTGTAGATAGGATTGAATTGGAACTGAATGAGTCTTACTGCAGTTAATATAGTTTCATACTCAAAGGGTTTCAAAGCAGTTCAGACATGCTTATTGACCAGGTGCTTACCACCTATTTGGCAAATGCTGTTTATAAAGTTTTCAAGAAACAAATATTGATTCAAACAATTCCCTTGCATTTAATATTCTATCATTCTAGAAGGCCACTATTAACTTTGATGTACACATGCAATTACCTGTCTGATGAAAGAGTTTCAATTGCCCTAACTCTTGGGCACCACATCATGATTAAATGCATAGAAGCAACAAGTTGTTAACTTGGACGGCCAGAAAACCACTGTGGCACAAGATCAATAGTTATATCACCTACTAAAGAATGTCTTTGTCATTGTTTTCTACAGTCCTCAAAGTCCTAGATAAGAATTTACAGCTGGGTTTTGTTCTTCTTCTGTGTACATATTATTTACGCAAATAAAAATTAAATTTATCTAGGAAGAGTCTAGACGGTCCATAGAGGAGCAAAGATTGTTTTAATTATTGTAGAGCTCATAAAATACATTTCAACTGGCAGGGCATCCTCTTCAACAGACTACCATATGCTTCAGAGTAGGGAAAATTAGCATGCATAAATGTAAAATCTTGCATGGGGCTTTGAGAAAAATCAGTAGCACAAGCACAGGATGAGGGTAACCTGATTCTGTAGTTCTTAGTTTAAAAAAGTACCATGAGATTTTCACTGAACAAAAAAGTAATCATAGACAACAGTTTGATGCAACTGTTATAAAAAACAGCATGAATTTAATTGAAGGATGTAGTTCTTTTTTTCCACACTTTACATAAAACACATATGGGATATGGTTTGACATGCTGAGTCCCTTATTTTAAAGATACATTGACAAAAGGAATGACCAGATGCTCAGAAGAGCCATGAAAATGAAGTGAGAGTGTTAGTCACTCAGTCATGTCCGACTCTTTGCAACCCCATGGGCTGTAGCCAGGTTCCTCTGTCCATGGGATTTTCCAGGCAGGAATAATGGAGTGGGTAGCCATTCCCTTCTCCAGGGGTCTTGCTGATCCAGGGATTGAACCTGGATTTCCTGCATTGCAGGCAGATTCTTTACCATCTGATAGGTATGCTTCACTGACTTTGCAGCTAGAGAAAGAGCCAATAGATGAAAACAGATTGATAAAAAAGCAGATTATAGCACTAAGATAAATGAAGATTTCAGAAAGTGGGAATTTGGGATTAATCTGCATTTCCACAAGGTAATTTCTGATGTGTTCCCCTGTCCTGAGATCTTACCTGTGAACAGGTCCTTAAAGAAATAATGGAACTTGAGAGAAATAATAAAGTGAGCTTTAGGTCTAATTGTCAACCAAGGAAACTGAAAGTAGGATTTTATTCAAGAGTTGTCAAGAAGAAGCACAAAGGCTACCCTCTGATGTATATACTGTTGCACCCTCATTAGGCAAGTAACTCATCTCCAAGTACCTTCTTGGGGAGCTAGGTAATGATCCAGAGGAAAGTAGACATAATTATTATTTTATATATCTTCAATCATATGTCCTTATTTCCAGGAAATGTACTCCATGTTCTTTAGGAAGGGGTGCAGGAGGGAAGTACCATAATACATATAAGAAAAAATAATTCTAACACTAAGAAGCTGAGAATGCATAGCCACCAGTTTGGAACCCTAAAAATAAATAGTCTAAAATAGGAGAAGAGAGGAGACCTCACTGGAGAATATAGAACGGCAAGGTCAAAATGATCTGAGAAAAAGGTTGATGGTGAAGTAATCATGATAACTGCAAACATAAGTAAAAGGGCACTTATGAAATAAACCAAACAAACCCATATTACCTTACTATATTATATATCTTCTATGAAATTTCCTGGACTCTGTTGCAATTAGATTGTACCACGCAAACTATCAACTTCTGACTAAGTGTAATAACAATGCACACTGTATTTGATCATAAGCATTGAGTTTTATCAGTGCTCAATTAAACTGGAATTCTTATCTTTTCATACCAGATCACCTGGGTAGATGTTACAGGAGGTTAAACAAATTCTACAATCCCAAATACTTAGGCTCAAATAAATTTAATAGCATGATGTTACTTGTCTTCCATATTCTGGTAGAACTGATATACAGCTACCTTATGTACGCTTAATCTGAAAAAAGTAGCCAGTTTTTTATTTCTTTGTGATTTCTGATTATAACTCCCCTCTACAACATTTCCTATGGCTTCAAACACTCACATATCTTAGGCAGACTGGCATTTCTATTGGAGGTGATACTGAAATAACCACTGACCCACAACTCCCACAGGTTGCTACTAGAAGCATTGGGCAGTATATCTTCCTATTCATTTCGGTGAGCTCTGATGTAAGAAGTAAACAAATTAGAGAATGCAGATTAAAGGCTAAAAGAAAGGTATTAAAAGAACGATGGCCATGGCTAACAGGCAAAGATAAACACTCTTGATAAAAGGTATTTATTCTATTTATTGAAGACTCTCCTCAGTTTCTACTTCTTCCACTATTTCAGCCATGATTTATCATGACCTGAGCCACCATGTAGCTCTTCTTCCCTGTGTGCACAGACTATCTCTCCAGCTAGACTCTAGCTTCATGACGGTAGGGTCTATGTCTTATGTTTTTCTGGTTCTGCATTTCATAAAACAGGTCTCCATTCAACATACAGTGAGCCAACTACTCACAGAACTTTCCTGTGAAATCATGATTTAAAGTTGTACTTCACCCTGGACTTACTGACTTTCTGAGGTTTTGCTCAGGAATCTGCATTTGTAACAAATGACTAGACACTAGTTTCACAAATATTTGCCAGCCCCAAACCTTGCATTGAGCAGGTGCTTATAAATGTCTGGCACTGCTGTTAAGATATTGCTTCTTGGCATGCCCATCTATATGTGTTTATGAGTAACAGAGAAACAATGATTTTCTCAGTGTGTCCTCTGTCAGCCACTAGGTAGTAAATACCTTGAGGGTTGATGTCTTGCCCAGATGGTCCTTTGTATCTTCTTTAATTTTTTTTCTATAAAACTAGGCACTTCCTAGAGTGTACCATAAATAATTGTTTATGATAAGAAGGAAAAAGACAACAGTGAAGGAAGAGGAACATGGAAAGAGTTGGGAGGGAAAGAAGGAGGGTTATTCCAAAAACTCCTTTACTTGGATGAACTGGAATTCAAAAGTGCTCATTAATTTTCTGCTTAAATTTTTTCTAATTAATTCCTTTGTTCAACACTTAACTTACTAACACTGAGAATTATTCCCTATGGTTTTTTTTTTTTTTGAGATTACTAAAGACAGTCCTCCTGTGATAAAACATAATGGAAATAATATGAAAAATAATGTATATACATGTATAACTGAGTCACTTTTAAAGCAGTAATTAACACAACATCATAATTTAACTATACTTCAATAAAAATTTTTTTAGAAAGACAGTCTTTTTTTGGATTGAAGATAGACCATACTATGAAGGGCTGGCATAGAACAAGCCTGTACTGTAGCAGTAAGGAATTGCTGGTCTCTATTTCTCCTCCTAAATAAAATTGATTTAATGGAAATAATTTCCATTTCTATATGTACATATAGGTTTGCATATGTATGTATGCATAATTACTTCATAAGGATAAACTCAGCAATGATCTGTGCCAATTATGGGCAGTGTTAATGAGCTATAAGATGGACTTACCCAGTCACCCATGATTTCCAATTGTCTTTTATTGCAGAAGACACTCCTCATCTTTCACTTGGGTCTAACTCCCACACATACCTTCTGTGCCCTTGTTTTATTATCACAAATAGACAAAAGATAAAATTGGAAATCAAGACTTGAGAACAAGTTTATGTCCAACGCAACAGGGACATGAGGCTTCATTGCTTCTAATCTCTAGGATTCAATTTTTCAAGTGGTGGGAAGACCTCTGCCTTCCATTTCCATTTTTTCCTACTGAGGATGAGTCTTATACTCAAGAATTGCTTTCTAGCAGAACATCAAATATGTGTGTGTGTGTGTGTGTGTGTGTGTGTGTAAGAATGTAAAGATCTATCTACGTTAAAGATCTCTATTCACTACACCTTAATTACGAAGATTCTGTGGCATAGATGGGTTAAGCAATTCACTCAGAATTGCCAAGTTAATTAAATTACAGATCAGATTCTTTTCCTGGGATGTATGAAAAAGCTTCAAGGGGACCAAGAATCTTCAAACTTGTATGCAAATTGCTTGTGTGCATCTGTGCATTTTTGTGGAGGCAGGATCCATAATTTTATCAGACTCTCAAAATGTTCCTCAATGTAGTTGGGAGAGTTATTGCTAGACCTGTAATTTATAAAATATTTTTATAACTAAAGAAAAATAGAGTTGAAGGTCATGAAACCCAAACTTCCAGTTAATATTATCCTTAGGTAATATTTCTGGTAGAGAGCATGCAACAACCTCTGTCTAGTATATTCAGATAACTAATAGCTTATGACCATTCATGCTACCAGGGTTCAAAGCTCTAATAATTATAAAGGGATTAATTTGTCTGTATATTTCCTATTATATATTTTCTCACAAAGGGCCAAGTACAGCCTTTCAAGCCACAAAAAATAAAGCCATTTTGCTTATTCAGAAATATTAGAAGATGATGGTTATATTCCCAAGAATCCATGCTTCTCTGATCAAAACAGCCCCAAAGTTGCCATTCTAGACTCATGCACATTTAGAGCTGGAAAGAATGTATTTCAGTTTGTCAATATTCTTTAACAAACATACAATCAAATTCTAAAAATGATACCCCACTTGTGACCTGGTTAGTCCATGATTAGACTGTCCCTGGTGAGTATTTTGTACCCCCTCTTTTTTGGGGGGTGGAAGATCGTAATATTTTACTATCTAACTTGGAGGATTGGGGTTAATGACTTTCAGAAGTTTCCCACCTGAAAGGCAACAGCACAACAGGCATGAAGTTGGGCCATTCACACCCAACTCTAGGCAGTTGCAGTTCCAGATTTAACAGTAATGAGGTTAACATAAATAAAATATTTGAAATTAACAAAAGAGAAACAGTATATATATATTTTTTATGTGAAAAATCTGGCATTTTTTCCATAGGTTGAGTCAGAAACAAAGAATGGAACACCTCAGATTTATAAAATTTGAGCAAAGATGAGCAAGGATGACTTAGAATACAGTTTTTCTATTTCAAATGTCAGAAAAAGTATCGTCAGGTTTACTTGATATAAAAGTTCCAGGACTTCCCTGGAGGTCCAGTGGTTAGGACTCCATGATTCTAATACAAGAGGGCATGTCTTTGGTCCCTGGTGGGGGAACTAAGATCCCACAAGCTGTGTGGCATGGCCAATAAATAAATAAATAGAATAAAAGTTCCACAAACCACTTCCTTGCAATGTATACTCACAGCCCAAACTTCAATAATGTAGCAACAATTATGCAAATAATTTAAACTTAGAAAATGGATAAAATGAAAAAGTCATTCTTTTTTCCTTATCCAGTATTGATTTTCTACATCAGCATTCCCCTAAGACTGTTAATATGAACACTAAACCTAACAAATGTTCAGTGAAGATAAAAAACTGACAGCTAAATACATTTCAAAAACATCCCCTACCACATCTGCTTTTTGGTGATCCCCACTGCAAGTTACACATTTCAGGTTTCAAGACCTTCCCCTTTTAAAGACACCTATTAACATCCCACAGCACCAAGGTTACCCAAAACACACTTTGAGAATGACTACCACACGGATCCAATTGACCATATTTCTATCGATTATCCACTCTATGTTTTAAGTGAGTGCATACTCTTGGTAGTAAGTAAGAATTGTGAGTACGCATTCTCCTTTATGATAGACACTCCTGAACTTAGGACCTGATGAGCCACAGCATACCCTGGAAAAGCTGAAGTTAGGGCAAGTCCCTCAGTTGTGTTCAACTCTTGTGACCCCATGGACTGTAGCCTGCCAGGCTCCTCTGTCTATGGAATTCTCCAGGCCAGCATACTGGAGTGGGTAGCTGATCCCTTCTCCAGCAGATCTTCCCAATGCAGGAATTGAACTGGGCTCTCCTGCATTGCAGGGGGATTCTTTACCAGCTCCCCCACTCCAGTACTCTTGCCTGGAAAATCCCATGGACTGAGAAGCCTGGTTGGGGTCGCAAAGAGTCGGACACGACTGAGCGACTTTCCTTCCTTTCCTTCTTTACCAGCTCAGCTACCAGGGAAGCCCATGGAAGAGGTCAGTTCAGTTCGATCTCTCAGTTGTGTCCGATTCTTTGCAACCCCATGGACTGCAGCATGTCAGGCCTCCCTGTCCATCACCAGTTTCCTGGAGCTTGCTCAAACTCATGTCCATTGAGTTGGTGATGTCATCCAATCATCTCATCTTCTGTCATCCCCTTCTCCTCCCGCCCTCAATCTTTCCCAGCATCAGGGTCTTTTTTAGTGAGTCAGTTCTTCACATCAGGTGGCCAAAGGATTGGAGCTTCACCTTCAGCATCAGCCCTTCCAGTGAATATTCCAGACTGATTTCCTTTGGGATAGACTAGTTGGATTTCCTTGAAGTCCAAGGGACTCTCAAGAGTCTTCCCCAACACCACATTTCAAAGGATCAATTCTTCCACACTTAGCTTTCTTCATACATAGTCCAACTCTCACATCCAAACATGGCTACTGGAAAAATCATACCTTTGACTAGATGGACCTTTGTTGGCAAAGTAATGTCTCCGATTTTTAATATGCTGTCTAGGTTGGTCACGGCTTTTCTTCCAAGGAGCAAGCGTCTTTTAATTTCATGGCTGCAGTCACCATCTGTAGTGATTTCAGAGCCCCCCAAAATAAAGTCTGTCACTGTTTCCATTGTTTCTGAATCTATTTGCCCAAATGAAGTGATGGGACCAGATGCCATGATCTTCGTTTTCTGAATGTTGAGCTTAAAGCCAACTTTTTCACTCTCCTCTTTCACTTTCATCAAGAGGCTCTTTAGTTCTTCTTCACCTTCTGCCATTAGGATGGTATTATCTGCATATCCGATGTTATTCATATTTCTCCCAGAAATCTTGATTAAAGCTTGTGCTTCATCCAGCCTGGCATTTCGCATGATGTACTCTGCATATAAGTTAAATAAGCAAGGTGACAATATACAGCCTTGATGTACTCCTTTCCCAATTTGGAACCAGTCTGTTGTTCCATGTCCAGTTCTAAATGTTGCTTCTTGACCTGCATACAGATTTCTCAGGAGGTAGGTCAGGTGGTCTGGTATTCCCATGTCTTGAAGAATTTTCCACAGTTTGTTGTGATCCACAAAGTCAAAGGCTTTGGCATGGTCAATAAAGCAGAAATGTTTTTCTTGCACTCTCTTGCTTTTTTGATGATCCAACAAATGTTGGCAATTTGATCTCTGGTTCCTCTGCCTTTTCTAAATCCACTTTGAACATCTGGAAGTTCATTGTTCACATACTGTTGAAGACTGTCTTGGAAAATTTTGAGCATTGCTAGCGTGTGAAATAAGTACAATTGTGTGGTAGTCTGAGCATTCTTTGGCTTTGCCCTTATTTGGGATTGGAATGAAAACTAACCTTTTCCAGTCCTGTAACCACTGCTGAGTTTTCCAAATTTGCTGGAGGAGTTAGGTTAGGTCAAAGTTTTGTGTGTGTGTGTGTGTCTGTGTTTTTTTTTTTTTTTTTGCCTCAGGCCTAAGTAAATGAAAGCTCTAAGTTTAGGTTGGAAATTCCTGATATTCCTCTTCTACTCCTGGCAGTTGATGGCTAAGTAAACTCATTCCTTTCCAGTCCCCATATTCTCACTTGCAGAAAGATGTATGAATGATAGTGATAAAGATTCAGATTTGTGAGGGAGATTTCACTTTGGCCTCAAGTCCATGTTGGGTGTTTTAATTATTTTTTCTAGAGAGTTCTGCATGGAAAGAATTTAGGCATGCATTTTGTGTTGTTCTTGAGAATCCTGTGGGGATAGGAATTCTGGAAGAATAGTACTCAAGACATTTCTAGGTCATAGCTGTAATGTCATCAGCAAAATAGCACCAAAGTTACTGTGGTCATAGTTTTTCTTTTTCTTTTGTGTGTGTGTGTGTGTGTATGTGTATATATAATCCATATTGAAGTATCTTCGGGTGAATGAGGCAGTCCTGGATTTGCTTGAAAACAATCAAGTCAGAGGGTAGAAATTGAGGGAGTTTAACTTACAGGTAAAACCACGTCAATGTATTAGATAACTGCCAGAACTGGGTACTGGTACATTATCTGCCTGTTTTCTTTGTGATTGGTATGTTCTTTGACTAAAGTTTAATAGTAATAAATACCACAATCTGACACAGAACTTTCAACCTTATAAATAAATTCATAGACATGAGTGTGACAGTTGGAAAGTTTTCTCCAAATGGTCAAAGCACTCACTATTGTAACTAACAGTTTTGCTGAGGCTGCTATTATCAACTGTAGCACCCACATACACATAGTATTCCTGTGCATATTCTCCTTATTGGAGTGATTGATCCCATTTGGCCAAAGAGAAAATATGAAAAAGCATCATGTTGTTGTTCAGTCAATACAGTTGTGTCTGACTCTTTGCAACCCCATGGACTCCAGCATGCCAGGATTCCCTGTTCTTTACTATCTTCCAGAGTTTGCTCAAACTCATGTCCATTGAGTCAATAATGCCATCCAACTATCTCATCCTCTGTTCCCCTCTTCTCCTCCTGCCCTCAGTCTTTCCCAGCATCAGGGTCTTTTACAATGAGTTGGTTCTTTGCATCAGGTGGCCACATCATCATAAAACTATGTAATTATTGATTGAACGGTAACCATAATGTTATGAGAATTTTAACAGTCAGTATCTGATGTAGAGTCAAGTATCACATTCAATATTTTGAGACAATATTTTTAAAGTCTATATTTTGTGAATTGCAAATAATTCCAGCTTGAATGTTAGTGAGTGCAACAAGTATCTGTAAAAGCTTTTGAGTTTCAGAAGCTTCCTTTTGACAGATTTTTGAGTTATGGAATGCAGCCATCAGCAGTCTGTAGAAAAATGAAATACTGCAAGTCTATTTTTATGCAGCTGGGATCAAGCTACTAAATGGATCAAAAGAAATAATTTCTTTGAAGAGGTGGCTGTTGACACCAGTGCCCTAAAAATAAGTGCAATTTTGTGGGTGCAAAAACTTGTTTATACTTCAGTGTAAGTAACTATAGATACAGTTTCCATATATATGCTCACACTCAAGATATATTGGATCCACTCTGAACATATTTTAATACACATCAGTTTAACATCACTGCCATTAAAGGGAAATTGCATGCTAGTTTGTGAACAATTGACATAGCTAATGACAATTATTCCTACTAGACTAGCTTATTAGTCAATAATAAAAACAACTGAAATCATTGTCCAACTCTTATTTTGTGCCAAATACCAACCAAATCCTTTCCAATATTATTTTATTGTATCTTTGAATTAAATTTGATTTTAATAGCTAGCTATTATTACTACCAGTTTATAGATGACTAACCTGACTCTTTGAGAGTTTAAAGGGTAACTTGCCAAAGATTATATAGCTAGTATGTCTCTGAGTTGGAATTTGAATGCTGGTCTAATACCAAAGCTCTTAATCACTAAATTATATGCTACCCTTTTAGGTTAGATACCATTTCAACTGGTTCTAAACTACAAGAAAAAATGTTAAGAAACAGCTGTATCTTTTAAAATCTCATTGAATGTGAAAGTAGGTTTATTTACGGAAAATTTGGTTAATTGGACAACTATAGCAATAAACAATGGATGCCGAAAGCTAGAGTTCAAGTATAAGAAAGTGCCAAGATTAGAAATAGCAATGTGACACAGTGAAAGTCTTCATCACAGTAAAAGGTCAGAATAAAAAAATAAAACAGAAAGACTACAATAGGACACAAGAGGGATGGTTGATCTAGGAGTACAACGAAAAAAATTTAAATCGTTTTTTAAAAGGAAACCATTGCAGGCTCCGAATTAAAAAAACAATGAATATAACCCCTTTACATATAATAGTAAACAAACTAGCCAACTGTCTTTTGAAGTAGAACTATATAGTCTTAGTTCCAGAGAACAAAAATTCCTCCAGGTAGCACCCCGACTGATTCAGAGGTGCTTCTGTTATGCACAGACCAGAGGATGCTGGCTGTAGCAAGGCTTTACCTTCAAACCAAACAATCAAAGAAAAGTTTACCTTAAAAGATAATCTAAGTACAATAATCCCAGACATTATCTAAGTTTAACAAAATAATATGCAAAAAGCAAAAAAAAAAAAAAAAGATCAAATTTTTAGAGATGGTGTTGTATTAGGAAAAAACTCTTCTGCAAGTTAATATTAATTAAATATTTGGATACATATATAACTCCTCTGTATTGCTGAGGGGGTAGATATAAAGTAAATGGTGAAGAAGATCATCGTTTTTATTATGTGGTTGGCCAAAATATTTGTTTAGGTTTTGCCAGACCATCTTAAAGAAAAAACTCAGATGAACTTTTTGGCTAACCCAATGGCTCATTAATAGCTGAAGAAAACACATTAACAAATTCCATTTGAAGATATATAAAGAGTATAAAAATATTTCCTACTGTTTATATCTGAAAGAGAGGGAATCAGTTCTGATGCCAATTTGAGACTTCAATGATCTAGAATGAAGGCAAAATTATTTGTCTCCTCCATGCTCTACTGGCAGCAGTTCTAAGACTTGCTCTACCAAAATCTGAAGCAGGATTGAAAAAAAAAAAAAATAGGGAAATTATAGAAAATCTCTCAACAAAGATCCTTTCAAATTTATAATACTTTATAACATACTTAAGCTACTCAGGTTCTGTTGGTAGATTTAGACAAATACTGGTGAAGTATGGGTTTACTGAGTTTTGATGCTACAGGTTCCAGAACAACTTGATTTCAGAGAACAGGAAGTTTTCTGTTCTTCATTGTTCCAGAAAGGATGAGTTAAGAGATTTAGCTCACAAAAATTCAATTAATTTAATTAATAAAAACAATGCAGCCCTTTGCAAAGGAAATATTCATAAAGAACAATAGTAGATATAGAAATAATTCTACATGGTTGATGACTGATTCTCTATGTAACTTTCAACAAATTATACAACCTCTCTGGCTTTCACATCCTTAAAATGAAAACTTGGGGCTAGTTCATCTCCAAAGAACCATCATGTGAAACACAAGACAGTTTCTTAATCTATCAAAAGACAGAAGACTGAGTTAAGGGCAGACATTTAATTGCTATCTCAATATCCACTCCCCCAGTCCCCCTGACCTCACCAGGCCAGTTTGCATTCTGCCATTTGCTCATATATTTGATTCTCTTTACACGTTTACGAGATGTGTAAGTGAAGAAATGGTTTGAAAAATATCCAACAGAAGTCATATACATTTTAGAAAGGCTGATTTATGAGGAATGAGTAAAGCAGTTGAGTCTGAACATTTGTGTTTTCCCAACAAAGGTGACGGAAAGTGGGAAAGAAGAAGATTGCAGCTCTGTAAGGCATAGACAAAAAGGAAGAGTCAGCAGTAATCAGGATTTTTCTTTTTAATTGTTCAAATTCAGTGACATTATCATTTAACTCTGTGACTAGACAGCTGCCAAGAATCATGGAATCTTGGTTTCAAGAGTCAATTAAAACAGGCTAGACCACAGGCCTGTGCCTAGACATAGGCACATAGGAAATGAGAAGCACACAATATAGGTATTCAGTATATAGTAATCAAATAGGAAAAGGAGTACATCAAGGCTGTATATTGTCACCCTGCTTATTTAACTTTTATGCAGAATACATCATGAGAAACGCTGGAAGAAACACAAGCTGGAATCAAAATTGCCGGGAGAAATATCAAGAACCTCAGATATGCAGATGACACCACACTTATGGCAGAAAGTGAAGAGGAACTAAAAAGCCTCTTGATGAAAGTGAAAGAGGAGAGTGAAAAAGTTGGCTTAAAGCTCAACATTCAGAAAACGAAGACCATGGCATCCGATCCTATCACTTCATGGGAAATAGATCGGGAAACAGTGGAAACAGTGTCAGACTTTATTTTGGGGGGCTCCAAAATCACTGCAGATGGTGACTGCAGCCATGAAATTAAAAGACGCTTACTCCTTGCAAGAAAAGTTATGACCAACCTAGATAGCGTATTCAAAAGCAGAGGCATTACTTTAATGACTAAGGTCCATCTAGTCAAGGCTATGGTTTTTCCTGTGGTCATGTTTGGATGTGATAGTTGGACTGTGAAGAAGGCTGAGCGCCGAAGAATTGACGCTTTTGAACTGTGGTGTTGGAGAAGACTCTTGAGAGTCCCTTGGCCTGCAAGGAGATCCAACCAGTCCATTCTGAAGGAGATCAGCCCTGGGATTTCTTTGAAAGGAACGATGCTAAAGCTGAAGCTCCAGTACTTTGGCCACCTCATGCGAAGAATTGTTTCATTGGAAAAGACTCTGAGGCTGGGAGGGATTGGGGACAGGAGGAGAAGGGGACGACCGAGGATGAGATGGCTGGATGGCATCACTGACTCGATGGATGTGAGTCTGAGTGAACTCCGGGAGTTGGTGATGGACAGGGAGGCCTGGCGTGCTGCGATTCATGGGGTCACAAAGAGTCGGACACGACTGAGCAACTGAACTGAACTGAAGCTAGATTGGCCATGCAAATATTCACCTGTCAATAGGCTGCTACCCAAACAATAGAAGCTTGTCCTAATAACTGGCTTTTCTTCTTTTGGGGTGATTTTCACATATATTCACCTAGTAATCCCGTGAGAATCTGCTAGGTAGATGCTGGTAATTGAATATAAGGATTTAGGGCTATTTATAATATTGGGACAGAAAGAGGGAGAAAGATATAACAATAAAAGCAGATGGTTGATTCCTAATTTTGTCAACAAAATAGAGCTGTTTATTCTGAAAAGTGATTGTGAACTTGAAGTTTCTGAAGGGAATTCAGGATCAGATCATGTAACTTTAGGAGGAAAACCTGTTCTGACCCAGTTAGACTACAATGTTCCGCTAAGCCTCCCTGACTTCACACACACATTGCTTCCAGGACTTCCCTCTCATGAAACTTTATAAAAATATGTTTTTCCCATATGGCCCAAAGATTACTCTGCCTTATTCATTGATGTAATTCCAGCAGAGTGTCTCTCATACAACAGACATTTAAAAAGTGTTCGTTAAAAGAAGAAATGTCCATACTGTAATGTCTTTGAAGAGAGGAGAGAAATGAAAATAAGAAAAAGGACTATGGAGAAGAGAGAGAAAGGCACAGTTTAGTGGAAGGTGAGAAGGGAGATGGACGGGCACCAGATTGTCAGGACGACTTCAAAGCTGACCCTTTATTTCGCACAGTGAGGGAACCAGGGCAAATCTCTGAGGCGTCAATGTACTCACTTTCTCTCCCTGACCCATATACATTTTATTTATTTTTTTTATCCCTGACACATATATACTTCCTTAGGAATGATTGCAGAGAAGGGCTAGACAAAATAAGATGGAAAATGAATATCAGAGAGACTGACAGGGGGAAATAACAAAGAAACAGACAGACTCTATTGTGTACAACCTCATGGTCAAAGATTTTCTACCTCCCTGAGACTCAGACTAGCTTGCAGGTGGAGTATTGACTGCTAGGCAGAGCATCATGGCTATAAAACAGACCACTGAGCTAGGCAATAAAAAATAGAGAGAGAAAGAGAATGAGAGGTCTAATGTCTTGTTTACGTCCCCTTTATAGCATCTTTGAGAGGCTCTGCAGTCCCACAGCTGGCTTTAGTTCATATGCTTTTCTGATTAAGGCAATACATACCAAAGCAATCTAATATTAATGTGCAATTTGGAAAAAAAAAATGAGGTGGTTATAGAAAAGGAAGGGATCTTCACAAACAGGGTAACTAAACAACAACAGGATACAAGACTTGCTTAATTCTTTATTAAATAAATGCTTTATTTTAAGTCTCTAAAACATTTGTAACTCATTTTAAGCGATCAATTCCAGCATATTGTGTTTAGTGACACTAATCCTTGTTTATAGCCTAATCCTTTGAGAATATGTTCCCAGTGAATACTTATAAGTAGTTACAAGTTTTATTATCACAGCCTTGATCACAGATTTACAAAAAAGCAATAAATGAATGAAACGTAAATGTAAATGACTAGGATAATATCCAATAGGAAGAAATCTTTATTTAAAATGAAGTGTAAATCTTGACGGAGAAAATGCCTGTGAAAATTCTTCCAAGAAATGTTTTATAAACTCTTCCTGAAGAACTAAAGTACTGTTTTAAATTTAAAGGCTGGTTTTATAGTTTGTCACTTTACTATTATATAATTTGTAAGGCCAGCAGAGGTTTGAATACTGGATGCAAATTCACTCATGTATTCAATAGTCCACATTGCTGGGAAATGATTCTAAAACTATATATATCTTCCTTCTAAGAGATTCTATTTCAATTTTGCTAATAACGGAATAATACATTATGACTAGTCCAATTGTCTAAAGAATCCTAGGGCATTGGTACAACTGTTTTTAATTAGTTGTTTTGGAAATGTATTGACATATTTGGCTCCAATCTTCATATTGATAATAATATAGAGTGGTTAAGTGGAGAAGTGTGGAAGACAGAGAGTATTATAATTCTGGCTCAGGAATTCACTGTCTGACTGAGCCTCTGTTTTCTTATCCATAAAGTAGGAAAAATACCCAATCACCAGGGACTGTGTTATGACTGAATAGTGTGCCATGAGAAAAATATATTAATATAGCATGGTACCTGATATATAATGTGTACTCAATAAATGACAATTTATAACTGTAATAAGGGATTGCTAGTATTAATAATAAAAGCCACCCATTACCAAGAAGCATTCTTATCATCACAATGCTTGGCATCTATCTCAGTTCTAAGAAAGATGATTTTCCACCTCCTCTCTTCTGTGAATTTGTACTTATGCCATGTTATCATCACCAATAACTATTTACTGTAAGCCTAATAAGCATAAGGTATTACATTAGGCACTCTAAAACATACAGCCAGAATCAATCATTCTCTCATGCAGGCCACTATCAGACCTTGTACTTCCTCTACCATGGCAGTGACATTCTATGTTTTGATATTTATTCATACCTTATTTAAACTATTGGATAGAGAACTCTTCATGGATAGGTTTTACTCTGTATGCCAGCAGATAGTATAATGTCTGGAACATTAGATATGCCCATCTAAAGTTGAAAGAATTAATAAAACATTTCAAATTTCAAAAAGTTCAAGTTGAGGATAAACAATATGAATATTAAAAAAAATCCTACAGAATAAGAAAAGGTTTCACATATTGCCAAGAGAATGAATCTGTCCTCTCTCTACTAGTGGTAATTTATGAGCACAATGTTCTATTATCATGATGATATTCTGGGTGGTTACCTTCTATGCTGTGTATGAAGGAATGGGTTGCAAGAGAAGAGGGAGGAGGGAACTCTTGAATAATACATTACCAAAGAATACCTGGGGGAAGAATGGGATTGTTCACTGGGCTGAGGGCATGCCAGTCTTGTTAGTTTTGTGAGGAAACTGACAAGCAGAAATTGGAATTCAGTGAGAGGTCTAAAGGGGACTCGAGCTTCTAAACAGGAGGAAAACTTGCTTTTGGCTGTGGAAAGGAGTTCAAATAATAAAGAATGGGATCCTATATAGTAATGCTTATCTAGAGAAATTAGCTGGAGATATTAATTTTAAATGTAAGGTGAAGGAGCCAAGCTTAACCTAATGGTAAATCCAACCTCTTTGGCCTTATCTATCAACTAGCAAATATGCTTCAGTGTCAACCAATTGATCAGAGGGACCTTTGCCAGGAGGAGGTTTACAGATCCCCAGCTCTGGAGCCATGGATGTATTCTGTAGGAATGACTTTAGATGGGCCTTTGAGCTAGTGTAATATCCTATGTGGGCTTCCCAGGTGGTGTTAGTGGTAAAAAAAAAAAAAAAAAGAAAAAACCCTGCTAATGCAGGAGAGGTAAGAGACATGGGTTCAATCCCTGGGTTGGGATGATCCTCTGGAGGAGGGGATGGTAACCTACTCCAGTTTTCATGACTGGAGAGTCCCATGGACAGAGAAGCCTTGCAGGCTGTGGTCCATAGGGTCGCAAGGAGTCAGACATGACTGAAGAGACTTAACACACACAGGATCCTATGTATCACAGTCAGAACTATTAAAGGCAAGATAGAGAAGTTACTTAGCCTTCAGATCACTGGATCTGAGATAGATTCTGAACAGTAGATTCCACAGGGCCCAGAATAGCTATCTATTTCTATATGGCAAAGCTTAGAGTCTGGGAAGGTAGCATAGGGAGCTGATTCTCACATCTATAAAAGAGAGCAATTGGGATTTACTTGAGGCTTAAGGATGCTGAATCTGAAGCTCCAGTATTTTGGTCATCTGATGTGAACAGCCAACTCATTAGAAAAGTCCCTGATGCTGGGAAAGATTGAGGGCAGAAGAAGAAGAGGGCATCAGAGGATGAGATGTCTGAGATGTCTGGATGGCATCACTGAAGCAATGGACATGAACTTGGGCAAACTTTGGGAGATGGTGAGGGACAGGGAAGGCTGGTGTGCTGCAGTCCATGGGGTTGTAAACAGTCAGACACGACTGGGTGATTGAACAACAAACGGTCTGGAAGATGGCTTGTGTTTCAGTATAGACAGAGTAGAGTGGTTCAATTTCTGACTAGAACTAAGAAAATTAGTTAAGATGGGGGTTTTAAGAAAGCTACAACTTGTACTTCAGTGAAGATCAGGAACCTTCATCTCTCGTATACAAAGCTGGTATAGAGTAGGCACTCAATATCTTACTGTTAATTTCTCAATACTCTGTTACTTCCCGATGTGTTGATTTGCTTTAAGAACTTATCATGATTTTAATTTTGAAAGGAGATTCATTTTCTTACGATACTGGGTTATCAAGTGAAAATAGTCCGTGGCAGTTAAGTATCAATAGGCTTTGAAAATCTATCAAGAGTTCTAAAATTCCATTTAGTTGTGAATTACCCTGGAACATGAGAGGGAAATGTACACCAGTAGATACTGGAAAAATGACAAGGTCAAAACGAGACTGTATTTCTCCAAAAGGACAGGGAAACAAGAAGGAAACCTTTCTCCTGGGCTTCGTCACTTATTTTTCTTTGATATTTATTAAGTGCATGCAGCCTGCCAGATCTGAAATAGCCTATGGCCAGAAAGCTTTTCCTCCTGGAGGTTGGGCATCATTTCTCCCAAAGTAGTGATTTATCATCAAAGTCTAACATGGAAGGAAAAGATCAGCTACATAGGCATCCATCTGCAACTCCCCACAGGCAGACACTCTGATCCAACTACGGAGGGGAAGGGACTAGGCAGTGGGAGGGCAAACTTGATGTGGAAGTCAGCTGACTCTGGATCTTTATTCTCATGTAAAGTCATGGTTTTCCGCGGCAATGCCCCAAAGGCTTAAAGTTAAGCTTCCCTTAGGAAGACTTCTGAAGTTGCCTTAGACTCAGTATACTTTTTCTCTTATTTGGGATCTTTCCAGATTTAATCGCACAGTGTTTAACTTACTTATATTTGCATTTACTTAGTTTTTCTTAGAATTATTCTCATTGTCTTGTAGGCTCTTGGTCATAAGTAACCTGAGGGTAGGTACTATTCACTTTCCTTTTTATATGATTTGTTGAGGATCGATCAAGTTGTGGAATGAATAGGTATTGTTAAATTGATTAAACAAGGGGCTTATTAAACTGAGGTGGCTCTAATGCTACAGAAACCTAATTAAGCAAACCCAAACCTACATCTGTACATACGTCAAGGTTAAGAAGTTGAAACCTAACGATAGCCAATCACAGTCAACTAGGCTTTAAGCTACAATCAAATTATTTCCTTTTAGTGCTTCTGCAACTTCTGTACATTTCACCCCACTCTGCCACCCACCTTGGCTCCTAACCACTTCTGGTTTGCTACTGCAAAATTCAAATAGATTTTTGCTCAAAAAAAAAGCTCTTAAAATGTTTAATATGCCTCAATTAATCCTTTAACAGTATGAATTTGGATTTGCCTAAAATTTTGAAGCCCAAGTTAAATCTCCTTAATACAATATCACAAGAATTTCAGTAGGGAAGAAATAACCCGGACAGAATGTGGTATGATCTGATCATTCGATGTTGAACTGCACTAGGAAATACTTAGGAAGGCACTTGGAACCCAGGCATCATCTGCCTGTTTCCCATTAAGGTTCATCACCACCATCTAGCACAAGTTGAGTAATAATAATGATAACAACAACAGCAGAAGAAGCAAAAAAGAGAACAGCTTCTAACACTGAAAGAAGAATCCATTATCATCCAAATGTTCTGAGATTTCCTAGACCCAAAACAAATGAGATTTTAAGCACTGGCCACACCTTCCACAACAATGTTTTGTTCCCCTCTCAAAAGGAATAATCCTGAAAAAGAAAACTGGGTTAAGAGAGTGAAGAAAACAGGTTCTGGTACTCCTTGAAAATAACTTATTTTATACATTGGGTAAATCTCTTACAGTGCTTCTTTCCTTAACTATAGAATTAAAAATCTTGGACAGAATGATCTCTTATGGATCATTTCACCTTTAAATAGTTCATGTTGCTCTGGTTCTAGTTGATCAAATCTTCTGACATAGTTTCTATCATGGGGGAAAGTACCACAAAAAGACTGATTGAGAAATAGCAGTTAGTCCATCCTTCTGAGAGTTTTGTTGTAAAAACCAATTCAACTTGAGACTACTTCTGCATGTTGTACTTGCCTAGACAACTCACCTTTGTCAGAATCGGAAGATAAAAAAGAAAGAGAGGGAAGAAAAACCTTTGTATATCCAACTTTTTTTTTTACTACACCTAAAGTGACAGGTCAGCATGTAATGACCTCTTGGGGAGTTCTGCCTTTAGCCTCAGAATATAGATTTTCCTGAGTGAGACAAAGCCTGAAAAAGGAAATTAGCTACTGGATGTTTTTCTTCCTATTGATGTACAGTAAAATCATGATGGCTTAGAAAAATGCAGCCTCTCCAAAAATGCATTGTTCAGAGTCCCGTTTAAGTGTATGGTTCTCTCCTTTCTTACTGAATTCTGGTCTCTCTATCACTCATCTTTCACAGAAAACCCTGACTCCACCCCAAACTAGGAAACTCCATTTTTGCTTGCTTATCAATAACATTTTCTTTAACTCTGTTCAGTTCAATTGTTCAGTCATGTCCGACTCTTTGCAGCCCCATGGACTGCAGCATGCCAGGCCTCCCTGTCCATCACCAACTCCTGGAGTATATTCAAACTCATATTCATCAAATCAGTAATACCATCCAACCATCTCATCCTTTGTCATCCCCTTCTCCTCCTGCCCTCAATCTTTCCCAGCATCAGGGTCTTTCAAATGAGTCAGCTCTTCACATCAGGTGGCCAAAGTATTGGAGTTTCAGCTTCAACATCAGTTCTTACAATGAATATTCAGGACTGATTTCATTTAGGATGGAATAGTTGGATCTCCTTGCAGTCCAAGGGACTCTCAAGAGTCTTCTCCAACACCACAGTTCAAAAGCATCAATTCTTTGGTGTTCAGCTTCCTTTATAGTCCAACTCTCACATCTATACATGACCATTGGAAAAACCATAGCCTTGACTAGATGGACCTTTGTTGGCAAAATAATGTCTCTGCTTTTGAATATGCTGTCTAGGTTGGTCATAACTTTTTTTCTAAGGAGTAAGTGTCTTTTAATTTCATGGCTTCAATCACCATCTGCAGTGATTTTGGAGCCCCCAAAAATAAAGTCTTACACTGTTTCCCCATCTATCTGCCATGAAGTGATGGGACCAGATGCCATGATCTTAGTTTACTGAATGTTGAGCTTTAAGCCAACTTTTTCACTCTCCTCTTTCACTTTCATCAAGAGACTCTTTCATTCCTCTTCACTTTCTGCCATAAGGGTGGTGTCATCTCCATATCTGAGGTTATTGATATTTCTCCTGGCAATCTTGATTCCAGCTTGTGCTTCCTCCAGCCCAGCATTTCTCATGATGTACTCTGCATATAAGTTAAATAAGCAGGATGACCATATACAGCCTTGACATACTCCTTTTCCTATTTGGAACCAATCTGTTGTTCCATGTCCAGTTCTAACTGTTGCTTCCTGACCTGCATACAGGTTTCTCAAGAGGCAGGTCAGGAGGTCTGGTATTCCCATATCTTTAAGAATTTTTCACAGTTTGTGGTGATCCCACAGTCAAAGGCTTTGGCATAGTCAATAAAGCAGAAATAGATGTTTTCCTGGAACTCTCTTGCTTTTTCAGTGATCCAGCAGATGTTGACAATTTGATCTCTGGTTCCTCTGCCTTTTAAAAAACCAGCTTGAACATCTGGAAGTTCACGGTTCACATATTATTTAAGTCTGGCTTGGAGAATTTTGAGCATTACTTTACTAGCGTGTAAGATGAGTAACCTTCACACTATTATCATTTTCTGTCTCATACCTTTCAAAAATTATTACTTTTAGAGTCACACACAACTCCATCCTGTGTCTGTCTTTTTCTCCACCTATACACATGAGTGGGCCTGTTTCCTTTGATTCTCCCAGGTCCTTCCCAGCTGGTCCTTAGAACTGTTCACCCACTCAGCTCTTGGCAACTTTAAATAGCTGTCACTTAGTCTTGGAACAGCACTCCAATCAGGGAGTTTTGAACCACCCCCTATACTTCAAAAAGAAATAATATTCCTCCAACTCCATCTGTTTAGAGAAATCATCTAGTTTCAACAATCAGTTGCTCCAATATTGCAGAAACTCAACTAACATTTTAAAATATAAATGTTGTTGTTGTTTGCTTATTTACTATGCACACAAATCAGCAAACAGTTTCATGTTTAATCCACACATACCCAAGGAACACTGAGGATGAAAATCTCCAGTTCTTCCCCAACTTTCCCATTTGAAAAATGGGTTTGCTTTTATGCCGAACCTCAAGCAATGACTCTCCCTGGCAGTCTGCACCTCACTACGTGCATGAGGAAAGCAACATCTACATTGCTTTGGGCAGTTGGGAGGCTGCACCCTCTCCTTGTACAAAATTAACAATTTACTTCTCTTCTACAGTATTAAATCTTCTCATGTCCGAGACTAATTAATCAAATATTCTGTCAACCACAACAGAGTTAACTCACTCAAATGGCTTCCTTAAATCAGCACTGCCAGAAAGAATTTGAAAGCAGCAGATTTCTGAAGTCTCAGTGATCTCTACATTAAGCTAATGAAACTCAGGCACTCACACTCTCCAGGAATGTTGGTGGCATGTGGCTTACACCTCAAACCAGCACTGTCAGTGGGTAAATCAGCAATGGCACGATGCCATTTTCATATTTCTTTTTCTGAGCTGTACATTACTACTTTGATTTCTCCCACAGCTTATTCCCTTTCTAGGAAGCTTTCCAAGCTCTTTCTCACACTGCATAAGATTTGCCTTTTTCCCCCTGCTGCACTCAGAATACCGATAATCAATGTTATCGTATATCTACCATTCTATTCAACAGTTTGGTCAATGACTTTGATAAAAACAACAGAAGGGATGCCTTGTAAATTTACAAAAGGACCCCTCAATTGTAAAGTAATCTTCAGATAATTAAATTTCTGAAAGTTCCCAAGGAAAAAAGTGAAATTATTTATTACTAAAATTATATAATAATACTTAATACAATTTTCTCAAAACAAACATTAAGAAAGGTGGTATGAAATATATCAAATACAAATACAAATTGAAGCTATATTTCATCACTTGGCTTCCGGGTGGTGCAGAGGTAAAGAAGAATCTGCTTGCCGATGCAGAAGGTGAAATGGATGCAGGGTCCATCCCTAGGTCGGGAAGATCCCCTGGAGTAAGAAATGTCTATTCAATCCAGTATTCTTGCCTGGAAAATTTCATGGACAGAGGAGCCTGGCAGGCTACAGTTCATGGGGTCACAAAGAATCGGACACCACTGAGTGACCAGGCACACACACACACACACACACACATACACACATGTATTTTTGTAGATATATAAGTGTACATATCAATAATATATCAATAATTATACTAATGCTAGAGATAGAACACTACATAAAATCTGTCAATACTTTCAAATTTTTATTTAATCATGTCTCCTTTAATGAAAATGTTATTTTTAAAAAATCCCTCATAATCAAAATTCACAAAAACTAAAGATACTGACCAGACTGATCATTATAAACAAAATATCATCTGACAGAGATAAATTTAGAAATTTCTGCACTAAAGACATAAAACATGAAATATATAAGTGTAAAATATTGGAGCTTTGAGTTAATGGTAAAAAAGTTGCAAAAGATCTTGGAAATGTTAACTAATGGTGATCCCAATGAAAGCCAGTCATGAAATCTGACTGCCAAGAAAGCTGATGGATTATATTAGACACATACACATATTTATTTTTTCAATTAATGAGTTTTATAGATGAGAGAGTAAGCTACTCTCTCTCTTTACAGCATACCCAGGATGAAAGGGCAAAAGTCATGGTAAAATTACAGATGAATAAGATTAGGATAACTAGTATATTGCTGTTTAATTTCTAAGTCATGTCAAACTCTTTTGTTCCAGGTAAGATTACTGGAAATTTTCCTTTTCCAGGGGATCTTCCCGACTCAGGGACTGAACTCCAATCTCCTGCATTGACAGGTGGATTCTTTACCACTGAGCCACCAGGGAAGTCCAAGATAACAAGTATACCAAACAGTTAAAAAGTCCCCAAACTGAGGCATTCAAGCAGAAGGTAGTGACAAACTGTCAGGGAGCCACCCCTGCCCTGGGATTCCCTGGTGGCCCAGATTGTAAAGAATCTGCCTGTAATTCAAAAGACCTAGGTTTAATACCTGTGTTGGGAAGATCCCCTGGAGAAGGGAATGGCAACTCATTCCATTATTCTTGCCTGGAGAATCCCATGGACAGAAGAGCCTACAGGCTACAGTCTATGGGGTCACCAAGAGTCGGACACAACTGAGCAACTAAACACACACATATATATCTGCTCCGGATGACTACTTTAGGGCGCTCTTGTAACACACTTGCAAATTCAGGTATTTATGATTCCAAGTTGCAATGGAAAGGAAGATAATTACTATTTCCCACTGAGTCAGGCATGTTATTTCAAGAGAGCAGGGATTGGCTCATGCAGTGGCAAGAATCCTGGGTGAGGCAGAAGGCAGGAGAAGATCTAGTGGTGTCTTTGAAGACATGTCTACCTGCTGAACTCTAATTTCTCCATTGCTTCCACTTAGTGTTATGCCTCCCAGGGACTGTCTATGAACTGACTGCTTTACATGCACAATTACATCTATTCCTCACATGAGAGGTATTATGATCTTTAAGGTTGACAAAATGGAGCTTCAGTGATCTGGCAGAATATGCCTAAAGTTCTCTCTAGAGTTAAGATTCCTTGATGTCTTGTTAAGGAACCTCAAATTGTGCCTTAAGTTGCCCACCCCTCAGATGGGGTCTGATTCATCAAAGGATTCTTCACATTTACCAGGTATTACTCCCTTTAGCCATGAATAGCTTTCTCAGTATTATTAATAAAACAATGGACTTTATGTAAGGAGTTAAAATGACACACTGTAGGAATCGGGGAAAGATTCCTTTATTCAGAGCTAAAGCATTCTACTTGATATTCCTTATATATTTCATTTGTAACAATTAGAATGGATTTCAGGGAGGGAAAAAGTTAACTTTATAAGAGATAAAACAATTTTACATGAGCAAAGAAAATCCATTGGTTTCAACTGTGGTATCAATTAATTTTTTTTCTCTCAATGGGACAGTATTCCCAGAATCTTTAGGCCTCAACCATTTAGAAAGAGGGTGAATTAGACCTAATAGAAGTTGGTTTTATTGTGTCTTCTTAACAACATAGGAACATGTTGCCCTTTAAAAATATATAATTTTTTTAACCTTTGCATTTTCTATTTACTCATACCTAAATAACAAACTTCTGCTAAGGTAGGAGAAATGAATGCCAAGTTCAGCTCAATTCAGTTACTTGTGCTAAAGGCTAAAATTACAGGAACAGCATGAAGAAGTAATTGACAGCTGAAGTGCATGGTCCTATGAAGCCTCTCTTCAGGGAATCTGTGATTGCTCTTAATGGCATTTAAAAGAAAAAAAAAAAACAGGTCCTGTTAATTTTTCAGATATTTTTAAACACGCGATTACTTTTAAAACAATCAGCGCCATTATGAACTCCCAGGAGGCTCTGAATTAAGAAATGAATACCTTTATTTCACAACATTTTATGAAACACTTGCTGTGGACAATAAATATCTAATCCACTAGGGGTGTGGGTAATGCAGCACAAGTCCTGAAAAAGTGAAACCTAATGGTGATTATATGATGATCACAATTAAAAACATCAATTGATCTTAAGGAAGCTAAACATGAGAGCAGTCTGTAGTTCTGTCTTCTGGTTGCAGGCTCTTGCTTTAACCCACTGCAGATTAAAGGCTCACGCTGAATAAACAATTTTGGAGAAGAACCAGCCATGACAGGTGGAAAGACTTTTTTTTCTTTTTTGACATGATTTTCAATTAGACCATTCATAGCACAGAGAAGTTAAATAGACTGATTACGAATAACAAATGTACTAGAACTGTCATTTCAGCTGCACAGGACTGGTATCAACCTAACCATATGCTATATCTAACGCATCTATATTTTGATTTGCTTGCAGTCATCGTCCAGCATGGCCTTATCCTCAGTCTGTTTGATGACCTTCTAGAGGTGGTCATTCTGTGGGGAACCTGCTTGGCTCTGTCAACACTCAGAACCTGGTGTGTATGTATATTGGTTCTCTCATAGCCACTTGGGGTACATCCAAATGCTGTACTTTATCTCTAATGCCCTATATACCACACAAACCAGGGTTTGGTTTTCCTGTGTCCTGATAGTGAAAACATCTTCCAGAAATGCTCCCTATCGGGGAGTTGGCAGCAACTCTGAAATCTGGCTTCTGACAGAAGGGCATTTTCTGAGAAGTGCTGTTGCTTTGGAATTATAATTTATGCTCCTTCAATTCCATTCAATTATAGTGAAATTCAGGATATTTGTTGAAAACCAACCTTGATAGTATGGAACTGGCAGAACATTCCTCCCTTATCATCTTTCAGAGATGCCTTTCAATCCCTCTGATAAGTGCTTTTATCTGACACCCTTTTATGGAATGTCTCCCACTCATTAAAGAGTTTGTACTAGACTCCCTGGTTACAATAGCAAAAAATAAAAATAAAAAGAAGAAGAAGAATGTTTGCTACTTTTAAGAAGTTTATAGATACTCTGGTTACTTATGTAGTGACCACATTAAACAAGGGACATACATCACGGTGACTTTAAGAGTAAGCCTACAGGCAGCACAGTGTCTAACCAACTTAGTAAGGGGGGCATGCTTCAAATCAGTTATTCTGTGTCATAAGGCAAAAACAAGGACTATCCACATGACTATATATAAAACAGATAACTAATAAGTACTTACTGTATAACACAAGGAACTCTACGCAGTACTCTGTAATGACCTACAGAGAAACAATCTTAAAAAGAGTGGATATGTGTATATGGATAACTGATTCACTTTGCTGTCCAGCAGAAACTAACACAAGTTATAAATCTGTAACTATACTCCAATAAAAAATACTTTTTTAAAATATAAATTTATTTATTTTAATTGGAGGTTAATTACTTCACAATATTGTATTGGTTTTGCCATACAACAACATGAATCTGTCAGCTTTGAATTAAATGACCAGATATCCTGGTGATACACATATAGATTTAGGCATATGCACATAAATGTCTATGTGCCAGCACTCTTCGTTATTTGTATTCCTATAATATGAATAAAATATGAATACTATTCAGTCTGATCGGAGAAGGCAATGGCACCCCACTCCAGTACTGTTGCCTGGAAAATCCCATGGACGAAGGAGCCTGGTGGGCTGTAGTCCGTGGGGTCATGACTGAGCGACTTCTCTTTCACTTTTCAGTTTCATGCATCGGAGAAGGAAATGGCAACCCACTCCAGTGTTCTTGCCTGGAGAATCCCAGGGACGGGGGAGCCTGGTGGGCTGCCGTCTATGGGGTCAAACAGAGTTGGACACAACTGAAGCGACTTAGCAGCAGCAGCAGCAGCATTCAGTCCAATGATAATGCTTACATGGTTACAGTTAGAGAGAATTGGAAAATAAGTTCTGAGACAAAGTCCACCAAAGTGCTTTTCAACACAACCAATAAAGTTGGATTTCCTGCTATCAATAGTATCTGAACACATCATTGATCTATTATATTAACTCCTTCATTGTACCCAAACTATCGCTTTCTCTTTCCCCTTCTCCTAGCTATTTTCAATTGCTGTTCAAATTTCAGATTGAATATAGCCTTCTCAGAGATTTATGCTTTAACTTCACTAACTAGGTCAGTTTCCCCTATAATTCCCTTCACTTTCTTTTAAAGCATTTTTCACAATATCAAACTAATAAATCACTGATTTGTTGTCAACATCCATCTTCCTCCTTTAAGCTTAATTTCATTAAGTAGGTGACTTGTCTGCCTTGTTTGGCAACATATTCCTGTGCTTAGGAGAATAAGTGGCACTCAGTAGATGCTTCATGAATATTATTGAAAAAGTGCTGAAATAACCCAAATCCAGGACCTCATATTCAAATGGAACTTTAAATACTGAGTTGTTGATTATAGTTGGTGATATTATGGTATCTGATTTATTTTCTTGTACAGGTTAAAGGAAGTTAAAATTCTAGATTGCAATGTCAGACTCATCTTTAGAATCATTTATATACCATGTTACTCAATTAAATATCTACCTCTTACAACTAACTAGTTGATATCTCTAACCTTTCTTGTCCTTAAATGGTAGTGTCAGATTTATAGACTAGCAAATTATGCTGTGAGTATGCATCTTTCCTTAATATGGACAAACCAAGGCAGAGATTAGAAACATGGATTTTTCTGTGTTTATTGTAAAAATCCTTTGTAAGTTAATAAGTCATGGGTTTGGGTATTTAAAAGGATTTCATCCAGAGGAAAATGGGGTACACAGGAAATATGGGAAATCCTCACAAGGATAATGAAGTCCTCCCAGACTTTCTTCCTACACTTTGCTTAATTTCATTAATAAAAAGTCAGGTCCCTTTGTTCATTCTTCTTTTAACTTTTTAAATCTATTCAACAGATTTGAGAAGACCTCTTTGTGAATTTAGGAACATTTTTCCTTACTCTTGAGAGTGACTGGTTTACACAGGCTGGTTCAGCTCACACACTGATTTAATAAAAAATGCAATGCTGTGCTTACTATATTAGAACTACAAAGGTTGGTGACAAGTGTTCTTGATAAGCCATATTAGTATTTAACTACCCAGTGGATCAGGAGTTTTAAAAATAAGATGATGAAGCACAGAGTTGATGTCATTTACTCTAACAGACTTTGTGCTTATTTTCCCAAACTTTGGAAATATGTCACCTTTAGCTTCCAGAATAACTCGGTGAAATTTGAGCCTCCTAGTAGAGTACAGAAAGCTAGAGGAGCAGAATTAAAAGGCTTTGGAGGAGTGGCAAAGTGAGTCAATACTGGGAAAATTGACTTAGATGTATTTAGAGAGGCTCACAGAGTGCAGACAGAAAAGAGTAGGAAGAGTTAACAGAAAGATAAAAGTAATTCATGAGACAGATGAAAGTTGGAACACAGGAGTAGGTCCCTGGATTGACTAAGTATTAACATAGAGTGGGAAGGAAGACTTAAAGCTTATAGAACAGATTATTTTGGGGATAAAGTGAAAGTGAAGTCACTCAGTCATGTCCAACTCTTTGTGACCCCATGGACTGTAGCCCACCAGGCTCCTCTGTCCATGGGATTCTCCAGGCAAGAATACTGGAGTGGGTTGCCATTTCCTTCTCCAGGGGATCTTCCCAACCCAGGGATCGAACCTGGGTCTCCCACATTGCAGACAGATGCTTTAACCTCTGAGCCACCAGGGAAGCCCATTTTGGGGATAGGTATATGTTAATTTAGTTATGACTAAATCTAATTGTGTTATTTTAAAAACAATTCACTATACTTAAGAAGAGAATCCTACTGTTTCAAATTTATATTTCATTTAAAATATAATAACAGCACCAACATTCTTTAAATCTGCTTATTAGCAACTTCATCATTTATTTTTTAAAATTCAGTATGTGGCCTTAACGATTTAGAAATATAGGGACGACATTGGTCTTTGTTAGAATGGAACTTTCTGGCAAGGGCTCCTATTCTAGTTTAAGTTCCAATGTACTGATAAGACAGGCTGGTTTTTTACCAAATGGATCAATGAGTCTTAATCCCAGATATGAAACTCTCTGCTGGTTACTAAGCTTCTAATTTACACAGAAGAATGAGAATTAAGATGACCAGGCAGCAACAAATGGCTTAGGGAGGAATGAGAGACAATTGAAAGTAATTTCCTCAAATATGCCTTTTCTTTTCTCTGTTTACATGTTTCTGTACAATCCAGACAGGGATATGCAAGGGTGCTGTCGCATTTTATAACATATATTTCTGATAATTAAAAAGAAATCTTATGAACAACTGAGTTCTTTTCACTTGTAAACATCTCTGCCGATTACTTTTTGTTGATTCTTAATGAGGCAGATTATGAAACTTGGTTATCAATTTATCAAACACTTGCCATCTATGCTAATCATTGAGGTGTCTCTTTCTTGAATTATTATCTATTCATCACTGACAAGAGTCAATCATGCATTTCTAAAATGACTTGATCACACATACTATTTATACAATCACTAATGATAAATTATCAAACCAAACCTATTCAATAATACCGGAACCAAAAAAAGTACCCTATTGGGGAGATTTCAGGGCAAATACCTTCCTAGATATGCTTTTTATATGATTACTTTGCTTTCTATCCAACAGCCACAGCCACCCCCATCATCATTACCCTCTAAAGAGGGTGGACTGAGATTAGAGCATTTGCAGAATTCCACCACAGATGCTTTTCACTCCAGCAGTGTTTTGCCAGCATTGCCCCTAAAAGATTGCTAGATGATAGTATCATGGAAGAGAAATGAAAATACTAGTTCATCTAAATCATAAAAAAAGTTCAGTTGGATTGTAACAATGTAAAAAGAAAAGAGATTTTTTTAAAGAACCCTAATAATTAAATATTATAAATCAGTACTACTTTTTGAGATATATTCTTAGACTAGAATAATGTGATCATTAGGGGAAAAGCAAGAATGAGATAAAGAAATGGAGGATAAGGAGAAAGTTAATAATAAGAGATATTCTTTACATTGGTCTAGTTGGTACTTGATAAATATGTGTTCTGTAAATGAATGAATATGTGAAAACAAACAGATAGTAGAAAAGAGATTTCAAATAGGTAGCCCCTGTAGCTAGATCACTCACCTAGAGCCAGACATCCTGGAATGGGAAATCAAGTGGGCCTTAGGAAGCATCACTAGGAATAAAGCTAGTGGAGGTGATGGAATTCCAGTTGAGCTATTTCAAATCCAGGAAGATGATGCTGTGAAAGTGCTGCACTCAACATGCCAGCAAATTTGGAAAACTCAGCAGTGGCCACAGGACTGGAAAAGATCAGTTTTCATTCCAATCCCAAAGAAAGGCAATGTCAAAGAATGCTCAAACTACCACGCAATTGCACTCGTCTCACATGGGGTCACACAACTGAAGCGATTTAGCAGCAGCAGTGCACGCTAGTAAAGTAATGCTCAAAATTCTCCAAGCCAGGCTTCAACAGTATGTTAACCGTGAACTTCCAGATGTTCAAGCTGGACTTAGAAAAGGCAGAGGAACCAGAGATCAAATTGCCAACGTCCGCTGGATCATTGAAAAAGCAAGAGAGTTCCAGAAATACATCTACTTCTGCGTTATTGTCTATGCCAAAGCCTTTGACTGTGTGGATCACAATAAACTGTGGAAAATTCTGAGAGAGATGGGAATACCAGACCACCTGACCTGCCTCTTGAGAAACCTGTATGCAGGTCAGGAAGCAACAGTTAGAACTGGACATGGAACAACAGACTGGTTCCAAATAGGAAAAGGAGTACATCAAGGCTGTATGTTGTCACCCTGCTTATTTAACTTATATGCAGAGTACATCATGAGAAGCACTGGGCTGGAGGAAGCACAAGCTGGAATCAAGATTGCCAGGAGAAATATCAATAACCTGAGATATGGAGATGACACCACCCTTATGGCAGAAGGTGAAGAAGAACTAAAGAGCCTCTTGATGAAAGTGAAAGAGGAGAGGGAAAAAGTTGGCTTAAAGCTCAACATTCAGAAAATTAAGATCATGGCATCTGGTCCCATCATTTCATGGCAAGTAGATGGGGAAACAGTGGAAACAGTAGCTGACTTTATTTTTCTGGGTTCCAAAATCACTGCAGATGGTGATTGCAGCCATGAAATTGAAAGATGCTTACTCCTTGGAAGGAAAGTTATGACCAACCTAGACAGCATATTCAAAAGCAGACATTACTTTGCCGACTAAGATCCATCTAGTCAAGGCTATGGTTTTTCCAGTGGTCATGTATGGATGTGAGAGTTGGACTATTAAGAAAGCTGAGTGCTAAAGAATTGATGCTTTTGAACTGTGGTGTTGGAGAAGACTCTTGAGAGTCCCTTGGACTGCAAGGAGATCCAACCAGTCCATCCTAAAGGAGATCAGTGTTGGGTGTTCATTGGTAGGGCTGATTTTGAAGCTGAAACTCCAATACTTTGGCCACCTGATGTGAAGAGGTGACTCATTTGAAAGACCCTGATGCTGGGAAAGATTGAGGGCAGGAGGAGAAGGGGACAACAGAGGATGAGATGGCTGGATGGCATCACTAACTCAATGAACATGAGTTTGGGTGAACTCTGGGAGTTGGTGATGGACAGGGGGGCCTGGTGTGCTGCGGTTCATGGGGTAGCAAAGAGTTGGATACGACTGAGCGAATGAACTGAACTGATAGCTAGATCAGGACTAGGCAAATTGAATGGTTCAGCTCAAGCAATGTATTAAAAGCAAAGTGATCAAAAATCAGCAGATGTTACTTATGGAGAAGGAAATGGCTACCCACTCTATATTCTTGCCTAGAAAATGCCGTAGATGGAGAAGCCTGGGAGGCCACAGTCCATGGGGTCGGTGAGAGTTGGACACGACTGATCAATTCACACACCCACACACACACACACACACAGATGTTACCTAAAATCTCATTTTTTTAAAAGCTGAAAGACATGGCAACAATATTGGGAAAGAAGAAATAAGGAGGGAACTATGATAGACAAATCACAATGTACACATAAACCCAAGATATTTTCAAATCAACAAATATCATCTCAAGGGAGAAGCCATTTTGTTGTTGGGATGTTATTATTTTCTAGGTTTTATAATTTATAGGCTGTTTCTTTAACAAGATAAACTACCTGCATACTGGATAATTTTCTCCTTCATAAATCTTTTAAATCCTTAGTTTTCAAGACTTTACATATTAATTCCATTGTTCCTCCTTACTGCCATTTACTCTCAGAACTGAGCACTCTTTAGACAAAGTTTCATTCCTAATGATACCTAGCCTGTCAGTCATTGAATGTATTAACATCTTTTTTGTTAGAATTTGAGCTTTGTGACATTTCAAGTAGTAGTTCCATGAAATATCCCAGGAAGATGGATGAGAGAGCATAGTGTGTAATTTTCAAAATAGGCAAAACAGAAATTTGACCATTTACTTAAGGGAGTAAAAATATCTTGGCTTTGAAAATGTGTAGAATGGATTTATAAGAAAATGAGGAAAACTAAACTATTCCAAAGTAGGTCATTTCTCCTTTTGGATTTTGTGAAAATTTGGGATAAAAAGCACATTATTCCTCAATTTTTTTTTCATAGAACCTTCATTTTTCCTTCATTCTCTGGGGTTTGATGTACAAAGGCATTTTTGAATAGGAATAAGAGGATTTGATCTACTTAAATAGGCTTTATCTACTATTTCTTTAGGGCTTCCCTGATAGCTCAGCTGGTAAAGAGTTCATCTGCTATGCAGGAGACCCTGATTTGATTCCTGGGTCAGGAAGATCCCCTAGAGAAGAGATAGGCTACCCACTCCAGGATTCCTGGGGTTCCCTGGTGGCTCAGATGATAAAGAATCTGCCTGCAATGCGTGAGACATGGGTTTGATCCCTGGGCTGGAAAGATCCCCTGGAGAAGGGAATGGCTACCCACTCTAGTATTCTTGCCTAGAGAATTCCATGGACAGAGGAGCCTGGTGGGCTACAGTTCATGGGGTGACAAAGAGTCAGACACAACTGAGCAACTTTCACTTCACTTCACTATTTCTTCTATTTTCTCTATACGTGAGAAACTGACAAAATCACTGCTCACTTACAACTGACACATACAATTCCCAGGGCAAGAAGAAAATAGGGAAGAGAATTATGCTACACAAAACACAGATGGCAAACCGCCCTAAGACACTTTCAGATCAACAGGTGTCATCTCAAGAGAGGAACCAGGTTGTTATCCATGTTGCCATTCCCGAGGATTTGTACTTTGAGGACTGTGTCTCTACCTCTATAAAGTATTGACACAGTAGATTATGTTCTCCCTTGAAACACTTTATTTTCTTGGCTTCCAGGATGTCACACGGTAGTTCTATTTTTCTCACCTTGCTGGCCACTTATTCTGTCTCCTTTGATAGTCTCTGGTCTTTTAGTACATCTGATTACTGGAAGATGTAATACTTCAGCTTTCATAGTTCTCCATCTCAACTTCTTTTCAGAGTAATTTCTTCTGATCTCATGACTTTAATCAATGTGTGTGTGGAGGTGCTTAGGTTTGAGTCTACAGCCCCAACTCTCCCTGGAAATCCTGATTCATTTGTCCATCTGTAACTTGGCTTCTCTACTAGAATGTCTACTACACATGTCAAAACCAAATTTTTTATTTTATGCCTCAAAACCAAGGACTTTAAAAATCACTAAACAGTAGCAATAACAACACACAAGAATGAAAACCCCTTCTTTATCCTGCCCCTCTCTCCCCTACTTCAAAGAGAAAGCTCTTGATTTTCCTTTTCTTTTTTTTTTTTTTATTTTCCAATTTTTTATTTTCAATCTGGACTTCCTCTAGTGACACCACCATTTTCACAGTTTAGCGGGTCAAAACTAAAAAATATATTTATTCCTGCTTTCTCTCCTCACATCTAATCTGTCAGCAAGTGCTGTCCATTTGGCCACCAAAATGAATCTGGAATTTGACCACTGCTTGTGTTCAAACAACCATCACAACCACTCTCTCTGTATGGACACCCAGCAGGGCATCCTAACAGATTTCCTTTCCCCATTCTTCTCTGAACTCTATTGCCTACACTGAAGCTAGAGTTCTGTTTTTTTTTTTTTTTTTTCTTTTTTTAATAAAAGCCATTCCCCTCAAAAAAGGCCATTCTCAAAAAATGATCGATGGCTTAAGACAAAATTCAAGTCCTTTTCAATAACCTGAAAGAAATGACAAGGAATCTGGCCACCTCTTATATGGAAATGGCTCCTAACATATATATCAGCTCCAGATAAAAACAAAATAGGTCCTTCATATGTTTGTCTTAAAATACAGTCTGATTTCATTCTCTTCCATTGAATATATAACTATCATTTTCAAGGTACTCCTACTCCATTGAAACCTGTGGAAGACAACAAAGTGAATCACAATAGCTAATGTTCATAGAGCAATTTATACCAGGCAACGTACTAAAAGCTGGAGAGGTATTATACTATTTAAATCCCTTGTGACAGTTCAATGAGGTCTAAGAATCCCTACTTTAGAGATGAGAAACTGACAGTGATTTGGTAACTTGTCCTACATTAGAAAGCTATTAAAGAGGACCTTGAATCCTTGCATTTCTGATGGTTAGGTCTAGTCTACCTTGGCAGTTTTCAGTGTAGAGCTGATTGCCACTAGCAAGCCGCAAGGACACCCCTGCTGACCCTAAAGACTCAATTAATCCAAACATGTGAGGTACTTAGGGATTAAGAAGGCAGATGGCCATTTTCCTGTGTCTATGGTGTCCTCACTAGTAACCTATTAAATAGTTATTGAATTACTAAAATTTAGTTTTTATAAACTAAAATTAGTAGTTAATAAAGTTTACTGAGAATGCTAATTCAATATCCTAATGAGAAATCTGGCTGCCGCCCAACACCTGGGAGTAATGCAAATAGAACCTGGGACATAAACACATGCAGATAGCCAAAAGTGCCAAGATTTAGGAGGGAGATACTCTTTTATCAAAGCACTGTGGGCAGTGAGAGAAGACTTTTCAAGTCCTGTCATTCTTGCTTTAAATTTAAACTCCATTTATTTAACTCCATTATTTAAACTTACTTATTTAAACTCCATTATTGTTGATTTAGCTCAGTAACAATTCTTTGCCTAACCCTACTCTATGTAATAATGCATATGTGAAGCAAAACTATTGGTGACCCACAACTGCCTTAGGACTAGACTTTAGAACATCTACACATAGCAGACAAACATGAATCATCTACATTCCCATTAGAAAGCACATGATATACATACCTCATTATGTTTGTTTTCCATATGGTGGTATTTGCTGTCAAAGTTTATTGTATGTTTGTTTGGAATGGAATGAGTCATAAGGACTGTGGTCAAAAAATGACTGAGAACTTTTGTTTGAGGTTAACGACTTTGCTTGTGTTGCTCAAGTGCTTCCTAACGTAGTGTGCAAGAGAGGCATGATCACAAGGCAGGGCAGGGAGAGAGAGATGTGCGACCAGAGAGGGTCACACAGCTCTTGGGTGAAGTGTCCACATGCCGTCCACGGACTTGAACATTCCAGAGCTGTGAGTGTTAAAATTCAAAAACTCTACAGCATTCTATCAAGCAAAACACCAATGAGCCTATTTTTAGGAAAAAGTGCATTTTAGGTCATCAAAGCTTTGAACTTCAGGTCAAAGTTCTTGGGCATCACAGCTCCTTCCGAGTTTCAGGCATGTTCTAAAGGGGAAAAGGGAAGGACGCTGAACTCAGTGCCTTGGTTCTCTTTGAGAAGCAGCAAGTTGGAATCCTAATCCACTTCTGAAAGCAGCCACAGGACCTGAAGAGGTGTTGTGCCAGGCTCCACCCAAACCCTGATGACTGGCCTGGCTCTCTGAGGTCAGAGCATAAGAGCCAAACTCTGTTTTCTGTCTTATTCCGGCCCTGTGACAGCAACCATGAGAAGTTTGGTTGTTGCATTTTGTAGCCAACACCTCAAACGACATGAGAAAATGAGCCAGAGGGGATAAACTACTAGAGTGACAATCAGTGACACTGCTACTCTGACATCTGTTTTACGTGCTTTAGGACAGAAACACGTAATGCCTATCAGCCTTTGCCACAGTGTAGAGAACTGTCTTCTAAGGTTCTCTGGTTGCTGTGATGCAATGCACACAAAGAACAACAAAGACAATGAGTATTCATGGACAAGCATTGATTGAGTTTCTCCTGTGGGTCGTGGACTCTGACACATGGCTTGCATACTTAATAGCAGCAGCAACCCGGAGCAGTAGGTCCTGTTATTGCATCCATGGTACAAATGAGGACACCAAAGCCTACAGAGAGGTTCACTGGCCATTTCTCCACCAGGAAACAAGCTCCTAATGTTCCTAATCTGAACTTTAAAACTATTTTTGATTTAAGAATTGATCGAGAGGACCCTTCTTTCACAGTCGTTTTCTGGCTATTGTCATTAAAAAGGGTAGGAAACCAGTTGTGTTTAGAGTGGTGAAAGTAGAAAAAATTTATTTTTTAGCCTTTAAGACCCCTTGATTTCACTGACCCAGTTCCATATTCCTTTAGAGTAATAGAAACGTTTACTTATAAAAAGGCAAAGAAAAAAAAAAAAAAGCCACCTCATTCTAATTGCAATCGACCACTCAACAGAGTAAAACTGCAAAACAAAACAAAACTCTGCAACGTCCTTGAAACAGTTTTCAGATACTCAAAACAAGAGATCACAACTCTGCAAATAAGGGGAGGATATTCTGAACTGCTTAACGTAGAAAGAGAAGAATATTGAACAAAATCATGATCACCATTTTAGTTTCAACACTGTTTTACACACAAGCAAAATCTGGTGACTATGAATTAAGAGGCTCTGGAATTTCTCAGGTCTATAGATTCTTTGGGTGTTTTTCTCCTATTAAATGGGATTGATTTTTGGCTGTTTCCCCAATAACTCACTCAGCACGTAGAACTGTTTAGCAAATCTGCATTAAGTCTCCACTAAAGGTCAGTGTTTTCATAGATTCAAACACCACAGAATTTTAAAATTTCTGTCTGTGCTAAAGCTTACCGGCTATTGTTCTCATTATCGTAGCATTCTTATTATTGTCTCTTGATAAAGTACAACTGGTAAAGTCAGGTAACTAAAGAATATGTACAATTTGAACGCAATGTTATTCAAGCATTGGAATTCTATTTAAAGTTTTTAAAATGAAAATACAGCCAAGGAACTTATTATGTTAGTCAGTGAGAAAAAAATAAAATGAACTGTGGAGAACATACATGCATGCATCTCATGTAGAAAGCACATAAGACTCACACATATGTATGTTAGTGAAAGTGTAAATAATTTATTATAGTGGATTAAACTGAGAAAGAGAATTACCATATGTATAGCATCTCCCTGTATAGAGAAGTCCAAGAGATATTTTCATTTGCAAGAGTGTGGTCACTGGGAATAATGGGAACTGCTTCTGGGCAGTATTTACTTATATTCAGTTGGTTTGGAAATGTAATTGTTTCCTAAATAGGTGGCTTCCCCATGCATTTTCTACTCTCATGTCTAGAGTTCCACTATATCCGGCTTGGAAGTATAAAAGGTGATACAGTATTCCATTATCAGCCTAATGGTGGGGCTGAGAGATGCCCTGCATTTCAGCTGGCCGTTTCTCTTATTGATGATAGGGGGTAGGAGAGTGGGTATACAAGCACATACACGAAATAAACTTTCTTTTCTACTCAGCTGGAATAAATTATAACCTGTCTGGGCAAATATGTGCATAACTATTTTCAGAACTGATTTGAGGCCATAATGGATTTTAAAAAGCACAACTCAAACAGAGAATAAACTTGATTATTCTATTCTCTCTCTGTGTTTTTGTTTTTCACCTAGATTTTAAAGGGTCATGTTCTTAGAGGACCTGTGTCTTTTTTTTTTTTTTTTAATGCCTAGTATGTGTGAACTCAAGGAGAGACAGAAAGGCTGCTCCTATGGCTTGCATAAAACTGGGTTGACACAAGGAAAGATCTGGAGGGAAATATTTTCAATTATTGAACATGACTGCCTCCCAAGGAAGAATAGGTTATTTGCATTTTATTTTATACATCTATGACTTGCTCAATATTTTAAAAATTTCCTAGTCATGTTTTCTACTATGTTACAGGGGAATGCATCTTCTCTTTCCATGCTGGAGGATTTTACTTTTTCTTCTCAGTTTCTCTCTCTGCCTTTCATTGGGAAATTTGGCAAAAATAATTAGGCAGGCTCCACTCAGCCCCATGCTTCCTCCTCTTGAGAGAACTTCAAGTGGGGACCCTCAATCTCTCTGTTCCTTCAAGGGCCCTGCTCCATGGATGCATCTGCCCAGGGTCCCCACTTGTGTGCCTAGGAGCTGGGCTTGCCTAACCAGGGTTCAGTTAAGCAGGCTCAGGTCACTCTCACAACTTAGTCATGTTGTTCAGACTGGTCTTGATCAGTATGAAAATTTTTTTTTTTAATTAAAAAAGAATGTTGTTTTGGCCATGCTATGAAGCTTGTGGTATTTTATTTCCCCAACCAAGGATTAAACCCAGGCCCTAGGCAGTAAGAGCATGAAGTCCTGTCCATTGCTATCCACTGAACCCCCAATGAACTGCTGTTATGTGTGTTCTTGACAACCTGTTTACTCTGCAAAAATGTACACTACTCCAAATCTACACAACTGTGAAACCAGAACACTTGCAAAGCTAATAATCATCCTAATAAAATATTATCATTGAAAGTCATTTAATTTTTAAGAAATACAGTAAAGAACTGGTCAGTTAAAATTAAAAGGTAAATGTTGCCTGAAGGATAAGAGTCTGAAAAAGAATTGAGATTGCCAGGTCATGGAGACATGAGCAAAGTACGCAAACGCCAAGAGAACTGTATTATCCACACTTGTAAACCAGAGCTTGCGGCCTAACTGCATCCCAGGAAAGACCGTAAGCTGAATAGGTAACTGTACTTGGCTCCTTGATGTCTTGACCTGTCTGAACACTTCTGTTCAGTTCAGTTCAGTTCAGTCACTCAGTCGTGTCCGACTCTCTGCGACCCCATGAATTGCAGCACGCCAGGCCTCCTTGTCCATCATGCAACTACTGCTACTTGCTGGTGTAGAACATTAACCAGCCAGAAAACACACAAATGAAGGCCGCAGATTGACTCCCCTTTATAGTGACGTATTTCCTATATTCCCAGCATGTATGAGCTTTTCCATGTTATAGAAATGAGACACATAGCAGAACAGATTAAACTGAACTTTTTTTTCATCCACTTTTCCCTAAAGATCAAGGATGCTATGTTGGACACTGCAAAGAAACCCAATTACTTATATAGATATAATAAAAGAGGGACATAATAAATAATAATAACACAATTAATAATAATTGGTAATATATAACAAACATAATAAAGTATTTCTTACAATACTTAGATTTGTTGTTATAATGGACATGAGAAAAGCAAAACATTGATGCTGCTGCTGCTGCTGCTGCTAAGTCACTTCAGTCGTGTCCGACTCTGTGTGACCCCATAGACGGCAGCCCACGAGGCTCCCCCGTCCCAGGGATTCTCCAGGCAAGAACACTGGAGTGGGTTGCCATTTCCTTCTTTCACTTTCAGACATTGATAAAACTTAAATAAATAAGTGAGACCAAAAGGGAACCAATGCCTGGAGAACAAGATAAGATTCTCATTAGCGAAACCACAAGGATATCCTAAACCAGAGAGTTTCTAGGTAAAGTGGCATTAAGCAGTTTTCACTGGACTTTATTGGAATAAATTAACAACCTCGTAGATGATGGTGTTCAAAACATGATAACCCCAAAATAGGATGCCTGAATATCTTGAACTGAAGGCATTTGAGAAGTGTGTAGGAAGAACTTTCTGACCTTCCTTGGAAGTAGGAAGTAAAACCCTCATGTGAGAGGCCCCCTCCCTAAACCCAGAGGAAAGGGGCATCATATTTTCCAAAGACAAGGGAGACAGAGGAATCTGAACGAAAAGACTTTGCTATGTTTCCTAGTTTACTACTTCTAGCTCATATTCTTTATCCTATTTCATTTTTCCACGACTCCACTTTTCATCAAACTTAGCGTGAAAACACTAAGGTTTAACCATTTCTTTAGGTCTTCATTCCTTAAAAAGGTTCACACATCATATAAAACTTAATTCAATAAGTTTGTATATTTTTCACCTGTTAATCACTTTAGTTATTAGGGTCCCAGTTGAGAACTTAAAAGGGTAGAGGAAAAATATATTTTCCTCCCTTACATTAGTGTGGACAAATAAGCTTACACTTGAAGTCTGTAAACTAAAATCAAGAAAGTTTCTTAGAAAGCTAGAATTCTGAATGCTGAAACTTAAAAAAAGTGTGCTTTGGACAAACAGGAGTGCTTTGCAAATAGAAGAGTATATTTTATAAGATTAAGTAGAGGGGTTTCCCTAGTGGCTCAGGGGATAAAGAATCTACCTGTCAATGCAGGAGACACAGGTTCAATTTCTGATCCACGAAGAACCCACATGACTTGGAACAACGAAGCCCGAGTGTCACCACTACTGAGCTTGTGCTCCAGAGCCCTGGAGCTGCAACGACTGGAGCCTGTGTGCCCTACAGTCAGTGTTCACTGCCAGAGACTCTGCTAGCACATGAAGACCCAGCACGGCTGACAAAAAAAAAAAAAAAAAAGAGTGCGTAGAAGCTGAAGATACAAATATATTTCAGTATTGTGTAGCAGATAGGTCTTTAATTGAATATTCAGTTGTAGTGTTGGGTAATCATTTCAAAATAAAATTTCAGGCCAGTGAGTTTTACGAGTTGTGCTGAGAGATGCTTCTTCTAAGACTGAAATACTGCAGTCCTTTCCTATTTTTGAGGAAAGTGAATTAAGGAATGTAATATCTCAAACTTGAGTTTTCTCCCAAATTTGAGTATCTTTGGCCGTGTTTCTAGACTGTCCCCACATGTGATACCAAGCATTTGTGCTCAGCCTTTGAGGTTCAACTTTCACTTTAAATTTGGTAAGATGCTTTATATTGACAAGGTTTTCAAAAAAAATATTTTAAAGAATTGTACTGATTTATTTTTGGCTGCGCTGGGTCTTCATGGCTGCGAGGGCTTTTCTCCAGTTGCGGCTGTTGGGAGCTACGCTTTGTTGTGGTGGTCACTGCGGTAGCCTCTAGGCACATGGGCTTCAGCAGTTGCAGCATGCGGGCGCCTGGGCTCTGGAGCATAGACTCAACAGTTGTGGCACATGAGCTTAGTTGCTCCACAGCATGTGTGATTTTCTTGGATCAGGAATTGAACCTGTGTTTCCTGCATTGGCAGGTGGATTCTTTGCCACTGAGACTCCAGGGAAACCCTCTGATGAGTTTTATGCTGTTCAAAGGAGAATCATTTTTAAAATCTATTTTTCAGATGCAACGTCCTGCTAGTAAAATTATTCTTAATGTATATGTTTGAATGGAATATTTATATTGATAGTGGTTTGAAAAATCACTGCAGAAGAGTAAAAACAACTGCAGGAGAATCAGAAAATGAGATTCTGTCCTCTGCCTGAAAACTAGACATATGCCCTTTGGTAAATATGATAACTAGGTACTGGCTTCCCCTTTCCAAGAGGGGGTAGGAGGAAGGATGAGGGACTGGTTTAGAAAACAAAACTCTCTAAGATTTTTTCCAGTTCACAAAATTTGATTATTCCACTCCTTCCATAGCTTGATTTGTGGTATACCAATGAGACGCTAGATACTGGACTAGACTGCAGTCAGCTGGGCCCCTACGTGATAAATCTTCAATTGGTTGTCTCTAACAGCAGAAAAAAAGGGCAATGCCATAGAGCATGACGGGAAAATTCCACAGTGATACCATCTTGGGGTGGGCAAGTTCTCAGGAGAGTTTATAGTTGGCATTTTATTTCCTTACAAATAAGCAAATAAACAAATATCTCATTTAAAGGTGCCTCAGAACACAACCAGGGTGATTTTTTCCCAAATCCTTCATATTTCAACATCTTTTTGTTATATTGAAAGCTGGGAAAACTATGCAAACCAATCCACAGCCTTTTCACTTCAGGGAGACCTGGGCTCAGATTATGTGCTTCTGAAGGTGACTTTTCTTCCCCTGCTGGCCTGGGGTGAGGGAGGCAAAAGCATCCCCATGGAGTGAACTGAAGGTTTGACACGAGAAAGTGCTCATCTTTGGACCTTCCTAGAGCAGCAGCCTTTTTATTCTGATTGGATCTGCAGAAAATAATAACTCTGAGGGTCTCAGACAAGCATTGCTTATCTTCTTTTATCTATTGGCCTGTTTGGAAAATAAAATTAATCTGCAGCAGATGAAAAGCAAGCACAACAGGCATCTGCTACAAGTATCAAGGGATCAAAGATACAGAGCCTTCATGTCTTTTATTTTTTTCACAAGTTCACTATTCCCATTAAATTTAAAAAAGGAACGATACAAGAGAAGCTATTTTTATGGGAGCTATTTTTATTTGCTGTATCAGTTATAATTTCTCTCATAGCTTTCATATAGATACCACCACCCCCTGCCCCCCGCTAACACACACATTCCCTTGCTTAAATGATAAAGTATGATGAGCACTTTTCAGTGATGAATATCAGCTGCTGTTCTAATAAATGCAAAAAAGGATCTTGGGAAAGCACAAAGTAGGGGTGGAGGAGAAAAAAGAAAGAAAGAAAAACAAACCAAAAAACTGAATAGAAGGAGAAAAAAACTCCACCACCTTGGAACTGTAAACAGCAAGCAAAGCTGAAGTCCAATGCCATAGTGCCCCCTGCTGGGAGATCTTAGAAGTGGCGTCTTGCAGACAGCAAATCGGTCTCTGACCGGTCACAGAAAGGGGACTTTGTGTTTTTTTAAGGAGTCACTTTAGTAAAAGGAATATGTGTGTATTGTTATCTATTTCCTTTTACACAACCAAGATTGGGAGTGAGAATGGGGACGGGGACCGGTAGTATTGGGTTATGTGTAAATAATCCAGAGCCCATTATGAGAACTAGGCCTTGTTGCCGGCTCCTCTATGTTCTTAGTGATATTGCTCAAAGCTCTTTAAGCCTCAGATCCTCATCTGTAAAATGCACGTAACAATAATAATTCATCCATTTAATGCAGAGGGCTCTTGCAAAAATGAGATTACCCAGGGGGAAAAAAAACCCACTTTAAATGTTCTAGCACTAAGCAAAATGAGTATGAATTTAGTAAGTCTGGGGGAGAAAGGACACTTCCATTCACAATTAAACCAACTTCTCCTAGAGTCATAAGAAGGTGCTCCAGGCTGGACACACCAGGCGTTGTCATCATGCAAATAGACATTCAAATTCCTAAAGCATCACCTGATTTCTAAGGACTCAGCATTATCTTTGATTTCCATAACCATTGCTCAAAATTTTATTTCAAAGAATATAGTATACACTTAAAGGGGTCACTACCGGTTGATGAACAGAGAGATGGGGACGGGTAAAGGAGATTAAGGTAATTTCTTACACTCTGTAATCACTGCTGTCTAGCTTTTGGTTCTATGCTTTTAGACCAACAACATCTCATCACCTGGGAGGTTGTTAGAAACACAGACTTCAGGCTTCAACCCAGGCTACTGACTCAGAATCTGCATTTTAACAATTTCCCCAGAAAATTGTTATACACATTCAAGTTTAAGAAACTCCACTCTGGACTCTTTAGGCTATAAATTCTCTCTGGCTATATATATACATCAGTTGATATCTAATAAGCATTTACAGAATAATATTTTTGGCTTGGCTTTATTTTAACAGTATATTGACAACTACTTATAAAAATGAGGCTGGAAAGAAAACTGTGGTAAAGGATAATTCATTTTCATGAATCTTAACAGAATATAATAAAATGATTTTTATAAACATAATATCATATAACATTACTTCAAAATATTTTATAGCTTTTTAGTACAAATTTTAATATAATTCTTACATTGGCAATGATGCATGCATACTTTATATTTGCTTGTATTACCTGTGCTGATAGAACTTTAAAATGCAAATTATATAAGTAGAAGAGAGTTTAGAAGGTCAACTCAAGTCTAATCAGATTTTTGAAAAAACCTAGTTAAGTTTTAGCTTTCACTAAAGATATAATCTACCTAATCTATAAGATGTTCTGAGTTGCTGGAACTAAATCATCCTACTAGCAACAAACAGGGCCAAAATTATCCAGGCACAATTTTAAAGTGATCCAAACTTGGAAGACGTGTGGGCAGGTGTGAGAATGGAATCCATTCCCTCTTTACACCCACCTTCCCCCCACCCCCTGACACACACACACTTGCTCTTTTTCCTTTAGGTGTTTTTTCCCATAGCTATGTTCTGAATAATAGGTTAAAATACTTTAATGCCAGTGGTTCAGCCAGGATAGTCCCTGTATAACCAGCTCTTGCTATAAAATTATTAATTCTTCTCCTTTTCTTTAGTACCTTGGCTGGGGGTGAGTGAAGACACCCGATTAAACCAGCTCACACTAAGGAATGTGGACGCTAACAGTTTTCTGTAACCTCCTAATGGGGATCCACAAAATTTTCAGGATAATTCATATACTGAAGTGAAAAGCTCCTAACTGGAACTTCATGTACTTTAAGGAATGAAGAGTTTCAGATTTGATGGGGAAGAGATTTAATGTAGGCTCTGGCTACAGAAGTGATGTCTCTGGGTTATCTCCTCGAGTAATAGCAGAAATCCCTAAAATGATGGATTTCAGAATTTATGGAGTCTCTTTCTCTGAATTTGTCATTGGAAACATTAAAAAAATATGTGCCCTGCACTAAAGTTGGATACTGAAGATCAGGAAATGTTTTGAGGAGGTGCTCTTAGAAGTATAGGAATTTTGACTGTCTGCTCAACTGGAGGGAAGCTTTTTAGGACAGGACAAGGAACTTCACCCGGAGAGTACCAGGGCTTCCGATCTGTCCCCTCTACTAATCCGAACCCAGTACCAGGCACACGGGCACAGGCTATTGTGCCCATATCTCTTAGGCTCTTCATATTGGCTCTCTTGTCTCTTACCTAAAGCTTTGTTTCCAGATGCTCTTGACAAATGTTCTGGTCCAGGAAAACTACCCCTTCCCCAACTTACTATGCTAAGAAGGTGGACTTTTAAGAGAGGACAGAATGTGTGTGATATTTCCTATCATTCCGCCCTTCACAAATCTTTTATGTAGACACTATATCAGGCCTGAACTACACGATATACACAACTTCTTGTAGCTTCCATTTTAAGTAAGATCTTAGGGATTTTTCCACTTCTCCATTTACAGATAGATGTCTATTGACACAGAAAAGTTTCTTTGTCAATGTTCAGTGGAGATGTAGGCTCATTGCACATGCCTGCTGAACATAGGAAGCAAAGACTTTTTATAAAAGGGAGTTGGGGACAACATAGAAAAGACAGTGCTATGGCAAGCAATGGTGTCCCTTCAGCTCAAAGGCTGGATTTGACTTATACACAAACTCTAAGAACTGGAAATGAACCGAAAATGCCTTAAAGACAACACAGACTTCCAGGGACACTGGGATTTGCTTAGCATGCAGAAAAGACTGCAAAGAAAATAAATAAAAATGCTTTTCCATGATGTAAAAGTAATCCACATGTTGTTCAGAACCCAATTTGGGGATTTAAACAAACCTAGTTTTCACCAGAGCATATTTTCTATTCCCTATCTGCTTGCTTTCTTTCAAACCTCTCTTACTTTTTCTTCAATCCCATGGTATAGCAGGAAGCAAATAGAGCTGGGAACCAGAAGACCTAGTGTTCACTCATGTTGACTCCTGCCTCACACGACTCAAACTCAGTGGTTAAATTCCCCAAGGAATCAATCACATTTGTATGACAGAGATACTGTACTCTAACTATAAACAGTGATTATAGGAACAATGATAATAGCTAACTTAATAAATACTTCCTAATTGTCAGTCATTGTTCAAGGTGCTCTAGATGTTTACATTGATTTAATCCTCCCAAAATCCTCACGGCAGGTAACATAATTATCCCCATTTCACAGACAAGGAAACTGAGGCACAGATTGATAAAATCACCTGCCCACGGCTATGCAGCTGGTGTGCAGTGGAACCAGAATGTGAGTTCAGGGGTCTTGCTCCAGAGCCTATAGTTTTTCATGTTAGTCCTCCTCTGATACCTTTTCAGTCCCTGATTTTTATTTCACATCATGTTTTCCCCCTGTTTTCTGCTTTCTATAAACTCTAATACCTCTAGCAGTAAGTCTTTAAATAATGGTTTCACATCTATTGGGGGAGAGATGATGGGAAAACCACCATAAAACATGATGGAACTTTTGGGAGAAGACACAGTCATAAATTTCATCTACTAAATAACAGAAGAAACAAAGAAGAAAAGGTTAACCCTTTAGGAAAAAAAAAAAATATATATATATATATATATATATACTTTTAAAGTCTATATGGATCTTTTGTGAAAAACGCAAAGGAAATGTTAAATAAAATGGTCTTAATTGTCTTTTCCAAAATGTGGTTCCTTATCTCTTGAGTATTTTGTTGACAGCAACCAAATTCTACTTTGCTTTAATGACCTCCACTTTTCAATAAGAAATCCTATCTTAGCATAAATTTTACTGTTTGATTCTGCAGTCAAGAGGACCCCTCATGGCCACGTCTAGCCAGATGTCAGTAGGATCTAAGTGAAAAGGCAGGAAAGGAAAATTATATTCATTATAAACTCATGACATACCAGGTATTAGGGATGTCCATGTGCATAATTCATAACTGTGAGTTCAGCATTTCCATTTAATACAGAGACAGTGAGGGCACAATATTTTTTCTCTGGTTTTTATCTGATGACTAATTCTGCTCCGTGTACTTCTGAAACCATTAGCTAAAAGGAATAATCTGTTTGGGAGATAGTCTACAAACCAGTTTATAAATCCAATCCTCAAATGCAATTTTAACCTATGTAGTATTCCTTTTTCACAATGAATTTATGAAGTTCAATTTGTGCATTGATTGATCATTCTGGGATGTAGGAAGACCTCAACTCACAATCTTGGGAACTTGAACACTGACTCCAGTATTTACAACTTTATCCATCACATCTGGATCACAGAGAATGGAAAGGGAGGCTATTTCCTGTAGACACTAGGATAAGCCTATGGATGTTATTCTTTATGCATCTTTTAAAAATTACTAAATTTTTTAAAAATTATGAAAAATTTTAATTATGAAATTCAAATGGTCTCTCTTCTAACCTGACAAATGATGGGAAAACCTATATTGTTTCTATACTCTTCCTCATCTCTATAAAAAGATTTACTTTAAAAAACATGTGTAACATTTTCTTTCTTTGCTGCAAGGTATCTTTAACATTTCTCTCATCAACCTTCCACTTTTCTGCTCAGAAATGTATAATGACTTCTCACAAGAAATGCTACCATTATCCCTTTTGTATATGTAAACTATCCAAACTTTAAGATGCAAATAAAATTCTGTCTCAACTTACTTTGTTCGGCCTCACTACTCTCATCCCCCTCTTAAATATTGCGGCCTTTAGTCTCTGTTCAAGGCTCGTGCTTCATCGTATTCTTATTTGCACTGTCTTCTCATTCTTTTTATACTTGTCTTTCCCATCCAATTAGATTACGTGCTACCTAAAGACAGCAGACTCAATAAATATGCGCTGTCCTTCACATATTCATTCAGTAAGTGTTTTCAGTGTGTACCATCTATATGTCCATCTGGCAAATAGAATAAATTAGTTATAATCCCAGCCCTCCAAGATGACACTATCTAGAGTGAGAAAGTCAGGCCAGAATAAGGGGAAACAGTTCTAAGTCCCACTATAAGGAATACAAATTAGAGTCCACAACAGATGAACACAAGAATTTCCAAGCAGTAATGAGAATCCGGTTGAGGTTGTGCTTGGCACATAATCACAGTAATAAAGAATATTTATGGAGCATTTACCATGTGTACAAAATGTATTATTTCATTTAGTCCTCACTACAACTTTAGGCACTGCTTCTATCTTCATTTCACCAATGATGCAAAGGCAGCTGAAGAGGCAAATGTCTGCACAAGTTTGCACAGCCTCCGCAAGGCAGCCCGGGCTCCGTGGAACAAACCGGCTCTGAGGTGGCTTCAATCACTGCGCTATTTCTTCTTGCTTAGTTGATGCTCTTCAAGTGTTTGTTGAATGAATGAGATTAGAGAGTATGTGACAGCCATGAAAAAAGTATTCTTCGACAGACCCCAAAGTCTAAGGCCCCCAAACATTTTGGACTAACGTAGATTTTGTGTGTATGTAAACATACAAATATGTTGGAAAATAATCTACTGTTCATATTGTACTTTGTTTGCCTCTTCCCTTCCAATAGCTAGCGGTAATGGGTGGGTATGCTTTATGCCACTTCAAGTCAACTGTCTCACCCTCTCTCCCACTTCTATTTCTCTCTATATGTATATATTCTTAATCTGATTGTACCTTCTCAGAACAATATGAATAGAATGAGGAGACTAAATAGAAACTGCTAATACAAGAACTGAGAAGAGAAAAGACAATGTTGACAAGCGGGATTTTTGAAGTGGCATTCTGGTTTATCTTTTGGAGGGTGTTGTTTATGGACCTGCTTGAGTCTGGTGCCTACCAAAGCCAAAAAAGCAGCTTTCCCCTGATTTTTCTCCTATATGATCTCCATGTGGACTCCAAATGCTTAACCCTCCCTGCCAAATGTTGTAAAAATCTGTCTTTTGATCTCACAGATGGAAAACACTTATTAGTTTATGAAGCTCATCCACCTTGGGAGAAAAGCAACTCACCAAACACCATTCTCACCAGTCTTAGAGTTTCAAGTCCTCATAGATGTTCTGACCAAACCCGCTCGCCCTTCTTTACTCATGTGACTTCCTAAGCCAGTAGTAACAAAAAAAGCCCCTTTGCTTCTGTTTGGCTCCTGATGGTCTTGGGTTAAGATTCTCCTGCAAACAAAGCCTGCTTATCCAGCAGTGCTCTCAGGCAGTGTTTTAGTACAAGAGGAACTGGCCCTTTGCATCCCTAGGCTTGCTGCTGCTGTTTAGTTGCTCAGTCCTGTTCAACTATTCAGGACCCCATGGAGTGCATCCCGCCAGGCTCCTCTGTCCATGGGGTTCTCCAGGTAAGAATACTGGAGTGGGTAGCCATTTCCTTCTCCAGGGGATCTTCCCAACCCAGGGACTGAACCCACGGCTCCTGCGGCATCTTCTGCATTGGCAGGCTGATTCTTTACTGCTGAGCCACTGGGGAAGCCCATAACTAGGTTTTCCATTCCCCAAATTATAAAACTAAAGAAATATATGCAAGCATTATCTTCTTTCATTGTAACAGCATCATCTGGACCAGTTTAAACCTTCCAAATAATAGACAATTATTTACACAGGTGTTAAAGACTTGGAATAAGAAGCATCCTTTTTGATTTCACTTCCACTATCTCCAACTTATTTGGTTTTCTGGATTTTACCTTCCCAGATGACACAATTTAAGTTCATTCTAATAGTCTCAAGAGAGAGAATGTAGAGTACTTTGTCAACATGTGCAAATGATTAAATTTCCTACGAGATGAAATTATGTTATCTGACAGATTATGATTAGGCAATTATTTATAAGTGGACAGATCTTTTTTTTCAAGGTTTTAACATGCTACTCTTCAGCTAATTAAAAAAAAAATGCATTGCTCTTCATTAGCAACAGGACAGAGACTGCAAGCCTCCCTCCATTCTGACTTGAAATGCCCACTCGACCTCATCTTGACGTTCCTACAGGACCCTTTTACTCTTGCCATGCTGTTCTCTGTTCTATGCCCTTCCCTTCAGTCCCTGACCTGATACTTCTCTTCTCTATCCCTCCCTGATCCCCTGCATTCAGGTAAGGATGCAGAAACTCCACAATCCTATTCTCTGATTTAACAAGTAATTTTTAAGACCTCTGCTAGACACTGACGATAGAACAAAGGCAAAACAAAACAAAACAAAAAAAAACTAGAGGATCTCTCTAGATTACTTTCTTTCCTGGCAACAGTCAATAGGACTTGAAGGTCTGGCTGAAATTCACTCCCTCCCTAAAGCTTTCCCTGCTGTCTGGCCTATGTACGTCCCTCCACTTCTGAATGCCTATTGTTCTTATTTTCTAAAACATGCATGTGATACTTGTGGTACCTTCATCTATTCTGAGCCCATTTTGTAACTATTGGCTTCTCAGAACTCTGCAGGATGTCAACTGCACATGTGTGAGGCATGTATATATAGAGTGTCGGCAAAATGCTCATGCTGGTTTTTCCAATAACATCTTGCAGAAAAACTCAAACAAACTTATTGGCCAAACCCATATATCAACAAATGCTTGTTCTACATTGTATATTCCCAGGTTAATGTCTGGAGGCAGAGACTATTCACACACTCATTCTCTCTCACAAAAGCCAGCGTAGTATGTACTCAGCAAAATGAATGAATAAATGAATAATTGTGCTTTGCATTCCCATAAATATTATTTTATATATTAGTGCATATATAATATACATAAAATTCACATATAATGTGAATGTAATAACACCAAGTATATCAATATACTGTGAAAATTATGAAGATAGCTGATGCTGGACTTCAGCAAAGTTCAAAGCTATTAAATTTGGAAACCGTTCCTAAATATTCCAGAAATAATTTACAAAAATGTTATTAAATCTCACAGATACCATTAACCTTTCCCATCACTCCCTTGCCACTCTATAACTAGAAGTATTGCAAATGCATTAAATATGGTTTTCCAAGTAAAAGACAATGATACAACACACAGAATGACAGAAAGGGACAGCTTCCTAGAAACAGAGTATGCAATGAATTTTCTTACTTCTTAAAAATGAAAAAGGAGACAATTATATTAACTGGAGGTCTTTGTATAAAATCAGAATACCAAGAAGGTTCACATTAAATCAATTAGAGTTAGAATTATTTTTAACTCCACAGATTAATCCATTTTCCCATTCACAGAACTCATTTCTTTGTTCTTTGAACTTTAGCAATCAGAACCCAGAGGTTACAGTAGAAGCTATCTCTTTCCATGGCTTACATGGAATTTAATCACTGTATTTTCACCTCACTTGTTTGACAAAGTACACTGTGGATTGGTTGAAACAAGCTGTTTCATAATGTGACTACTGGAAGCTGTGATGAAGATATCATTTGTTCCAACATGTCTGGAGCACACTGCAGAGGTTCTGTGGACGTTCTGATGAAGCTTGGATAATGATGTGAATTGAATCCTCAGATCCATAGCATATTAAGCTAAAGCCTCACTAGAGGCATGTGGCTCTAAGCCAGAGGAACATGTCTCATCTGCTATTTACATCTGTTTGAATCACCAGATTTTAAAAATTTGAACATGAAATAAGCTACTGTGTATAAAACATAAAGGTCTATCTGTAATTCACTAAGTAGCATCATAAATCATTATAAATATTGACTCCAGGGCCAATATTTTATCACTCATAGTTACTGTACATTTTGCATTAATTCAGGAGGATCTCATGACATAGTTCCTCACACTGTGAAATGTCCAATTATGTAATAACATAAGGCAAAATAGACAAAACTTGTAGGAGTTTATTAGTTTTGTCACTGTGAATGACTTTCAAATTCTCTATTCCTACTTTATGAGTGATTATTAGTAGTTATCCAACAGTATGAAAAATAAATCTTGGAATAAATGCTAATTGATTAGAAATAATAAAATCTATTCAGTGTGAATGCTATTGATTAGAAATAAATGCTATTGATTAGAAAAAACCAAATCTATTCAATATGAAGAATATAGACATGTTTTAAATAATTCTCCTTAGGTAGTTTATCATCAGATTATTTAATACCAAAAATTGCTTCTGATTTCTCTGAACTCAGGATTTTGGGGAAAGCAGAGCCTACTGTGTGACCCTGTATATGTGTGTCTGTGTGTCTGTAGAGTGTGTACAAGCATGCACAAGTGTACGTATTAAATTACTCTAAGGACTTCAAAATCCAAAAATGGCATGAAAACAGTACATTCAGAGACGTAGTTAATGTAAAAAATTTAACCTGAAGATTGAAGTTATCTTTATTTATTCATCTCTATCTCTGTAACTATCTGTGTATATCTTTGCCTCCTTTTATTTCTTGCACATATTAGGGAAATTGGAAGACTGAGAAACTGAAAAACAATGGAAGGAGTTATACAGAAATATGGGCTGAAATATGTTTCTGAGATAAGAATAAAAGAATAACAGAATAGATAGAGAATTGAAAGGCTCCAGATGGGACACATATATATCAGAAAGCTGTAGGCGAGCCACGAGCAAGGTTGCTTTATTCATTCAACAGGAGTCTGTTCAGTGACTACTCCATGGCAGCCATGTCCTGGGCACTGGGGATCCCACAGTAAGCAATATGGGCAACACTGCCTGTCCTCAATAAGCTCACACTCTACGGTAGGGAAATAAGCAAGAAAGAAAATAAATACGCTTTGTAGTAAAACAGATGGCCTTCTATTCTGTGGGACAAAATAAAGCAGTAAAGAGAGAGGGAGATTTGAAAGTTGAGGAAGCGACTCTAAGTTTTAACAGAGTCATTGGAGCAGACCTCATTGAGAAAATGCACTTTAACAGGGAAGGAGACAGAGGAAGACAGTGGAGGGGAAGGGTGGGGAAAACAAGCGGAAGAAGAAGGCTGGGGAGCACCGATGAGAAGGTTGGCCTCCACGTCTCTTTAGATAAATTGAGTTCCCTCTATTTCTCCTGGGTGACCTCCCCAAATATACCTTTTTAGCTTCATGTCCACTTTCATTCATTTTAGAGTTAATGATTTTTATTTCCCTCCTCTTTTAGGAGAAAGATGGAAATAAACATTATAACTTTTCATTAGTAAGATATGTGTGCACCTTTCGGAGAAAGCTATATTTGGCACTTTTATAATGAAATCAATCTATGATGTGTAAGCAGTTTCATTTCATACTCTTAATACAAAAAAGAAATGTGACAGCTTGCTTTTTACTGTTACCTCTAGAATTCACAGAGGGATCTGCCCATTGAGCTCACCTTTAAGAAGGAAAGATATTATGATTGAATTTCAACTCTGCCTCTAGTAATGTTACAGCAAGAGCCAGAACCATTTCTCCTTACAAGCAGAAGCCCAGCTGTGGGCTGTTTCCTCTGCATTTGCCTGCCTCCCCACCTCCAAGAAGAAGAACTTACATAAATAAATAAAGGCCAAGTGCTCCAAATCTGTTTGGACATTTGAAACAAAAGAGATTTAAGAAACCGAATGATGAACTAGATGTGAAAATATCTGAATAGTGTAAATATTCTATTGAATAGAGGATATAAAGGGCAGTTTAGAAAACCCTTTTCACTTGTCCCTGTGTTTATTGCTGAACTAAAACTTCTGCTTCTCTGCTAATATTAATAGATGGCAAAATTACCCTGGTCTACTTTCTAGAGAAAGTAGACACCCGTGATTATTTTTTAGTCTTTATATTGAATTCCTTATAATATTGCTTCTGTTTAATATTTTGGTTTTTTTGGCCATGAGGCATGTGGGATCTTAGATCTGCAACCAGGGATTAAACCTGCATTCCCTGCATTGGAAGGTGAAGTCTTAACCACTGGACTGCCAGGGAAGTCCCTATGATTTTTGGCAATGTCTAAAACCCTTGAATTCTGCTTGGTCCTAAGGACTACCATTCTGCTTTAAGAACTGGCATTTTGCTTGGTAGTCGAATAATACTTAGTTCAGAAGACAAACTCCATGCTTACACAGAGGCTGATGACTCAAAACTCAACCTAGCAATCATAATCTACAGAAGTGTAAAAATACTTTGGAAAGATTTGGGAGGGGCAGGTAATTTGCATTGCAGGGAGTAAGCAGGCAAGGCTTTCTTGAGACCACAGCATCTGAATGGAGGCCTGGAAAGTGAGTAAAGATTAAAGAAATGAAGAAGCATATTGAGGAAATAACATGTGCAAAGTCCAAAGAGTGCTTAACTAAGAAACTATGAGAAGCTCAGAGGTGTAAAGAGGAGTGTGAAGTATGAAAAGGGGATGAGGCTCAGGTGGGGCTGCTGAGGTAAAAAGGCTGGATGATGGCCCTGTGGGTCAAGTAGAGGATGACCATCCTGAAGACCAGGTGGGGGCTGGGTACTAGGCAGTAGTGAGCAGGAAAATGAAGTGACATTTTCCAAAGATTACTGGTTCCAGGAGTCTACTTAAGAGGTCACCTTGATGATGATCTGAAGCACCATAAAGTCTGGAGAAGGGGAAAAATGGATGTTTCCTCTTGTATTCTAGTTATTTATAGGATGAAGCCAGTAGCTGCTGGAAAGTGAAGGAAGGAGAGGGTCTCTGTTTTGGACCACTGAAAGCAAACCTCTTCTTATAGCAAGCAATAATCATCACTGAGCCTTGAATGGGCGATTTTAAACTGTACCTGCCCATGAAGCATCACCCAGAATGAATTTGGCTCACACTCATTCCTCAAACACATTGCCTCCCCTGCTGCTGCCTTTTTAAATATGCTGATGTTTTTATTTTTTGTGTAATGATATCCCCTGGAGGAAGAAATGGTAACCCACCCAAGTATTCTTGCCTGGCGGGACACAGTCCACGGGGTTTCAAAGAGTCGGACGCAACAGAGTGACTGAGCATACACTCACACAATGGTATCACGTATTGATCCATCATTAACCCTCCAAACTAAGACAGTCGTTGATCAACATGAATAAGATGCCCAAGAAAGGGAGTGTTCTTTGCATTTGGAGGTAGTTGGCAAACAGTTGATGCTTTGATTAGGGCCTTCCTAGAAACCCCAGTGCATTTTGATTAGGTTGATTATCATTTATTTCTTTTCTCTTTGACTTTATAACTGTTACTAAAAAGTGAATTTTAAGGAAGTTATGTCTTTGTATGGGCAAATTCCCTTTATAATTCACCCTATAGAACAAACTCATTCAATTGGTTAAGGATAATCAATAATATTTTTACTCCATTATCAACTTTTACAATGTGATAGAGAAATTATTCTCAAATGCAAAGACATATATATATAATATATATTATATATTATTACATATTATATACTGTACATATTAATATCTAGGATATTATAATCACAAAGGAGTTACAATATATGCAGCAAATCCACTAACCTACTGTAAATACATCTATGAACATGTATAAAGACATGTATAATTTATTATATTTATATCATAATCAAATATTTTAGTATTTTACTAAATACCTCATCTATTATTATTTTACAAATATTTTAGTATTTTAATTTTTGTAATTATAATCAGATTTTTATCATTTTTGTTGCAAAAGTCTTTTGATTCTACTTTGAAAATTCCCAAGTCAAGTATAAATATAATAAAGATAAAATATACAATTAACAGGGGATCGTGATTTGCAAGGCTGTCATCAAATTAATGAAACCAATGATCTTTGAGTCAGGCCTAGATATTTGGTGTCACACTTGATCAAGAAATTACTTCCAATCTTGATATCAGAAGTGTAAAATCATCCTACTATCAAGAACAAAGCTAACAGTAGAAGTCCCACTGCTATCCAAGTAACTTTTATTGACTTGTAATATCCTGCTGGTATTCTGGGTACTCAGTTACATTTTGGTCCAATTTTCTTTATTTTTCCATGTGCTTTTAGTGAAAATAAGGAAAGAAAGAGGGGAGAAAGGAAAAGAGGGAGGGAGGGAGAAAGGATACATTAAAAAGAACTTTGCATGGATGCAATAGTTTGTATAAGTTGGGAAATACTTAAATTTTATTCCTTTAAAATACTAAAGTTAAGAAAATAATGCTAAGTCACAAAACTGACAGAAAGCATCTATGTGTATCTCTTCTTAATATATGCTCTTATGAGAATGCTTTGTAAATTTCATTGTTAAGATAACGCACTTTTTGAAGCCTTAAGTTTATTTGGGACAAATAAGATAGAAATAGCTCTTCCTTATATCCCAGATAACACTCCTACATCGCACCAAATAAATCTGAACACACTAGTGAAACAGAAGTGACCAGGCCAGACTTACATGTGTAATGGGAATTTATATTAAAAAAGGCAAGAGAGCAGAGATAAAGGGGATTTGGGGAAGGAATAAAAATGATCAGACAACACAGAGAATTCTCATCCTTCTACAAAAATAACAGAACTAGAAGAGGGGACAGAAACAGATAAAGAAAACACTGAAAGGAGTAGAAGTATAGAAGGTATCCATGAAAAGTAAAACAAAGACAAAAACAAAAATCATGAGTAGTTTCTGTTGCAAGCAAAAGTTATTTTTGATTTTGTAGGCTCTTGCTGGATGGGAAAACCAATGTAGATGAGCCACCCATCCCCATGACACCTCACTTCATTTGTTTTCAGTATTAAGCTGACCATTTAAAGTATCTCACTAAAGAGCACCCTAAGGATCTGGTGATTTAACATCATGGAATAAAGAAAACCCTGTGCAACTCACATAACTTTCTGGTCACCCATAATTCCCTTGTGCATGCTGTAGTGAATCACAGCAAGGCAGTACTAAGGAAGCTCAGCCATGAAACGTTGGCCCCTATTTCGCTATGGTGAATCACCAGTGTTATCATACTTTATCAGCTAAAAAGGAACTCTTATGATGGTAAAAGGTGGTAGAATTCATAGTTAGCACTAATACAACAGGAATACATTTGAATTACTCCAAGCAAACAGCTGTTACTGGTCACCCTAGCCAGAACAGATGAGGTGGGTTTTTTTTCAGCAGTGTTCTAGCCCTTTAGCCTAATACATTCTTATTCAAATATCTTACAACTGACCTGTTGTTGCTAGATGGGGAAAGAGACTGTCTGATTTATGTCAAATGCAGAAAAGTTTGCCCCCCTACCTCTGTCACTCAGGTTTCATAATGTCAAAGGGCTTTTACAGTGAGGTTGTAAGATGTCACACTTCTACAAAGTTCATTTTGGTATCTGTTATAAGAAAAGCAATTAATTGTGGTTTTCCACTTTGCACGCTAAAATAGTAATTTTCAATTTCAAACCTTTTGCACATTTTGGTAAGATATAATTTTCATCCATTTCCCCCTCCCCCTTCACTTTCCAAGTGGAGCTACATTATAATATAAATTCATACAATATTAGATCAGTGAGAAAGTGAAGCCTTTCTTTTGCCTGTTAAGCAAAGAATACATCTTAGGAACACCATAAATCATGCTTGTCAGAGATTCAAAAGAATCATTCTGAATAGTCACCTTGTCTATTATTTAGAAAGTACATGAAACAATATAATTCAGTTGGGCTGCATGTATCTAATTTGCATATGGCTGTCTCTTTTTAATCTGAGTTTTCACAAAATGAATATAATTAGCAAGTTTCAATTTATCTTCAAAACCGCTGAACTATGTTGATTATTTCCAGGATGAAATCCTGTGGGCATTAGCATATTTGAACCCCTAAACAGAATGATTCGATGGATTTTTGTGGCTCAACAAATGAGTATTACAAGTTAAAAAGTGACGAACTAGTCAGCCATGCAAGATGCACAATTCTCATGAAGATTTTTTCCCAAATTTTTCCTTTAATGAAATGGGCAATTCAAGAAAACTACAAATGATTTGTGTGGCCAGCTTATTAGTTTGTGATCATCAATTTTCAAAGTAAGTAATCAAATTCTTTAGAGTCACTATATGGCTACATTCTTTGTGCTTCTCCAATTTGAGCACCTCTTCCCTCTTTCTCTCATATACACTCTTAAGTTGCAAATTTCTTACATAATGAATTATTTCTGACCTACATTCTCAAGGAGTGTATTTAGACTGAGATGTTTGACTTTAAATGAATGATGACGAGAGATACCACATTTAACTTGTCAGCTATAAAATAAAATGTATAATTTATAAGATAATATATTATTTAGTGATATCCAACTTTAAAAATGTGTACAATTCAAGTGTGTGGTTCTGATATGTTACAGATGTTAATTGTTCAAAGTGTAACATGATAATTGACATAATTTCCTCCCAAAATACCAATTTGTGAGCTCATGAATTCTAACTATAGCCTAGAGTTAAAACAACAATAAATCATTTAATACAGAACATGTATTACCACTGAGCTGAATATTTTTCCAGAGAAAGACAAACCATGAAAATTAAAAAAAAAAAATTGTTCGTCTCTAGAACTGGCATTATCAGAAACATTTTAGTACATATGGAAGGAAGTACCTGGACTTTGAGACACCAAGCTCAAGCAAGAAATTTCATGATGACCCACTTTTCAATTGAAGCCGTCATTTTAGTCTGGCTAATCCAATTTTGTTTGTAGCATTGGCTATATGTTGCTCTAGTCTAGATTTTGTATTCAAAACACACAGGCACTGCAGGAAATTTCACAACCTCTAATCAATCTAACTAAATTACTTATCTAAGTGCATATGAAGGTTTGAAACATGATGTGCTTGTTTCTCAGAGAATTGCTGGTTTGACCACAGCGAACCAGAACCATAAATATAATAAGTAACACAGAGCTAAAGCTGAGAGGCAGATCAGCTAATAGAAGACATACACCAGGCAGTCACACAGAACTATCTTTAGACATAAAATATGTGCAAAAATTTCCCCAGACTTCCTGACCACTCTCAGTTCTATATGTAAGTTGCCTTAGCCTGAGCTCTGATGTTATACTGATTGTCCTTAAAAGTCACTTTAAACCTAGCATATTTCTACAGAAAACAAGTACCTCAAACTACAAAAACCAAAGCCTTGAATTCAAATCTCACCACAGTCTGGCATAAACTAATATTTCCATTATCCCAGTTTTCTGCTTTGAGTGAGTCCCCGACAACTCTGAAGTATTTCTCCATTCCTCGGTGAAACATATTCCTCTCCTGCCCTTCTATATTTGCTCAAGCTCTCTCTTTTTCCTGGAATTCTGTCTTTACTTTCATATTGTTGAATCTGTGGTTTTTCATCTGACTTATCTTACTCCTAGATCCAGAAGTAAGCCCTTGAAAGCAGAGATATGGTTGCATTTCTCAGTTTGAAAACTGTATTTGTGAACATATTGTGCTGTGCTGTGCTTAGTTGCTCAGTTGTGTCTGACTCTTTGTGACCCCATGGACTGTAGCCTACCAGGCTCCTCTGTCCATGGGGACTCTCCAGGCAAGAATGCTGGAGTGGGTTGCCATTTCCTTCTCCAGTGAACATACTGAGAGTTCTCAAATGATTGAGGCTGATCAAATCCTCTCCTATCAACTCTCTTTTCCTTTGGTTGTCCATGCCCTGCCTCAGTGACTTTCCCTCAGCAAAAAGTGCTGGTGTTTCTCTGTCAGATGACCTGTCAGTGCCATCTCCCTCTGTGCCCCTGATGGACTATCTACCTCTAGCAACTGCAAGACAATTCTCCTTAACAAGGTAAACTACTAGAAAGGAAACGGAAGACAACAGGGCACCTACTCCATTGTTCTGGAAAGGAAATCAGAAATGGAATATGGAAAATGTTCTCCTCATTAATTTATTAGTCAAAAATCTTTTCTGAGCACCTATTATGTCTATGAGGAGCAGAAGCTATAGTAATGAATAAGCCAGAATCCCTGCCCTTGAGAGTTTGCATTTCTGTCTTGGAGGTGGTTAGTGGTAATAGGGAGACAAACACTAATGCATCAAATAGTGAAGATAGTCAATGTTATTAAGGAAAACAAAGCATAATAATAACAATAAAGGTAGCCAAGGGTCAGAAAAGAGCTCTCTGAAGAGATGACATCTAAGCAGGGATCAGAAGATGAGAGCAAGCCAGTCATTCAGGCAGCTGGGTGATCACTGTGGAGTCTGGCATAGCGAAAGGCAGGTGCAAAGGCCTGAGGTGAGGTCCAGTTTGCCCCATTCCAGTGAAGGAGTCAGACTGGCTCACTGCAAGGTTTAGAGAAAGAGTACAAGTGAGGGTGAGGGTGTGTCCAAAAACAGCCCACAACAATTGATGACAAAGCCCCAGGAAAGGTCAGTGGTCATCATCTGTGGTACTAAAGAATGGTCTCTTTATACGTGACAGCATAAGTCCTACTTGATTTAATTAATCAGATGACCTCTACTAGCACTTTATATAATGCTTAATTCTAGGCTAAGGTTTGTAGGAAATTCAAGAATATTGGAGAAGGAAATGGCAACCCACTCCAGTATTCTTGCCTGGAGAATCCCAGGGATGGAGGAGCCTGGTGGGCTGCCTTGTATGGGGTCGCACAGAGTCAGACACGACTGAAGCGACTTAGCAGCAGCAGCAGCAGCAGCAGCACACCCATCTCTAATGAATTTAAGACCTGGATTCACATCTGCACTAAAAATCTGCTTGATTGGCTTGCATCAGAGATGGCTTCTTTGCTCTGATTCTAATTTTCTGCCATTGTATTAACTCGTTGCTGACAGATTAAAATCAGTAAATACAAGTTATTTCTTATTATGTAGTGTAATATTGTTTAAAAATGAGGCATCTCAAATTCATTCACTAATGCTCTTCAGTCTTTTTAGTAACAAATGGGGAATCTTCTCACTTTGATTTAAAGTTTCTTAACTATTTAGAAACAAGATACTGGGTCTCAGTAAAAAAAAGAAAAAGAAAGTCTTGCTGAGAAACAGGCTGTAATTTGTAGCACCACTTCAGGCCATAGCATGCATTTTGCTAGAAAAATTAAAAAATGCCAGACTTCAATGAGCATGCCACTGTCTCCTGTGCTCTTTTGTGATAGAAATAATTAGCTTTAAACTGCCTTGTCAAGATCTTAAGATATAAAACTGAAACAGGATGCTTCTATCATATGCTAGTAGTTGCTATTAACAACTGGGGAGCTGAGGCTTTATACTGGAACAAACTCTTTGTTACATTCTGATCAATGTCTTGCCTGAGAGTACAAGCCTTCATTTAACCTACATGTCTGGATACCTGAGAAGTTCCCCTTATGGCTTGTTTAAATTATTAACATCCATTCCACTAGGCAAACTTCCTATCTCATAGCTTCTGTCTAGCTGCTGGCTTTATAATCTGCAAGTTACTCTTTGTCTTAATGCTCATCCCAGTGGCAATCCACTCCAGTACTCTTGCCTGGAAAATCTCATGGGCGGAGGAGCCTGGTGGGCTGCAGTTCATGGGGTCGTGGAGAGTCGGACACGACTGAGCGACTTCACTTTCACTTTTCACTTTCATGCACTGGAGAAGGAAATGGGAACCCACTCCAGTGTTCTTGCCTGTAGAATCCCATGGACGGGGGAGCCTGGTAGGCTGCCGTCTATGGGGTCGCACAGAGTCAGACATGACTGAAGCGACTTAGCAGCAGCAGCAGCAGAGACAGAGATGGGAGAAAATATGTATAGTATAATAAAGGCAGAATGAGGCCATGGTTTGGTACTGCTTAATCTTTGTAAATTAAGGGCGTAATGTTGAATCCTAAACACTTTCTGTTCAAGGTTTTGTTTTTCTTTGCAAAATTCTTTGGCTGGCTCCCTGTGATACATTTAACACCTCTTTTTCTTGTGAGTTTGATCTGAAGATTTCCAAAGACGCATGATGCCTCTGAGATGAAGAGGTGTGCTTGACACAGGTCACCCCTGACAGGGGACTGCTGACAGACCACTCACCTTTCCAAGAAGCACCATTCTTTCCTAGAGTCCCTTGAACATCACTTTAGTTCTATTCTTCAAAAGCAGAAAATGTAGGCTACAATAAAGGAGGCCCACTGGGCAGGCCAAACTGTGGACATCCTTATCTCATCCCACCCTTTGCATCTTTCAATGATCCTGGTTGCAGAGACATTTTAAAATCTTTTCAGTAGGTAACTGTTTGTACTCAGAGCTTTTGTGGTGCCTGAAATAAAATGATATTATTGGAAGGATATGAGTCATGCGCATCCTGGTAAACCCATCCTGTCTCTTTTGATTTTCTAAACTACTTTGTGGAAATTCCAAGTTTTACTTTTCTCAGTAGAGAAGCTTATGAGGCTAACTTTCTGAGATAGAACTCCAAGTGCTCAAGCTTAAAGGGCTGTGACATGCCACCAATTGTGTTTTTCAGTTTACTGCAACTACAAGAGACTATTTAGGTGAATGATCTAATTCTACTATTAAAGCCATCCAGCACAGATGACTTTTATCAATTAAAAAAATTATCATCCTACTATCCGTTTTCAGAGGAAGACAAACATTGTTTAATTCACTTAATGTAACAAAAATCCTTCTAATAGTTCATCTAACTTTTGATTTATCTCAAACAAATTTCAAAAAGCACACATACTCTGCACAATTCTACAGCAACACAGTGGGTTGCATCTTGTTTTTCACATTCACACATCCCAGTACACAATGATATTTATTTGAGAATGGAGAGAAATTTCAGAAGCATAACAGAGTTCCACCATGACAATTTCCACATCTAATGTACCAATTCTTTAGAGGTCAGTCTTGGAAAATCTTCTCTCTCATTTTCCCTGAGGGAAGCAGTTATTTTTGTTGCATTCAGCTCTGAAAAATTCCACTGCAAATTCAGTCTCTGACCCATGCCAAAGAACAGAATGCATGCACCCAAACCTCAAGATGTTTTTATGATATAAAAACATTTCAGATGGACTCTATTTCACATACCACCCCATAATTGACAAAATATACATTCTCTTTGCCTCATGCAGTCTTTTTCTAAATTCACAGCCCTTCCTTCAAGATTTGGAAGTTTAAAATTGCATTGGACAGTGACAGCATTTAATGTACATGTAAGAAAAGAGACATTTGAACATTTTGTCTTCACATACCAAGACAATATATTTCATGCCAAACTTGCTACGTCTTGGTTCCTCCACTTTTTACTATTAGAGAGATAATCATTTTACAGAAAAATCTCACAAATTATGAGGATGAATCCAGATTATATGCTGCCTTGCCTAATAAACTAAATTAATCACATCATCTAAATCCATTTTTATAGTAATAGTAAAATAACTTTAATAATAAATAGTGCTCTCAGAAAATTATAGGTCAAATTAGAAGCTATTCGTTTGTAAATATATGAAGCTGTACAATAATAACTAAAATGAACTTAGTGAATGTTTCTTTAGGACAAATTATCAATATACAATTAGGTAACAGTTAATTTGGGGAGAAAAGCCATGCATTACTTATTCTAGGGAAAAAAATTGATAACTGATTAATACTTCTTACCTCTCTTGTCATATCTGGAAATAGCAGAGATGATGAGATTTTGTTATTCTGATCATATAGTCAGAGTATGTATGAACCATTGGGCTAATTTTCATTGTAGATTTCTATAACTGCAGGTTATCTTTTAGGGAGACATCAACAGAGGTTTGACATTAGTGGTTTAATTGCTACCTTCCTTTTTCCTTAACAAGTTGTGCTGATGCAATGAAAGCCAATTGGTAGGTCATCAAGTTCAACAGCAAGTTCAGAATGATAAATCTCTAATCCAAATCAATCTGGCAGAAGCCCAGCTGCTCTCGGACCTTGCTTCAATCACTAACTGTATTTTCTTTTGTTCTGTTGACACAATCCCAAGGGCGAGGAGTAGCATCTGCAAAATGAAAAACCTCATGCCCTATCATTCCCATTTTCTTGATATTTTTTTTTGCCATGAGAAAAAAATACCAATCTTCAGAGAGAGGTCTGAGGTTTAGAATTTGAAATTTAGAACATTAAATTTGAAAAATGGATAGAAGGACAAGTAATCTCTTTGCAGGAGGACAGAAGACTCTGGAATGGGTGCCCTAAGGTCTGATTCACTGTTTCACTTTCCTCTCCCTTATGGGCAAAGTTTTGCTGCTTCCTCTACCTAGAAGAACTCAATCCCCAAATTCTTTAGATCGTTGTGTTTCAAGAGAAGCTCTAGTAAGATGAACACGGGTTTTAGGAATTTTGCAGCAAGGGTGTCAAGGACCGTTTCGAAGTTCCAGAGGTGAGGTGTGATTAGCCTCGAGACGCCTCAGCGGAAATGGGCCTCATCTCGCCTGGAGGGGAGAACCTCCTGGATTTTCTCGAGTTGCGGCAGGTGGTCTCCAGTTACGACGGGGACCTCATGGACCTGCTCTGGTGGCCTCAGGAAAGGCCAGTCCCCATGCGAGTTGCTAGGGGGCCTCTCGGGATTCCTCTCCCTTCGATGCCGGGGCCTAAGACCTTGTGTAGTTAGATATTCACTTAATTTTATTTTTCCTAGAGAATGCTCATGTAAGACAGCTGCATATAAACCCCAGATCCCTGAGTTGAGTAGTGTCTTGGCACAAGATTAGAAGGGCAGTTTTCTAACCATGGAGTCAGGAAAGAAGATTGTCTTTGCTGACAGTCTGATATGCATTTGAAACTCTGAACATTTATTAGCTCTGAGGCTTTAAAAAACAATAAGAAAATAATAATAAATCTTCCTTTAGCACATTTGTTGGAGAAGGGAATGGCACCCCACTCCAGTACTCTTACCTGGAAAATCTCATGGACGGAGGAGCCTGGTAGGCTGCAGTCTATGGGGTCGCTAAGAGTTGGACACAACTGAGTGACTTCACTTTCACTTTTCACTTTTCACTTTCATGTATTGGAGAAGGAAATGGCAACCCACTCCAGTACTCTTGCCTGGAGAATCCCAGGGACTGGGGAGCCTGGTGGGCTGCCATCTCTGGGGTCGCACAGAGTTGGACACAACTGAAGCGACTTCAGCAGCAGCAGTAGCAGCAGCAGCAGCAGCAGCACATTTATCCCTAAGTTAAAAGGCTGATAGTCATGGCCTCATTTAATATGAAGGGAAATTCAGTGACAAAGATATTGTCATTAAATGCATTATAACAGAAGGGAAAAAAAAAAGGTTTAGGGAAATTTAACAATTTGTCCAACTTCTTAGAGCTTTTAAGTACCTTATTTATACATTTATCTTCATAAACAGAGTATATTGGTTACCTGAACAATACGCAACTCTGTGTAAATAAAGAAATGTGTAGGTATTAAATGAAATTTATTTCTACATTTTAAGATCTTTGTCCTAACTTATTTTACGTAATTTTTCATGGAGGAACAATATTTGTGCCATACACCTTTTTTCAGAAATAACCTTAAAGTTCCCTATTTAATGTTACATTTAGAATTAAAAGTAATAATAGGAACTTTTCCACAATTCTTTTGACTCTTAGTCACCTGAGAGCTTGCCAGAGTATACAAGCACATCTTGGAGATATTGGGGATTTGGTACTAGATCAACAAAATGAAACATATATCAAAACAAAGCAAGTCACACATTTTTTTTTGTTTGTTTCCCAGTGTATATAAATTTACTATACTGAAGTCTATCAAATATGCAGTAGCATTATGTCTAAAAAATGTACACAACTTAATTTAAAAATACTTTATTGGTAAAGGGGCTTCCCTGGTAGCTCAGCTGGTAAAAATCTGTCTACAATGCAGGAAACCCCAGTTCGATTCCTGGGTTGGGAAGATCCCCTGGAGAAGGGAGAGGCTACGCACTCTAGTATTCTTGGGTTTCCTGGTAGCTCAGCTGGTAAAGAATCTGCCTGCAATGCAGCAGACCTGGGTTCAATCCCTCGGTTGGGAAGATCCCCTATGAAACAGCTACTACTCCAGTATTCTGGCCTGGAGAATTCCACAGATGACTGTATAGTCCATGGGGTTGCAAAGAGTCAGACACAACTGAATGACTTTCATATTCACTTCACCAATTATCACCTCAGCCTTCACTTTGAGTCCTAATCTTTTTGCTGGTGAAGGGTCTTGCTCAGTCTTTGTGGTTGCTGACTGATCAGGGTGATGGCTGCTAAAGGTTTGGGTGGCTGTGACAATTTCTTAAAATAAGACCACAGTAAAGTCTGCATTAACTGGCTGTCTTTCATGAACGATTTCTCTGTAGCAGGCAATGTTGTTTGATAGCTTTTTACTCAAAGTAAGACTTTCTTCAAAACTGGAGTCAATCCTCTCAAACCTTGCCTCTGCTTTACCATCTAAGTCTATGTTATAGTCTAAACCCTTTGTCACCATTTCAACATCTCCCAGGGTAGACTCCCTCTCAAGAAGCTACTCCCTTTGCTCATCCGTAAGAAGAAACTTCTCATCCATTAGAATTTTACCATGGGATTGCAGCATCAGTCACATCTTCAGGCTCCGCTTCCAGCTCTCTTGCTATTTCAACCACATCTGCAGTTACTTCTTCCACTGAAGTCCAGAACCCCTCTCAAAGTCACCTACGAGGACTGGAATCAACTTCTTCCATATTCCTGTTATTGTTGATATTTGGCCTCTTCTGATGAATCACAAATATTCTTAAGGGCATCTACAATGGTGAATCCTTTCTAGAAGGTTTTCTTTTTTGTGGGGCGGTGGAGTGGGCACAAGGTGCAGCATGTGTGATCTTAGTTCCCCGACCAGTGATTGAACCCATGCCCTCTGCATAGTCTTAACTACTGGATTGCCAAGGAAGTCTCCAGAAGGTTTTCAATTAACTTTGCCCAGATCCATTAGAGGAATCACTATCTATGGCAGCTATAGCTTTATGAAATGTATTTCTTAAGCAATGAGACTTGAAAGTCAAAATTATTCCTTAATCCATGGGCTATAGAATGAATGTTGTGTTAGGAGGCATGAAATCAATCTGAATTCTATTGTATATCTCCATCAGAGTGCTTGGATGACCAGATGGCTGATTTGATCTTCTCTCCAAACCAGATGTTTCCCTTCTATCCATACCAAAATGTTTCCCCTTCCTTGAAACATTTTGAGGTCACTATAGGATTATTAACTGGCCCAATTTCAATATTGTTGTGTCTCAAGGAATAGAGTGGCCCAAGGAAAGGGAGAAAGATGGAAGAGCAACTGGTGGAGTTAAAACACAACATTCATGGATTAAGTTTGCCCTTTTATATGGGTGTGGTTTGTGGTTTCCCCAACCAATTACAATAGTGACATCAGAGATCACTGACCACAGGTCACCACACAAATACAATAGTAACAAAAAAAGTTTGAAGTGTTGTGAGAATTACCAAACTGTGTCACAGAGACACAAAATAAGCAAATGCTTTTGGAAAAATGGTGCTGATAGACTTGCTCAACACAGGGTTGCCACAAACCTTAGATTTGTAAAAAATGCAATATCTGTGAGGTGTAATACAAGGAAGGGCAACAAAATGAGCTGTGCCTGCACATAGTTTCTGCAGACTACAGAAATCATTTTTATTCAGGAAAAATGAAAATACTCCATTTTTTTAAGAAAATAAAAATAGATCCACAAGAAATAGATCAAGAGTGACTCATTATACCTTTCTAAAAATAGTCATAATTTTTAAAATATTTTTCTACTGAAGAGTAGTTAGTGCAGTATCTGAAATTTTGTATGTAAGCACCACTTAATGAATAACTGAGGCAACTAACAACCATCTCTCCTTAACCAACCACCCCTGTTTTTGAGATGGGCTCATACATGCCACATCCATGTAACTTCTCTCGTGCTTATAATGGACTTTGACAAAAAGGGCACAGTGATCAGGTAAAGGGCTATAAAACTAACAACTGATCCATATACCTCTTGCATTTTCTGTCTCTTAAGCACTTCCATTAATATACCTATTATGAAAAAATGCATTGATTAACATATGAATGTTCTACATTTCAGCATGTGCCCTTCATGTTCACACACAACAGAATACACTCTTGTCACACACATTTAACCTATGTGACTCAGCCATTAAGTGAAAATTTGAGAGTGGGAGAAAAAAAAAAAGCAGAATGAATACAGACATCCACATTGTTCTCTTCACTGCCTTGGATTTTAAATTTTTAACTGTCACTCAGTTGAACTCTATTTTTGTCTGTGCACCTATCAGTCAAGATGGAGAACTTAACCTAGGGTGAACCATGGTTTGTCTTTGAACCATTTGTTCTAATGTTCTCAAGTTCTTGGGCTGGGGACATATGTGCAAATTTTGATTATCTGCTTGTAGTTTCAGTTTAATCTCAGTGATTTCTGGACAGGTTAAAAAAACAACAATAAGAGGCAGGAAGCCATTCCCAATACCAGCACTGTTCAATTGAATTTTCCCCTGAAAATGATGGAAATGTTCTTTATCTGAGCAGTCTAATACAATAGTCAGTAGCCACAGATGACTACTAGGCACTTGGAATGTAGCTAATGCAACTACTGCTTTTTAAAAAATTTATTTTAATAAATTTAAATAAATAGCTACAGGTGGTTAGTAGCTACAGTATTAAATAGCACAGCTGTATATACTATGATCAGCTTCCCTGGTGGCTCAAATGGTAAAGTATCTGCCTGCATTGCAGGAGACCCAGGTTTGATCCCTGGGTTGGGAAGATCCATTGGAAAAGGGAATAGTTACCCACCCCAGTATTCTTACCTGGAGGATCCCATGAACAGAGGAGCCTGGCAGGCTACCAGGCCATGGGACTGTAGAGTCAGACACAACTGAGCAACTAAGCATGCAAGAATGTATACCATGCTCAGATCATTTCTATTAATAGGTGACTGTGAAAGGGAAAAGGCTGGAGAAGAAGGAACCTATTTCTCCATATCAGGTATGTGAATATTTACTTTCACTTTCTCTGCTTCTGGGTTTGTTTCCTTAACATTGTTAAAAACTCAAAATCTCTGGGATATCAACTACTACAAGTCAGGATGTCTAAATTCTCATAGGACCCTCACTGTCATTCAGACACCCTTTGATTATTTTCATTTTAAACCTTTTGCATTGACCACAGCCTCTATTTTAAATTATCTCCATATTCTAGGCTCTCACTCCTACTCGTCCCCTTCCATGCTCAGAAAATAGGGTCTATGCCTCATTCACAAAGGAACTCAAGCACATGTGATATTAATTCTGCCAATACACATATCACTATCACCACATATCAATTTTTATTTTTCTGTCCTCCATTTCTCCTGGCAACAAAGATGCCTGCATTCTTTCAAGGATCATACCCATTAACATAAATAATATTCACTTTCATCTCCTCTGGCCTCTTTTTAATTATTCCCTTCATCTTTTTGTATCTTCGATCTTTGTCTAGCCATATAATAAACAAGTGATCCTTTCAGATCCCTTCTATTAATCACACTTAAAGCTATTATAATTACTGTGCTTTGCTTTCTCGTTTCCCCTGAAATCCTAGGTTCTACCTCAGTCACTTCTCTGATAAGTAACTTGATAATCACTCAATTCAACCTTTTTCTGTGCACTCACTTGTTTCTTTTTGTAACTCTTTAATTGATCATTCTTGTTGAATATTCTCCACCATTCCATTCCCTGAAACTCAGCAGAAGTTAAGATGAGGGATCGTCAGCTTACAACCTGCCGGCCATGTTTAGCCTGCTGACTTTTCATGTGACATAAGAACTGAGAGTGTTTATCACGTTAGAATATTTTATATTAAATTCAAAATAAGGTTAATATTTCATAGGAGGTGGAAATATTATGAAATTCAAATTTCATGGTCCGTAATAAAGTGTTATTGAAACATAGCTATACTCATTTACATATTATGTATGACTGCTTTCATGCTACAAAGTTGAATACTTGCAACAGAGGTCATACAACCTGCAAAGCTAAAAATATTTACTATCTAGTCCTTGAGGAAAGTTCATTGACCTCTGCATAAGACAGTTCTTAACTTTCCTTTAAAGCGTTTCCTTCAATCATTACAGCTGCTTCCCATCACTTCTATGAAGCGAGGCAAGAATTAGCAATTGTTGAATTCCTATTACATGCCAGGCAATATGACAGCAACTCATAGGCATCATTGTATGTAATGCTTGACATTAAATGAGGCAGGTAATGCCACTGTAAAATGTGAAATCTGATGCTCAGCTTAAATAACCCGTCAAGACTATTCACTGACTAATGTAATTTGTGGAACAGATTTTCTAGCCCACTGCAGGGAGTCAGTACTTACTTGTGGCACCCATGCTCACTTCCCGAGCCCCCTTGACTATACCTGACTCCACATATTCCAGCCTTGACTCTTTTCCGCAGAAAACTCTCTATTCCTTCCTATTTCCTTTGCCATTTGTGTAGCTTGGGAAATAACAACCTCTTGCCTGAAGTAGTGTGTATTTTCTGTTGTACGAGTCTTATGTTCTTCTCTCTTCCATCTCTCCTGCATGCTCACATCACTTAAGCTCTCTAAAGGAGCATTTTCTCACCGATCTCACTCACATCCTCATATCTCTGTAAGAATCTAGTAAAGTGCTTACCAAGTGCTACTCTTGTCACTTCTTGAGGCAAAAGCCCTTTGCAGCTGCTCATTGTTCCTCTTCTTCCTTCCTCCTGGAATTCCTTGTCCATCATTTCAGTTAGTTTAGTTGTAAGGACGGTTTTTATTCTCCCTTCCCTGAGTTACTCTTTCATCACCCCACTCCAGTGTTCTTGCCTGGAGAAGCCCATGGATGGAGGAGCCTGGTGGGCTGCCATCTATGGGGTTGCACAGAGTTGGACACGACTGAAGCGACTTAGCAGCAGAAGCATGCTATTTTTAATTCAAACTGTCTTCCGTGATCATTATCAGTAAGCATGTCTAATCTCCACAGTTCCACTATACCTCCTTGAAGGCATGGCCTTATCTTACTTTTTGTATGGAGTTTCTTACAGCTTACAGGACACAAGTGTTTGAAGTGTTTTTGTTTTGGTTACGGGTGTCTAGCCAACAGCTATACTCTCCCTTCGTTTTGGCCAGCAGAACCTCCATTTTAACTGTGTACTCAGGTGAGATACACCCAGCTCTACCAACAGCTTAGTCACGATTGGTCTAAATCAGTCAAGATAAGCGGCTTGGTCTGCTCGGGCTCATGCTCAGTCACTCCAGTCGTGTCTGATTTGCTGTGACGCTATGGACTGTAGCCTGCCACACTTCCCTGTCCATAAGGATTCTCCAGGCAGGAATACTAGAGTGCATCTCTCTTCCAGGGGATCTTCCCGACCCAGGGATCAAATCCGCATCTCCGGCATCTCCTGCACTGCACACGGATTTTTGCCGCTGAGCCACCTGGGAAGCCCCTGCTCAGGCTGCTATAACAAAATACACTGAGTGGCTTAAAAAACGGACACTGATTTCTCACAGTCCTGAAGGTTTGGAAGTCCAAGATCAGGTTAACACCATGGCTCAGTTCTTGGTGAGGGCCTTCTTCCTGGCTTGCCATTGGCTGTCCTCTTGCTATATCCTCACATGACAAAGAAAGAGAGGGTTCTAGTCTCTTCCTCTTTTTATAAAGACACTAATAATATCCACATACCTCATTTAACCCTAATTACCTCCAAAGGGCCTCAATCTCCAAATACCATCACATGGGGAGGTAAGGGCTTCAACATATGAATTTGTGGGGGGCAAATAATCAGTCTAAAACACTGGTCAAGTGAAAGATGAAGGGGGCCTTCAGAGAAAGGTTTTTCTTTGTAATAAAAAATTGATACATGGGAGGGAACAATCCTCTTTGCTTAAAATAGCTTTAACCATCTCACAACAATGAAAGCAGACACAGTTATCACACACAAGCTATTAGAGAGAAGATCTGAAAGCCTTTTAGTCTCTGATGACCTATTTTAACACTTGAATTAACCAATCCTACTGTAGTCTTATTTCTAGATTTTTATTAAATGATAAAAGAATTATTGCAGCTTAGGCTACTTTAATGAGTATTTGCATCTTCTATTACTTGCAGAGTCCGAGTCAGTCTTCAACAAATATTTATTGAAATTTAAATGCATAAGTATGCATTTAATATACATATATACATACATATTTATATTATACATATATTCTGCATTCAGCTCTGTCATGTGTTTTATTAATTTGTAATATTACTTAGTATTTCATTAACATTATTACTTAACAAAGACATAATATGTCCTTGAAGCATTGGTGGAAGAAATATTTATTCTATATATTTTCTCAGCATTAAACCCATTACAGACACCTAGCATCTGCTTGTTGACTGAATACACTAATACATGTTGGAAGAGTGGTAAAGATAGGTATCTAGCAGAAGGGGAAGATGAATTCTGTTCTGATTTCTTTCAATGGTGTCATGTGGAGCAAAAATATATCTAAAGCCATCACTCAAATCACCCAGAAGTCAGCAGGAGAAAGAAGGAAGAAAGGGAGGGAGGAAGGAAAGAGGGAAAGAGAGGAATAAAGAGACAGAAAGGAGGGAGGGAGGTTGGTACATGTAAAGAACATTTTGTATACGAATGATGAACAGGTTGCAGAGGTCAATCACCCAATACTGAGGCAGCTTCAGAAATAAAAGCAGATGGTAAAGCTTTTGCTTTTTCCTCTTGGCCAGAAAATCCCTGCTAATTGAAGTAGCAACTGAACAAGCTGCTCTTTCATTTCGCCAGCAATATTTATGTTTCACTTTGGTTCTGCATTTCATATGAAACATCACTACACCTCCTGCTTACTCCTTGTTTCTGGCATCTAAGCCATTCCCTGGCTTCCCTCAGTCCCTCTTCAATCTGCACAAGACTTCATGAAGAGTAACAAATGAACAAACGACCTCCATGTCTCAGGCCATCCCCCAGTATCGAATAAGGTTTCCAGTGAGAGTGACAGTGAAGTAATTGAGCAAAAATGACCCATCTCAGATCAGAAATGGCATTCTCCTACAAGCTGGATGGATGCCAACCTTGAGAGGAACAAAATGAAATGGGCAGGTCATCTTTAAGAATCTATTCTTAACTATAAAATGAGATATCTTTAGAGTCAATCAGAGAAGTTTTTAGTTTCTTCATTCAGTTCTTGAATCTCAACACTGTGGAATAGAACTAATGTTAGCAATAGTAGTTGGTACAATCTTAGACTGTGCTGCTGCTGCTGCGGCTGCTGCTGCTAAGTCACTTCAGTTGTGTCCGACTCTGTGCGACCCCAGAGACGGCAGCCCACCAGGCTCCCCCGTCCCTGGGATTCTCCAGGCAAGAACACTGGAGTGGGTTGCCATTAGACTGTGCTAAGTAGTTGTAAATAGAACTTTCTCATAGCCATTTTCACAAGACTATATTTTTTCCTTCCTGCAGTTCAGACTTGCTTTTCCAGAAATGGAAACAGCATTGAAAATGCTAAGGAATTTGCTAACCCAGCTTGCCCACATATTTATATCACTGTCAGGATACAGTATTATATTTACCAAGATTAAATTATCTGCTGTCAAAACTCAATGAAAATCATGGTGTGCCAAACCACACTTTAGAGATGGAAGCATCTATTTCATAATGCAAATCACATAGTAAGATGCTTTTGTTTACAGGTTTATGCTGTACAAAGTGGAAATAGTCTAAAATACTGGGCACTTCGCAGACAGAAAAGACCAAAGTTGAAGAGTTTGAGAGAGAACTTCACATATTAGATATAGAAGTGGGTTCATGTCCCACATCAGTCACTCACAGCTGTGCATTCTTAATATCACCCACTTAACAAGTCGCCTATAAAATAATGGTAGCTCCTGCTCTGTCTGCCTCATTTATGATGAACAAATGAAAGCATGTATATACGTGAAAACATTACCTAAACTCTAAGAAGATATATAAATAAATGGAAGAAACTTTGAAAACTGGCATTTTTCAATTCACCAAGGACTTTTAACTTCTCTAAGAATCAGTCTTCATAGCTAGCATCACAGTATTCTAGAAATATAAGGAAACTTAAAACTTGTAAGGGTCAAGCTCCCTCATTTTACAAATACGTAACTTAAATCCAAGAAACACTAATGATTTATCCAAGGTTAAAAATAAAAGAAATAAATATTTAAGAAAGAAGTCTAGGTTAGAACCTATATTTTCCTAACTCTTAGTTCATTGTTGTTACCTACTGAAAAAACTCCACTCTGTTAAATGTAGAAGTGTTTACCAGAATTTACTGATTTAAAAATAATTTTACAGTGATGTGAAATTCTTCAGATCTAAGACATATTTTCAAAATAAAATCTCATTTTATATTTATTATATCCTAGTTGGGTTTCAAGACAGATAATTGTTTCATCTGAAAGTGAAAATTTTTATTTTTTTATTTTTTTTTTAATTTTTATTTTTTTTTTATTATTTTTTTTTTAAATTAAATTTTAAAATCTTTAATTCTTACATGTGTTCCCAAACATGAAACCCCCTCCCACCTCCCTCCCCATAACATCTCTGTGGGTCATCCCCATGCACCAGCCCCAAGCATGCTGTATCCTGCGTCAGACATAGACTGGCGATTCAATTCTTACATGATAGTATACATGATAGAATGCCATTCTCCCAAATCATCCCGCCCTCTCCCTCTCTCTCTGAGTCCAAAAGTCCATTATACACAGCTGTGTCTTTTTTCCTGTCTTGCATACAGGGTCATCATTGCCATCTTTCTAAATTCCATATATATGTGTTAGTATACTGTATTGGTGTTTTTCTTTCTGGCTTACTTCACTCTGTATAATCGGCTCCAGTTTCATCCATCTCATCAGAACTGATTCAAATGAATTCTTTTTAACGGCTGAGTAATACTCCATTGTGTACATGTACCAAAGCTTTCTTATCCATTCATCTGCTGATGGACATCTAGGTTGTTTCCATGTCCTGGCTATTATAAACAGTGCTGCGATGAACATTGGGGTACATGTGTCTCTTTCAATTCTGGTTTCCTCGGTGTGTATACCCAGCAGTGGGATTGCTGGGTCATAAGGTAGTTCTATTTGCAATTTTTTAAGGAATCTCCACACTGTTCTCCATAGTGGCTGTACTAGTTTGCATTCCCACCAACAGTGTAGGAGGGTTCCCTTTTCTCCACACCCTCTCCAGCATTTATTGCTTGCAGATTTTTGGATCGCAGCCATTCTGACTGGTGTGAAGTGGTACCTCATTGTGGTTTTGATTTGCATTTCTCTGATAATGAGTGATGTTGAGCATCTTTTCATGTGTTTGTTAGCCATCCGTATGTCTTCTTTGGAGAAATGTCTATTTAGTTCTTTGGCCCATTTTTTGATTGGGTCGTTTATTTTTCTGGAATTGAGCTGCATAAGTTGCTTGTATATTTTTGAGATTAGTTGTTTGTCAGTTGCTTCATTTGCTATTATTTTCTCCCATTCAGAAGGCTGTCTTTTCACCTTGCGTATATTTTCCTTTGTTGTGCAGAAGCTTTTAATTTTAATTAGATCCCATTTGTTTATTTTTGCTTTTATTTCCAGAATTCTGGGAGGTGGATCATAGAGGATCCTGCTGTGATTTATGTCTGAGAGTGTTTTGCCTATATTCTCCTCTAGGAGTTTTATAGTTTCTGGTCTTACATTTAGATCTTTAATCCATTTTGAGTTTATTTTTGTGTGCGGTGTTAGAAAGTGATCTAGTTTCATTCTTTTACAAGTGGTTGACCAGTTTTCCCAGCACCACTTGTTAAATTTTTAGAACAGAGACAGATAGCAGAGACAAGCATGGAATCAATGTTTTCAACTAAGCCCAGTGTTCTCTCCATTTTTCAGCTATCTCCATCATATTTTTATTACGAGATTCTGCTTCTTTTAATAGTACTGCATACTATATATTTTTAAAAGTAGGACAAAGTAAAATTAATTTTTCTGGGGGAGTCTTGTGATATCCTTTGCGATGTCTGGAGACACCCAAGAGTATCTCAAAACTAGGATGAAGAATACCTACACTAGATTATTCTATCTCCCAAAGTAATTTGTCTCTTAATAACAATCATAATTACTTTCTACAGTATCCAGTCTCTGCCCTTTCTAACAGACAAACTATTCACTGAAGTTAGGATCTCCATGGTAAAAAAAAAAAAAAAAGTCTCAATACTGTATGACTGGAAACAGACTTTCATTCTCCCTATTCATTTTGTGCAAACCACACAGGGTGCCAGTTCCCAAGTTCATCTATGAATATCTAAGCCTTGTTTCACTTTCAGAAAACTAGTTACTGTATTACAGAAAAGCCTAGTTAAGTGAACTATTGTTTGTTAAAGACATGGAAAAAACATATAAATACCTAGTGTGCTGTGCATGCTAAGTTGCTTCACTTGTGTCTGACTCTTTGCAACCCCATGGACTTAGGCCTCCAGACTCTATCCATGGGGATTCTCCAGGCAAGAATACTGGAGTGGGTTGCCTGCCCTCCTCCAAGGGATCTTCCTGACCCAGGGATCAAACCTGAATCTCTTACATCTCCTGCATAGTCAGGCAGGTTCTTTACCACCAGTGCCACCACTGCTGCTGCTGCTAAGTCGCTTTAGTCGTGTCCAACTCTGTGCGACCCCATAGACGGCAGCCCACCGGGCTCCCCCATCCCTGGGATTCTCTAGGCAGGAACACTGGAGTGGGTTGCCATTTCCTTCTCCAATGCATGAAAGTGAAAAGTGAAAGTGAAGTCGCTCAGTCATGTCTGACTCTTAGTGACCCCATGGACTGCAGTCTACCAGGCTCCTCCGTCCATGGGATTTTCCAGGCAAGAGTACTGGAGTGGGGAGTGCCACCACTAGACCTGCTTAAATCGGCATTTTGAAGTAGTCATTGTATCTAAAAGGTCCCAACCATCCTTTTGTGCACAATAATCTTCTTTGCACCAAGCCTGTCTACCCTCTACCTGCCTCTACCACCAGCAGCCTAGAACTATCTTTCTTCCATGCGGATGCTTCTAGTGCAAGTCGCCGAGTCATTCTCACTGGAGTCTTACCTCTTACTTTTATTAAAGTGGCCTTGCTCTCTGTGAAAATGGTTTCTATGTCAGTAAACATACAGCAGCACTAACACGTGGTTCTGCGTGCAATGTGTCTATGGGTCTAGACTACGGGTTTGGTGGGGTGGAACTGAGAAGAAGAAAGAAAAAGCGAAGACAAAATCTTGTCTTTGATCTTGCAAATATGCTCGGTAGAGGAAGCCTAGATGCATACTTTCATTCTGGAAAAATGAAAAGTGTTTTTTTTTCTCCTAATTCACTGACATCCTGGCTACTAATAAAACTGGTCACCAAAAAGTCATGGATAAACTCTAAGTGAAATGCTTTGCAATCTCTGGAATGGAAGTTGCCAAAAGCCATCAAAATTCCCTTGGGGATGCTTGCTCCATAGAAAACATTAATTTAAAAATGACTACAATTAAAGAGAAGAATAGTCCTTCTGGGCATCAACAGTGCAATCAAGTAGGAGGATCCCAGATGCCAGTCATCAGAGCGAATCAGATGAACAGCGGCATCTTCTAAGATCTGAACAGGAAACACCAAAAATAACTTTCTTGCCCTTCCACCTGGGCCTCTAACTTCCAACAATACAAGAATACGGATTCTCTTTCCTTCTTCCCAGGGCACAGCTAGAAGTTAAATGAGTAGAGAAGAGACCTGACATTTTGCATCTCACGTTGCCAGATTTGCTTGTGGATATAGTCCTGAATGAAGAAAACCAGGAGTCAGATTTATTTTATGTAATTCGCTAGGGACAGCCACAGCAAAATGTCAAAAAATGAATCTCTGTTTCCAGCTTATCCAGGAATAGGTCCCAGGAAGACCTTCTGACTCTACTGGAATTGGGGAGAGTGGACTTCTTCTGAGTTAACTAAAAAATGCTGATAGCAAATAGCTGGTTACTGCTTAAGCACAGATGTCACTTCATTGTGTCAACTTGGAAATGATCAGCACAATCTGGCAGGTGCAATTTTTCTCACATTGTGAGTGTATTTGGGCATGTGCTATTCTTCACTGAGGTCATACACTGTTTTAATATGCAGTTTTTTTTTTTTTTTACTCATACCAAAGGAGGAAAAAGATTCTCAAAATAAAGATATTCAAAATAAAAAGACTGGTGCTAAGATTTAGTAAAGGATGGAAAGGGTTACTAAACACTTTATCAATTATTAGAACATGGGTAAATCCTACCACTGGGGTCACTGTTGCTACACATGTTCCCAGTTCAGTTCAGTCGCTCAGTCGTATCCGACTGCAGACCCCATGGACTGCAGCATGCCAGGCTTCCTTGTCCATCACCAACTCCTGCTTACTCAAACTCATGTCCATCGAGTTGGTGATGCCATCCAACCATCTCATCCTCTATCGTCCCCTTCTCCTCCTGCCTTCAATCCTACACATGCTCTAAACCTCTATGAAATCCAGAAGGAAAAACAGTTTTAGGACAAACACAGAAAATACTTTCTAAAATACTTAACCCAGTGGCCTCTTCTATGGCTATGATGCATTTGTTGTTATTTGCATATCACCCCATTTGGTTACAGACCTTGACTTCCCTTGTCATCATGGAAAATTGCCAAAGGAACTCAAAGTAGAGTGTTACTGAAGGGTACTGAAATATAAAATAGTACCTTACAGTCTGCAGGGGTCACTCTGGGTTCTGATAACTAGGTTTAATAAAACATAATTATGTTGGTAAGATCAGTGGCTCTCTTGCCCTACGTTGAAGAAAATAACTCCAGTGTCAGGAGTTGCAACTTTGAAATAAGCAACAGAGTATAGTTCTAGGTAGTCAGCTGCTCAGTATGACTGATAGATGTGTGTCTTTGAATCTTTCTGTCTGTCTCTGTATTAAATTATACAACCTAAATCTGCAAGGAATACAGAGCCATACATTCTTTAGAGGATGTTACAGTAAGCACGGGGCAGCCAGTAATGTGCTAAGTGCTAGAAAACAAAGAAGTATAAGACATGATCATTGCTTCAAGGTGCTCCAAGAACCACTTGAGAAAAACCATAGCCAACAAAATGGAAGAATATATGAACACAAGAGTGTATGATAACTATGGTTTATAAGTGCTATAGCAGCTCTTAAAGAGGCAGAGAGCCTGATATGTAAAGCAGCTGGAAAAGCCTGACTCAGTAAATTCTACATAACTATGCTTATAATAATAATCATCATCTTTATATTACTGTACAGTACATATTTATGTATTATATAACAAAAATATACTAATATAATTATTGAAAGCTTATTATGTGCTAGGTCTTTCCCATAGTAGATTCACTATAATATTATGGATGAAAATAATTACCATAACTTTTAACATTAAAACTCTAGATTAGGCACCTTATAAAAGATCTCATAGGGCTTCTCTGATAGCTCAGCTGTTAAATAATCTGCCTGCAATGCAGGAGACCTGGGTTCGATCCCTGGGTTGGGAAGATCCCCTGGAGGAGGGCATGGCGACCCGCTCCAGTATTCTTGCCTGGAGAACCCCCATGTTCAGAGAAGTCCATGGGGTGGCAATGAGTCAGATACCACTAAGCTACTAAGCACAGCACAGCACAAAAGGTCTCATAGCTAATGAGTTAGCAGAGCTTAGATTTGAATCTGCATCCAAAGATTTCAAAGCTCACTTTGGATCATATAACTACAGAAGTTGAGGAAAGATTTATGGAGGAAGCAAAATTTCAATTTTATCTCCAAGAGGAATCAGAATTTTCTGGGTTGGAAGGGAAATAGAGAATTCCAGGCAAAGATGCTCATGTAATAAGCAATTGCAATGAGGCAGAGATGAGGATGCATATGATGAGCACTGGGCTTCCCAAGTGATGCTGCTGCTAAGTCGCTTCAGTCATGTCCGACTCTGTGCAACCCCAGAGACAGCAGCCCACCAGGCTCCCCCATCCCTGGGATTCTCCAGGCAAGAACACTGGAGTGGGTTGCCATTTCCTTCTCCAATGAATGAAAGTGAAAAGTGAAAAGTGAAAGTGAAGTCACTCAGTCGTGTCTGACTCTTAGCGACCACATGGACTGCAGTCTAGCAGGCTCCTCCGTCCATGGGATTTTCCAGACAAGAGTACTGGAGTGGGGTGCCATTGCCTTCTCCGCCAGATGATGCTAGGGGTACAGAACTTGCCTACCAATGTAGGAGACATAAGAGACATGGGTTTGATCCCTGGGTTGGGAAGATCCCTGGAGGAGGGCATGGCAACCCTCTCCAGTATTTTCGCCTGGAGAATCCCATGGACAGAGGAGCTTAGAGGGCCACAGTCCATGGGGTCACACAGAGTTGGACAAGACTGAGGAGACCTAGCACGCACGCACGGTGAGCATGAGGATAAAGGTGACTAGAAAGGAGAAGGTGAGAGGGGTAAAAACCAAGTCAAGGCTCCAGATGACACAGGGCCAGAATACCCAAAAAGATTCTTAGAGTTGCACTTAAGATTGGAGATGGGATGCTGAGGGCTCATGTAACCACTGAAGGTTCCAAACCTGATGAACATCTGACTATAGTTTGCTTTTTTGTTTGTTTAGAAAATACAAGCACAAAACAAGACTGATTGTATTACTGCCCCCAGGGGTTAAAGAGAGTCAATACATAAGACAAATATTAAAATAGGTAGTTTGATAGATGTTGAGTAAGTTTAAAGGGGAAAATAAGGCTAGAAACATGGCTAAGGAGTATCTGATAAATGATGTGCCATTTGATTTACGATAGCCAGGAAGGAGGCTTTATTGAGAAAGTGACATTTGAACATAAAGACTGGTTCACTCTTCAGCTTTCCCATTGCATTAATGTCTCCTCCCTCCAATGTGTGAGATTATCACACACAAAAATCTCATATTTCTTTTAAGAGTTATTTTTCACTTTGGAATGGTGTTTTGGTTTAAGAATGAACAGGTACATAACTTTCAACCTATCATGGCATTTATATAAAAGCTTGTATAATGCTTTTATAACTATTCAAACACAATTTTCATTTGTTTTTGATTGAGGTAAGAAATTTTAAGTCCATTCATTACGGTGGTTGGGGGGGGGGTGATGAATCAGCAGCAGATATAAATAACATAATTCCACTTCAGCCCGACTCTTCATCAGAGGTGTGCTCTCGTTTATCGAGTTACTTTTAAAGGCATGTTCACTCAGTTTCTACACTATCCAAATAGAGATCATTTAATTTCTAGATCTACTGATTCTTCTTAGATTTATATCTTTTCTTCTACATAATTGTTGAATTTGGTTTTTCATCAGAATGTCATGGAAGATTATATATCACTTAGAGAATTCAAGAAATTTAAACCCTGACAATCCTTATAATTCAGATAATGTAGGTAGTTTCATAAAAATGTTGCTAACTGTCCCAATGGTCTTTAATTTGTAAATTAGCTACTTATTATGTACTTTGTGGTAAATGGAATAATAGCCCTCTCTTCATTTCTGTTTCCATTTATTTCTTCCCTCTTTTCTTTTACTAACATATTTCAAAAAGATTTAGAATAAATGGAGTTATATTTCTTATGTGTTTTTAAAATGAATAATTTATAAGCTTTCCAATTATATGAAACATTCAGTGTAATTTATTTTATTGTAACAGGAAATTCACCAATTTCAGTTTAAATGAGATAACAGGCATTTGTTCTTACCGGCAGCCAGTGGGAAAGATAGAAAAACATTATGTGTTTCCCAAGAGTCTAATGGGAAAAGAATGGGGTTGTGCATTTTGTCCAAGACTCCCACTCCATGGAAACAACAAACTGTCTGTACGACCTGTTCTGGGCTTTTGTATTTCAAAATCAATTACTGTAAATGTAGTCGTAATATGAAAGAAATAGGAAAGACCTCGTATAAGGCAAAATAGGTCCATATAATTTTGGTCTTAGAATGTCAAAATAACAGAAATTTTATCGTGAATTTCTGAAAACTTACAGAGAAAAAAACATCCATCAGTATCTGATTTGGAGGTTCCCTGCCCTTAAGGCAGATGCACCTAATACTCATCTGTGTTGTCAAAAAAAAAAGTGGAAAAAATACAATACACATCAGCACTTTCTAACCATTGTTTTATATGTTTAAAAAATTAGATCAAAATCCAATGCTAATTTCTTTGAGTTGAGTCTCTCTTTTCAGTCTTCAACACACTGGCTTAAAGTTACATGTACCCATTACTGTCACGATTTCAAGGTGGCACAGCATAGATTTTATGAGCAAGGACAGACTGCATGAGTTCAAATCTCAGTTCTGTCATTTAATAGCTCTATGACCCTGGGCAAGTTACTTGATTTCTCTGAGCCTCAGTTTTATTGTCTGTAAAGAGAGAATAAGACTGCTACCTTATTAGTGAAAGTGAAGTGAAGTCGCTCAGTCGTGTCCGACTCTTTGTGACCCCATGGACTGTAGCCTACCATGTCCCTCTGTCCATGGGATTTTCCAGGCAAGAGTACTGGAATGGGTTGCCATTTCCTTCTTCAGAGGATATTCCCAACCCAGGGATCGAACCTGGGTCTCCCACATTGTAGTCAGACACTTAACCATCTGAGCCTCGAGGGAAGTCCTTATTAGTAGCAAATATCAAATATTAGTACTGCTATCAAATATTAGTACAGTGTCTAACACAAAGTAGGACCTATGTGTTTCCTTTCATTTCTATTATTTCTAAGGTCTCTGAAGTGGAAATATTATGAGCCCTATGGATTAAACATTTGCAACAAAAGATAAATGTGATGCCACACATACACTTATTTTTTCATTGTTTGAAACTTTTTTCTCAAATACACACTTAGGACTTAAGTTTCAAGATATATAGATTATCTCACCAGATAAATTGATGCCTTATTTACTAAAATGGGGGAACATACAGAGAGATATGAGAGAGAGGGAAGAGGTAGGAGGGAAGTGCCAAGAGTTACATTTAAGACATGTGAAACTTGAGACATATATGAGATAGTCAAGTAGTAATGTTAAATACAATTCTGTATGCCAACATCTGAATCTAAGGAGTTCACACTAAAGGTAGAAAAGCGAGCATCATAGGTATAAAGACCGTATATAAGGATATGTGAATGGATGAGATTACTTAGATGGGGGGTATTAAATGAGAAGGACTCTGAAATAAAGAACCGAGTAACTTCAACTGTTAGAAGGTAAGTAGAACAAAAGAACTGGCAGATACCTGGGTAGGATAAGTCACAGGGAAAGAAGGACAACCAGATGTGCGTAGTGTCACGGATACACAATGCTTCTGGGATGAAGGAGTCATAAAATATCAAGGAGAGATTGAACAAGATGATAACTGAAAAAAAAAGTGTCTAATGAATCTGATGACGGGAAGGCTAATGGTATTCCTAGAATAAACAGTTTTGGCTGAATTCTGCAGGGAAGCTGGTATGGAGTGGGCTGAATTGTTCATGTCATTTTGCATTTATCATACAAAACTTTCATAGAGCTTGGGCATGAAAGAGAGTTAAGGAAAAGGGCAATCGGATACATATTATTAAGTGAAGAGGAAGGTGTTGGGTTTATTTGTTTGAGGATTAGTGTAATCCAATGTCAAAGACTCAAGGCAAGAAAGAATAATAAAATGAAAGGCTGAGTCACTGGGTAGACAAGCAAGGTAAGACAGCAAAAAAATAATCACTAAGTGTAATACGAGAAGAAGAAAGTGGAGATGGTGGGAATATGAGAGTTCTCTTCTGCTGGCTTCTAGCTTTGTTTTCTTCACTGGTATAGAAAGTGTGGGGCAAGGACTGTGTAATCTGTGGATTTGTTTGAGGAAAATGTGGAGTCATTGTTTTATAGCTTGTTTGTTACCTCAAGTGGTGGAACATTGTTTGGTGACTAAGTGATGTTGCATTACAGAGTAGAAAGGAAACTGGTCTAAGAATTAGGATTCTGGGGGCCCTAATTTGAGATATGCCTCTAAATTAATATGTGATCTTGGGTTAAACACATTGAAAATCTCTGAACCTCAAGTTTTCTTTTCCTGTAGAGGAAGACTGATCTAGATCATTTAGAAAGATAAACATTTAATTGATGCCATTCATTGTTTTATTATAGAATTTATATATAATCTTCAAAGCTTCAACTACTTGACTGTCAAAATAGCTACATTATAGGCTTATTTTGTGTTCACAGACTAAATCTGTAAAATCCTCTAGGTTTTCAACATACTCTTTCTAAAATTTGCCCTCAGTTATCCATAGGATGTTTTCAATTTCTTCAGTTTGTTATGTAGAAATTTTAAAATAATTTTATTATTTGAGTGCTGAATTACAAAATCTGTCTGGTATATAAAATATAGAATTAAACACAAAAATCAATTGAATGTTTGGTATTATGGAGGGATCGCCTTTGAGGAGAAAACTACACCACCACCCACAACATGTTCATCAAGAATTTTCCATCTCCTCCTTCTCCACTGCTTCTGTGATTTTAAGTGTGTTTATAAATTTCTATTCAGTGACAACCCAATAAAAGATGGGCAATAAATCTTTCCTTTCTTCTCTGACCAAAATCTTTGGTCTTAGCCAACTTAAGAGTGTAGTAAACAGCTTTTAATTTTTGCCTTGGGGTAGCCATTTTCTGTCACATGAAACATAAATATACATAAAAGTAATGAGCTCTCATAGAAAACAGTGTGGGACAGAGTTGCTTGACTTTAATTTTCCAAAATGCAGGGGGATGCAATTAACTCCTCAGTTGTTATTAGCCTGTTAGAAGCTGGGTCTCTTCAACAAATTATAGCACCCACAGCACCCATAATGATGTTGTATACTCAGTATTATTTATTTGTTTTTGATTTACAGCCCTGCAGAAAAAGTCCTGAGACTTACGAATTAATAATGAACAGAGTCAAGTTCAAGTTGCAGCTCTGTCTCTGCTCTAATTATGTGCCTGCCCACTGGCCTTTGTTTTAAAGTGGATGTGTGCCAGGATTGGAGTGAAGCACTTGCCTCAGGAAAGCAGCATTTAAGGGGGAACCACAACCTCAATGACAAGCCAGTATTTAAAAATCAAAACTAAACATCAAATTTTTTTATGATGAATAACATCAAAAATTTTTTAAAAGACAGGATCTGTAACAGTGGTGTGTTCAACAATACTGGGGCCTGAGACAAAAGCAAAATTCAGTAAACTGATACTTTCTTGATTCAAAATTCTGATATTGTTCATCACATATTTTTGCATTTTTTTGGTCAAATATTGTACTAATTACTGAGTGTTTAGTGCCCGCTTAAGTTTTACACCCAAGTAAATGGTTCACTTGCCTCACCCTAGACTCCATTAAATTTACCAACAAAATAGTTGGCATAGCAGGATACACTGTAGCCATAGCTTGTTCCTTCTGCCACTAAGAAACACAGTTCTTTGTGGATATCAACTACTATTTATCCCACCACGTTCTCTTCCTTTTAGTTTCTGTAGAAGGATTTATTCATATATTGCACTAGGGAAAAAAAAAATTCTTCTGGGTGACTCTCAATGCTTCAAATAACCAAAACAACCTGCTATATCAGGGGAGATAAAGAGTATTTCCAAGAAAAATAAATCTCAGAATTTTGGCTCAAAATCAGGCAATAGTTGCAAGGGGGCAGCTGCAAAGGTATAAACTTTTTCAACTTGAGAAAGCCAGTGAATGTCTCTGTGCATATACCTAAAAATGTACTAAGAGCTTCTGTCCTTTTCCCTCTTGAAGCGCAAAAGGGATGAATGAGCACAGTGAAAGGAAAACAATTATAAGGAGGCTGTATCCACCCTCAAAAGGCAACTAAGCAAAATTCTAAACTCTCAGATATCTGAGACCTACCTTTGTTACTATCTCACTGTACAAATCATTCTCTTTTCCAGCATTTTTTCGAGCTCAGTTTTCACAATCAGGGGGTGGGTTGATCAGTGTGTGATACTCTAACTAGAAATTAGGCTTCCTGAGGGGAAGAACCATGAGGCCTATTCACTTATCTTTATAAAGAATGGGAGAGAATCACTTCAATGTAGGTGGATGAGGATAACTCAACTCTAAGCAATGACATATGAAAGGACTTTCAAACCAAAGAAGCCAAAGGTGTGGCAGGGAAAATGGGCTTAAACAGGGTGAGGATAACTGTGGCAATCCTTCTATCATGAGACTGGCAAGAGGAGATTTCTTCAAGAGAAGGCCACACCGAAGTAGGTAAAGCCTTTATTCTTTGCCCACTACTCCTCCTAATGGTTCCCCAAACGCAGACCCAGGAAGCCAGCAATGAAAACCTCAACTTCCTATTTCTTTTAAATTGATGTAAGGAAATCTTAGACAAATTTCAAGGTCTAGTTTAAGTTTTTCCTCATTTGTAAGACCTCTGGGATTTATATTGTATCAGATTATGTTGGTCTTGATTATACACCATCCTGCATTCCTTAATGCAGCACGTATGGTAACTTCACATGAATTGAAAAAAAAAAAAAGTGCAACTTTATCAATACATATAGCTGCTGAAATATCTATCAAAATGATGGTTCAATATTAAGTGATCAATGACTATAAGGTGAATGGTGCCTCCCAGAATCTATAACATAGAAACTGTGCAGTACCACATAGTAGCTGCTGTCCCACTGCTATCTGGTCATTGTTATGTCACATTTTTGCCTTACAGCTACAGAGGAAAGTTAACTTCTTTCTTTCCTTTTGTTTTTATTTTTTGTTGGTTAGCACAATGTTAAGCCCATAGAAAACATTTAGTAAATACTTCCTGAGTGCTGAATTGAAAGCTTCCCTTAAAAGAGAAGCCTAATTGTAGAAATACAAGTGATATTGCTTTGCCTTTTATTTGTTCTATTTTTAAAAACTTTTTATTATATGTTGGGGTATAGTTGATTAACAACATTGTGATAGTTTCAGGTGACTAGCAAAGGGATTCTATATTTTCAATGGTTCTACAAGTATGTGCTGTCTTTATAAATAGACAAAAATGTTTTAAACTTACCCAAAAGCTGGAACCTAATTACTTATTTTATGGCCAAGCCTACATGACTGTACCTTGTCTAATTTGAGAAAAAAATGCCCTGCACATTTATAAAAGTTAATACAATACTACATGATTCAGGGCATACAATGTCTTCATCCTCTCCTTAAAGAAAAAATATCTCATTACTTTTAGGCTACATTTTAAATTTCCATGATAAGATCGGTAATTGTTCTGCAACAAGCAGCATAGACAATCTCTCAAATATCCATGCTAACAGGGTTGAATTCTTATATTCTGACTTCAGTTTATTTAAACCAAATGGACATTTTGGTATTTTTTCTGATCCTAGCACAAACATAGAATGAAACTCTGTCTCGTGAAAGGTCAACCCGAACTCAAATATAAATCTAAATCTCAAAAAAGAGTTGTATTGACATTCAGGATTTTCTTTGCTTTTGTTTTGTAAAATAATCAGGAACATTAGTTGGTCTCCATTAAAAATGCATTTACCTAATATTCACTTTTGTGGGTGCTGCGAGATTAGTAGTGAAACTTAGAAAAGAGACGCAGTGAGCAGAGAATATTACAAAGTTCAGTTCAATCACTCAGTCATGTCTAACTCTGCGACCCCATGAATTGCAGCACGCCAGGCCTCCCTGTCCATCATCAACTCCCGGAGTTCACCCAAACTCATGTCCATCGAGTTGGTGATGCCATCCAGCCATCTCATCATCAGTCGTCCCCTTCTCCTCCTGCCCACAATCCCTCCCAGCATCAGGGTCTTTTCCAATGAGTCAACTCTTCGCATGAGGTGGCCAAAGTATTGGAGTTTCAGCTTCAGCATCAGTCCTTCCAAAGAACACCCAGGGCTGATCTCCTTTAGAATGAACTGGTTGGATCTCCTTGCAGTCCAAGAGACTCTCAAGAGTCTTCTCTAACACCACAGTTCAAAAGCATCAAAGTTATAGATACTTTAAAAAGTCTTAAAAAATCTATTCTCTATCATGTGTATGGTTTTGTACAACTGAAATAAGCACCCCATCACAAACACAAATGAAAGAGAACTTCACTAATTTCCACTCGCCAATGCTGGTAGAAGCCCCCCATGGGTTATTAAATCTGAGAGATGTGTGAACAAACATGATAATAAGCAAGTAAAGTGTATCGTAAAATATACTGCATTCATTTATTGTGACAACCAGGGTGTAATTATACTAGGAAATGTACTGCACTTTAGTCAGTGAAAGTAATAAAATCTGAACACCAGGAGACCTTTCTCAAGTCTGTGCTATTAAACTACTTTTGAGAAGAAGGTGAACTATCTAAAAATACTGGAGGAATGTTCACTTTTACAGATTAGCAAAGCAGCAGTTGGCCAGAGTCTTTTGTAGTCTAATAAATAAAACCTCATTGTTTTTTTCCTCTGGATATAGCACCAAAGAACATCCTCCTCCATTCTGCGCAATTATAAGGCTCCAATTTGTATGGATTACTTATGCAATTCATTCTCCCATTAAGGCAGTAGGAAAAAAAAAAAAAAGCTGTATTGGAAGTGCCTCTACAAAAATGTAAGTAGAAAAGCAGGAGAAATTTTACAGAAATATAAGGAGACAAAGGGACCCCAGAGATGATAATATTGTAAGATGTTGAGTAGGTGTCATGATTAAAGCATTAATGGAGGTCACTAGGAAAAGTGAAAGGAACACACAATTTCAGATTAGGAAACCCAGGGCTTACCAGAGTGAACTGCAATTTGGGAAAGTGTAGTTAATTGAATTTCATGACATTTCTTATGAAAATTAAAATGCATATCTTTTACTACCCTAATAGTTTTATTGCTACTGTGAGATTTATGTGCAGTGATATATCAAAGAGCATATGCAGCAATTCACTAAAGACCACAAGGGTGGATTACTACAGTTTTCTTTTGTGCTTTGGCAGCCGACAATCAAAATCATAATTACAGGTTTGGAGCCACCTGCCAACTAAATGAACAGAACCACGTTGTTCCACACAAAATAGAAGCAATTCTAACATTCAAAAACAAAATGAGTGTTAAACCAGAGGGGCCTTCAGGGACAGCCTAGGGAAAGCTGAGTATTTATTTTTTCCTAACTACCAAATGACTAACTCTTATATTATCCCATTTACTGGCCCAGAAAGAAGTAATGTCTGCCAAGACCTTTGTGATTAAACTAGACCATCCAATGAAACATCTGCACTCTGAGTTTCTTGGGAGGGGGCTTGTGGATTCAGACCTCTCACAGGGAGGTTCACAGTAAATCCTAGATTTTAGTGCTTATTCCTTCTAATGCACTGAAGCAGGAAGTAAGGATTAGCCAGACTCACTTGAATCAAACTGTTGCCTTGGCATGCATTTCGCCTACTAAACCACTGGTGATTACCGAAAGTCAACGTGATGTAAAAATAGTGGTGTCAAGAAGGTGAATCTATACCAAATTTTTCAAATTAGGAATTCTGATTTACTAAACAAGTTACTCCACACACATGTAATATTTCTGTCTGAATTTCTCTAGATTTCATTTTCTATGAGAATTCTCAGTTCCTTAAGTGTACTTAGTCACTCCTTGCTCTGCCCCAGTTACATACCTCTATTAGAGCAGTGCGTCTCACACTTTAATGTGCACTTGAATCATCCGGGATCTTGTTAAATGGAGATTCTGATTCAGTAAGTGTGTCGGGGGAGGGGAGGTCTGTGAGTCTGCATCTCTAATGAGCTTGTAGGTGCTTCTGGTCTTCAGACCACATTTTGAACAGGAGAATATTGAAGGGAGACAAGATGGAAAAGTAGAACTTGAGCTCACCTCCTCTCACAAAAACATCAAAATCATAACTAACTGCTGGACAACCACCGACAAGACTGAAATATATTTTTTTAAAATATCTACATCCAAAGACAAAGAAGATGCCATAACAAGATGGCAGAAGGGGTGTTTTCATTATATAATCAAAACCCATACCAACTGGGTGGGGGACACACAAACAAAAATAGTTATGTTGCAGAGGTTTTCCTGTGGGAATGAGAGTGCTGAGCGCCATGTCAGGCTCCCCTGTGTGGGAGTCTGGTATTAGGAGGAGGACTTCCCAGAGCATTTGGTTTTGATGGCCAGCAGGGCCTGAGTGTAGGAGCTCCTAGGACCGGGGAAACAAAGATTCCATTGTTGGAAGGTGCACCCAAGGCAAAGCCGTAACTCCACAGAAGCCTGGGCCAGACCTACCTAAAGGTCTTAGAGAGTCTCCTGGGGAGGCAGGGGTTGTCTGTGGCCCATTGTTGGGGCAAGGACACTGGTGGTAGAGTCCCCAAGGAATATTCCTCAGTGTGAACCCTCCTGGAGGTCACCATTTTGGCCCTGAGATCTGGCCCCATCCAACAGCCTACAGGCCAAAGTTCTGGGGCACCTTAAGCCAAACAACCAATAGGGTGGGAACACAGCCCCACCCATCGACAGATAGGCTGCCTAAAGTTGTCTTGAGCCAAAAGCTACCTCTGGACATGCCCTTTGACATGGCCCTGCCCTCCAGAGGGACAAGATCCAGTTCCAACCACCAGTGGGCAGGCAGGTACCAGCCCCTCCCACCAAAAAACCTACATAAGACCCTGAACCAACCCTACAACCCAAGATTACACACCAGAAGCAAGAAGAACCACAATCCTGCAGCCTGCAGAATGGAGCCCACATACACAGAAAATTAGACAAAATGAGACAGCAGAGAAATATATTCCAGATATATTCCTTCTTGTTCCAGAAGGAACAAGATTAAACCTCAGAAGAACTAAGTGAAATGGAGACAGGCAATCTACCTGAAAAATAAATCAGAAAAATAACACTAAAGATAATCCAAGATCTTGGAAAAAGAATTGAGGCAAAGACTGAGAAGATATAAGACATGTTTAACAAAGAGTTAGAAGATTTAAAGAACAAACAAACAAAGATAATACAATAACTGAAATGAAAATACACTAGAAAGAATCAGTATCAGAATAAATGATTCAGAAGAATGAATAAGTATGCTGGAAGACAGGTTGGTAGAAATCACTGCCATGGAACAAAATGAATAAAAAAGAATCAGAAACAATGAAGACAGTTTAAGAGAAACTCTGCGACAACATGAAACACACCAACATTTGCACTACAGGGGTCCAGAAGGAACAAACTATTAAAGCACTGCTTAAATTGTAATAATCTGTACACATACCAGTCATTTCCTCTTGTCGATGAGCTCCATGAAAACAAAGGTAAGGGGAGCATTGCAATAGATACCAACAGTGACCAGTTTGGAGTATAGTAAGTAAGTATCTTACTATACATTACCTGCTGTTCTCAAAACAACCCTGCAATGTGTGTTATCAAGGTCTCATTTTACAGATGAAGAAGCCAAGTCTCAGATACATTAATCAACCTGATGATGGCAGACAGAGTGCAATTCTGGGTCATCTCCAAAGTCTGTGATCTTTCCACAGCCTCCTTTTGTTCATTTCTGTATACACATAGTCTAATAGTGTACTTGATGCTACAGAAAATGCTCCAAAGATGTGTTTGGCTCTGTGAATATTTTATCTGTAGATTCTCCTTTGCTCATATCATGTCCCTTGTATGGAATGCCCTCCCTGCTTCTCTCTTAACTGATTGAGATCCACCTCACTTCTTGGCCTACTGCAAGCATTACTGTGCTTGCTTTCTCCTCTGAGTTCACAAATGCCAATTGTTTACACCATACAGTAAGTACTTAAATTACTAGTTATCTTATCAACAATGTGTTTTATTCATTGTGTAAATAGTTTTTGATAGGTATTAAGCCTCGAGCATTATCATAAGCACTTGTCACAGGTCATGAAACAAAACATACAATATTCCCTACTGCCCTAGGTCTTGGGAATCATTCTTCCAAGATGAAAACTCATTTGAGGACAAGGATCCAATCATTTCACTTTCCATATATCTCAGTGTTTTGTACATAGCAAGTGCACAATTAGTAATAGTCTAAGATTTAGATAACTTACCAGGCAAATATGTTCCTAATCTATAGGAGAGTCTTAAGCCCAAGGCCCTTTGTTTTTGTACAAGTGACCCTTGGAAGGTGGAAGGATGCTTTCACAATGTTTCTTATTTCCCACTGACAGTGTTTCAGGCCAGAGCAGAGGTATTAAAGTCTCCTACCCAGTACATGCATCAGCTGGAGAAACAGACTTCACTAAAATTAAATCATAGCAGTTTTCAGTAAAAAGAAATTATCTTTTCAGAAATATAGAAATTACAGGCAGAAGAGGCAACTTCATGAAAGGTCATCTCCACTGCTGAAGATGATCCCTTTCCTCTTTATACACTAAAACTCAAGACCAGAAACCTACTATTAAAAACTAGGAAAAATCACATGCTTATCATTTCATAAATGTTTTGAACAGATGTTTTTAATATTTAACTTAAACAGAGAAAACGTAACTTCCTGTATTATTCAGAATGTTCTGTATTCTACAATATTTCATAAGCATCATTTTTTAAAGTCTGTTCATTCACTGAAGGTATACAAAGTTTTTCTCTTTAAAGCTGTGGACTTCATAAAATCTCATTAGGCATGCTGTTCACATGTATTAATATATATTAGTATAGGATTTTTGCCTGAAGACGAGTGACTTAAATGAGAAAATAAGACTTGCTCTGTATCAGTTCTTCCTCATATTTAAAACTACCTATATTGTGAAAATTTGTTTACATGAATTCATTGTGCATGTGTCCTAAAATATTTAAAAACTAAAATAAAGAAAGCATGTGAATCTCAATTTGACTATTTTATTTAATATTAAGAGACTACGTGATGCCATTTACGGATGCAGACCACGGAAATTTAAGTGAGACAAGATTCTTGATCTTATTAATATATGAACATTAATAAGGAGAATACAACTTTATGTTAGATAAAACTTTTGTAAAATAGCTGTCATAATTCTTATTAAGAGAGAATGGTAGGAGAATAAAAATTTTAATATAAAAACCCAGTACATAGTAAATGTTCAATAAGTTGCTGTATTCCGATCATATTAACAATTATATATCCCTAATCACTTGGGTTTTTTAAACCACTAAAAGCAATTGAAGTACGATAAGTAATTACATTTAGTGTTTAGCTAAGCAAGTACACAGGCATGACTCTGAATCAGTAAAATTTTTCAATTTAAAACAAAGTTGATATAAATAGATATCTAAAAGAATTTATAAATAAATAGCTATACAAACATGAAAGAAACAAATAGCAGATGCCTTTGTCTTGTGTTTCAGGATTAATTCAAAGTTTCCTTTTTCAAAGAGGAAGACATCCCATTAATCAGATTTCTTTCCCCAAGTCCTTTTTTATAGGATTTGGCAGGAAAGGTCTTTGGCTAAAATATAGCTTAAGATTAGTGTTGTGTGACTGAGCTGTAGGCTGCGTCCTAGAAGAGCCTTAAACATGAGTAAAAATAGCTCTCAGGGTTGGGAAAAGAAGAGAAAGAATATAGTGATAATGAATCACAAACTCTTGGAGCTCTAGGGACCTTAAAGACCAGGCAAACCTAATCTCTTATTTTATAATGGGGAAATTGAGGCCCACAAACTCAAGGGACTTGTTCAAGGTCATATATTGGAATCTTGATGGAATGGCCCACATACAAATCATTCTTTGTGAGTAAAGATAAAAAAGAAAAATGTAGATCTTACTAGATATGAGATCTTTGTTAATGAGAAGGGCAGTTGTATCTGGGGTACTGAATTGGGGTCATATTTATGAGCAAGTGGAAAAGATAGGTAAAGATGTGGAACATTTCAGGCAATGAAAAAGGATGCTATGTGAAGAACATACTATCTCATATGAATGGCATATTTGACAATGGTTTTCTTGACTCAACTTTCTTTTAGGCTAAAATATGTATGCAGATAAGAATAATTTTATAGGTTCTAGCCCAAATAAATTATCAGAGTATTACTCTGAAAAACCACAAAGACTATTAATAGAAGGATATGCACTTGGATTTAGTCATTTTTCTCATATTGAAAGGAAAATTTTGACTTGAACTTGATTTTTCATAGCATGATAGTGTGAATGGGAACTTTTCAAATGTTTTTTAAGATGGCCAGCCCAATGAAGATGTTAATAATAAAAATGAAAATTTGTTATTTTTTTCAAATTACCATGCAAGAAATATCTAAGATGGTATTGAAATCACCTCTTAAATCTAGTCATGACGCTTTACTTATGAAAATTCTTCAGGCAAACTTCCTTCATTCCGTTAAAGTTTTTGTTATATGGAAAGCACAGAACCAACAAGATGAGTTTATAGATCATCTGGTCTAGCAGTTCTCAGATTTTGGGTGTATCAGAATTACCTGGAGGCTCTTATGATACAGATTTCATATAGCTCCATCCCACAGTTTCTAATTCAGGAGATCTGGAATGTAGGAATATTTATTTCTAACAAATTCACAGGTTGTGTTGACAATGTTGGTCCAAGAAACACATTTTGGGAACCACTAATTTAGTCCAGCCTGCTCATTTTACAACTTTCTTTTTTATTTAGGTAGACACATTCTAGTATTCTTGGAATTTATTTTTTTATACCCTTTCTCCACCTCTCTAACAACGAAGCAAGTTCTGTTTCTGGGGCTGTCACTATGGACTTGTGTGGTTTACAAAGACTGGGAGGTAGAAAACGTTGATCATCCTATTAAGCTGATATTAGGTAAATTCTCCTAAAATATTGAACCAGAGCAAGAAGGCCAAGTTATTCTTTTGCGCCTGGTATAGTTGTATCACACAAATGCTATCTTCATCATATTTAATATGAAAAGAAAAACACAAGAACATTTTGAATCCCATCTATATAATATCACATGGGGACTGGACTCTTCCAGAACTGTTGCAAAAGCAACATTTAGAGAATTCTTCAAGGACACTGGTGGACTCACTAAATCAGGGCACATGAGTGATATGTTATTATAGGAAAAATAGTATCATTTTCCTCACAGAGAGCTTATGTTATTGCTGGGAAAACACTCCAATATTGCAAAATCGTAAAGCTGAGCTAGAAAAGATCAAATCTGCAATGTAGCATTTCATAATGATGTGATTATTTCTGCAGGTATCAGCTAATTAGTGAGAAAAAAGAAAACTGAACAAAAAAATCTTGAAACAACTAAAGGTCTCAAAATTTGTTAGATTTAATGTGATAATACACCAATCAGGACATCAGCAAAATTTGAAGAAAATAGAAAGTGATGCTTTTAAATCCATCTTCCATGGTATGTGTACACACACACACATACACACAAACACACACACACACATTTACCCACATCCCCCTAGACAGACACACAGACACACAGACACATCTTTACTCAAAGCACTTTCTTTCTGGCTATGTAAGGCATCCGGTCCCATCACTTCATGAGAAATAGATGGGGAAACAGTGGAAACAGTGTCAGACTTTATTTTGGGGGGCTCCAAAATCACTGCAGATGGTGACTGCAGCCATGAAATTAAAAGACACTTACTCCTTGGAAGAAAAGACCAACATAGATAGCATATTCAAAAGTAGAGATATTACTTTGCCAACTAAGGTCTGTCTAGTCAAGGCTATGTATGGTTTTTCCAGTGGTCATGAATGGATGTGAGAGTTGGACTGTGAAGAAGGCTGAGTGCCGAAGAATTGATGCTTTTGAACTGTGGTGTTGGAGAAGACTCTTGAGAGTCCCTTGGACTGCAAGGAGATCCAACCAGTCCATTCTGAAAGAGATCAGCCCTGGGATTTCTTTGGAAGGAATGATGCTGAAGCTGAAACTCCAGTACTTTGGCCACCTCATGTGAAGAGTTGACTCATTGGAAAAGACCCTGATGCTGGGAGCGATTGTGGGCAGGAGGAGAAGGGGACGACTGATGATGAGATGGCTGGATGGCATCATTGACTCGATGGACGTGAGTCTGAGTGAACTCTGGGAGTTGGTGATGGACAGGGAGGCCTGGCATGCTGCGATTTATGGGGTCGCAAAGAGTCAGACATGACTGAGCGACTGAACTGAACTGAAGGCTCTAATTCCACATGGTCTCTACTATTAGGAATAAAGATAATGAAAAATGTATTTACCCCTGCCAGATATTATATGATATGTGTACTTATGTATTTTTAAAGAACTTTAGGGATGGGCACACACATCAGTTAACTTGTAAATTACAGACTTTGGGTGATTATGATGTGTCTAGGTCCATTAATTGTAATCAGTGTACCCCTCTGGTGAGGGCTGTTGGTAATGGGGGAGGTGATACCTGTGTGGGGACGGGGGCACACAGGAAATCTCTGTACTTTCTCTTAATTTGCTGTGAACCTAAAATGTCTCTAAGAAAATAGTCTTTAAAAAAATCAGGCAACTAATGGAGGCCTCAAGAAACCAAGCTTCAAGTATTTCAGAACATTTACTGTGAGAAATAGTACCAGAAAGAGAAGAATGGAATCAGAACTAGAGCTGGGAAATAAAGGCATAGATACATAAAAAGATACCTGGTAGACAGTAACTGGAGACTCAAAAGCTGATAAATCCTGCCAAGTGAAGACTGTCCTACTCTGGATGAACTTGATCTGTGCTGGCTCACCTTGATGGGCTGAATTTTCTTAGGCAGAGTGGAAGCTGGGGAGGAGGTGGGCAATCTGAGGAGGACTCGCTCAGCAAAGGTGAAAACGTAGAGAACATTCAGTGACTACACCGTGTGTCTATACATGTTGGTATCAAAGAGTTGGCTTCTGAGCATATGAGGCACCGTGTACCGTTGTGTTTGTTGAGCAAGACTATGCTGCTGCTAAGTCGCTTTAGTCGTGTCCGACTCTGTGCGACCCCATAGATGGCAGACCACCAGGCTCCCCCGTCCCTGGGATTCTCCAGGCAAGAACACTGGAGTGGGCTGCCATTTCCTTCTCCAATGCATGAAAGTGAAAAGTGAAAGTGAAGTTGCTCAGTTGTGTCCAACTCTTAGTGACCCTGTGGACTGCAGCCTACCAGGCTCCTCCGTCCATGGGATTTTCCAGGCAAGAGTACTGGAGTGGGGTGCCATTGCCTTCTCCAGACTATGGAGAACCTTAAATGTTGAGTGAAAGACTACAAGAATGCTAGGGAAGTGAATGTCAACAAAACCTACTAACAACATCAGAAAAGGAGATGTTGGAGTTATGGAGACAGCATTTTCCCAGTGACCTTAAAACCATAAACAATACCTTGCACTGAAGCCCTACCCCATTTGCTGTTACATCAATACAGCTTTCAGGGACTCAGCGTTAAAATATATGTAATCATCATCATAATCACATACCTTGCAGGCACTGAATTCCGGAAGCGAGACTGCTTTCACAACTCAGATAGCAGCCTCTCATACTGTACTCCGTAGATCAATTTTAGTTTCATGGGATTTAATTTTAAGAACCTTAGGTTTTCATCTTTCGCACTTCAACAACACTGAAAAAAAGGCTTCCAAGTTCTGATTTACAGAATTATTGTCACTGTCAATAAAAGGAATGTGCCTGACACACCAAACTCCAGTTTAATTACTTCTGTGATATCTCCTGCGGCTGAGAGGAAATGATATTTCTCTGACACTGTTCTGTTTTTAATTTAGTAAGATGGAGCACTTGTCCTGAATAGGACCTTGGAGAACAGATGTGCGATGGATGCCATGGAAGATGGACCCCACAGTTTCAGAACACAGATTTACTCTGAGGGTGTGCTGACTGCATGAATCCAGATCCTTCATTCTGGACTCCTTCATGGGCATTTGAGGGATCATCAAGGATTTGACATAGAAACACAGCTGGGATATTTATGCATCAAGTCATGACCGGATAAGTTTTGCAATCATATTCAAAGGCGTGCTTTTAGCCAGCACTATTCCCAATGTCAGTGTTGTCCTGAGCTGCTGGAATCCAGATGAGACCTTGAAAGGTTCCCAACAGGAGATGCCAAATATTAAAACACACCCTGCACCATTTGAGTGAAGAAACCCAGCAAAATGCATTCTTTACTTTCCGCTACATACTCCATCTGTTTCTCTCCCTAAAGGGTCATATGTTATACATTTATAAGAAGCATGTTCACACCTACGTAAACAGTTTCCACTGTCTCTGTCAAACACAGCCTCCTCCCTGTTCACGACCCATTTTTTTTTTAAACATCCTTCTACATCTCTCCACTCATCCTTTAATGAAACTTGTTTCATTCTGAAACCATTTCAAGTTAAGAAACACCTTTGTACCTTCCTATCTACCAAATCCTGGGGAGATTAAGCCTCAGGCTCTACAGGCCATTTTCTGAGAGATGTGAATCTAGATCATTAGGGTCATTAAAATCATATACTCCAAAATACCTAGAGCTAGAAACCACCTTTGTACTTTATGCTGCTGGAGAATGCTACCAGAGAAGTAACAATGTATAACAGCACCAAGCTACAGAGCAGACCATAACTTCTCCCCATAAAAGGTCCCTACACGTTTTAATTGCCACAGTAAATCTCATTAAAGAAACAGAATACTTTGTTCCGGGAAGGAAAAAGGATTGCTGGATTAGGTGCACTTTCTTCATGGTAATATTTTTTTCCCTACAACTAAAATTATTCGTTAAAGCAAGCACAGCATTATTTTTATCATGACCTACTCTGCACACTTCCTTGGAATCTTTCTTTCTCTTTCCTACAAATACAAGCAGGCTTTGGTCTTGACTACTAATCCTGTAAGCACTTTCCATGGTTTGGGCTTCATGCATTCTCTCATGTCATCCTTGTGAATCATTCAAAGATCTTAAAAGACCACGCTGCTAACCTCTGACTTCATTTTTTTTTCCTCCCTTCCACTTTAACACCACATAAAGAGAAACCTTAGATGTAATCAACATCATCAAACACTTGGTACCTATGCAGTGATCAACACAATTCTGAATTTTTGCTCCTCCTTTCCCATAATATACATTGTGACTCTGATTCAAAGAAAATAAGCTTGGGAAGTATTTTGCCTGACTTTATTATCAAGTATTAAATTATTATTTTTGAGAAACCCAGGCTGTCACGGAAACATCACAGAAAATTCCCATCTCTATTTCATAATCAGTATCTTTTTATAACAGAACTGAAAGTTAATGACAGTAGGCTTTAAACAGCTATGATTTTTTAACTCGTCTTTAGAAGCAGAAGTGAAAAGTTAAGGAGAAGAGCATGTTTCATGCAACACAATGCTTAACATTATATGTAAGAATCAAGAGTCTGATGAGGTTGGAAAAAAAATTACAATGTTAAGTATCAGTCATTACCAACTTCTCTGGGGAATTTTGCATCTGGGGAATTTCAGAATCTATCCCTTTCTGGGGAGCATTGTAGGTGCAAGTAAGAATATGAGCTTGAAGTTAGACAAACTTACATTCAAACTTTCTCTGTGAAAATTACTAGCCATTTTAGCATGAAGAAGATATTTAAACCGCCAAAGCCTCGATAGCCTCACTTATAAAGTGAAAATAATGTCCTGTGAATACTGAAAAGACAGGTTTATAATATATAAATCATATGCATATGCTACTTATTATATGATTCACATTAAAATATGTTGGTGTGATCCACATAAAAATATTTTGTAGTTCTTCTTATGCACTTAGATATATTCATAAGAACAAACTACATAAACAACTTATGCCTGATCCAACCACTTCCTTCCAAATTCAATGAAAATTTTATTCATTTTTTAAATCAAATATCTACTTCACAATTTCAGTTCAGTTCAGTCACTCAGTTGTGTCTGACTCTTTGCAAACCCATGGACTATAGCATGCCAGGCCTCCCTGTCTATCACTAACTCCCAGAGTTTACTCAGACTCATGTCCATTGAGTCAGTGATCCATATCCAACCATATTCAACCATATCATGCAACCATATCATCCCCTTCTCCTCCTGCCTTCAATCTTTCCCAGCATCAGGGTCTTTTCCAGTGACTCAACTTATTCTTTTTAATCTTATACTCCTTTCAAAAGTTACCTACAATAATCAGATTCCATAAAGTTGGAAAATTATCTAACATTTTACTCTCTTCACAGACTTTCTTGGTGAGTAAACAAGTATTAAACTGTTCATTGCTTATAATTATTCGGTATCTACAGGTTTATGAGAATTTGCCATGACAAATCTTTGGTTTGTTCACAAGGGTTTTTAGTGCATCAATTCTAAGGAAGCAAAATCCAAAGTAAAACCCAAAGAAATTAAGTTTGAAATGAGCACCTCAGATTCAAGCAGTCTCCCACCCGAGCCTAGACTCTGCACCCACTGTGTTGCTCTACTGAACAGCAAAGTCAGAAGCCTGAGCAAAATGCACTCACACAAAAAGAAAATTATTCAGACAAAGACTAGGGTCACAGAATTCTCTGGAATAGCACCGAGTGAGAACCCAAATCACATAAACCCTTAAGGACAGTTAACAAAGGTGACTGGTGAAAACTTCCGTCCATGGAGCGGAGATCCAGTGGGTTCTGGTGGGACATGACAGCTTTACCACATCAAAGGCCACCTTCACATTTATAGAAGGCCTGTAATGGAGAGCATCCATGTAGGAGCCAAATCAAGGTCCACAAAGTCAGATTTTTAAGCAAGCCAGAAAATTTAGAGAGTACTAGCAGAGGTAACAGGCCTCCCGGATAGTTCAGTTGGTAAATAATTCGCCTGCAATGAGGGAGACCTGGCTTTGATCCCTGCATTAGGAAGATCCCCTAGAGAAGGGAAAGGCTACTCACTCTAGTATTCTGGCCTGGAGAATTCCATGGACTCATGGGGTTGCAAAGAGTCAGACACAACTGAGCGACTTTTACTTTCATTTCACTTTCAGCCAAGGTAAAAAAACAAAGAAACAAACCAAACAACAACAATAACAATTAGACCTTCTTTTTTGACTTCTGGGGCCAAATTGGCACCAGTTATGCAGAGCAAAAAGGCTTCTTAGAATCATGGATCATTCAGCTGCTGAAAAATATAGGGAATCAATCTGGGTAATTTAAATACAGAAATATTCTACACTCTACTGTTTGGGGCTTTTCTTCCCACTTAAATTTTCTTATATAGATACAACTTAAAGCTGTCATTTGATCACCCAATTGCAATATGAAGAGAGACTAATGCTTCTTTTTATGCATTTACTTTTATGATGTCTATTACCAACCAGAAGAACAAAGATAAATTTATATAAAGTAGCAGAAGATAGCACTTCTACTATACAATACATTTCTCTATCATACATTTTGCTTCCTGTTCTGTCTTTTATTGCATTTTCTGACTCAGTATGAACAATATTTTAATCCTTTATGGTTTAACCTAATACAGGTCTGGCCCTAGATAGTTTTTCTAAAGCATTATCAGTAAATATTACTTATGAATTGCTTTCAACAAGTTCAGGGCTGCCATTTATTATAGAAATGCTTGAATGATTCAAGGTTAATAAGATTCATCATACTCACAATGAGGATCTGGTTGTGGACACAGCTAATTGCTAAATTTTATTCAGCCATAAATGACATCAGTAGCAAATCAGCTCACAGCTGAATACTACTGGCAGCTTTACATGGGAGAGAAATAATGTCACTTTGATTCAAGTTATTTTTATAGATGTTATGATTCATTTACAGTAATTCTGATATTGATGCTCAGATGCTGGGTATTAGATTTTCTTTTCAAAGAACAAAAGAAGGTGAGAAACAAATCTGAAGATATTTTAAAATATCATGGTAACAAGTCACAGTCAAATGTTTTCCATTCTTATCTTTCAATGAACAATTCTAATTCTCATACAATACATACGACAAATTACTATCAGAAAGATTTTCTTTTGGCAAAGTTTAGAATTCTGAAAATAGTCTTTTAATGGCAGTGCTCACACCCTCCTAGCACCAAAATAATAGCACTATGATGTATTAATCCCTCATGGTAACAGGCACTACTGAAGCTGAACTGTAATTTGGCACACAACATTTCTACACTAATGTAATGTGACAGTGTTATTATGTTCGCTATTTTCCGTGTGATCATAGCCATATTCATCTTCCCCAATCTGACATTAAATTAGCTAGTGTGGTTACGTTCTATTCTGAACCACAGGGAAGATACAGAAAAGGATTATTGTAGCACGGTGGTCTGATGATGGTGTGGATGCGCACACAAGCATGAATAGGTGATATGCAGATTTAATGCAGTGAATGTAAACTCTCAACACACATCTGGCATGCAGCATGCACTCAGAAAGCAGTTATATCCAAGAGAAAGTTCACAAACACACGCGATAAGTGCAAAAAACAGTTGCTCTAAGATTTCAGGACAGGGAAAGCAGACCCAGCTCAGAGGACCTGGAAGTTTTCATGAGATGAAACAGTTTAGGCAAAGATTAAAACATGAAATTACATTTCTTCAAGCAGATATAGTGAAAGGAATGCATTTTAGGTGGAATGGGTACATTCTCTAGGAGGAGAAATTAGCATAAGCAATGGTGAAGAAATGGGAAAAGTGTAATGTTGCTCAAAACTGTGGGTTAACTGGCAGTTAACATGCCATATGGACAAGGCCTTTTGCAATAGATAAGAATAAAAAATGAAACCTAGGGTCAGACCATGGAGGTTCATGAACTCCAAACTGATGAATTTGGAGAGTACTGTCAGCCACTGAGGACATACTAGAAAGCCTTATGAAAAATTCATGCATCTAGTCAACATTGATTTAGTGAGTTACTACTATCACCAGTACATGTAACACGCAACATGCACATAGGTGCAAAACATTGGGCTGATCACACCTCCCACCCAAAAAAAAGAATTACTGTTCCTGGGAGATAAGACCAAATATAAGTAACTATAAGGTAGAAAGTGATGGCTGATAAAATAGCATAAACAAAGTTCTATAGAGGTCAAAGGGGGGAAAGCATTTTCTCTGTTAGGAGAGTCAGGAAGAACTGGCGATATTTAAACTAGGGAGAACAGGAAGAAAGAACAAGACTGTAAGGAGGCATAGAATGGACTAGATGAGGAAGGGATTAAAAGGGGGAAACTCAGCCAGGATATTGCTACAATGAGCCAGAAAAATTATATTGGGGACCTAAAATATGGTATAGATATGGAAGAATCAAGGAGTTACATGCGGTACCCTACACACATGGACAAACACATACACCCTCAGAGCAATTACTTTTGTCAATTGAGTAGGTTATTTAGATGGCAACTTTCCAGGAAAGATAGGGTTTCACAAACACTTTTCTTTAAAAATAGCCTTTGGCACCACTTAGCCTAAGTACTACTTTTTTTGAAAGATTCCTTTAACTTCATTAATTAGTATGATTTATCCAAGATTACACTTACAAGGGGAAAAAGTATTCCCATCATCCCATTGTTAATTATGTCTCCAGGCTAACATAAATAAATTTTTCTAGTTATTCTAACTCTACGAAACTTATCAGAGAGATGACATTTAGAAGGTCTGTGGGGGATTGGAGTAGGGGAATCTCATTTGCAATGTGCTATGTTCTTTCTCTTTCCTTAAAAAATAGTTTTGTTTCTATTTTCTATTCTTTTTCTTTTAAATTTATTTGTTTTCCATGTAGTTGACAGCTACAGTCACAGAAATTAAGGATAAATATCTAAACTGGAGAAGAAAATTTCATTAAGAAAAAAAATGTCATATTTTGCTTTATTTAAAAGTTAAAAGTCATCCTCTATACAGAAAAGGAGCTTGTTAAAATGGAATCACACTTGGCTTATGTGTACAACTTAAAGAAAAGCACTGAGATATAGAGATAAGGTTTATTTTGATCAGTTTAAAGAGTGAAGAAACTGCGACATACCACATTTATTGCTTGTTAATTGCATATCTTCAAGGTAACTGTCACTATTGTACAATTGTGACAACTTCTACAAATTGATATGAAAATGAGATTTGCTTTTAAATATTGATCTGTGCCTACATAGCCTCACCACCAAAACACCAATGTATAAACCAGGAAAACTACTTCACATTCCCAGAAAACCCACAAAGAGGTAATGATTTAATCAAAATGCATGTATTCTGAGAGCCCTCCAAAGTAATTTTAATGCTGATGTGTGCAAAAGGCATATCAGGAGACCTATTTATTGAATGACAGTTACCTTATTTACAAGAAAATAACAAATGGCCTTATCATTGTCATCACCACTACTATCACCCAAGAGCAGCATTCAAATAATTTTCTGTAAAAAATGATCTGAAGACAGCAAGATACTTAAGGAAGGATCTTGATATTCCTTTAGGAAATGTCTAGCAAATACATTGGAGACAGAAACAACAACCCACTTCAGTATTCTTGCCTGGGAAATGCCATGGACAGAGAAGCCTGGCAGACTACAGTTCATGGTGCTGCAAAGAGTCAGACATGGCTGAGCGACTAACAGCAGCAGCAACTAGCAGATAAACAGGGAAAATGAAATTCTTTATACTTAACTCATATAAGAGGATATACAATCTGACACAACCAAGAGACAACCATGGTGTAAAACATGGAAACTAAGCACAAAATTTGGCAGATAAATTCTTTGGCAAAATGCAAAATGGTTCCATGCAAAAAAAAGGAAAAAAAGCACTCAGCTACACATGTCAGGATCATATTTAGTGTTTTAAAACTGTCATAATGAAATCATAGCAAATTATCAGTCTTCTGTTTGTCCTTGAAAGTAAGCTGGTTTCATTTTCTCTGGGGCAGGAGCAACTGCAAGAAGTTACTGTTCTATCTATATCTAAACATGTGTTTATTAAAAGGATATATAGATTCTTTGATTTGCTTTGCTCTAGATACATATAAGTAATTATTGAGTCTTTACATAAGGCTATTTATATAACTCCAAGTGTGGCTTAATGTTTGTAGGAGTGATGTGATTTTTAGAAATACAGTATTTGCAAATGTGTAATGGTTAGTATATATGCTTGTGGCTTCAAGGTTCTTGTCATTCTTGTAATTGAAGGAGTCACTGGTAGGATGAAGACCAAATAGTTCTGTTGTGGTGTGATCTTTACATGCCTCCTCCAAGCATTGTTTACTTTGCATTAGTTGGTTGTTCTTCCTATATTCACTGTCAGATAGGAGACGTAAAAATGGCTAGGAAATTGTGCTATACTGCTAGGTTACAACAACTCAGTTCAATAACATATTTTAGTTTGACTCCATCTTCAACACATACACATATCTACTGACATGAACAGTCTCAAATATATAAAGGTCAAAATGAACAAACTCTAGTCTTTCTTTAAATCCATACTCAAGCTCAGCTTTAACTTGGAAGCCCAAACCTTCAGTCATCTCACTTGCTCTCCCATCATCCCATCCTAGAGCTTTTCTAAAATGTAGTAGCATTTACAATATAAGTATGGAACTCTATTTTACAACAGAAGGCTTTGTCAGATATATTTTCTCAATAGAGCAGAATGCCATGATTTGTAGGAAACCCTTTCATCATATTGATGAAGTACTGTAAAGCAGTACCTATTGGAAAGTTAAGAAGCAGAACTTCATCCCATATGCCAGTTAGTTTGGTCTCAAAATTCAGACTGCTATCACATAAATTAGGTTTTCACAGATATTCCATAATATATTGTGAATGCTGTGTTTCTTTACCATGCTTATATTGTGAGACTGAAGGGGAAAAAACACAAACACAAGTGGCCAAATTATAAGGGAGAATAGTTGAAGGACAAAGTTTAAACATACTGTCTGTTAACTTAAAAGATAGTGTGGGCTTGAAAAGATGCAGAGAGAGAGAAAAATAAAATTCCAGCTCTCAAGATATAATCTTATGAAATTAAATATTATTTAATAGAAAGCAACATGAAGGCTCTTTCAAGAATTAGGGAAGAAGTGTCATATGAAACAAAGGAAAAAATTATTTTCAACAAGGTATCCACTAGCAGTTCAAAAAATTCCAACAAAGAGTCAAAGACCAAACAATCAACCATTATCACAGATTTTGGCGAATGGCATCTTTGATCAATACTTTAGTATTTTAAAACTGTCCTTTCTGTAGGATCAAATGCTTCTCCTGGTTATAACCATTTACTTATTCATAAATAATATAAAGACTCTTAGCTTGAGACTGGGGTATCAAATAGTATCTGGAAGCAAAGACAAGCATCAGTACACACGCAGGTACTTACGGTCATTGCAGAGCGGTCCGCTGAAGGAAGTCATGCTACAGTCACAGCTGAAGCCATCCCACTGCTGCAAGCACACACCTTGGTTGGAACACGAGTCTTCCTGGCAGGTTGTGCTAGGCCCTGAAAAACAATCCAAAAGAAACTTGGGTTCTTTAAAAAAATCAAAAAATGTGTTACACATGAGCAAGGTCACACACAGTAGTTGCCAACACCTCAAATTACACGACCAAACTAGTCTGGAAAGTTCTAGTTCACACACCTGAATTAGGAACAGAGAAGCTGTCATATGAAGGTTTTCTGGAATTTCAAATATAGGACAAAATACGTTATAATAGTAAACTAAACCAACAAATAGTAAAAGCAAGCACATAGCTTCCGGTATGATCATGGTAGCAGGTAATCTCATTCCATCTTCAATAACTCTCTCTCACTGTTTGGATTTTAGAAAAATGCATGGATCTCCTTAACTTCTGACCAATGGGGAGAGACACCATGAGAGATGGAGATTACAACTTTTATGAAACTGAGATAAAGATTGGCAAAAAAAAAAAAAACTGAAGAGAGTTGTACAAAAATGTCCTGCAAGTTACTAGAAGTTTTCCTGCAGAAACTATGAATAAAGTTATGACTGTTGGTGTTTTGGATAGGTATGTTGGCAAGTATCAGTTCACATGCTTTAACAATTTCATGCAATCAAACATAAAATTAAAAACTGTGTAAATGACATGCCCCCATTTAACATACAAGAAAAAGAATGCTAGTCTATTTCTAAAGAATCATAACTAGAACACTGAAAAACAAAGAACTAAAAAGAATGATCAAAGCACTAAATGTAATCACTCTACAAACATATTCAAGACTGAAAGCCTTTATGCAAACTATGCTACAAAAGAAAATTTCTTACACAGCATTCAAGAAGGGAAAAAATTAAATCTATATCCAAATAATGGTTACTGCAAAAATATAAGATATGTTATTTTGAGGTTTCCACTGTGTATTATGGGGTTTCAGTCTTGTTTTATACACACAGGGCTATCTACCTTGCAAGTCAGCTTTCATCAATGCAACTTTGTCAGCAAAATTAAAAAAAAAAGCAAAATATATTAAATGTTAGTAAGCAATACTGAAATGGGCAAACACAGAAGATTCAAAAAAGCATGCTGCTGTAAAGGGGGAGAGAAATGCTATGTAGAGCAAACAAATTAATAATTAACAGCCATAAATCTTAAGAGAAGCCAAAAATGAGAAAGTGATAATTGATTAGAATTTCACTACATATGTATTCATAAAATGGTTAATTGAGCCAATGACATGTAATGAAGGAAAATTAAGAGGGCTTTTGCATGTTTTCCTCTCTTGGATAGATATGAATGCATTGCCAAAATGACCGCACTGCTTAGCTGAAGCATGCAGCCCCACTTATCATGTGTAGATACAATGTATACGATAGTCATTATCAGACCCTTTCTATTTTTTCCCCCCTCTGGGTCTTTTCTCTTGCTATTGCAGTTAAAGTTTAAAACTGTAATGACAGCCGTTCTCTGCCAACCCTTGGACCTTACAGTGACACCAAACTATCCAAATGTAGACAACATCATTTAGAGTAAATGAAAGAAAAAGTAAAGAATGGAAGAAGCAAATTGCAATATAATTCCCCATCAAGAAAATTCCTTTACAAGATTGCAAGGTGGAGTATTTGTCTTTGCTTTTGCCAGACTAGGTACTGATTGCTTACAGGTCTCAGAGTTACATCTATATTTTCCCTACCTTTATAACTGTCTTCAACTCTCACAAACTGCCCTGTGAATATTTATTACAGAAGAACCTCACTAATAAGGGTTATCTTAGAGATGGGTGGAAAGGGAACAACATCTATCTCAATACCTTTAGAGTATAAACTGAAGATATTTTCTAACAAACACAATTTTAGGTTTTATGAAAACACAAAAATAGATACCAGACTAATTAGATGCTATTAACACTGATAGCCTTTGAGGTAACTGCTCTGGTGAATACCTGAGAGTTATATGTAATTAGATTTTGTACAAACTGATGTTTTTATAAATGCCAATTTTAAACATCCTCCTTACAAATATATTTTTATCAGAAATTCTGAGTCACGGTATTCTTCATAAAATATATTGAATGTAGCCTAAACTATATGAATATTCACAAATTTAGAAATCATAGTATTGTAACTACTAATTGTATCATAATCATAATCAGTATAGTAATAATAACAAAATAATTGTTGCTTTTAATAATAATAATAGTTAGTTTTTCTCATTTATGATATCAAAGAACCAAGGATCACTAAATTGCTCAGTTTTTGTTGTTTTTTCCAGTCTGTGAGAGGTAAGATCTTTATTTCATGGTACTAAAGGCTGAAAATAATTAACAGTTGTTAAAAAAAAAAAAATCTTAAAGCAGTATTCCTTAGTGCAGTCCTTCCTGAGCACAAGCCCAGCTTGGGTCAGGGGCTGTGTTATCAATAATACTATTCCCCTGACTTGCTCAGCAGAAGGAAAGTGCAGGAACAAGAACTGACGAAGAGCCATGCTTTTGCTTTTATCTTTTAGTTTTTGTAAAAATTATCAGAAATAGAATTGCAAAATAATGCTAAACTCTAAAAATGGTAAAGTTGCAATTTTGAAAAATAACCTGCCTCTCCATATTGTACAGCAGACACTCTGAGTGCCTGCCAAGTCTTTATGTGAGCATAAAGATATGCTTTATTATTATGTTTTTATTATCACAACTGTTTTTTATATTTTCAGGTATTACAAGAGAATTCAGGCCTAAGCCTGACAAGTCACATTTTTCAAAGAACTCACCTTCTAGAACAATATTTAAACACTGACAGGCATTTGCACAAGACAAAGCCTTGAATTTTTCTTTTTAGTTTTATAATGTTCTTTTTATTTTATCACTGAATAAAATTGGGAGCAAGCCACAAAGACTTTTATACTAAGTGTTTGAAAATAAGGATATTTTTGAAAAGGAAAGGAAAGTGAAGGTAAATGACAATGTCTGGAAACCAAAGAAACAATAGAAAAAGGTGCTTAGGTGTCTGGGATTTCAAATAAGACAAACTTGGGCACAAAGCTTACACATCCACATACTTGCTGTGTGACATTAGGAAGATCACATTACATCTATAAGGCTCAAATTGTTTTTTAGTTCAGTCGCTAAGTCATGTCTGACTGTTTTGCAACTCCATAGCCTGCCAGGCTCCTCTGTCCATGGGTTTTCCCAGGCAAGAATACTGGAGTAGATTGCCATTTTCTTCTCCAGGGGCTCTTCCTGACCCAGGGATGGAACCTGCATCTCCTGTATTGGCAAGCAGATTCTTTACCACTGAGTCTCCAGGAAAGCCTCAAGGCTCAATTTACTCCTCTAAAATAATCCAATAATACCTTGCTGTTAGAGTCTTGAGAATTAAATGAAATTGCATATATATAAACTTATTGTTATCAGTGCTTGATCAATGGTAGCTTTAATAATGAAGCATTTCTGGAGCTTATAATGCAGTTTAAGAGTTGAAGGTTATGAGTCAATGCACGTGTCTAAAAGCTGTTTCACTGATTTCATGTACAGAAGTTATCTTGACTCAGTATTGAGCTTAATTGAGTCTGATTATTGGTGCACTGCCAGTCTCTATTTTCTCTTATCTAAGCAGCTCAATACCTTTCCAAGCAGTAATTTTCAGAGTTTGTTGTAAGACCAAAAGCATCAGCATAAGTTAGAGACTTGCTAGAAACATAAATTCTAGAGTCCCATCCTAGATCTACCAAACCAGAAACTTTAAGGGTATTGTCAGGTGACATGGGTGTTAACAAGTCTCCAGGTGAGTTTAATACTTGCTCAAGTTGAGAAACATTAATGTAAAGGGAAAAGGACAATGTAAACTCCATCTGCAAGCTAACACGTGTCATGTAAATAAAATCAACTCGTACTCATTGAAATAAGTTAGAGAGAGAGGCAGCAAGTGATTATTGTGAGAAAACCAATGGCTTCTCACATGAAAGAAGCTTAGAGATGTGTCGGTCTTGTTGGGTGGAAAATCATGGGAAGATATCATTAAGTGATGTCAAATTTGTACTATTTCTGTTAATATTAATATGGGGTTTAGTGATTTTGATGCAGTTTAAACTCAAAATCCCTTAAGACAATCATCTTTAGAGAAATAATTCATGGAATATCTAGAAACTGATCATGAAAAATATGTGTATATCATCAATTACACCCGTGACAGGCACATCTGAGATTATTCCTAGGGACCATAGAGAACAGAAATAATCCTAAATTAAAAACTGTTAATCTTGATGTTGGAGCAAAAAAAATAGGGAAGTATTAAGGCAGGAAGGCAGGAACATGTCAACATTCTAAAAATAAAGGAAAAGGGGTTAAGAGAGGGTGAGGATTATTAAAGCTCAGATATTAAAGCAAACTAGATAAAGTAAGGAAGGAAACAATGATGTAATCTACTGAATGATTTCAGATGTTCAAACCATAGTTTACAATTACTCAAGAGGATTCCAATCAATCATATTAACCAATTTGCTCATTAGATTATGATGGAAAATAACACCAAATTTTATTGTAAATACACTTTCTCAATATGTTTCTCATTAGTTTTGCCTCCCACTCACCCACTCAATTATGTGGCAGTGGTGGGAGGTCATGTGTGTGTGTCTGTTTTTCCATCTTGTGAATGTTTAGTTGTGAATGTGTCTCTGTCTGCTCCCACCATCTCTTTATAGGTGAGAAGTCATCAAGCAACTTGTAGAAAGGCCTATTTTTGAAAAATTTTTCAGAAGAGTTTGTAGTAACTTAAAAAAATACATATATTCTCACTTATTAAATCACCTCCAAGGATCAAAGTTATGTCTCCCATTTATTCACTTAACAATTTTACTTCCTTTGATAAATTAATGAAAGAATAAAATACATAGTTTCTTTTTGTTTTACAAAAGTGTTATTCTAAAATATGAAATAAAGAAATATGGTAAAACATTAAAAATTAATTCATCAAAGATTTCAATTAAATAACCTTATTCTCTGGCATGATTAAACAGTTTGAATTTCATCTGACTTTTCAGGATAATATATGCCGCAAAGAGGGAAAAAAAAGTATTTTCAAATAAAAAATGTATATGTGCTTAGGTGGTTGCTAAACCTAATAGCATTATTTTGGCTGAGAAGAAATGATTCGTTAGCTTCTGGGGAACAGGAATTCACATGTCTTCCTTCATTTCTCCCATGTGAAATTTCATTATGAATCTAAAATTTTCAAAATGGCCCAAACTGTATTCAACATTAAAGGAGAAGCAGCAACACATTCAGAGCTACAAAATTCAGGATAATGTGATTAAATTGCATTTATGGAGGGAGAAATGGCTCAAACAATCTGAGGTGTTGAAGTGAAAATTATCTGAAATGAAAGCAGCAATCAAAAAGTACTCCTACAGATCTTAGTCTGATAAAGAACACAAAAGAACAGAAAGATACTTGAGCACACTTCTGAAGTGTAGAATATTAGCCTTGGGGAACAGAAGAAACCAATTTTTGCTAAAACAAACTCATAATATATGGGAGACACTTGTGCTGTCATGTAGACACAAATCATATAGTGATTTGAGAATGAATGTCTGAATGTTATTTTCTTGTTGGGTCTTATTGAATGTAGATTTAAAAAAAAAAAACTAGCCTCAAGTTGATTAACATTTGCTGGAATAAATATGTTTTTCTAGTTCAAATGGAGTATCTATTAAATACTATAAAGCAAGCATTGCAGAGCTGATTAGCACACTAATGAGATGAACTATGGAATGCAAAGAGGTAGAAAAATCAAGATCCATAGATACAGCTCCCATTTTAAATTTATTGAGCATTAGTGTAGGTTTGCAAACTGTCCAGAAAATTTAAGATGTATGGAATGAATAAGGATTTTTTAAGCCTCAAACAGAGATATGGCCAATTGTCAGAAATGAAAATGTTGCTGGCCAGAGAGATCTGTTCTCATTTATAGGTGGAATCAGAATTATTTTGAGTGTAATAACGAAGACCTAATACCTTCACATCCTCTCTCAATCTGTCCATTGCAGAAAAGAGCATCTGAGATGAGGTCTGGAAGCCGCCCATTTAGATCAACCGATGCCAGGCACCCTTGAAAGCCCTCCTTGGCATGGACGAGCTTTGGCAATGATTTGTATGTTTCTTTGGCCACGCCTCCTATATACAAGTCACCTGTGGGAAGACAAAAATTTGGGTCACAAAAGTAACTTGTCATTGACTTTAACCAACAGTAGGACAGGAAAAATAAATAGTAAGGTTTATTTTTCATTCAGTTAATTTTCAAAATTAATAAAAATTTATAACTATTTTCTTAAAAGTACAAAACAGCAGAAGTGTTTGACTAATACATCAGCACTGGAAGAAATTTCTAGAAGCTAGTTCCACAGAAAACTAATTAATATAGTATGGCCAAAAGGAATAAACATGGGCCATGAAGAGGCCCCTGAATTAAAATCTAAGTCGTCATTTACCAACTCCATGGCTTCGAGCACTTTTTAAAAAAAAATTCTCTGGTAGTTAATAACCTCATTTCTTAAATGGGAACAATGAAGTGCATCCTATAGGACTGCGTGAGGATTGAAAGATAAAATAATGGAGAGTATCAGAATGAAAATACGTAGTAGATGTTAGAAGGTGCTATTATTATCAAATCTACCTTCTGCTTAGAATTCTCATTCTAGGCTTTTCTGTTAACTAGAAGCTCAACAAATTCTAAACATCTTAATGTCTAAAATTGCCTTTTCTATTATGCTTAAATCTATTATCCTTGCTTGTACCTATCTTATTCACCAACTCAATCCCATAGTAGACTGTATATACCTGAATATTCCACCCCTTTTCAAGTATTTATGTATTTATTTTTAGGTAAAGGTATACCACTTTGAATTCGTTAAGCTGTTCTGTGATCATTTAACAAGGCATCAATTACGTTTCCCCAATTTTATTTCAGTTTCTAGTGGGACATTTTGCTTCGCTTTCTCATCTTCATGTCTCTAGGTTTGAGACTTCTGAATGTAATGAACTACTACTTTAAAAAAAGAGACTGTAATCCAAGTTTGATTCTATTTCCTTTCTATTACCGTATCTGGATAGCATTGAGTAGATGTAACTGACTGACTCTAGTAGACACTTAACCAGTGCAAAACATAAGGAGGGTCACCACAAATTTCCTTGATATACTACTCATATTTTTAAGTCCTGGTAACATATTCTATTTAGCTACTTCTCTGAGTTTGCATTGTCATTTGAATTTTCTGTCTCACCTTAACCATTTTATTTAACTCTCATGACACCTGATACCTTCTCCCACTGTAACACAAAACTCCTACATTCTTAATGTTTTCCGGGCCCCTTTGTATTGTATTGCATTTGTATTTTCAGGAGACTTGGGAGTGAGAAGAACTATGTGCTGATGCTCAGTCCGGTTGTTGAGTCATGAGTAATAAAAGCCTTTGTGTCTGACCCAGAAACTGTGTCTTCTGCCACCATCCACAAAACAGTAATAAGCTGTCTTGGTAAGTAGGGTAAAAAGCAACACATAGAATATTCCTGGGTTGTACTGATGAGTAAATTGAGCTTGTTTAAAGTCACTGAGCCATAAAAACTGAGAACTTAGGTCCCTGATCCACTAACTAAAGCTCCAAGTACTAAACTAGGATGCCAGAGAGCCTCCATAATTTGTACTGAAGGTACTGGGTATGTTCACTTCTGATACTTCTTAAATAGAAGAAAACACCTATTGATTATTAGCCAAGATTCCTAATATTAAAGGATACCATGCTTTGGGTCTAAAATAGGATACTACCTTTGAAATACATGATTTTTTCTTCCACATTCCCTTTCTCTCAGTCTTTTCTCCCACATTTCAAGTGATTGTGTTTTACTTGCTTCAGAGAAGGGATATGGATCAGAAACCAAAGACATAAAGTTGTCCTTATATATTTGATCCTTAAAATTCAAGACTTTTAAAGGAGTGAAATAGAATATAATGGCAATTACGTGAGATGAGTAAAGCTTTCCTGTCCCTCATGTGAGTAAGCAGGAGAGAAAGTTGGAGGAGAAGAAGTGTGAACATAGTCATTCCCAAAGAGAGGACATAGTGTTCTGATGCGGAGAAGGCAATGGCACCCCACTGCAGTACTCTTGCCTGGAAAATCCCATGGACGAAGAGCCTGGTAGGCTGCAGTCCATAGGGTCGCAAAGAGTAGCCGCAGTGTTCTGATGTGAGGTCTGCTGCTAAGTCACTTCAGTCGTGTCCGACTCTGTGCGACCCCATAGACGACAGCCCACCAGGCTCCCCCGTCCCTGGGATTCTCCAGGCAAGAACACTGGAGTCTGGTGGATGTCAAAACCTCAAGTAAGCTGAGGAAAGTAATAATGATCAGTGGCAAGAGAACCCAGAAGCAGCAGTGTAATCTTCGAGAAGAAATAGCTGCAGGGTAGATTTAGACATGCCGAGAGCTTAGTGAGCCTCACAGAGCTTTCCCTATCCCACATGGTGTGGAAGCAACAGAACAATTCCCAGAGTCGCCCAGGGACGAGCAGAAAAGGGCTGGTCTGAGGAGGGCTTCCCCAGTGGTGCAGACAGTAAAGAGTCCTCTTGCAATGCAGAAGACCCAGGTTTGATCCCTGGGTCAGGAAGATCCCCTGGAGGAGGGCATGGCAACTCACTCCAGTATTCTTACCTGGAGAATTCCATGGACAGAGGAGCCTGGCAGGCTTCAGTCCTTAGAGGTTACAAAGAGTCAGACTTGACTGAGAGATTAACACTGAGGAGGTTATGCACACAAAGAATAAAGATGGTGAGTAAAAAGTCAGTGGGCACCTATGCTGTGAGTACAGATTATTTGAGACTAGCTCCTGTGCAGTCTCTCTCTATTCCCACAATATTGGTACAGTGGAAGTCTTCCACCTCCAAGTAATCTAGACATAATCCCAGGAAAATGAAGGAAGGAAAAGTTCCTGAGGTTAGATTTTCACTAATTCAAAGAATCAGAGCTCCAAACAGAAACTAAGGTGAGTTCTAGAAAAACAGAGACAAGTGACCTTTGTTGCTCATCTGAGAGAGTGGACTGACTTATACTGTTAGATGTCAAATGCAAGGACCTACTTCCTACATTCATGTATTGAAATAAATGTGTTAGGAAATTTCAGTTTTCCTCTAGGCCTACTGAATGTGGTATTAGAGAACAGTGGTAGCTGAATGAAGAATTCTTGGCACTGCTCCAGGCTGTAGAACTTAGCACTAAAAATTAGGTATGGGATGCTACATATATGATAATCAATTTTCGTCTTTCTTTTCAATTTATTTTATTTTTTGACTGTACCACATGGCATGCGGGATCTTGGTTCCTCAACCAGGGGTCAAACCCATGTCCCCGATATTGGAAGCTTGGAGTCTTAACCACGGGACTGCCAGGGAAGCCCCTCCTCTTTCTGACTATAACCTCCGCGAGGATAGAGATTGTGTCTTTGTTTTCAATTCTCCCTTGGTGCCTAGTACTGGGCTACAAGCACAGTGAGCACTAAATACTGTCAGTCAGCTGATGGACTGAAGTCATGTAGAAAAGAATCAGAAAAGAAAGAACGGCAAGGCAACACAAGGGGAGAGAGCTAATTCTAAAATGCACTTACTTCCATTCCCCACTTCCTACTATATCCTACTTTTTTCCTGTTAGCACACTTTCCCAAATAACTTTTTAAAGCTTATTGAAGAGAAGTAGTAATCTTTCTCTTGTGCTGTTAGAGAGCAGAAAATATTGATTCAAGCCATGCAGGATACAAGCCTCGGACAAAGTAAGGTGGATGAGTTTGGCTTTATAAGCAGGGGATTCATTATCATTTTCATTACTGAAGCTGTGCTTAGCACTGCCACTTAATACAGTCTTTACAAACTCTTCATATAGCAGATGGTGGTCTCAAGTCCCCGGGTGGGTTTCCATAGGAAGAGAACAAAGGAAACCTTTAAGTGGCTTGAGCCCTGTGTAGCATTAGCAGTTCATCAAAGATGCAGGTTCTCCTTTCGATCCTTAAGGTGATGGAAGGAAAATGACCCATTAGCGCTAATGGGATCTTGAAGGCAAAATCCTGTGCATGGAAAGGAAGCTGGGTGTTTTTAAAGATCCAGCATGTGAATGATACCCAGGATGGACATCTAGTAAGAGTCAGTTTCCCATGGACTTCAAGCTATGCTCTTACTCTTTCTTCAAGCTATGAGAGACTGGTTGATTTTCATTAATATTCTTTAAGTAGGCCATACACAGAACTGACAAGGAAATGATGGAGCTGGGGCAAAAGAAGATACAAAGAACATGTACAAAGCCAGATATATATCAAGAAGCCCTGATCTTTGGCACTCGTGTGGAATGCATGTGTGTAGGGTGTGTGTGTAACAGTCCCCTCTCAAGAATATTATCTGTAGAATGACCTGAAATGATACCACAAGTATCTGTTTCCCAGTAGCTGGGCAGTAACGAGCAGGAAATAGTGCACAAGCTTTTTAGTTATATCTGGCTACAGACCCTGGTTCTGCCATTTACTGATTGCCTCAGTGTAGGTACATTAAGTTATACAACTTTCTCAAGAGTCAGATTTTTCATCTGTGAAATGGGTTAATAATGCCCACCCTGTCAGGCTGTGAGAATCACAGAGAATGCATGTAAGCACTGGGCACAGAGTGTCCTCAGCACATGACTGCTACTGGTATGGCAGTGCTGGTGTGTGTGGTACGAATTATCTATCAACAGTGTACCTCATTCTATGCTGACCTGCACTGAGAAATACAGAAGAATAAGAAGTCTAAGGTCTCCCCTTGTTTCTAGTATAATTAGAGTGGTAAGATATCAACACACAAGTCTTATTTTCCTTGACTTAGTTTAGAGGCATTTGTGTACTTGAAGTGTGCCTTGCACTATCCAAGAAGCAGCTTGAGAGGATTCTTTGATATACTCCATTTGAATCCTAGCAGCATTAAACCTGGCAACAAAAGCAGGACAGTTGTTTAATGCATATCTTTTAATTTGATGTAAACAGACTGAGACAGAAAAATTCTGCGAATACCAAGGGCCAGGTTGTAAGGTTCAGGCTAAATGTGCCTTATAAAATCAGAGAAATAGAAGGATTTTATGGCCATTGATTGTAAGCTGGAATATTATGAAAGAGTTTAGATCAAAAGAAAATATAGGATGCATTACTTTAGGATGATATAAATGCACACACCAAACATGGGGAATATCACAAATACACAGGAAGACAAAATTAAAACAGCATTCAAGGAAGAACACAAAAGGCCAGAATAGGCCAGAAAAGAAGAATTTTCAAAAGGACCACGGTAAATAATGTTGGATAAGAAAAGTCAAAGGAAAGCCTTTGACTTGAGTAACATGATAGAATTTGTGACTCTTTTTTTTCCAAAGGCGACGAGAAGTCCAAAAATATAAGACATGCAGGCTAGGAGATGAGAGAATGTGAAATAGCAATAATCTGGAGAGAAGAGAAGAAATTGTATTTAACATTCAACATGTGTAATTTGAGTAGGAGTGTCCTTTAGGAACCAGATGATATGAACCAGGGGCTCGGGGATGCTGGGCCTGGAAGACCTGGCTTGGGAGCCATTAACCACAAGCAGAAAAATGAAGTGGTGTAAGAAGTTTTCTCTTTTCTTAAAACAGGGAGCATAAGGCAGTTAGAGCAAGGACTTGGAGAGCGTCTTCCAAAAGCAGAATGTAAGCATCAAGGTATAATTAGTTCTTTGACTCAGCTTTCCTGTTTATTCATATGCATTTTTTAGTGCCTCAAACATCTCAGTTTCATTTTAATTAAAAAGAGCATACATAAAAAGGACAACTGCTTTATAGATTTGAATAGCTAAAACTCCAGGGAAACTTAAGGAGGCTCCTGCAATCTCTTGTAAGTGGCATATGGGGGCAAAAAAGGTGAAACAATACACACTGTCTTACTTTCCAACTGGCCAGACTGGAGGAGTTTCTAGAGGTTTTGCTGAGAGGATTTGACCTTGTTTAGCAAAGTTGGAGACTGTGCCAAGTTTCCTCTCAATTCTTGCTGTGATTGGCTAATAGAAAAAGTACAACCAGGCTGGGCTAGTTTCTTAGAGTTATTCTGTAGGAAAGATGTCCTTTCTTACCTTTGGGAACAATCAAACTCCACCTTCTTCCACCCCCCACCTCCACTGATTTGTATCTTTCTCTTCAATTTTCATCTTTTGTTGCATACCCACAAATGAACATCTGCAGGTTATATCTAGACCATGTGAGTTAAAACAGGTTTTCTTGGGGAGAAAAAAACACAAAACTATTTTTATAACAGGTGTACCCTTTTAGATAAAGAAAAAAATAATCTCTAGTCTCTGAAGAACGAACACTCACTTCATGCTTTTTCTGGGGAGAAAGCCGATGTTACTATTTCCTGTGATTGTTTAAATAAATGATGTTAAATTCCAGAAAGCAAAAGCATGGGAAGTTGTTAATATTTCTCTTAACACATTTGAGCTTAAAAGGAGACAAATGGAAGCTTTAATAACAAAGCACACATTGGATTGAACAATAAACACTATTCAAAATCACATCTGAGTTGAAGGCACAACAAATTATCATTATTGAAGTCAAAACTGATAATCTAAGGGGGTTTTTTGCTCTGAGACACTAGATCTGTGTCTTTTCTACATCTCTCTGGGAAATCAGGTTACTTTTACTTTTAGAAATTCCTTGTTGAAGAGGTGCTCAGTGGTCACCAGTTTGCCTTCTTAGTTACCCTTTAACATTTATACACCTTAGCCTTCCTTGTTGCATAACAGGTTTAATCCTAGAATAATCTGTTTTTACTTCTGCAGGAAATAGCTGTAAATCGTAATCTTTAGGTTCATCCTGGCTTTCTAAGTTCAGCGTAAAAATAAACCATCATCTTTCCTATCTCCTCCTACTGGGAAATTACTTCTAGACTACCATGTTTTATAGCAGTCACATTTCTAGTCTCCCAGTCCTGAAGGAAATCAACCCTGAATATTCATTGGAAAGACTGAGGTTGAAATTGAAGCTACAATACTTTGGTGTCTGATAGGAAGAGCCATTTCACTGGAAAAGACCTTGACACCAGGGAAGACTGAACAAAAAAGAAGGGGGCAGCAGAGGATAAGATGGTTAGATAGCATCGCCCACTCAATGAACATGAATCTGAGGAAACTCCAGGGGACGGTGAAGGACAGGGAAGACTGGTGTGCTGCAACCCATGGAATTGCAGAGTCAGACATGACTGAACAACGGAACAACTGTGATCTTCATCAAAATTATTTTCAAAACCATTTCAATTCCATTCTGTTTTTCACACCTTCCATTCAAACGACTGCCAGGCACTTTGGTGTTGATGACTTGACTTTGCCAGTACGTCTGGTGTCTGTGCCTCCATCTTCCTTTCCTTTTCCAATACTAGTCTCCCTTTCACCATGTATGCCCTCCGTGCAGCAGCCCATCATCTGGTGTCCTGCCTCCATTCATCCTCCTCATTAGCACCATATCTGCCATCTCCACACTGTGTTCTGATTGCTTTTATACCTCCTGCTATCTTTCACATAAAGCATGAGGCTCAGCAGTAGTCATGATTCTGAGTCTTCCTCCCTAAGGAACTTTTTCTAAACTTTCAACAATCTCTCCCCAACAATGTTGGCCAGGTAGAGAATTAAACTAACATCAATCCTCTACCTATTTACTCATCTTTAGTCAAAATGTATTTTTCTCCATCTCTGCAATACTGCACGTTCATGCTATTTCATCATTCTTTGCAACACATGGCTTCCCTATCATGAGTCTTTTCCCTTCCAATATTCCATTTCAAAACCTTACCCACTTTCTAGGTCTCAACTCAGATTTCACCTTGTTTATGTGTTTTCTCAGTCATAGGCAAGTATGATCTAGGAATCCCCATAACATTTAAAATCTCTTTTCTGACAATTACCATTTCATTCCCCATTCTTTATGTAGATATTTCATCTTCCCATTATTTTATAAATTCCTTGAAGAACCATCATAAGCAAAGCATCCTTTTTAGTCTTATTTTCACTTAGCATTCACTAGCTATTTGTTGACTCACTGAATGAATGGATGAATTTGCAGTTTCCACTCAATAAATAATCATTTAACCATAAAGACAAAGTGAAGGTTTTATGAATACAGCATTCATATTTGTCCCTGGTTCCCTCCACTTGAAAAGTAACAGGTAAAGTTAATTGTGGGGAATTTTATCTTCTACTGACCCCTTCCTTGAAGATATCTAGCTTATTAAGAAGGTTCAATGCAGTGACATTTTTTTTCTATTCTGATAGTGTGATTCAGGAACAGTTTTAACTGATGTGTTGAATTTTTTTCTTTTTTTTTTTCTTTTTGTAGAGAGAGGCAGGCAGACAAAGATAAGTACAGAACTAGTTTAGGGTATCATTGTGTGGTAGTGAGAACCTATCAACGAGTCTCTTCTGCAGTTAAAGTAAGTGCCAGAATCTTTGTGGGAAACTAAATTTCTGTCTATCCTGGCCCTCTACCTCATTCTAGCCTTGTTCAGTCTATCATTCTCTCTGTGGTCCCATGTATAAGTATGTCCTCCATAGGCACCCTCCACACTATGGACACTTTACTATTTTTCCAGATGCTTCTACTCTCTCACACTGTTATCATTACAGAAAGGCATGCATTTATTGTCTGTAGCCATAGGAGAGAGCCAGGCTAACTGCATAGATCCCTGATGCCTTGCCCGAGTACATCTGTTACTCCCTATATGCACTTCTTGTGGGTTTGCAGATGTCGCTCTCCATCCAGCCTGTGGACCACTACTCCAGGACTCTAATGAGTCCCTCTGGTCTCCTCTTACTAATTCGAAGGCCACTGCCAGCCATAGGTATTCCGGATTTCATAGTGGGCTCACACATCCAACAATTCATACACTGTTTTCACTACAGAGACACTGAATTTCACACACACACACAAACATTGAGACAATTGAATTTAAATGTACAGAGCCCTGACCAAATGGGAGAGAACCTCCTCACTGCTTTGAGCCCTTCATGATCAGTGCAAGCGTTGCTATGGCGAAAACCAGAAAAGATGGCTCTGACTTAATAACTGACATTGGTGTAGTACCCTAAACTTTACCAAACACTTGCACATAGATTGTATCATTTAGTTTTCACCTGATGAGCTACAAAAGAAATAAAGGTTATCACATGTCACAGACACAGACACTGGTTCAGGGGTTCAAAGCCAGAAAAAATGGCAGGTCTGATTCCAAGCCCAGGTGTCCTGAATCTATGATAATTTTCACTTAATCTGCACTGGTTTACACACTGTACATGCCAGGTGTCGAGTGGCCAGTTGGTACAGTTCTACTGCCACAAAATACAGGAGTATTTTGGGGTAACTTGACTAGTAGAGAAATAGTAATAAATGTTTGCACAGTCCAAATTAAATAACACATATTTCCAGGATGAAGCAGATCCTACCTGCATGCTCATTGACTGATCTCACAAACACAAAGTCAACTTGCTTCTATAATCATAAATGTTAGGTATCTAAATTCCAACAAGTGGATAGAATTCTTATGACTTCCAAATTTGATTTTTAGATATGACAGCTACCTTTCACTTGCCTCTTACAAAGAGATAAGTAGAACGCCTGCATTCATCTATGACCCAGTGTAATACCTGTGTATGAAGAGGTGGGGGGGCTCCAAGAAAATTGGAGTTCAGACCTTAGTGTTCCCCTATAGTAAGGCTTTAAGACATTGACATTATAGTTATGGCAAGACAGACAATGCTTTCAATACTCTGAAATTTCTGTTTCTAGCTGATATCTTTGAAACAAAATTGCCCAAAAAGGAAAGTTTTGGAAAAGTATGATTGTAAAACTTAATTTCTTTGTGTGTTTGGCCAACAGACTCTAAGGCAAAGCCAGTGGGCACGTTAAATGGGAAATAATACAGTGAAATTGCTATGGAGGGGTGTGCAGTAATCCATTTTAAAATCACACTAGGTCAGTGGCAATGGGGCAGACGGGGTGCGAGTTCAGGCATATCAGTTCTGGTCAAGCTAACTTTGTCTCCTGTTGACTGAATTTACCTTTTGTTTAAAAACAGGGTTCAGGTATTTTCATTGTTTTTACATTTTCCCATCCGAGTGACAGCCAGTTTAGAAACTGCAGATATCCTTTAGCAGCAAACAATCCTGTCACTGCTTCATGTTTCCTTTTCCACTCCCTGGGTGTTGCTCTTTGGGACTGCCGCCTGCCTTGCAGAAATTCCTTGTCTTGCACATACTGTCACCCCCGACATGTGCACAGACCTCCATGTGAACAGTGCTTTGCCATCTCTTGTTTCATTTGATCTTCATACCAAGTCTTCACAATAAGCAGGAAGGGGTTACTATCCTCACCTGACAGGTGAGGAAACAACCCTTCTGAAAAGGTAAGTGACCTCCCCAAGGCAATTCAACCACTCCCTGGAGAGTGACACTGGCACCCCAGCTTCTAAGTCCCAGGTGACCTCTATTCTCACTGCACCACACTGCCTCCTAGTTTTACTAAAAACCTTCTCAGCGACAGGAGGAGAATGGGTAGAAGAGGAGTTTTGAAATGTCTGAACTAGAGACTGACAGAGACTTATAACTAGGGGACCCATGAGAGGACATGCCCAAGTTTGTTATCTTTCCTGAGATTTTGAGGAGATCTGGATAACAATTTGAGCTTTCTTTCTTTTTCAAAATAACTTTTATTATTTCAAAGAAATTTTCTTTTCCTATTTAAAACTGAATGCACACATTTTTGGGCAGAGGGGAAGATCTAGCAGGGTACAGAGTAAGTATAAAAGGAAGGTTCTTCCCCATCATAATGGCCTGTTTAATGCAGATCAAAAATGGCATCTGCTCTCAACTTAGATATAGGGGGAAGTCACCAGGGTTTTCTGGAGAGCTTGAAAGGACAAAGTGATACAAAACACACAAAAAAGCTTTACAGACATTGTCAAAAAGCTTCCAAAATATTATGAGCTTCAGGGTCAAATAAAACTCTTATTTTTTCTTAGGTACCTGAACTTTTCTGTATTTTTTTTTTAAAGAATAAATTGCTTCTGTGCTTAAAGGATGGAATATTCTCAATCAGGTCATCAAATACCACTGGAGGTATAAATTTTATACCCTTAGGGCAGGTCCCCAAACACTTTGTTCTTTCAATATTTAAATTACCTTTAAGGAGAAATGCAGATAGTTAACAGCAATGATCAAAAAGTGGGGCTGGATGTGCAGGGAACTTTCCCTTAAAGCTAGGAGAATGGAGGGCTTTAACAGTTGAATGGGCTAGCCAACAGCCTGCTGAAACAAGCTGATGATGGAAGAACAGGCTAACCTCCAATCATCCAATCAAATTCTATATTTGCCTGGGGCTGCTTTAGGCATCTATAAATGCAAATGTTCTATGGAATGCATATAAGGACACAGAGCAATTAAAATTGTTGGCTGTTGTATTTGAGGAAGACTTCAGGGGCTAAGGAAACGGACCCAATATATAGGTTCTATACAAGGCATAGAGATGGGAAGAGCACATGGAAAGTGAAAGGGAAAATGTCCAGTTATTTCGCAATTACCAGAAGTGACATATTCAGTGCTACAGCACTACACAGGTATTATAGCAACATCAAATGTTCTGAAGAACTACATTTTACACAAGGGAAGAAATATTTTCTTTTATTACATGACATTTTTCTCTAAGATTTTTTCCATGAACCAGAGCAGAAGGATGGTTTGGGGATGATTCAAGTGCATTATATTGATTGTGCACTTTATTTCCATTATTATTACATTGTGATATAAATAAAATAGTTATACAACTCAAACCATAATGAAGAATCAGATCATCAGGCATTACCCTAGATTCTCATTAGGGTACACACCCTAGACCTCTCTCATGCGCAGTTCACAGTAGAGTTTGTGCTCCTAGGAGAATCTAGTGCTGCCGCTGATGTGATAGGAGGCACAGCTGAAACTTCATTCTGCTCACCTGCCATTCACCTCCTGTTGTGTGGCCCGGTTCCTAACAGGCCAAGAACTGGTACTAGCACATGGCCCCAGGGATTGGGGACCCTTATTGTAGATAACTTGTTTTGTGTTTCCTGCAGTTGAGGAATACAGAATTGCTGTGTTATAGATACAGTACATTAGTACAGGACTTTAAAGATCTAGAAGAAGTCTCTATACAGGCTCTGATCTCCACAGAGAAACCAGTGGTGGAATCTAAACAGTGAGTGTGTGGAAGGGGAATGGTGGGGTTCAGACAGAACCTAGCACAGCCTGGCTAGGAATGCTAATACCCAGCCTCTAAGAAACCTGGGAATGCCAGCTGAGCTGTCCTGCACCAGGGCAGTTATGAGAAAGTAGCCTATGAGAATGTTGACAATGCCTGGCATATCCAGGTGGGCCTTACAAATCCCTTGCCTTATAAACATTTGGGCTTTAAAGAACACACTGGCTGAGCTTCTGCATGGTTGTGAGAATTAAATGAGCTCTTATGAGTAAAATACTTATTAAGAGTTCATGGGATATGATCAGCCCTCAGAAATAGCTAAAATAATTATTACTGTTATTTGATTTTACTATCACTACTGTTTAGGTGAGATGTTTAACTTTCCTGAACCTTAGTTTCATCATCTACAATGTGGATAAGTACAGCAGCCTTACCAATTAGCCACAAAAAAATAAGGGAATAATATATGCAAATCTTGTAGCTAGTGCTTAGTGAAAAGCAGATGATGAAGAAGATGGTATGGGGGACCTTGCCTAAAGATACACAGAAATAAATGGTAGAGATTCTATTTCACCAAGTCTGTCTGACCCCATGCCTGAACCTTAATTACAAAGCTTCATTGCTTCTTGCATTACCCTTAAGAAAAACCACAATAATTAATTGCAAAGGCCAAGGAAGGGCCCCTTGTAAGAGTGGACCCAGAAAACCACATTAATGTGGTATTAACAGGAAAGCCTGGTTGACCTAATTTGGTTCTGAAGTAGCTCTGGAGGTCCCTCCATTTTATGAAAATGATGGGCCAGCAGCAGCACAGTGGCATTAACAATGTGCTTTCCTAGTGAGTAAAGACAGCAGAACCAGCTTTGCATCGTCTCTACAGTAGTAGGGGTGACTGTGTACTTCGCCCACCCAATTTTCCATTCTATTCGTATTTTGACCTATGGCTCCAGACAAACTATCTAGGGTCAAGGGTAGAAGCTAGTTGTCCTGTGAGTCACAGCAAAAGAGGGCTGGAGATGCATTATCAAGAAACCCCAACTCAATGGAACAACTGCCTGAAAATTATAGCAGTATTCACTTCTGAGATGTATAACTAGCAATTGAAACATTACCCAGATGCCAGCTGGGGCCCCTCTTTCCTTACAGTTCTAGAGGAGCCTTGTTTGAATCTTTCCAATCCACAGAGGATGAGAATCTAGTTCCTTCCTCCTGTGTTCCTGTGAATTCCAGGGAGACTGTGAGTTCTGCTTTGGCTTCTGTATCCCCTGTGCTGCCTCATTGCCGATGAACACAGTCTGTCTCCACCACAAAGTACTTTTGTCCAGCCCAAGCATTTATGATCTTAGTCATCTGAACAAATTGGTGCCATACAATGCCTGATTTCCCACCATCTAGATGACTGTAGCCTCAATCTCCAGCCCCTGTTCCATAGTAAGGCAACCCCATCCCCTCGATTTTTGCACAGCAGCTACAAGGTCACCTTTTGGAGCCCTTGATGGCTCTGCTTGCACCCCAAGTAGACTGTCCAAATGTTTCTTCAACAAATCCAGGGTGCCATATTTCTACAGTGTGACCCTGCCTCCTGATCACAGACAGGATGTGAGTTCCAATCAAATTTACTCCCCCAAGAATGTGGCACTGGGACTCCCAAACTCAAGTGAGTTGCTCTTGGGTATCTGAGTTGGTCAGGAGTGGAAGGCCAGGTCTGGGAACGCCAAAATTTTGCCAATGCTGGTGAAAGCAGAGAAAACTAGCGTGCAGAGAAGGAGAGCATGTGGCCTCCCTGTGAAGCTGGGAGAAGGCAGCTCCCAGCCCTGGTGGAGACCGGGAGAGTAAGAGAGACTGGCTAGTTGCTGACAGCTTTCCTGATACGTTCTCAAGAGCTCCAGCTGTAAACTTTCTCTTTCTTGCCCTTGGGCTCCTGGAATGCTACACTCTGCCCCATTCCCTCCTTTAAGTTCATCTGAATGGGTTTATGCTTCTTGTACCCCCCCAAATCTTTGTCTTTCTCTCCACTTAGGAAAAAAAAAAAAAGAAGAGGGAGGTCTGAGAGCAATGAAAGCTAAGACTCAAGTCCTTCTTCAGTGAGAGAGATGACATCAAGCTTGCCTTCCCAGATGGTCCTAATGTCGGGAGCTTTTGGCAGAGAAGCTCAGCCTCTAAGAAGACAGCTCAGCCACACTCCAGATGCTCCCTGAAGAGGGACACACATGGAAGACCTAGCTGTGATGAGGCTGAGGCCCTGTGAGCAGTCAGCTGGCCCTTAAGGACTCAGCTCTGAGCACATGCAGGCATTTTGTTCTTCACAGCATCCGCGGCAGCTTTAAGAGCTCATCCTCTGCCGTCCCCATCTCCTCCTGCCTTCAATCTTTCCCAGCATCAGGGTCTTTTCCAAAGTCAGGGGAAGGACAGAGGTCCTTAAAGTTGCACCAGAAAAAAAAGCTAATGGGTGGCCCACATGCTACCAGGCTTCATCTTGAGCTTGTGGCCAACCATATGAATTGCTTTCTCTATTGAGTCCACAGAAGGCCTCACCTTTATTTTCTGTACGTGCTCCAGGTGGTCAATAGCAGTCAACTGAGGTGAATCCAAGAAACATTAATACAATTTGTTTTCCCTGGTCTTTTGTGAAAAGTGTTAAACTGGGGATTTGAAGACCAGCCAGATCTAGAACACTATCTGGCTGGTTGTGCAGTCTCTCCTGAGCATGTTTCTCTCATCTGTCAAAGGAAAGGCTCAGATCAAAGTGTCTCCCAGATCCCTTTGAGTAAAAAGTTCCCAGGATTCTAACAGTGGGAAAAGAAATTTTAGATAATAGAGTTGGTGAGAGTTGAAAAAAAAGGAAAAAAAACCAGAAAACAAGTATCAATACATGAGTGAAGGAATTGGAAAAAAAAAAAAGAACCTAGAGGGGTGGGATGGGGTGGGATGTGGGAGGGAGGTTTAAGAGGTAGGGAACATATGTATACATATGGCTGATTCATGTTGTATGGCAGAAACCAACACAACATTATAAAGCAATTATCCTCCAATTAAAAATAGATAAATTAAAAAAGAAAACAGAGTCAGAGATGCTGGTAGGGAATAAAGAACTTAAACTCTGTGGCAGTCATGGAAGCTACTCCAAGGGTTTTAAGGAAGCAGAAGGAAGAGCTTCCAAGCAACACATTAGACAGCAGGTCTGAGGAACTGGGCATGAGGAGGAAAGGGTGTCTTGGTGGGGCTGGGTGTCAGTGGGGAGGGAGAGTGGGATTAAAACAAACTGACAAACTCATTATAGTACAAAGAAGAGAATGAGACTGATTTCTGCAAAGCCTGAGATTTCAATGGAGAAGTCAGGAGAGAAACAATAGTTTCATTTCTCCAATTGTCCTTCAGTTCTTATATGGGAAACGGCTTAACAAAAATGTCAAGTCTCACTTTTATGTACTCAGAGCCCAATTGTCTCTGTTCTGCACTCTGACAATTGCCTCCAGAGTGGCCTCTTTCCTTAGCCCATCCTCTGTACCAAAGTCAAAGGAATGATTCTTAAGCGTACCATAATACTCCACTCTCCCACCTAAAACCCCTTCATTCCCTCCTCTTCACCTTCTGCCGTGATGCTTAGCACCTCCTGAATAAGCAAATCATCCTGCTCCCTTCTGAGAAGCTATGAGAGCCTTCCAACACACAGCCTCCTCCCCAGGGACCATCTTTTAAGCTCCAGTTTAATCTCATGCAAATCTACCTCTGTGTTCATAGCTACTGGGTCTGAGGAAGTAAGCCTGACCACAAGCAGCAGGGCAAACGCCCATGAAGCTGTGTTCTAGAGAGGTCCACTCACCATATTAGAGCATGTCTTTGGGGAAATCTGAAAGTGAGAAGAAGAGGAGAGTAGACAGAAGTGGAAATACATACAGGAGAGAAAGTAACAGGTAGAAGCCATGAGGCAGAAGCAGAAGGATCTATGTGGGAGCAGACACAGCAGAGAGAGGGTTGGAGGTGTAGGCTTGGATTAGGGAGCAGTGGGTACTCCCGACGGCTCAGAGATGAAGAATCCACCTGCAATGCAGTAGCCTCAGGAGATGCAGGTTCAATCCCTGGGTTGGGAAGATCCCCTGGAGAAGGGCAGGGCAACAGACTCCAGTATTCTAGCCTGGAGAATCCCATGGGCAGAAGAGCCTGGAGGGCTACAGTCCAAAGGGTCACAAAGAGTCAGACACGACTGAAGCAACTCATCGTACATGCACACACGGGCACTCGTATCCAAGGGAACACTTATGAGGGTTGCTCTTGAGACCCCAGTATGACAGAACAAAGTTCTTACTCTCTGCGTGGCTGCACTGTTCAGTAGCTGAAAGGATGTCTTGTCTCTCTTACTTCCTAATGGGTCCTTAAAATAATCTCCCATTAGCTGAAGTAATGTGAGTAAATCTCTTTCCCTTACAAACTGAAAAAAAAAAGAAAAAGAAATGCAATAAAGACAGCCTAACCAACAGGACAGACAACATGCTTAACGCCATCTCCTGCTTTAAGGCTAAGCTCAAAGTCAGACTGAAAGTTTCGTATTTGTGCAAATTATCTGGGCAAGGCAAGCAGGCTGTCAGATGTCACTTGGCTGAGTACACAAAGTCAGAGTGTATTTAAACATGACCAGAGCTTTGGAATAGAATCTGGATCACTGATGTTGTACAGTAATGACCTGTCAAAAACACAGAAGAAAGAGGGGGCCTATGTGGTCTATGCGGGTAGGTAGCTGAGTAATAGGGACTGATATGAGATCAAGATGAAAAGAGCAAGAATGCTATTTATCTTCAAATCTCTGCTTAGAGATTGAACCTATTTGTAAGGAAAGCCCTGGTCAGGTTGTCTCTGCCTAGGGGAGCTCTTAGTGGCTTAGAACCTGGATAAACAACAGCAGGTGTTTGCTTTTCAAGGTGGGTGTAAGGAGGGCTACGAGGGACGCTAACAGGCAGACGCTGCTCATGCGGTGACAAGGGAAGAAACAAGATGGGAGGGCAGAGGGGGCGCCCGCTCAGGGCCCACGAGGGCAAGGAACGTGGGGTATGAGAGCGAGAGAGGGCCAAGCTCTGCCTGAGCTGACCCACAATTGCCCGGTAAGTGAATTATCCCCTTTTCAGTAATTTTGCTAAGTGGCCACCTGAGGGCACTGTATCCTCTGCACCTAGGAATCATTTATTTTCTCCTCATGAAGGAAATTTTCCTCCATTTGCTGAAGGATAAACTTAAGTAATGCCTTAAGAAAGGGGGCCCATGGACCCAAGGAACACTGGGGCTTGGGGAGGAGGCAAAGATGACCCTTCCCTCCATCTTTGTCCTTGAACTAGATTAACGACTGAGCAAGACTGACCTCAATTCAAATCCCTGGGTCATCAAGTGCAAGGAGTAAGTAAAATAACCTCATTTAAATCTATTTTTTAAATGTAAACATTAACTTTGAATAATAAGTAGTTCCCTAAACAGTATTTTATAGTGTCAGAGACTGTGTAAAATAGGAAAAAAAAAAAAAAACATAAATAATAAAAAAATCCATTTAGTGTTTAGTAGGGAGTCAATATACAGGAGCTCCTTCCCATGTACAAACACATGCAAGCAAACAGACGTGTCAAATACAGGAACAAGGCGAGGGACAGCAGGAGGAGTTAAGCCAACCCTTTCTCTTTCTAAAGGGGGCAGGACCCAGAAGTTCCACAATGCAAGTAGGTACAGCTGTGTTAGGCAATCACTGCACAGAGCAAGTTTCTGCTGCTCTTTCCATAGCAAGAGCTTGTACATGAAAGCCAGAGAGAATGGGACACACACAGCTGCGAAATAAAGATGAAAGTAAAACTGTGTCAGCGGGGAGAGACATGCAACCGCCTGAGAACGTGGCAGCGTCATGAAAGACAATTTGAACAAGGTCACAGGCGGGGATTCTTCTCAGAGATCATTAGACTCTCGCCCATCTCTGACCACCTTCTTCCCAGTCAACCTGCGGAATGGGGTAATCAGCATCTAGCTTGCACATTTCCACACAAACCACTGTCTATATAGTGAAACAGAGCCACAAACAGAACCATGTGTTATTCCGAAGACGAACCGCGGAATTCTGGTTGGGCAAAAAGACAAAGTCGGCTTCCCAGCGCCCGCGGAGACTAGAGAGACGCTTCCCCCGCCCCACCAGCCTCCCAGACGCAGGTTTTGCAGCCTTATGCTGCCCTCTAGTGTCTTTTTCTGGTATGGTTACATAGGAAATAAAAATATTCCCAAGTCTCCTGAAGCAACCAAAGATCACTTTGGCTGAGAACTAGGAAAACAAAAGTAAAATGCTAATATGAAAGCAAAAGCAGCCTTCGCACTAAAATTCGAAAGTGAGTTAAATTTGGCCTCAGCAGAGGCCCTGCAGTTTTTCAGGGCTTTGAACCTCAGCATCTGGATTAGTGAGTGTAGGAGGTCTGCATTGGATCCCTTGGTCTGGAAGATCCCCTAGAGAATGCAATGGATACTCACTCAGTATTCTTGCCTGAAGAAGTTCATGGACAGAGGAGCCTGGGCCCCAGTCCATGGGGTCGCAAAGAGTCAGACAGGTCTGAGCAACTAACACTTTCACTTTAAAAGTGCAGACTCCTGGCCTTTCCTGTACATCATTCTCAAAAGATCATTGCTTCAGTCTGTCTGAGAAGGGTGCAGAAATATGAACCCCGTGAACCCCACCACATAACTGATGTTTTTAATCAGGGAGACCTCACTATGAGAGGAACTAAAGTATGTGGCAATGACCGTACAGAGTGTAGACTAAACCTGACCGTTTCTTTTTAATTCTATAAGGGTAAAAAAAAAGTACAAAATAAAATCATTATCTAAAGTCAGTCACCTTTCATTGTTCTTGCATTTAGAGTGGCTGAATCCTACATGACTAGCTAGTGTGCCAAGGAAACAGTGCTATTAAAAAGGAATGGCATTGGGTTATTTGTACTGATGTGGATGTACCTACAGTCTGTCATTCAGAGTGAAATGAGTCAGAAAAAGAAAAACAAATATAGTATATTAACGCCTATATGTGGAATCTAGAAAAATAGTACAGACGAACCTATTTGCAGGGTAGGAATAGAGATGTGGATATAGAGAACCAGTGTGTGGATGGAGGGGAGTGAATTAAGAGATTGGGACTGACGAATGTGCACGGCCATGTGTAAAATAGATGGATGATGGGAAGCCATGGTATAGCAGAGAGCTCAGCTTGGTGTTCTGTTTTGACCCAGAGGAATGGCATGTGGGTGGGCTGAGGGAGGTCAAAGAGGAAGGGGATATATGTATACATATAGCTGATTCACTTCATTGCACAGCACACACACAACATTGTAGAGCAACTAGGCCCACCCCCCAAAAGAAACCAGGGTGAAGAGTGCCTGTGGATGTTCTCCTTTCTCATTGAGCCCTCCTAATTCCAGGGGGCATCCAGGTGGGAAGGAGAAACAATGTCTCGTTGCGCTTCCTTCAGGGTATCTCTGAGAACTTCCCTCCTCTAATACTCTACGTGGTGATACCTGATTACTTTCGGAGTCCTGATGTGGGTCTAGGGAATCCTGTTCTCTGTCCTGTAAATGTTCGCTTAGTGTCAGCCTTCTTGGAACAGAAAGCTCTTTGTGACAGGAACCCTACTGCCCTTTTTTTCTGCCATGCTCTCCACATGCAGCACAAAACAAACAGTTAATACCCTCATCTGACCAGGGCCCCTGGCTGCACACCCCAACACGCTGTGCTTGCAGAAGCGGGGAGACCTCCACCCCAGGACCACAGGTTCTCCTCAGGTTCCCTCTTGCTGGGGACACACAAGGCAAGGGGGCTTCTTGGGGTTATTCCTGCCATTGGGTCACATATCCAACTGCAGGTCCACAGATTTGCCTTTTAATGTTTAAGTTTTAATTTTAGAAACTTGGTTTTACTTTCTGGCACACTCTGGTAAGTCTAAACACAAAGGAATTTCACAAGGTAAAAGGGGGCATAATCATAGAATCTTTGTCCACCTGAGAAATTTACCTCCAATGTAAATTGTGCTATTTTTTTTAAACACAAAGGCACTCAGTCAGGAGTCAAAAGTTAGCATCTTCATATTATATAAAATATTATTTTCAACTCATAGTTTTCATCTTTACTACAGATAAAGCCTTTCTTATATTCAGAATCACGAAACACTCCATGCTTTAATAAAAATCAGCTCTGAGGGTTTCTTAGGTTTGTAAAAGTCCCTTCCACCACTAGAAAGAATCCCAAAGGATGTCGTCCAATTACCGTCACTCTGATTTTTTAAGGAACAATAGGCAAATAGTTATTTCTCAGGAGACAGCATCCTGCTTGTCCTATGAAATACCCACTGCCAGGCACCTCTTCTTAGGTCTGGGCAGTTCTGCACATGCCCCAGACTTCAACCATGAACTGCTTCTTTTCCAGCCATTTTAGCCTCCCAGCTGGTGTTCAGTTTCTAGGGAAGCTCCTTTACGCTCACCGAGGTCTGCTCCTACACAAACAGTACCCCATTTTGCTTTCGCTTTTATGTCTGACACGGCCAGCACACTGACTGTCACAATCTCTCCCTTTTCCTTGACAATTAACCTGAGCCTGCTGTGCAAAACTGGGGCCCCCACGAGATAAGGATGGAAAATGCCCTCTCTTCACGTCAGTCAGAGAGAAGAAACAGGGTTAGCCTGTAAAATAGCATTTCCTTTGAGCTGCATTTTACTTTTTGAGCTCACCTATTAGATTCGTGGGCATAAACAGGCTCTCTTTGAAGTTAACGAGAGTCTGACTCTGAGACAAGGGTTACAGCCATTACCACATACTTTGTGTGTTAGACAAATAAAGTACCAGGATTGTAAATATATTCTGCAATTACAGAAAGTGAAATCCTTTTCTTTCTTCTTTCACCCTGCTTAGAAAGAATATTTTTTTCTGTAGAAAGAAAGATTTTCTCTTTCCACTGCCCAATTCCCCTACGTATTTGTCTTTCAAATCAAAGGGAAAGATCTTATCAATATAAATGAACAGCTCTTGCCAGGCAAACATGTGACCATGATGATTCCCACAGGGCTTTGGAACATAGGCTAGAACAGAAGGAGCCATGCAGGGGACATGTATCAGAACTGAGGTTATGTTTTGGTCTGCTGAAGCAGTTGTTTTAACCCTGGGCAAGTCATTCAAAGCTCAAATTTCCTGCAATCATATTAAAGTGCTAATAACCACTTGTCCAATGTTTGCTGGCATGGTAAATGAGACAGAATCTATGGATATGCTCTGAGTGAATCACAAAGTCCCACTCAAATAGACACTTCTGTTATTTTCTCCTATTACTGACAAGTTTTCTAAGCATTTTGTCTTGCTCATTTGAGTAATCAAGTACCAATAAGGAAGGAAAAGAGTCTGTTACGACTTTCTTAGCAGCTGGTGAAAGAATATTTGCATTGGTGTATGTGGGTTGGGCAGATTCATCATCAGAGACTCAGGGTGCAAGCCAGCCTCCGATCCCTGCTGGTCAGAGGCTCCGTATGTATCTAGGAAATCCCACCAAGAAAAGAAAACTAATAAGCTCTAGAAGAAACTCATTAGGTATCTGGTTAACTTGACTCCAGATTGATTAAAAGCTGTTGGGACTAAAAGGTGTTGCAAACACCTACTTTTCTTTATAATAACATGACTAAGAATACATTTTTCTCACTCTTTAAATTTTAATCATGCATGCATTCTTAGGTGTTGTATTTTTTGAGCTGCTATTAAAAATACATACGTTTCTGCCATATAAAAGGAGGAACAGACACTTGTGTGCTGTATTATTAACTACATGCTAGAGATGAAATTCTGGTCAGTCGCTGCAGAAGGCACACACACACACACACACACACACACACACACACCCAAGCCAAGGACGCATCACATGTACACAGCCACGTGTGTTCCTGCCTGCTGCTTTGACTTCACACACTTACTCTTAAGATCCAAGTTCCTGGCTCCTGCCGTGATTTGCGTTGTGATTTTCGTGTCGATCTTTACAGTGTGGAGGTTGCTGGTGTCCCTTGATATCATCACGTTGTGCCACTGATTGTCATTAAGAGGTTTATTTGAGCTCCCTTTGATGAGGTTAGCACCATTTCCCAAATCAAACACATAATGTAAGTACCTGGGCAAAAAGGGAAGGTGAGAAAGTGCCATCACTGTTTGAATTTTTTGATGGAGTCAAACTTGATGTTACAAATATGAGATCTCTTTTTCAGGTGGTTGCGTCTTTGCTGGAACTCATCAGAGTGAGTTGTACAGAAACATGTAGGAAACACTCGTCTGTTTCAGGAAGGAGGATTCTTTATTGTGTTCAATACAGGAAATAGTGAACATACTTCTAAAATTGCGGTCCACATTCCACTTCATCACTGTGGAAAGTAAACATCTATCACTACACACTCTCTGCTGTCACCACTTTCTCCATCCTCTGCCAACCACACTGAACTGGCAACCCTCAGCTTCTTTCACCTGGATTCACAGATCTCCCTAATTTCCCTGAACCTGTGCATTACCTTCCCTGACTCTCCTGAACCTCTACACAAGACCCTCTTAGGAAACTCTCTGGTGCTTTTCTGCTAAATTGCTGTGTTTACTTGTATCCCCGCTGGTCATGGGCATCCATGCACCTTGCAGTTGGTGGAATGTGAAGTGTGAGTGAGAGTATATATATGGACTTCCCTGGTGGCTCAGTGATAAAGAACCTGTCTACCAATGAGACTTGGATTTGATCCTTGGGTCTGGAAGATCCTCTGAAGTGGAAGTTTCAAGAAAATGTCACAAAAATCTTTTAAAATTCTTCAAGAAACTCTGACATAGAATTAAGCTTTAGTTAAATGGGATACTGTGGCTTGAAATAATCTGATTGCATGCATTAGCTATTTAACTTAGCACAAATTAGCCGACAAGTGTGTAGAAATTCTTTTGTAGAATTAACCATGTACATAGGAAAGAAATGCACATGTGAAGAGTAAGATTTATGTAATGCCTATGGTAAATCAAAACTTGACATTATTTGTACTTTATGTATGGAAATTTAGGTATAAAGAACTGCACTGAATCCCTCTTAACTTTATAAGATACCTAAGAAGGGATTTAAACAAATGCTTTATTTGCAAACCACCTTCCTGCTTCTGATTAATGTATAGTTATGGAAAATGAGGTTCATTTTCCCAAAGCTCTAATTATTTGTCATTGAACAGACCTATACTTACCCTTTAACTAACTCAACCACAATAAAGTCATTTCCATCCCCACTGTTATACAGAATTAGTCCATCTAGGGATGTTGTCTTGAACTGGAAAAAAAGATGCATAGACGTGTAGGCTTGCAATGTAGCTAAGGCAACATAGCTTGATTTGGTCTTAAAGGTGACAGGGTCTGCTATGATGTTCCTGAAGCCAAACCTGGCGTTGAGCTCACAATAATCTATGTCGCCATTTTTGCACAAGTCAATGTATGCCATTCCATTAAATGTCAGGCTCTGCAGGTGTCCAATGAAGTTGGAGGGAACAGAAGACAGATACCGGCGTTCCGTGATGATGCCAGTCTCTATATTATGGAACTCCAGCCTTGTATGATCTCCTGCCATTTGACCTAAAAGGGAAGATAATCTATTACTATTTTCTGCATCTACAGGGCACTTTCAACTTTAGACTTCCATAACAATATCACATTTTAAAATGTAAGGATCTACATACCTCCTTGATATTCAGTTATATTTAAAAAACAAACAAACAAAGAAATGACCTTACAGGGTGAGACTGAATCAGATAATATTAATCAAACTTTCTTAGCTCAAGTTTTAAGCTCTGCCCCAAATGTTACATTCACTAAAGTTTTAGAATTTTTTTACAGGTAGAAGAAAGAAGTGAAGAAAGGAATGGAGAATTGGTAGGAAGGAAGAAGAGAAAGGAAAAGGAAGGAAGGAAAGGGAGAGGGCAAGAGGGCAAGAGAGAGGGAGAAGGGTTAGGGGCAATGATTGCCCTGCATCATCCCAACAGAAAGTGATACATCCCAGCTCCACGGCGATGTGATGTTTGTCTTTATTGAGAACGTACTTCAAGAAAAACAAACAAGCAAAAAGCAACAGTATATTTTCCAACAGCAACAGAAGTACTGAGGACCTGCTGACTGTTCTTCCAATATGAACCATGAACATGTGTTTGAAATTAAATATGTACTTTGCACCTTCTCTTTTTGGTGCTGAATAATTTCCAGTCTTTCCTAGAGCTAAGTCTCCTAGTCAAGCAGAATTTCTGTTGATCTTTTCTGGACCTCTGCTATTTTCCTTGCACTTAGGTTTTGGATATCAAAATTCAGCACAACATACTGATTCAAGGCATGTCCAGTTTTTAGAATACCAGTAAAATTAGTCCACATTATCCCAAGGTATAATCTTAAACACCATAATGTGAAGCTTGGTTGCCAAGTTATTCAGTGATTCACTCTTCAATTCAACTCCATCCCTGTTCATCCCACCATCTTTCTGTACCAACCCCATTAAAAGCTTACCCAGTCCTGTCTTTACCTCCAGAGTGATAACTATACCTACCACCAAGGTTGAAATAAAAATGAACAAAGATGTGAACTTTTTTTCTAAAGCACAGCATAAATTACTCTTATCATCACTAGTAATTTGTCCCCAGCATCTTGTTCTTGTCTAATTAAACTGTCATTCAGTTTCTTTAGAAACTCAAAAATGTCATTTAAATTGCAATCAAGTTCTTCCAGGTGTTAGCTTCACTACTCAGTTTGGCATAATTGGAAAATGTATTGAGCTTACCCTATCCCATCATCCCTGATATTAATGAAAATATGAATTAGAACTGATCCCAGTCTCAGACCTGAGAAAAGGCACTGAACCTTCTTCCCACGTGTAACAAAGATTGAACATCTCCTGTCCTGGGCCTCCTTCAGCCAGTTTGACAGATTTCCATTTCTTTCATCAAGACAATAAAATACTAGGTGAGATTTGAAAAGAAATCTCTGTTATTAAATTATAAAAGGCACACTTTTTGTTGTACAATAAAAATTGCTGGCATACTCAATTGATTTTGATACTAATAAACTCATTGGTATTAAAAACTCTCCCCCAAGTGGTACTTAGCTCTTCTTAATTCCTGAACCTCTTTGCCAGTCCTTGATCGTGACAACAGTTCCTGTCATCCCTTAATATGCTGTGAGTCTTTCTTTTTCAGTTATTAGTTTGTTCTGATTCCTTCTCTGCAAATGTGGCTTTTTTAAAAGACAAACATTACCACTATAAATAGCTCTCTCTCCTCTCTCCTCCCCAGGATGCCTCTTTCTTGTCTATCCCATGCAAAAACACAACAGGAAAGAGCAAAATCTGATTCCTTGTTGGATCTGTTTCTTTTACTTCAACCTTTGTATTTTGTCGCTTTTGTAACTATAATCACTAAAAGGATGCTGTCTATTTATAGCTGTAAGCATACATAATGTCCTGCTTGGAGGGGACCCTGCCTCTCCACCTGAAGATTAAAGTGCCTTTGCTTGGCTCACAGGGAGACATTCTGACTCTGACCCCTGTGAATGGCTGCAGAAAAGAGGATAATTAACACACCCCCTCCCCAAAGCTGGCCAAGCCAGGAAATATTTTGCAAGAATTCTGGCCTTTTTACTTTACTTAGGTACCTCCTTACTCTCTCTGTCCTGTAAAAGAAACTAGGAAACTGGCATTCAGACCCAACAAGACTCTAGGACGCTAGTCTGCCATTGTCTCTGATGCCTGGCTTTCTGAATAAAGTTGCTATTCCTTGCCTCAGCACCTTGTGTCCCGATTATTGGCCTATCATGTGGCGAGCAGATCAAGCTACAATTCGATAACAATAATACTATTAAATCCTTAGAAATTCTGGTTTCTGACTTCATTTTTTAAATTAATTAAGTGGAGGCTAATTACTTTACAATATTGTAGGGATTTTTACCATACAGTGATATGAATCTGCCATGGGTGTACATGTGTTCCCCATCCTGAACACCCCCTCCCACCTCCCTCCCCATCCCATTCCTCAGGGTCATCCCAGTGTACCAGCCCTGAGCACCCTGTCTCATGCATTTAACCCTTACCGGTGATCTATTCCACATATAGTAATATACATGTTTCAATGCTATTCTCTCAAATCATTTCACCCTCGCTTTCTCACATGGAGTCCAAAAGTCTGTTCTTCATCTCTGTGTCTCTTCTGCTGTCTCGCATATAGGGAATGTCGTTATCATCTTTCTAAATTCCAAATATATGGATTAATATACTGTATTGGAAAATCCCATGGATGGAGGAGCCTGGTAGGCTGCAATCCATGGGGTCGCTGAGGGTTGGACATGACTGAGCAACTTCACTTTCACTTTTCACTTTCATGCATTGGAGAAGGAAATGGCAACCCACTCTAGCGTTCTTGCCTGGAGAATCCCAGGGACAGGGAAGCCTGGTGGGCTGCCGTCGATGGGGCTGCACAGAGTTGGACACGACTGAAGTGACTTAGCAACATACTGTATTGGTGTTTTTCTTTCTGACTTACTTCACTCTGTATAATAGGCTCCAGTTTCAGCCACCTCCTTAGAACTGATTCAAATACATTCTTTTTAAGCTGAGTAATACTCCATTGTGTATATGTACCACAGCTTTCTTATCCATTCATCTGCCGATGGACATCTAGGTTGCTTCCACGTCCTGGCTATTGGTATACAGTGCTGTGATGATCATTGGGGTACACATGTCTCTTTCAATTCTGGTTTCCTTGGTGTGATTGCTGGGTCATATGGCAGTTCTAGTTCCAGTTTTTTAAGGAATCTCTACACTGTTCTCCCTAGTGACTGTACTAGTTTGCATTCCCACCAACAGTGTAAGAGGGTTCCTTTTTCTCTACACCCTCTCCAGCATTTATTGTTTGTAGACTTTTGAATAGCAGCCATTCTGACTGGCACGAGATGGTACCTCATTGTGGTTTTGATTTGCATTTCTCTGATAATGAGTGATGTTGAGCATCTTTTCATGTGTTTGTTAGCCATCTGTATGTCTTCTTTGGAGAAATGTCTGTTTAGTTCTTTGGCCTATTTTTTGATTAGGTTGTTTATTTTTCTGGAATTAAGCTGCTTGTATATTTTTGAGATTAATTCTTTGTCAGTTGCTTCATTTGCTATTATTTTCTCCCATTCTGAAGGCTGTCTTTTTACCTTGCTTACAGTTTCCTTCATTGTGCAAAAGCCTTAAGTTTAACTAGGTCCTATTTGTTTATTTTTGCTTTTATTCCCATTACTCTGGGAGGTGGGTCATAGAGGATTTTGCTGTGATTTATGCTATGATACCATTTTTATCCCCGTCTTCAGTTCTTTTATTCAGTGACCTTGATACTACTCTGTGTGGCACTACCTCTTTGGTATCAAATCAAACCTGGGTCTCCCGCATTGCAGGCAGACGCTTTACCATCTGAGCCACCAGGGAAGCTTCAAAATTACCCTTTAATCACTTTCAAATACAAATCTCTAGTGGTGCCAGTAACATTGAATTAGTAAGCTATATAGAATGAAGAATCTGCAAAGGTAAAAAAAAATGACTTGGGCTTTTACATTTCCTTATATTGATTATTTTCTTTTTCATTATATTAAAATCTGAGTCTTAACCTGGTGTACCCACCCAGATCCTGAAACTATCAAGTTTCTTTTTCAAAGCTACATGAATGAGCCAACTGATAGTAAGGGAATATCCAAAAAAATATTTCTAATACTTGAAATTATATATTACTCTAAATTGTCCATTTATTGGCAGTTCTGAAAGACGAAAGCACGTTGTTCAGCAGAACTGAGAAAAAAGGTCAGTGATAAAAATAATATGTAATGTCTGTTTTCTTTTCTCAAAGGAATAGAATATGTATGCAGACCATAAATAATAAAAAAGTAGTAAAACAGCATTGGAGCAACCATGGCCCAATTACAAGAAAAATCATTATGGCCCATGTTCAAAAGCCTATTCTTTCTTTAATAAGTATACATAAATCGCCTTGACAGTAATGGCAGATATGCTTGCTTATGAAGGAGAATTAGCACCTTAAAGCCATTATCCACTGAAGAAAACATTAATGGCTGCCTCTTAAAAATCCTTTATTTTTCAGAATTTATTCTAATGTTTAATCTTCAGTCAGCACTGTAGCCACCTCTACGGCTGTGTACATATATTGACTAACAAAACATAAAGGACACCGAAGGAGAAATATTGTTAAGACTTCACTCATTAAGGAACGCAGCATCTTTCCTAGACATTTAGTAGAAAGGAGATTTGGAATTAGCAAAATGCTTCTGATCAAAGTGTCTGGTATCCAGGTTGATGATAATCTCCATTAAGAGTCAAACTTCTGGCTTGTGTTGTTTGTATACAAAGCTCAATTTCTAAATCAAATCTTTTTACCAAAACAGATAGCAAGATCTACTATTTTATGTTGAGTCCTACTCTGACTTGGGTTACATTTCTGCTGCAGAGCAAAATGATCCACCACCCCCGACCCTAGCCTTAGATCGACTCATTGATTCACGAAAAGGTATTGAAAATTACTGAGAGTGGGCTATATGCATGAGTCAGGTGCTATGTCAGGCAAGTAAGAAATAATGTTGAGAGGACCAGACTTGGCTCCTATTTTCACAAAATGTATGGTCTATTGGGGGAAAATAGACAAAACCAGGTCAGAAAATAATTAACTATATAATGATAAAACGGAGAAAAAATGCCAGGTATTTGATACACAGCAAATTGTGCTGGTAAATATGGGACGGGGACAAGTGTTTGAGTGGATATTTAAGTTAAAATTGAAGGACTAAAAAAGGAAAAGCCACATTAAAAACTGTAAGATAGGAATGGAAAGGTGGATTCCAGAAAGGAGAAACACATCAACAGAGGCATGTGGGAGAGAAAGAGCCAGGGAGTGTGGCTGCAGAGGCATAAGCAGGTGAGGTTAGTGCTCAGAAGAGATCGGAAGAGTAAGAGGTCAGATATCACAGTGTCTCCGGATTATGTTAGGAGCTACTGAAGGGTTTTAGGCAGACATGAGCCATGAAACTGTGTGTGTATGTGTATTTAATCTTTCTGATGTGGATATAATAGACGAGACAATTTGAAGTAGACTGTTTATGTTAGAAATGGAAAACCATGGACAAAATTAGACCATTTTGCCAATATAATTTCAGGATTTACTAATAATGTATAGAATGCTGGAGAAGAGGAATATAATAATGATGACTTCGTCCAGGCTTGGGTAACTGGATATGCGGTGAATAGCGTTCAATGAAGGCCATATACACACATACAAAACACATAATTCTAGATTTTTTTTTTTTGACAGTTTAAGTGATAAATTGAAACCCCAAAACTCCCTACCTTGGGATACCAAATAGTGTATAGGACACTTTGTCATCAGAGTCCTGGGGAATGTCTCTCTTCTGGGGTTTCTTTGCTGGCAACTGCTTATCCTCATGAGCCTCAGTGCAGTCAGACATTCCCAAGAATGGCCTGAGTATGTACTGTACTGTTTTCAACTTAACAGTTTATAAAACTCTGATTTAAAGATGTAATCAAAATATAGGACTTTGCATGAAGAGTCTCCAGTGATTTCTTTTATTTATTTACTTTCTTGTTCAGTGATTTCTGAACTTGCTGTAAAATTTAGTAAGAAATCTTCATTGCTTTTCTGAGGCATGGCTAGTTTCATGTGGCCATTAGAATGTTGGAAAAAAAATTCCATTCCAAACTGAAGCCTCAATGGCAAAGTTCCACTGCGTGTTTGGAAACCTTTCTATGCCATATAACTCTAGGCTGACTTTTTTATTATTATGAATTGTTGACTTTCATGATATCTTTGGCAAAACATAATTTCCCAAATATGAATCACCCAGGTGAAAACTCATCAAGGTAAATTACTGTGAAAAACAAAAAACAAAACATTGCCTTGAGCTCTGAGCAGCAAGATGCTGGGAGCTGGGGGAAGGAAAGTGCTGGAGTGGGGTACTGGGGGAGTTGCATAATTTGGGTAAATTATCAGTGCTTATTTGGCTTATATGCCCTTTCATCTTTTAACTCTGAGAAAGAACAAGTTGGTTTCCACAACTGAAAAAATGTTCAACTCCTACAGAACAGAAAGAAGATAGAATATAATTTCTGCTCTAAGGCCTTGGCAGTTTTGAGAAAGAGTAAATAGCAGGCTAATTTACTGAAATGCTAGTCTGTACTTGTTCTTCCTTCAGTTCTAAGAAACTAGCCTAGTCCCTTTTAGCACTTTGCCTCAAAGGCTTTTTCTTGGCAAAAAGTGGAAGACAACTTTCTAGAAAACAGTGCTTTTTCCAATCTTTTGTGGAGGTATAGTTTGCAAGGTGTTCAACAAAGGAAAACGAAATGAACAGAATGCCTTGATGGTCTGAACTAGATGAGGCAATTACCACTGACTGGGAGAGAGATGAACATCAGTGGGATTTAGCAGTACTAAGCACCAACATCCTGCCATCTAATAAGATTCAGGGGTTCAGAGAGAATTACTGAGGTCAATAAAGGAGGACTGAACCATAGTTCATAGGCTGCAAGAATCAGCAAAGACTCTTTGCCCTACTTAGGACAGGAGCAATAGGGTTCTTATAATTTAAAGGACAAACTAGAACTATCTTTTTGGTGAGAATCAGTGAAGACAGAAGCCAACAGGAGCTTCTGCATGATTCAGGGTGGGTGGGAGTAGGGGCCACATGACTATGATTAAATATTCTGTAAACCCAGAAGAAAGGCCTAAGGTGTCATTTAAATTGATATTAAAGACAATTAATAAATGTGCCATTTCTTGCACCCCTGAGTTGGTGGACTCAGACTTATAATTATATTAATACCTGCTGGAGGAAAAAAAATCTGTGAAACAAATGTGTCTGCTGTCCAAAGTTGGAAATCTTAAAAGAGAGTTTGTTTGTTTTTTTCTTTCAGATCATGAGTGAAACTTCGCCAATGGCCTATGAATTCGTAATGAAGTCTAAGGTGCCAGAGTTTCCCAAAATTAATCAGCCAAGGAGACACAGGTTACTTCACCATGAAGAAACAGGCCATGCCCAGGAGCAGAAGAGTGGAAACATGTTACATTAGCTTAGAAATCATGTCCCAACAGTGTCAATTCTGAGTACTCCTTTGAATCCATCATTTATTTCTTCCTGTTTCTATAAGCAAACTACACCCATATAAGTATCTATTCACTCCGCTTCCTAACATTATGTTCACTAGTGGTATATAAACACATGGCAGTAAACAAAGAAATGATGTTTTGACTGGAAGTTGAAGAAGTCAACTCACTAATGCAGAATATAATTATTCATTTAGGAGTTTGGTAGGAATCTACGCAACTGAAAAGATATATCTTACATTTTAATGAAAATTAGCTGGCAATTCATTTAGGGAACATTTCTGGAGTTTTCTGTTATGATATCATTTTCATACTCTATTCATCACTTCCTAATTCAAAATAGTTGTACTGATTTAAAAAGCAGGCTAATGTTCTAAACACAAGTGTAATTAAGTACATAAGAATGGGAGGGAATAAGCATAACTGAAATCAATAAGATGAATTGTACTTCAAATGAATAATATAACTACACTCAAAGAAAAGAAAGGAAGAAAAGAAACTAATCAAAGTTATTTATAAATAGTATTTGACTATATACATTAAATCTTAGGCAGTAAGAAATAAAAAGAATCACAAATTAATCCTGAATTGCTTTTAGTCAGGTTATTACTTGTGGGATGGACAATGTAAAGCAATTCTGAAACTATCACAGATGTGTTACTGGATTGAGCAAATGGGAAAATGACATCACTGGGAGCCAAGGTTCCAAATTGGAAGAAGAGATATGAAAATATGAAATGGGGGAAGAAACAAGGCTGTAGATATGGTTGTACTAGTGTGAACTCATGTTTTCTAAAATATGTATATATGTATATTTGTGTGAACATGTAATTTATCTGTATGTATGTGTGTGTATATATATATATATGTGGAGAAGCATATTAAAGCAAATTTACACACACACACATATATACACACACACACACACACACATACTTATGGGCTTCCTTAGTGGCTCAGCAGTAAAGAATTTGCCTGCCAATGCAAGAGATGAGGATTGGATCCCTGGGTCAGGAAGATCCCCTGGAGAAGGAAATGGCAGCCTACTCCAGTATTCTTGCCTGGAAATTCCATGGACAGAGGAGCCTAGTGGGCTACAGTCCATGGGGTCACAAAAGAGTTGGAAATGACTTAGCAACTAAACTAAGCAACTATATATATTCAGGTATATGTATTTATACTTGAGTGTATTTACCATCTTAGCCTCCTGAAAAGGTTGCAAAGTAGTGCTGAGCATACCAATACCAACCACCTGCACCTAATTCTCTCCACTAAATAGAAAGTAAATGTCTCAGTCCAGGAATGGGGCATGGTAGCAAAAGTTGTGCCTGAAATATTTTGCTTTGCCAAAAAAAGTGAGGGAAAAAAAAAAGTGAGGTGAAGGCATGTTACAAGATCAGAGACCAACTTCATGGGATTCCCACTGGCCCAAATAGGGACATTTTAAGCACCAAAATAATTAAGTATAACTATTTGAAAATACAGAAATGTGTGGGTCCATATCAATAAGGAAGGAAGGAAAGAAAGGAAGAAGGGGGGAAGGAGAGAAGGAGGAAGATGGGGAGAGAAGGAAGAAAAGGACAGAAAACAGAACGAAGGGATAGCTCTTGTATACAGTAAAATGCTAAGCATTGCCTCTAAAAGTGAAAAGAGTAATGGGGTTTGGAAATAATCATTTATAACTACTATGTTAAAGACTGGATCAGGAAAAACCTTCAGTAGATGATAATCTGGGGCAAATATTTGAGGAAGATATTACGATATTTTCATTGTCTTAATATGGCTCTCCACAGACAGTTTACTAGTTGTAAGGGAGTAAAACATATTAATCATACAATGGAGAAACTGGGCAACATACTGACCAAGTGTTAAAATCATGAGTCGAGGATATGGATATCGTTTGTCTCCAGACAGGATGCTATAAGAAGATCACACAATCAACAATGTGGTATTTCATCCAAGAATGTTAAAACCTGAATTCAATCATCATGAAACACCAGATAAGCCCAAAGAATGACTTTACATGGATAAAAGATTGGAGGACTATACATCTTTTTAATTTGTCAATGTAATCAAAGACAAAGAAAGTCTATGGCAATGTCTTCAATGGGAGGCTAAAAAGACATGAACACTAAATGCAGTGTCTGACCCTAGACTGCATGCTCTGCTAGAGGTGAAAATGCTATAAAAGAGAGCATTGGGTTAATGGACAAAAGGGGAATATGGGTGAGAGGACAGATTAAATATATTGCATCAATGCAAAATCTACTGAAGTTAGTAGCACTTTGTTCTGTAAAGGGATATTCATATTTTTAGAAAATGTCCACCGAGGTATAATATTTAGAGTGAAGGGCTATTCAATATGTAACTTATTCTCACTTGGCTAAGAAAAAAAAGTGAAAATGTCAAAGCAAATGGGATAACATGCTCACAATAGTAAAAGTATATCACTGTTGTTTTACTTTTGAAATTTATTATAAATTTGAAATTATTTCTAAACAAAACTTTTCAAAAATGTGTTGCCCCAGTCTTTTGTTTCTATACTGTCTTCAGCCACTGTAGTTTAGGACTTTACTGCTTTACATTCTGAAGCATTTAGCACATTGCACAGAATTCATATTGCTCAAAACATATTCTCTTAACTTATTTTCCAGCTTAAATGCAGTGACTTCCCAACTGCTTGAAAACCCGTGAAATATCAACTCCTTCATTTGGAGCACTGACCTATTGGCACCCAAGGCCATTCTAGCCATTTATAGCCAAACCTTCTCAGCTGCCTGAACACTAGTCCGTCTAGCCTCATCCAAGCCATCCTACCCTTCCCCACATAATCTTATCTGTATTATCCTTTCTTTACATCCTTCAGATATTATTGATTGCTTTAGCTATTCCTGAAGTCTTTAAGCTCTTCTGAACCTCAAGAACATGAACTGTTTACTCAACCTTTTAATACATCATATACTATCCCAGATGATATTACCATGTGATTTTGATATGTGTTTATATATATATATATTTGTAAAAGCCTCATAAAATGATGCTATATCTGAGAAAGTACTCATCATAGTCATATATATATATAAGGATATTAAAAATATAAATAAATGAACCATTAGTTAAAAGTAAACAATTTTTTAAAGTTAACAAATAAACACAATAAAAAAAAATAAACCTAGGTTCTCTCTCAGTTCTGGTAACAGTGGCATTTCAAAGTAACATGTCATTTTACCTCTTTGAATCTCAGCTTCCTCATCTATAAAATGAGAATGCATCTACCCCATCAATGTCATAGGGCTATATGAGATTTGAGACAAACTTAAGGGACTAAAGAATGTTCTTATGTGACCTTCACATGTCCTTGTCTCAGGCAGTTATTTCTTCCCAACCTCTTATACATGACCTTAGACCCTAATTTCTGTCCCTTTTGGTAAAAGCCAGACTGTCCAAACAACGGATGCTAATCTACAAAAACAATTTACACCTCTTCCAAGAACTGCCTTTACCAAAACTAGCTGAACTTCAGCTGACACTCCTGCCAAAGCTCTATAAAAATGCTGCCTCCCTTCCCTAAATTCACACAGTTTCTTTAGAGACTTCTTATGTTTGGCAATTTTGAATAAAGGCTTATACTAATGAGTCCCTGGTTGATTTTCTTCCTGGGAGAATAAAATGGCGTAACATAGCAGCGGTTTTTAAATGCCAATCCATAGGCCAGCTGCATTAGAGTTCTTTGGAGAGATTTTAAGAAATAATAATAATGGGCTCCTCTCACACTTTCTGTGGTGTCTGGCCAGGAAATGATCCTTTTAAAGCTCTTCAGATGATTCTGAAACAAAGTAAGTTTGCTCCCACACGAAGACAAAAGTTTTGGAAAGCCATAAAGGGCTAACGAAATACAAGACAGTAAAAGATCTGTGGGTTGGTAGTTTGCTTCATTTAAATTGCGGAATGATTCTCTTAAAAGTTAAAATCCCATACACATTACTTCTTCATTGATATAACCACCTGATCTCTGAGAATGGAAACCCCCTTGAGACTGAATGTAGAACAGACACTTCTGTGCTGCACAAGGACCATCCTGAATTGCACTAAAATAATTAACAGGAAGATGTTCTCTTGAAAAACAGGGAGCTAATATCCCAGCAGGTCATACGCTTGAAGTTATTTTCAGCAGAGAGAATGAAGGTGAGCCAATTCCTCTTTCATTTGGTTTCCCTCTGTCTCTGGCGTGGGCCTTTATATTCCTCACCTCAGTCAGAAATCCACAAATCAGGAACTGAACTTAACATTGTTAACATTAGAGCTAAACGGCCAAAAATGATCTATCATAGCTTAGAATAAAAAGCAGTTCACCTGACAGAATGCCAGCGTATCTATCAATGTATCCAGAAGGTAAAAAGTATAACTTGCTGCTGTTCATCCCCTAAATATATAACAAGGAAACTGAACAGGAATTGGCCTCCAAACAGTAACTTCAATATTTTATGAAGCCCTGAGATATTTATCAAAGCATAAAATTAAAATATATTATAACTTCTTGAATTATTAAATGGAAAGGAATATGACAAATAATTGTTGCTCATTTGAGAGAAAAGAAAACAACATGCAGCTTATTAAATTTAATTGCTGCTGGAAGAATCTGAATAAGAAATGAACTATGTCTATTAGCTTCAAGTTGTTCATTCAGTTTTCAAGGTCACCTGCAAGAAATAGGAAAGTCTAAAGCTTCAACAAAGGCAAAGGTGATAGGGCTTTACCTGTCATGGCCTGCTGGTCATCCACCGTTAACTTTAAACTTTTTCCTCGACGAACCACACGCACTGTGTGCCATTCGTTATCATTGAGGTTATAGCCAGCAAAAAGGGTCTCGGGACCTTTGCCTGTAGAATATGCCAAACAGTCATTATGGACACTCAGAATCAGTCAAGCAAATGAACCTCACAGAGAGTGAGAGAAAGAGAGAAAGAAAGGGGGGAAGCAAGGGAGAGGGAGGAGAGAGAGGAGAGAAAGGAATGAAGGAAAGAGGAGAGAAAAAGACAGAGGGAGGAGAGACTGGCTGGATCAATTCTCAAGACCATCAGAGTCACAGCAAGCAAGGAAAATCACCAGTTAATAGATATTCAGGTGTAACAGTTTAAGAAGAATCTTTAACATTTGCATCAATCAAAGACAAACAAACACACCTGTTGTCATAAATAGGCACACTCAACACAGCAATGCTCCCAAATTTGCACAAACTTTTCCCTCTCTCAGAAATTTTTCTTGTTTTGCACTGTCTCTTTTTTCTTTCTTTGGCTAATGAAGTAGATAACAGTCATAAGACATCTTCTGACCTTGGGGAGAGATCTGACCCTAGGCCATTAGCTAACAATTTTCAATGAATGGCACCTGGTTGATTAGGCCCTGGCAAGGAGATTGCTCTGGGTATCAGACTGTGTGACGACTGCTCTTTGCACTTATATCATGTACCTTCAATATTCACCAGGTTTTTAAATTTCTGGAATGTTGTGTCTGAGAACTAGTGAAGGCCCAGAGAGTGGGTATAGGTAAAAGTACTGACTCTTAGGAAGTGAAGAAAGTCAAGAAGAACACTGCCCATAAAGGGCCAAGTGTTGGGTGGGAGGGGAAAAAATGATTAAGCAGTGGTACCAGGAAGTGATTTCCAGCTAAGGAAAAAGAGTCAGAAGTGTAAGCAACTGGAAAAGTAATTGCAAGTGAACCTATGTAAACCTGTGCAAGTTGAATTTAAGTTGGCTTAGGAGAAGGAAATGGCAACCCACTCCAGTATTCTTGCCTGGAGAATCCCATAGACAGAGGAGCCTGGTGGGCTGCCGTCTATGGGGTCGCACAGAGCTGGACACGACTGAAGCGACTTAGCCTGGATGTACGCATTGGAGAAGGAAATGGCAACCCACTCCAGTGTTCTTGCCTGGAAAATCCCATGAACAGAGGAGCCTGGTGGGCTACCGTCTACTGGGTCACACAGAGTTGGACACGACTGAAGCAACTTAGCAGCAGCAGCAGTAGGACAGATAGATTATACCAGAAAGTATCTGTTGGTGTTATTGAAATAATAAATTGGACAAATGTCTCTCTTAGACATAAAAACAAAGGAAGGGAAAAAAAAGAACTTTTAATAAAACTGAAAATGTTTTATTAAAAATAAGTCTTGCTAATAATCTGATATTTTGATTCATTTAAAAAAATCATGAAGTTATTAATGAAACATTTTTTGGTGATGTATTCCCCCCCCCCTTTTTTTTTTCTTTTAATGTACTGACATTTCTTGGTAAACTAAAATGACTAAAGACATGACATTTAGTTACACGACTCAGTTGATTCAGGATCAGGGTGGGGTTCACAATTTCTTCCACCAAATTCTACCAGACAATCTAGCCAATGTCCAAGGATCATAGGATGGTGTATGAAAAAGCCAAGAAAAAAAGAGAGAGAAAAGAAGAAAGAAAAATAAATTAGGGAACTAAGTACTAGAAGAAACCTCAGCAGTCTGTCCAACAAGAAATCCCTGTTTTAATACTGCAGACTACTATCCTGATTTCTCTCTTAGGATGTTTTTGATGAAACAATTTCTCTCTTCCTTGTTTGAGGTTTGCTTAAAATGAGCCAGTGATATAAGTTAAATTTTGCAGGATGAATTGCCTCCTGTCGTGGGTTTCTCTGGTGGCTCAGATGGTAAAGAATTCACCTGTAATGCAGGAGACATGGGTTCAATTGCTGGGTTGGGAAGATCCCCTAGAAAAGGGAATGGCTACCCACACCAGCATTCTGGCCTGGAGAATTCTATGGACAGAGGAGCCTGATGGGCTACAGTCCATGGGGTTGCAAAGAGTTGGACACAACTGAGTGACTAACACTTTCAATTTTAAACAGAACCATCATTAAGATTAGTAAGCATTTCTTTTTGTTTCTTTAGAGAAACATGCATCTGGACACATGAATAAAAACTAGTCTAGATAGAAGAGTTTGGAGAGATTAATCACTAAATAACTAGAGGAAGCCTGTTCAACAACTGCAGTTCAACAATTGCAAAAATGCTTTGAGACCAAATGTTGAAAGCAAGTTCCAGGATCAAAGGAACGCTTTCTAGTTTCAACAGTGAAATGTTTAATAACTCGGCAGAATCTTAGCATCCTACTGGCAGCAAAGGCCATTCTGAGTTTTGATCTTTGAAAAGAGAATATATCATTTTTAAAGATATTTTTATATGGTGGATCTTTTTTTTTGTTAGAAATGTGTGCTTTTGAAGCAGTCTCACTCCCATTCTCTGTGTTTTGTCAAGAAAAAGAAGCATAAGGGTGATATCATCATTATACCCCATTCTGGGCTTGATCTTGCAGTGAAATCATAAAGCTTTATCCATGAAACAATAATTACCATAACAACAGGCACAAAATCCAATTAAAAATAACCCTTTGGTTCATGAAAATCTCTGTGGACCAACTTCAAGCTCCTTCCCTGCATTATTAAAAATGTGAAGAGATTGATTTTGGGAGAGGCTTTTTTTTTTAATGTATTTAATATTCTCAGTTTAAAACAATGTTATCTATGTGACATGAAGTGTCATGGAAAGTGAACTGGACAGGGAATTAAGGATTGCGGTTGCTGGTCCTTAATTTGCTACTGAGAAGGAAGTTGGGTCCTGGTAAATGTTTGTTATGTACCAGGCACTTTATTAACTTATTTCATCTTTACATTATTATCATTTTGCTGACATGAAACTGAAGGCCTAGAAAGTTAAAACAACTCGGCCCAAGGTCACACAGCTAAAATGTAATACAGATGTCTTCTCTCCTAGGTCTGACCTAGGATAATTTATCCTCTGTTGAAAGTTTGAATTTCAGAGTCATTTGTCCCCATGGCAGAATTATAGTCATTCATAGCATTAGTGATCTGAATTCCTTTTGAAATTTCTTTTTCCTTTTGGGATATCAAAACATGTCTCATTGATTCTAACCTTCCTCGCAGCATCAATGTGTATGCTAGGGAGTGAATAGTCACAAAACTGTGGCAGTGGTTAATTATTATTTTAAAATGGTGGAATTATTTTTTTTCCACCTGTAATCTCACATAAAGAATATAAAAATCACATAAAGGGGAAGTTGCTATTCTGTTAAAGAAGCAAGCTAACTTGTCCCCTAAGGCATCACCCAGAAGCCCTGGACTCAGCAGAAACCTCCGAGGTCGGGGCGGGGGGTGGGGTGGAGGGGGTGTGGGGAGGGAACACTCATTTCTTCCTTTAGGAAAATGATGAGTTTCTTTATTAGAAAAATCCAGCAAAGGCTTTTAAAAATCATTTGCAAGTAACGTTTTCTTTTCAAAGTTAGATTAAGAAAAAAGATTTTTCACTGAATTAAAAAAAACAATTTTTCTAGAACATCATTTATTACATTACCAAGGTCCAGAGTTATTGAAAGCTACTTTTTAGTCTACCTACATTATCAACTCTTTAACATGCATTTTCAATACTCTTTTTAATTGCAAAGTCCAAGTTCATAAACTCTTTCCTGAAGATTTTATAGGCTATTTCCTCTTATATCTTGTAAGTTATATAACTCACTGCCTTTCCTTATCTCTTTCTATTCACCATGAAATCAAGATTTAGGATATATGCTTACTTTCAGCAACTTGATTCTTTTCTTAAAAAAAAAAAAAAAAAAACTGCATATTGACCTTTCTCCCTAATTAATTATTTAAGTTATTTTTGCTAATCACTTTATATTCTATTTGAAAGTATTTTGTCATAAATCAATAAATGAATTTATTTAATGAAGAAAATAATAGCCTCAAATGGATGTAGAAATAATTAATTCAACTCTCCCATTTTACAGATAGCTCCATGCGAGGTTAGTTGACATATATGTATACAACATCACTGATCATTTCAGATATTTTTGCAAATGTATTTTAAATTTATTTTTAATATTTGCTTTCATGAATATTTCAAATTTACTTCATATTCAAGATGTATATAATAGCAATTTTGGATCCTTTTTGTAAGAAAGCTTTCTGTGCAAATGTTCTGTGAAGTATATTCATTGTTTTTTTTTTTAAATATAGGGGGGAAAATAACATTAAAGGACAATAGTGAAGATTAAAACAAAGCTAAGAAGTCTAGGAAGCAATGTGATTAAGGACGTCTAGTAGACTGCAATTGGAGAAGGAGATGGCAACCCACTCCAGTGTTCCTGCCTGGAGAATCCCAGAGATGGGGGGGCCTGGTGGGCTGCCATCTATGGGGTCGCACAGAGTCGGACACGACTGAAGCGACTTAGCAGACTTAGCAGCAGTAGACTGTAATGATAGCTGTCCCTAGAGTTGAAAGTTGGATGTAGCTTGAGAAAAATCAAACCCAGACCTACTATATTTTGATTTTTAAAAGTTCCAGACTTGAGGGCTGCAAAGCTTAGACTCTTTACATACCCTTTAGGTAGCTATTTCCTTCCACTGGTATTTTTTAAAGATGCTAACTACATAAATGGATCATCGGTTTGAAGTACCCATTTCTCACTATAGTTCAAACTAGTTGGTTCTAGATTTCCTTTTTGTTGCCTTAAACATTAAATGCAACTGATTTCCATATGTAACAACCTAGACATTTGAGGAGCTAATCTGTTTTCTCAATTAAGCTATTTAAATATGGGGATTTGAATAAGTATTTCTGCAAAGCCACAACCCAGAAAACTGCATAGATGATGGGCAGGTAGAAATTCTTTTAGTTTGCCTTCTAGAAATGATCTATCTTCATTTTATTAAGAATAGGTTGTGCCTTTTCAACCACAGCTATGTGGGATAAAAATGGGCATCACATGAAAGTGGAGGTTCTACAGTACTTCTATAAATAATAACAAAAAAATTCACATTGCCTTAGGGATATAAATTGGTTCTATCTTTATACATAACCGTTTTTTTTTTTAGATCATTAAATTGCTTATAGTACCCAGCAATTAAATTAGAAGTTATTACAGCACCATACATCTTAGAATTATGAAATTTTGAAACGAATGATCCATTTTATGGAGAAGGCAATGGCACCCCACTCCAGTACTCTTGCCTGGAAAATCCCATGGATGGAGGAGCCTGGTGGGCTGCAGTCCATGGGGTCGCTAAGAGTCGGACACGACTGAGTGACTTCACTTTCACTTTTCACTTTCATGCATTGGAGAAGGAAATAGGAACCCACTCCAGTATTCTTGCCTGGAGAATCCCAGGGATGGGGGAGCCTGGTGGGCTGCCGTCTATGGGGTCGCACAGAGTTGGACATGACTGAAGCAACCTAGTAGCAGCAGCAGCAGATCCATGTTATATCTGCTGTTTATCTAGTCTCATTTAACTAGTCTTATTCATTCTGGATTATGTGGTACCCATGTGCTTGTGCTTAGTCACTCAGTCGTGTTCAACTCTTTGCCTATCCCTTCTTTAGCGGATCTTCCTCACCCAGGAATCGAACCAGGGTCTCCTGCATTGCAGGTGGATTCTTAACCAGCTAAGCTAGCCTACTAATTTAGTTTAAAAATTATTTTGTGCCAAACACTGATCTCAGCATTGAGAATGTCCCAAGTTAGATTTTCAAGAAGCTTTCTATAGCTTACATTCTAGTAGATCTAATAGGGGTCAACATACTTCGGGCAATGGACCAAATGAAGCTCTGATAGTTGGTGATGGACAGGGAAGTCTGGTGTGCTGCAGTCCATGGGGTCACAAAGAGTTGGACATGACTGAGCGACTGAACTGAACTGAATGGACCAAATAGTAAATATATTCCACTTTGCCAAATTTGGTTGTCATTGCAATTACTTAACACTGCTATTGTAGTGCAAAAGCGGCCATGGACTATATGTAAACAAATGAATATGGCTTTGTTTCAATAATTATTTGTTTAAACAGTAGGCCAGCTTGATTTTCAGGTCTTTGTATGAGACACACAAATAGACAAATTCCCTTTTCTCCTGAATCTTCACAATGAGTATTAAAGATATAAGCAATGGAAAAATAGTCATGAGTTTGAGTCCAGAGACTGGAGTTTTAGATTGACTGTGACCATAAACTCCAACATAAGATTAACTATTGGAGAAAGAAATCACAACCCACTCTGGTGTTCATAACTGGAAAATCCCACGGACAGAGGAGCCTGGTAGGCTACAGGCCTTGGGGTCGCCAAAGAATAAGACACAACTTACCAACTAAACAACAACCTTAATTATTCTAACTTTGTCTAATGCTACCACAGCTCTTGGTCTGACTTTTCTTATCAGTAAAACAGTGACAATAACAAAAACTAAAAACAATTTTAAAAGGCTGTAAATGGCATAAACCAATTGCAAAGTCCTTCTACTTCTAAAATGTAATTACCTTTCCTGTTCTACAAATTTAGAATAGCAACTTTCATTAAATGCATGACATTTGTGTATGTGTATAAAATTAGGTGTCTATGTATATCAAAATTCCCAGGTATTAAGCTTTATTTGGCAGTCGACTTTGAGGACTATAGCCTCCAGTGGGAGGCAGGACCCAGTGGGAAGCTGGAAACAAGCCTTGTCATTGTGACAATGATAGGAAGAGAGAAAAGCCAGGAGAAGCAAGAGCCACCACTGCTGGGTGCCTGAGTCATGGCTCCTGGCAACAGCACTTATACCTGTAAATGACAGGAGGATGTGTTTCTCAGGTTGTAATTATGACACCTTTAGCCTGCTATTTGACTTTGCCATTAGTTTCTGGTTTTAAAATAATTACTTTAAAAAATACTCAGATTGCTCCTTGAAGGACAAACGGAAATGAAAGAAGAGTCATTCTTGTTAAATGTTTCTGTTTTATCTTTCTCAATTTTCAGATACTGGGCTGGGCGCACAATTTTTTGTTTTTATTTCCACATGAATCAGTTAGGAAAGCTGATTAAAATTAGAAACATATAAATGGCACTTTCAGATTAGGATTTTTTTTTTGCAATATACTAGCCTTACAAGGGGAAGGACCAATTAAATGATTTCTGAGCTCAGTGAAGATGTGCAACTCTTGTTCAAAATGTAGTATTTCAGAACAGTGAGAGCTAAGTATTTACCCAAAAACAAGCCCTTCTAAACACAGAGCCCTGGGTAACTGCACAAATTGCATGCTGTTTGAGCCACCCCTAAAGTGGAGTCGAAGTTTTGTGCTTATTTATTTTAAAAGTTTTGTTTTAGTGAGCTCTACATTCAGGAATATGCAGACAAGACTCCATTTATCAACATAAGAGGTAAGGTTACATCACTCTCCCCAGTCTGTCAGCCCTTAATGACAAGGCCTCTGGGGTATCAGAAAGGCTGACTGTCTCAGAGCTGTCTTGTTGGCCAGGTGTGGTGCCAATCATGGCCTGGATAGACCAATCACCCACACAGCCGTAAGGCTGATGTACCAGCCCAGTCACCTAACTCTTCCTCTTCTCTAATCCTCCTCAAGTTCTCCTCAATTTAGCTGATCCTTGAGAACTATTGAGAATGTTTTTATATTGTCCTTTACTGTTTAGGAAAAGAGACATTTATAGACTCCTAAGGACAGATACATTTCTTTATACTAAAAATATTACAAATATTCCTAACTAAAAAGTGTGCTCTGTGTGTGTGCTGTGCCGTGCTAAGACACTTTAGTCATGTCTGATTCTTTGTGACCCTATGGACTGTAGCCTGACAGGCTCTTCTGTCCATGGGATTCTCCAAGCAAGAATACTGGAGTTAGCTGCCATGCCCTCCTCCACCAGGGGATCTTCCTGATCTGGGGATCAAACGGGTGGGCGTCTCTGATGTCTCCTGCATTGGCAGGTGAGTTCTTTACCACTAGCACCACCTGGGAAGCCCAACTAAAAGGTACTTGAGCAAATAAAATAAAATTAGACATTAAACTTGGTTAAAAAATGAACAGTAACAACAGAAGAAAGGCATTTTGTAAACTTTAAAAAACCACTGGAGAAATGAAATAGTACCACACTAATCAATTTCACTGTGTTTACTTTGGTTAGATCGCTATTTAAGTCTTTCCTTTCTTTTAAACTTTCTACAATGTGTATATCTTGGTCTGGTGCATGTGTTTTAGATCCACAGATCCTCTGAATTTTTATCCTAGTTCCATGAATTACTAGCTATGTGATCCTGGTAAATGATGTAAATTCTCTGTGTCTCAGTATTCTTATCTCTAAAATAAGCTAGCAATAGAACCATTTTACAATATAAATTTAAGCCATTTTAATTACATAAAACAATGCCTAGTGCATGGTACACCTTCATTTATAATGATAATAATATTACCAGTATTATATTGTCACCACTGTTACTCTCCCTTCGTTGTTGTTTAGTCACTAAGTCATGTCTAACTCTTTGTGACCCCATGTGGACTGTAGCCCACCAGACTCCTCTGTCCATTGGATTTTCCAGGCAAGAATACTGGAGAGGGATGCCATTTAGATATCCAGGGCATCTTCCCAACCTAGAGATCAAACCCATGTCTCCTGCACTGGCAGGCAGATTCTTTACCTGGGCTTAGAACGTCAGGAAAAATACCCTAGGTCCTATTGTTCAGTGCCTTGAATATAAACACCATGCTTAATTATTTATTGAATGAGTAAATCTGTTTAGATTTTGTGAAACTTTTTTTATGGTAGATTGAATACCTCTTGATATTGAATTAAGCCAAATAGTTAATGAAAAGTAACTCCATTAACTCTTAACACCAATCTTCACTAAGAAGTGTCAAAAATATACAGTTTCATCCCCTTGTTTTCATATTTGGCAGCATGAAATCCAATAAGTCCAAGAACTGGAAAACGGGCGACTCGGTTATCTGGCTAATTATTTAGACAGCTTTTTTGCTTAGTTCCCTTGAAAATAAAGTTAATGATGTGTACAGTCTAGGAGAGCAAAATGACCTGAGGCCGGTAATCAGTAACTTCCAACTACAAAGACAGTAGTTGTCTTAGGAATTGGGGATTCAAGGCTTAATGAGTATTTCATTATAAGAAAACATAGATCTTGTGTGCAAAGAGGTCTGACCTCGGAGAGCTACTGGAAATACCCCATGGAGACTCCTCTGTCATTTTCCTAACTCATACCAACCGTATCCTATCATCTACAAAATAAACTTTACTATATACAGCTGCCTCCGCTCCTGTTTCATATCTGGCTAGATATCATAGCTCTAAGCAAATAAATAGACAAGGTTTATAAGAAACATTTAGCCTTTACACACAACTTTGACATTGATTGTACCCATTTATGACAGATCAGGATAAATATCTCTGATGTAAATCATTTTCAATGTAAAAACATACATTTTAAGAAATACAATTTACCTTTTAAGAATATAACTACAACACAGTTAAAAATGAACACAAATTATACATTACTAAAATAATGTTTTAAAAGAGCTCTTTTTAAATCTAATCTAGCTCAAGTGACTGGTTTAGGAAGAAGCATAATAAAATAGACCTACTATAATGAAAGGAAAAATCTGGACTGTGACTTTATTTTAAGAAAAAAAGGCCATTTCCAAGAAAAGCTTATCACATTATAGGATAGTCTGCATGTATAAAATTAAGTACTAAACAGTTAATATGATTTTAAGTAAGCATTTTAAACTGAAAATATACTGAGCCTTGGTGTAACATGAGAAGAAAAGGATTATATTGATTTATATTGACAGAAATTTAAACAAGTCTTATGCAATTCCTATATAATGCCAAACTATCTGAATGAAAACAAAAATGAAAAAGCATACAAATATTGTGCAGTTTGAAATTTACAAATACTCAATTTGACATCTCTTAAACAAAGCCATGAATTGCAATGACAAATGCAAAGATACTAAAATTAAATAATTTCTAATCCAAATACAGCACTGGTACAGAATTTATTTTTATGAGGAGATCAAGAAGAATGTACATTTCTGTAACATTAAAGGAATAATTTAATACTATAATATTATTACTAATACTAATATAGTACTATTAACACTATAAGTATATTTGAATATCATTAAATGTGAGACTGACTTAACAAAATTTTGCTGTCACTCAATATTTTGGGTTTATTCTTGTAAAAACCTTCTCCCAGAATAAGAAGCACATTAGGAAAAAATAAAAAGCTAAGTTTCTGTCTTTAAGTTTTTGTTCCCTTTCATTTCACTACGAAATCATAACAATGCTTGAAAATCTAGCTTTCACTATTCGTGGTAAACATTACAATATCTATTTTTTTTAAAAAAAGCAAATGCATTCTCAGGAATATGATAAAGGATAATATGTCTTCAGGATTTTTGAACTATAGTGTCTCATTTGTTTTGATCCAGTTTTTCTTTTTTTCCTCAATGAATGCCCCAAAGAAAGCTATGAACAAATGATACATGATAATTCATTCATCTATCAAGTAAAAATTAGAATGATAATATAAATTGTCTTCAAAGTATTAATATAATGATTTCCTGAATTCTTTATTTTGAATTTTATTATTGCAATAACAAATAGAATTAAATTTAATTTTTATTTTATTGTACTGATAATTAGCTTATTTATCCAGCTAACTTTTAGTCACTAATTTGAGTGCTATGATTCTATTTAACCATTTATTTTAGTAATTGCTAAAATACGGGATTACTCCTTTGTTTGAAGTTGGGACAAAGTCTTCTGAAATGAACGACACGCCTTACTAAACAGGAGCTATTCTAAGATGGTGCTTACCCACCCATAGCAATGGCTATTAGCAGTTAAATCTTATACCAGATTAATTTGGTTAATCTCAGGAGAGAGTGTTTGGAGGTTCCCTGGAGCTGGTCAGCCAGCTGCTAGAAGAAATGTTATATTTGTGTGCTTGCTCCTCGTCAGTCTTGCTACACTCAGATTACTTTAGTTAGGTTTTCATTTGAGTGAGTTAGTGTCACTGATAATAACTTATACCAGTGCAAAGTATCTTTTCATTTACAGTTATTGCAATCTAGTTTGTTTTCTAAGATCTTGCTCACAGATGCTTCTGATCAGTGTTCATATGATTGCTTTGAGGTTTCTGATGAATCATGATAGAATTTATTTTTGTGCATATGTTTTTTCCCTATTTTATTGTTCTTCAGCTGTCTCAGTGACCTTGATCTGCTTCATATTACTTCGGTATAAAATCTGAAATAAGCAATGGATCAGATTTTTCAGTACTGCTTGTTATATTCACAAACTGGACCTATTAATATTTTTTCAGTATATTGTTGAAGTAAAAAAGAAAAAACTGTTGCAAAACATTTGCACACCATGACCCTATATTTTTAAAGAAACACATATAACATATTTATTTCAATAGTACTGTTCACTAAATATTTCAAGTCTTATATTTAGACTGACCTCCTGGGAAGGGTGATGGGAGGCTGAAGAATACTCACAGCTGTATGAATGATGCATTCAAAGAACAAATAACAAAGAACAATCCAATACTAAGTACAATAAAAGTAACAGTAATTGAACTATTCTTAGAATTTCTTACTTTATGTTTGGGAAATGGTTTTCATAATGTACTTCTTACCCACCTTGCTCTTTGTTCCCACTGGTCACAAGTAAGAGAAATGGATAAGACCTGAACATTTCAATCTCCAACTTTTTTATGGTTCCATACATTTCCCCCTGATTTAAAGAGCCTTGCTCACTTGACTTATGTACCATTTGTCAGTAATGTGTTGAAGAAATTATAATCCTCAAGGGTATTTCATGGTTAAAGTCAAAACAGTGTTAATCAGACAGCCTGAAGAAGAGATGTTTGAGGGGAAAGCCCACTGCTCCTACATTACCCTGGAGGTGCGTATACTGACTCTGTGGCCCCCTTCTCTGAGGACACTTTATTGGATCACCAGTGGGCATCTTCCCCCAAAGTTAAAGTCTGGTCAGTGGCTTATGAGGTGACATGACTTGAAAGCGCTGCTCAACAGACCAAGGATAAGTAATGAATCCACTAGATTCTCGTTCTAGGGGAGTTTGAATACATAGCATATATTTAGTCAACAGTTTAAGGAGCAGCAAAAAAAAAAAAAAAAAAAAGCATGCACAGGAGGAGGCAGTGGACAAATAATCATGAGGTAGGAGACACCAAGGTAAGCAGAAGACCCAAAAAAGTAGAAGCTATGACCAAGCAGAAGTAAGTGAGTAGAGAAGAGAGGAAACTAAACAAAGCTCAGCTTGAAGGCTTATATTAATCATGTCTGATATATGGTTAGGTGGAAAAAATGTCTTTTAAATTATGCATCCACTTTAGCGGTTAGCAGATACATAATTTCTATCTAGCGACTAAATGAGGAATTGAAATCCATGATTATATTATTTGTTTCCATATTTTTTGATAGGTAAGTAATTGAAGTATAAATTGTTAATGGCTTCCTTTTGAGAAAGATTAGGAAGGCAAAACTTCTTGAAAAATTGCAATATATTTGTTAAATTGCAATATATTCATATATAAAATATTAATATATTTTACACATGTACACTTGTAAAATGAGTTATCTGTCGTGGCACTTTGTCCCATCATTGAACATTAAGGCTGTCCTAAGGATTAGAGGTTATTTTAAACAGAAGTTTTGAGCACTTTTTATTCTTTCTGAGCCTTTAGGATTAACTGTCTATGGACCTGAATCACAGAGGCACATAAGTAAAAAAATATGCTCCAAATACAAACAAACAATTATTGTTTTCTTTAAAATAAATGAACTGCTAATCATATATCTCACAATGAGACTGGCTAGATTAAGGAAAAAAAAAAAAACCTTAATACTAGCTAGCAATGTCTAATTCATATTTTTACCTTCAATTTTTGGGATCAATAATAGCTTGCTAAAATGCTACCTCCCTATCACGAAACAAACAAAAACAAGGTGAAATTCTAATCTATGAAGGAAATGGCAAATGTTTTAGAAATCAACTCTCTAATAGCACAATAGGAACCTGTGATCAACAAGTTGTGGCCTCACAATTTGTGACATTTTATGGTAGAAAAGAAAATTTCCTTTTCCCAGAAGCCAGGGAGATATCAAGTTCAGAATGTTTCTTCTGAAACATTATAGGCTTTTCTGACAGTTTCTACTGTGGCCATAGTTACGCTAACTTTCAACAATGAAAGAGAATTTGATGAATTTGGTTAACACAAATCTGGAATTTTGCATTTCTTTGAGCACAGCCATTTGCCATAGTAATAAGGAGATGTTCAACTGACTAAATTAATAACTGAGACTGATTTCATGATGAATTCTTAACCTGCACCAAAAGAGCAATCTTTTAAAACACTGAAGCATTTTATATTTGCATGTAAGCAATAAGCCAACTAATTGTTCACTAAAATAGACCCAAGTCTTCCACTTACCAAGCTCTCATACAATGATTTTGCACAATCTATGTAGTCATTAAATGTGCACTCTTTATGATTCTCTTTAATATTAAGAGTGGTTAATTCAAATGGGCTTTCCTTAAATTGTATTCCAATTTTGATATTTAAGACACTGCCTACACAATGGGCCTTAAGAAAAAGACTCAGCTTTTGCTTCTTTGAGTTATTTGTTTTTCATTAGAAATCTATGGTCTCTTTATTTTATATGTAAATTCTCATATTTTTGTTGAAAATCATTCATAAACATTATTTTCCTTTCCTTCATATATACTTTAATCTTTAAAAATGACAGCAATGAAAAACAAACAAAAAAACTGCCCTTTTCTGTATGTATATATTTATGTTCCTTTATTCCTTGAGCAGCTCCTATCCTAGGTAGATGGACAGCACTGATCAGTGAGAAGCAGTGATTGATGGAACTCTTCAAATCAAGGATGGTTGTGTGGAGGCAGAGACAGAGGCTCCTTTTGCAGTTCTCTGCTCTTCAGGCACCAGGCAGCTGCTCTGAACTGAATATTTGTTTCATGTTAACAAGAGTCAGCCTCCTGAAATTCCCTCATATCTTTTTAAGTAGTCTGCCAAGTGGCTGCCTGATCAAAGCAATCTAAGATGGCTTAAGTGCCACTGGTTGACATTTTGCATTCTTTTATTGCTTTCCATTTTTATCTATATAAAAAAAATTGGTGATAACTAATATCCAGTTGATCTTTTCATTCTGGTAATAAAATGATAATACAAAGATCTTATTATCCACTCTGGGCATCCATCATAGTACGTTTTCCAATAACATATTACTCAGGGCATTTCTTCACTATATCCAAGTCAAAAGTGAGGTTAAGTACTTGGCCTTAGATTTTCTTTCTTTGCAATCCTTAGACAATGAACTGCCAAAAAAAGAAGCTGAACTTCAACCCTTGACACTCTGCCCACATTAACACCATCTCCAATTTTATTATCTCTGTGTCTTAAATAAATCATTTTCTGTAAGAAGCCAAACATAGCTGGAAGTTCTGCCTGCTGGGATATTTTTTTTTCACCCCATAGAGCTTTTATTTTTGTAAGAAAACAAGAAAAAGGAAACAAGGGTAAACAACATCGGAAATGGAAAAGTAAGATGAGTAAATCTTGGTAGGAAGAAAGAGCAGGTGGCAGAAGAGATCCATATATAAGGATTAAACAAACAAAAATAAATAAACAAGCAAAATAAACATCAAAGATCATGGTTTTATTAAAATGCATGTTTATATGAATTCAGAGGTGGCCGCAATCCTTCCTGTGGGCAAGAAGGATATTCCATGACCATATCGTTGACTTGAAAAGACAAAAAAAAAAAGGGAAAGACAACACCAACAAAAACAAAAATCACAAAATCCTCCTTGCATCTGCTACATATTTAAAGTAGTTATTTATATGACAACTAGGACTCACTTATAGTTGATAGGAACAAGTTTAGTTTTCAAATTTTCAATGTATTTAAACCTTCAAAGATTATAACACTAACAACTTGTAAAGTTACTAAAAGAAGAGAAAAAGAAAAAAAACTGAGACTATTAAAACATGCAATATACCACTACAGATCCCAAATTATCAGAAAAAAAAAGAAACACGTAGCCTAATGAGTTTGGATGTGTTGATAATTGGGCAGCAAATTTGAAACTGCGACTCTCTTGGTCACTCTATCTCAAGCTTTGGCAGACAAAGAAAATGCAGGATAAAACCAATGTCATTTCTACTATAATAATACTACAAACTCTACTAATAATGCATTTGAGAAAATTTCACAGGGAGTAGAAATTTTGTTTTGTACTCTTTACACTTTTTAAAACACTTAGATCAATTAACACTATGGGCTAGGGAAGAGACCCTCATACACTCACTTTTCATGCAAATAATTAATGTGTTAGTCACAAAGCACTATTCCGTCTGACTTGGCCTCTTTTAGTAATAACTTGGTACTAGTATATATCTCTATAATATATAATGATTTGTGTAAAATCATCTATAACCAGACCTTTTTTCATTAATCAAATAATTGTTCTTTATGTTAAAAGAATGTGACTCTACAGTCCTTTCCCATCTACCTTTACTGAAGTAAGTTTCACTGTCCAGGGAAGACATTATCTCAGTAAAAGATGGTGGTTCTTTTAGCAACTTCCATATAAAATTATTTTATGATGATAGATTGTGGTTCTCCATATTGGAGTTGACTGAAGAGACAAGAATAATCTGACTATCCTGGATAGATGAGAATGGAGGGCTGTAGATATAATACACTTCTGTGTTTGCCTTCCCTTCCATAAATTTTCAAATACTGACCTAATCTAATACCAAGCTGTAGATAACAAACATATCTTAGCAATGAAATAAACTAATGGACATCAAAGAACTGAGTCTGGTCTGGGATTGTGTGCAGAGACATTCCATTTGTAATCAGAGAGACCAAAGCATACATTTTGACACTGATGTGAATGCTATTCACAGAGATGGTTCTTTAAAAAAAAAAAAAAAAAAAAAACCCTCTCCACACATGAAAATAAGCTTTTTATTTTTAAATAAAAATGGGCTATTTCCTTCCATTTAAAAATTCTTGACAGCTCTTCCTATTAGGAGAGGGAGGGATGGTGGTGGCAACAAAGAGTTTGACAGAGATGGTTGCTGAAATTCAAATCAGCCTTTTCTCTAAAGAACCTTAACAAAAGACTTTGCTCGGCCTGTCTCTGGAAGAGTGCATTGCTGCATCTAAACTACTGACACAGGAAGGGCTGAAAAAGAAATATATCTGCCATCTTGTCGTCCTGCAGGTCTGAATACAGGCACCACAGCTAGATCTCCTCCCTCCTCACCTAATACCTATTCTTCAGTAGCAAAGACTGGAGAATCTGATGATATATGTATTTTCTTTTCCATATGAAGTAACACCTGCCATAAACTGAGGGAAGAGAGGGTTAAAAGGGATGGAGCGACTATAGGAAACAGCAGAGCAACTCTGTATTAGTGTAGAGAAATGAGAGATTCCCATTCAAAGTTAATGACTTATCATTTACTATTAATTCTCAAAGTATGATAATTTTTGTTACCGTATGTATATTTCCTGTGGAAATTGTCTTAAAAATATCAGCTGAGGTATTGCATATTAAGCTCACAACACAGCTGATATGTTAGGTGTGGTATAATTTTTAGATGGTGGTGGTATAAGTTTGTGAGTTAGTAAAGGTACATTTCAGTTTCAGACAAACTCATGGCTTGCAGAGGATAAATATAATAAATCAGTCTTTCATTAAACTACAAGTTATACTGAGATACAAGTATTTTATTTATATTTTGCTATGAAATACAGTCCGGGTGGAAATCTCTGCTTATTTAATCACTGTGAGCTCCCTATCCTCCAAGTTGAGTAATAACATGATTTCTTGATGGAACTTGGAGTTGTGGGTATATCTGCCCATTCTTCCCCATATAAAACAAAGGCACAGGAAATGAAAACATTACCTGATCACTGAATGTTGTTTCCAGTGACTGCTGTCAAGTTAAGGCATTTGCAGTCCTGTCCACAGTATGCACTGAAAGCTCATAATCATTGGTTTAATTCAAGTAAAATTAAGGGTAAGATATTATCTTTAAAAGGGGGAAAAAATCCACTAACCATCAAAGACCTTTGTCCTCAAAAGTATTATTCTGTGAAATATCAAATATTATACTTAGTATCAGTCTTATAATAACAAGCCAAATAAAGAAAAATATCTAACAAGGGTAATTAGACCATAAACGTGTATTTTAAAATGATACAGCTAGAGAACACAGAAGCACATTTGATGGGGCAATTTCCATTAAATACTAGAGTTTATGTAGCCACATTTTGTAAATCTAAAAACTCATGCATTACTGCATACCTAATACAAATAAAAATAAAGCAGAAGTCTAGAAAGAAATAGTTTCCTCACATGGATTTTCTAAGATCCAGGAAGCATCCAGAACATCTACAGCTGCCTTGAGTCACAAATCTGGCCTCGGGAAAGGGTTTTGTGAGTTGTTACTTTGCCTGTATTTACCGTCCAGAGGTGAAAGCAAGCTGGATCATGGTATCAAATCGGTAAAACTGTGCTTCTTTTCAGAGTGTGGTAGAGACGGAGTTTGAAAGGAGATAATGAATATTTGAAAAAATTTCACTTGTGTTAGAGCTCTGAGAGATTAGTTCAGGAACTAGAGTATATTTGAGATGATTTTTAATGCCTTGTTGCTGCTGCTAAGTCACTTCAGTCGTGTCTGACTCTATGCGACCCCACAGACGGCAGCCCACCAGGCTCCCCCGTCCATGGGATTTTCCAGGCAAGAGTACTGGAGTGGGTTGCCATTGCCTTCTCCGTTTTAATGCCTTATATGACGGTTTTACAGCTTAATTTTTTTTTTTTTTTTACCAATCATGATTCTGTTACCTTTTTATTGTTATGATTGAAAAGACAGTCTTTTATGCTCCTTTAAAATGAATATTAAAATATTTAAAGGCAAATCTGAGTTATCAGAAGCATGCTTTATAAGCTTATTGCTTTTGTAAGCTGAAGACCACCATTTTGTTCCTCAGAGGATGACTTACTGCCATTTGGATACATAGCCAAAGGTTTTGGGAGTGCATTCCATCAACTCACATTCAGCATTTTCCAAGGATATAAAAATATATATATATTTTACTGAACGGGACAATGAAAGATTAGAAGCTTGTTAGAATCATTTTAGTTAAGTAGCTAACAACTTTTTTTATATTGGAAGAGATTCCTTAATGTGGTCAGCAAAACCTGGAAAAGAAAAATCTAAATATTTATGTAAATAAATAAATTCACTCAAGATAATGCTATAACTCAAAATAAAATCACAGTCCTTACATCCTTTCAAGTTCTCTAGTCCAAATTAAAAAAGACTCAGTCCATGCATCTTTTCTATCTCATCACTTGGCATGCATATCACAGATTTGAAGGGTTTTGGTTATTTTTGCAGATATATGATTAGGATGTAAAAATTCATTATGTAAATACTCTCAGTAAACCAGAAAAACTCTTTAGATAAGTCATTTTCTGAATATATATATGTACATATATATATATAAAAAACTTGGAAAAACACATTTTTCAATGTAAAACTTCAGTTGAATTTAGAAGAGTTCAATAGTAACTTTCAAATGAAAGGGATTTTTTTCTATGTTTGATTTAAGAGATAAAAACAGAAAGTGAAGGAAATTAAGACCCACAGCATTTTATCCTAATTTGGTTATGAAGAGAGAACTACTGGAGTCCAAGATTTACCAAAATACAAATGCTGTCAGCTTTATCCACAGGTCTACAGAGGTGCTGGTACCTTCTGCTACAGGATTATTTCTCGCCTCTTTTTCCCACTTAGAGGTAGGAACTGCAGCAGGAACGTCTTCAGCTGGACAGATTTCAAAATGAATTTTTACAACCCAGATGATGGACTGGTGTATTTCAAAAGTGAACTCATGAGTTTTATAAACAACTTTCTCTTGCTCTTTCTTTTGTTTTTCTTCACTAGCTACATCATAATGGAGGAATAACATTTTAAAAATTTTGAATAGGCACTTACTGGAATTACAGTTAATCCTGATACAATCTAGATGGGGAAGAATAGATGAAAAATGAAAATTTATCCTTCAAGGTAATAGCTGCAGACATCCAATAAAATCACAGTCCACCCTTCCGGGGACAGACACATGCAAATATGGCCACTCCATATCATTTACTCTTTACATACTTCTAGAACCCAGATTCTTTGTTATAAAACTTCACCATTGGAAACAACGGGAGAAGAATTTTTTTAAAAATGGCCAACTCAAACAAAGCTACATGGTGACAAATCTAAGTGAAATAAAGAATTGTTAACTGTCAAAGATGCTTGGCTTAGACTGGCTGCAGCTTTCTCCCCATCTGTGAAAGAACAAATCACTCTTTTCAATTTAATTAAAAAGTGCTCCGTCACAATGGGGAACAGTGCAAGCTCAGCTAGGCCCAGACATCTTGGACCTCCAAAATCTAGTATCCCGCAAAGGCCAACAGAATGCTTTAGAATTGTGGTGGTCAAATGGAGAGCTAGTTGAAATTATTATTTCACTCTAATGTATTTATTATTATTGTTGCTGCTGTTGTTACTATTACTTACTTGGACAAAAAAAGGTAAACAGCCAGGAGTTAGCTGGATTCCATGCCTTGTATTAATTGGAGAAGGAAATAAACACTTTGTTTCCTTTAAAAACTCTAGTGGCTAAGGAGTAGTGTCATTCCCGGGAGCACACAGGCCTATTCCTCTGTTAGGAGCTAACTATGTTATCTCTATGTAATAAGTTTCATGGTTATTCAGTTCAGTTCAGTTCAGTCGCTCAGTCGTGTCCGACTCTTTGCGACCCCATGAATCACAGCACGCCATGCTATTAATTTTTATTTTCTTATACTTTCTTCTTATATAAAAGCAGATTCCCCAAGAATGGAATGTTTGATCTGAATAGCATAGATTATAATTATAAGAGTTATCTATAAAGGACCATGTGGGGTGTTTTATGTTTATTTTATATGTAGATAAATATTTGTTGGATTTGGCTGTTGTATTTATTGCCTTTGGGGAACATGAAAAATACAAACCTAGATTCTGTTTCCATATAGCTGAGTTTGTCATGTGTCGTCAACCGCATCAGAAAAGTGGTTGCAAACAGCCAAGGATCAGCATCTACACAACTCTTTCCACAGAATGCTTTGCTGTTAGAAAATTCCCATGAGTGTGTTCACCTCCTCCGGCTAATAGCTCCTTTACTGAAACTAGGCAATTTTGATGGGCTTGTAGTAACCTATCATTGTCACTAGAGGGAACTCTAACAGAAGAGTAAAAAAGTACGTGTTCTTCAGTAAAAAGAAAAACAACCTTATTATTGGACTTTTGAACTTAATATTAATTGAATGTAATTGTATGCAACAAACTACTAATGAAATAATTTTATATTTTATGAGCTACTATTCTGCCCAGCACAGTTTGATATATGTGGGGTTTTCACAAATGCCATACCTCATCATATTTTGCTACACTTTTTGTAAATCTATGTAGTCTTGTATTTTATTTTTCTCTTTCCGCCTATTCATTATTGTGTGTGTTCATTATTTCCAGGAAATACAGTAAAACCTCATTAAATTGTACTCCTATTATTTGGAGTTAATTATAATATTGAAACTTATTGGGCAGAACATTTGTAATTCTTCATTTGCTATGAGCAGAGATTGTCTGAAAAAAATGAAACAAATTGTGAAAGGCCAGGTTTGGAAAGAAAACTGATTTCAAGTACACTGATGGAGCAACTTCTGTGAAACAATGTGCTAATTATGGATAATTCTTAACCACCCATTAACATTAGCCTTGTAAGACCTTTCCTTAAGATTTTTTGAGCTACTAATTTGTGTTTTTTACTGTTTTTGAAAACAAATATGCTTACATTATTTTTTTTTTAGTCTACAATTCATACTTTTTCTTAATTTGGCCTGATTTTCCCCTAGGTTTTATCCAGTTTGGTGAGGTTTTACTGTAGTGACTCTTTCTGAATGCTACAATTAAGCAGGAAAGCATTATTTTTCTGTGGAAGAGTCTGTGTTTTTAGTGTTCTCATGGCTGCTTGCTGAGGGCCGCAGACTTTGGGCATTGAAGGGTTGTGGATTGTTGTTTGATAGCAAAATATCACCACACAGGATTTCCAAACAGAAAAGATGGGATACCACGAAGGTAACTGTTCAAAGGAGAAGCCCAAGGATAGATAAAGAGCAACTGTTGATCTAGATCACAAACTAGATATTTGACATTTCATAGCATGTGCTATCCAAGTCAAAGTTGGTGGATTTTTATTTTATCTGAAAGGATTTTATCCATAACCAATCAGAATGTCAGTCATTGTAAAAAGAGGAAATTCAGTTTGAGGCATCATCAAGCGTAGTAATTCGTATTTTCAATAATCTCATTAATGCACATGGCTTCCCTTTTAAGAACCCTCAGTGGAAGGAACCACAAAACAGTAAATTATGTTAAACAATATAAAAACAATAAAAAGATGTCCCCAAAACCTAAATGAATTTAAATAATGGAGATGAGACTATTAAGTGTTTTAACTTTCCATGGCAAACAGGCTACTCGATAAATGTTTGCAGGCAAAACTGAACAAAAAGTGAAAAGTGTTAGTTCAATGGGGGAAGGTGAGCTGTTACCTAGGTTGACCGTCAGTTTCACACGCCCTGCGTCCAGCTCCAGGCGGAGGGTGTCTGCTGAGTCTCTGGAGGTGGTTGCCATGAGAACGCCATATGCACGCTGGGATCGAAACCGTAAGGACACATCCTCAGCCTCCGTGTGCATCACCACCGGGAGCTGGATTTTCATAAACATGCTCCCATCATAGCTCAGAACCGTTGCTTCTATAGTTGGGAAATGAACATAAAAGCTCTGGGTCAGTTTAGTACATATGAACTTTGAAAAGGAAAAGTGTGAACTATTAAAGGTTCCCATATAGAAAACAAGACACAAACTCGACTCATCTTCTTCCAAAATGAGCAATTTTTTTTTTTTTTAACTGGAAAGAGAAGTCACAGGAGAAGTATCTCTTAAAGTTCAAAGCAGAGGTGGCTGCACTTCCCTTTCTTTACCTAAAACAAATTCTATCTATAGGATTCATCACGTAGGATTAGCCATGTTCATGGATGCATATCTTTTCTCAAGAGCAGAGATCATATTGTGTTGTGTGTGTGTGTGTGTGTGTGTGTGTACAGCCATGGTGCAAGCCTGGCTTGAAGTACTGGCTACTATTTGTGCTTATTTCTATACGGCTAGGCCATTGATCAGCTCTGTGAAATTAAACTTGGCTCGAATCCTTCACTTGCAAAATGAGAGGGTGCTATTAGAGCTTCTCTAAGGCCTCTTCTTACCTCAAAAGCCCATGATTCTAAGGAAAGTTACTTTTATCATTTTTTAAAAATAATTTTGTGCCCCAATACAATCAAAAAAGAAACACTAAAATTATGACTTAAATAATGGAATCAAGTCAACACTTTTTCAAAGGTAATGTTCAGAAACAGAAGAACAATTGGTATTACCAAACAACAGGTAATACATGTTCTGAGTCACTGGGGTGAACAAGGTAATTCATTTTCACAAAGACACAAAGTGTAACTTCATATTAAAGTTCATTTGCAGATAAGGGGTAACTTAAAGCATTACCTGTAAGCACCACCCTGGTGTTCTGAAAAAATTAAGCTATCGCCAAAAAGTCAATAACTATATACCTGGGTAACACTGAGTGAGGATGGGGGTGGAACTGAAGAGCTTGTACGGTTGTGTGCTACCAAAGAAAAGTAGATGGCTTTAATGGAGAAGTTGCTTAGTTTTGCATGAAACACAGAGAGGCAAAGAGCAAAACTGTTGATTTCAAACTGACTGCTTTAAGAAATAGTTAGCACCCCTTCATGTTAAACACCATATGGTTGTGGAACAGTGAAACAAGTATGAATCATGTTGCTTTGTCATGGGTTCTGATAACTCAGAATACCATTTAATAAAAGAAAAACTACCTGAAATTAAGACAAACTAGGAAGTTCTCATTCTCTTGACTATCGACAGCAATTAACTTTAGTGATACAACCGTGCCTATTATTAAGACTATATTTTGGAGTTGTGGTTTTGCAAGACTATCTTCTCAAAATCAGGAAAATCAAGTATTGCTTCTAACAGACGCCAATCATTAGTTATCATCTCGGGGTTGAATGCACATCCAGAATCAGTAAGGGTTCCAGAGCTCCCTGCATAGGACCTTTCTCTTCTCTCTACCTCTTAACGGATCTGGGTCAACTCATATGCTCACTCTCCCTAATACTTATAAACAGTCCTGACTTCTCTCCTGAACTCCCTCAAACATCCATCAGCCATTGCTTATTTGACATCTCCAATTTGAATAAGATACACACACCAATAAAGAACAAATTCTCCGGCTCCAATGAACGTGCTCCTGCTCCAGTGTTCTCCATCTCTGTAAATGGCTTAATGCCATTACTCAGATCTTAACCTTTCTGCTTTCTTTCTTACCCTCTCTGCCATGTCCAATCTGTTTGCAAATCTGCAAGTCTTGTAGACTCTAGTTCCAATCCACCTTCTGAATCAATCAGTTTGTGCCACTGCAGTACATCAGACTCTGCTCCCATGTCTCACATAGATTAATAAGGATCTCTAGCTCAATGGCCTCCCTACTTCTATTCTTTCTCCCTACACATAGTGGCCAAGCTAAACTTTTAAAGGAGCCATTCTGATCATATCACTTCATTACTTCATCTAGGCACATCCACCCCACCCACCCCTAATCCTTCACCTCCCTACCCTTTGCCAATAGATTCCCACCACTGCAGTTCGAATAAAATCTGTATTCCTTTTATTAACCTATAACGTTTTGTGTGAATCAGCCCCAGTCCATCTCTCTGCCTCAGCTTTTTAGCATGTCCTCCCTTGTTTAGTAAATTCCAGCCACACTGATTTCATCTCTCATTCAAGTATTTGCACCTGAGGCACATTCTGTCTTAAAAGGTTTTGGACCCAGATCTTTATATGGCTGGTTCCTTCAGCAATTCAGATTTCTGATCAAGTGTTACTCCAGGCATACCTGTTGCAAGCACTCCTTTAATTCTCCCTCCAGTTATTCTATATCTACTTAGCATTTTTTAAATTACCATTTCTTATGTGTCTGTAATCTCTCTTTGGCCTTTTGTATGCATATCATTACAGCAGAGGCTGAGTCCTCCTACTTCTTTCTCTATCATCAGCCAAGTGCACCGGGCACACCGCAGAGCCTTGATAAAATTGACTGAATTAATGATTGGACTTGATACTGAAGGTATGTGAAAGAGCTTATTTCAATTTGGATATCATGTATATGTAAATACTCACTAATGAGATTAAGTATTTATGCTGTCTATTATAAGTGAATCTAATTTTGGTGATGTATATGAACAAAATATTCCTTAAAGTCTACATTGGAAGCCATAATAATGTCATAAAAGACATTCTATGAGAGGGGTCTGTTTACCAAAATAGGGGTCTCATGGCTAAGCATTGACCTAAGCACTGAGAAGAAAAAATATAACCCCCTTAAAATATGGTGGGTTTACATCATATCACATATCTATCAATGGATCATATTTTTCCAATAAGGCTTCCCTAAAGAAAATCTAGTAGGATTTGCTCAAAAAGTAAAGCATGACTGTAAAGTTGCAATAAACATTAGGAAAAAAAAAAAAACCTGCTTCTGGTATAATCTTAAAGACACTTGATCTCTACCATACCCCTTCCTAATTTACAGCCAATCACTGTCCCTATCTATAAAGCAATGTATATTTGAATAAAAATTTAAAAGCCATTATCAGTTACTTTGGTGCTATGTAGATACAAAGGCTAAAATATTTTTAGTTTTCTCTTATTTAATCTGTAAATCTACTCTCTACTATTCAACTATCATTTTTTAAAATTATCTCATTCTTATATGAAATATAGCTTAATTTGATTAAAAATTAAGTAGAGGGAACATTTTTTTAGAAATATAGATGACTGACAAGGGATTATAAATATTGTATAAAATACAACCCAAAGTAAAAAAGAAAATAAGTATCATTGGCCTTTAATAGTCTCTGAAAAGCTGCAGGAATGAAATAACAGTAAAGTAATAAAACTCGACTGCCTCTGAGTGCCATTTTAAACAATTCTTAATGTGAAAATAACCTGTTGATAAATGACAAATGAATGCCTAAATGATTCCTCATAATTAGAGTTAACGTTTAATTAGACAAGAAATGGAAAATGTACAAGGTTGTAGTTGAGAGCTGCCAAATACATGGTAAACAACATTCTGACATTTGAAGGTTATGCTATTTGGCAGCATCCTTTAGACATTAGTAAACTTACTTTACCACTTAGAACACAAAAGAGTTCTTTAAGAAGCTAATTTCAATATAGCACTTCTCAGCAAGGGAGAAAAATTTTCAACTTTGTCTCTTCTGTCTCCTTCCTTGTCGTTAAGTCTGATAAATTTGCTTTTCTGTGTTATTCCTTCTTGCGGTCTAAAGTGTACACCTGTGCTCAGTTTTGCCAAAAGGCAGTCACATATTGTGATCAACGATGAAAATCAGACAGGGAGCCAAACTATATTGCTCTGACATCTGTCCCTCCATCTGGTAGAGCTTTAACAAACAAGTGTAAAGTAGACCTCTGATGATCCCATGTACATACAACCAAAAATAATTTCTGTATGACCAGTCTCCACAAATTTTCAGATTTATAAAATGTAAAGCAGGAGAGAAGGTGCTGAATTCAATGTAGATTCAATTGGACATGATTTCTATGCTACTCTTCTTTATGGGATCAATACACATTCAAGCAAATACTATTTTCTTATTTGCCTAAGTCAGCAAATACTCTGATCTTTCTTATAAACTCTTTTGTTTATATAGTGAAGAATGATTTCCTATAATGTGATTGAAACAGCATTCCCCATGAGCACTGTCCGAGGACTTGAACATGCTTCTTTATAAATTAACATTTATTGCTTAATAATTGTAAAACAGAAACTTTGAAAATGCCTTTTTAAAAAAATTTCAAGAGCTGTCAGTCAACTCTTACGTGATCAACAGCCTTATGTGATCAGAGTATATGCGAAGAACCACAGTCAAAGCACTCTCTTTGGAATTGAAAACCCTGAAGGCTGGACATGATCTTGTGTTGACTGAACTAGGGCAGAGCTGGGAACTGGACAGCAGCCAAATTTTGTGGCAGTGAACATGACAAGCATCCCACTTCACTCTTGTTCTTGGGAGATGCCATAATGTGAGCAAGAAAATTAATTCTGAAAAGCAAAGACTTCTCACAATACACTGGTTAGTTCAGAAACAGAAAACACACAAAAATGACTATTTTCTCCCCTCAATACACAACCAACCTGGAGACAAAGAAATCTGCAGAAATTTTCAGCCACTTGTCAGTTAAAAATGTATGTTGAAACCCAGTGATGAAACTTGCTATTAAATTCTCATTTGCAAATCTGCATATGCTTGCCACCCCTCCTTCTAATTATTGCAACATATAAATAGCTCCTTTCCCTCATTCTGGTTTAGGGAGCTCTAGAATTTCCCTTCTTATTTCTGCCATATGCAGTAGTGGAATACTGCCACAGGGTGGTACACCATGCATATTTAACTGAAGGCTTTGTAATTTGTGTGATAGCTCAGTTATACCCTTTTCTAGCTTCACTTAAGCAGGAGGCATCAGAATAAGTGACAGCTCTCTGAGTGATTAAAATGAAAACAGAGTCTTAAATTACACAGGTCTCCTAATCGCACATCATACTTAACTATAATTTATCTTGCAAGCTTTGTCACTTTGTTGTTGTTGGCTCCTTTGGGCAATTTCTAAAAACTATACTATGCAAACAAATAAATTAGAAGGGGAAATGTACAGAGAATATACACCTTACACAAGAAACTATGCACAAATAATTAACCTCTAATGACTATTCACAGGAATTGCAATTAGGTACTAGGAGAATGAATGAATATGTTTCTATCTAGAGACCTATCTCATTGTAAAATCCAGAACAGTGATAGCATTTTGAAGGGTAATTTAAGATCATCATTAGATTATTAGGTTATGATTATTGATTGTTACAGTGATTAATGTTATCAATAGAACTGATAAGCTGATGAACCCTCTCAATAACATAAAGAATCAAAGCCACATTTCAACTTTAGATTTTGCCAAAAAAAAACACAAAAAACAAAAAAACACTTTTTCTGTAAAAAGTGTCAGCTTAACTAAATTAAACTATTTCAGGAGTGCAAAGGCAAAATGACTAGATGCGTATGGCTTGAAAAATAGATAGCAGGTTCCTTTAGGCTAAATGTCTAAGAGAGCAATGTTATTTGGAACATGAGAGGACAATGGGATAACTCGTCAATATTTTTTCATATTGATTTTTGTTCCATTGTTAAAAATGAGTAGCAATGAGTATAGTGACTAAAGCATTTATTTGAAACTCTTGAGTCGATGAAAAAACATGCTTAGACCTATTTGCTCTGCTATTTCTTCCTTTTGACTGGTCTCTGGATGAGCAGTGGCAGCTATCACAGTTTACTTTTCCTTTAATCCTTATTCTCCTTCTAATGGGAGAAGAAAACGGAAAAAAAAATGTAGCTTTGCCTTCTGCTAGAGAAGGAAAGGGAGGCAACCATTCAGCGCTTTCAGACACAATAAGCCTTAATATCAAATTGGTAAAGAAACCTTCTGTAATCAGTTGAGTCTTAGACCAAGGTAAGTGTCTCTGGAATTAGGGTGCATTTCTGAAAATACTGGTGTAACTTAAATGGTTTAAAATCACCTTACTCTTCAAATTTCAACCTTGAGAAGGTTGACTAAAGTAAAATGAACAGGCTCAGTGTCAGGGAAGTTGCAACTTACAGCTTAGCTTGCTTTGAATGCTATTTGACCTACATATTAGCACTAGATGCCAAAAGTATGCTGTATTCATTCGTTTTATTTTTTTTTATTTTACTTTCTAGCATCTGGAAATTAAAAACTGGGCAAAACAGTTTTGCCAGTAGACAACAGTGATTGTCTATGATACATCTTAGGCCCATACCCTCGAGGATGCCAAGGACCTTACTATGTATTCCTGTGATATACTTAAAGGGCTGTGCATTCCCAGAATCAAGCCCTTTGAAAATCAATACAGACTTGTCAGTAAAGCATCCCTGTGGCCACTCTGCTTGCAGAGTTTACTTCCCCAGAGCACATATTACATTTCAATGGTCATTTAAGGTGTGAGGTCCACACTGAATACGTTTTTCATCTCAGGGGAGTTGACTGCTAGGATTTTGTAATCATACCTCTTTCACAGGACCTGCCAAGATAGCCTGTTCCGGAACAATCGCAGACATATCTGTTCCACCCATCCCTGCACATGCCGTTGTTTTTGCAGGGGTTGCTAAGGCACGGTTTTGCTGTTTCTCTTGAGCAGGAGGGCTTCACGCCAGCAGTACTTTGAACTTCAGCCATTTGCCGGATATCTTTGCTCTGGCCATCAATGAACAGATCTCGTATGCAACCCACGTAGCCGTAGTTGAGCAGCGCAGTCCACACCTCGGTGGGGAAGACGAGGCCAGCCTTATTTTCTGGCAAGCCCCCCAGGTATAACTCATCATCCAGGTCCAGAATCTCACTCTCGCCAGGAGCGGTGTAAGGCGTGCGCAGTGTGTTGACAGAAATGGTACCTGGTGCAAAGACAAGAGAGCACACGAGTCTTTACAGAAGGCAAACTCGTCTAAACGTTACCCTTTCTTTCTGCCATCTGCCTGAGGGTGAACCCCGTGAGGGGTTTATTTTTCTTCCTATTCCTGGTGTACTTCCCAGGGAAATGTATAGAAACCTGAGGAATCAAGGAGCTTGAAGAATAAGGCGGACTGTCATTAAAATGGTTGTTATTTCACTTTGGGAATGAAAACCAAAGTGTACAGGCAAGAAGGACTGTTGTCAGCCTCCAAGAATTTAGGGGGAAAAAGGAAGGAAAGGAAGGAAGGAAGGCAGAAAAGGGAGGAAGGGAAAGCAGGAGAGAACAAAGGGAGAGAAAAGGCATACCTATCACTCTCTAATGGGTCAGCCAAGACGGAAGAAAGGAAGAGAGGGGATGGAGAGCGGATAAGGGGGTGCTTGTGGGGAGACAGTGAGGGAGAGGGAGAGAAGGAAAGAAGGAAAAATTGGCATTCTATATCACTCCCTGTAATAAAAGCCAGGCTCTCTTTGGCTAGTGTTCATTTGCAAAGCTGGTATGCATCTGCAAATCAATGAAAGCTTCTGCTGTGTCCCCATCTGTAATAGACTTCATTGTTGTTGTTGGTTTTTTTTTTTTTTAATAGAATACAATACATTGACAGATTATAGCAAAACCTGACTTCATCACACTTAGCTGTATGAATCTTGATTAGCCCTTGTGGCCTCAGTTATTCATCCATAATGTGGGCATACTAATATGACCTACCTTATATGAGTGTTAAATGAAATAAGACAAGTAAAATATCCGGTTTGTAGTAAGCACTACATAAATGTGTGTAATTTGATTCATCTCAAGAACCAAGTCAAGTTAGGTGTTTATTTTTTTCTTTAAACCAAACTAGTTACGTATTTAAATTCATTTTTTTTCTTCCTCACTACAGTGTGAGGAGTAAATTACTCTATTAGTTTATAAAGATATAGAAACCCTAGTCTTAACATGGGATTAAGAGGTAGACATTTACATGGGATAACTTGAAGATCACAGAAAAAAAAATATATTTATGGAATACATTAAAAGAAGAAATAGGGAAGGTAGAAGGCATTTTCTTGATTAAAACTTCCCCAGTGTACCACCAGATTACTCAACAATCCACTAATATTCTATTGCCAGAAAGATCTTTGCAAAAATGCAGGTATGATACCCGAAATGGACACCACACTGACCCGTTTCGAGATTATTCCAGATTTCTTTCTTAGGTCTAGACCATAAAGCAGACTCGAAAGGGTCTAACAAGAGAAAGTGTATTAGAAGACTCAGGGATTTAGGATGTAGACACACAGGAGACACCTGAAGACAGAAGATGGGGTACAAAATGTGGGGACAGAAAAGAAAAAGGTAATGTGTGTAGAGGGTAAGTGTGTGTGCTAAATCGCCTTAGCCACATTTGACTCTCTGTGACCCCATGGACTGTAGCCCACCAGCCTCCTCTGTCCATGGGATTTCCCAGGCAAGAATACTGGAGTGGGTTGCCATGCCCTCCTCTAGGGGATCTTCCCGGCCAGGGACCAAACCTGTATCTCTTATGTCTCGTGCATTGGCAGGCGGGTTCTTCACCACTGGGAAGCAGGAGAGTAGGAAGATGTGTTTTAGTTTAGCTGAGGCCCACTCAAGGGAACCACGGCCTGCAGTGAATGAAGTGTGCATCTAAGCACACAGGGCTGCCGGGGCCTGCACTGTGCCCAGGAGGCCCTCAAATCCCAGCAGAGGCGCACTCCCCAATGTGAGCAGTGTAATGGGATCTGTCTTTGTGAGGGAGAAGGGCAATGGAAGCTGCTGACAGGGACTGTGCAGCAGGCCAAGTCATTAAGAGTGCATTTGTCTCTCTAGACTTCCACAGAAAGAAATGGAAAAGGCTCCTAGGGGAGAACCACTCAGACGCATTGCTATTTTGGCCTTCCAAAGAGGGGAGTATAATAGGGATTTTGGAGGCAGCAAAAGAGGAAAATGGCCAAGTATTCATTTTTACTGTTCACATTTGTGCAGGTGTCTAGAAGAAAATTCATTAGAAATACATGGAGCAGAAAATCCTACTTAGGAAAATATTTTAAAAATCATTTAGGGGAAATAAAATATAAAATTCTGAGAGAATGGTGACACTGTTCTAAACAGAATTTCACCACATGCATTTTTAACTGTCCAAAATGCCCTAAGAAGTAAATTAAGACATGATCCCTAACCACTGCAGCAGCTAAAGTAAGTTAGAAAATGATGAGAGTTAAGTATTAATGATAAAAGGAAAAGTGGACATAAAAAAAAACAGCATACGTTGAAAGCAAAGTTTTGTACACCAGGAAAACAATGACTTAAGTTTTTAAGATAAAAGAGAGAGAGGTGCCATCCCCTATTTTTAATTAGTTCAAGAAGACTTCCTGGAAATGAATACATATTATTGAGACACAACTGTTAGGAGACACAGAGTAAGTTTTACAAGGCTGGGGATATCTTGTATTCCCAGACTGGGGATATTTTTAAAATATCCAATTTTCCCCATATGCCTTTTTATTCATGGAATAAGTTTGATTTAGCTCAGGACTGGTAAAACACTCTGAAAAACTGTCTTGTCCTCATTCATGGTGTTGATTCTGACACTGAGGATGAGGATGTTTGGAGGATTCCTGAGATGAGGAAATCCAGTGGCTTTTTTGCATAGCACTTCACTCGGTCTCCTCTGCATAGTTTGCAGAGTTCAGTACGCTCTGCGGTTTCCGTCTTCAGTATGTCTACACTCTCGGGGCAAATCTGCTGCCAAGTATTTCAGATAATCATCCATGAAGAGTTTGTCTGACAGAATGGAGTGACTGACTAGGTCTTCTAACTATGGTGCATTAGTGCCTGCTCTGAACAAAGTATTTAAGTTCAGATATTTCACTGTGACCCATTCCAGTATGGATCAGCTGCTAAAGAGTCTGCCTGGAATGCAGGTGATACAAGAGACGTGAGTTCAATCCTTGGGTCAGGAAGATTTCTTGGAGGAGGAAATGGCACCCACTCCACTATTCTTGCCTGGGAAATCTCATGGACCCTGGCAGGCTATAGTCCAAAGGGTCACAAAGAGTCGAACACAATTGAGCGACCAAAGATTATGTCTCTATGGATATTCTTGCTGTGGCCAGAGTAAGATATTCACTATAACTTTGAGATTAGAGTTTTCTGATCACAACTAAAGTTAAACCATAGTTTTCATGCAGCCCAGTGCATGCATACACACACACACACACATATGTTTACACACTGAAATATCTGTTTAACAGGAAAATATCTCTACTAATTCTGAGACACTCTGATAATGTTTTCTTATAAGTATATTAATACAAATGCTAGACATGACCCACCACACTCATTTCAGAACTAACTGAAAGGTTGCATTCTATGTTCAAAAAACACTGAGAAGTTACTATCATAAAGGGTAAGATTGCTCTTCTCCTTATTATCCCTTTGAGAGACAGTCTGAGACTTCTCATGGGAAGAAGAATAATGAAAGGTGGAGAAGAAGCAAAAGAATGTAATCCTAACTTCACATCAAATATAATCCAAGAAAATCAACACTTTCATTTAGCCCCAGTTTCAAGGTATGGAGTCTCCATGAACAAATGCATGTATTAGATATTATTCACTGAAATAGTTTACAAACAAACAGAATGAAATGACTGTGATCCAAAATCACCTACATGCTTTACATGCTTTGTCAATTCACTTGTATGTTAGAAGATCTTTGTAAAAGGAATGCCAAAAAGAAAAAGGAAAAGGGTAGGACTTGAGAGGGAACAGAAATTATTGTTTTTATGTTTTGAAGATTCAAAGAGTAAAAATTTGTTTGAAATAATACCTATATTTTATTAGTTAGTCAAACTCAAAATAGAGATTGATATTTTAGGCTCCCCATGTGCAACTGTCCTGAAACACACCTGTTTCTGGTAAAGGATTTGAATCCCTAGTTCCTTAATGATTTTATTATTGACATGGATCAAGGGACCTTTTTACCTAAGCAAAAAAACTCATGATGGAATTTCCAAATTCAGTCAAGTCAACTTAACACTTCACATAGGAGAACACTGAAATTTCAGTATTAACGTTCTCAGGTGCCTATAATTGAATTTTAAAGGCAATGATTACCAAGAAAATATGAAATGAATATTTAATTCTTATTCTTTGATAATTAAAGGCCATGAGTGGTTGCTGCAGTTGTATATATCAATAGAAATTAAGCATTTCCAAAGGTTGAGGTATGATCATATGTAAACAAATACTTAAAACAAAAATCTGAGTGTGCTACTGGATTATCCTCCTATCATTTTTTCCAGGAATGACAAATACCGGCATGTTCTCCTTGAAACAGCTTGATTATTTCACACATTTTACCTTCTTCCATTATAATTACATGAGAAGTTTCTGGCAAATAAGACATTTTATGTAAATACAGTTATATCTGAGCTGCTATAATATGTAGATGGCAGTCATATTTGGGGACTTACTTGGATTGGTGTTTCATGCTTCAATATTTAAGAATCCAAAGTACCTTGCTGTGCTATTTTACTTTTAAAGAAATGAAATTTCTTTGAAAACAAAGGTATTTATGTGCATAGGACTTTTAACATCTTAATACAGAAATCACATTAACTTGTGTGTGCTCACTCCCTTAGTTGTGTCTAACTCTTTGAGACCCCAAGGACTGTAGCCCTTAAGGCTCTTCTGTCCATGGGAATTCCCAGGCAAGAATACTGGAGTGGGTTGCCATTTCCTTCTCCAGGGGGTCTTCCTGACTCATGGATCAAACCCACATCTTCTGCATTGGCAGAAAGATTCTTTATCACTGAGCCACCTGGGAGGCACCCACGTTAACTTATATTAACATTTAAATCTAGTTGTTTTCATAGTATGTGCAAGAGGTAAAACAAAAGTAATAAACAAAGTAATAAACTAAATCGACTAGGTAATATTTAAAAATATCCATAAGCATAAATAATATAAATTCACCTTAATGTAAAAATATATGTAGGGGAAATCTTAGCTATAAAAATGGAAATTAGCTTCATGTTTTGGTCTGGTATTTATAAATTGTTAGTTTCTACTCTTTTTCTCATCCAGTTCTTCCTGGCTATTCTATTTCCCGATTAGCTTAGAGGGTGAAAAGAAACATGAAGCAAAGGTGAGATTTAAAACAAGTTAATTTGGTTTCAAGTTTGAAATTACTGCAAAAGTTTAAGTGATTGAGAAATAAGGGAATAGAAAGTGTGTTCTAAGGGGAAATGATTTTACCTGGTTGAAGGAAACCAATTTTCATGTTCTAGCTTTGCAACTAACTAGTTCAGGAGCTTAGTCAAATAACAGATTTATTAAGCTTCAGCGTGGCTCTTATACAAAATAAACGACTTGCCTGCACGGTTACTAAAATTCTTCAGTGAGCAAAATTTTTGTAATTACTGTTTAAAATATTTTTTTAGTTGGATATAAATTTAATCTATCTGTAACTCTGCTTCGAGGGAAGCCCAAGTGGCTCAGTAGTAAAGAATCTGCCTGCCAATGCAGGAGACGTGGGTTTGATCCCTGGATCGGAAAGATCCCTTGGAGAAGGAAATGACAACCCACTCCAATATTATTGCCTGGGAAATCCCATGGACAGAGGAGCGTGTAGGGCTGTAGTCCACAGGGTCACAAAAGAGTTGGACAGGACTTGTTGACTAAGCAACAACAATTCTGTTTCACCCCTCATTCCTGAAGAAAATCAGATTCCGCAAACTTATACACTTACTTGTCAAATTTAGTATCCTATTAACAAAACCAAACTTGGTAAAAAGGCATAATCCAAGCGATAAAAACAGAATGAAGCACTGATTTCAGTGTGTGATGCAAAATGAAAATTACATGATTCCCATAAATAGATAGTAAAAATACCAAAATATTAATAATGGGAGTTTTGAAGTAGTACAATCATAAATGGATAGTTTTCTTGCTTTCTCTTTTGTTTCTTTATTCTTTCTTTCTTTTTAGTGTTCTATGTCTTTTTAAAAACAACTTCATGTATTAGGCTTATAATAAGAACTAAAATTAATTTTGCTTGAAAACAAAACAAAAATACAATCTTAATATTCAGTTTTCTGGTTATTACTATGTATTTCTTGTTTACTTGGATTACTGTGAACTGGGAATTTCAGAGATTAAACAGATAAATGAAAAAACAAATCTTGAAGCAACACTTAAAAGTTATTTCTTAGTAAAAGCCAAGAGAAAGGAGAAAAGGGCAGCTCATACACTGCAGATAAGAGTGTAGATGGGGACTTCTCTGGTGGTCAAGTAGCTAAGCATTTGCCTGCCAATGCAGGAGACACAAGTTCGATCCCTGATCTGGGAAGATTCCACATGTCACAGAGCAACTAAGCCTGTGTTCCACAATGACTGAAGCCCTGACACTCTGGAGCCCACGCACTGCAACTGCTGAGCTCATGCCCCCCAGCTACTGAAGCCCTCATGCTTTAAAGCTCATACTGTGCAACAAAAGAAGCCATTCCAATGAGAAGCCCATACCCTACAACTAGAGAGTAGCTCCCGCTCTCTGCAACTAGAGAAAGTCAGCAACCAAGACCCAGCAGAGCCAAAAATAAGTAGTTTCTGTAAAGAGTGCAGACTGAAACAGCTTGTAGTAAAGTATCCTTTGATTATCTTTAAAAATGTAGTTAACACAGCAATTCCAGTTCCCATAATCTATCCTACAGAAATTCTGATCAATATGCATAAAGATATAAAGACTTTCATTATAAATTAGTTTAAAACTGGACTTTTAAAAAAGTTAAATTTCCTCTGTGAGCTGCGAATTTCAGAAATTAAAAGATTTATGAAAAAAATAAATCTTGAAGTAACATTTAAAAGTTTGATATTCCTCCATCAACAGAGGAATAATATAATAGAGGAAGAGGTAAATATTGATATCTTTAAACTAGAGATATATTATATCACTATAAAGGATGGCCTAAAAAAAGTTAATATTTTTAAGTCACCAAATAATTGGTAAAGAGTAACCTTTATGTAAAAAAAGAAGCTCTACATTTATTTTATATGTGTAATTATATTTATAGATATGTTGGTGCATAGGAAAATATCTGGAATTTTTCAACAACAAATTCTTTTACCAATGGAAGTGGGAAGTGAATTTATTATGGAAGTGTGTAGAAAAGAAAAACTTTTCACTTAGGTATTTTATGAGCTGATTAAACTTTTTCACTAACAGTACATATTTATATGTTACAGATATGTCATGAATTAAGCACACAGGCACAAATAGAAACACATATACCCATAACAGTATATTTATACATATGAATTTTTAAAATGATCATACACAATGCTGGGAAGTTGTAAATACCAATCAAGTGACATATATCGCAGCAATTAAAATATTATTTTCTAGAATTTCCACAGATTTCTGCTCAGCACTCCACAGTGACAGCCACTATGGCTGTGTGTGGTCAGTTAAATACTTATTTCTCTTTTTTTTTTGGTGCTCCCTCACATTTTTCTTTTTTGTGAAATTTTAATTGGAGGCCAATTACTTTACAACATTGTGGTGGTTTTTGCCAAACATTCACGTCTTGAGGATGCACCTGACACCAAGATCCAGCATCTGCCCCTGAAAGAGTACGCTAGAAAGATTTAGTATATTTAGAAAGAGAGGTTCCACCTCTGAGTTTGTCCTCTATTGATGAACATTTTAACTTTAAAAAAAAAAATTCACTGTTTTAAACTAAATTATAATGAAAGTCTTCATATTATATCTTTATGCATACATATCGGGCTTCCCTGGTGGCTCAGAGGTTAAAGCACCTGCCTCCAATGTGGGAGACCCGGGTTCGATCCCTGGGTTGGGAAGATTCCCTGGACATACCAGTCAATCAACTCCCAAGAACAATGTATAAAAAAAGAATGCCAAGTTACTAATTCTGTTGAGAAATTAGCCATCTCATGACATGAACTGTTTCCTCAGAGATGCCAATTTATAATCCAAGTGTGTATTTATTCATTAATGGTGGGAGTTTTAATAACTTTAGCCTAGGGTGGTCTGACACCTTCCCTTATCTCAGGTGAGATGACCTGCCTCTGTCCCTATAGTGGCGTGGAGTAGTCAAGTCCCTTGGGCAGTGCTTAGATGGGTACTGCCTATGTTTGTCTGCATGACTTTCTTTCCTACAGACACTATAAACATTGATACATTTGAGTCCTACAGCCCCGGAAGGTTGGTGAAGGTGCCTCTGCAAACTCTGCTCTGATTCTTAGATGCTGTTTCCATAATTCCCACAGAATAAGTGTTGTTACTTTAGATATTTTTCAGTTAAAAAAGAATTCATGATACTATATTAAACAGCCCGAAAAAGTAAGTTTGTACTTTAATTGCAACTGTATGAAATATACATACCTGTTAACAAAAAATAGAGGAAGATATGCAAAAATGAAAATGTTTTGAAACTGAAAACTGCTGTGTGTGTTTGTATATGCACCTGCTTAATTCATGACATGTCTGTATTTTACATTTTATTAAATTGATCCTTATATTCATTTACTTACTCTGAACGTATTTTAGAGAAGAAACTCATCTGTTGCCTTTCCCCCTCTCCCCATTCAAAACATTTTCATATGCAACATTGCCTCCATCTAGTCATTAGGATTGTCAAATAATTGATAAATTATTGATAAAGTATTTTAGTCTTCCCATGGATGGGTAGTGGTGTTTAATGGACATGGGTACAAAATAAAGTGTTATACATTCACTTAATATTATTTCAAATGTATGCGACAGGCTACTAGGTAGAGGCATGGGAGGAATGTTTATAGTCAGAGGGCAAATTCAAATGAAGACCTAAACAGAGAAATCCTCTAATGGTTGTTCAAGTAGAAATGTGTAAGAGGGGTGATTCATGAATGGTATACATAGAAATCAGTGCTGGTAATAGCTAGCTAGAAAGTGCTGTTCACATCAAACAGTGATTACTATAAACCTCTAATCATGTGCTCTGGAGAGAGCCTTGTGCTTTCCCTCTGTAATTTCTAGTTCTTAAACTGGAAGTCTGTGACTTCGATTCAGCTCTCAGTGGCTTCTTAACTGTTAAATGTAGGCTTACCCATGAAAAACTGCTGATACAATCTGCTATACCCTGCTGTACACAAGCAGAATTTGACGAGAATAATGAGTTTTCTCTTTGATTTCAATGTGCAATGATGGTTTGCAAAAATAAGAAAAAAATGACTGGCAGTTTACTATAAAAATACTTGAGAGGATACTCTTGATGCAGTCAAAGAGCTTAATGCAAATTTAAATGATATATCTGCCCCAAGAAAACAGTCATTAACTTCCTTTTAATTTTAGCACAATTCATCCTTCAGTTAAATACCTGGGAGGCAATCTTGTACTGAGTTTGGGAGCAAAAGTGAGGCAAAGGGACACCCTAGAAAAGGTAAGAAGGGCTGGTAAGAAAATACTGAGTTGTTCATCCTTTAAACTTTGCAGAGTAATGAGTCCCATCAATCATATTTATTAACTCAGCAACTAAGGAGTCTTGCTCTGTAAAGTAATTATGTTATATATTGAGCATGTCCAGTTTTTGTGACATTCAAATCATACCCTCTGATCCACAAGTCAGGCTGGCATTTTGTATGGTTCCTCCTTTGCCATTTAGTGCAGGATCTGAAAATGCCACTTGTGGCTTAGTCCACGTAGTTCAGTGGTCCCCAACGTGACCAGTTATAGACTAAAGTGAAAGTGAAAGTGAAGTTGCTCAGTCGTGTCTGACTCTTTGCGACCCCAGGCTCCTCAGTATATGGAATTTTCCAGGCAAGAGTACTGGAGTGGGTTGCCATTTCCTTCTCCAGGAGTCATAGACTAAGCAGGCAACAAAAGAAGTACGGAGAGAACAGCTGTGGCAAAACAGTGTTAGTCAAAGTTTGGAAGTGAAAAAGTTTTTATTTCTCCAAGTTATGGAGTGGAAGAAGGACATATAATCTGATACAATGAATTGTGCTGAAAATTCTGGAAGAGTATTCAGATGAAGGTGGTATTTCCCATTAGACAAAGGGCTCATGTACCCACCTCTTAGTGAACAAAGGACAGAAGGGCAAATAACCGGGAGAATGGACATCCTGAGTGACTGTCTCCCTTGTCAGTAGTGTGATTACTGTGGCTGCATATTCTAGCCCTCAGAAAGAAGCAAACATCTTCGCTCAGGATTAATGGTCCTTCTGCCTACCTGTTCATATGTGCATGATATAGGGAGCTCGTGAACAAGCAGGAATAGCAGTTCTGTTCTCATAAAAGCTTGTCACAATCAACTAACAACTGTTTTACACCCCCACTGCATTTTTTCCCAGACATCCTGGCTTGGAGGATGGCATCATATTCATAAAAGAAGACCTGTTACCCTGTTATACTGTGTAAACTGCTTTTAGGAAGTAACATAATTCCTTTAAGAAGCTGCATTTGCAACTAAAAGAGTGCTATTACTCTTCAAGTGTAATGATGTTACTATTTTTAGAATATTGGGGTGGGTTGGCACTGATCCATTTACATGTTTTAATTCTTTATCTTTTTCTTATACCAAATATGTATGGAGCACCTGTTACTGCGTATAGAAGCACCAGGACCTATGGATATAAACATAAATAAGATAGTCCTTGTTATACATGGATTTTCCTTATAAACTGGGGAATATAAAAAATTCAACCTATCTACCAATATAGTTTTAACTCAATCTCTGAACAAGATAGCCAAGAACTATTAGCATCAAATTAATGACCATGACTGCTGGCCTACTAATTTTAGTATGGTCAATAGGAGAAAGAATAATTCCTAGGCCCAGGATTCCTCTATTTTAATAACAGAGATAATATGGCTCATTAAATGCTTTTAAAATATTCAGCCAAAGAGGTTCCCAGACAAATCAATAGCTATGAACTTCATTGTCCATGTGTCAGAAATCAGCCAACGTTGCCCTGTTATATCAGTATCATCTTCCATATTATATTGAGTAATTTTCATACAGCTTCTGAATATAGCTGATGTGAAATATGGGTGAAACAAATTATTTCTTGAAATATTATGTTTCTTAATTTCAAAAGTGAAAGTGTTAGTTTCTCAGCCATGTCTGACTCTTTGTGACCTCATGGACTATAGCCCACCAGGCTCCTCTGTCCATGGAATTCTCCAGGTGAGAATACTGGAGTGGGTCACCGTTCCCTTCTCCAGGAGATCTTCCCAGCCCAGGGATCAAATCCAGGTCTCTTACATTGCAGGCAGATTGTTTACTGTCTGAGCCACCAGGGAAGCCCCTTCCTTGTTTTAACTGAGCTATAAATTTTAGTATTTCACCAAGCATAACTCAGAAATATCCTTTAAGTAAAATAAAAGCCAGCACAGCTAGTCAGTCAATCTTTTAAAAGCTGCTTTATACTAAACCATTGCAATGTGCAAATATAGAACTTGATTAAAATACTATATATAAAATATTAACAGCTGCAGTTATTAAAACTACATTAAACTCCCTTGAGCTAGGCCAACATAATATGAGCTCTTTTTTTTCCCTTCAATTTAGTAAAGGCAGAATTTGGTTTAGTGAATGAACACTGGCTTTTATATTGTTTGTTTCATTTCACTAACCTGAAATCATTATCAAAGTACTTCAGCATCAAAACACCAAGATCAAGCATACTAAATATTTCCGCTGGATTCTAACAGAAATCCACCATTTGTTTATCTTCTTTCTTACTGCAAATAATATTCTCTTAAGGCATCTCTCTTTTTCTCATTCAGCACTGAACTTTGTAAATTAAAGTTGGTATTTTCTGCTCTGATCTTTTCCAATGAGGATATAAACAGAGCAGTTAATAAAATTTTGGTAATCTGGATGAATTAAAGAGCTTAAATAGAAAAAAAAGTAGATTTTCCTTGGCTTGAGAATTAAGGTATTAATCTGATTCTTATTGTAATAGATCATCCAGGGAACTTGGGCAATTAATTAGATTGCATCACCACTTAAGACTGGAAAGAAATATCCAGGTATAAATCATTATTATCAAATGAATAATGAATGTTTTATTTTCCATTTCATATTATTTTGCATTTAATAAAAATTTGACATTAACTACATACTTTTCCATACAGTTAGAAGATATCTAGAAAAAATTTTAGGTGAAAGAAATACAACCAATCTGAAGTGTAGTTTTTTTTTTTTTTTTTGCCCTTCTGAACTTCCAAAAGATACCTACTGATCTGATCAGTTATGTTTTAAATTGTTACAATATCTGACTAAAATTATATATATTCTTGAAAGTCACTTTCAAAATTAGTTCTAGATATATTTTAAGTCAAGTGATAACATCTGTAAGTTAGTATGTCAAACACAAGATTAGTCATGTTCCCATCCTCTTTTAAGTCTTCTTTCTGAAGGTTCTTCAGAAGTAAATTAATTGTTAACTCTGATAGAAATAGGCTGGGGGAAGCCAACAGGTGGCCACCTATTACTGTATTTCTATATTCATATCAATGAACTCTTCTCAGCTTAAATTGGAAAAACAAAGAAGAATCCAATTTGTAATGCACAGTATAGTACAACAGACCAAAATTTTTTTTTACTCTTTACTCTCAATCATCTTAGATACTGGAGAAAATGGCAACACAGCACAGACTACACAGAATAGTAGCTTCTTCTCCTTTTGAATTTCTTTAGAGGAATGAAAGAACATAGAGACCAAGTTTACAGAGAAGAATGAATCAGAAACTGTACAATTCTTGGGGATCAGAACAATGGGTTCTGACCATCCTTCAACACTTCACCCTCACCCCTGCCTCCCTCTCAATTTTCATACATTTCAGCTCTTTATTTTAGTGGACAAAAAAGATATTTCCAAAAGTAAAAATATGATCTTCTAGATAGATAAACAGAAAAGGAAAGCATGAATAATTGTAAAATAGCAAACTGCTCTGCTGCAGAGAGGCCAGAAACAGACATGTGACGTGGGAGTCTGTGAAAGGAGGGAGTGAGAAGGGGAGCTCACTCCCGCACTTCAACAAGGCCCTTCTAACCTGGGACGGTAATCACAGATTCTTGGATCTGAAAGAAGCACTCTAGGTGTCATCTGAATGTCATCTGATCTGTGGTTTCCAAATGTGGCTGACCAAATCATGTCCTCAAGAAACTTTGCAAACATGTAGAATCCTAGTCTCCATCATTGTTAATTCCCTGTCCCTGGTACTGGAATCAAGTGAATCCTTCCCAAGATGCTTTGCAAAGAAAGAAATCCAGGCCTTAATAAAAAAATGCTGAGGCCAAGTTTATACTGGTATTTAGTGGAGAATCCAGAGAGGCTAGTATAGTATAAAACCAAATAAGAGAGTTGGTGGTGGGGGGGGGGAGAGGAGAATGGCTAAGTCTAAATTCAACCATCTTCACTTAGAAGATAACTTGATTTGTAAGTGAGAGGTCCAATCAGCATGAAAGCAAAAGGTGAAGAAAGTGAAAGATAATATACCGTTGCAGACCTGAAACAAATTGTTTCTCTCTCTATCTGCCCCCACCACCTCTGGGTTTCCAAATGTTATTTGCTTGCCTGTATGGTCCTTGGCCCCACAAACCTAACACTGCTCAACTCCCTAAGCCCCCTAATCTACTTCTGCATTTCAGAGTAAGTAAATGGTATTTCTTCAGGCGTTCCTACCACATGTCCTCCTTCCCCCCACTTCACAAGGACTTCAGAAAAAAAAAAAAAAATAAGTGCAGCGAAAGGAAGTCAGAGAAATAAATTCTTATTGGTGGAATTTGAAACCTCTTTTATCAGAAAGGGAACCTATTTGGAAGGCAGCAGAGTTTTGCCAGCATCCTTGAAATCCTCCTGTATTGATTAAAGTGTTTTGGATACTGAAGGCCCACCTTGGATAAAAACTATATTGTATGCCTCTTGAGAAATCTGTATGCAGGTCAGGAAGCAACAGTTAGAACTGGACATGTAACAACAGACTGGTTCCAAATAGGAAAAGGAGTACGTCAAGGATGTATATAGTCACCCTGCTTATTTATCTTCTATGCAGAGTACATCATGAGAAACGCTGGACTGGAAGAAACACAAGCTGGAATCAAGATTTCCAGGAGAAATATCAAGAACCTCAGATATGCAGATGACACCACCCTTATGGCAGAAAGTGAAGAGGAACTAAAAAGCCTCTTGATGAAAGTGAAAGTGGAGAGTGAAAAAGTTGGCTTAAAGCTCAACATTCAGAAAACGAAGATCATGGCATCTGGTCCCATCACTTCATGGGAAATAGATGGGGAAACAGTAGAAACAGTGTCAGGCTTTATTTTTTTGGGCTCCAAAATCACTGCAGATGGAGACTGCAGCCATGAAATTAAAAGACACTTTAACTCCTTGGAAGAAAAGTTATGACCAACCTAGATAGCATATTCAAAAGCAGAGACATTACTTTGCCAACTAAGGTCCGTCTAGTCAATGCTATGGTTTTTCCTGTGGTCATGTATGGATGTGAGAGTTGGACTGTGAAGAAGGCTGAGCACCAAAGAATTGATGCGTTTGAACTGTGGTGTTGGAGAACACTCTTGAGAGTCCCTTGGACTGCAAGGAGATCCAACCAGTCCATTCTGAAGGAGATCAACCCTGGGATTTCTTTGGAAGGAATGATACTAAAGCTGAAGCTCCAGTACTTTGGCCACCTCATGTGAAGAGTTGACTCATTGGAAAAGACTCTGATGCTGGGAGGGATTGGGGGCAGGAGGAGAAGGGGACGATGGAGGATGAGATGGCTGGATGGCATCACTGACTTGATGGACGTGAGTCTGAGTGAACTCCGGGAGATGGTGATGGACAAGGAGGCCTGGTGTGCTGCGATTCATGAGGTCGCAAAGAGTCAGACATGACTGAGTGACTGAACTTAACTGAAGGATTTTATATATATTGTATTAAACTAAGGATTATATGATTATATTTCCCAGATTTCATATTTGCCACTTCAGGCACCTCTAGACATCCAATGATATAAGAGATAATTGGGAACATAAGAACCTTGAGTTTTGTCATTTGCAAACTCAGGATAAAATTCTTGCAAGATTTGGCACTTGATTATCCATTTAATGTTCATTTAAGAAGCTGTTCTTGAAGTTTTTTGAGCATTTGGGGTTTGATGCCCAACTATGACAATTAATTAGCTCCTTCTGATTCTTGTAGGATGTGAAACAGAAATAATAACAATTTCCTTTCCCCTAAAGACAGAAATGCAAGAACTCTTTAATACGAGTTGATTTTAATTCCTTTCAAATGGTGTTCTAACAGATAAACAGTTGAAAAACTGATAAATTACCTGACCGTCCGTCTCTCTGGAAGTCCACATGATACCATTCTCCATCATTCACCTTCTTCTGCAGGGCTTTGATTTTGATTGTACCTGACCCCATGTCCAGGAGGAGGTAGAGGTGGCCATCCAGCATCTCAATAGCAAAGAAGTCTACCTTTATCATCTGTGGGTGCTTGGCATCTTTTTGGTGTCGTGGCTTGCCATGACTAAATAAGATGAGGCCATTTGGCTCCGTTGTACGGAAATCAAAGGATATGGAGCCTGTTTTCTTTGCATTCCATTTAGGCAAAGAGATGAAGGATTCTGGGGTTTCAAAGGTGATTGGGTCCAAAGTTGCAACATTCTCACATTTAAATGCCACCACTCCATGGATCTTCATCTTTGGGTCACCTTGCTTGGCAAGTCGAGATAATTCCAGCCTTACATCATTATTTTTATACACAACCTGTAGGGAGAGGATAATAGTGAGAAACTGTGCCCGTATTTTAATATTTCAAATTTGTTATCAGTTCATGTAACTTCCAAGTAGAGCCTGAAAAGACACACACTGTTTACTGCCTTTTGATGTACAAGATATTTTTTTTCAGCAAAATAAAATCCAGGTATCAATTCGTTGAACTATTATAACCTAATTTCATTCAAATAATGTATGTACACACTCACACAAAGTCTCTGTAGCTAACTCAAATAACTTGAATAAATCTGTATAGAAATTTCATTATTTCAAGAGTGTGTAGACTTGCACTTAAAGCATTTGCTTTTGTTAGTTGGCTATTATGCTTTGTTTATTAAATATGCTGAGGTTTTTCAGTTTTACCATCACTGAAATATTTGAAATTAAATACTTTCAAATGCCAGTTCCCTAAAATATAGCATCACTTCCATGGTATATATTAACTTTGTAAAATCACAATTGAGATAGAAAACATCTTAAATTTTCTCAGAAAAATTATAAAATATGACTAAGATTCAGAAGTTCTCTCTTACCCTGCCCTGCATTAATAACTGTTTGAATAATGTTAGTTAACTCTGGAACTTGGTGTTTTCCCTAAATCCATTCAGTCTATATAACCAATACTCTTAATGTATACTGATATGGAACAAAGTTTGCCTTATACCCTCATTTCCAAAGGCACTTCACCAAAGTGGTGGGGTAGTTCTCATTGTTTGTTAATAGTCCCCTTGCATTTCTGGGACTCCAAACGGCACTTTGGACAAATTCTCCAGAATGGCTCACAACATCATGCAGCTGCTATCACATCACCATAATAAATTTGTAGCTCTTCCGACATAAGGATAAAGAGAGATTCACATCCTTTCTCTACAAAATCCATACCATGGATAATTACATTTCCAAAAGATGTAAGTGATGCTGACTTAAGGATAAATTATTTATCTATGTCCAGATAACTATCTAATTATTTTTACAAAGACACCTGAAATTTCACAGCAAGCCAACACTGTCAGTTTCTAAATTCATTTATCCATGTATAAAAATAAACTTGTATAACAATAAATAAGCCTGTGTCTGATTAGTGCTATAAAGTTAACCAGGTCAAGACAGCTGTTATTTCTTCTAAACCCATGGTAATTGAGCCAATAATATGGCTGATAAATTTCCTGATAGGATTTGTTAATGAACGTCCACTTTTCAGAGTGAGTAAAAGTGCAAGTTCTGGTTTCAGACTCCCTGAGTTTCATCTCCAAGACTTGTTTATAGAGAGGTAATACTTTACGACCATGCTTAGTCACTCAGTCATGTTCGACTCTTTGTGACCCCATGGACTGTAACCTTCCAGGCCCTCCAGGCTCCTCTGGACGTAGGATTCTCCAGGATTCTCCAGGCAAGAATACTGGTATGGGTTCTTTCTGACCCAGGGATCAAACCCATGTCTCTTATGTCTCCTGCGTTGGCAGGAAGGTTCTTTACCACTAGCACCACCTTGGAAGCCCCAACACTTTTGAAGATGGTTAAAATAATTAAAGAAGGAAATGCATGTGATAAAATCTACCTAAAAGGGAATCAATACAATGCCAAGCACATTGTAAGATCTCAATAATATCAACCACATCAAACTGTATGATAATAAATATCATCATCTCTTTATTATCATCCAGTGGACACAAAGATATGAGTTCTAATTAATTATGAGAAAATGTTCAGAAATTAAACACACTCATATAATTGGTATATTTTAGATGAATTATGCCAAATAAATATATCACATATTTCAATGCTACTCCTGGTGTTTCAGTTTATCTTTATCTTGAAGAAGGATTATTATAAAAAATATTATATCCCTTATTCCTTGAACATAAATGTATAAAGGTTTAACAAACATCTATTGACAACAAATCCGCCTGCAATGCAGGAGACCTGGGTTCAATCCCGGGGTTGGGAAGATCCTCTAGAGGATAGCATGGTAACCCACTCCAGTATTCTTGTCTGGAGAATCCCCGTGGACAGAGGAGCCTGGTGGGCTATAGTCCATGGGGGCAAAGAGTTGAACACGACTGAATGACTAAGCACAGCACATTGACAGCAAAAGAGAAATGCACTAAGGCTATAATGAAAAAGAATTAGATTAATTCTTAATATACTTCCTTGAAAAGAGAAAGAACTATTTATTAACCTTTGGGAAAGATTATATAAGGTTGATTTCTCTGAGAATCTTTAAAAGTGAAAGTGAATGTAGCTCAGTTGTGTCTGACTCTTCACGACCCCATGGACTATACAGTCCATGGAATTATCCGGGCCAGCATACTGGAGTGGGCAGCCTTTCCCTTTGCCAGGGATCTTCCCAACCCAGGGATTGAACCTAGGTCTTCCACACTGCAGGCATATTCTTTAACAGCTGAGCCACAAGGGAATCTTTAGAATTGGATATAATGCTTTCCATGGCAGATTTTCTAAGTTTTATCACCTCTCACCGTGATTTTCAAGCTACCTAAGCCTAATTTTTGTTCATTTTTCCTGATGATTTATATCTTAATATGTGGAGATTCTTCTGACATTCATCAGGAATGAGTATTTTCTGACCCAAATGATGCAGATGATAATGCTGATCCATGCTAACACATCACCATAAAATAGAACTATAGCAATGGAATTGGATGTTTCTGACATGAGCAAGTGTGTATAAGGTGGGGTATATTGTCTCATGGGTCCCACACATCAGCTACCAGAAAGCTGAAAATATGTAGGGTTAGGGCAATTCTAAGTGAGAATTTCAGTGAGAGATTTAAAATCGCATGAGTGAATGGGGTGCCCTGGTGATTCAGGAAGTTTCAGAGAGATGGAGAAGAAACGTTAGGATCCCCTAGATCACAATACTTAGGGTTAGCCATGCACTATGCCCTCCACCCAAAATGGGAAAATTAATCTCCACCAGAATGTCTGTTCTATGCAGGCAAAAACCCTGCAACAAGATCAGTGCTTGGCATGGAGCAGATATTCAATAAACACTTGCTGACAGTTGAATAATATTCTTTCTTCGTTTTTTAAAACCTACTTCACATATTATTAATAACAATATTTACAAGTACAGTTAAAAAATAACAGAATGTGGTATTATGGACCCATATCATAACTAGCTATAATTTTTAGCCAATTTCCCTAGAAAAATGTGAAAACTTACATACATGTTCAGTTACAAATGGCAAGCTGACCTATCACCTTCAAACTAATTTTATGGGATAGAAACTGCTATCATAGTAAAAACACACGAGTTAAAATTCTCCAGTAGTGAAATAATTTTTCTAGAACTATCTTGAGCACGATTTTTCTTTCCTTCTCATTTCATATATTTTGAAAGGCAACTCTAGAAGACAGAAGAGTGATATTGGATAGGCAGGCTGATGGCTCTCAGACCTATACAACTGCTTCATCTCACCCAGATTTCATATACTATACTTTTCTGGGGCTAGACTTACTCTTAAAATGCACTGAACATAGTTCAGTTATAATAATAATGAGTGGCCAGTAAGCACTCCAAATCTCTCTCTTTTTTTTTTCTTTTGCTTCCTTCTGAGATACTATGGTCTTCAATCTACAAATTATTATTCATATATGTTTTTCTTATTTCTGTTTAAAGTTGTAATCATTTAATAGTTTCAACAAATCTTCATACACTTTATCATCTTAAAAGTTGTTGATGTTTTTACACATTTATTTGGATCTTCTTACAGAATCAAAATTTCTGGGGGGATACTGATTTTAAGTTTTTCTAAAGAGTAATTCGAAATGTTGAATTTCACTTCCCTGCTTCATGAAATGATAACATAAGCCCCAGAGAAACAGAGACATATTTATTTATTTGTTGGGCTTCTTTTGTAGTTTGCTTTAGATGCCATATGATTTCCACACATTGCTATGAGATGATCTTTTTCCTTTCTTTCAATGTTTGTTAGAATTTTTAAAATGTCACTCACAAATAAGCAAGAATACATTTGTGTTTTTATATGTTTAGGCTTGAAATTTGAGGTGGACAGTCACTGAGTATTTTATTTCATCATGATAATAATCTTAAAAAGGCAGGAAAAATAAATGGGCTAAAGAAGGACGAAAATTTGGTAGTCTGGATAGACTCAGTTTAAACACAAAGCTTTTACTTAAGTCAGGCTGCCTAACCTCTCTCTGTCTCAGTTTCTTAATTTATAAATCAGTTCAGTTCAGTTCAGTCGCTCAGTCGTGTCTCACTCTTTGCAACATCATGAATCGCAGCATGCCAGGCCTCCCTGTCCATCATCATCTCCTGGAGTTCACTCGGACTCATGTCCATCGAGTCCGCGATGCCATCCAGCCATCTCATCCTCTGTCATCCCCTTCTCCTCCTGCCCCCAATCCCTCCCAGCATCAGAGTCTTTTCCAATGAGTCAACTCTTCACATGAGGTGGCCAAAGTACTGGAGTTTCAGCTTTAGCATCATTCCTTCCAAATAAATCCCAGGGTTGATCTCCTTCAGAATGGACTGGTTGGATCTCCTTGCAGTCCAAGGGACTCTCAAGAGTCTTCTCCAACACCACAGTTCAAACGCATCAATTCTTCGGTGCTCAGCCTTCACAGTCCAACTCTCACATCCATACATGACCACAGGAAAAACCATAGCCTTGACTAGACGGACCTTAGTTGGCAAAGTAATGTCTCTGCTTTTGAATATGCTATCTAGGTTGGTCATAACTTTTCTTCCAAGGAGGAAGCGTCTTTTAATTTCATGGCTACAGTCACCATCTGCAGTGATTTTGGAGCCCAAAAAAGGAAAGCCTGACACTATTTCTACTGTTTCCCCATCTATTTCCCATGGAGTGATGGGACCGGATGCCATGGTCTTCTTTTTCTGAATGTTGAGCTTTAAGCCAACTTTTTTGCTCTCCTCTCTCACTTTCATCAAGAGGCTTTTTAGCTCCTCTTCACTTTCTGCCATAAGGGTGGTGTCATCTGCATATCTGAGGTTCTTGATATTTCTCCCGGCAATCTTGATTCCAGCTTGTGTTTCTTCCAGTCCAGCGTTTCTCATGATGGACTCTGCATAGAAGTTAAATAAGCAGGGTGACAATATACATCCTAAATGTACTCCTTTTCCTATTTGGAACCAGTCTGTTGTTCCATGACACCCTGTGTCGGAGGTCAGGGGCGGCCGGGAGAAGTCACCTCGTGCCCGAGGCCAGGGGTGGTGACCCTGAGGAGCCACCCCCAGCCCGAGGCCACGGGTGGCACGCCCGAGGCCAGGAAGAACAGCCCGAGGAGAGGTGGCTGCAGCAGGCACAGGAGGGCGTAGAGGAGCTATCCCACGTTGAAGGTCAGGAATTTATAAATCAGACCCCCCAAAAGGAAAGGAATGTTAAATCCTTAAGTCCTTGAGCTTTTTTCCCTCAGTATCTGCAATTCTGGGCAGAGGTAAAAGATGCCCCATTGCTCCTTCTCTTTGTTTGGATCTCCTGGTTGTGATTTTGATGCCAAGATATTGTTCCCTCTTCTGAGCTGTATCAAACTCTAGTCTGTCAGTTCAGTTGCTCATTCGTGTCCGACTTTGCAACCCCATGGACTGCAGCACACCAGACCTCCCTGTCCATCACCAATTCTCAGAGCCTATTCAAACTCATATCCATCATGTTGGTGATGCCATTCAATCATCTCATCCTCTGTCGTCCCCCTACTCCTACTCCCTTCAATCTTTCTCACGATCAGAGTCTTTTCCGATGAGTCAGTTTTTTGCATCAGGTGGCCAAAGTATTGGAGTTTCAGCTTCAGCATCAGTCCTTCCAAAGATATTCAGGACTGATTTCCTTTAGGATGGACTGGTTGGATCTCCTTGCAGTCCAAGGGACTCTCAAGAGTCTTCTCCAACAGAACAGTTCCAAAGCATCAATTCTTTGGTGCTCAGCTTTCTTTATAGTCCAACTCTCACATCCATACATGACTACTGGAAAACCACAGCTTTGACTAGATGGACCTTTGTTGGCAATGTAATGTCTCTGCTTTTTAATATGCTGTCTAGGTTGGTCAAACTCTAATCCATTAGTAAAGAGAATGTTCACCACATCTTTAGGTACACAGACATGCCTCAAGAATTCTATCTATCTAATGTTTGTACAGATGATGTTGAAGATATTGGCAGATACATAAATCTCTTTCCACATGAGGATACATGCATGAAATAAGCAGATCATTAAAATATGTTTGCCACTCAAATTATGACTTCTACTGTTGTTGTTATCAATATATTTTAGTTTAAAAATCTTAATGGTGCTCAAATAAATTAACAGGCATTGATCAAGGATTTTCATACATTAACTATCAGAGTAGTAGGGGTTGTGAAATGAGCGCTGTAGTCAGAGTTGAAGTTCTATGCAGAGATCTAGACTCTGACAGGGCCCTCTTTGAAAGAACAGGAATGACTCCTTGTAATCTAAGTTTTGTTTTTTCTCTTTAATCACAAGTGCAGTTTAAGAATCTGATTCTCAAGTCAGATCTCAGAGAGAATTCCAGCCCCCCTTCTTGTAATCCTGTAACTTTATGGAAGCCCTTCAACCTTTAAGAGACTCAATATTATCTGTAAAATGGTATAATAATATCTACCACATTAGGGTTATTGTAAAAAATGAATAATAGCTCAATTAATGTGCTAAGAACAGGGCCTGGCACAGAGTAAGTACTAAAATAAATAGCAGCTGTTCTTATTTATGTGGTTATCATTATGAATAACAGTACTATCATTCTTACGGTGAATTAATGGAGTTGTACAATATAAGTGTAATAACAAGGGTAATAGTTAACAAGACACATGGTAGATGACTGGCCAGTGCATTAAAGTAATTAATAAGTTGTAACCAGCAGGATCAAAGAGGTCAAAGCAGATTAGGGCTTTCTTTTTTATTCTGATAGCCCTATTGTAAAGTACACCAAAGGCTTTCTTTAAAGATGAGATTTCTCAGCCAGGAAGTTTACACAGGAAACTGATGATCCTGGGAGTTTCACTTTCACTCATAAAAAGGAGTTTCAGGAATCAAACTATCACCACAACCACCAGCACCAACATCTCCACTTCAAGAAGAATCAGTTCAGATTTATGGAGGGTTTACTTTCTGCCAGGTCATATTATGAGATGCATGGACATATTACGTTTACTCCTCAGAAGTATCCTAGGAGATAGGGAATATTATACAATTTTATCAATAAATGTTTAGAGGTACCAAGCTCATTGAATGTTTTTTATTATGACCATGTCAAATACTCAGTGTTCAAATATCTAAAGACATTAATTTCAAACTTTGTTTTTGTCTCAGCAGGAAATTTCACTTAGGTTTTGATAGTTGCAAAGTTAAGAGATATAGCCACTTGCTACCATGCAAAGGGATGACCTTGATATAAATTACATGGATTAGTCTAAAAAAAAGAAAACAAAATAGTACCTTTGCTTTCATTTGTCCTGATTAAAATAACTTTAAATGAATGAAATATCACAATTAAGTAGAGGGATTTTTTCACGTGACTATAAAATGTCTCTTCAAACCCAGTATAAGCAGAGGGCCTTATTTTTCTATTTCTGTGGGTTTTAAACAGTTACGTCTTTTAGGATATAATATGTACAAATATATATACATATATAGACACACAGTCCTCCTTCGATATCTGCAAGGGATTGGTTCCAGAACACTCCTCCCTTCAGTTCAGTTCAGTTTAGTTCAATCACACAGTTGTGTCCAGCTCTTTGCAACCCCATGAACTGCAGCATGCCAGGCCTCTCTGTCCATCACCAACTCCCGGAGTCTACTCAAACTCATGCCCATTGAGTTGGTGATGCCATCCAGCCATCTCATCCTCTGTCGTCCCCTTCTCCTCCTGCCTCCAATCCCTCCCAACATCAGGGTTTTTTCCAATGAGTCAACTCTTTGCATGAGGTATCCAAAGTACTGGAGTTTCAGCTCTAGCATCAGTCCTTCCAATGAACACCCAGGACTTATCTCCTTTAGAATGGACTGGTTGGACCTCCTTGAAGTCTCAAGAGTCTTTTCCAACACCACAGTTCAAAAGCATCAATTCTTTGGTGCTTAGCTTTCTTCACAGTCCAACTCTCACATCCATACATGACCACTGGGAAAATCATAGCCTTGACTAGATGGACCTTTGGTGGCAAAGTAATGTCTCTGCTTTTCAATATGCTATCTAGGTTGGTCATAAGTTTCCTTCCAAGGAGTAAGCATCTTTTAATTTCATGGCTACAGTCACCATCTGCAGTGATTTTGGAGCCCAGAAAAATAAAGTCTGCCACTGTTTCCACTGTTTCCCCATCTATTTCCCATGAAGTGATGGGACCAGATGCCATGATCTTCATTTTCTGAATGTTGAGCTTTAAGCCAACTTTTCACTTTCATCAAGAGGCTTTTTAGTTCCTCTTCATTTTCTGCCATAAGGGTGGTGTCATTTGCATATCTGAGGTTCTTGATATTTCTCCCGGCAATCTTGATTCCAGCTTGTGTTTCTTCCAGCCCAGCGTTTCTCATGATATACTCTGCATATAAGTTAAATAAGCAGGGTGACTATATACAGCCTTGACGTACTCATTTTCCTGTTTGAAACCAGAACCCACTCCAGTACTCTTGCCTGGAAAATCCCATGGATGGAAGAGCCTGGTAGGCTACAGTCTGTGGGGTCGCAAAGAGTTGGACATGACTGAACGAATTCACCTTGTTGTTCCATGTCCAGTTCTAACTGTTGCTTCTTAACTTGCATATAGGTTTCTTAAGAGGCAGGTCAGGTGGTCTGGTATGCCCATCTCTTTCAGAATTTTCCACAGTTTGTTGTAATCCACACACTCAAAGGCTTTGGCATAGTCAATAAAGCAGAAATAGATGTTTTTCTGGAACTCTCTTGCTTTTTTGATGATTCAGCAGATGTTGGCAATTTGATCTCTGGTTCCTCTGCCTTTTCTAAAACCAGCTTGAACATCTGGAAGTTCATGGTTCACATATTGCTGAAGCCTGGCTTGGAGAATTTTGAGCATTACTTTACTACCATGTGAGATGAGTGTAACTGTGCAGTCGTTTGAGCATTCTTTGGCATTGCCCTTCTTGGGGACTGGAATGAAAACTGACCTTTTCCAGTCCTGTGGCCACTGCTGAGTTTTCCAAATTTGCTGGCATATTGAGTGCAGCACTTTCACAGCATCATCTTTCAGGATCTGAAATCGCTCAACTGGGATTCCATCACCTCCACTAGCTTTGTTCGTAGTGGTGCTTTCTAAGGCCCACTTGACTTCACATTTCAGGATGTCTGGCTCTAGATGAGTGATCACACCATCGTGATTATCTGGGTCATGAAGATCTTTTTTGTACAGATCTTCTGTGTATTCTTGCCACCTCTTCTTAATATCTTCTGCTTCTGTTAGGTCCATACCATTTCTGTCCTTTATCGAGCCCATCTTTGCATGAAATGTTCCCGTGGTATCTCTAATTTTCTTGAAGAGATCTCTAGTCTTTCCCATTCTGGTGTTTTCCTCTATTTCTTTGCATTGATCGCTGAGGAAGGCTTTCTTATCTCTCCTTGCTATTCTTTGGAACTCTGCATTCAGATGCTTATATCTTTCTTTTCTCCTTTGCTTTTTGCTTCTCTTCTTTTCACAGCTATTTGTAAGGCCTCCTCAGACCCCATATCAAAATCCACAGTTGTTCAAGTCTCTTATGGCATAGTATTTGCACAGAAGCTATATACATCCTCCCATATACTTTAAATCATCTCTAGAATACTTGTAATACCTCATAGAATGTAAATGCTATGTAAATTTTGCCAGTGCATGGCAAATTTAAGTTTTGATTTTTGGAACTTTCTGGTATTTTTTTTCCTGAATATTTTTCATCTTTGTTTTGTTGAATCTCTGGGTACAGAACTCATGGATAGGGATGATTGAATATATTCTAAAAGTTCAGGAGGTTTAAGAATTAATCTGAGACTGTTTCAGTTTTACTTTTTATTTGTTCATTTAAATGCACTTACTATTTTTACTCTATTAAGAAAAAGAATACTTCCAACATCCAAATTTAATTCTTCTTTTCTCCTATCTGTGATCTGTCTATGCAGCATCTACTTACAACAATATGGCCATTTCAAAATACAACCAAGAGTTAGCCAGTAAGTGAACAAACAGTATAAGGACCCCTCAGGCAACTAAGGGATAAATGTCATTTGTTTTGCCAAGACCTAGATAAGAAACAGTTAGGAAAAGGACATGAACTGCATCACAAGTTTCATCCCTAACATTAACTTATTTATTATTTTGAAATGATTTTTCAATCCCTGCACTTTCAGTTGAATCAAATAAGTGCTTGTTAGGCAAGGTATTGAAGAAGATTAGTTTAATCACTTCCCTTTGCACACCCTCAGTCCAATAAATCTTGGACCACTGAGAATAAAGCACTTTAGTTTATCTTGAATATCTACCACACACACACACACACACACACATATATATACAGGTGATGTATAAACTATACGTGGATGCATACACATACACAGAGTATACATTCCCCAATATAAATGTTTAAATATAATACACATTAAATCTGCTATCACTGATGTCCAGAAAAAATATACACATATATTAAAATAGACTGTACATCTCTAATAGATAAGTAGACATTATATATGGATGAAAGTGAAAGTTGCTCAAAAGTGTCCAACTCTTTGTGACCCCATGGACTATACAGTCCATGGAATTCTCTAGGCCAGAATACTGGAGTGCATAGCCATTTCCTTCTTCAGGGAATTTTGCCAACCCAGGTCTCCTGCATTGCAGGCGGATTCTTTACCAGGTGAGCCAAAAGGAAGCCCAAGGGAAGCCCATGATGTATATATACCACATATACATCAAAATAAACACACATACATTAATATGCATTAAATAATTTTAATTTATATTAAGATAAATATCTAATATAATAATCCATAGTAAACACAAATATTTTGTATATCAAATACAAATATTTAATAATTTAAGAAATTAGAGAGTTCTTGGCTAAAATATACAAATAGTCTTACTCAAGGTCTTGGGTCAAAATGTCTTGGCCTAAAAACAAATTTTAGCACTTATATACGTTTAGCACGTTCCAAAGGAAGGGTTAAAACACCCCCCCCCCAAAAAAAAAGGTCTTACAATTAAGATTAAAAACAAAAACAAAAAACAGGCTCCCCTCAGTGTTCCTGCCAGCAGGAAGAGATAATTATAAGAAGAAGTAAAGGCAAGGGGTGTGATGATCACATTTTTTCAATGATTGTATTCATTATTATCCTATCATCTACCTGAGATCAAGTTTCTTACGCTTTAGTGGCTTTCTCACACAAAGACCCTAGCAGAGAACTTGCTTTATTTTTTTAACTGATCAAGGGACTAATAGGATTTTAGCTTTTCTGAGAATGTCACACCATTGACGTTTTCATCTAAAACCTGAACACATCCACTGAGGCAGATACACAGCCAGGTGCAGGGACTCGTGTATTTGGAGCGGCTCCGAGAAAGGGTAGCAGATGGCAAGGAAAGTGTAGGAGATGTACAAGCCCTGTACAGTTTAGCTCCATACCTCTTTAAAAATAGGACTTCACGTTGAGGAAACTCAGTCTTAAGAAGAGTTACATAAAGCATTTTGAAAGGTAAAAGGGGCTTGAGGGAGTAGGAATTGCTGGTTTTGGGGTTTTATTTTTTCCATTTTTTAATCCTATTTAGAGATGATATGCCCATAAAATGTTTGACTAAATCAACACTCCTCACACCAAAATAAATATTTTATAATAATAATAATAAAATAATTATGGAACATGAAAATAGATTCCAATAACATCATTTCCCAATAAAGACATATGAAGAATCTACCTGTCAATGCAAGAGACACAGCTTCTACCCCTGATCCAGAAAGACTCCACATGTTGAAGAGCAACTAAGCCTGTGTGCCACAACTATTGAGCCTGTGCTCTGGAACCTTGGAACCACAGCTGTTGAACCCACATGATGCTACTGAAGCCTGCATGCCTGAGAACCTGTGCTCCCATAACAAGAGAAGCCACTGCAACTAAAGTGTAGACCCTGCTCTCTGCAATTAGAGAAAAGGCCACACAGCAGCAAAGACCCAGCACAGCCAAAAATAAACACATTAAATTAAATTTAAAAAAGAAATCCTGAATTGTATTAGAAAGAATAAAAAACAGAATGGTGAAGAATTTTTTTAAAAGGCATATGACTTATTTAATTTGAAACCAAAAATTAGCTGAAATATAGATAAAAAATATTTTGTTTAAGCAATGTAAGGAAAGAAACCTTTTTTTTTTTTTTGCTTAGTTCCAAATAAGCATCACCAAATACATCTTATTCATAAAAAGAAGGAAAAGAAAAATCCTCTTGCTTTGTCCTTCCGTCATTCCACCATCAGTAAACTACCTCAATTCAGTAGTCAACAGTGGATGCCATCTGTACAAGTTAGCCGTAGGGGTTAAAAGCGGAGCTAAAAGACTGTGATGTCCCTGGGTTAACAGCTCTATTTAATGAAGCTTTTAGTGGCATATGGGTATGTGGCAAAACTACTCCATTAAATGTGGAAAGAGTTCCATTAAATAGGAATGTCTCTTTTTCTCAAAATAAAGACTCAGTAACTCAGTAATGTCTTTGGGAGAAATATATATATATATAAAATGAAGCACAATAGTCAGTAACATGAGATTTGACATGCTGATTCAAAAAAAAAAAAAAAGGTGAAAACTAGATGGATCCTCTTTTTCAGATGAGTACAATGAGGTTCCCTGGAGGAAGAAATGGCAATCCACTCCAATATTCTTGCCTGGGAAATCCCAAGGACAGAGGAGCCCCATGGTCTACAGTTCATGGGGTCACAAAGAGTCAGACGCAACTGAGTTGCCTGAGCAACTGAGCATTCACACAGGCAAACTGAGGGCTCAGAAAAACCAAGGGATTGTTCCAGTTAGCATTAAGCTCTGATCATGAGCAAGGATTGGGAACTTTAGTGTTCAGGGCTCTTTCAAAAACCTTTGCTAAAAATAAATAAATAAATAGAACCACAAACCATTTATCCCATAGGCGCAGGCTCATCAGAGGCCCTTGAGCAATTACAAATGAAGAGCAGCTGTCTTCTCAGCAATATGGCAGAAAGGGAATCGTAACTGATTTAAAGGCAATTCTAACTTTAAAACTGCATTAGCTTCACAATAAGCTCCTGCTCAAATATAAAAATAAAAGTCCTGAGGGGAAAACATCTTGCAGTTATTTCTCCTACTAATGGAAGTTAGAAAGACACTGAAAAAGTTAACTAGAAACAATAAACTTGCAATGTTTACTGTTATTTTGCAACTAAGTGATGAAGACATTTTCAACCTCAGTCTTTCATGATCTTGCAGAATGTAACACACCGTAAATTAGGGTTTAAAGCTTCTATTCCAAGCCAGCAGATGCTGCTAATAAGGGCAATGCATGTCTGCTTTATCCAAAAGACTTTTTTAATCGTGTGCCAGTCTCAATGAGGAGAAGGTAGCCACATTCCCCACCCCCCGCCCCCTGCCAAGGGAAACTTTCTTCCCATCAACCAAAAATGGTAGCTTCAAACTGATAATAATAAAATCCTGGCACCAAATGTTATGCATAGGTTAACCAGCTCACGTTCTTTTGTGTCTCTACCCTCTTGAGCTCAGTGAGTCTCCCTCCATCATTTAATTTCACATTTTTCTGAAGGGGTTGGCCATTAGTATATAATGCACCATTTAGTATATGTTCACTGCATTCATGAATACCATTTATTATACACAGTCTGTCCTTTCCCCACTGTCTTATGGTGACATTGTGTGCCAGTGTTCTGGATAGGCCAAAGCATCAACATTTCCATCTACTACCATTTTTTTTATTGTATTTATCACTTTTTAGCTTAGAAAATCCTCCACCAAGAGAGACTTGATAAATCCATTGTCACTTTAAATATTTATTACTTAACTTTATACATTTGTGTATAAATTTTTCTTTTTGCAAATATCTGTCTTCTCGTTTAAGGTGAAAATCCAAACTGAGTCCCCATACCCAAATAGTAGGTCTTTATATGAACCAGCACAACTGTTAAATAATTCTCTTTCTGATGATTTGTAAGGCTTACATACCACACATTAAATTCTTATATATACAAGTTCTATCCCTAGCATTTTTTTTGTTTTATTGATCTCTTTCTTTTTTTCTCTCAATCCAGTTCTACTTCATTTAATTATCATAGCTTTATAATATGCTAATATAATTTATGCCCCTCCTACAAAGTCATTTACATTAATTATTCTCATATTATATATTGTATCATACAGAGGTTCTTGTTTTCTGCATCAATAAGATAAATATATGCAACAGAATTATTGAAGTTTTCTAAAAGGTAGCAAGTCTAAGCTGGTGGTAAATTACTTATTCAAACTCACTTAAAGAGACTTGACTAGTAAGAGGAAATTACATCTTGCTTAGAATTACATACCTGTTATTATGTTTATTTGTAAAGTTATTATTCATAAGTGATTATAATAATTTTGAGTTGAACACATCAGTGAATGTGGCCTCATGCCAGAAAATTACATTATTTGTTAGCTAGAGGGTAGATATACAACTACAGAGAGAAAATCAGAAAAAAAGAAACAGTGAATGTAGTTATAACCACACTAATTCTTTTCCAACAGTCATAAGGTTCTGGTATGAAGAGTGTGTTGTAAGTCCATCAAGGATGTTTGGAGGATGACCAGGTGAATGATATCAGTGCAGGGGAAGGCAAAGCGCCCCTTGACTCTACTTTAATGTGGCTCTCTTCAAGAAGCAAGGCCACTTGTCCAAAGACACACAGCTAGTGAGGAACCAGTAAGCATAGGACAAGGAAGAATCTGAATTGCTTGTCTCCATAACCAGGAATATATGCTTTTTTCTTTGTTTTGTTTCCTTTCCATGGGACTGTTTTTATGGTAGTTAAGTTTCCTTCAGCAATAAAAACTGTGGGACTCAACTAAGCCTCCCAAATTTCAACAGCTAGTCATCTAATTTATGATTACTCAAGTTGTGTGAGTCCCCTTTTTGGCCCTGGCTGCCAGGTTTTACTTCTCAATCACACCTCTACCTGAGAAACCTCAAATAAAACAGAGTAAGCTGATATTTAAGGCAGCCAAAGCTGTTGTTTTTAGCACCTGAGATGAACAGATTTTGCAAAGTAGACTTGTTCCTGAGAAATTTTGTGCAAATCTCTTCTGCAATTTTAACAATATCTGATGAAGGCAATGCATTGCATGATATATAGATATGGATATAGATTCATATGGCTGTAGATTCCAGACTTGCTGTGTTACTTAACTAGTTACACTGCCTTGGGCAAGTTCGTTAGTCTCTTCGAAGTAGTTTTCCTCTTTATCGTGCAAGGTTAATACTCATTTTAGAGTATTCTTTAAGCACATAGAGTACTAAGTGTTTGGTTGTGGGCACTGAGTAAATAAAGAGTAGCTACTATTGTTACTAGTATGGTGCTGTGTAAGATCTTAGAGGTTATGACTTTAAATTTTTAGAGGGGCTTGCTTGTCATTAAAAGAAAATGGGTGCTACTTCTCTAAAAAGCAAAGAAGTTCTGTGAAGTAATTAATCACTCTCAAATCTCATTTTAATGCATACTTCCCAGGGCTTTCCTGGTGTCCAGTAGTTAAGACGCCACATTTCCGCTACAGGGGGCACATGTTCGACCACTGGGCAGGGAACTAAGAACTAAGATACACGCAGTATGGCCAAAAAATAGAAAAAAGAATAAATATTTCCCAAATTTCTACCCCTATTTCTTATCTCCCATGAATGTACATTTTGAGAACTTTCCTCTACTAAACAAATAGTATTTATTAAGGAAATGTTTGATTTTTTAAAAAAATTGTCAATGAAAAACATGACAGCCCCTGTAATCCCACTAAATTGATCAAATGATAGCCTATGCAAATTTTTTATTTAGCTTATGCTAAGCATGAGTAAGTATGTAGCCTTTCCCAGGTATATTGAAATATTAAGCATATGCAACCACTCTTCATTTCTAATTTTAAAGACACTAAAAAGTATACAGACCCCAGGTTGGGAACAGTTATTTTTTTCAATTACGACTGCTAAGCATGGGGGTATTTCTTCTTAATGCCTTCTTTAATTATTTCCTTGGGAAGGTCCCGAGTGCTTCAAATGTCAGATGGGTTGTGGCTTTTGCCAAGGGTTGCTTAGTTAACTGTTTACTTAATGAATGGGGTTTTATGTGCTGCTGAATTTCTCATGGCACACGTTAGGAAATTTTTGGCAGCATTTAAATTGGAGAACTGAGAAACATATTGGCTCTACGGAAGCTCAATCAGTTCCCAGGCAGAGCAGCACCTTTGCCAAGAAAAATTCACTAAAATACAAAATACAAAGACCAAAGTCACATATAACCCAAGGAAAACTGACTTTGGTGTGGAGGATTAAACAAATCCTGGATCCAAGTGTCTCAGGTGGCCCGTGAATGGAAGAGGGGAAATGCTTCACAATTCTGGGGGAGAAATGAGAATGGAATCTCCTCACTTTGGAGGATGACAATATACTTAAATTTTTTGATTGATTGGAAAATTCATTATTTGCTAAGAAAAAGAAAAAGATGAAGTCATGTAATTTCTCACATGTTCCCTCCTAAAGGAGATCCATCTAAACCTATGCTTAAGTTATTGAAAGATGTATTAGTCGCTCAGTCGTGTCCGACTCTTTAAGACCCCATGGACTGTAGCCTGCCAGGCTCCTGTGTCCATGGAGTTTTCTAGGCAAGAATACTGAAGTGGGTTGCCATTTCCTACTCCAGGGGATCTTCCTGATCCAGGGATCAGACCTGGGTCTCCTACACTGCAAGCAGATTCTTTACCATCTGAGACACTAAGCCCTGGAGAATATACTTGAAAGATATACTCAGTTTACTCATTTTGATGAAGGACTAATCAGTAATTGATTTTTTTAAAAACTGTGCATCCTAGATCAAATGTCCATATGGTTGAATTTTTTAAATGATTCAGTGAGGTTCCTAGACATTGGATAAGCACTGCCTACCAGAAATGTTTTCTCTAAGGACTGGAGCAGGAAGATACCCTGAAATGTCACCTGGGCTCTGGAAAGTCCCAAGTCCACTAAAAGATACATTTTGTTTTTACTCAACTCTACTACAAAATGAATATGCAACTATGATACAGGATGAGGAGGGAAGATTTTTTTTTTTTAATAAACACTAATTTGGGAAAACAAAGAGAATGTAAGTATCTTTCAGCAACTTAAGATGAACAGCACCCGCCTACAAATTATTACTCTAAGCATGTGCTGAGGCTTGTGTGTAATAAAGGCCTGCTGCAGTCATCTCCACCCACACAGCTCTGATGTCAGCTCTCCTTCAATCTTTTGCACTCGCCAGCCCAGCTCCCAATCCCTTTCCCTCTCTGGGGGAAAATTTTGAGTCAGCCAGGCTCTGTCTTTCTCTACTGGTTTGCTGAAGGCTCCCTGTGTTCTTCAGCAACCAGAAGCCCGGCTTCTTATCTGATTGGCTTCCTTACCTTTCTTGCCATTCTCTTGCTTTATTTAGAAATTAAGGGGGCTGGCCACATCTTACCCTAGGCTGGCCAGCTCTCAGGAGGCTTCTATGGACATGTATTCTGCTCTTTGGCTTTCTAGGTGGCATGATGGTAAAGATTCCACCTGTCAATGCAGGAGACACAAGAGATGTGGGTTCTATCCTTGGCTCAGGAAGATCCCCTGGAGTAGGAAATGGCAACTTGCTCCAGTATTCTTGCTTGGAAAATTCCATGGACAGAGGAGTCTGGTGGGCTATGGCCCATGGCATTGTAAAGACACAACTCAGTGACTGAGCACATCCTCCTCTTTGGGCCTATTCACTGAGCTCTCTCCTTATCCCTTGATTAGCTAGTATGTTGCTTGACATAATATTAATGTGAATTATAATAACACCAGGAATCATTCATAAAAGCTTCTGCTACATACTCTGTGCATTTTTAGCTACTTAAATAAACTCTTATTTCTCATAGGCATAGCAAGGCTCAGAGAATTTAAGTATCTAGTCCAAACTGCACAGCTAATATTAACAGGTGACTAAGCAGGAGTACAACTCAACATTTATTTGCTTCCAAACTTGTGTGTGGTTTTAGCCCATGCTTCCTATTATCCCACGGGATATTGGATGAGTTCCTGTGTACTTAGCCAGCACCATCAATCTCATCATCAATAAGTAATGACACACCTTATGCCTTTTCTTTCACAAACAGGCTCATCTGACTAATTGTGTTTCTCTTAATACTACTGGTTAAAAAAAAAAAAAAATCCCCCTGGGTTCTATCCCACTCTCTTTCTCCCTTGAGTTTAGGATAATTATTGTTCACATGGCTGACCTATTGCCCTATGGCACTCTGATTTGGTGTCACACTTATTTTGTGCACATTTCACTCTTAAGAGCAAATTGCCTGACCATGTTTTCAAACGAGGACAAAACTTGCTTTGAAATTTCAGGATTCCATAAACTGAGATTTTTCTAAGTTACTTTGAAAGTGGAAAAAAAAAAAATGAGATTTAGTATTAGTAGGAATGGCATTCTAAGGGCCAGTTTCCAGGGTTTAGATTTAGATTTGGCTATGATAGCCTCCACCCTGAGTCAGCAATAAAATAATGATGTGCCAACCACATGTAAACTGTTTTCATTACATCAGATGAAGCCAGAACAGCAGGGCCAGAACTAGGCTGAAGTGGGTGAGGTGAATGAGAGCTATCCTGGATGCAAAATATAAGGCAGGTGGGGATGGGAGGGAAGGATGCTAAAAATTCAGTGATCACGACAAATAATATTTCAATGCGATATTTTTTAAAATGCCAAAACGTCTATGATAAACAAATTGCTAAACTTTTAAAGAACCATAAGAGCAGAATTATTCATTGTTCCTTGTACCTCAGGCTCCAATATAGCCTAGTGCAGCAATGCAATACAGTATTTTTCTAGTATTAAAGACCCTAGTTTAGTCTGTTGGAAACTTTTTTTATTAGAACAAGTGCCAGTAACTAGTAGTAGTTATAGGAAAAAAAAAATCATTACCTATCATTAAAATTAGAACCAGAATACACTATTAATTTTTCAGGTATCCAAGTCATTAATAAAACCAGTTTTACCCAAAGGACAACAATAGAAAACACTTACAGAGTACTGAATCAGACAATATTTTAAGCACTACACTTATTTAATTCTCAGGACAACCTGCTGAGACAGAGGAACAGGCTCCCTGCCCCAGAATTCATTAGATGACAATGTCTGAGGAACTAACTACACCACACAATGATTCTGGCCACACAAAGAAATGGAGTCTTTGTCTTACAGATGGGGAAACTGAACTCACATGGTCTGAAACTAAGGAGACAAGTTTCAAACCCAAATGGTCTCTTTAAGGCCCTTGCTCTTAACAATACTGTTCACAAAGACCAAATAATCTGGCTCCTACACCCACTCAGTCCTACAGTGTGGTCAACTTTAATAATCATTACCCTCAAAATAAAGATACTGGTGTGAACTTTCATAGAAAGTAGAAAAAATTTTAAAGCATACATATTTTTCAATGGCTTGTCATCGAAATCATATTGAGAGGCATACATACTAACTGAAGAACTACAATAGATCTCTGACATTCACCAATCAATGTATAGTTCAAAAGTATATACTAGACTGCTTACTCAAGATTTTTTTTAAAATTGTGATGAATAAAGAAACATTAATTCAACAGCTCATAGGCACAGAAAGGCCAACAGAATCCAGCCTCCTAGCTTTTGTCACTGCTGGTAAGCTAGCTTGTATAGCTGTATAGCTAGTATTCTTGTATTAATCAGCCAGGATGATCAAAGGGAAGATTAAAAAACAGAATATAATATTACATAAATTTCATCTCTTTGTGATCAGTGGTGCTCTAATTACATGAAGAAATTAGAACACTGTAAAGAATTACAAACAAAAAAATAAAGAGTTTAGAGTAAAGCCTTTAGACTGTATCTATTCTATGGACACTTTTAAGGAGTTACTGACACAATTCATGCTGTCCATACATGTGGATTTCAGATCATCTAATTTACTACGAAATTACATAACACACAAAAGTTAACGGTCTTATTAGAACATTCACTACTACTGTTTTTTCAGGTCCCTAACGAGACAGTATTGAAGTAGGAATACCTTTGAGGAGCAAAACAGAGCAGGCTAGGCTCTTCACAAAATGGTATTTCAGAAGGAAAGAAGGGTTGGGAGATGGGCTGGCAGTAGAGTACTGAGGTGGGAAGAATCCATAAATAGAATATAAATGCCATTAATCCATAAAAAACTTGGGCATTTCCATAGCATTGGTTAAGTAGGTCAAGGCTATTAATTATATGTCATTAATTGAAATTTATAATCCCATTCAGGATTCATTTCTTATAAATGTTATAAATCAAATCATCTTCTAAGGAAAGTATCACTGAGGAAAAACTTTTAGTGGATTCGCGAGTGTGTTCATTCACACACGACTTATTTAAGAACTCTCATAATGAATTTCTCACCTGAGTCTTTGTTTTCATCCCTGGTTGATCTGAAGAAAGAAACTCTAGGCTCTGGTAACTGTGTTGTACATGCAACCCATAGGTCACAAAAAATTAGATACAAAATATGGATATATTAGAAAAAACACTTGCAGACTAGAGGAAAAACAGAATCACTAAATAAGCATGTTGACCAGTGACAGGAGGCTCAGAAGTAAATATTGAGTGAGTGAAAGTGCTCAGTCGTGTCCGACTCTTTGTGACCCCGTAGACTATACAGTCCATGGAATTCTCCAGGCCAGAATACTGGAGTGGGTAGCTTTTCCTTTCTCCAGGGGATCTTCCCAACCCAGGGATTGAACCCAGGTCTCCTGCATTGCAGGCGGATTCTTTACCAGCTGAGCTATCAGGGAAGCTCTGACATTAATACAAAGTAAAAAAGCAGGTGTGGGACTTGTCCAAGGTACTGCAGCTAGCAACAGGAAAAGCTAGAACAAGGTCTGCAGTTGGTTTCCAATTCAAGTTTGTAACCGAATTCTGCTGATAAATAAGTATGTTTCTCCAAGACAATGTATACAGATTAAAGCCTACACAATAATGTTATTATAGTACATCTATTTTATGGTAAATTTATGATATGGTGTTCTTTATGATGTTTATAATATTGATGTTTTTCACAATGCTCATATGTTGCTGAGTCTTACTGAACACTCAAAGGGACAGTAAGGGCCATAGATACAAGCGGATTTTAAAATCAAAGTATTTTCTGTAGCTTGGTCACCTCTGTGGTTGGATCAGAGAGAGGTGTGTACTCTAGCACCATACTTCATGTGCTAGGCAGCTGTAAATCTCCCTGCACTTGTTGAATAAATATTGATGGAAAAAATGTTGGTTATCTCCTGTAAATAATGTAAATGCTTTCCCTGGCAACTGTTCCAAATGAGGACAGTAGTGGTAATACTTTTCATACTAATGTAATATCAGCAAGGGTATAAGGAGTATGGGAGGTGAGGATCAAACAAGTGGATGGGACAGTCATCATTACTTACAACATTCAGTTTATTTTGACCCGGTTACAAGAAACGCATTAGCAAATTAAGATTCTCTTCAAGAAGCAGCCCTAAGTTTAAACCTGAAATCAGGATGTCTACAGTGGAATGGAAATTATAGGTTTACTGATTATAACTTTATCCATAAAACCTAGGGTCTATTTCTTAAAGAAGCTAGTTGACACCAGGAAGCCTCTAAAAGAGATATTGGTTCAAATTATCACAATATAAAATGTTTCCCATGGTGATGATTAGAGTATTGGAAGCACAACCACAAGTAATAGATGATTGCTTCTAAAAGGTAAAATTATAAATACTCATTTAGAAGATTATGTTTACACAGAGAAGGAAACTTAATCAATAAATTTAAGAATGTGAAGAATACTGTATTGTCTTGAGTAGGCCAAAAGAGAAGTGGATTGTACATTCTTAGACACAACGGAGATAAAATTTGTTAGAGGGTAAGCCTGTGTAATTTTCTCATTTGTAATCTTAATTCCTAATTCTCCAGGGTATTTTTGTTTAGGGTAATTTCTCTTTAATGCTGTCTGTTGATATTCTGCCACCCACTAAAACTATGGCTGAACACCTTTGAGAAACCAGTAGTTTTGGTAGTTTCTCTCTCTTTTTTTTAAATTCCACAGTGAAATGATCAAATAAATGTTATTTTTTGTTTGTCTGTTTCTTTGTAAAAGCCACAATTTTTTGAGAGGAAAAGTACACATCTAAAAGGATTTATGCTCTGTAACATTTCAGTGCGGGGGGTGGGGTTGGGGAGGTTCCTGTGAGCCAAAGAACAAACCACAGAGCAGCAAATAACAGGGAAAGTTCCCACCACACAGGAAGGAAAAGACATTCAGATGCTTGCAGGAAGGGACAGAAAGAGGAAAATAAAGAGAAAGAAGGCAGATGGAGTGACTGTTTTCCTCCACTAGAGCTGAACCTAAAGAACAAACATCCAGACTGGAGAATTCAGAAACCACTGGAGCTGGTGTTCCACCTCCCTGGATGGGGGAGGGAGGGGGAGTAGGTAGGTAATAAGAGCCTCTCAGAGAAGCCTTGATTTTGATAAAGTGCTCTATCCATCAAGGCCTAAGAGCAGAGGTGGTAACAGCAGAGGAGGATATCTGAGGGAAAACTCAAAGGCTCCAGCAGGTTGCAGAGAAGTTCTTGGGTTTTCCAGTCGGGCCCAGAGATAGTATGAGGACCAAGGGACAAGGAAAAGCTTGGAGCCCAGACAAGGAGCCTTGAAGAATCTTGGATCTAAAGGCAACGCAAAAGACAAAGTCCAGAAGGATGTCTGCCCACATAGTTCCTGGACCACTAGCCAGGGCCACCCATGTTTTAGTCCACAAAGGATGGCCAGAGATCAGGCTAGCGGGGGACATCTCAGGGATTCCAAGGTTGACACCAAGGCAGGCCTTTAGAACAGAAATCCCTCCTTCAGATCCTGGGGATGGAAAGAGAGATTTCCCTTTACCTAAGAGAATTTGAAATCTGAGTTGACTGAATATTTACATGAAAGAAATACTTTTAAAAAATAGGAAAATGCATGACCTAAAATTGGAATGTTTCTCTACCACTTGCCCTCAAACCACCATCACCAGGAGTGGGAATTAAGAACAAGATTAGTACCCCCAAAAATAATTTTTCTCTGCATATCTTCTTTAAATTGCATAAACTTTTATCTCCTTCCTACCCACATCATACTGCAATAGCAAGGCTTGCTGTACAGTTAAAGCTTTCTAATGCTTACAATGTATAGTCCACACGAGACAGGTTGATATATATGGCATGGCAGCAAATTCTGCTGCCAGAAGTTGTTTCCAATGCACCCTGAGCAAAAATAATATACTTACTGTACACTATTTTCTTTTTTAAATGTTAGGGTCTTTTTTGTTTGATCTGGCCTTTTCTGCTTTTTCAAATACATGTTTAGTGTGTTCTTTCACTAAAAGAGCCTCACTTAGCTAGTATCCTATGAGGATGATGTTGGTAATCTTATAGTTAATGATATCATTAATACCCACCATGGATTAATGCCCAGTGTGTGCCAGTCAGTATGCATTCTAGCCATTATGAGTAGTATTGCACTGATTCTCCAAGGCAGGCATTTTGTATACGATTTTCAGATATAGCAATCAAAGCTATAACTGAGTTTAAGTAACTTTCCCATAGTCATACAGCTAATCAAAGCTCATTCTATTACACAGCATTAAATCCCAACACATGAGTTCTAACACATGAATAAACTCTGACAATCTCTGAGGAACAGAGGGCTCTGTGAAAAAACTACAGCTAACTTTGTTTTTCCCCATCCAACATTACTCTTCAGGCTTATTCATTTTCTCAGTAGGCAGAACCTATTGGGTACTGGCATGAGTTTTAAAGTATCGAGAAATTTCAGTTCTAGTTTCCGTGCTGCCATTAATTGTGTGACTTGCGGGAAGTACCTTTTTAATATTCTCATCTGATCAACAAGGATAACAGCTGTCTTACCTCCTCTGGAGCATCAGGAGTATTTCTAGCTTTGGCTTAATTGATAAAGAACTGGATAGTGTACAAATGCACTTTTCTGATGAATCTAAAATATATTATTATAGCCATATCTAAAATTCATATCAGGTATGGGGATATTTGGGGAGACAACTTCAATATGTGGAGTTTGTCAGAGGCTGGACCAGGTCCTAAAGACAGAATGATAAAAAGCTCCAGTCTCTGGACTTGAGGAGCTCCCAGCCTGAGAGAGGGAGTTAGGAATATATACAGCTGATTAGCATGTGATGAAATAGAAACAGACAGAAACAAGAATAATGTTATGAATCTAAAGTCAAACATATGGATCGCCACCTACATCTCAGAAGAAGGACCTGGATGGGGAATGTTTCATCCACAATTGTATGATGGTGATGATTTTTGAATTTGACTGTGAGAGATATAAACAAATAGAAGGTATGTTTACATTTAGAGGTTCACAATTAAATATGATTATTTTTTTGTACATAGTATCAGCAAGTAAAGGTAAAAAATGAAACAGCTGGTCATTGGAGATGAAGCCACAAAAAGAGGTAAAAGAGTTTCCAAAAAGTGATGTAAATTTAGGTTTCCTTGACAATTTGAGTTTCTCATTTGCATAACAAGAATAGTTACCATGTATTGCATCCTTTCTGTGGATCACAGGCATTGCACAAAGAACTCTGTAGGGATATTTTCATTTCATTTTTTTCCTGATAGCCTCATTTCATACATAAAGAAACTGATAGTCAGAAAACTGAAGTGGCTTAGCCCAATCAAGCCACAGTTACAGAGTTAGTAAGTGGAAGTAAGACTGAGACCCAGACAATGTGGCTATGCAACCCTTACTCTTAGTTCCTAACCTCCACATACTACACTGCACCCTGGGATAGAACAATTTATGAAGGAAAGGAATCATGCTTAGTCATGTCCAATTCTCTGTGACTCTTTCCACTGTAGGCCATCAGGCTCCCCTGTCCATGGGATTTCCCAGGCAATAATACTGGAATGGGTTGCCGTTTCCTTCTGCTTTCCTAGGTTAGGGAGCTTCCTAACCTAGGGATCAAACCTGTATCTCTTGCACTACAGGCGGATTCTTTACCCATTGAGCCATCGGGGAAGCCTCAGGACAACTTATGAAGTACAAAGTAAAAAAGGTAAGAGCACATGAATGTGAAAGCTTCTTCTGAAATCCTGGGGAAGAAATAGCAGGGTAATTTTTCTCAACTGCATGTCTGTTTAACTGGGCCCATAAAAGATGACTGGTCATTAAGTCACAGATGAAGCACAAGGGTTACCTCTCCTAATAAACTCTTTCCTGAAGGCAAGAAGATAACACCTACTGCTTGAGCAAATCTAGCAAGAGTGAAGTTCCATAAAATGCAATATAATAGTCAGAAATATATAGGACACTGCATCTTCAATGAAAGAATAACTGTCATCTAGGATTCCACTTTCCCTTTTCACTTTCATGCATTGGAGAAGGAAATGGCAACCCACTCCAGTGTTCTTGCCTGGAGAATCCCAGGGATGGGGGGGTCTGGTGGGCTGCCATCTATGGGGTCTCACAGAGTCGGACACGACTGAAGTGACTTAGCAGCAGCAGCAGGATTTTATGAAGAGTGATTCCACTATAAATTCAGTGAGCAAGCTACCGAAAGAATTATATGTATAGATAATGGCATCACATTATCATATAACATGTCCTGTTGAAGCTTCCTTTATTTGTGTTGTTACACAGGCAAAAACTGCCTCCAAGGGTTTCTCCTAGTATGTGTCCATAGCACTGCGCCTTATAAGGCCTTAATACACTGACAGAAGTGTTCTGTTTACCTTAAAAAAAAATCCACTTTTTAATCTCTTCTTCTAGTAGGTCAACAAATAAACACCAAGGAAGAGATGAGAAACTCTGTGCACACAGAATGTCAGTAAAAGCAAGCAGTCCAAAATGCCATCTAACCAATAGCATTAGGATAAACTGGTGGATATCTTACACGTTCACTTAAGTATTCAAATGATTGTGAGATGATGTCTCTCAAAACTGCTTGAGATATTGGCTTTTGTCGAGAAAAACAATCTGAAGTTCTGGATATGCACCAAAAGCTTCAGTCTGCAAGGACTTTTCAATCTCTTCCAGTTTGCAAGTTTAGAAACTGAATGGTTCAGCATATCTCTAATAAAAAATCATTTCCCAAGCCTCGTTTTCTATGCAGGCAAAATCAAATTCACTTCAAACAGAAGAGGTTAGATGCATACATGAAGGAAGTATCAAACTGTAACATCATCTTGCTCTAGTTCTCTCAGGTCTCCTAGTATCTACCCAGGAGAGAAACCCAAATATTAACTTCACCCTGAGTGAAAGAAAGTGAAGTTGCTCAGTCGTGTCCGACCGACTCTTTGAGACCCCATGGACTATAGCCCACCAGGCTCCTCCATCCATGGGATTCTCCAGGCAAGAATACTGGAATGGGCTGCCATTTCCTTCTCTAGGGGATATTCCCGACCCAGGGATCAAACCCAGGTCTCCCGCATTGCAGGCAGACGCTTTAACCTCTGAGCTGCAAAATCAAGCAAGAAGGGTAGTTTCCAGATGGGAATGGCACAAAGTGAATTATCCTACTGTGCTGTTGAATACACTGATGATGAGACGATAGTCCTCTGGACTTTTATTTAACATTTGCTGACAGCCAACAGCGATCCTAGGTTCTTTTCAGAGCCCACACATTGTGACACATCCTGGCCTTGATTGCTGGGAAGCTGCTACATCAGGGGATCCCCATGCTTTGGCAGTAGGGCTGAAGTGATGCTCTGTACCCTCCGGGCCAGACTGCTATGTGAGCACCACAATCTCCCCCAGTGATGATGTATTGCACTAATATGCTCTCAGAGTGCACTTGCTGGGATGGATTAGAGCAATACATCACCCAAACACTTCAGCTTATGTGATGTATTGCCACGTGAGGTAGAACCAGTTGCCAGAGGCAAGTTTTAAACACTTAATTTCTAATGTTTGTATTAAATGATGTCTATATTCCCTTTTTGGTGGTTTGGAAGATACACTTTAGATCTCTGTTATGGCTGATCTCAGAGATTCAGTGCTTTTCCCTATCATAAAAAGCATTCTGACTACATATCGCATTTAATAGCTATACCCAGTAGCTGCACTTCATGTAAGTGTGGCATGGAGTGAGTAAAGAGATCAATATCCAGTCTCCCAGTATGAACTCTGGTAGTGAGCTGCTTTTTCTTCAGAGGATATTACATGGCCTAGTGTTGGGCCCTAGGCAGGAAACATGGGAGTCAGGTGGAGATGCTTCCTAGAAGCAAAACATTCTGTGCAGGCACCTACACAGAGTTCTAATCCTGCATGCTCTTTAATGATAGGTTGCTGCTGCTGCTGCTGCTGCTGCTGCTAAGTAGCTTCAGTTGTGTCCGACTCTGTGCGACCCCATAGACAGCAGCCCACCAGGATCCCCCGTCCCTGGGATTCTCCAGGCAAGAACACTGGAGTGGGTTGCCATTTCCTTCTCCAATGCATGAAAGTGGAAAGTGAAAGTGAAGTAGCTCAGTTGTGTCCGACCCTCAGTGACCCCATAGACTGCAGCCTACCAGGCTCCTCTGCCCATGAGATATATTTGGCTATAGTTGTGTGAGCCAGAAAATTCTGATCTCTCTTTTCACTGTCTAATTTTATTCGATGAAAGAGTGGGATAATTTTTAGAAAACTAGCAATTTACAAATTCTAAAAATAGATACTAGACTGTATCTTTTTTTTTGGATTATCCAGAATATGTTGCTAGAGGCACATTACATGAGAGCAGACAACTATTCTGCTTACAGTATTTTCCCTGTGCATCATGGCTGTTCTGTAAAAAATGTTCAACAAATGTTTATTCATTGCTTTAATAGTCATGTGTTCCTTTAACTTTGTAGAATTATTTCATCAGCAAACTTTTCTTTGGAAGCAAAGAGCTACTTACTCCAAATGTAATTATCCTCTCACACAACCAGAAGTTAAATTGCATCTAAAAATGGTAAATAATGGCAATTCTTTTTAAAGAAATAGTTCTAATCTATAGATTTTGCTGTAAAAACCAAAATAGGAAAATAATCTTCATAAAACATGCAAAAAACAGAGAGGGAGAAAATGAAAGAAAAGGAGAGGTGTGGGGGAGGGAGGAAGAAAAGGAAAGAACAAAAGGAAAAGAAAGAAAAAACAGTTCAATTATTAATAGGATTTACCAGCACATTTTTCATATATGTATTTTCAGAAAACTATTTTCTAAAGAGATGTCCACCCGCATAGAGTTTAAGTTGTCAAAGTGACTATAGATTAAAAAAAATTATATATAGATTCTAGAATTAGTTTAGACAGAGGATGAGATGGTTGGATGGCATCACCAACTCGACTGACATGAGTCTGAGCATGCTCTGGGAGTTGGTGATGGACAGGTAGGTAAGCCTGGTATGCTTCAGTGTGAAAGAAGTAAGAAGTGAAGTCGCTCAGTAGTGTCCGACTCTGCGACCCCATGGACTGTAGCCTACCAGGCTCCATCCATGAAATTTTCCAGGCAAGAATACTGGAGTGGGTTGCCATTTCCTTTTCCAGAGGATCTTCCCGACCCGGGGATCGAACCCGGGTCTCCCTCATTGAAAGCAGATGCTTTACTGAGTGACTGAACTGAACTGAGAATTAGTTTTCTTACTTTATAATCACATTTTGTATATTGTATGTTTTAGCTACTCTAGTGACAAAGTTCCTAGTATATTTCTTTCTCAGAGACCTTATTATTTATTTTTGACAGTGTCATATATTCTGAGATCTAAAACTGAAACAAACACACACACACTCAACCAGTGCATCCTTGACTGCCTTCCTGTTGAATCAAGTTTTCATACTTTTTTTTTCTCCCCTTATACTGTACACCATAGGTCTCCAAAATAGCTTTGGTTTTAAGCTTCTTGAAGAAAAAAATAATCTTTATGTGTAACTTTAAATTCAATAGCCTAACTTTCAAGAGTTACCAGATACACAAACACATGTGCACACACACAGAAGCTCACAGACACATGCATACCTTCAACATGCCTCCGTATTCCTTATACGTATTCTGCACAGATACAGGTCTTGCATTGCAAACACTGAATCTGCTTGCACCCAGCTTGGTCTGGAGTTGAATGACAATAGCTCTCTTTTGAAAGCATTGTCAACTCTTCCTCCCTTTAAATGAAGGCTCTCCCAAGGGCCTTTCTATCTTATCATTCTCCTCCCTCTGGCCTTCTCCCTCCTTTTCCTGTTGCCCCATGTCCTCTATGGTTAAATAGCCCTTCTTTGGAGCTGTAACTTGTAATTATCATATGTCTGAGATAATTGATTACACTCTTGCTAATCCTTTCTGCCATTTTAATAATAAGTTCCTTGTGATCAGCAGTCATAGTCTTACCCAGAATTTGTTTCTGTATTGCCATCTAGCAAGTGATAAACTACCACCTCTTGGATGTCAATATTCTGAACCATTATTACATTTCCTAATCTCAGCATTTTTTCACTTCCAAATCATCCTCAGTGTGATTCTTCACACACAGAAATCAATGAATAAATAATGCCAGTCGATGAAGAACTCTGAGAATGGTGTGGAGAAATAAGATATGAAATTCAAACTTGTTCTTTTTTCTAAGTTACTAGCACAAGTAAATGATTTGAGATCCCAAATAAAATCTTGTTAATATTTGTGAATATAAAATAAGCCTTACCATGACAATAGATCATTATCAGCTGCACATATGCTAGCAGAAGATTTATCAAAAACAAGTAACTATTAAAAGTATTTGTGGACTTTTAATACTGGTTTTTGAAAAGGCAGAGGAACCAGAGATCAAATTGCCAACATCCGCTGGATCATCAAAAGAGCAAGAGAGTTCCAGAAAAACTTCTATTTCTGCTTTATTGACTATGCCAAAGCCATTGACTCTGTGGATCACAATAAACTGTGGAAAATTCTGAAAGATATGGGAATACCAAGACCACCCGACCTACCTCTTGAGAAACCTGTATGCAGGTCAGGAAGCAACAGTTAGAACTGGACATGGAACAACAGACTGTTTCCAAATAGGAAAAGGAGTACATCAAGGCTGTATATGGTTGTCCTGCTTATTTAACTTATATGCAGAGTACATCATGAGAAACACTGGGCTGGAAGAAGCACAAGCTGGAATCAAGATTGCTGGGAGAAATATCAATAACCTCAGATATGCAGATGACACCACCCTTAGGGCAGAAAGTGAAGAGGAACTAAAGAGTCTCTTGATGAAAGTGAAAGAGGAGAGCGAAAAGTTGGCTTAAAGCTCAATATTCAGAAACTGAAGATCATGGCATCTGGTCCCATCACTTCATGGGAAATAGATGGGGAAACAGTGGAAACAGTGTCAGACTTTCTTTTTAGGGGCTCTAAAATCACTGCAGATACTGATGGCAGCCATGAAATTAAAAGATGCTTACTCCTTGGAAGAAAAGTTATGACCAACCTAGATAGCATATTGAAAAGCAGAGACATTACTTTGCCAACAAAGGTTCATCTAGTTAAGGCTATGTTTTTTCCAGTGGTCATGTATGGATATGAGAGTTGGACTGTGAAGAAAGCTGAGTGCTGAAGAATTGATGCTTTTGAACTGTGGTGTTGGAGAAGACTCTTGAGAGTCCCTTGGATGGCAAGGAGATCCAACCAGTCCATTCTGAAGAAGATCAGCCCTGGGTGTTCTTTGGAAGGAATGATGCTAAAGCTGAAACTCCAGTACTTCGGCTACCTCGTGCAAAAAGTTGACTCATTGTAAAGACTCTGATGCTGGGAGGGATTAGGGGCAGGAGGAGAAGGGGACAACAGAGAATGAGATGGCTGGATGGCTTCACCGACTCGATGGACATGAGTCTGAGTGAACTCCGAAGATGGTGATGGACAGGGAGGCCTGGCGTGCTGCGATTCATGGGGTCGCAAAGAGTTGGACATGACTGAGTGACTGAACTGAACTGAACTGAATTGAACACTGATTTTAGCCTTAACATTAGGGCCCGAAAGCATTACATATTTTGGTTCCTAATATCACATGATGCATGGAGTTCCAGTTTTAACTAAATGTTTAGCTGCATGACATTAGTAAACAGGTTTATAACCTGTGACTAGGCTGAATAGTATTAACATAAAATGCCAATTAATGAGACTATACAGAGTATTATATTTACTGTTATGATTAATGACCTGGAACAAACATAAGAAAAACTGCCATAGTATGTATGAAATTGTAATAGCATCTGACTAATATATTTTTTGTAGCTGTCCAATATTATGTCTTCCTGATGAAAAAAAAAAATGAAATTGAAGTCACAGAAATACAGAATGGTTATAGTTTTGGGGAAGCCCAAGTTTTTAGGAAATGGAAAAGATTATTAAAACAGTTACTAGTCAATGAGTTTATCTACAGTATGCAATAACTGTAGGGAGTTTGGCTCAAGCTCCCTAAATCATATTTAAATGTAGATTAACAGTCAGGAAAAATGAAGTCTAAATTGAGCAAAGAATAAGTTATTTTTTCTTAATTTTATAAAATCATTAAAGACTAAAATTTTGTGCCACCCATTCCACAACAAGTTCACAAAGAATATTAAGAGGAATACAATGGCCCTGAGAGTGTTAGCTGTTCAGCCGTGTCTGACTTTGCTACCCCATGGACTGTAGCCTGCCAGCCTCCTCTGTCCATGGAATTTTCCAGGCAAAATACTGGAGTGGGTAGCCATTCCCTTCTCCAGGGGATCTTCCTGATCTAGGGATTGAACTCAGGTCTTCTGCATTGCAGGCAGATTCTTTACCATCTGAGCCACCATGGAAATTCCCACAGTTGCCCTGAACAGCTTTAATTCCAATGCTGAATTCAATGCTCTAGATTTTTCTTGGGTTTTCATTCTTAGACTCCTCTATTTCATTTTAAATATTTTAAGTCACTTTAAATTATTGTTTACAGCAGGAAACTAGTGTCCAGGGCTCAGGATATCAGTTCCAGAATGTCTACATAAGAAGGGTTAGGTCCACAATGTTTGAAGTGGGTGCTTAGGAGACTTGTCTTGAAGGTGTATTTGCATAACAAGCCCGTAACTTAAAAAAAATTGCTTTGACATAACGGCAGCTTCACATGTGGCTATAATAAAGTACAGACACTTTCCCATTGTTCACTATTAGGAATAATAATGCCTTGAACAATTTTAGTACACTGTCATAACAAGGTTATTGACATTGATCCAATCCACCCATATGATTCAGGGATTGCTGACTCCCTTGTACTCATTTGTATGTGTGTACCTTTGACTATGTGTGTATTAGATCCATGCAGTTTTATCCCATGTGTAGGTTCATGTATCCCATACAGTATTGTATTGTAGGTTAGAGTATACAAAAAGAGCAAAATGTACAAGACATTTTTATTTACACTTTGGACACATATGAGAAAATGTAAATTGTTCAGATCAAGGAATTACACTATTTTGTTTTGGGGTCACTAGAGAGGTTCTGATGACACCTCTAGGCTAAATCTACCCTCCCACTATTCACTCTCCCAGATTTTCTCTCACCACTGAGGGCATCTGGGCTCAGCCTTGGATTCTATAACATGAAACTATCACTTCTTTACTTTGAGTACATGTGCCATTTTCAGATTTATTTTCCTATAGGCTGAATTTCCCACTTTGGCATGCTCCTTTCCAGAGATCATTCAAGAAATTCATATTTTACTGAAGTCAAATGATCCTAATCTTAATAACATAAACCCTACTCACTAAAATTGTGGGTAGAGTGACCGATTATCAGCTACTGCCTTCAGAGACGAGGAAGTCTAGGATGGGATTTATTCATTTCACACTTTATGCTGCTAGGGTAGCACTGCCAAATAGTGAGAGACTGTACTGGATTTCTAAAGAGACCACCAAGTCACAAAGCTCTGATCAAATTTGGAAAGTGAGGGCGGGGAAAGTGGGCTGGGAGTTCCACGTATGGTGAGTATAACAAGATTCACTCAGTTTGTGCTACTGTCAACCAGCTTTTCCACAAATATGCATGTGATATGAAGGAGAAACATAGTACAAAAGTATGTCTAGTGTTAGTTGCTCAGTCGTGCCCAACTCTGCGACCCCATGGACTGCAGCCTACCAGGCTCTTGTGTCCATGAGATTCTCCAGGCAAGGATACTGGAGTGGGTTGCCATTTCCTTCTCCAGGGGATCTTCCCAACCCAAGGATCAAACCCGGGTCTCCTGCATGGCAGGCAAATTCTTTACCGACTGAGCTACAACTGGGTTAGTATAAATAATCCCATCACTCTGGAGATTCAGTACAAATGTCAGGTACATCCTTGCCAGAGACCTATGTAGCAAATATGGCAGTGTAGGAACTTTAGATAACTAGAACTATCATGAGATGCTTATATTTTCTGCTGGTCAGTTTTTAAGACAAATGCTTCAAAGTAAAAAGCTGTTTTCTTCTCCAAGTCATTTGCTTTATTTCCCTTCCTGCAATGCTTTTTTCCCAGGAGGTTTGAGAACAGATCTTCTTTATATCCCCTGCAGATTTTAGATTAGCTGATTGCATATGATAAATATTCAGTAAACACTTAGAGAATTAAATCATGCCTAAACTTCACATATCTAGAAGAAAATGCAAGCCTACATTTAGAAAGAAAGAAAACAGAGTTATAAAACAGACTTGAAAATTAATAATTCAGAGGTGAAAAGTCCCCTAAAGCATGGTTCTGGGTCTAATTTTTTATTTTAGTTCTGCTGCTTATTTATAATGTCCCATCTTTTTGGAAATGCCCCCATACTCACACACATATACAAAGATAAAGGAATCTTGGTTTTGATATGTTTAGAAAAAAGAAAAAAGCTTTTAAAAACAACCATACATTAATTCAGCACAATGGTGTTAATTCATAACAACTTCAAAATAAAATTATTTTTAGTGGTTACTTGATTGGCACAGGTAACAATATTATTTCTTCTAGAAATAAAAACAAGAGGAATGGTTTACAAGAAAAATCTAAGTCACCAGTTTCTCTAATAGATATTGGAAGAGAAGGATAAGAGGACCAAGAAACATGACAAGTGAAGGATGGCTGGAAGGATGAGGATATACACTGGGGAAGAGGTCACCCAGTGCAGGAGGAAGCACGCTGTGGATATCTGAAACTGGGGTGAGAGCCTGGCTCAGTGGTACAGTGCTCTTCCTCCCAGGCTCGTTTCCCTCTCATGATTATGTCCCTGTACAGAATGGTTTGTGTCTTGGGCTTTATTCCCAGTTCCTACACTGTCTAGAAGACTGTTAAGCCCAAATGCACCTGTAATAATGCCTTTTATCAAAAAGACAAGAAGCAATAAGTGCTGGTGAGAAGGTAGAGAAAAAAGAAATCTTGTGCACTGTTGGTGGGGATGTAAATTGGTACAGACACTATGGGGAACAGTATAGAGGTTCCTTAAAAAAAGAAAGAAAGGAAAGAAGAAAGAAAGAGGGGGAGGGAGGATGGAAGGAAGGGAAAAAAAGAAAAAGAAACTGCCATATAATACAACAATTCCACTTCTAGGTATTTACTTGAAGAAAATGAAATAACTATCAAAAAGATGTATGCACCTCATGTTTATTGTAGCATTACTTAAAATAGCCAAGATATCGAAACAACTGAAATAACTGAAGTGTTCATCAAAGGATGAACTGAAATAAGTCAGAAAAAGATAAATACCACACAATCTTTCTTATATGCAGAATTCAAACACACCAAGAAACAAAACCAAGCTCATTGATACAGAGAATAGACTGATGGTTGCCAGGAAATGGGTATGGAAGAAATGAGTGAAAAAAAGTTTTGTTTTTTTTTCTAGAGGAAAATGAGGGAAGTTAGGGGACCAGAAATGGCATTAAAAGAAGATTCTGGAAAGGATGCTATGGCTGTCTATACTGGATACCAAGTCCCCACTCTTGCCCTTGTCTCACAGTCTGCCACTGGAAACAAGATGCTGGTCTTTTGGAACAAGTCCTAAGCCCCTTGCCCCTCTGAACTGCTCAAAGTCCTGAGGTAAAGCATCTTCTGGGCAGAGTGGCACCTTGGAGAACAGCTGGAACAACATGGCGTCTCTCTGTGTACACTCAAGGTCTCTCCTAATGTGATCTCATCACATGGGCTCTACCAGACCGTGGTCTCTTCTTATGTAGTGGGTCAGAACTTCCCAAAGTACAAAAACTGAAGCTGCCAAACCTCCTCAAGGCTTAGACTTGGAAAGGCCTAACAGAATGCCTTAGAATGGAAAGACATTCTATTGGTTACATCAAGTCACTGTATCAGGCCAGAATAAATGAGGAGTTAAAAAAAAGAAAGAAAGAAAACATAAATATCCTTTCTTGGCTTATACTTTCAGTTTAATGTGACAGCATCTTTTATCTATAGATGCCAAGGGTCTGATAATAACTAATCCAAACAATAATTAATACTCATATTACTACTTCCACTTTCATAAAGAGATTATTATTCATCTCTCTTCAAATAATTAAAAACCAAATAAGTTCAAATTGGCCATATTTCAACTCTCCAATTTGCCATATCTCACCTCCCCAGGTGATAGAAAAGATAAATTTGTAGCTCAGTGAAAGAAAACTAAGGGGCTTAATTTAATTACATCTTCAACAGATAAATATGTGATGAACTTGTAAAGAAGAGTTTTCTCTGACAGTCTTTTTAGATGCAAAAGGAAGAAGCAAAAGGAAAAATAGGTTTAAAGGGAAGTAGGAATGTTTGGAGGAATCACAAGAGAGGATGTTGTGATTATGAGGAAAAACACCTCGCAGGAGACTCTGGAGGTCTCTTGAGAATACCAAGCACAAAGCAAGTAGCTGTTTATCTGAGGCAATAAGATAGCTTGCAAGGAATGGTGAACCAAGCAAGGTTATATTTCAGAACTCAGGGCACTGATTTATCCAAGAACATACAGTTATTTAGAGGCAAACTCAAGACTATGAACCAGGTACTATAAACTTTGAAACTTCGGCTAGGCCATGGTGGGCAATGACATCTTGAAAAATATGTTGTATACATAGTAAAATTTTACTATCATAGAGAGGTTATGACTTTCCTGATTTTAAAAAAGTCATAAATTAATAAGATTCGGTTTAAGAACTTACAAACCATCTGTTCACAATAATTAACATTGTTAATATCCAGGAATTTTGTCAGATCTTCAAGTGTTTTCTTAGCTTCAGGACTAAAGTATTAATGTTTCTCAGCATAACATCTGACTTTAAATATTGATTTTATAGGAGGCTAACAAAATTCTGACAGAATGATCTCTGTACGTTTCCAAGGCAAACCATTCAATATCACAATAATCCAAGCCTATGCCCCAAACAGTAACGCTGAAGATGTTGAAGTTGAACAGTTCTATGAAGACCTACAAGACCTTTTAGAACTAACACGCAAAAAAAGATGTCCTTTTCATTATAGGGGACTGGAATGCAAAAATAGGAAGTCAAGAAACACTTGGAGTAGCAGGCAAATTTGGCTTGGAATGCGGAATGAAGCAGGGTGAGTTTTGCCAAGAAAATGCACTGGTTATAGCAGACACCCTCTTCCAACAACACAAGAGAAGACTCTACACATGGACATCACCAGATGTCCAACACCAAAATCAGACTGATTATATTCTTTGCAGCCAAAGATGGAGAAGCTCTATATAGTCAGCAAAAACAAGACCGGGAGCTGACTGTGGCTCAGCTCATGAACTCCTTATTACCAAATTCAGACTCAAATGGAAGAAAGTAGGGAAAACCACTAGACCATTCAGGTATGACCTAAATCAAATCCCTTATGATTATACAGTGGAAGTGAGAAATAGATTTAAGGGCCTAGATCTGATAGAGTGCCTGATGAATTACGGAATGAGGTTCGGACATTGTACAGGAGACAGGGATCAAGACCATCCCCATGGAAAAGAAATGCAAAAAAGCAAAATGCCTGTCTGGGGAGGCCTTACAAATAGCTGTGAAAAGAAGAGAGGCAAAAAGCAAAGGAGAAAAGGAAAGATATAAGCATCTGAATGCAGAGTTCCAGAGAACAGCAAGAAGAGATAAGAAAGCCTTCTTCAGCGATCAATGTAAAGAAATAGAGGAAAAGAACAGAATGGGAAAGACTAGAGATCTCTTCAAGAAAATTAGAGATACCAAGGGAACATTTCATGCAAAGATGGGCTCGATAAAGAACAGAAATTGTATGGACCTAACAGAAGCAGAAGACATTAAGAAGAGGTGGCAAGAATACACAGAAGAACTATACAAAAAAGATCCTCACTACCCAGATAATCACGATGGTGTGATCACTCATCTAGAGCCAGACATCCTGAAATGTGAAGTCAAGTGGGCCTGAGAAAGCATCACTACGAACAAAGCTAGTGGAGGTGATGGAATTCCAGTGGAGCTATTTCAAATCCTGAAAGATGATGCTGTGAAAGTGCTGCACTCAATATGCCAGCAAATTTGGAAAACTCACCAGTGGCCAGAGGACTGGAAAAGGTCAGTTTTCATTCCAATCCCAAAGAAAGGCAATGCCAAAGAATGCTCAAACTACGGCACAATTGCACTCATCTCACATGGTAGTAAAGTAATGCTCAAAATTCTCCAAGCCAGGCTTCAGCAATATGTGAACCATGAACTTCCTGATGTTCAAGCTAGTTTTAGAAAAGGCAGAGGAACCAGAGATCAAATTGCCAACATCCACTGGATCATGGAAAAAGCAAGAGAGTTCCAGAAAAACATCTATTTCTGCTTTATTGACTATGCCAAAGCCTTTGACTGTGTGGATCCCAATAAACTGTGGAAAACTCTGAAAGAGATGGGAATACCAGACCACCTGACCTGCCTCTTGAGAAACCTGTATGCAGGTCAGGACGCAACAGTTAGAACTGGACATGGAACAACAGACTGATCCCAAATAGGAAAAGGAGTATGTCAAGGCTGTATATTGTCACCCTGCTTATTTATCTTCTATGCAGAGTACGTCATGAGAAACGCTGGACTGGAAGAAACACAAGCTGGAATCAAGATTGCTGGGAGAAATATCAATAACCTCAGATGTGCAGATGACACCACCCTTAGGGCAGAAAGTGAAGAGGAACTAAAAAGCCTCTTGATGAAAGTGAAAGTGGAGAGTGAAAAAGTTGGCTTAAAGCTCAACATTCAGAAAACGAAGATCACGGCATCCGGTTCCATCACTTCATGGGAAATAAATGGGGAAACAGTGGAAACAGTATCAGGCTTTCTTTTTTTGGGCTCCAAAATCACTGCAGATGGTGACTGCAGCCATGAAATTAAAAGACGCTTACTCCTTGGAAGAAAAGTTATGACCAACCTAGATAGCGTATTGAAAAGCAGACATTACTTTGCTGACTAAGGTCCATCTAGTCAAGGCTATGGTTTTTCCTGTGGTCATGTATGGATGTGAGAGTTGGACTGTGAAGAAGGCTGAGCACCAAAGAATTGATGCTTTTGAATTGTGGTATTGGAGAAGACTCTTGAGAGTCCCTTGGACTGCAAGGAGATCTAACCAGTCCATTCTGAAGGAGGTCAGCCCTGGGATTTCTTTGGAAGGAATGATGCTAAAGCTGAAACTCCAGTACTTTGGCCACCTCATGCGAAGAGTTGACTCATTGGAAAAGACTCTGATGCTGGGAGGAATTGAGGGCAGGAGGAGAAGGGGATGACAGAGGATGAGATGGCTGGATGGCATCACCAACTCGATGGACGTGAGTTTGAGTGAACTCCGGGAGATTGTGACGGACAGGGTGGCCTGGCGTGCTGCAATTCATGGGTTCGCAAAGAGTCGGACACAACTGAGCGACTGAACCAACAAAATTCTGACCCTACAAATAGGGCACAAAATAATCACAGACAGAATAAAAGACAAAACAGGCTAAAGCAAAGATGGAAAAAAAGAATCAGAGAAGAGAAAGGGAAAGCCACTAGTGAAGCTAACGCACATAGTCCAACTAGCTTCTCAATTCTTTGTTAACCATACTTTGGGATCTGTCAAGAAAAAAAAATCAAAATATCTTATTGTTTTGTTGTGTTGTATTTATGTCTAAAATACTCATGTAAGTACTTCCCCAGAAACACCTCTAACAGCTTCCAGTTTCCCAACTCAAATCGTAAGGGTTTAAGTTGCCCATCAGACCTCACAATGGCTATCATAACTTATCCTATAGAAAGTGAAGTGAAAGTGAAGTTACTCAGTCATGCCCGACTCTTTGGGACTCCATGGACAGTAGCCTGCATCAAGCTCCTCTGTCCATGGGATTTTCCAGGCAAGAGTATTCAAGTGGGTTGCCATTTCCTTCTCCAGGGATCAAACCCAGGTCTCCTGCATTGTAGACAGATGCTTTACCATCTGAGCCACCAGGGAAGTATATCTTACTAATTGCATTTCCTCTTATTCACTTTCAAAAACGTTAGGGTCCAAATCACAATAAATATTCCCCACCCCCCAAGGAAGCCATAACTTCATAATATATTATCTCCCTTCCTTCATCGCTTTCTTCTCTCCTTTCTCTCTGAACCCTTGTTCATTGAGTTTTTCACCTTCCCTTCCCTAACTTTTTAACCTGGTTAATCTATTCACCTTTCAAAACTCACTGGTATATCAAGACTGAGAAACTTCCTTGACATCGCACTCTGGATCTGACGTAGCACCAAGGGTTCACCACCCGCCCCCAACCCCCAGAGGACTTACCGTGAAGTACTGCAGTTACCTCTTTATCTGCCTGATTTCATAGTGAACCCGTGTTTACCGAGGTTAAACACCAGGGCATGCTAAGCCTTCTATTTAGTCACTCTAGCACAACACCTGGCATATAGTAGTACTCACCAAATGTCTGAAGGCTGAGTAGATAAAACTTATTGAGTACTTCTTATTCACTGAGTATAGTACTGATGACATTAATCTTAAGGTTCACAGAATCTAGAAATTCCTTCTCCACAAGGTAAAATTTTATTTAAAGTTTATGATCCAGAACAGACAACCCAATCCTCATAATCTTCCAATTGTTAAGGTGTAGTTGTTATTCTCCTAGCACACGCAAAAAAAGTAAGATAATGATACTCAAAATATTACACTAAAATTATTAGGAGTATATCTCGCACTTCATTTTGTGTGCTTTAGGTCTGTGAATCTTCTTCCTCATCTTGACCCCAAGTAACTAGTGATGAGCTGGATATTTGGCTAGAACACAGTAAGTATCTGTTGAATGAAATTCATAGACAATATCTGATTCTCCTTTTCCCCTTTAAAGTACACAGAAAGAAAAAGGCTACATATTAAGGCACTGCATTAATATGTCCTTGAAAATGTCTGATATAGAGATTAAATTCCCATCAATCCCCATAGTTAATAGTTTTAAAGATCAGCTGCCCTAAGGAAGTTCTTTTAAACTTTTGTTCAAGGCAAGCCGACAATTATCTTTTAAACTCAATATGCTAAAAATGGAGAATACCAAATTTTTTGGGTGACCATATGTTCTTATATTTCTAGGTCAGTCTTGATCAAATAGTGTCTTCCATCTACCCCATAAATAAACTTGTACTTGTCAGCCCGTCTGTCCTGGTTTCACTGGTTTAGAAAATGTGGTCACCATGAACATTCTATTTATTTCCTGCCAACCACCCAACATTTATCCTCTATGTTTAATGATATTTAAATTATCTTAGCTCTTTTCTGAAAAAAGTAAGGAACATGGACAGCTATTGGCAGAGAAGATGAATATGATGAACTATTCTTATTTTGACATCAAATGACTTGGAAATGTGCTGGTGGTGGAATAAAGCAGATGAAGTTTCCTTCTGTTAAGATAAGGATTTTTTCTGATCAAAGGATGAAAAACCTAAATGAATGTGCTGTCTGAGGCTGGTAAGTAGATGGTCATGGCAATACTGTCATCATAGCCTGATGTGTTGGGTCAATCACAGTATACCTACATGAATGTGAAAGAGAATTCTTAATCTCAACCACATGTACAAATGTAAAGGTCAATGTGTTAAACACAAGTAATAAGTGAGGGAGTATGGGATGTTCTTGACTCTGGCATCAAGCCACAGGCTCCATCACTTCCGTTTGGCATTGATTCCTCACACTTAAATAGAGTATGCAAACTTTTAAAGGAAATCGAAACTTCAAAGTTCTCCAAGATTAAATCTATATACCTCACCCTCTTCCCACAGATTCCGAGCATTCTGGTTTGAGAAATACTAGTTAAGTTCATGGGTTTTGCATCAGACTGAGATTCAAGTTCTCAGTGTTACTTAGTAACTGAACGGCTTTAAGCAAGTTAATTATGTATTCTAAACATTGGTCTCTTCATGTGTAAAACAGATTAAAGCAAAACAAACTAAAAAAAAAAAAAAAAAGCCTGTCCCTACATGAAATGAGCCAGTCCAAAAAAAAAAAAAACAACTATATAATTCCAACTTGTATGAGGTATCTGAAAGTCGTTCAGTTGTGTCTGACTCTTTGTGACCCCATGGACTATATAGTCTATGGAATTCTCCTGGCCAGTACTGGAGTGGGTAGCTGTTCCCTTTTCCAGGGGATTTTCCCAACCCAGGGATCGAACCCAGCTCTCCCGCACTGTGGGAGATTCTTTTATCAGCTGAGCAACCAGGGAAGCCCATGAGCTATCTAAAGTAGTCAAATACAGAAAATAGAATGCTGGTTAATAGGCACTGGGAAGGGGACTGCAGAGTTGTTTAGTATGAGTTACAGTTTTACAAGATGAAAATGTTCCAGAGATCTGTGATACAACAATAAAAATACACCTACCACTCTTAAACTGTACACTTACATTATAGTGGCTCAGCTGGTATATGTGGCTCAGTTGGTAAAGAATCCATGTGCAATGTGGGAGACGTGGGTTTGGGAAGATCCCCTGGAGGAGGGAAAGGCTACCCACTCCAGTATTCTGGTCTGGAGAATTTCTTGACTGTATAGTCCATGGGGTCTCGAAGAGTCAGACACGACGGAGCAACTTACTCACTACATTATAGTTAAGATGGTAAATTTTATATGCTATGTGATTTTGTAACACACACACACGCAATTAACAAAAACAAAAACAAAAAAAAAAACCTACCTTATAGGAGTATAGTGAAGATTAAAATTTTATAGATAGATGCAAGTACTCAGAAGAGTCAGGGCTTTTTATAAAAGGGGGCTAGTATTCCTTTTTCAATGAGATAATCAAAATTATTAAAGATACCAAGCACACAGACATTTCTACCTACTCAGTGAATGATTTCCTTCTCAGTGTGTTAGTCACTTGTTGATGATGGGGCATCAGTCAAGAGGATCACTGAACTCATTCAGATGATTCATTCATGCTGCCAACTTTACTGATGATCATGAGTCTTGTGTTTTAGTGAAGCATGAAGCAGTAATCTGGGGAAGCACCGGTCTTCTAAGAAAATTCATTCAGTTATACTTGGTAGCATCCATTCAGGCACTCTGGTAAGCACTGACAATTCCTAAACACCTGAGAGCAGTCACACAGATTTTCTTTCTTCTGGAGAAAGTAGTCTGGGGGCGTTACCAGACAAGAAGCCAATGTCCATCTCAAACTGATCCTCATCCTTACCCCCGGGATCCATTTCCTCTCACTCACTTGATTCGAGTCCCACTGGTCTCTTGGCTATTTCTGAATGAATCCCCAGATCTGCTCATCCCTCAGAGTGCAGTTGTTCACCATTCTTCCCTCTGCCCAGAAATATCTCCCTCAACGTGACCACAGGATCACTCCCTTACTTTCTTTGAGTTTTTGTTCCCATGCCACCTTCTCAGTATATTTCTTTGTGACCACCTGATATGAAAGTACTACCTTCTTCCTCTCCTGGACCAAGGATATTGACTTTCCTCAAAAACACATACTATCCACAGATGAATTACATACTTTAAAACTTTGTTTAGTGTCTAGGTCCTGATAGTACAGTCAGTATAAGCGCCATAAAGGTTAAAAAAATTCCGTTTTGTTCACCACTGTATTTCAGCCTAGAATAGGGTCTGTTACACTGTATGGATATTCAATATTTTTGATTGAACGAATAAATGTATTGGTCAAAGCCTTATTTAATTCAAATAATCAATAATGGCTTAACTAAAAGAATTCTCCTCACAAAAGAATATCGAAAAAATTTTAGTTAGCAGTGCCATAGCATGCCCCTACTAAAAGTCATTTTGCATTAACCTCAAATTCCTTTCCACTCCAATAAAAGGGAGAGTATGTATCTCTCTGCTACTATGTCCCCAATTAGGAGTTTGGGACACACAGAAGATAAAGTACCAATAGTTACTAAAAACAATTTGGAGATTTAGAGGTATAGGTAGATATTTAATAAAATGTTTTGAACAATTGTTCATTTAAAATAAATGATCTGTTATTATAGCTAGCTTGATGAAAACACATCTTGGGTTCTTGGCTTAGGCTAGATAAATATTTATAAATATCATTTTCATACTTGAATGTGATACCAATATATTGCTTCTGTTCTGTATTAGGAGAAAAAAACTTCCAAAAAGGGAGAGTGGGCTAGAAAGAATTTACATCAGGGAGGTATGCAACCTGGGTTCCAATGCCAGAATTGTCTTCCTCCAGCTCCCAGACCTCAGGCAAGACACAATCTCTCCAGGTTCGGCTGTATAGACTGGTTTACTATAAAAATCTTAACTTCTCTGAGCTTCAGCTGTCTCACTGGTGAAATAAACATAACAGTCCTTGCTCCACCTATGTCACAATGTTGCCCTGTGGTTTTGAAAATTGAGACTCATAACCCTGGTGATGTGCTGGATGCTGTTCAGTTCAGTCGCTCAGTCGTATCCGACTCTTAGCGACCTCATGGACTGCAGCATGCCAGTTTGCACACCCTATCCATCACCAACTCCCAGAGCTTGGTCAAATCCATGTTCATTGAGTCACTGATGCCATCCAACCATCTCATTCTGTCATCCCCTTCTCCCACCTTCAATCTTTCCCACCATCAGGGTCTTTCCCAATGAGTTATTTGCATAAGGTGGCCATTGTATTGGCACTTCAGTTTCAGCATCAGTCCTTCCAATGAGTATTCAGGACTGATTTCCTTTAGGATGGACTGGTTGGATCTCCCTGCAGTCCAGGGGACTCTCAAGAGTCTTCTCCAACACCACAGTTCAAAAACATCAATTCTGTGGTGCTCAGTTTCTTTATAGTCCAACTCTCACACCCATACGTGACTACTAGAAAAACCATAGCTTTGACTAGATGGACTTTTGTTGGAAAAGTAATGTCTCTATTTTTTAATATGCTGCCTAGGTTGGTCATAACTTTTCTTCCAAGGAGCAAGCATCTTTTAATTTCATGGCTGCAGTCACCATCTGGAGTGATTTTGCAGCCCCCCAAAATAAAAGTCTGTCACTGTTTCCATTGTTTCCCCATCTATTTTCCATGAAGTGTAGGTGGCTCAAAAACTGTATTTTAATTTCCAGCTTATATATATATATTTATATGGTTGTATACTTGCAAGGAAAAAGTATAGGTAGCATATTCAAGTTAAAATTGCATGGATAATATTACTTTAAGAAAAAATGAATTTCAAAAGTAAATTAAGTTTAAATGCAAAATATTAAACAAGTAACATAGGTAATACATAAATATGGTACAACCTTGAATGTGATATATAAATAACTGAGGTTTGGGAGAGTCTTGTGAGAATCATTCATGATAATATGTGAATGTTCTTTTCAAAGTTAAGTGTCAACCATAGTAAGATAGTATTAAATAAATGTAAATGAGATAAAGTATTATAATAATTATTCTGGTAAGAGTTACCTTCCTATTTTTTGAGCACTTGCTGTGTTCTTGGTACTCAAAAAAACTAGGCACAATGATTATTCTGGTAAGGGTTATCTTCTTTTTTTGTGTGCACCTATTATGTTCTTGGCACTCAATAAAAACTAGGCATTTTACCCCTACAGACAAATCTGCTGGAAGCTGGGGCCTATCACAATCAATTGTCTCCCCACATCAGGTATCCAGGCCATAAATCTGGTTCTGCTGATGCTGGACTGTACTCTAGCAGAGTTACAACTTCAGAAATCACATCCAGAATTAAAGCAACGTTTTTTTTCAAAAACCAAAGGCAAACCCTATAGGTGAAGAAGCCACTCTTTTACATGTTCTTCATGTCTCAGTATGAGTACTATGAAAAATAAAATTGGTCCCTCTTTGGTCAATGCTGAATAATAAAAACACAGCATTGCTAAACTCAATAACTGTGATAGTGGGTCTTCCACAGAAAGGACTCGAAGAATCTGCACCTCATAAAACCATATATTTTAATGAAGGGGTATAAAATGTATATAATCTGTATAAAAATGTGATTGTGTAGAAGATAATGTAGATGACCCAGGAGTGCTTGCTGTTTGCCGTGCTTCCCTTCACACATTCCACACCACGCTACGTGCATCGCTCAGACACAATATATCCATTCTAGCCTGTTCTCAGCTATTTACTGGCTTTTCTGCATTCACTTATCTATTTCCTCTTAATTTTCTCAGGTAAGTCAGAAATTCATCTTATCTGTTCTGAAAATAGACACGGGTCTAACTGCTACTGGTTCTCGCCTATTAGATCATAAACTCCATGAAAAGTCAGAAACTATCTTGCTTCATTTCCTGTCATGTCCACATTACCTGGCATATAGCAAATTCTTCACAAATAGTGAATGAAGGGATACACTGATGAAAAGATGTATTTATGGAGCACCTGTTATATTACAACAGGTGCTCCAAAAATACACTAGGGTCTCTGGTGGCTCGGATGGTAAAGAATCTGTCTGCAGTGCAGGAGGCTTGGGTCCGATTCCTGGGTTGGGAAGATCCCCTGGAGAAGGGAATGGCTTGCCTGGAGAATCCCATGGACAGAGGAGCCTGGCTGGCTACAGTCCACGGGGTTGCAAAGAGTCAGACATGACTGAACCATTAACACTCACGCTGTTCTATTCCAGTAACTATGCAATGTTCACTGCTGCTTAAGTACTGAGCATAATAAAATAAATTTTAAAACTTTACCAACTTTAAAGTCCCTTTTAATGTGGAGTGTTTAAAAGCATTTTTAGTTAATCTTTTAAAATCAGTCATTTATTCACACGTAGTTTTAAATCAGAATGATTAGATAAATTCTCAATCAGAGATTTTATCAAGTTGTATTTACTATTTAAACAGATAGAATTTTACAGTGCTATGGTTACAAAATGTGCTTGTACAGTGCATGCATGTAGCTCCAGGAAATGATGGTTCTTTATAACATCGCCAGTGAGCTACTTTCTGTGATGCTGTTCTGTCTATGAAACAATCCAGAGTATAATGTTAGCATAAATTACTTTTCCCATGACCTAAACACTTTTACATTCCAAATCCATGAGAACATGGGACACTATATGGCATTCTCCTGGACAACTGCCATTGCCCCACTGTACTCTAAACATTGTAAATCCTTCTCCTGGACCAACAGTGTTATATACCAAACATGGTTTCTTCCATAGAGAACTCTGTTTTTGGTGGACTGTTTTGACATAATGGCTAACAAAATATGCACAAACGCTAGTGATCAACGTGTTGATAAAAAGCAAAGAAAGTGTCCACAGAGTTTTAGGGGTTCATCCAACAATGTGGTGGGGAGTTAAAGTCCAGTCAGCATTTTGAGGTCAGAAACTGAAGTTGTTCAACATTTTGTCTCCAGTGCTAAGCTTTATTTCTTGTGTAAAGTCACCATCTCATAAATGTTTGACGAATGAATAAAGGGAAAAAATAGATATATAAGGTAGGAAGGGCTATTCAGTATAAAGAATATGAAGCCCTCTCTTTTTAAATACAGGATAGTCAAGGAAAGTTCTACCATATATATATACATATGACTCAGATCTTTAAGGAGACAGATTACGATCTGCAGAAAGGAGAAAGTAGGACAAGAGATGACAGGGACGGGGAAGTTTTGGGTTATCTAATTTTAATCATCACGATGCCTATGATTTCCTTGCTCCTTGATGTTTCACTGAATCTTTTTACAGTTCCTTCCCTTGCTATTATGATTCTTTCCTGCATTCAAGGGCTCTTCCCAAGGGGGCTGACATCAGCGAGGTCTCTGATGTTCTAGGGACCAGCAAGTCTACTGGGTAGAAGAGAGCATCTTTCTCTCCTTCAGCAGATGCCCCAAAGCTGAGCCTGAAGGTGTGCCCCCATTTGCCTGCTAAACACAAGTCAAGCATCCCTCAGCAAAGATTCAGGCTTGGCTTTGTTCCCTTAGCTATTAAGCTCCATTCCCACAGAATTACGACATGTCTGAGGTTTCTAAAACCCTTTGTGTGGATCTCGCACAGTTATTGTGCTGGATCCAAATTTCAACCTTGGTTAAACAGGTCTCAAATCCTTTCCAATCCTGCCCCTGGCAGTGAAGGCTCAAGAACACATAATAAAGGAGGGGATATGAATAACATCTATAGCTTAGTGATCACTTATTATGGGCCAATCACTGTGCTACACTCAGAATGCAGCATCTCCTCACCATAAGCTCCGCCCGCTAGCTACGATGACTACTCCTATCACCTCTGCTTTACGGATGAAATAAAGAAACTTGTTTAAGTTACACAAGCACTAAGAATTCAAGCCAGATCTGAGACTCCGGCAGTCAAGTTTTGCAGTTTTCAAGGGCAAGGGCAAACAACACTAGAAGTCCATAAACACGTTTAATAATGTGAGAGCTGTCAAGCCATCACGTAAACAGATACTTACTACAGTTTTCACACCCCAGAAGGAAGAGGGCAGTGGGTCATCTTCTTCATGCACTTGGGTAGCAGTATCTTCCCTGGTTTAGGAAGATCCCTTGGAGGAGGGCATGGCAACCGCCTGGACAGAAGAGACTGGTGGGCTACAGTCTATAGAGTCGCAAAGACTCAGACACGACTTAAGTGACTTAGCATACATGCATATCAAGGTAGATCAGGACATGTGGTTGTATCTATGTAAACTGAAAATGTATTCTACATATATAAATTTCTCTTTTCTAAAAAAAAAATCAAAATACATATAAAAATTATCTGGCAATTGTCAACACTTGTAGGCATCAGTGTGGGAGGGCCATTCAGGGAGTCATTTGCTCCAAGTCATGAAACTTGGAGAAAGGGCTTCTGATAACTGTATAAGGCATGTGTACTGTGCTAAAAGGGAATCATTAAGCCACAAAATAAAACCTTCTAAGACAAAGCAGAGGCTGGAGGAAAGGGGCTGAGGAATGTTTCTTCTTAAAGACCCACGGGAATAATATAAATTCACTGAGTGCTACTTAATCATTGAAGCAATTTTTTATGCTTATATGTTGGTCTTTGATTCCATTCAGTCTAGCACCAATCGAATTCTTAAAAAAGGGTGCTAAATCTGGCAGTTTCACATTTTCCCTTCTCTTCCTCTTTAACTATAGGGTCCTCTTTTCCCTTCTTCATTCCATCCTATCACAATATTAGAGAAGACTCTTATACTCTTTAGGGAATGTTCTACATACAATCAATGTGTTCATTTATTCAGCCAACCTGTAGTTTGTGCCTATGTCTAAGCCACTCTTCAAGAGCTAGGAGGGATTCTCTACTGTATAAGGGAAGAATTCTGCTCAGAAGGAACCAACAAAAACAATAACAAAGCACCTAACTGGGGCTCAATTTGCACATCCAAGTTAAAAATTTCTGAAATGCTGGGAAGATTGAGCATTGAGTGAGTACTTTCATGAGGTCTTAGTAGCCATCTGGAATAAAATGAACTTTGGAAATGATGGTGAGACCCTAGTGTGTTGAGTTTATGGCACCCAAACAAGAAGAACATTTTCTTAGACTGTGATCTGATTTCAGAGAAAATATGTTGAGATTTGAAAGCAGGAAGGATTTTTTTTCCCTTTTTTTTTCTTTGCAGGGAGTAGGGCATATTCCAAATTTTTTGACTATGATTTATGGACCAGACCAGAGTAAGAAAAGTATGCACCTCACCCTACTCTTCCCCAGCTCCTCATCCCCAGCCCTGTTCCAAGGGAAGGAAGTACCCTAGCAAGGGTATCAGGGGTCAGCATTTGAGACTATGAGTATGAATAGTTCTCCTTGACAGACAAATGTAAGATTAATGGAAACAGATAAAAGAATAGCACCCAGGGTGTCCCAGGATGATTGGATAGGCTGCCTAGGAGAATGCACATTACTTGGAATTCTGCCATAGGGAGGGAAGACCTGAGGGGAGAGGCATGCCAGCTATTTTTTCAAGTGAAGGCTTAGAGTCCAACATCAGTTTAATTTCCATTGCTGTTCTTAACTGTGTTCCTTAATAGTTCCCCTCCAGCTTGCTATGGCATGAATAAAATGAGGCCCAAGAGCTGAAACAATGCAAAAATAAATAAAAGCTATAAAATAAGAATAAACAACATGCTATAGAAGCTATTATCTTGCCAGCATTTTCAATTTCTCTCTCCTAATGTCCCCCTAAAACTCTTGTAGTGGTTTCCTATAAGAAAACTAACTTTCCGAAAGCATATTTATTCCCAGCTAGATTAGAACTGATTTTCACATTTGTTTTGATTTCACAGTTATGATCAAGAGTTAGAAACTCCCCTTCAGCCTTAGACTTCTTCCATCAATGGTCCAAACAGTTTATCTCTCCTTCTGCTCATTGCCAACCTCAATTAAAAAAACAAGTCTGCTTCTATTTCTTCACTATCTACTTTTTCCTTAACCTCTTGCAGTCTGAGTTCTTGAGACCACTGCTCTTACAGAGCTGCCTCCTTTTTTCAGATCCTTGTTCTTTCTCAGATCTCTCATATTTTTAAAATAATTGCTAGTTATTCATAATATGTGCCACACAGAAATGCTCCTATTTGGGGGAACACCTCCTTCTTTGTGCTTCTGGGTTGATACATACTGCTTTAGATTGTCAAAATAACCCTTTGTTATCCTCTCTCATTACACAAAAAAGTCACATGCAAAGAGGCTGCACAGTTCATCAGCAGTGCTGGACTTAAGGCTGGAGTGAAGATTTGTCTAACTCCAGATCCTTGACCCTCTCCACGCTTCCACTGTGCCCAGACAGGAATGTTGTGTATGTGGTTCACAACAATATTGTTGCAACCTCGGAAGTTGGCTTGGCCAGGTCAAAATTACAAACAGAAAAAATTTGTATCTGATGGAACAGACGGTGAACTTTGCCGGTTCTCCCTGGGAGGAAGGACTCTCTGCCCATCTGGTTTGGAAGCCTCCAAAGGCGCTGCCCTGGACAGAACACTGCAGCAGGGATTCTCCTGGTCTGTCTGGGAAAAAGGTCCTGTTGGATTGCTCCTCAGGTCTTTACGGGGGCCGTTCGAAAATTCCCTAAGACTTGGTTCCTAATGAGTGAAGCCAGATGGAGGGGCCTGCCTTGGAGAGGGTCATGGCTCTGCTCTAGGCTTGATCTGGGTCTTTGTTCTAGCTGCCTCAGATAGGAACAGTCCTCTGGCCATGTCGCAGTCCCTTAAACATTTGACTGATGTGTCAGCAGGCTCTGTCTCTGACCTGTTGCAGCAGCCAGAGAGTCTACTTTCAAAGATTTACCTCTTCCTCCCCAGCCATAAGGCCCCCTCAGAAGCTTTCCCCTCCAAAGCTGCCCCTTCCTGAGATCTTACCTGTTACTAGGTCTTGCCCTAGATTCTGGGTTACGTCCCTCTCCTTCTGCCGTCATTCCCTGTCTTGTCTCCCTGTTCTTATTTCTTAACATGGATGCTTCTCAAGGTTCCATTCTCCTTCTCTCTCTCTTCTTTACCCTCTCCAACAGGCATGTATGTTCCCATATCTACAATACCCACTCTGCGTGAACAGCTCCTGATCTTTCTCTTTAGCACCTGCCCTGTTTTCCACAACAGTAGAGAAACCTCTCTGCAGGGTTTTCAGGAAGAATATAGCTTTTCTCATTGGCTGCCCAGCAGCCAGAGCACACCTGGAACATAGCTCATTGTTCAGCACATGTTTTTTGAGAAAAAAAATGAATGAGTCGCCTCCTGTATCCACTAATTACCTTTCCCAATGAGCATGTACATTTCCAAAGTGTCAATACCATCTCCATGTCAATTTGTTGAACAAACAAATGAATGGGTTTAAAACAAAACCTTTTTTTCTACCTTTATCCAACACTCCCCCTGCTTGCTGTGCCCTGAAATCAGTTCTAGATTCAGAGTGAATGAGTTTGAAATGTGATCAATATATTAATAAGATGAAGTCTCAGGCAAATCCCTTAGCTTTCCTGAGTCATCTCCTTAGGAAACAAACAAAACAAACAAACAAATATCACAGAGAATAATGATCACTCTACTTGTATATTATGAAAATTAAATAGTACCTGTAAAATAGCTCAGTGCCAGCCATATTCATGCTTGTCAGCTCTAATCTCTAACTTTCCTAAAAGTACATTAAGTATCTCACTTAAACCTCACAGATGTCACATGAGATAAATACTTTTATCTCTATTTTATGAATGAGGTGATGAGAAAACAGAGGGACAGAATGTGACTTACTTGCACAATCAGACCAAAAGCAAGTCCCCAAGGCCCATAAAATAATCCTCTTACTCTTAGATTATAAGCTAGGAGGCAGGATACAGACATTATAAAAAGGAGGAGCAACCCCACGCCCAAGGAGTGGTGGCTGTGTGGGCGCAGGAGGGCCTAGAGGAGACATCCCATGTTGAAGGTCAGGAAGGGTGGCGGGAGGAGATTCCCCTCATCCAAGGTAAGGAGCAGCAGCTGTGCTTTGCTGGAGCAGCCGTGAAGAGATACCCCATACCCATGGTAAGAGAAACCCAAGTAAGATGGTACGTGTTGCAAGAGGGCATCAGAGGGCAGACACACTGAAACCATACTCACAGAAAACTAGTCATTCTAATCAAACTAGGACCACAGCCTTGTCTAACTCAATGAAACTAAGCCATGCCCACGGGGCAACCCAAGACAGGCGGGTCATGGTGGAGAGAGCTGACAGAATGTGGTCCACTGGAGAAGGGAATGGCAAACCACTTCAGTATTCTTGCCTTGAGAACCCCATGAACAGTATGAAAAGGCAAAATGGTAAGATACTGAAAGAGGTACTCCTCAGGTCAGTAGGTGCCCAATATGCTACCGGAGATCAGTGGAGAAATAACTCCAGAAAGAATGAAGGGATGGAGCCAAAGCAAAAACAATACCCAGCTGTGGATGTGACTGGTGATAGAAGCAAGATCCGATGCTGTAAAGAGCAATACTGCATAGGGACCTGGAATGTCAGGTCCATGAATCAAGGCAAACTGAATGTGGTCAAACAGGAGATGGCAAGAGTGAACGTTGACATTCTAGGAATCAGCGAACTAAAATGGACTGGAATGGGTGAATTTAACTCAGATGACCATTACATCTACTACTGCAGGCAGGAATCCCTCAGAAGAAATGGAGTAGCCATCACGGTCAACAAAAGAGTCCGAAATGCAGTACTTGGATGCAATCTCAAAAACGACAGAATGATCTCTGTTTGTTTCCAAGGCAAACCATTCAATATCACAGTAATCCAAGTCTATGCCCCAACCAGTAATGCTGAAGAAGCTGAAGTTGAACGGTTCTATGAAGACCTACAAGACCGTTTAGAGCCTTTAGAAAGTGATCACTAAATAAAGAAATAAATATATTTACTTTTGGAAATCTGACTTCTCAGTTTGATGGTAAGTTATTTCAGGGAAAAGCTTGTGAATGCTCCCATAATACTAACTGAAATATACATACATACATACATACATATATATATATATATATATATATCCTTGACTTAAAAATTATGGTCTAATAAAGAAAACATACTTGGTGATGTTTTTTCCAAAAAACATGAGGGAGTGGATGTTGCACAAAATAGGAATTTTAAGATAAGGAGAAATGAGAAAGAAAAGTATTTCTGAGCAAACATGCTCCAATGAAAGTTGTATGAGTCAACATCCTAGAAACCAAGTTATAATTTCTTCATCAGAAGAGGGAATACATGATTGAGAAATCCGTTCTGCTAATTGGAGTTGAAGCAGTTGCACTTGACGAAAAAGAAATCATCAGAAAAGGTTTGATGTTTTCTATAAGAAGCTAGAAAGTACATTATAATTCCAGTTGTGGATAGAAATTTAATGCATTTTAAACAGGGTGGAAAGGGTGAATAATTGTTTTGTCAGTTGGTGGAGTGGAATTTAGTCATCTCAATAACCATAAACCTAATTGAAGTAGAGCAGGAAGGCATATCAGAAATTGGGGGATGTAAAATCAAATGGAGGAAAGCAGATTGACTGCTTACATGAGAGATTAATATTGCAAATTGCTTAGACAGAGTTTTAGATTAAATGAGGAACAGAAATAATAATTAGAAGAGAGGTACCTGACTCAAAAAACAAGAAGAACTGCTCAAATACAGCAGGTTGTTGAAAAGCTTAGAAAAAAAATAATTCTGAAGTGGACAATTTGTTTTATGAAAATGATAAGAACATACAAAATATAATTGCTTAATTAGAATTATATTACTTAATTAGAGTCACATCCTTGCAGTGATAGATATGGTATAACCTGAAAAGTGTGGTTATGATTGGAGACCAAAAATAAGTGGAGAAATAAAATTTCTAAGTGGAAATACAAAGATTTGTTCTCTGTGGCAAGGGGTAGTAATAAAGGTGACAGACATCTTTTATGGGCCCTGCAAAAGCTCACAACTCTACTTAGTAGGGAAGTTTCTAGAGGAATAGATGAACTGTGGCCTTTCTCCAACAGCTCTTTTTTCTGCTAGGTGATGAGAGACTAGAAACTCAAGATTAATCTGAAAGACACTTGTAGAATCGTGTGATCATTAACCTTCTGGTAAGAATAAGAACAGACGAAAATGACATGAAAGACTGTGACATTTTAAAAACTGACAATGGGAAAAGGCCTTTTCAGATTCTAAGTTTACCTAAATGAAAAATAGGCGAAAAAAATATTGGGTGATGTGGTTGCTTATATAGACATGGTTATTGTTTCGTTAAACTGAAGATTTTATTGGGTACATCAAGGATACCCAACTTACTGGAGACATCTTTGCAAATAACAAGGACAGCAACTTGGGTAGAGTCACTTAATCGAACTATACCTTAATATCCTTACTTGTGTAATTAAGCATTTTTGTTTGTTTTTCTAACCTCTATGATATACACTGCTATCTTTTCTTCTGATGTTGACATTTGATGTTCATAGAATAACACAAATACTTAATAAAGAAATTATAGGTAAACCAGAGTGTTGCAAGGATCAAATATGCTTAGGCATTTGAGAATTAAACTCTTGAATCTGTCCTTCAGATAGTGTAATAATCAGGTTTGAAATACATGCTAGACATATGGGTTTTAGGATGCTACTGGAACAACAGAAATTCGATGAACAGGGTTAGACATAGTACTGTGTAAAAGGCTTGAGTTAACTCAAGCAAAATGATGAGATTAACTCTCAGAAATCATGCCCTTGGCTTCTGCAATGCAATTCTAAGAAAGTCAGTTGTTCAAGAAGGTCCAAAATGATCATCTTGGAAAGTGCTTAAGAAATAGGAAGAGTAGAGGGAAGAGTCAAAGATTTGAAATTAAGCCACATATTTAAAAAATAAATCATAATTTTATTGTGCATTAACACCTGTCTTAAGTAGACTTCATAAGTTTCATAAGTTTATATAGTTTTGACCTGGAGGATTTAAAAACCACTTCAATTTAGTTAAGAGTCTGCTAGGTCTGCCATGCACATTATAGATTAGAGTGTATTTAAATACCATGAAAACGTACTGTTACATAAGAAAGGCTTAGCTCCTTCTGTGCTCTGAGGCAACTCTTTCTCATTGGTTAGTCAGACACAAACCAGGTGTTATCAAACAGAACTATGACATCTTTGATATCTGCAATGCTCACTGGTTCCACAAAGTTAAGGAAGGAATCAATAATAACATGGAAGCTTGTGGAAAGAGCTATAATGTGGAAGAGTCTGTGGTAAGAATCATAAGACCTATTTCTTTACTGAGCTCTACTACCAACGGTTAATAAGCTAAAACACGCCTCTTATATTCTCCCTTCATTTTGAATAGGATGCTGTGCTTTGCTGTACTTAGTTGCTCACTTGTGTCCGATTCTTTTTGACCCCATGGACTGTAGCCTGCCAGGCTCCTTTGTCCATGGGGATTCTCCAGGCAAGAATACTGGAGTGGGTTGCTATGCCCTCCTCCAGGGGATCTTCCCAACTTAGGGACTGAACCCAGGTATCCCACATTGTAGACAGATTCCTTACTATATGAGTTACCAGGGAAGCTCTTGAATAGGATAAAATGATACAATCTTTGCTTTTTCTTTAAAACTGTATCAGTTCAGTTCAGTTCAGTTCAGTCTCTCAGTCCTGTCCGACTCTTTGCGACCCCATGAATCACAGCACGCCAGGCCACCCTGTCCATCACCATCTTCCGGAGTTCACTCAAACTCATGTCCATCGAGTTGGTGATGCCATCCAGCCATCTCATCTTCTGTCGTTCCCTTCTCTTCCTGCCCCTAATCCCTCCCAGCATCAGAGTCTTTTCCAATGAGTCAACTCTTCACATGAGGTGGCCAAAATACTGGAGTTTCAGCTTTAGCATCATTCCTTCTAAAGAACACCCAGGGCTGATCTCCTTCAGAATGGACAGGTTGGATCTCCTTGCAGTCCAAGGGACTCTCAAGAGTCTTCTCCAACATCACAGTTCAAAAGCATCAATTCTTCGGCACTCAGCTTTCTTCACAGTCCAACTCTCACATCCATACATGACCACAGGAAAAACCATAGCCTTGACTAGACGGACCCTTGTTGGCAAAGTAATGTCTCTGCTTTTGAATACGCTATCTCGGTTGGTCATAACTTTTCTTCCAAGGAGTAAGCGTCTTTTAATTTCATGGCTGCAGTCACCATCTGCAGTGATTTTGGAGCCCAAAAAAATAAAGTCTGACACTGTTTCCACTGTTTCCCCATCTATTTCCCATGAAGTGATGGGACCAGATGCCATGATCTTTGTTTTCTGAATGTTGAGCTTTAAGCCAACTTTTTCACTCTCCTCTTTCACTTTCATCAAGAGGCTTTTTAGTTCCTCCTCACTTTCTGCCCTAAGGGTGATGTCATCTGCATATCTGAGGTTATTGATATTTCTCCTGGCAATCTTGATTCCAGCTTGTGTTTCTTCTAGCCCAGCGTTTCTCATGATGTACTCTGCATATATGTTAAATAAGCAGGGTGACAAGATACAGCCTTGACGTACTCCCTTTCCTATTTGGAACCAGTCTGTTGTTCCATGTCCAGTTCTATCTGTTGTTTCCTGACCTGCATACAGGTTTCTCAAGAGACAGGTCAGGTGGTCTGGTATTCCCATCTCTTTCAGAATTTTCCAATGTATAGACAGATGGAAAAGGCTGGGAATCTGAATGGCTGAAGTTTAATGGATTCCAATGTATTTCATACAGATTTGGGAAATCTGTCAACTAGGCAGCCCAGAAAATACAGACTACCACATATGCACTACACTGGATATGGGATCTCAGGATCAAAAGTAAAATAATAGTAACAAATTCCAGGTTTATTTATGGGCGAGTGGGAGTAATATCTCCCCCCTACTTCTTTCTCAGGCCAGGTTTTGGCATCCTGGAACATTCCACTGAAAGATAGATAAAATCATGTCTCATAATTTTGTCCCCTTCAAGCTCAATAGAAACACCTATATTTATATTCTTATTATGTTTTTCTTGAAACATCTTGTCACCATTCAGAATTTTCTTTCAATCATCTTTTACCTTCTCTAGTTTCTCTTTCTTTTGAATTTTGTATACATTATTTTTCCCACTAGGATAATAAAAAAATGTTTTCTTTCCCTCTCTCAGTCTCTTTCTGTTCCTTTCCCTCCTTCCTAATAAAAGAATTTGGGGTTTCAGGTACACTGACTATTCTTAATAGAATGAAAGGGTGCATGGATTCTGGCAAAGGAGAAAGCAGACCATAATAACCCAAAAGCAGAAGAGAGCATTTTCTGAACTTGTCCACCTCTTCTGGCACTTGCACATCCTCCCACACTTACTCACTGCTTAGCATGTGTGATCATAGTACCGACTGCAGAGAGAGCTCCTCTTTGATTTCTCTTCTTTAATGCATTTCAGTCCTAGGACCAGGAGGGATGGATTGGTATGAGTATTATTCCTTCAAAGAACAGGAAATATAGTTTGCCTCTCTCTAGTATCTGCCTGCTCCACGTTAAAAAATTCCAGGATAAAACTTTCCTTGAAGCTTATCCCTAATAATACCATTCTTAAAAGCAATTCTCTGGCAGAGATCTCTCACCTGTTCACAAGCATCATATCCCTCCTAGACTCAAACTGTCATTTAAAAATAACTATAGGGCAATGGCATGCAGAGCGCATCGACCTACCTCCACTAGAACGCAAGGAGGTATATAGCAGTGGAAGCACATCAGTGTTTTGAATTTTTTCAAACACAGAGTGTTTTGATCATTTGCCCTATGACTGGACTGTGGGACCAGCTACTGGTTTACAGTGATGAAGCCTGTTTGATTGAAAACCATAAAACTTAATGAGAATGCTGGCTTCTCAGAATCAAAGCAGGTGGCTGCCTCAGAAAGGCTTCAAGGGCTTGGACGGAGAAAGATTCTTAAATTTGTCCTGCTTTTGATCATCTGATTTTGGAGGCTTTGCCAAACTTTCCTTAAGGGAAAGGTGGGGAGAGAGAACAAATAATAACTAAGCAGGCAGATAGGAATCTTTTTCAATCCACATTTTGTCTTAGATTTAGGAGTATTCTGTTTGCTGTTTTGTTCTGTTTTGTTTTTGATCAGGGAGGAAGTAGTGGAAGAAAAATCTTATCATTTCTTATCTTTTGAATATAATGAAGGTCACTGAGTGATCTGTTAGAACCCTTTTGGCTAGAGGACTTTTGAGAATAGGACTTTCAGATAGCTTTGTGAGAAAAATGCTTATCTGCATTTGTTACCAAGGTCACAAGAAGGATTTTACCTCAGAACTTAAACCTTATTGTAAAGGGACCTCAAAGCATACAAAGCTTAATCCTCTCAGTTCAGTTCAGTTCAGTTCAGTTGCACAGTTCTGGCCGACTCTTTGTGACCCCATGGACTGCAGCATGCCAGCCCTCCCTATTCATCACTAACTCCTAGAATTTACTCAAACTCATGTCCATCGAGTCAGTGATGCCATCCAACCATCTCATCCTCTCTCATCCCCTTCTCCTGCCTTCAATCTTTTCCAGCATAAGGGTCTTTTCCAGTAAGTCAGTTCTTCACATCAGGTGGCCAAAGTATTGGAGTTTCAGCTTCAGCATCAGTCCTTCCAATGAATATTCAGGACTGATTTCCTTTAGGATGGACTGGTTGGATCTCCTTGCAGTCCAAGGGACTCTCAAGAGTTTTCTCCAACACCGCAGTTCCAAAGCATCAATTCTTCGGTGCTCAGCTTTCTTTATAGTCCAACTCTCACATCTGTACGTGATTATTGGAAAAAACATAGCTTTGACTAGATAGACCTTTGTTGGCAAAGTAATGTCTCTGCTTTTTAATAAACTGTCTAGGTTGGTCATAACTTTTCTTTCAAGGAGCAAGCATCTTTTAATTTCATGGCTGCAGTCACCATTTGTAGTGATTTTGGAGCCCCCGAAAATAAATTCTCTCACTGTTTCCATTGTTTCCCCATCTATTTGCCATGAAGTGATGGGACTGGATCACATGATCTTAGTTTTCTGAATGTTGAGTTTTAAGCCAACTTTTCACTCTCCTCTTTCACTTTCATCAAGAGGCTCTTTAGTTGTTCTTCACTTTCAGCCCTAAGTGTGGTGTCATCTGCATATCTGAGATATTATTGATATTATTGATATTTCTCCCAGAAATCTTGATTACAGCTTGTGCTTTATCCAATCTGGCATTTTGCATGATGTACTCCATATATAAGTTAAATAAGCAAGGTGACAATATATGCCTTGACGTACTCCTTTACTGATTTGAAACCAGTCTGTTGTTTCATGTCCAATTCTAACTGTTGCTTCTTGACCTGCATACAGATTTCTCAGGAGGCAGGTCAGGTGGTCTGATATTCCCATCTCTTTAAGATGTTCCACAGTTTGTTGTGATCCACACAGTCAAAGGCTTTGGCATAGTCAATAAAGAGGAGGAGACGTTTTTCTGGAACTCTATTGCTTTTTTGGTGATCCAACAGATGTTGGCAATTTGATTTCTGGTTCTTCTGGGTTTTCTAAATCCAGTTTGAACATCTGGAAGTTCATGGTTCACGTACTGTTGAAGCCTGGCTAGGAGAATTTTGAGCATTAATTTGCTGGTGTGTGAGACGAGTGCAATCCCCTCTCTTAACAGATGAAAACCCTGGTGCTCAGAGAGGTTAGCTGGTTTGATTGCTTTGTTTGTGTAGAAATATATAGACGTGTCTTATGTTGGTATTTTTTTACTTTTGTCTCCCAAACTCATCAAGTCACCTTGATTCTGCCTTCAAGGGACCTCTGGATTGTTTCTTCCTTTCTGTTCTTCTCTTGCCCAAGACTGATCTTGAATATCTCTCTCGATCTGTTTCAGTTTTCTCTTTTTTTCAGCTGGAGCCTTAGCGTCTTTTGATCATTTGTATTAAATCCTGGCCCAATCACAGACTTTCCAAGAAGTATCCATAGCACTCTATAACAGATAGCAGTCTTTGTTAAAGTCCTTCCATCAGCTTTGATTTATGTCATTGAGTGTTCTGCCTATGTTTTTCTCTAAGAGTTTTATAGTTTCTGGTCTTACATTTAGGTCTTTAATCCATTTTGAGTTCATCTTTGTGTATGGTGTTAGGAAGTATTCTAATATCATTCTTTTACATGTAGTTGTCCATTTTTTCACAAAAACAGCAAAATTCTGTAAAGCAATTATCCTTCAATAAAAATAAATAATTAAAAAAAAAAAAGTCCTTGCATCAGGTGCATCTTTATTACCTTAAATGTTTGTTAAATGAATGAAAAGTTGTGGGGATCAGGATCTGCAGGATCTCAGGTGATTCTTAATACACAAAAGTCTCAGCCATTGGAGCAGTCATATCTTGTCATCACTTTATCCATTTTCAGCATTATTTCCTCCAATTTATATCCAGCACCAGTGTTCCATGTATCCTTTCCTGAGTCACACTGATGGAGCCTAGACATCCCTTACATGTTTGTGTATTCTTTTACAACCATGCCATTCCTCCAAATTCTCCTCTGTCTCAAACTCTGTATCTCACATCCTATTCACTTGCAGATATATTATTTTTCTTTGAAAGCTAAGTGCAAATAGTATCTCCCTGGGAAAGTCTGTTTTTTGACATTTCTTGATGCCCCTCTCTACATCATATTGCCATAGAATGCAGTACGAACCTTTGTTGTAGAAATTATCCCACTTGAGTGTAATTATAATGAATCAACTGAAGGGTCATAGAGCACCAACTATGCCACAGACTCTAGCACTAGGAAAGTCATAATCCTTGCCAGCAAATGAGCAGAATAGTCGTCCCCTAGCTTTTCTCAACTAGAAAAGTCATCCGAACCACAGAACATAGAAAATTAGCTGAGTAACTACCTTCTCAATTTTCCCAATGATGATCCATAACTGGCACTATTATATAACAATGGATGTCTTAGAGCCTTAGGGCTTAACATTCTTGAGAAACCCTAGTTGATCGAACACCGATACAATTATAGCAGCAATACTACGATAGAGATGAGCTCAGGATGAGGCAGAAAAGCAGAATAAGGTGACCTAATTAGTTATGTGTTTCTTTAATCTGTACATCTTATTCTTTTCCCTTCTCTCTTTTTTTAATCTTCACTTGGCATCTTGCACAGGCTCATTTCACGGAAGTCATTTGATACATTTTGTTGCTGTTATCAAATTATAGCACTGAAATTCATTTTTATGGTTGTGTGTCTTCAGAATTCAGACAAGGTGATGCAAATCATTCATATTTGTAAACCCAGCATCTACTCAGTGCTGGAGACACAGCTGGTTCTCACTGAGGGCTTGGTGAATAAATGCACACATTTTAAAGGGTTGTTACTCAATTATACGTATAACTACAATACTTAAAGAAAAACAAGCATGAATGTAAAAATCTTTCCTATTACTTAAACTTCACTTCTGGATATTTCACTTCAAATTTCATTATTAATACTCCCTGTGTTATGTGTATTTTCAAGATAGAAAGAAGGAATTGTATTAAAAGTGCAAGTAAAGTTGTATGAAGTGAAAAAAGGCTGCATTTTTCTGAATGGGGGATGAAAGTAAGTGGAAGTATTTTCAGTGTTATTCTAATCTAATAAAGCCAGAGAGATTTAGTTTTAATGCATTTTCAAGAACGAATAGCCTCTAATTACACACTGAGTTTAGAGGAAGATAGTGGGGGAGGATTTAAAGTGCCATAAAATCCTGGTCTCCTAAAGAAATTTTGAGAAGGTCTGTGATACTTTCGTTTCTGATGGCAGAGTATGTAGCTAGCTCAATTCAAAGTTATTTTTTCTATAAGCATTGCATAAGCACACACTTCACTTCTTGGGATTAATGGTTTTTCCATTAATGTCACTTAAAGGCATCTCTGTTCACTTAATCACCAGAAAATTTTGGGCTACGTGTCCTTCAGTTTAGAGTGGTGTCATACTTCTTATTTTCCCTTCAGTAGTAGTTCCATAGGGTCGCTCAGTCATGTCCAACTCTTCATGACCCCATGGACTGCAGCACGCCAGGCTTCCCTGTCTACCACCAACTCCCGAAGCTCACTCAGACTCATATCCATCGAGTTGGTGGTGCCATCCAACCATCTCATCCTCTGTCATGCCCTCTCCTCCTGCCTTCAATCTTTCCCCACATCAGGGTCTTTTCCAATGAGTCAGTTCTTCGCATTAGGTGGTCAAAGTTTTGGAGCTTCTGCTTCAGCATCAGTCCTTCCAATGAATATTCAGAACTGATTTCCTTTAGGATTGACTGGTTGATCTCCTTGCAGTCCAAGGGACTCTTTAGAGTGTTCTCCAACACCACAGCTCAAAAGCACTAATTCTTTGGCACTCAGCTTTTTTATGGTTCAATTCTCACATCCATACATGACTACTGGAAAAATCATAGATTTGACTAGACAGAGCTTTGTCAGCCAAGAAATGTTTCTGCTTTTTAATATGTTGTCTAGGTTGGTCATAGCTTTTCTTTCAAGGAGCAAGTGTCTTTTAATTTCATGGCTGCAGTCACTGTGTCCATTTATTTTGGAGCCCAAGAAAATAAAGTCTGTCACTGCTACCATTGTTTCCCTATCTATTTGCTACTAAGTGATGGGACCAGAAGCCAGGATCTTCATTTTTTGAATGTTGACTTTTAAGCCAGCTTTTTCACTCTCCTCTATCACCCTCATCAAGAGGCTCTTTAGTTCCTCTGCTTTCTGCCATAAGGGTGGTGTCATCTGCATTTCTGAGGTTATTGATATTTCTTCTGGTAATCTTGATTGCAGCTTGTGCTTCATCCAGCCCAGCATTTCGCATCATGTACTCTGCATATAAGTTAAATAAGCAGGGTGTCAGTGTATTGCCTTTACCTACTACTTTTCCAATTTGGAACCAGTCCACCATTCCATATCTGGTTCTAAATGTTGCTTTTTGAACTGCATATAGGTTTCTTAGGAGGCAGGTAACAGGGTCTGGTATTCGCACCTCTTGAAGAATTTTCCACAGTTTATTGTGATCCACACAGTCAAAGGCTTTGGCATAGTCAGTGAAGAAGTAGATGGTCTTGTGGAATTGTGTTTTTTTTCTATGATCCAACAGATGTTGGCAATTTGATTTCTGGTTCCTCTGGGTTTTCTAAATCCAACTTGAACATCTGGAAGTTTTCGGTTCATGTACTACTGAGGCTTAGCTTGAAAATATTTGAGCATTACTTTGCTAGCATGTGAGATAAGTGCAATGGTGTGGTAGTCTGAACATAGCTTCCTCTAGGGGGCTCTTACTCAAATTCATGTTGCAAAAGCAGTATTTCCCTAAATGGTTCCTTAATGCCTCAAGTCCCCCAGCTGTTTAAATTTATATCCAAGGAAGAGTTTACTTCCTTTAGGGCATAATCCATTATGTTACAAAGTTGTTACAATGTAAATAAATACATAGGAATCTGTTTAAGTTAGCAAATTGTGGTAAGGTAAAAATAACCCTGAATAAACCATGGCCTAAAAAAATGTGAAGAGTGTACATGGAAAATTCAGCATAAAAATATTACCATGCAGAAATAATAATTAACCCAAGCAGACCTGCACACAGTGATTTTCAGCACTTTTGCAAAGGAACAAATTTTGCTATGAAAGCAGTACTCAAAATCAAATAAAGGTTAGGAGACCTAGTTTAAAATTGTTATTAACACACAGGTATTTTACTTTAATGGTCATGGGCGTAGTTCCAACTATTTCAGAAGCAAAAGCTTATTGCTTGGATAGTAAATAGAACTGATCCCAAGGCTATGTTTGCCACTAAATTTAGAATGTTGGGAGGTTGGCCCTGCAGGGATCCTGGTGGTTTATCTGCCCTTGGTGTAACCTGACACGAGGATCCTGATGTCCATCTCCTGCAAAAGGCTGAGCCCAAGCAGGAAGTATAGCAGAACTGAGCCTAGGAGTGTTTTCCTAGGGTCTTGTCATTATGAGATGCCGAGGCTCTGGGTGTAAGCCTCAGAGTCATTTCTGAGCTACTTAATTGTATACTGTTTTGTATTTAATATGTTTAAATGCAGATCATAGTTGCAATTGAGGTTCATTCTAGTCATGTTTAATGCCAATCGCAGCATGACTGTGCATCATGCAGCCATGATGGGAGTGCCCAGGGGGCGCTAGTGGTAAAGAACCTCCCTGCCAGACACAGATTCGATCCCTGCGTCGGGAAGATCCCCTGGAGAAGGGCATGGTAACTCACTCTGGTATTCTTGCCTAGAGAATCCCATGGATAAAGGAGCCTGGTGGGCTACCGTCATGGGATTGCACAGAGCCACATATGACTGAAGAGACTTAGTGTGTGCACACAGTCAATTATGTCAATAAAATAAAGGGGCTGAGGTGCTCTAGATGAGTGATTTTCAAACTTTAATTTGCATATGAAATCACCCGGGTATCTTATTAAAATATGGATTTGTTTTAGTAGATCTGGGGAGGAGCCTGAGGTTTTTCACCTAACAAGCTCCTAGGTGGTATTGATGCTGCTTGTTCACAGGCCACACCTTGAAGAGTAAATCCTTAAATGGGCTAAGAATTGCTGCCGGGCTTTATTTCTTAGTTGCATGCCATGGTTTGGAAATTGTTCTATATAAATTCTATGTAACATTTATATAAATGTTTTGATTAATCCAGGATAAATCAAAAAATTATTAAACGATAGCTAAAGGTAATGTTCATGAAGGATGGATGGCAATCTTAGAGAAGAAAATTAACAAAAAGGTCAATTTACTCTTGCAAGCAAACACTGAAGTCTTACATACGAGACTTTTGTCTACAGATGGTGAGTGTAGGCAAGGAATACAGTGATTATGTTTGAAAAATACTGTAATGTGAAATCTGATGAAGATGATAAAATCCTTAAAAAGTAAAAAACAAAACTGCATTTAAACCATAAAAATGGAGTATCTCCAGTTATGAAAAAGATACCAATTTTTTTGTAAAAAATGATGAGTTTCTCAGTCATCTTTACTAATTTTTTGAAGGTGGCTATTATAATTTAGGAGAACAAAAGAGGAAAACACATTGGCTAGAGTCAATAAACAGTGTTTCTTCTCAATTCTTTTACAGATGAGTATTGTGGCCTTGATGATGTTATAAATAATTTGTGGCATTGAAGTCAATTTCCTCACAGAGCTGTTGGGAGAGTTAAATGAAATAAATTTTAAAATGAGATAATATGTGCAAAATCTCATATATGTGTCTGAAACCCAGACCATTCTCATATCTTACAAGGTCCAGTGCAAAAATAAAAATGAAGGGTCCCTTGTTCAAAGTTACTGAGAATTTCAAGTGGCAAGAGGAAGATATTAAACCAAGTGCAGGGTCCTTCTGTATGTGTGGGCCCTGTGTGACTACATAGGTCACATGCCCATGAAATATATATGTATTGGTCCATTCCTATCTGCAATATAATCATAGTTAACACTCATCATTTATTGAAATAGTCCAGTATAATGGGTACTATGCTGAGTCCTTCAATTACACACATTCATTTAATCCTTTAGAGTGAAGGAAAAAGGAAGCCAAAAATACTCAATTACTATTTGTAGGTTACACAACTACCAAGTCGAGGGAGCCAGGGCTTGAACCCGGGTCTGTCTGATTCTAATGTAATTTGTTATAATTAATTTAATGGAATAACAATCTATAACTGGTTACTGTCATCTCATTTGACTCAAATTTAGAAACTTAGTTTCAGAAAAATATAAATGTGTGATGGACAATTCATTCATCTGATCTTGATTGGATAACCTAGGTCAACCTAATTATCATATCCTGGCACTTCACACAGACCCTGATACATGGTAGATAGTCATATCATGCATACAGAACTAAGCTGAACACTCAGAATAACCAATTCATCACAGTGCAGAATCACACAGTGCAGAATACTCAACAAAGATTTAAAAAATCTCATTTTCCTATTATTTAAAAATCACATGCTTCTGAATGATAACAAAATTATTTTCACTTTAAAGTAATTAGTTTTAAATGTGTTTCAATAGTGATGAATCTCCTGAAAAAAAAAAAAAAAAAGACCAATTACCATGTACAGGAATAATTTTCTTCCAAACATAGCACTTGATCCAAAGAACTAAGTGAAGAGTAAATCATCTCATAATAAAAATTAAGATGAAGACTAAAATATTCCCTTTGTTTTAGATGGATATTAGATTTTAAAAATATGGTTCATACTTAGCAAAGTACAAGCTTGCATTTCTATGGAGCTTTTCTTTTCTAATGTGTTTTTGAATCCTTCATATGATTTTATTTTTTCTATTCTTTTCTAATCCTGAGAGCGGAGCTAATTTATTGTGCTTTAATCTCATATAATATCATGCCCATTATAGAGTTGAGCAAAGAGAGACAGAGAGGATAACTCAGATTACTTTGTCACCTTCTCTTTGAAAGTATTACCAGTCACCTCTGGCTGAATTAATAACAGCTTTCACTGTATTTTTAGAGCAATTTCCACTGCCTCAATGAAGGTACCTGTAATGTAATTTTCTGTTTCTTTGTCAGGCTCTCCTTCCAGATATCTAAGCGTGTTGTCTTATTTATCAGTATGTCCCCGGTATCTAATACAGAGCCTAGCACATAGTAGGTATTGACTAATGTTGATTCACTGAATGCACACATTAATAAGTGAACAGAACAATTTAAACAGGGTACTGCAGTGGGTGCTGAAATTAAGAGGAAATGTTTAGTCTTAGACATTATTCATTATTGCTTTCTGCTGGGCTAGAAAAATGTCATAGTCTATAAAATGCATCAATTCCTCTGAATTAAAATGTCATCGAACCTCCTACCCAGCCATGTTTTGCTAGCTTGATATCTAAAAGTGCTACAATGTATTATGCCAACTGCTGATATAGTTCCAGGCTATGGGGCATCTGCTGGAAATGATGGGAGATAAAAACTCTGTGGGTCCCCTGGAAGGGAGGTTACTATGTTAAAAAAGCTGAATTCCAGACAAGGACTCACCAGATGCTTGGAGACTAAAGAGCTGAGTTCCACTTCCTCAGGGACCTGAGCAGATGGGACCCCCTGAATCCAATCTCAGAGAGGACTGTCTATGGCAAAATGCCTGGTTTCTGCCCCAATTGCTTATTTCCCTGTCCCCAAGGCTACAAGGCACAGAAGCAAATTTACTCTCAACAATCTATGAAGCCAATACTTTATAGAAATCTAGAAAGTACTTCTAAATGTATTTTTTGTGCATCCCTGTCCAAATGGCTGGCTGCTGAGTTCAGAAACTGATGACAAGCATTATTGCCTTATTTACATCCACAGAGGAGGAATATGCAGACGTACAGAGTAGAGAAGACTTTTACAGAGGTGATATCCCAATACCAGTTAAAACTGTGAGAGGAAAAGTCCCCCAGGAAGCTCACCCTTAACTGAGCATTCAAGAAATAAATATCTCCTGCTCTTTCTCCTCCCACTTAGACATCTCCTTCTGCAACATCCTAGGACTCTAGGCTGTGTTTTCTTTCGCCTCAAGATTGCTATAACGTTCATTCCATTTCATTATACCTTAATGAGAAGACTGAGAATGAGGAAAGATAAGTGAAATTACATTGTGTGTAAAGAAAGCAACATAGAGTAGTAAAGGAGAGGATTCTGTGGTCAGATTAGTTAAGGTTTAGGTCTTGGCCCTGCTACTTAGTAACTGTTTTTTCCTAGGTCAGACTTACTGAACTTCTCTTGTCTCCATGTCCTCATTTGTCAAATACAAATGGTATTACTATACTTTTATCATGTTTGGAGATTTACTTTTGAGCATATAAAACAATGGAAAAATGACAGTGCACTGACTGCTCCAGGCAATTTAATCATAAAAGTAGCACCAAAGATAAAACGCTGTAAGTCTACATATACCTTTTTCCCCTCCCTTGCCACTATGTTTTAAGTACTGAATATCAAGTTGTTTCACAAAGTTTCATGCTTTTATTGTTTAAGAATAAATTATTATGTTTGCTCTGTTGCTGATCCCCTCAGTAAAATGGGATAACTCAGTGGATGCTGTAGATATTACATGAAAAATAGAAAATATTTAGTATATTATTATTATTACTGTTCTGGAATATACCAACCCTCTTGCCCTTTCATAATAGCTCTTTTAATATCCCTGTGTATAATGTCTAGTATAATCCTACCCACAACTAGGGACCACAGAGTTTATATTACTGGAGTTTGTTTGGATGAGCACATTCAGGCAACGTCCTCTAACTAGGAAAAGTACTCAACTTAGGGATGGAAAATCAAGGTCATGGTTCAACCTCACCACTCAGAGACATGTGTTCTCCTAAGATCTCAGGGTCCTCATTTGTATAATGAGGATATTATTTTATTATTACTATTACCTCACAGGAGTTCTTGGAATGACATCCTTAAATAGGAAAGGGGGTTGTCTGATTTAAAAGAAGCTGTTGGTCTGCTGTCTTAAACATGAAAGGAGGCAAGGGTAATCGACCTCTGTTTGCATTCTAGTGCTGACAATTTATTACAGCAGAAGACTTGAAACACATTTCAGTAATTCCATGATCTGAAAGAAATTAGGCAGGGCTTATAATAAATCAGGTTAATAGTACATAAGAATTTGTCAAATTCTTTGACATTCTCACATATTCCATCTTGCTTTCTCGTTAAAGTTTAAAAAGCAAACTGCCATCTTCTGTATTTTAAATCAGATGGAGAAAATTTATTTTCTTTCTAGACCAGAACTTTTGCCCAATGCTGTAAGTCAGTGGGCCTCCTCTGCAGCTAAGGCTAAACTAAGCCCTCTTACAAGTCACTAAACCACAACCCTGCCTCTAGGATCACAGCACCGAGAGAAAGGGTGACTTCTGTTACAGGAATTCCTTTGTATTTTCATACAGTCTCTTATTTGGATGGCATTAGTAAAATATCTCCCAAAATAGTTACATTGAGGACATTCTGAAAAACATAAAGTAGAATTTAGTGTCCTTAGTTATATAATTATACTGCCAGTAAAAATACATGGATATGTATGGAAAATGGCTAGGAAGAAGTGAGATGGAAATGCAAAGACAGTTCTCTTTTGAAAAGAATGAATGAGGCATGCAGAAAGGTTAACATAACTACACTGTAAAAATACCCACCGATATATAGACTGTGACAGCGTAATGGGAGAGGAAAGACAGAAACTATCTCAGGGATCAGGGACCCCAAGAAGGAAGAGTCTGGAGGAAATTACAACCTGGGAGAACTATGTTTAATCATGACTTTGGATCTCCTATGAGGAAGTCCTCTCACATAAGAATCCCCCCTTTACCCAAGTTACATGATGATCAACGAAGATCTCTTTACCCTCCAAAGTTTTCCTTGATGTCAAATTTCTCCAACAGGTCAGACTTCTATTTCAAAATTGGAAAGATTACTTAAAATGAAAATAAGTAAGCCATTTTATTTTTGTTCTTACATGTAAATGATACGCACTCTACTCTCTGAGTCATGAGGAAATAAGAACAGGATACCACAGAACCCACATTTGATGAGGTGGTTCTATCATAGAAGATAAACTGAGAAGCCTTCACAACTTCTAAAGTTCTGTTGACCTCCCAGAAGGATAGGAATTAAGAGGTATTTGCATGAAGGAACTCTTGTACCTTTTTCTCAGTAATGATACTGGTACGTTGTTTGAACCATAGCAATGTCACTGCAAATGGCAGAGGGGACCATGCTGATCACATGCAGGCATTAACTATTTTTTTCACAGTGGATGAAAATGCTTGCATAAGAGGATATTTTCTGAACCTCATCCACCACACAGCCTCTTCTAAATTTTTACTGTGAAAAGTTTCTCAGTGTAATTAAAGGCTGCATTGATCTAATTAGGTTGATGAAATTTTCAGTAGGGATTTGAGTTCCCCTAGCATTTCAATTATTTATTTATTTTTCTAGCATTCTTTCTTAGGCTTATCCCAAGCAAATTTTAGTGGTAGCGTTCTAAATTTTCTTACTCAGGCAATGTATTTTAAGACCTTCAGCAAGGACACATAGCTAAAAACAAACTTCAAATAAAGCATTCCAACTCATTTTATTGAACACAATCCTTTCCTTCCTCGTTGACTTCATTTCCCTACTAACAAACTATGTTGAGTAATTTTCACTCTGCAGGAGCGAAATAGGTGTTTCAAAGCATTATGAAGGCACAAAGGGACTAAGAAATGCATAATAACAGAAGGAGATTCTGAGGCAAGACTAATAAGGAGCAGCATGAGCCTTCCTTGTAAGTTATTTATTGCAGAAGCCCTCATGGTCAAAACTCTGCAGAAGAAGCACATGATAGTAAGTTTTCCACCATCTTGGAATATTAAAACACAAATGAACAAAAACCTCTAGTGAGCACCTTAGGAATCAACAATGATACTTTTACACACACACACACACACACACACACACACACACACACAGCTTTCCTAGGAGTCTAAGGTGAATGGGCAGGACCATAAGTGTCCTCAAATAGACTCCATTTCACCTAGACACCATGATTTGACTTTCCACAGCATCTTCTGAATCTCTCTACTGTTGGAGCAATCACTCAAAAACTGGCTGCTGGAAAAACTAAATTTAATTTTAAATGATCTTTTTAAGCAACATATACTTCAGGTTTTAGTCAATAGCATAAAGAATGCAAAGAATATAGACAATGCTTCAGCCTAAGCATGATTAGTATTGGTTTGATAAAAATCAGATTTTTTTTTTTAAGTGTATTTTCACAGACCTATCACCCTCCAGGAATTTCATAGATGTGGGCTGGTATATGGGTAATTTATTATTTATAATTCTTATTCTAACTTCTCAAGTTTATATTCTTGAAAGTAGTTTCCAGTGACCTCAAACATTTCTCCAAGTCTTTTCAATTTATGATGAAAATACAAATATTTTTTAAAAACTGCTTTAATCCTCTTATCATAAATTCTTGGCCATTCAACACTCCTTCTTGGTTTGAACAAAGCAATATATGAAGTTCAGGTTATATTTTGCCAAATTATGTTGAAATAATTCATTTTAAAATTTGTTAATCACTAAAAAATAAATTTCTTAATGAAGTTGCCTGCTCTCCATGCAAACCGAGTCTCATTTCAAAAAAGCATTATCAAATGCCAAATAGATAAAACTCTAACTTCTAGCTACTTCTAATAAACACTAGATTATGGGTTGTTGCAAAGTAATTTTCCAAGAATAGAGATGTGAATTAGTGAGAGTGATAGGCCATCTCTAGTTTTGTATCTTGAGATCTTGAGTCCCACTGTTCATAATAAAACAGAACCAGTGATACAAGTATTTTGTTTTATCTGACAATATTCTGTGCTCTAATCCTGTTACCCCTTCATTATTTTGAGGTGGAACAAATAACCTCTAGGTCCATTTCCCCACTTTCAAGATAAGGAAGCTGGACTTGGAAAGTGACTTCCAGGACTCTTCCTGTTTTAACACTCCAAAATTTCTTCTATGATTTCAGACATGGTATTATTAGTATCTCCTCCAGGATTGGTTATCCTAATGGGGATCACATACTAGACTGAAAATAAAAAAATGTTATGAGCCATATGTAAAATCATAATTAAGGTTTTACATAACAGTCTACAGGGCAGAAAGCCCACGACAGAGTTAAGGAAGGCTCATATGGGCTTAAAAGAGATGGGATGAGAATGAATGTGGGTATGTTTCTCTCTTATCAGCAACTCTACAAAGCTCACCTAGCTGTGATAAGGTGATGTAGCTCAAAGCCTACGATACTCTGTCACAATCATCTCAGTAGTAGGAAGAACAGAGCATTCGAAACAGATACTTAGACTTGGATGGAGACTAGGAACCATCTAAAATCTGATCAAGCAAAGTGCGCTATGAGCTGATCATGCCCATATCCTTCCATACTAGTGCATCAGGAGGAAATAAAGTGTAAGAGATTACACATTAATAAAACACTGGCAGGACTTGCTCCAAACACATATCCTGGTCTGTAGAGGAAGAGATGTAGAAAGTACCCTATCAGTAAGGCTGATATCTATCCTGCTGCTAAGTCACTTCAGTCGTGTCCGACTCTTCGCGACCCCATGGACTGCAGCCTACCAGGCTCCTCCATCCATGGGATTTTCCAGGCAAGAGTACTGGGGTGGGGTGCCATAACCTTCTCCAGATATCTATCCTAGACCTACAGAAACAGTAACATGAGGGAATCCTCATTGTTTGGACTCAGTAGATGAAGTCGCACAGAAAACCACTTGACTCGGTTTTGGTGGTTAAAGACTAATTAAAAAGATAAGTGCAAAATTCATAAGCAACAAGGATATAGCACAGGGAATTATAGTCATTATTTTGTAATAACCGATAATGGAATATGGGGCTTCCCAGGTTGCCCAGTGGTAAGGAATCCACTTGCCAAGCAGAAGACATGCAGGAGGCTCAGGGTCAATCCCTGGGTTGGGAAGATCCCCTGGAGAAAAAAAAAAAAAATGGCAACCCACTCCAGTATTCTTGCCTGGGAAATCCCATGGACAGTGAAGCCTGGTGGGCTACAGTCCATGGGGTCACTGAAGAGTTGATTCAGTGACTAAAACAACAATAATGGAGTATAATCTGCAAAAAAATACTGAATCACTACATTGTACTTGAAACTAATATAAAATTACAAATCGACTATAATTAAGTGAGATGAGTTGTAAAGTGTATCAACTACTCATTAATACAAAGATATTAATGTGAGATATAGTTCAGTCTGAAACTGTAATTTTAGATTAAGGCAATCCATTGAAGACTCATACACATAGGAAGTTGCCTGGCCCAAACTGAAATGTCAGAAGATGATGAGGCACAGTTGAGTCTGGGTGATCACTGCAGAAATTCTCATGTTTTTACAGGATACCCAGAAGGGCTCTTTAGCTAGATTTCAATTTCCTTTCTTTTTCCCAGTCATTAACAAGACTAACTTACCAAAGAGGCTGATGGTAGATTGGAGAGATCACAGTAAAAATGATGGAATGATGTAGATGGTTAGGGTTATGATTCTGCCCCCACCCCAACTCCCATCTGTAAAGGAGGATCCAGGCATCATATTGTGAAATCTAAGTATGTGTTCACCATGCTTCTCCCCAGCTTGAAATGCGTTCTCCATCCCCAGCATCAACAAATCATAATTATCCCTCAAGATGCGCACATTCTGACCTTCTCTGGGTCTTCCTTGTCTACTAGATCCCCATTCATTCACTCTCATTCATATTCAAATGGGTATAATGGTACCACACAACTGAATATCTCATTCCTCACAGTCTATATTACATTTCCTTTTGTAATAAACTTGAGGGTTTACACAATCTTCTAACAAATATTTCTGTTAGGACACTGTATATTATGGTGGCTAAGAGTACACAAAATTCTAAAATCAGACAGCCATGATTTAGGCTTTAAAATTTGTTAGCCGTGAGACCTTTGCTCAAGAAACTTACCTGTGCCAAACCTTAGCTTTTTTGCCCCCAAAATGCAGATAATTACTACTTATATTGTGGAGATCCTTATAAAGCTCTTAGGATAGCATCAGGTGCAAAATAAGAGCTCAGAAAATGCCTATTATTATAACAAAGGTAATAACTATTAAGATTTTATTATGCTCACAGAGCTTAGTGCAGTCTTAGGTCATGTTACATATTTGTAAAAATTAAAAGGTCTTTTCTGAGAGACAATCGATCCCTACCACCACAAAGCACAAATGCTTCTTATATACACATTCATATACTAGGCAATACAATACCCAGTATATTTATATAAATGGAAAACAGGTCAGGATAATTTAAGCACTGATAGTTTTTCACTGATGCTTACCTGAATTGAGTTTGATTAGAATATTTTCTTTAAAATAAACCAAAGCACATCACTGCTTACCAGCAATATCTATGGCTAATCAATAATAAATTCAAAGGTATTAAATTTTATATTTTATAGGTCTGTACCATTAAACTGCAGCCATATAATGCAAAAGGAACTTCTGGTTCTAGCAGCCCAAAGAAATTGGGTTGTACCTGCATGAAAACAGGCAGCTTTTATGGAAAAGTATTCATACAAGTCAAAACCCAAGGACATTCCTAATTTTTTTCTTCTCACACCCCAACAAGTTCTAATCCTATCAAAAGTTACAATCAACAATGACAGCTGAGAATGAGGGATGAAATTCTTGATATATTTTAGCCTGAAAGCTTCTCTCAGGCGAACATCAAATTAACTCACAAATGAAACATCTTTACTTCCTTCAGAACATGGTAAAAATATAGGAACAAAGCTATCATTCAGATTTATTTTGTGCTTGTTGAATTTGGTCTCTTTTAGCCAATTTTTTTTCTTCTTTTTTCCTGTAATGCTCAAATAAGTCACCACTGAATATATAACACCTAAGGCATTTGTAGAGATGATCAAGGTGTTTGGCTTAACTCTAAATCCAATATTTCTTTATGTCTGACTTCCTTTTATAGAGAATATGACTGCCCATGCAAATCTTAACTGTGAATTATTTATAGACTATAAAGATGAGGAACTTAATTCCTTGATAATGTTTTATGAGCTTCCCTCATCCCTCCAAACCTATAAAAACCCCAGTGGAATATTGAATTCAAGGTTGTGCCCTTTGACACCACAAACATCAGGTCTTCAGCAAAGGTGCTTTGAGTCTGGATCTGAAAAGATGAAATCATGAATTAGAAATGATTCTGGTGACAGTGATATTTACCTCTTTGAGACAACCCATAAAGTTGTTACTGACTGGGGACCCTGGAAGGTCTGCTGTGCTGGGACTGCCTCCAACATAGAAAAAGTCATCAGACCCCAGCATGGTATAATCTTCTTGCGTGTAGCCCGTTGTGGTAAGAATCCCATCCACTGATATTGTCACCTAGATAACAAAGCACAGGGAAAGGACACGCTATACTCAGACCTAGATACTGTAATCCTGGGATATGCCTGTGTTGTGTTTTGTTTTGTTTCATTTTTTCATTTTGCTTTTTGCTTTTTTTTTTTTTTTTTGGTTTTTATTTTTAGACCTATGGCGGAACCCATTTTCATGTCTGTTAGAGGTTTATTCTTGGATTCTATTCAGCTAGCCCTAAGAGGTCTAAACTAGTTAGAGAGTTAACTGGTTATTGAACTAGTGTCAGCATCATCCCTATGGCAACTCAAAAGTTATTTAGCAGACACAAAAATGGTGTTAGTAAAATGCTTCCTAGGTTAGTTTTGCTGGTGTACGTATTAGTAAAGTTTAGTTGTCTGTTATTAACTAATCACACGTGCACCTTGTTAACAGAAAAGGCGCAAGCTCTTTCCAGCAATGTCACTGTTTGCACTATTGAGCAGCAGTTGTCCAGCATGCAAGTGCCTGCGTCCATGCCAAAGGGGAGGGGGCGCAAAACAACCAGTGGAAGCGGCACACGTTGAGGTGCACATGCAGGAGGGACAGGACAGTTCAGAAAGGAAAGGAAACAGGGAGAACCAAAGGAAAACACACAACTGCTCGATGATGAGGGAAAGATGAGTGGGTGTGGCATCTCCAGCATTCCCAAATCAAGGGCGCATGCCATGCGTCATGAATGGTTTGAGGCTGGCTGAGCTTGCGGTCACTCGGGCCAGCCACCATTTTGTCTTATCCCGTGTTAAACCACAGCTGGATGCAAAACGTTCGAAACGTTAACGATGCCCCTACAGGTGAGTTGGAAAACAGAAGTTGACAGGAACAGGTAAAAAATAAGAAGGTCAACAACAGATGAAAAGAAGGAGGTCAAAGTAAGCAGAAGAGTACCAACCGCAGTTCCTCTTTTGTTAATGATGTCTACAGTTAAAAGAAAGAAAGAAAACACACGGCAAACCCAAAATAAGAAACAATTAGAATGATATCTACCGAACAATGTAGTTTGTTTACCATAGCGTGTCCAATGCCTGAGTGCTTTGTGGAGAAGGGGGGAGAAAGGAAATTAAAAACTGTGAACAAAATAACGATCGTTACTTAAAAAATATGATGGTCTCTACCATGTTAGTACATTTTTTGATTCAGGTAACGGTTAGTAGAATGAAACATTCCATGAATGACATGTTAGTTATTAAGCATGTTAGTAACATAGAAAAAGGGCAAAAAAATTTTACAAGAAAAAAGCAGACTAACAAATAGGCCTCCCACAGAGGTAATATTTTTCCTGCCAGTATTGTTCATAACTTGCTATGAGACAGAAACAGACATATGGCAATGTTCCTTTGTCTCCCTGAGTACGTCTGACAGACATTTAAAGTCTAAAAGGGACTCCAAAGCCTAAAGCTCATCAGCTGACCACTGCCACCTTCTGCCCAGAAATGGTCCCCCCCCCCGCCACCCTGGCCCACCCCAGCCCCTGCAAATTCATAGGAATTGGTTGGCATTGCCCTACTACTCAATTTTACAGCATACAAGGACTCCTCCTCAACTCCAAAACTTCCTTCGGTCATATTGATGGACTTTAGGATCACAGTTTACTGCAATGAAACAAAGCAAAGATCCTGACACATAGAATGAGTAGAATGGATTTGTTTTTAATCTATCCTGCCACACATGCACCCCGGCTGTGTAACTGCAGTTTCCTTGGAGCTACCAATTCGCAGTTTGGTTTGTAACCTGAGCAAAGGCAAATCTAGAAAGTGGGCTCCTCAAGCCCCACCCTTCCGTCTGTGCTTCTCTCAAATGAGACTGCGGCCTCTTGGTGAGAATCTGAGAGGAAAATAAAAAGGGAAAACTAAAGAGACACACGCGTAAGAAGTCTGTGGTCTACAGCTACCCTGATGGTGGGAAACTCTCCCCCAGGGCAGGTGGGAAACATGCAGGGCCCCTCCCGTGACACTAAGGCCTCTGAAAGGTTTTGGAGGGTCTCAGGAATCCTTTACTTTTGCTCCTCTGCCTCAGCTAGACTAACCCTGCACTGCTAAAATTCCTGGTTGCTTCTCTAGCTTGGACAGTTTAAGCCTTTCAGAAGCGGGAAAGAAAAGGTTAGTCAGTTAACAGCTCAGAAAGAGAAGGCTGTTTTAGTAAAGGAAAACCAGAGACAATCCGGTCATTCTGCAACTGTTCAGAGAAACAACAAATATGTTAAGGATATTAGTTTGAGATCAGCATGTACTGCAGAAAAATTAGTCACTATCAACACTTTACAAAATGGTACATTGTAATATCATAAAATTTCAAATAGTAACCAAAACTTATCATGTTCAATATATAAGGACAATCTATTCATTTCCATCTGAATATATATATATATATATACTGTAATAATATGTCTCAGTTAAAAGCATACAGTATATGGGGGCCCATAGATAGACTGAAAAAATCGTATTTTTCTAATATGTAGATACTTGGAAGAATTTTTAAAAATATAATCAAATAGAAATGGGCATTTAGAAGATGAACTGGTCTCTGCAGAGACATCTGGGGCTTAACATAAGTGTCTGTGCTAAAAAATAAATATATCTTCATAAACAGATTCTTAAGGAGATGTGGAAATCCCCAAATTCATTTTCTCCCTTCAGGGGCTTTTTCTGTCCTCATTTCAGAGATTGGGCTGGGGAGGAAGTAGGGATCGACACAATCCTGAATCACAAACACATTGTTTTTTGATTTTTCTTTTTTTTTAACTACAAAAAAGGAACTGTGATTTAATGATCCCAATGTACATGCTTTCAAATGATCACCATGAAAACTATAATTTAAAATCAAATAAACAAAAAACCAAAAACACAACAGAATCACACACGTCACAGGAAGGGCAGGTCTCAGGGATGACCTTGCAGCCCTCTGGGAAACTGTCACATGTTGATGAGTCAAAACAGCCTTTAGGCCCCTGGAACTTTCTAGATATGCCCCTGCTCAAGTATGGCAGGAAGATTTATCTCAGAAGAAGAAAAAGCTAATTTGTAAGCGACTCTGAGGAGCCCTATCTCATGTTGTTAGGGTTTTCAAGTACCACACAAACACAGCTGTAGCGAAAACAAAGCCAGTTACTCTCTTATCCACTGCGCTGTTACCTGACGCAGATTCCTGGTGACTTTCACATCATGCCAGGCATTATCATTAAACTTTCCATTCACGGGCTCCACTAGTGCTTCAAAGGCCCCTGATCCCAAATTAATGACCAGAGAGACAGCTCCATTTTTCAGGGCGAGATTGACATAATCGGCTGATTTCCCGGTGTGAAGCATCAGTCCGTTCCTCTGAAGGGTTTTAAAGGACAGAGTTATTTCATCGCTGCTGCTTTGAATGGGGTTTTGAGACAAGTCGTAGCAGAAGTATTCCGATCCCTTGAAAGTGGCAATATATTCTTCTTTTCCTGGAGGGAAACAGATACACACATGCATAAGTAAAGAAAATATACTATGCAAATTACCAAATCTTAACAGAAACGATAACTAATCATCCCCCAGGTTAACTCTTTGTCTAGTTAACATTCATGACAAGAGCCTTAAACAGCACTGTGAAAAAGTGAAAGGGTTAGTCACTCAGTCCTGTTCGAGTCTTTGTGAACCTGTGGACTGTAGCCGGCCAGGCTCCTCTGTCCAAGGAATTCAGGCAAGAATACTGGAGTAGGTTGCCTTTCCTTAACAATACTGTAGGTGGCAGCATATTTTTAAGAAACATCAGCTATTGGGCCATCAACTGCAATAGCTAAATCTGACATTCTTGAAAATTCAATTAATTTTTAAGTATCACTGCAAGAGCTTTGATCAGATCAAGTAGCTCTGTGATATCTCCAGGGCACGAGTCAGGTACCATAAATACATATTGGATGGTTCTACTCTGCTGGCAACAATGGATTCCAAAGTGTTTGCAACATTCTCTCCATCCAACTGAGGTTATTTTAATTTTCAGTGAGGTATTTATATTCAAAGATCTTCTCAGTGAAGAGCCAAATATTTCCACCATTGAGAAACCATAACAAATTATCTGGTGAGGGGAAAGTAAAGAAGAAAAATGACAGAATTTGGTCTGGGAGTGAATAGATTTCTTATAGAACAAATGCTTTTTTTTTTTTTTCTTTCTCCCTGGGTGGAGGGGACAGTGATAGAAGGCCTAAAGGCAGAAGCTGGATTATTTGTTCATTCTCTGATCTCACCAAGCAGATGGCAAGACTGGCTTTTATGAGACTGGTAAGAATTCCAGCACATTCTCAGGGGAATAGCATGTAAATGAGGTCTCAACATTTTCTATATTTCTCAGTCTTCTCCACATTTATTTAGGGGTAACAACGTGGATCCCACAAAATGTTAAATCAAACAGAAATGGTGGCTATTTGGAAAGAGCAGTCTTTTCCTACTAATTAAGTGAGTTTAATCAAAGGAAAAGTAGAAACCAAAATCTCCTTCAACTCTCTAGGCAATGATGGCATTGTCCCAAGAAAAATGAGACCGTATGGTCTGGACTCAGCTTCTAATAAACTGTAAACATAGAATTACAAGTGGTACTAGAGAATCTGTTTCACTGGTAATATAGCATCTCTACTGTGCCCACTGGAGGGTTCAAAGACCAACAGGGGTCTCACTTTTATCTTTATCTTGGCAATAGGATTTTAACTCAGGACTACTTTCATTCAGTAGACATATATGTCATGTCTTTGCATTGGAGCTCAAATTAAGGTCTCAGCTCATCAGGGTCCAATGACCTGACTCTCTGGATACAGAAAGCATTGTAACTAATACAGGCAGGCAAGGCAAGGCACTGAGTAAGATAGTGAGCACCTAAGAACTTTCACAAGAGAGTGAACCCTTGAGGAAGAGTTATTACCTACTAGTAAACTATTAGTGAAGACTAGTGGTCAGGCCAAATCCACTACAATTTACTCAGAGTCATAGCAATGTCAGCCCGATCCATACTAAAAGGTCCCTTCCTTTCATATACTCAAATTATTAGCTGAAATCCACAAGTATAAGCCCGGTGCTAGTCTTCAGCGATAGTGGAATGACTAACACTGACCTAATCCCTTTCTCTGAAAGTCTACGGTTTAGGTGTTTGCTTCTCAGGTCAGTTCAATATGGCAAATGGCTTGTTGATATTGGGAGCCAGCACAACTAAATATTTATGATATAATGAAGGGGGGAGAAAAAAAACATAGGCTAAAGTATGAATTTAGATCCTAGCAGGCCACGTGTTAACTGTACTGGGGGGCAATTATGCATCTTTTAAAATTTCAGTTTCTAAACATGGTTAGTGATACCGGTCTCTCAGGATATAATGAGATTATGCTGTACAGACATCTGGGAAAGTTGGTGGGCACTAGAAATGGTAGATGTCTTCCTCCTAACCTAACTAATGTAATAAATATGGTAAATGATCTAAAACAAATAGCCTATGCCATACTTCATTATTAAACCTAGAAAACTCTCTTTAAGATCAGTTATAGAACAAGATGCCCGCTATCAACATACTGTGCTTCAAGTCCTAGCTAACGTAGGAAAAAAAGAAAAAAACTTAAGAGCATTATCAAGAGTACAGGTGGAAAAAAAAAATCACATTAGGAAATATAATTGTACAATTGAAAGACCAAAAGTATCTTCAAAATCTATTAGGTTTAAGATACTTCAGACAGATTGCAGGGTTCTATGAACTGAGGAAAACCAATGTTTTAAACATATAAACAGATCGATAGATTAGGTGAAATTCCAACAAAAATATCAATAATTTTTTTTAACAAATTTGAAAAGCTGCTTCTATAAGTTCTATGGGAAAACAAAGAGCCCAAAATAGCCAAGATAGATCAGAGAAAGAAGATAAGGGAGTTTCCTGTGTAAAGATGAACAACTATTAGAAAATCGTGATACTAAAGATAATTCATTAGTATAGACAAAAGGAGAGAATAAAGATAATAATCAAACTAAAAATAATCTTATGCATATACGAAAATGATTTATGTCATCAGGCATTGCAAAAAAGTGAGAAAAGTAGAGATTAGTCAAAAAGTGGTGTTGGGACAACAGGTTAACTACATGAATAAAGTGAAATTGAATATTTACATTATTTTGTTTACAAAAATCAATTCTCCATGGACTAAGAACATAAATTAGTGAGGTAAATCTGTAAATTTTTGTTAAGACAAGAAATTATGATATGGAGGTATGGAAGAATTTATTAAACAAGCATAAAAAACTAATCAAGTATTGATATATTTAACTGCATTAAAATTAAGAACACCTGTTTATCAATAATACCATAAAGAGAGTAAGAATCTAAATTAAGTTGGCAGAAAATGCTTTCATACCATATTAATCTGCAAAGGACTACAATACAGGATTTGCAAAGCATTCTGATAAATCGGTTTGGAAAAAAAAAAAGATCTGAAAAATGGGAAAATTGGCAAACGATGTTTGGATACAACTGAACAACAACAACAATTTCATAGAAAAACTGGTATATACTATTAGAATAAATAAAAACATGTTCAATTCTTTGAGTCTTGAGGGAAAAGCAAAACTCAAATTCAGAATTCATTTTGCAGCCATGAAACTGACAAAAATTGAAAAGATAGAAAAACTCCAGGTTTTGTAAAAGCTATGGAAAAAATAGTCATTGTTATCCAATGCTAATTAATGAGAGTGCTGATGAGTTTAAAATCGACCAACTGCAATAAGCACTATTTGGCCTTATGCTACTCCATGGGGACATCACGTATTATAAAGGTATTGGTCTTCAGAAAATGGTTACTATAATCAATAAAAATAACATTCCCAATTTCTTTCAATCCATTACTCTCTCCTCACTGCTCTGATCATTTGATGAGTAATAGGAATATGGAGCCAGGAGAATTCAAGGAATAGGGAGCCAAAAGAATTCTGGCTCATATCCATATACATACATCAGATATGGTGAGATTCACTTATCTGAAGAGGATATTTGCAAACTTTTCATCCCCACTGAATACTCAGAAGAGGTCTCTGAACCAAAGAGAATTTTAGAGATCTTATTCTAGCCTGAGTTTTAATCATTCAGAAAGTGATTCACATGGAGTTTAAATGACTGTCAAATTCAGAAAATGCCAGTCACAGAAGAGAACTTAAATTCAGCCTACTACCCTTAAATACTAAAGAACAGAGAGTGGGTCCTTGAAGAGGCTTGTTGCTAGTTAAGAGGCTGTAGCATTTTATCCAGGAGACTTCACATCATTCCTAATATGATTTATGCAAAATAAATCCAGATAATGTGGCAGAGCCAAAGGAAAAGTACTAAATATTAGAGTTTATAGTTTACTAGATGGAAATCTGTGAAGTTATATGAATGTCAATAATATTTTACACCATCATATTCATATTACTCAAAAATGAAAGTATATCACTCTTTTTATGTTAATACCAAATTAAGATAATTTAAATTTTCATTAAATGCAACCATGTAGTTTTGGAAGAATTCACCCTGTAGAACATAACTTTACTTCAAAAAGTCATAAATGAGACATGAATCTAAGCAGGGAAATATTTTTGTTAGGTTCTTTTTCAAGAAAGAATTTGTTTACCATATGAGAATATGTAAGTCATTCAATTTTCTTCAAGAGAACTATAATTCGTCCTTGTTACCATGCTGTCTTTATCATTAAGTTTTGTGCTATGTCAAATGCAAATACCAAGTAGCACAGTAAAGAGTTATTCATGCTTTAAAGAAAGGGTCTACATCCATTTTAAAAGATAAGATCCAAATATCTTATGCATTTCTAATATGTTCTAAAACAATAAACATCAAAAAGAAATTAGATTCACCACTATAGGAAAAGATGCTCAACTTTATTAGAATTCAGAGAAATGCAAACTAAACCATAATAAAATATCAATATATTATACCACAATGAATTAAAAAAAATAAATAAAACAAGTGAAAAAGACAAAATGTACCAAGTGTTAGGATGTGGAGCAACTGGAACTCTTATGTATTGCTGGTGAGAACTGCTTTTTGAAATTAGCAGTATCTTTAAAAGATAAATTTGCCTATCTTATGACCCAGGAATCTCCCCTTATAAGTATACATCCAGCAAAATGAACACAAGATCATCAGAATGACACACTAGAATGTTTACAGCAGCACTCTGCATAACGACCTCAAACTGGACAGTACTTAAATGCCAATCAATAGTAGAATGGATAAATAAATTGGGGCATAATTATAGAATATTATATTAAACAGCAAAGAGAATATATGGTCTATAACTACATGCAAAAATATGGATAAAACTCACAATGATAACATTGAGTAAAAAAAAAAAAAAAAGCCAGACGAAAGAGAAGATACTTATAATTTCACTTATATAAAAAAAATAAAACTAAATCTCTACTGTTGTAAGTCAAGGTACTGACTGCCTTTGATAGAAATGAAGGGGAAACTAGTTAGGAGGACGCTGGGGGTACTAGCAGCATTCTGTTCTTGTACTGGGTTTTTTAATGTGTGTGATCAGAGTGCAAACATTCATATAGCTATACACTAATGATATGTGCGCTTTCTAGTATTTATACTATATTTCAAAAAATAATTTAAATTCATAATCTAGATGACTGAGAACAAAACGAATTCATCTGATAAAGTCGTTTTCTTCCTGATTAATAGGGTGATAGGAGCAAGACACTACTTTATTAATAGTACTTTTATTAGTAACAATGAAAATAACAACAATAGTAATAATACCAACTATGCATCACTTTAAAACTTTTCTATGTATGTCAATATCCCTTAACACCATTTGCTCTCCAGAGCAACCTCACAGGATTTAGAAAATATAAATAAGCTGCATGGATGTAATTATAATTGTTTGAGGGACCATACTTCAAATGTCCTGATTAATGGATCACTGTTTAGATGAAGGGGGTGTCTACTACTCATCATAGAAATGCTACAACAGAATTAGAGAAACATTTAAAAAATACACTGCTCAAAAACTTGATTTATTTTTCTAATATTCTGTATTAATTTGCTTCCTGTTATAATACAATTGGAGAAAGAGATATCTAATGGGTGCCACTGGATTTCAGTCCTCACCAATTTTCAACTCTCTTATGACTCAGACAAAAATACACAATTCTTGCTCATCTAGTTTTCTGAAGGAAAATTCAATGAAAAAAATCTAAATTGTATAAAATCTGAGTTCTATTCTGAGGTCTAAAATCACTCAACTGAACAAGGAAGAATATGTAGAAAACATGACTTCCCAGACATACCAGATAAAACAAAGAAAGTGGAAAATCTAGAGGATTTAGAACATGAATCAAAGTGTGAGAGAGAGAAGCCACTCAGTCGTGTCCGACTCTGCAACCTCATGGACGGTATAGCTGACCAGGTCCTCCATCCATGGAATTTTCCAGACAAGAATACTGGAGTGGGTTGCCATTTCCTTCTCCAGGGGATCTTCCTGATACAGGGATTGAACCTGGGTCTCCCACACTGCAGGCAGATTCTTTACCATCTGAGCCACCGGGAAACCCCAAAGTGTGAGGGAGACACTCAAAAAAGTTCAGGTAGGCATGGGTTATATTCATAGTTCTTAGAAGAGGGATGGGATGGTCTTCAGGTGGCTCATGCCTGCTATCACACTCCTCTTTAGACAAGCTGGAATTTATTGGGTATATGTTGAGACGATAAAAGACTTCTAGATTACATAAGGTAGTGTCAAAAAAATCCTCTAAAGAAAAATTTAAACGATATGTGACAGAATCTTCAAACATTAGGAAGGCTATTCCCTAGAGGAGCAATTCCATTTTGCAGCGAATCAGGGGTGCGAATAGAATCAAAGCATAATAGCTATGAGAAAATATATCTCAAAATAATAGACTTTATAAGAGAGCTATCCATAGGTGGAACATTTCATCTACTAGAAAACAAATTTCTTATCACAGAAAGGACTTGAACATAACCGAAACTTAACTGGATATGGCAGATAGTGTTCAATCTTTGGATGGTCAACTGAACAAATGGATCCTTTTTAACAGCAAGAATTACTGATTTATACTTTAGAGAGTAGAATATTCAACAACAACAACAACAAAGGTTATATGACTTTTCGAGTTCACTCACAAATTGATTCTCAGAGCAGTGCCCCTTCCCATTGCTTATGCTTTGGGTAAAGTCTCACTAATTTTACCCTATGTTGCCACAACTTTCAAGCTCACTGAACTTCTTTACTAAGTGAAGGACCTGCAAGGAAATGACCCTAATTCCTAAGGCAAAGATATCTATGGTCAGAGAGAAGTCTTACTATTTCCACTTACATGGAGAATGTCAGGCTATTTTCTGAAGGCAAGAACCTGACCTACATTATTGTTCTCGATTATCGTGCTTTTCATATATACAGTCCCAAATCACACAGGTTTATAAGGTTTCACTATACCTTAAAATATATTCTAAGGTTGTGTTCAACACAAACCAGGAACTAAAATCAACACATTAAAAACTGACATTTGAGTAAGAGGCTTGTTTCATTTGTTTTACTGCTCTAGAAGTCAAATACACAAGAATATCATGCCAAAAATATTCTTGACTAAAAAAAGGTACACACTAGAAGTTTACATTATTACATTAAATAACAAGCCTGGCTGTCTCTGACTATGAAGATAAAGCAAGCTTAGAAAAATAGAAAAAGAAGGTCTGCCTATTGAATCACATCAGGTTAAATTTTCAATTCCTAAGAAGTGTAACAGAAAACAGCATAGTTTTATTTGCCCAAATCCTTTGTAATATATACATTAAAACAATCAATTGATCACTGTAAGGAAAAACAGCATAATTTTAAAGGGAGAATAGTTCTTTATCTGGACTTTCTCTCAGATGAAATGTCATAAATCATTCCAAAATTCCCAATTATGATTCAACCTACAGAAATTCTCTGGTTAGCTTCTATTGTTTGCAGCAAGAAACAAAACTTCATAAAATATTCATTGTTCATGGTTTTATTTCACTTCAGATACACCTCAAGGCAACCAATCTGGAAGTAAGTTGCCAAGTATCCATCAGATAATCCTAGAAAAATAGGCATAATTTTAATGATGATATATGTGAAGTCATTAAATATGAAAGTGAAAGACTTAGATATTATTTGACATAATGCTTTCATTTATTAGCTGAAGAGAGTGAGGGTTGAACAGATAAAACCATGATCACATTAATTAACTGGAGTAGAATCATAATATGTAACCCCCCCTTGCTTTCTTTATTCCAATCTTACTCTTTCTTACTCCCTAGATAATGCCATGAAATGAGCTTCTAACTAACGACCAAAAACTAAATGCCATTTACACTTGAACATACTCTAAAAAATAAAAATAAAAAATAATAGGACACAGCTCAATACTCCAGGGCAATTTTCCAATTCTATTGTGCAACTGATTTGCATTTGTATGTATAACTGCAGGTGCTGGGAACCAAACAGGCCACTTCATGTCTTAACTGGCTTGATGACCATTCACTTCTGCACAGATCAGATGACATGCAGGAAAAGTCATAAACAAACATTCACCAGGTGTGCAATATTGTAATTTCTGGGCCTGCCTCAGGCTCAACTCCCACAGTTGAATCTATGACTAGACTCCATCATCTTTTAACCTGGTGTATATCAGTGACACGATCAAAGCAAAAACATAGCATTGTATGTGCTGTGCTTAGTCACTCAGTCGTGTCCTACTCTTTGTGACACCATGGACTGTAGCCCACCAGGCTCCTCTGTCCATGGGGATTCTCCAGGCAAGAATACTGGAGTGGGTTGCCATGCCCTCCTCCAGAGGATCTTCCCAACCCAGGGAAGGCAGATTCTTTACCATCTGAACCACCAGGGAAACCCATAGCATGGTGAATATAGGCTTTCCAAAGCAACTCTATATAAAGTTATGGTTTCTTTGGGTGTCAATGAATGACTACCTAATAAATAAATAATATATATATATGTATATATAGCATATATACTATTACATATATAATTAGAGGATTACAATGATGTTTATAGCAGATTTATAGATATCCTGTGTTTAAACATAGAAACATTCCTCATTTATGCTATTCTTCATTATACCATGGAGGCAACCCACTCTAGTATTATTGCCTGGAGGATCCCATGGAAAGAGAAGCCTGGCAGGCTACAGTCCATAGCATTGCAAAGTCAGATATGATTGAAGCAATTTAGCACACACTCACACATTTATACTGATCAGTATAAACTAAAAACACTTGTATTGTATTTATTTATTTTTGACTGTGCTAGGTGTTTGTTGCTTTGAGAAGACTTTCTTCAGTTGTGGTGAGAGGGGGCTACTCTTTGTTTCAGTGCAAGGGCTACTCATTGTGGTAGCTTCTCTTATTGGGGAGCACAGCTTCCAGGTGTGTGGGCTTCAGCAATTGTGGTACACAGTCTCAGCAGTTGTGGCTTGGAGGCTCAAGAGCACAGTCTCAACAGTTGCGGCACATGGGCTTACTTGCTCCATGGCTTGTGAAATTCTCCCCGACCAGGGATTGAACCCATGTTCAATATTTTATATATTTATTTATATATCATTGGCAGGCAGATTCTTATCCACTGTGCCACCAGGGAAGTCCAAGAACACTTGAATTTTAGAGTGCCACACTTTGCACCAGGAGAAGGGATACTGGAAACCCATGGTGTGTCTTTGATCTTAAGGCAAAGAATATTGAACCCAAAAAGCCACACATGTAAAGCCTAGTATTGAAGTTCAAATTGAGAGGGAGATTAATAATCCATTCAGGCATCATTCTGGTCAAACTTTTGAAATTTTATTCCATGTACAATGGGAAGTCATTGGAGTATTGCAGGCTGAAAAGTAATAAGATTTGATCTGCATTTTAAAAAGTTAAGTCTGACTTCTACATAGAGATTGGATTCTGGATAAGTATGAAAGTGACAGCAATGAGCCTGATAGTTATAAAGTTATAGATCATAGGAATAGGGGCTATAGTCATATACAATTGCGTTTGAATCCCACTCTCACATTATGAGTAATAATCACTTAATAATAATCACTCATCTTAAAAATCTGTTTTCTGATCAATGAGTGGAGGCATAGGAGCTATATACATGATGGTTAGTTGTGAGAATTAAGTAATATAACACATGTGTAATAAATTTATTAGACTCAAAATCCAAAGGATATATTCATGGTATATAAACATGAAAGGATATTTATTTATACATTCATTATATTCCCTCAGTCGCTGATTTTAAACATACACACACTGTCACTTCCTTTCCCCATCTCTTAATAACATCCTGGGCAGACTTACTAAATCTCTGGTCTTTTGGTTATTAAAGACTCAGGCTACTTGATAACTTTCACCTCAGATATAAGTTTCAGCCCTCAATTCACAGTCTGAGCTGAGGAACAAAGGGAGGATGTGGTATAAAAACAGACATCTTTTTACCACCTGCCTTAAAACCTGGCCCTTCTGGTATATTCGGATGGAGCAGATGAGAGGGAGAGAACAAGATGGAGGCCACTGTTGCAGTCTCCTTCTATTGGTTGTAACTGCTTCTTTGGTTCACCCTCCCTGACCTCTAATACCCTTGAAATGGTAGACTCAAGTGTGCTTTATGACCTCATCACTGCATTTTCCAAACATAATGATACAGATAGAGAGGTGGGGATGGGGTTGATTCATCTGGCCCAACTTGCTTCATCCTCTGGTTCCAACACATTGCATCTGGCTCCTTGATCCCCTGTCCCCGCAGCCCAGCAAGTGGCCTTCTTGTGAGTAATACTGGCCAGATGGTTCAAGCTCCAGACTAAAGTACAGTGTCTGCATGACCCACAGAATCTTAGGCATCCTGGCTACACCAGATGTTGAGACTGTAAGCTACCCTCCTTCGTCTCTTTCCATCCTGCCAGTTACCTTTCTCCTCAGCAAGGCAAAGGTAGGTCAGCAAGTTTGATGCAAACACTGTCATGCCTCAGGAATGTAGAATGCAGATAAGCTTCTATAGCAGTCTCTTCTCTCTATTACCTCGGGCAAATAAGCAGACTCTCCTTGGACAGTATATTTTCATGAGGCCTATTATCTACTGACTCTTCGGTCCACTCACTCATCTCTTATGCTTGGGTAGATAAGGAAGGTGGGAAGTAGGGAGGCAGGAATTGGGTTAGAGGTTGTCAAAAGTTCACTTTTGCTGTCTTCTACTAAGTGCTGAGGGAGATAAGTGGCCAGTGTTTAGAGATTTTCTTTAGAGTAGAGGTTACTTAAATTCTGTTTCAAGGGGCTTTAATCAACAATTCTATGCAAAAAATTTATCCTCAACATTCTGCTGTGAATATAAAGAAGTACGTTTTATATTGCCTGGCATATGGCGAGCAATCAGCTGTTGGTTATCATTATCATTACTGGTTATCGCTGTTATTACTGACTCTTTGTCCTCTGTCCATGGAATTCTCCAGGCAAGAATACTGGAGTGGGTAGCCATTCCCTTCTCCAGGGGATCTTCCTGACCCAGGGACTGAACCCAGGTCTCCTGCCTTACAGGTAGATTCTCTACTGTCTCCGTCTGACCAACAGGGAATCCCATTAAAAAAGTAAATATCATATTTTAAAAGACTGTCCAGTAGTTTGTTTGTTTTTTAAATCAGCTTTTTACCTAGTAATTTAACAACTAGAATTTCATGTTGGCCAATACCCTAATTCTAGGAAATTGTTGGTTAATTTAGGTTCATGCTATAAAAAAGAGATGGAAGAAAATAGCATAAAGGAAGAAAAAATATGTTTTTCTATTGATGACTTATTCTTTTAAAGAAGTTTAAACCTGAATGACTTTCAAAATGATTTCATGAGGTTTTTGTGCTTTTTTTAACTTTCATGTTTCATTTTCTAAAAACAAAATAAAACATCATAGTAAAGATTAGGAGAGTTGAGCACTGGTCTTGACTCAGCCACTTTCAGCTCTCTGTCCCTTTGGTCTCCCCATTTAGCCTCACTGGGCCTCATTTTCCTCTATGGCAAAGGGACATAGCTGGACTAAGTGATATCCAGTGATTCTTTCAATTTTAAAATTTTATGGTCCTATAACATTCTTGATTTATTGAGCCACTGTTTCACCGATTCATTCAATAAACATTTACTGAGGCTCAACTTTGTGCCAAATTCTACTGCTTTCCTGCTCTCAAAATTACACAAGATAGTTAAAATGTCTTTAAAGTTTTCTGATGATGATACTTTTACAAAGAACTTTCCACAGCAACCCCTCTGTCTATCTGAGCTTCTAGAGCTAATTTTCCTCTTAGACTGTAAGGACTTAAAATTTAAGAAAAATAAAGCAACATTGAAAGTGTTCTGTTCACACTCTATCAGAAGCAAACTTTCTATTCTGATCACTTTTCTTCCTTGTCCAGAAACAAATACCTTCAACAGACTTTCTGGTTCAATATATGCTGGGGTGTTAAAAGAATGTGTTTGATGAAACTTTTTTTCCTCCCAAATTTAAGGCATTTTTTCATATATAAGTGAAATTCCTAGAATATAAAACATTTTAAGAGGATAACATTTTACCATAAGTTTATATGAATCAATTCAGGACCATGTATATTTCTCTAATTAATGTATGAAAGGATATATCAACAATGAATAGTGTTTTCCAATCAACAATGACTAATGCTTTCCAATGGATTAGTTTGGAATTAGGAATCCTGGGTTCAGTTTCCCCACTTGATGGGTTTGTGCTACATGACCATGGGCACATATGTAACTGAGTCAGAGCTGACCACAGTACAATGACTATCATGATGTTGCCATGCCACACCTTCAAATTTTTTAAAATAAGGATTGGTGAGATAATGATTTTAGCATCATGATTATTAATTATATACTGATTCTTCCATAATCTCCCCACACCCATCTATCATAGCTGTATTGAAAGCATCATAAATCAACACTGTCAAGCTCAGCATTTCTCAAACCTGGTTTCTCATCTGCTTTGAATACTATTTTCTCAAGTCTCCCAAGAATGGTACAAATCAGGTACCTTTCTAGAAACAGAGGAGAGAAGTTATTCTGTTCAATAGATTTCTTAGGTCTTTATTCCTTTCCCAATACCAGCAGAACTCTAGCTTAATGCAAATATACAGAATTTATCGGAAAGAATTCAGAAGTAGTTTACAGAATAGAAGGAATTGCTGAACCATGAAATCTTGGTAGGGAAGAAACATGGGGAAGAGCTAAGCTCCTCACAGGCTTTGGTATCCTATAAGGCTGTATCACTCATATAACTCAACAACAGTGAACCCCAGTCTCCAAGTAATTACATTTCAGTTTTTAATTCCCCAAAGGGGATGAAATTTGATTAGCCCAGCTTGCATTGGTCAGAAATATTTATTCCCAGTTCAGATTTTTATGATTGGAGTAGGGAAAATAGGCAGAATTATAAAACAAGGGGCATGTGTGGGAATAATTGTAAGAGAACAGTCTCATTGGTTAATATCTGACATTGTCAACAAGTCGGTAACTTGTTGGGATCTAATATTAAAAGAGCAAACTTCCTAGAATGTAGAAATTATTATAATTACCTTTTTAGTGCCATCTACAATATACATTTATGTCTTAGGCTCCAATTTTTAAAATTAGGACACTGGTTGGTTTGTGATTAACAATGAAACTTCATCAGAAATCTCAGTGAGTCACATAAATGTAAATTTTAGAACAGGAAAAAGGAGACCTATAAAGGTTATGAAATTTATCTCTGGCATCTATAGCTAGGCACAAATGAAGCAGGGATGAGAAGCTGAGTCTCTAGACCAGTTGATCCCAAACAGGGCTGCTCATCAGAATCACCTGGGAAACATTTTAAAAAATATTACACAGTACAGGGAATATAGCCAGTATTTTATAGTAACAATAAATGGAGTATAATCTTTAAACATTTGTGAATCACGATGCTGTATACCTGAAGCACATAATACTGTACAACAACCACACCTCACTAAAAAAATATAAGAAAAAGAAGCGTATTTCTAGCACCTACTCCCTTAAGTAATACTTTAATAAGATTTGGAGTAGTACTCCTGATACTTTATTATTATTATTTCTTACTTTCCACTTATTTCCAGTAACATATTAAGTTTGAAACTCAATGTTTTCTTGTAAATTACTGGGCTGTCCCTTCCCTTACTCTCCATTGAAAGAACCCATTTCCCAACAGTAAGCACAAAATGTAGAATAACATGGATGAAATATAAATGAAGTAATCAAAAAGCAGAGCACATTCTCACTTTTTAGCTTAGAAGTCATTTGACTGATGAGAGAACATTCTGGCCAGACTGAATAATACCACCTCTTAAATTGGTAGCTGTAATTCACAATGCATCTGCTCACTTCTTGCAGTGAGCATTCTCTGGTCTCAAGGATAAGACATATTTCCACATTCACAAGCTGTAATTTTACATACTTTTTTCACCTTTTCTACCTGTAGTGAGTAAACCAAATACCCTATTGAAACAAGTCTTTTCTTTCTAAAGATCACTGACCATGACAGTGATCTTTATGGCAAGAATACGTGGATATATTTTAGATACTATGCTTGAAAGAAGTTGCCTACCCCTCAGTTCCCCACACTACATGCCCTTTTCATGAACAATTAATAAAACCGTAAAAGTTAAAGAGATCTTCCAATTCAAAGTCTTTCGAAAATTTCTTCCTAGGTACTCAGGATTCACATCCTCTATATAGACTTTGTACTTGCAATGCACTCTTTTAATGTTTTTTTCTAGAAATGCTAATTGATCTAAATTGATTTCAAAAACGTTCACCACTCAAATTTGAAAAACACTGATTTACAAAACAACAATGAAGTATCTCACACCTGTCAGAATGGCCATTAACAAAACGTCTGCAGACAGTAAATGTTGGAGAGGGTGTTGAGAAAAGGGAACGTTACTGCCCTGTTAGTGGGAATGCAAATTGATACAGCACTATGGAGAACAGCATGGAAATTCCTTTAAAAACTAGGAATTAAACTACCAAATGACCCAGCAATCCCACTACTGACCATATATTCTGAGGAAACCATAACTGAAAAAGACACATGTACCCCAAGGCTTATTGCAGCACTGTTCACAATAGATAGGGTATGAAAACAACCTGGATGTCCACTGATAGATGAATTGGTAAAGAAGTTGTGATACATACACACAATGGAATATTACTCAGCTATAAAAAGGAACACATTTGAGTCAGTTCTAATGAGATAGATGAACCTAGAGCCTATTATACAGAGGATAAGTCAGAAAGAGAAAGACAAATACTGTATATTAATTCATATATATGGAATCTCAAAATATGGTACTGATAACCCTATTTTCAGGTCAGCAAAGGAGACGCCGACATAAAGGACAGACTTTGGAACACGGTGGGGGAAGGAGAGAGTGGGATGATTTGACAGAGTAGCATTGAAACATACATGTTACCACATGTAAAATAGATAGCATGGGAAATAGATGGGGAAACAGTGGAAACAGTGTCAGACTTTATTTTTTGGGGCTCCAAAATCACTGCAGATGGTGACTGCAGCCATGAAATTAAAAGACGCTTACTCCTTGGAAGGAAAGTTATGACCAACCTAGATAGCATATTCAAAAGCAGAGATATTACTTTGCCAACAAAGGTCCATCTAGTCAAGGCTATGGTTTTTCTTGTGGTCATGTATGGATGTGAGGGTTGGACTGTGAAGAAAGCTGAGAGCCGAAGAATTGATGCTTTTGAACTGTGGTATTGGAGAAGACTCTTGAGAGTCCCTTGGACTCACTGGAAAAGACCCTGATGCTGGGAGGACTGGAGGCAGGAGGAGAAGGGGACGACAGAGGATGAGATGGCTGGATGGCATCACCGACTCAATGGACATGAGTTTTGAGTTAACTCCGGGAGTTGGTGATGGACAGGGAGGCCTGGTGTGCTGTGACTCATGGGGTCGCAAGAAGTCAGACACTGCTGTGTGACTGAACTGAACTGAACTGAGGAATTCCCTGTATGATGCAGGGAACCCAAAGCCGATTCTCTGTGACAACCTAGAGGGGTGGGATGGGGAGAGAGGTGGGAGGGAGGTTCAAGAGGGAAGGGACATATGTATACCTACAGCTGATTCATGTTGATGTATGGCAGAAATCATCACAATGTTGTAAAGTAATTATCCTCCAATTAAAAACTAAATTAAATTAATCAAAGTAAAAAACACCGATTTAATTCAGCCTTTTCACTCTACAGATAAGAAAACCAAGGCCCAGAGAATTTAAGAGACTTGGCAGAAAGTATGTAGCTTGTGAATATCTCAGACCAGAATATGGATCTCTGATTGAATCCTGTGGCCTTTATACCAGATTCTGTTGCATTTCTAATGCTGTTTTAAATAGGTTTGAATGGAACATCTTCACAGTTTCAGAGGAAAGAAAATATTCATTTTGAAGAATATAGGGCAGTCTGGCTCTTTCAACATGACATTCAATCCTAACTTAATCTCTTTCTCAGATAACTAGTTTTCATAACTCAAAGACAACATGTAAAAGTTTAGCTTTATAGCTTTCAAGTTGTCACTTAAGAATACCAATATTTTTTCTCAGCTATAATCTCAAAGTGAAGTAAACATCTTGACTCTCTAACCATGTTTGCACTAATTATGTAAGCTTCTCAACATCAAAATTTTAATATTGCAGTTTATTTTGATTTATAGTAGTATAATGAAAGTAACTGACTTAAACGTTCAAATATTGCCACTTAAAAACAGACAGTGCATTTTATTTTAAATTGATAGTATTGCCCATAATGTGGGAAAAAAATCTGTATTGTTTTACAATAAAAATAAACATAAGTTGAATATATATAACTATATTGACAAGAATTGAATCAGTGACTCATTAGGTATATCAGACTGAGATTATTTGATGAAATGTTTAATGTTCACAGTGGTTTTCAACTTGGCATCACAACGAAACCATCTAAAGAGCCTTAGAAAATATTATTGCCTCAGTTCCAGACCCCCACCTCTATACCCTCATTTAATTAGTCCAGTGAATGTCCTGGGCATGGGCACTTTTAGAAGTTTCCCAAGTGATTCAAATGTATCAGCATGGAAGGGAATCGTGGGTTTAGAAAGATATGACCTACACGTTTAACGTCTAATAAGAGTTCCTTTATAAATGTACTAATTTAGTTATAATAATGTGACAAAATGTTGCAGCTCTTTAAGTTTAGATATGATCTGCCTGTGTATAGTATTGCTTTACATCTGCATTTTGCTTAAGTAATAAGTAATTTGCATACTTTATTTCACAAAAATGGCAACACAAGTGCATGTCCTCTCTTCCCTTCCATGTACATACATTATCAGACTGACCTTTGAAAGCATCTGATTTTAAATCACAGTTTTCTTTAAAAGGGCCAGTCTTTATGTAAAAGCACAAGCATGGATCTTCAACCCATTCAGATGCTGATATTATACATTTCCTTCCTGAAGGAAAAGCATCTAAGAAGCAATGAAGAGTCGTACTACCGATTCAGGCAATCACACTTGCCCAAACACATAGAAACTCCCAAGAGCTGAATTCAACTGTTTTCAGTTTTCTCTTAATAAAAAAATTTAGCATATCTTCGAAACCCTCATTATACAAATATATAACGTTTATGTATTTCTGGTAAAATTTAATGCCAAAGTTCAAAGAAGGCAAACATTCTGTCTTGAATGGTGCTCTTTATTTGCTGGTCAGAGTTAACACCCGAAGCTGATGAAATGTGTATGGGAGCTAAATATCTCACGGTGGACGCTAAAAACAAGGATGTTCTACTCTGAGGAGAGAGTCAGGGGAAGAAATGCTGGGATTAAAGTGGATAAAGAAAGAAAGCTGCAGCGCACAAGCTGGTCCTGAAACAGTTAGCAAGAGGAGCCCACACCCATCCATGAGCAACTCTCCTTGGCAGGCCTGTCTTTCTTTAACAGGTGATACCTCGTAACACCACAGGCTGAAATTTGAAGCATCTAAGGCTCCTCTTCCTTCTCCTAAGAGACAAAAGCACAAAACCTGATTTTTCTTCCTTTGCTGCTGTGCCATAATAAACAATCGGTCGGGATTTTAACCAAGTCAAATACTGACTAAAAGCCTCCTCACAAAATCCTTTTAATAAATCCCTGCTTGTGTTTTCTTTACGTGTATTTCAACTTGAAGACAAAGAGCTTTTCCCGCATTTCCCTCATTTGTTGCTTCTTGCTGGACTAATTAAAAAGCACACTCTTTGAATGCAGAAAGGAGATAAAATGGAAGAGTGGGCCAACGGTTCAATATAGAATGTCCGTGGCTCTGTCAGGCCTGTGAGTCTCTTCAACTGACACACACGCTTTATTCTTCTAGCTCCGATTTGAGGAAGACACAGAAGCAGCCCTTCAAGCCTTTCCTACTTCAGGTCAGGGTCCTTTTTATACTTGGCATACAACCTAGACACATCTGGATTCTGTTCAAAATGGAAAGTTTTATGCTTCCAAGCAGTTCAAGTGCACTCTGCGGTCCTTGTGTCCTGTGGGCTGCCCTAGCAGGTTTGAGGCACCTCTCGGGGCAAAGTGGTTTCAAAGCTTTGAGGTTTTCTTGGCGACTGGGAAGAATAATTTGACTTCACTTGGAATAAGATCATATTCAGCAGAAAAGATCTGCTGTGCTCAAGGTCACGGACCTTGGCTCTGTAGATATTCAGTTATTCAGCAGAATAACCACTCCACGCCTTCAAAGCACTTTAGGATGCTACTGCAGGTGTTGCCTGCAGAGACCTTCCTGACAGCTGATGAGTTCCTGCATCTGTCTGTCCCCTTCTTGATGCTGTCTGTTCTGCTCTCTAAAAACCACACTTCCTCTCTATACATAATAGGAGGCCTGTATATGTTTGCAATCATAAAGATTTTCAAAGAAATGTTTCCATGAATCAAGATCTGTATGTACATATATAAAGGACTAAATAAACTATTCAGGGGAAATAGATTTAGTTTTCTTAATTGCTGCATTTCAAAGTCTGAAATCTTAAGCCACATTTTAGAATGTGTTTGCAAAATAAATCATGGAAGTCTCAAGGAATTAATTAAATCATTACTTAAGGAAACATATTAAAGGCCTACTATGTGTGAAGCACTGTATTAATTGCTTTGAAGGAAACAATGTTATCTTATAAGATGTTTAAAATGCAAAGAGGATACAAGGCATATCAGAAGCCAGAAGCATGCAAAAGAAGAGGTTATTTCCAGTGTTGAGATACATTAAATAGAGAAGGCAAAACATGAATGACTTTTTGAAGGATGATACATTTGAAATGTAGGAACTTTGGGGAGCAGCACTTCTGGTGAGGGAATGAAAATGAGTGAATATTTAGAGGTGAGAAGTCAAACAATTAATGAAATTTGATTAGAACTAAGATGGCATGAAAAAGAATGGCAAATGAAGTCAGAAAATTCGGTTATGTATGAATTGTAAAAGGCTTTGATAAAGAAAAGAGATATTCCTGACATTTTTATCAGGAATATCCAGCTGAGACTAAATTATGAATTATTGATTGGCACAGACTCAGGGACAAGAGTGCACCTCATACTTTTGTTATGTTTTGTTATAAGTATTAACATTATAGTTTTGAACAATGCAGTCTATCTAAAGTGAAGGTGATAATTTCAATGTTAAAAATAAAGAGAGTTAAGCATTTGGAAAGTTACTCATGTTTAGCTTGAGAGAAAGGGGGAGACAGATGGATGGTCCGTCACTAGATATTTTTATTCTTATTTCCTATCAAATAGATAAGCATTTGTGAGGAAAGATACTTCATGTAAAAAGGGTTTACTTTGCACTATCTGCCAAAGAGGATGTTAGTCTAATGATTCAAAGAAGTAGAGCAATGATATATTCTATTGAACTGTGAGATATAATCTAGTAAGTTGCATTAAACACCATTAAAGCATATTATGGAGACTTTATATTCTTTAAAACTATTATATTGAACATATAGGAAGTAATAGTCCAAGATACTCTTTAAATAGGGTTTCCCAGGTGGCACTAGTGGTAAAGAACCCGCCTGTCAAGGCAGGATATGCAAGAGATGTGGGTTCGGTCCCTGGGTGGAGAAGATCTCTTGGAGGAGGAAATGGCAATCCACTCCAGCACTCTTGCCTGGAGAATCCCACAGACAGAGGAGCCTGGAGGGCTACAATCCATGGAGTCGCAAAGAGTCAGACATGACTGAAGTGACAGCATGCACACACACCTTCTTTAAATATCCTATGTGGATGCCAACTTTTCTGGTAGAATAAACTTAAATGCAGATGAATACAGTGCCTAAATGCATTTCCTTTTGACTCTGTTCCCAGTGATGTGGTTAAGAGCCCACACTTTAGAATCATAGTAGACAATCACCACTCCATCACTTATTAGCTTTGTGAATGGGGACAAGTTGTTTAAACATCATAATTCTCCAATTACTATTCAAAATGTGGGTAAAAGTAATATTCACCCAGTGGTTAATGAGTTGATGCTTGTAAAATTATTAGCACAGTGTCTGGCAACATATGTCATCCACTTTTCCTTGTATACAAGTTTCGTTTGTTTGTTCCTTAATCTTATAAAATCAGTCCCATCAGAGTTTTACTTCATGGCAAGCTGCTTTCATTTCTTGATTAAGAAAACATGCCCTACTTCTTAAATCAAAAAGACATTTTCCTCTAGTATTTCTATAGTATGTAACTCCTTTAGTGTTTATTTATAAGAATGATACATTAGTGAAACATAATTTTACTTTTTCCAAGTGTATAATCGGTTCTTTCAATACTATTAAATAAAATAGTCTTCCTCAGTTTTTAAACACCATATTATCATATACTAAACTCCATATATACTTAATCCATTTCTAGACCTCATTTGTCTCCACATACATGTTTATCTGTTTCTATGACAGAACCAGGTTGCTTTACTTACAGTCATTATATAGTATCTTTTAAGATCATGTTGGTAAACTACCCAAATTATCTTTCACACAAAAAAATTAGATATTTATGCTTGCATTAACTTTTAGAATCAACTTATCAAGTCCCCAATTCCTCTCCCAAAATTGAGATTATGAGTTAAAATGCCCTAAATCTGTCATTTAATTTATACCTTGAATCATCCAATTTAGGGACACACGGTTTGTTTTTCCACCTATTTGGGCCCTATTTTGTATTGTTCTCGAAAGATTTATTATCTTTTATGTAGATTTTACACAAAGCTAGTATTTTGTAGTGTTTGGATAAGCTTTTCATATTCCTAAAATCTTAAAACAGGTAAAAATCCTAATGATTTAAATATCTACATTAATTGATACATATGATGATTTGCGAAAAAATACAATTAACATTTTTGCCTTGCCTTTTTAGTCTTCTATTCTAATTTTGTTAAGTAACTGAATTGTTAAGAAAAACATTTACTCTTTTTATCACTCTTTCAAATATGAAAATGGCATTTATTTCACTAGATTTATATATGTATGTTTATAATTAGCAAGCTATAATACTTTAAAATTCTGTCTATGGAAAGGAGTAACTCCTACAAATTCCAGAGGAGACTATTAAAAAAATAACAAGGGCAACAAATAACAACAATTTAACTGGAAACAGACAACCGGCCCCCAGATGGCTAGTCCTCATGACCCTGCAGTCAGAAATTAAGGCCTAAACCATCTTGATGGATGGACATCAATTTTAGTCTCATAAACTTATGAGATGGAATAAAATTATCTTATACTAATTCACTAGAGGACATTCCTTCCTCTAAGTTCAACCTCTTCATTAGTCCATCCGCCAGGTTGAGGGAAAATAATTCTTTGATATTTACCTGCCAATAATAACCCTGAGGGACATAAAATTACATTGAAAGTGCAAATGGTCACCTTCCTCTTGCAATTTCATTACCAAGGTAAGAGAACGAAAATGCTGCAATTTAAGCCAATTTGGGATGCTGAAGAGCATCTACAGGTTTGTTAAATATACATTTTTATTTATAAAATGATAATCACATACATTTCTTAATTTTGGTGTTGAAAAATCATGTCAAATACAGGTATATTTCAAACGTGATCCCAAATAAACACTCAAAGCCACATCCCAGAAAGCAGTGTTTTTCTATAAGCTATATAGAAAAGTGTCTCTAATTTTCATTTCTAAGAAAAAATAAATAACACAAGAATTATTTCAAAAATAACAAGGCACTTCCTCCAGAATTAATAGCACTTGCATCTTTTTCTTTCCCTGGGCTTTATTTTTCTTCTATAGAACAATTATCACTACCTAAGTGATGAATTTATTCATATATTAATATCCGCATGCCCTACTAAAGTGGGAGCTTAGTGAGCGCAGGAGACTGGTTGTTGTTATCCTGATGGTTGTCTGCCACTGGATCTCAGGGCCTTGCACAGTGCCCAGAACCTCGGGGGCACTCAATAACCATGTGTTGGCTGAATTATTTATAATTACTTAATTTGCCATTTGCACATGAGCACAAGAATGAAACACCAACCAAATAAGCTATTTTAAAATGTAAATGACACTTTTCATCATTATCATCTATGACCCTTTTAATCTCTACTGTGCTTAAAATTAAAACTCAAATTTGATTACAGAGCTAAAGGAAAGCTGCTTGTTGAATATGAGATCAGGAATGATTTTTATTTACATGTCTATCTAAGGGGGAAAAGCAGGTACTAATCACACATTAAACAAATCATTCAATTATATTTGTTCAAAGTGCCACCAAGGAAGGAAAATTGAAATGTGCCCTGAAGGCACATACTTGACTGGCACTTACAAAGAGATTCCCTGGAAAGGAACACTCCAGTCACCAAGACCCAATGAAAGAGTAAGAATTAAGGCGGGTAGAAATGGCAAGGAATATTCTGGTTGTCTACAGAAATGTCTAGAAATTTCTGAAAAAAGAAGATGTTGCTTGTCAAATTCTAGAAACTGTTGAGAAGTGAAGATGTCTTAGAGAAGACTCAAGACAAAACAGGTGGGAGGCAGCTATTCTGATGACTGACTTTCTTCTCACACTGACATCAGCCACCTGGAGTCTTTGGAACATTCTTGAACTTTCCTGCAAACAGTAGCACTATGTCCCTGACAGATGCTGCATCAATGACAAGTCAAAGCAGGGGATACTCTAAAATTGGCAGATTTGTTTAGTCATGAGGGTGACTCCTGGCTGGTCAAAAAAGGCATTTTGTATTTAGAAAGTTTGAAATTCCCTAGATGGCTTTCCAATAAGCACACTGTGATATAAGAGATCAAACTGAGGAGAATCAGCTCTTTGGCTGCAGATCTGAGATCTTTCTAGGGGAGTACAAAAGGGAGTCAAACCTCATCCATCTATTTTCACACTAGTGACACAAACTAGGTTCAATAATTCAGCTATGAAAAATTCAGCTTTCTTATGATTCCTCAAATGTTGTATTTTTTTCTGACTCTATACTTCTATTTTCTTTCTTTCTGTGACCTGTTCTGTTAGGCGAAGCACACTGACTGAAACCACCCACCCTGGCTAGGCACTATAGTAACCATTTGCATAAGTTGTTTTACAACAGGTCCTGGTAAGGAACATGGAACTAATAAGCCACCACCAACCAGAAGAGCTCAGGAAAGGCTGAAGGGAGACACCCCATGTCTGACCACCTCCCAGAATTCTTCTCTCTGTCATCTGTCTTGGCTGAACAAGGCATGCACCACCAGGAAGGACTCTGAGTCAGAATGATTGGCTAAAGACAACCCAGAAATTAATCCCATCATCATAAAACCACATGGCAGAGCTGTTCTCCTGGGTTCCCTTACCCTAATGCTCTCCATCCGGGTGCCCTTTCCCAATAAAATCTCTTGCTTTGTCAGCACATGTGTCTCCTCAGACAATTCATTTCTGAGTGTTAGACAAGAGCCCAGTTTCAGGCCCTGGAAGGGGTTCCCCTTCCTGCAACAGTTCCACTAGCCACATATTTCCAGAATCACCAAGAATCACAAGAATGCCTCATTTGAGCCATCTCTCCTTTAACCTCTTTCATATTTTATACCCTTTGTTAAACTATTTTTCTTTCAGTTGCATATAATTCCTGAGGAGAAGAGGAGGAAGACAGAAGGAGGGAGGTAGGAAGGTAGAAAGACTATAGACATGAATACAGAGTATTTTTATCGAAAGAAAATTTCTAATGAGCATGTGAAAGACCAATGCAAGGTCAAGTATCACATTTTTTAAGAGAATATTATTAAATCTGGGAATCCTGTTTTAATATTACTCTATAGAATATCTATGCAATAGGAAGTCTTCTTAGCAACAATTACTTGCTAATAAACAAATCATATGTACCAAGCACATATCAATTATAAACACATTTGCTTAGGCCATTATCTGGAGATTGACTCAAAAAAGAGTTGAAACTTGTAGATAGTAACCTAATTTTCCAAAAATACAAATTATTTCATTTATTAGCCAGTTTTAAGAGCCTCATATGTCTTGTTCTAGGTATTCAGAATACACGTGTAAGGTATAATATTTTCAACATTGGTAGAACCAGTTCAGAAAAAATCCCTAGCCCACCAAAAGTAAAACAGGTAAAAAACATGTATAAACAATCCATGAAATTGAAAATTAATGATTAATAAATCTATGAAATATTATACAACTTTATAAACATTCAGTGAAATACATGGAAAGACAAAATAGAAATGGCTTTGTGTTTAGCTAATGATATGTAATACTCGTCAGGGGCTTCCCTGGTGGCTCAGTGGTAAAGATTCCAATTGCCAATGCAGGGGACACAGGTTCAATCCCTGGTTTGGGAAGATCCCCAGGAGTAAGAAATGGCAACCCAACCTGGTATTCTTGCTTGGCGAATCCTGTGGACAGATGAGCCTGGCAGGCTACAGTCCATGGGGTCACAAAGAGTTGGATACAAGTGAACAACAAAAGCAATAAAATCCTAACCGTGGAAATGCAAAGTGGTATAAATTGCAGGGATTGTAAATTGACAATTTATTTAAAGACTCGAAGAAAAGTTCTGCCCATATCCTGATAATTGTGCTCACAGATAACACATCTAAAGAAAAAAAGTTTGTATACTAGATATCCATTACAGACCTGAAAATCAAGAAAATTATTCAATTATTGGAAACTGTTAAATAATGGAAAAATGTTAGGATGGGATATTTTGCAACATTAAAAATCATGTTTTCACATTCTAATGATGGAGGAAGATACTCCACATAAAACTAAACAAAATAAAGCTAAAGACATACAAATTGTATTATAAATTGCATGATTATAATTATAATGTATATGTACATATAAATACATTTTTGAAAGAAAATATACTAGAATATTATCATTTCTGTGTTGTATAAAAATGTGAGTTTTTTTCTTTAAGTATATTTTGTCTTCCAAATTTTCTGTAATGAGCATTTTTTTATAAACAAGGAAAAGTTAATAATATTAAATGATTCATTTAGACTCATTTTGCCATGTGCATGAATTATTTTACATAAATAGCTCCCTTTTACAAGATAAGCCAAAGAGATCCCACACCATATTGGGTTCTGCAGTGACTCAATGGCCAACAATGACATAATACAAAACCTCCTACAGAAACCCTCCTCTTTTTCACACAACACTGCTTTTTTTTTTTTTTTTAAACAATGTTTAACAGTTGAAAATACTGAGAGGCTACAGATGAGATCATTACTGGAAAGTATCTTCTGATGAGCTTTTGTCAGGGAAAATCCCTTAGTAGGTTATCTGTTTTGGAAGCAAGTTTTTACCTAGGCTGACAAAATTTGCTCACATTAAACATATGTTTGTGAGCATCCTCCTCTATCAAATGGAATTCACTTCGCCTATCACAATGACCAAGATCATTTGTCTTGGACTTGTCCTCTGCGTGACCCTGATTTGGAGGGTAAGAGAGACGGCAAGATGGCAAATGCTCAGGGCCTTAAAGGATGGCACCTGAGCAACTACTTCTAAAATTCACCAGAAATACCAGAAAGATGACAGTTACCAGAAGATAACTCTTTTTTAGAACAATGAATTTTTGTTGACACCCTAGCACTCTTCCTGGCACATAATACCTTTTTCTCTGATTAGGGACTGATTTTACAGATGTGAATGAATTGTAGAGGTCATCACTGCCCTCGCTCTGTCCTTAAAATGTATAAAAATGAATTAGCTGTGGTCATCTACCTTCTCATTGTCTAATAGCCACATATGGTCTAAATCCAGTAAAACAAGGTAGACACTGGTAGCATTTATTTTAATTCTGCAGCTGTTCCTTCCTCCCAGTTTTCCCAGTTACAGTCAGAAATGCCCTTGTTCCTGAGGAATTTGAAGAACGGCCTTAATTGTGCAGTGCACCCAGGGTGTGTGGATGTGAAATACAGAATACACCATTGTCTCTAAGGGACTTGAGCATCTGCAGACTTTGGTATTCACAGGGGTCCTGGAATCAATTCTGCATGGGTACCAAAGGACAGCTGTAAATATCTACTGTGATAACTAACAAGATCGCTGTTTTTATTCAAGCTATTTTGTAAGGTAGTTACAGGGCTTCCCTGGTGACTCAGATGGTAAAGAATCTACCTGCTAATGCAGGAGACTCTGTTTCAATCCCTGGGTCGGGAAGATCCCCTGCAGAAGGACATGGGAACCCACTCCAGTGTACCTGCCTGGGAAATCTCATGGACAGAGGAGCCTGGTGGGGGTACAGTTCACAGGGTTGCAAAGAGGCAGACTCAGTTTAGTCACTAAATAACATGGTAGTTAGAAAAGTGGTTCTGATAAAAGAAAAGATCCCAAATGTGAAGCCTCTGCTCTTGCCATTGCTTTATATGCATATAAAGCATATATATAATGATAAAATATGATTTCAGTAAGAGCAAGCAGTGTACGGCTCCTGACGTTGTGTGATAACACAGCACACCATTTTTGTGCAGATGTCAACACAGTTTCCAAAGGATGATTCATTTTCCGGTTCTGTGCCCTCCTTCTCTGGATCCTCATAAGAACCTGCTCTGAAATTTAAGCATCAAATAAAAAGGCTTCCAAACAATTATGGTGACAGCAAACACACCGATAAACCTTTACGTGGCAGCCCAGTATTTTACCCTGTCTTTAATGTCAGGTTGCTTTTTTATTCCAGAGGTCAGGAAAACAAACACTCTGAGTTCATTATGTGCATGCCCAAACCAGCAGAAAAAGAGGCGCCTTTACAAATACCAGACAATGAAACCTAGGATTTTTCTTTGCGCCTCACTGTACTTTGGGTGATAAAACACTTGCTAATACAAGCTACTAAAACAAACCAACAAACGGAAACCAGTCTCTCATAGTCTATTTTAAAAACCCTTAACTGTGTTCTTAGCTAACTGCTGACTTTTGAAACAAAAATATCAGTCAAGAAGTCAAAGTTATCTTTGGCTCGACTTTAAAATTTTAAGATCCTAAATATTTGAAGACGAAAAAAAGTATAAAAGTAAGTACTGACAACTCATTTTAGCCAACACTTTGGAATTAATCTTAAGTGGTAGAAAAACCACGAAATAGGAACACATATTTCTATGGTTTCTGATAGTTAGTGAATTATATTTTAGTAAATTTTATTACCTGGCACTCAAAATACATCTTTTAACCACAGCTTCTTTCAATAACTGATAATAAAGCAATATCCATAATAATAACCCCTAACACTGTCATTTCTGGGAATTACATCATGGTAAGAAAAAAGGTAATTCTATTTTAAATAAAATAAGTAATCGTCTGTTATAATTCATTTGAAATGAGTGATCTGTGTGTTGTGCATGTGCATAGTAATTTTTTCCTGTAGAGAATTCCTTTTGACCACGTTGAAAAATTAAAGTTGATTCTTCCTTGGGAGCTTTTCTAAAGTAAAACTATCTCTATGAAAGTAAAGAGTGTGAACCTGCTGGCAAAACATATTCTCTTCCATTCCCCCTCCTTCCCTAATCTCACCCCCTTCAGTTTTTCCATTGCTCACAATGATAGGATTAGTACAGCTTGTACTGGGGCTCTGGAACTTAACAAATAAGGGCATTTTTCTGATTCTAATTAACTCCTATTAAAATATAAACCCTGCCTGACAGTCAACCCAAAGCTGCACTGAAACAGCAACAACAAGCCCTAATGGTCTATGCACGACAAACCCCATTTAAATGAGCAGATTATTGTAGGATAATTATGAGCTGCTCTGTGGCCACAGGACAGGTATTGTCGTCTGGAGTGATGGCAGGTTTTCCTGCAGACACCCGCAGGCCAGGCTATCAGCTGAATGGGGCTTCCCTGGTGGCATCAACTGAATGGCTTCCCTGATAAAAATCAGAGAGGCCACCATGAATTTTCTTTTAATTTTTCACGCATCTCACCTACAATTCATCATTCCCCTTCTACCTTAATATGTAGCTATCTTTGTTGTCCATATTTCTGGATTCACGGTCTTGTCTCATTACCTTTAAAAAATGTTTAATGGATTTTTTGAGGTTTAGTTTTTACATCATAAGTATACTCATTTTAAATGCACAATTTTATGAGCTTTGGTAAACTTTCAATGTTGTGCCATCACCACAGTCTGATTTTACATTTCCATTGCACCAAAAAGAAACCTTGTGCCCATTTGCAGTCATTCTCTCTGCCTACCCCAGGTCAAGCCAAGCAACCATTAATCTTTCTGTTGCCATGGATTTGCCTTTTCTGGACAGTTAATAAGGAATCATACAATGTGTGGCCTTTAAGTCTAACTGCTTGCATTTAGCATAATGTTTTTGAGATCCATCCATGTTGTGGCATATAGCAATATTGAAGACAACAGTATTCCTCTGAATGGATCTATTACATTTATTGTTATACATTTACCAGTCAACAGACATTTGAGTTTTTTTGTGTGGCCATGTTTTTATTTCTCATGGGTAGGTACCTGCTACTACTACTGCTAAGTCACTTCAGTCGTGTCTGACTCTGTGCAACCCCACAGACGGCAGCCCACCAGGATCCCACGTCCCTGGGATTCTCCAGGCAAGAACACTGGAGTGGGTTGCCATTTCCTTCTCCAATGCATGAAAGTGAAAAGTGAAAGTGAAGTCGCTCAGTCGTGTCCAACTCCTAGCCACCCCATAGACTGCAGCCTACCAGGCTCCTCCGTCCATGGGATTTTCCAGGCAAGAGTACTGGAGTCGGGTGCCATTGCCTTCTCCAGGGTAGGTAGATGGAGTGGAGTTATTGAGTCATATGTTAAATCTATATTTAAAATTTTAAGCAACTGTCAGTTTTCCAAAGTTTCACATTACCATCAGCAATGTGTGAGGATTCCATTTTCTCCTTATCTTTACCAATAATCATTATTATCTGTCTTTTTGATTATAGCCATCTCATTGGGTATATCTCATTGTGGCTTTAATTTGCACTTACCTGATGGTTTATGATTATGACCATCTCTCATTGGTGTCTGACTGCTCTTTTTCTTTTCTATTTTTAAATTCCTCTACTTTTATTTTTCTTTGAAGCTTTTATGACCTGTTTTTTCCTTTATATCCTTTTCCTCAGGTTGATTCCCACTCAAATTTAATTAAGTCCTATATCTAAATGCCTGCAGCTTATAGCTCATTCTCAATTTATTTATTTCTGTGAACTTGCTGAGGTCACATTTCTATTTGAAAAAGAGGCAGAGAAGCCAATTTTTAAAATTTCCACATAAATAGTACAGAGAAGTTCTAGTTTACCTTGATTTTCCATATAGACACTTAAAGTATTATTATACCACAATTTGAATTTTAAGTAAATATGTTGATCATATGATCAGACTGTCCTGCTCTACTATCGCCTCATGGATAGTATAAAGTCATTTGATTGGAAACACTTTCCGTTTAGAACCCAATGTCATCACTACCTTCCCCACCTGCCTCTTCTGTTTCCTTCGGATTTCTTTGTGACATAATGACTGCTGTCAAAGCACACAAGTAGCCGCACACAATCACCTCCTCCCTTTCTTCCCTTCTGGCTTTTTTCACCTTCCTATCTAAGCAGTAGCCAATAGGGTGACTCCACACAAAGGTTCAAATGATGCTTAAACAAAAATTACTATTCATTTCACACTATACAACCAAGTGAACCCGGAGAAACAGGAGAACAAAAGCAGAGAACAAAAGCACAAGAAAGGTCAAATTAATTCAAATTCTTTGCAACCTGGGAAAAACACATCAGACCTTGATGTAAAATAGGTTTGGAAAACTGGGATTGTCTGATGTGTGATGGCTTTGCCAGTTCAAGAAGAATATTTAATTGATTACGACTAAATTGTAAATTGGATTAGTTTTATTTGTATTTTTCTTTTGGAGAGTAGCAAACATTGAGAAGAGATACAGTTCTCTTTTTTTTCTTTATTTTTCTTTCATTTCCTTCTCTTTCAGAAGAAAATAATAACCGTTTTTCAAGCATTGATAAAGCATAAGAACTTCATCTGATGCATTTTTATTTGCCTTTCAAATCACTGTATCCATATAGCAAAACAATTGTTTCTGGAACCCAGATTTGTTCTAGCCTGCAACTTAGGGGGATGAATATATGCTTTTCTATCAGGACGTGTTTAGAGACATTCTGATAGATAGATCTGAACCAGTCCAGCCTGAAAAGGATGCAGTTCTTGTTTGGATGGAAAATTACATTTAAACTGAATTGAAAAATATTTGCTAATAGGTAAAAGCTTTGCTGGGGCTAGTATGACTTAGTTTAACAGCTACATCTTGGCATCTTGTTGGGAACAAAATACCTATGAATGAAGAACAGTTATTTTGGCTTTTGCTTTCATTTTTGTTTTAAGAGAGCAGGAGAAAGAAAGAGAACATAAGAGAACTAAGACTTTGGGACTTTGAAAGATAGGACATCATGATTCACCTACCCAGTACCTAAATACAGCTTGTATATATCATTTTACTTCGTAGTAGTATATTTTGACATTTCTTTTTGATATCCTATGTCTTATATAAGGAAAAATACTCAAGAACAGAAGAGAGGAGAAAGAGGAAAAAATAATTTTTAAACCAGCTATTATTTAAGGATAAACTGACATGTAACTGTGAAATTAAACTTGAACCATTTTTCAATCTAATTACTGATATAAGGAAATGGGAAAGTATTGCTCTCTTCTCTGGTGGTGCAAAGGTAAAGAACCTGCCTGCCAAACGCAGGAGATGCAAGAGACATGGGTTCGATCCCTGGGTCATGAATATCCCCTGGAGGAGGAAATGGCAACCTCCTCCAGGATTCTTGCCTGGAAAAGCCCATGGACAGAGGAGCCTGAAAGGCTACAGTCACGGGGGTTGCAAAGAGTTGGACAAGACAAAGTGTGCATGTGCGTGCGCGTGCGTGCGCGCGCGCACACACACACACACACACACACACACACACACACACACACACACACACACACACACACACACACTGACTTCTAGGCTTCGGAAAGCTTGGGTAAAATCATCACAGATCTATCAGTTCTACCATCAAAATAATTCCAGAAGCTAAACACATATCATTTTCACTGTTGCACCCTTGTCTGAGTCACCAGTGTCTCTCTTGGACTTCCGAAATAACCCTCAAACTGGTATCTCTGAGATTATTCTTCCCTCTTCCCCTCCCCCACAAGAAATCAAAATGATCCTTTGAAAACTTAAGGTTGTATCACCTCACTCTTTGGCTGAAATCCCATCTCTGAGAAACTAAGTAGACTTTTTGAATTAGAAGCAAAAGAGGTGTTAAATAAAAGGGTAAGTGGCACATATATTCTAAAGAGCTCAATCTGTACTAGAACAGGTGCAGCCAGAAGTCCTGAAAATGATCTGACACAGTCTCAAGCTAAGGAAAAAATTAAGTAAATGTTAAGAGAAATAGGAGTTTGTAAAGTTCTAGAGGTACCAATTTTCTCCACTATTTTTTTTTTTTGATCCATTTGAGGTACTGAGGCTTGTAATTGAGAAGTGAATTTAATTTATCATCTAAGTAAATATTTACTTTATTTATAAATGCATGATAAAACAAACTGAGTAGCCTATCCTGCCTCTCTTGGCTGCTCATAACTGACATGACCGGACTTCCCTGTGTTTATACACTAATCATTATTAACTAGTTGATGGAAAATCGACCCCACAGCCCCCAAACTGTTAGTCACTCAGTCATGTTCGACTCTTGCAACCCCATTGACTGTAGCCTGCCAGGCTCCTCTGTCCACTGGATTCTCCAGGCAAGAAAACTGGAGTGGGTTGCCATTTCTACAGTCCCCAGGTCCCCATCATTTCATCCAAGCTCAAGGGCTACTTGTGCAAAGTAATAATCTACAAAGACAAACAAAAATCTCAGCAAGAACATCATCTCACACTTGAAACAAAATATATTCATTTAAAATTAATTCATTAGTTTAAAATATAAGGCTATCCTGGAGCATTTTGTTCTTTTTTCTTTTTTGGAAAATAATAATCAAATAAGAGAAATTATCCATAACCATCAAGAAATGAACACTATTAGGCACTTCCCAGGCAGTCCAAGACGTCAAGACATTGAGCTTCCACTGCAAGGGATGTGGATTCAATTCTGGTGGGGAGCAAAGAGTCAACATGGGGACTTCCCTGAGTGGTTCAATGGCTAAGACTCCGAACTTCCTATGCAGGGGTGAACGGGTTCGAACCCTGATCAGGGAACTAGATCCCACGTGCCACAACTAAGAGTTCATATGCCACAACTACATATTCACACATGCCACTACGTAGATCAAAGATCCCAGCTGCCACAACTAGGACCCAGAGCAGCGAAAGAAATAAATAAATATTTTTTAAAAAAGAGCCTGCATGCCCTGCATCACAACCAAAAAGAAAGAAGAAATAAACAATATTAATACTGTATGTTAGTTTTGTATCTTGCTTTCCCCACTGAACATGATATGGGCATTTCCCTATTCCATTAAAAATTTCAGAAACAAAAACAACAACCCCCTCACAAACTTCCTGGCTTTCGGAATGAAAGTCAAAGTCCTCAGAATGCCATAACTACATAATCTGACCCCACTCTTACATCTGTGAGCTCATCTTCAGTGGCTTCCACTGTGTTCCAGCCATAACCACCAACCCACTGATTCTTTAACAAGCCAGGCAATTCCCAAGATTGCCACTTTTCACTGGTTCTTTCCTCTGTCTGGATTATACTTCCAGATATTCATATTGCTTGCCCCCTAACCTCCTACTCTTTGTTCCAGTCTCACCCACACTTGGTCTTACCTTGCCTTGTTTTTACTTTGCCTTATTTTTCTCCTTCAGACTTACACAATTCCTAATATAATATATAATCACTGAAGCTTAAATACTTGTTGCCTTGTCTCCCATAGTGGAATGTGATTTGGGGCGGGGATAGTTATTATTTTGTTTATTCGGTAGCTTCCCCAGGGCCCAGAGAGATGCCACACTTATGATAGGCAGTTCTTAAATGATTGGTGTTGCTCCTGGTGCTAGAAGGCAAATGTGGAACTGTAAAGCCTTTCCTTCTGGAGAAGTGGTGGGTGTCTCTGCTTCCTACTGCTGGGGCTCAGTCTGAACTGGAGGATAGACATAACGTAGAGTTCTACGTTCTGCCCTCAAAAAGAAAAAAAAACAAAAAGAATGGCTTAAAAAAAAAGAAAACAAAAAACACTTTTACACTTGAAATTCTCATCTTCCTTAAAGCACAAGGATAATCTGTTGACGCTTACAACAGCTCCAGGCTATTATTATCCCCAGTTGAGAGGGGAAGAGGCTGTAGAGTCTGTTGAAGCCCTCAGTGACAGAACCAGGACTAGTAAAGCATGTTATTGGATTTCCTCTCCTATACAGTCACAATGAACTGCAGCCACATCTCAGATGACAGTAAATTGGCAAGTAGACAGGAGTCTCCTTCTCCACCCTCAAAAGAGGCTTTTAGATTGTGTAATTAGCTTGTGAATAAAGATACAAGCATAACTACATTGCCCATTGTAATGTACTCAGCAAGTCTTAGTCTTTCACTTCTGTTATTTGTTGCCTTTGTATTGATTCAATGTGCAATTGCTTAGTCTGGATCTTCATTTTACTTAATTTTACCCTATAATAAAACCTACATTAGCATCCCAGGGTCCAGAAATCATTCACACCTTTGATTCAACCTCAAAATAGCCTTAGTTGAGGAAAGAGCAGGTGGGTATATCTTCACTTTAGAAGGAAGACTGACCTAATTTCTTGGTAATCTTCAAACCAGGACACAAACACAGATCTCTTAAGCATAAATGCAAAAGTCTTAACTTGCTAGAAATACATTCATTGTATTTATTTTTTTAGAGAGCACAAGTATGTAATAGGAAGAAAAATTATCTAAATTATTCTTATTGAAAATGTCTTCTAGGACGTCCTTGGTGGTCCAGCGGTTAAGAATCTGCCTGCCAATGTAGGTGGCTGGGGATTGCTCCCTGGTCCGGGAAAATCCCACATGCCACGGGGCAACTAAGCCTGTGGCCCACAAGCACTGAAGCCTGCACATTCTAGAGCCCTCACTCTGCAACAAAAGAAGCCACCGCAATGAGAAGCCTGCACACCACAGCTAGAGAATAGCCCCCACCCCACTCACTGCAAGTAGAACAAGTCCACATGCAGCAATGAAGACCTAGGATGGTCAAATTTTATTTTTAAAAATTTAATTTAATTTTAAAAAGAAAACATCTTCTAGAAATATAAATGCCACTTTTGCACTTCACTTGCATTTTCTGGTAATTATCCTGGCAGCATCCTTCACAAACATTGACTCTTTGAAAGTTCCTCCCTACTCATTTCCTTATTGTCTCTATAGCCTCATCACTCTTCTGTTTCTAAGCCTTTGCTGCTGCTCCCTTTCTGCCATGCTCCATGGCATTTTGCCCAATTCCAACATCACCTCTTCTTTAATCACACTAGTAAAAGTGCTTTCTTTATCCCCTCAATATCTATACACTGGCCAATTGTGAAACGTTTTCTTCCTTCTTTCAGAATTGTGGCTCAGTCAGTAAAGAATCTGCCTGCAATGTGGGAGAGCTGGGTTTGATCCCTCGTTTGGGAAGATATCCTGGAGGAGTGCATGGCAGCCCACTTCAGTAGAATTGGCTGGAGAATCCCCATGGACAGAAGAGCCTGGCGGGCTACAGTCCATGGAGTCACAAAGAGTTGGATACAACTGAGCAACTAAGCACACATACACACAAGCTTCTTGAGAGCAGGATGTATCATTTCATACTATTCAAATCACATCACAGCATAACTTGTAACAGTGCCTTTTACACTGGACAAGCAATAGATAATTGAAGAATGAGCCATAAGCTCAAAAGATAGCTTCAGGTGGATTAATAAGGGAAGGTAGTGGCAGGAAGCATCTGTTTGCCTCTCTTTAACACTCAGCTTCAGCACTCTTGACCCTTCCCAGACTTTCATCTCTCTTACCACTTATAGATCTGTACATACAGGATGGCATGAGATATGGCTCTGTGCTTCCATCAAGAAGGACAACTGCTAAATGCATCAATACCACATTGCTTCAAGATCCCATTGCACTGTAAATGGATATATAAACAATTGTTCTTTTGCAGTACATTTTTTGATGTAGTAAACTATTTCTTCCATTTTGCTGTACACTTACATTTACGCATTACAAAGGGCTTCCTTATGTTTAATATGCATAATTTCTCTTGCATGATTATTTGATAGGCCTATTACCTGATCCATTTATTTGAATGTAGAGGATAATAAATGTCCTTTAAAAAGAAAGTTATTTTTCATTCAAGAAGCTTAAAAATCTGTTTTGAGGAGGGAGTATATAGCATATTGACATATAGTTTGGGGATGAGTTTGATAAAATGAACTATTTAAAAATCATTTTGTGACAAATTATAGAAGATTTTGTAATTTTAAAAGGACTTAGAAGTCTTAAAATTTAAGAAGTAAACATACCTCTGTAAAAATAAAACTTATTTGGGGCTATATTTTTGAATATTAGAAATTATACATTCATATATATTTTTTCTTAAGAAATAGCAGTGGTTTATTCTTTAATTAAAATGAATTATGGCTTTCGTTCCTTTTTTTTTTTTTTTTTCTGAATCTACAACTTAAAAAATCTGTGACACATTTCACTCTCTGAAAGCCAGTCTGTGCCTTGACTAACATCTTACAATCAATTATAACCATCATTTACATTTGGTTTTGCTTTGATTTCATCCTAAATGAAGTTTCCATTTTAATAAGATTGGAGGTTTTGAGGATACAATGAGCCGATAAAATTTACTTTATATTAAAGAAAAGAATTGTTCCATCAGGACTGGAGTTTCTGTCTGATTTGTTCAATGATTTATCCCAGCACCTAGAATACAGCCTGGTATACAGGGTGTGCTCAACAAACATATCAGCTGAATGAGTGCCTCCTAATCCCTGTGCTTTACCCCCATGGGGAGGTAGATGGTCAGGAGATCCTAGGAGAGCTAGGCACTATGCTAAGCAATTCACATACACCATCTCTTTTAACTATCACAAATGCTTTTGTTGTAGGTACTATTATCCTTGTTTTACAGATGAAGAGTCAAGCATTTAGAAACTAAGGTGGTCATTCAAAGTAACAGAGCTAATCAACTACAAGTCAAGATTAAATCCTTAAAGTCTGTCTGACTGCAAATTCTGGCCTCTTAAAGTTGCCATGTTGCCTTTCTACACTCAAAAGCTTTACAACTAGAAGGAACTTCAAATGCTTCTCTATCCCCACCCACAGCATGTAACAATATTGAGACTGACCTGTTACTGGGTCATATCCTAGTATCACTAACCTGTTTGGGTTTAATTCCATCTGAGAAGAAGAGATTTCAGGCAAGAGTAACATGCAACCTGCAGTTAGAACAGGTGAGAGACTTGGAAATGTGAGCAGGACCTTGGCTACTGGTTTATGTCAATGTGGACACGTATGATGGCTGTTTCTGACTTGCATTTGAGGGTACTAGATACTAGAGCAAAACATCCCAGAACCTCAGAAAATCCATTCATCAACAGATAATATCTAAAAAAAAATGTATGTTGTTTCAGCTAGGTTCTATGCACTGGTTTGAGGGTTGGCTATATAAAGATACAAAATTAATTAAGTTGTGGGAATCTAACATATAGCATGGCGACTATAGATAATAATACAACCTTATATACTTGAAATTTGCTGACACAGTAGATCTTATCACATACACAAAAGATAACCATGTGAGGTAATGGATATGTTGATTAACTTGATCATGGTGATCATTTCACAATGGATGTATATGTTAAATCCAATCACTCTGTACACCTTAAGCATATACAATTTTATTCGTCAGGTATACCTCAATAAAGCTGAGAAATAAAAAAAAAAATTTGCATCACATAGCAAATTCCCACTGACTATCCATTTTACATATGGTAAAGTATGTTTCCAATCTACTCTCTCAGTTTGTTCCACCCTCTTTCCTGCACTGTGTCCACAAGGCTGTTCTCTTTTTGTCTCCTTTGCTGCCCTGGAAATAGTTCATCTTTCTAGTTCATCATAGTACCATCTTTCTAGATTCTATATACATGCTAGTGCTCACTTTTGCCAACATCTATGGTCAGGAAGCAACAGTTACAACTGGACACGGAACCACTGGTTCCAAATAGGAAAAGGAGTAAGTCAAGGCTGTATATTGTCACCCTGCTTATTTAACTTCTATGCAGAGTACATCATGAGAAACACTGGGCTGGAAGAAGCACAAGCTGGAATCAAGATTGCCAGGAGAAATATCAATAACCTCAGATATGCAGATGACACCACCCTGATGGCAGAAAGTTAAGAAGAACTAAAGAGCTTCTTGATGCAAGTGAAAGAGGAGAGTGAAAAAGTTGGCTTAAAACTCGACATTCAGAAAACTAAGATCATGGCATCCAGTCCTGTCACTTTATGGCAAATAGATGGGGAAACAGTAAAAACTTTATTTTTTTGAGCTCCAAGATCACTGCAGATGGAGATTGCAGCCATGAAATTAAAAGACGCTTACTCCTTGGAAGAAAAGTTATGACCAACCTAGACAGCATATTAAAAAGTAGAGATATTACTTTGTTAACAAAGGTCCATCTAGTCAAGGCTATGGTTTTTCCAGTGGTCATGTATGGATGTGAGAGTTGGACTGTGAAGAAAGCTGAGTGCTGAAGAATTGATGCTTTTGAACTGTGGTGTTGGAGAAGACTCTTGAGAGTCCCTTGGACTGCAAGGAGGTCCACCCAGTCCATACTAAAGGAGATCAGTCCTGGGTGTTCATTGGAAGGACTGATGTTGAAGCTGAAACTCCAATACTTTGGCCACCTGACGAGAAGAGCTGACTCATTTGAAAAGACCCTGATGCTGGGAAAGATTGAGGGTGGGAGGAGAAGGGGACAACAGAGGATGAGATGGTTGGATGGCATCACTGACTCAATGAACATGGGTTTGGGTGGACTCTGGGAGTTGGTGATGGACAAGGAGGCCTGGTGTGCTGCAGTTCATGGGGTCGCTAAGAGTCGGACATGACTGAGTGACTGAACTGAACTGAACTGATACTTTACTGATACTTTTACTATCCACATTTTCCACAATTAATAGGCCAACAAAGGTCCATATAGTCAAAGCTATGCTTTTGCCAGGAGTCACGTATGGATGTGAGAGTTGGACCACAAAGCCTGAGTGCAAAGAAATGATGCTTTGAACTGTGGTGTTGGATAAGACTCTGAGAGTCCCTTGGGCAGCAAGGAGGTCAAACCAGTCAGTCCTAAAGGAAATCAACCCTGAATATTCACTGGAAGGACTGACTAGTGCTGAAACTGAAGCTCCAATACTTTGGTCACCTGATTTAAAGAACCGACTCATTGGAAAATACCCTGATGCTGGGAAAGATTGAGGGCAAGAGGAGAAAGGGGCGACAGAGGATGAGATGGCTGGATGGCATCACTGATTCAAAAGACATGAATTTGAGCAAACTCAGGGAGATAGTGAAGGATAGGGAAGCCTGGTGTGCTGCAGTTCATGGGTTGCAAAGAGTCAGACACAACTTAGCGACTCAACAACAATAGGCAAATTGAGTCTTAGAGACACCAGGTGATGACTTAGATTCCCTCAGTAAACAGTGGAAACTCCATGCATTTCAGGCTTCTTTAACAATTTTATTCTAGCCCATCAGGGAAGAGGAGGTTCTTTCAGTAGAGGATTCACAGAAGAACTGACCATGAACTATATCTTTGATGCTATTTCTGATTTGTACTGTTGCCCAGATTGCCTTCTTATCCTAGCCTCAGTTTAACATGTACTACTTGAGTCTAAAACAAATTAGGTACATGGCTTTCTTTCTCCCTTTTCAGAAACTAGTTCCATAAATAAGGCTTTCCTCTATCACATTGCTCAACTATAGCTTATTCTTAATAGCCTCCACTTTTCCTTGCTAGTGGCTTAAAGGCTGCCAGTAATTACCCATCAGCTGTTTAGACACACAGCCCTAGAAGCTGAGTTGGAGTTCTATTTGTTACATTAGGAAAATTCTATGGTACAGTAACATGAATGACAGCACCAGTACGCATTCATAGGATGATTAGGTTATGCAGAGCAGGAGTTTCCCCCTCCTTCTGAAATTATTCTGCTTTTTCATGGCATTTAGAACCCAAACAGAATCATACCTTCTCCAAATGCACCATCTAAGGACCATCTCAGATACTTTTTCTATTAATTAAGAAAAGAACTGCTTGACATGCAAACACTAGAAGCTGCCTCTCCCCAGGCAGGCCTGTTATTATATTCATGAAGTGCTTCCTAAAGGCTTCTTAGACTTGCAGAGACTAGGAAAGGAATTGTTTGGTCTGTCCATCACTGCAATTCGCCTTAATTGTTATTTGTATTATTCCTCAAGGGCTTCACTCCCTACAGTTTTTGTGACAGTACTGATATTATAATGTAGGTAGCAACTATTTTCCAAGAGTCTGAGGGTGCCATGTATAAGGCCTATTACAATTCCTCCCAACAGGTGCTGAAATGCTACAAACTAAACAGAATGTCCTTACCACAGGTTGCATAAGTTAGGAAAGGATATCATCTGCAAAGAAGAGCTGCTGGTTCTATTTTGCCTTTATTGTTTTGAACACTACACCTGCCCTGCTTATTCAGGGTTAGATCTTTGCATGGGCAGAGTTAGTGACCACCTACACACAGTGTTCTGAGACACACAGAAATGATCATCCTGTTGCAAACATATCTCCATTCGGTACCTGATGTCCCATTTCCCTGTTTCTGCACTCTAGCCAGGAGAAGTATGAATGGTTAGAACATCAAGAAAATGGGGGAGCTGTCCATAGGGAATTCCTACAAAACGAGTCTCTTACTTCTCCAATTAATATAGTAGAAGGTTTGGGGGTAGTGGATTAAAAAAATAGATCTTTTTCAGTTTTGAAGCAGTGAAAATTTTGATCAAGGAAATTTCTATGTGGGAAAGTAAACTCCAACCTGTTTTTAGTTGATGTGCTAATATGATGACACCACCATGGAAGGTTTAGTTCTAGGAGTTTCCAATGTTAGAGAGGATCCAATTCCTGTAGAGACTGAAAAATCATTGATACTGGGTCCTTACCTCCTGTTGTTTTCACCCAAGTAGATGAGGGGTGACTTGTGAAAAACCTCATTTTTTAACAAACACCCAGGTGATTCTGACAGATCATTCTGGTCCAGGATCACTCCTTGATAAATGATGCTAAGGGATAATAAACCAAGATACTGGTGGTAGAGGCCAGAAGGAAAAGACAAGTCTTCTCTGCAGTGTTTTCCAGGCTAGCCTTGCTAACATGATCTTTGATTTAAACTGGTCACCCTATATTCTTGCTCACTGAAACACCATCCACACAGCATAATTTTTCACTTCTGCAAAATATTTTTCTGAGATAATCACCTGCTCCTTTATGACTTTCTGTTTGTTCTCTTATCTTTTAGATTTCTGTGTCTTGAGAGCATTTCTGGTTCTTTCAAGTAAATGAATCTTGGGTTCTCTTTTCTCCTTTTGAGAAATTAACTTTTTGTTTAATTTTTAGCTCAGCTCTCTCTACTGTTTTTAGAGGTACCCATCTCCTATCCATGATCTCTGGTAAGAAAATACCTATTCCAATTCTGAGCTTATTGGGAACTTTACAGTGAAGGGTGAGAGCTTAACATAAACAGTCAAGTCCAGATAAATAAAAATTGAAAGGAAACAAAGAAACGCATATTTTTTAACAATATCTTATATTAGAACTGCCTTCCTAATTTTCTCTTGCCTGGGCTAACTTTTAATGATTAGTTGCATTTCTTTACAGCATATGAAAACTGGTGCAGCAAAGGTGGTCTCACCCCATTCTGAGTTCCAAAAAATGTTAATCTGGAATTTTCAAATGTATATGCACAATTCACATATGTAAAACCCACAATAACAATCCATATATATCACAATATTCATTCTGTTGACTATTTCATTCTTATACTGGTATTTCTGTATCCAAAAATACAACTCTGTGTTTTAACATTTAAGAATATTGCTATTACTTTAACTTCTCTTATTTTGATTGGCTGCAGATATCTAGGGTGTCTCTCCCAATAGCTGAAATCCTGCTTGCTGAATCTATACATTTAAATGTCTCCATGGCATTGATTTGTGGGAGAAACCACCACTTAAAAGCTGAAAATATATCTTGTTCATTTATTTTATTAATTCTTCCTTTAATAAAAAATATTTAAGGATCTCCTCTTATGGGTCCAGGCGCTGTGTTTAGAGGATAGGGATACAATGGAGAATGAACAAACAGATTCGCTTAGAGCTTATAAACTATTATGGCAGAAAGATGACAGATACACAGTTACACAAAGCAATTATTTAAATAATTGCCAATGCTAAAGGAAACTTGAAATTCAATAAAAATATCATTTCCATTTTATATTTTCCAATCAGAATACATGTCTTCTCTCTTAAAAATAAAAATAATTTTATTTTATTTTTTTAATAATTTTAATACAAACTAAAGAACGGCATGCTTTCTCTTCAGAGAAACATGCATAAGCCATTGAGTTAAAAATATGTATCTCAAGTCTCTAGCTTAGAGATAAACTCTTGACAATTCAAAGCTTGAGATTCTATAATAAAGTGTGTGTGAAGAGGCTAGGTAGATAGCCACTGGGTTTAATTCTCTTCATTGGTGGTTAAAAACAAAACAAAACAAACAAACAAACAAAAACACGTTAATTTTGGCTCCAGAATTATCATTTGGAACCAGAGGCCAAGTATGTGATGCTTTTGGAAGATTGAACAAGAAAGTGCTTCTAGTTATTTGCTGCTTGCACAATGTCCTTCTCTGTCTGGGCATGGAGAAGCTAGCCACTGCATCTCAAACAGAACCTGTCTTGAGTTTAGAAACCGAATCACATTCCCTCGAAGCTGAGATAAAGCTTTAGGTTCAAGTAATAGGAAATGAGTTGATACTCTTAAAAAAAAAAAAAGACTGAAAATGTAGATATATTTCAGTCTTGTTTTGCAATAAAAATAGCCCTATTCTATCACTCTTTTTGCAGAACAATAATTCTTAATGAAAGACAAAGAGATGTTTATCTTTTAAATAGATGCTTATGTAATTTTTGATTCTTTCACATATAAGCTTTTTGAAAAGAAAAGAAAAAACAAATCATGTTAACCTTGGTGGCATCAAAAAAGTTATAAACTGAAAGCATAATAAACTTTGTTCTTTTAACATAATATGGTTGCTTTGATAGATCCTAGCTTACTAGCATCTCCACAGGCCACTTTCTTTTTTAGTATGCACAGATGAATAAAGAGATTAAACAATTTTTGTGACCTACAATAAGGTCAAACTTTAATTATTATGCTAATTTCATGTACTGGATTCATAGGTTTACTACTTCCCTGCTAGTTAATAAAACAGACTTGGAAACATTATCTGGGATATAAGGAGGGGGACCCTCCCATACCTTAAAATACTCTGTTTAAATAGATGTGAAGGTCAGTAGAAAGGATTTTTTATCTTATTATTGATTTCCAGTCTTCTAACTGATAAATCCCAATTAGAATCAATTTATTTAGTGCAGTTACATCTCAATTGTCTACATTATTCTAAGGAACCATTTTTTATGAAACTTTGGTACTAGTTAAATACTCTGTCAGATCAAATAAGTGATCTACTGGCAATCTCTTCAACTTTTCAATAGGCTAGAATGAATTAAAGAAGCAAAATGCTCACCACTTAAAGTCAGAAATGCAGCTGTTTTGCTCTCTTCAACTAATTCTGCAAAAGATTTTGAGTTCCATATTGGTAAAGTCACAATCTATAAAAACCCAGTATATAGGAAAGGGAGTTGATTTTACTATATTTTTAAAGCCTATATAATCAAAGTGAAAGTATTATTTACTCAGTTGTGTCCGACTCTTTGCAACCCCATGGACTGACTACAGCCTGTCAGGCTCCTCTGTCCATGAAATTCTCCAGGCAAGAATACTTGGTTATCAAGTATGGTTACAAAGAATGCCTAGGTTATCATTCCCTTCTCCAGGGAATCTTCCCAATCCAGAGAATGAATCCAGCCCTCCTGCATTGCAGGCAGATTCTTTACCATCTGAGTCATCAGGGAAGCCCTCCTGTATAATCAAACTCCTTTCTAATAATAGTTAAGGACTATATAAACTCAGAATCTTTTTGGTTGGATCACATAATTTAAAATCAGGACCCTAGCAGTATACCCACTGCAAAAGGATAAAGACCTGGATTCTATTTGTTGTTCTTCCCATATTAACTGAATGTCCTCTCTTTTAAAGATACAGTTGATGTTCAGCTAACTCTACATATTGAAGTGTATAATTTCACAAGTTTTGATATATGCAATATGCCTATGAAATTATCATTAGAGTTAAGGTAGTGACTGTACTCATAACCCTGTAAGTTTTCTTGTTACAAAGGTATAACCCCTTCTACTCATCCTCCAGACAACAGGCTTCTGTCACTATATATTACTTACATTTTCTAGAATTTAAAGCTATTGGGGTATTATTGTATATTGCTTTTTTGTTTCAAATCTAGCCTCTGTCACTGTGATGATTAACTTTATGTGTCAGCTTGACTGGCCTAAGGGATGCCTAGATAGCTGGTAAAATGTTACTTCTGGGTGTATCTGTGAGGGTATTTCCAGAGAGAATGTTATTTGAATCTGAAGACTGAGTAAAGAAGATCTGCCCTCACCAGGGTATGCAAGTGGGCATGAACCTTTGAGGCCTTCAAACAGAACAAAAAAGCAGAGGAAGGGTGAGTTTTTTTTCTCTTCTTGAACTAGTATATTTCTTCTCCCTCTGCCCTCAGACACTGGAGCCCCTGGTTCTCAGGCTCAGACTGAATTATACCACAAGTTTTCCCAGTTCTCTAACTTACAGATGGCAGATAGCGACATATCTTAGCCTCTATAATTGTGTCAGCCATTCCCATACTAAATCTTCTCATATATCTGTATCTGTGTGCGTGTGTGAGTCACTCAATCGTGTCTGACTCTATGCGACCCCAAGGGCTGTAGCCCACCTGGTTTTCTCTGTCCATGGGTTTCTCCAGGCAAGAATACTGGAGTGGATTGCCATGCCCTACTCCAATCTGTATTTATAACTATAGCCTATTGGTTCTTTTTCTCTGGCAACTACTAACTAATACAGTCACTTGAAATAATTATTTAGAGATTCATCCTAGTTTTTATGTGCATCAAAAGTCAATTTCTTTTTAACACTACTCAGCCATATAAAGAATGAAATAATACCATTTGCAGCAACATAGACACAACTAGAGATGATCATACCTAGTAAAGTAAGTCAGAAAGAGAAAGACAGGTACCATATGATATCACTTTTACGTGGAATCTAAAATATGTCACAGACCCATCTATGGAACAGATACAGAATCACAGACATAGAGAAGAGACTGGTAGCTGCCAAGGGGGAGGGCGTTGCTGGGGGGATGGAATGGAAGCCTGGGGTTAGTAGATGTAAGCTTTTATACATAGAATGGATAAACAACAAGGTCCTACTGTAAAGCACAGAGAACTATATTCAATATCCTATGATAGGAAATTTCCTGGTGACACAATCGATAGGAGTTGCCTATCAATGCAGGGAACATAGGTTCAATCCCTGGTCCAGGAAGATTTCACAAGCCCTGGAACAACGAAGTCCATAGGCCATAACTCCTGAGCCTGCAGTGCTCTAGGGTCCACAAACCACAACTATTGAGTCCACATATTTCAACTACTGAAGCCTGCATGCCTGTAGCTTATGCTCCACAACAAGTTAAGCCATTACAAGAAGCCCAGGCACCACAAGAAAGGGCAGCCTCCACTATTTACAATTAAAGAGAGCCTGCACAAAGCAGTAAAGACCCAGCACAGCCACAAAAGGATATATATCTATACATATATCCTATGATAAACCATCTGGAGGAGGAAATGGCAACCCACTTCAGTATTCTTGCCTGAAGAATCCCATGGACAAGAGAGCTTTGCAGGCTACAGTCCATGGGATTGCCAAGAGTCAGACACAACTTAACAACTACACACACAGATGATAAACCATAATGGAAAATACTATTTAAAAAGTATATATATATACATGAATCACTTTACTGTACAGCAAAAATTAACATTATAAATCAACTATATTTCAATTAAGAAAAGTCAATTCCTTTTCATTGCTTAATACTATTTCATTATATGGCTATATCCCAATTTGTTTATCCATCCACCATGGATAGATATTTTGGCTGTTTCTAGTTTTTGTCTCTTACAATTAAAGTGGTTATGAACATTCAATTACAAGCCATTACACTAAAGTAAGCTTTCATTTCTCTTGAAAAAATGCTGGGGAGTGGAGAGGCTGAATTATACGTTATGTATATGTTAACTTCTTAAAAATCTGCCAAAGTATTTTCTCAAATGGTTGCACCATTTTGCATTCTCATCAACAGTGTTGTGAGAGTTCCAGTTCTTCTATGAGCTTGCCAACACTTGGCAGTGGCATGATAATATATGCCTTATCTGCTTCATTGGAATAATTGATTGTGTTGGGGTTATTTACAAGATGGATATTTTATTTTGAAATTATGTTTACATGTTAGAAACAAGTTTCCTTTGTTATCTGAAAGTAGATCATTCCTATGAAAACTCAACAAAGTAGAAATGGTATCAGTTGAAGAAGTTATCACCTACAACACAGCTGGCTCATAGATGCATAGAATAAGAAGACATATATCACATAGATCCTCACAGACACAGTACAAAACTATAGCATCTAGATGCTGAGATGCTTGGTATAGTTTCCAGGAAGGAGCTTGCCCGGTGCCATTCTCCCTGCCCAGATATCCTTGCCTCTGTATCAGTTCACTGCAAAACAAATGCTGAATGTTATTTTCACTTCTTACCTTTTCTTCTAAAAGTGAAAATCCTTTTCAGATTTTTTTTTTCAGGTAGCAAAAGCATGTACTATTGTAGGTCTTTCCTATAAATAAGATACTATAAAGCAAACCTTCAAAAACTAGGGGATACCTGCACTTTTTTTTTCTCCTCTTTGCATTACTCTTGAATAAATCTTATTTTCCAATCAGAAAAACAGGTGCCATAGGGAACCTTGAGCTGATTAGAGCTAAAATCATTCATTTGGAAAGACAAAAAGGTAAAGCACATTATTAATCTCCCAAACATTAAGCTAAAAATAAAAGGCTATAAGTGATAGAAATAAATAGCACATTCATAGATTAAAAAATAAAAGGCTAGGTCATTCAGAATAGATTTTTCAGCCTAAAGAATAATCAGAACTGCTTCAAGTATCAATGGTAGTAGTGGCTGTGCGATTTTAGACCTACTGCGCCAGCACCCTAGGCCAAAAATGAAAACAGTATCCAAGTTTCACAGCATAAGACAATGATTTGATTTATTTATATATTTATCTTCTGTGTGTGTGAAGAGCATTTAATAGACTTATAGATTGTAGGTTTAGAAAGGATGTGAGTGGCATGGTGAGGGTCTATGAAAAAGAAGGCTCCGTCGCTAGTATAAAATGGCATCATTTTCTTTTTAAATAGCTAAAAAAAATTGTTTAACTTTCACGTGATTTCGCTTGTTTAATATTCTTTCATTCTCCAAAAGCAAATGGGATTTTAAAAAATTATTTATTTATTTTTAATTGGAGGATAACTGCTTTACAATATTGTGTAGGTTTCATGAATCAGCCCTAGGTATATGCATCCCCTCCCTCTTGAACCTCTGTCCCACGTCCCACCCCATCCCACCCCTCTAGGCTGTCGCAGAGCACCAGTTTGAGCTCCCTGCATCATACAGCAAATTTCCACTGGCTATCTAATTTTACTTATGGTAATGTATATGTTTCAGCAATTGGAATAGTTTAACCAATTATAAATTTGTGCTTTATTCCAAAGACTAAAAATATATATGTGTATATATTTTATACACATACACACACATATATATATGTATCTGAAACACAGAGAAATCCAGAAAAAATTAAGACAAGTTATCTCTTTTTGGCTATTTAACTCTGTCAGGTAAACAGCGCTTTTCTTTATCTGATGACCCATCTTAATTGCATGTTCTTAACGTAGTTTCCTATTCACCAGGGACAATTTCATAATTTTCATCTTCAGGGAAGTAAAATAACAGCATTCTCTTCTATTAACATCTAGTAGAATGTTACAAATAGCACTGGGTGAATGAAGGGCTTCAAATTTTTAGATGGACATAATATTGGTTATACACATTCACAGAAGAAGAAAGATATTTTTAGTTTTTTTCAGTGTTTCAACTGCCACAAAATAAACTGCATTTTATAAGCACTGATATATTCATAGGGCTAGTGGCTATCTTGCTAATTTGTAAGAATGAGGATAGAATGTCATATAAACAGGATAACCAAGAGAAATACACTGAGGTACTTCTAAGCTCTGAATTCCCCCCTCATATTCATTTTGCATTACTCAGCTCATATTTTAATATCTCTGAGAATCTTTCCTTGTCACGTCTGGCTATAACATTATTTTCCTTCTTTAAACCACTGTATTCTTTCTAATCTTCTTCATGATTATGTCTCGGTGTCATCCCTGGATGTTGTTCAGCTGCTAAGTTGTGTCTGACTCTTTTGCAACTCCATAGACTGTAGACCACCAGGGTTCTCTGTCCATGAGATTTCCCAGGCAAGAATACTAGAGTGGGTGGCCATATCCTTCTCCAGGGTATCTTCCTGACATAAGGATCAAACCTGCATCTCCTGCATTGGCAGCTGTATTCATTACCACTGAGTCACCAGCGAGATGCCCCGGTGTCATCACAAACTACCCTCATATTCCTAGCTATTATTGCATCTCTGCATATCTTTCCCATTCTGTTCTTTTCCCCTATTTCTTTGCATTGATCGCTGAAGAAGGCTTTCTTATCTCATCTTGCTATTCTTTGGAACTCTGCCGATGCTTATATCTTTCCTTTTCTCATTTGTTTTTCGCCTCTCTTCTTTTCACAGCTATTTGTAAGGCCTCCCCAGACAGCCATTTTGCTTTTTTGCATTTCTTTTCCATGGGGATGGTCTGGATCCCTGTCTCCTGTACAATGTCCGAACCTCATTCCATAGTTCATCAGGCACTCTATCTATCAGATCTAGGCCCTTAAATCTATTTCTCACTTCCACTGTATAATCATAAGGGATTTGATTTAGGTCATACCTGAATGGTCTAGTGGTTTTCCCTACTTTCTTCAATTTGAGTCTGAATTTGGTAATAAGTAGTTCATGATCTGAGCCACAGTCAGCTCCTGGTCTTGTTTATGCTGACTGTATAGAGCTTCTCCATCTTTGGCTGCAGAGAATATAATCAATCTGATTTCGGTGTTGACCATCTGGTGATATCCATGTGCAGAGTCTTCTCTTGTGTTGTTAGAAGAGGGTGTTTGCTATGACCAGTGCATTTTCTTGGCAAAACTCTATTAGTCTTTGCCCTGCTTCATTCCGCATTCCAAGGCCAAATTTGCCTGCTACTCCAGGTGTTTGTTGACTTCTTACTTTTGCATTCCAGTCCCCTATAATGAAAAGGACACCTTTTTTGGGTGTTAGTTCTAAAAGGTCTTGTAGGTGTTCATAGAACTGTTCAACTTCAGCTTCTTCAGCATTACTGGTTGGGACATAGACTTGGATTACTGTGATATTGAATGGTTTGCCTTGGAGATGAACAGAGATCATTCTTTTGTTTTTGAGATTGCATCCAAGTACTGCATTTTGGATTCTTTTGTTGACCATGATGGATACTCCATTTCTTCTGAGGGATTCCTGCCCACAGTTGTAGATATAATGGTCATCTGAGTTAAATTCACCCATTATCTGTACAACTACATTAAACGTTCCCAGAGTTTTGAAATCATACTCCAAAATTAGTTATGTCCCATTCACAATGTTTACTATTATTTTTGTCATTATTTATACAAAATTTTTCAGAAAAAACATAGTTTTCAGAATATTTTTACATTTTATATAGTCTCTGGTATTAAAAAATGCCTTGAACCAAGTAAGAATGCACGAATGCAAGAATCTAATGACAGTTTATCCTTGAGTAGTAAGATACCTTTTAGGAAAAAAAGGGAACTGCAAAGAATTCTGGATGGAATTTTAGTCCTGTTAGTTAACACATCTAACACCTTTCAATTATCTTCTTTTTCAACTGAGAGCTCTCTTTACTGTTATCTGGGGTCATGTTTGATTTGTCAATTCAGTGTCTTGTTGGTGTTTTCATTGAGGACCCTCTGTAAGCTACGTAGGGCAAAAAAATAGAGAAATAAAGTGTTTGTCTCAAGCACTCCCTTGCTTAAATAGTGCTCTTTTGTTTTGAGCTTCAGTGGATGACTCACAAGTGAAAAATAGAATCAATGTGTGGACAATTTTTCTTAACAATCTTTAGGGCTTCCCTGGTGGCTCAGATGGTTAAGAATTTGCCTACAGTACAGGAGACCCAGGTTTGAAACCTGAGCTGGGAAGATCCACGGAGAACGGAATGGCTACCCACTCCAGTATTCTTGCCTGGAGAACTCCATGGACAGAGGAGCCAGGCGGGTTATAGTCAATGGGGTCGCAAAGAGCTGAACATGACTGAGCAATTAACACTTTCACTTTCACCTACAATCTACACTTATTGAAGCATTATTGTAGGACATCCTCAATTCAAATACTGGTATCTCTCACAATTAATACAAGAGGAGTAATTGCATAGCATGCATCAGGGAGGAGGAAATACTGCCTACAGGATTTGAGAAGACATATTGCCTTGCAATCACCCTACGCAATTAATTGGTGCAGTGAGCCAGGCTGCACTGAAAACTGGACAGTGGTGCTGTGATATCAATAACTCTGTCCTGGAGTAGCTGGGTAAATGAGGGGCAAACAACTTCCTATTTATTTCAATGTGCCATTCAAACATCATCATTTTCTTGGGCATCCTGATGTGAAAAAGGTTGGAAAGCATAGAGAGCACTGATAGTTCAGGGATCTATCATCATCCTGGCCACAGGACATGATTATCATTGGTTTCATGCTTTAGAATTCTATCAGCATGAAATAGAAATTTCTGGAGGGAGTTTCATAATGAAGAGTTTTCTTTGCGGTGAGAGAAAGGAAGGAGGAGGTAAACAGGAGAAAGATCAAATAAAAAAAATATTTGGGTCTTGTGGAATGACTCACATGCTGATGTTCTCATCCACACATTAAAATAAAATTGGTTCCATGTGGATCCCAGCAGCTATTGCTGGAAAGGCAAACACAGAAAAAGAAGGGACGATTCCTATGCTGGGAATGCTGACTCTTGTTGAGAGGCTATGATAGATTCAAACATAAGGGTGCCACTGCATGCAGGAAGTGCAAGTGAAGATTTTTTAGAGTAGAAATAGAGATTGCTGTGGACTGTGATGGTTTGGGGATGCAAGAGGTCCAGGTGACAGATGTAATAGGGTGTGTGGGAACAGAGGAGAAAGGAAGTTAAGCAGGAAAGTGGGAAGGAGGGAGTGGTGGCCATTAGGAAAGAGAGATCAGTTCAGTTCAGTTCAGATGCTCAGTTCTGTCCGCCTCTGCAGTCCCATGGACTGTAGCATACCAGGCTTCCCTGTCCATCAGCAACTCCCAAAGCTTGATCAAACACGTGTCCATCGAATCGGTGATGCCATCCAACTGTCTCATCCTCTGTCATCCCCTTCTTCTCCTGCCTTCAATCTTTCCCAGCATCAGGGTCTTTTCCAATGAGTCAGTTCTTTGCATCAGGTGGCCAAAGTATTGGAGTTTCAGCTTCAGCATCAGTTCTTCCAATGAATATTCAGTACTGATTTCCTTTCGGATTGATTGGTTTGCTCTCTTGCAAACTCTCAAGTAGGGTCCAGCTAATCTGGAAAAGGGCTCACCCAGAGAAATAGTGAGAAATATGTGTTGGTGAGCTGTTAGCTCCTAAAAGACAGGCTTAATCTTACTCCCTTTGTACTCCAGTGACAGCCATGGGATTTGGAACACAGCAGAGTGTAGATGTTTATTAAATGAAGTAGTGACAAGACATTTTAATTTTTTTTGCAAGATTAGGGAGATTAAGCTTTATCTTATTAAGGCTGTGAAAAATCCCTGAAAGATTTCAGATAAAATTTATTTTCTGAAATCATCATCTACGGTTTTTCCTGTGGTCTTGTATGGATGTGAGAGTTGGACTATGAAGAAGGCTGAGCACGGAAGAATTGATGCTTTTGAACTGTGGTGTTGGAGAAGACCCCTGAGAGTCCCTTGGACTGCAAGGAGATCCAACCAGTCCATTCTGAAGATCAGCCCTGGGATTTCTTTGGAAGAAATGATGCTAAAGCTGAAACTCCAGTATTTTGGCCACCTCATGCGAAGAGTTGACTCATTGGAGAAGACTCTGATGCTGGGAGGGATTGGGGGCAGGAGGAGAAGGGGACGACAGAGGATGAGATGGCTGGATGGCATCACTGACTCAATGGACGTGAGTCTGAGTGAACTCCGGGAGTTGGTGATGGACAGGGAGGTCTGGCATGCTGCAGTTCATGGGGTCGCAAAGAGTCTGACATGACTGAACGACTGATCTGAACTGAATTGAACTGAACTGAATAGAAACAAAGAGTGATATCAATAATTTTAAAAAAAAAACTAAATTATCGTTTCATAGGATATTTTAAACTTGATAGGATTTGTCCACCATCATCATTCATTGCCCTCACTTGGAGATATAATGTAACTGTTAAATAATCATTTAATTGGGGTGAAGACTTTTGACAATAAATCTATAGCAAGTTTCATGATAGTTATTTTGGATAATAATGCCACTTGATTTAACTACTATATAACAATGCACTTCTTCTGATATGTTTTTAAAATTTCCATTCCCTATCCATCATCAAATTTATCAGCATGGTTTTCCAGTGTAGACTCAATGTAAATTAATAGAGGAACCTCAGTTTATAAACAGAGAAACAAACGCAAATAGTGATTTCACAGAAAAGCATACTGGCTGCTGGTAGTTACTCAAATACACTAAATTAACCAGACCTCAGTTTATAACTTTTTACAAAAGGGCTGTTGCTACCACAATTCTCAAGGCTGTTTCAAAGGGACTTCCCTGGTGGCTCAGACGGTGGTAAAGTGTCTATTTACAATGCGGGAGACCCAGGTTCGATCCCTGGGTTGGGAAGATCCCCTGGAGAAGGAAATGGCAATCCACTCCAGGACTATGCCTGGAAAATCTCATGGACAAGAGAAGCCTGGTAGACTATAGCCCATGCAACACATAATCTTGTTCTACTTAAATTAAAATTTTAAGAATAATTTTATACATATATAGTCAGCATTTCCTTACTGAATTCAACTATTATTTTTTTAATTTATCGAGGCAAAACTGTAATTTTAACAAGAGCATTGCAACATAAATTAAAGAATAAATACAGGAATTTTATGTCTATTCAATAGGAATTCCCTGGTGGCTCAGACTATAAAGCGTCTGTCTACAATGCGGGAGACCCAGGTTCGATCCACGGATCAGGAAGACCCACTGGAGAAGGAAATGGCAATCCACTCCAGTACTATTGCCTGGAAAATCCCATGGACAGAGGAGCCCGGTAGGCTACAGTCCATGGGGTCACAGAGTCGGACATGACTGAGTGACTTCACTTACTTACACTTATGACTATTCAACTCCTAAATGTTGGCTCAAGATGAGAAAACACCAGGCATGTTCTATAAATTTTCTATAAAATCATGTAAGAAGGTGTTCATGTTTGAATATTAACTAATTATTCCTTTATCATTAAAAAAAGACAATTAAATTTTTAAAAGTGCTTTTCCAAATTTTTAATGCTCTCTCTCTATATATTTCCATTATATTAATATATTTTAATGATATGGGTATGGACTTTTGTTTTTACTATAAGGTAGAAAACAATATAAAAATAATGATTTTTTAAAAAAATTTGGAAATAATTTTAGACTTACAGAAAAACTGCAAAGATAATACAGAGAAGGATCATATTCTCTTCACTCTACTTAACATTAATATCTTATACTATCATAGGACTGTTAGCAAATAAAATAACATTTGCTCAGTATGTTTAATCAAATTACACACTTTATAGGATTCTACCAGTTTTTCCATTAATATCTTTATTTTGTCCCAGAACCCAATCCAGTCTCCCACCTTGTTATGTTTCCTAGTCCCCTTAGGTGGACCAAGGACCCTGATTTGTGAAAAGTACTGATCACTTAATTTGTAGATCATTCTTCAAGTTGGATTTGCCTGATGTCTTCTCATGATCAGACTGAAGTTATTAATTTTATCAATAATATTTCAGAAGTGATATGCCCTTCTCAGTGTATTATAATTTACCTGCTTTAACAGTATATTTTTTCATAATTCAAAATGTATAACTGAAACATATCTAAAAAGACCTGATTGCTAAAACTCTTAGATTTATTTTCTTTCTTTTTAAAAATTTTTCCTGACAATGCAAACAAATCTTGGGGAATTTCTCGCGAGCATAAAATTTTTTAAGTTGCTATAGAAACTAAGTAATGATAGAAAAAATACTTTATATTCTGCATATTGTATAAGAAAACAATACATTCCTTCAGTTTTTAATCTATTTGGCTACTTGCACAGAAAACATTTCACTTCTTTTACCATTTTATAACTAAAATTTAGATTTTCTGGCTGCTGAAAACAGTAAAATGATATCAGTTCAGTCACTCAGTCATGTCCGACTCTTTGTGACCCCAGGGACTGCAGCATGCCAGGCCTCCCTGTCCATCACCAACCCCTGGAGCTTACTCAAACTCATGTCCATTGAGTTGGTGACGCCATCCAACCATCTCATCCTCTGTCGTTTCCTTCTCCTCCTGCCCTCAATCTTTCACAGCATCAGGGTCTTTTCCAATAAGTCAGCTCTTCGCATCAGGTACCCAAAGTATTGGAGTTTCAGCTTCACCATCAGTCCTTCCAATGAACACCCAAGACTGATCTCCTTTAGGATGGACTGGTTGGATCTCCTTGCAGTCCAAGGGACTCTCAAGAGTCTTCAATACCACAGTTCAAAAGCATCAATTCTTCAGCACTCAGTTTTCTTCACAGTCCAACTCTCACATCCATACATGACCACTGGAGAAACCATAGCTTTGACTAGATGGATCTTTGTTGGCAAAGTAATGTCTCTACTTTTGAATATGCTATCTAGGTTGGTCATAACTTTCCTTCCAAGGAGTAAAAGTCTTTTAATTTCATGGCTGCTGTCAACATCTGCAGTGATTTTGGAGACAAAAAATAAGGTCTGCCACTGTTTCCACTGTTTCTCCATCTATTTGCTATGAACTGATGGGACCAGATGCCATGAGCTTAGTTTTCTGAATGTCGAGTTTTAAGCCAACTTTTTCACTCTCCTCTTTCACTTTCATCAATACGTGCTTTAGTTCTTCGCTTTCTGCCATAAGGGTGGTGTCATCTGCATATCTGAGGTTATTGATATTTCTCCCGGCAATCTTGATTTCAGGTTCATCCAGCCCAGGGTTTCTCATGATGTATTCTGCATATAAGTTAAATAATCAGGGTGACAATATACAGCCTTGATGTACACATTTCCATATTTGGAACCAGTCTGTTTTTCCATTTCCAGTTCTAACTGTTGCTTCTTGACCTGTATATAGATTTCTTAGGAGGTAGGAAAGGAGGTCTGGTATTCTTATCTCTTATGAATTTTCAACTGTTTGTTGTGATATAATTACCTTATATTCTTCTTGATTTATGTTATATAATCAATCTTATTATTTTCAAATTATTTCTTTCTCCTGATAATATTCATTACAGCAAATTTATTAAGTATTCACAATGCCTTAAAGTCACATAAACCATATTTTGCTTATTGCATGCACATCTTGTAACTAAATATAAGTTATCAACAGTAAGACCCTGGAGTGTAATTTGTTATAGAAGAAAGCATGCTGGCCTTGGGGAAAAACTTTTGTATTCCAATATGATGTTACAATTTAATTACAAAAACAAAGAATGAATAGTTAAGTGGCGCTTTGCTAATTCAGCAGTATATTTTAACCATCTATAATTTTTGTTATTTATGTTAAACTTCCAGAATTTTAGCTGCCAGTATATATGTGGTAACTCTAGCACAATAAAACTTTGAAGAAGAATGACAATTTTTCATCTGTTTTCTTGAAAGGAAGACCTAAATTAAAAAAAAAATAATAATAATGACAGAATGTGCTCATTAGGATTTAAAGTTCTCTTCATGTGTCTTGTGTTACTCTTTCATTTTATCTGATTCTTGTAGTGTTCAGCTTTCTACTTGAATTATAAATATTCAAGTTAGTGCCTAACCTAAAATATAAAATACATGTAGATATCAATGAGAATAACATCTCTTTATGATGATTCATATTACTCATTGATGGATACATTAATTTTGAAAATGTTTTAACCATAATTTGCTATAACTGCCATTAATGTCCACTGACTGTTCATAGTATATCACTGGAATTTAAATAATTTGATTTTCTAACAGCAATGTAAAGTTTCTTATTGGCTCCTTCTGTCTTGTTAAGCACGTTGTTTATTCACTAAATCATGTCCCAGGGACTGTAGCATGCCACCTCTGTCTGTCCTCTGTCCTTTCTACCACCAATTATAAGCTATACCTTCAACCATTAATGTTAAAGAAATACAATTCATAGTTAGTTCAGTGGAAATTTTCTGCAACGGTTTTTGCTTGTTTTTTTATTGCAATGTAATTACTCAGTTCAGTTCAGATCAGTTGCTCAGTCATGTCCGACTCTTTGTGACCCCATGAATTGCAGCATGCCAGGCCTCCCTGGTCCATCACCAACTCTCAGAGTTCACCCAAACCAATGTCCATCGAGTCGGTGATGCCATCCAGTCATCTCATCCTCTTTCGTCCCCTTCTCCTCCTGCCCCCAATCCCTCCCAGCATCGGAGTCTTTTCCAGTGAGTCAACTTTTCGCATAAGGTGGCCAAAGTACTGGAGTTTCAGCTTTAGAATCATTCCTTCCAAAGAACACCCAGGACTGATCTCCTTCAGAATGGACTGGTTGGATCTCCTTGCAGTCCAAGGGACTCTCAAGAATCTTCTTCAACACCACAGTTCAAAAGCGTCAATTCTTCGGCGCTCAGCCTTCTTCACAGTCCAACTCTCACATCCATACATGACTACTGGCAAAACCATAGCCATGACTAGATGGACCTTTGTTGGTAAAGTAATGTCTCTGCTTTTGAATATGCTCTCTAGGTTGGTGATAACTTTCCTTCCAAGGAGTAAGAGTCTTTTAATTTCATGGCTGCAATCACCATCTGAAGTGATTTTGGAGCCCCCCAAAATAAAGTCTGACACTGTTTCCACTGTTTCCCCATCTATTTCCCATGGAGTGATGGGACCAGATGCCATGATCTTTGTTTTCTGAATGTTGAGCTTTAAGCCAACCTTTTCACTCTTTTCTTTCACTTTCATCAAGAGGCTTTTTAATTCCTCTTCACTTTCTGCCATAAGGGTGGTGTCATCCACATTTCTGAGGTTATTGATATCTATAAACAATGGCTTCATTGAAATGTAACCATACTTTTATACTTCTACCTTGCTCTTTAACTGCTATGTTCAAGATGAGTCATATGCCTGTTTAACTTGATAATTAATTTTAAACTGAACTTGAATCCCTTGAGGGAGAGCAAATAATTTGTTACAGTCTTAAAACAACAAATGTGGAAATTCAGTGTTTCAGACATCCACTCTGAAGTTTTGCTTTCCTCCTCATTTCAGTTTTCTTTTGAGTAAAATGTGAATATCAATAGTTTGACTAATAGAGATTGAAAAAAATTCATTAAGTGAAACTAAAATGGTATTCAGTTGAATTTCCCAGCTGTCATGGATAAAATCCTATACTGTCTACCTGGTACTTATTTAAAAGTGGTTGGCTTATTATCATTTAAGTTTATTAAATATATTTTAGATGGTCGTATTCAATTAAATTTTTCATGAGGGCCCCTGAAATAGAAGAACACTTGTGAAAAACATCATATTAAACCAAACATGCTTTTGTAAGCATCACTATGTATTTATAATTCAAACATATCATTATATTTGCAAAGCAACACATTTAGATCACATCTAATATAACGCAACCATCGTTTTGTTCTCGTTTATTTAACTGGAAAATGAACTGCTTATTACTTGATATTTCTTGAACCTATACATATCTGCATACGTCACAAAGTAGGCAGTAAGGGTGAGGCAATGTGACTTCTGAAAAAACAAGATGAAGAGAATGACAATAATTAAAATTAAGAGTAGTTTAGAAACTATGCTAGCTCTTATCTCAGATCTGCCTAGTTATTTCTGAGGTTAGATGCTTTAAAATACATTTCTGTTATAGATCAGAAGTTTTATTCTGCATGAAAATTCATAACTAGAAAACTGTTTTCTAGAAAAGGTGACTTGTTGGAAAATGCTAGCATATAAAGAAGTGGTCTCATCCATTCAACACTGACTAAACATCTCCTGTTTATTAGGGGTTTCCCAAGTGGCATTAGTAGCAAAGAACCTCTCTGCCAATGTAAAAGACACAGAGACACAGGTTCAATCCCCGGGTCAGGAAGATCCCCTGGAGGAGGAAATGGCAACCCACTCTAGTATTCTTGCCTGAAAATCCCATGGACAGAGGAGCCTGGCAGACTACAGTCCATGGGGGCACAAAGAGTAGGACACAACTGAAGCAAATAAGCACACACATATTTTACGTAGAGGAAGACACACCTACCAATTAATAGAAAAGACAGGTAAATAATGAATTATAATAATGGAAAATAAAAGCCTTCAGAAAGATATATACAAGGTACAATGGCACTTAGAGAAGAGTAAGGAACTCTTGGAGATGTGGTCTGAAAAGGAAAAGGTAGAATGGAGGGATCAGCATTCTCTTTAGAGAACACAACAGATGACAGGTGGGCTGTGGCCAAACCAAGGAGACTTTCTGCGCTCTGCTGTGAAGTTTGGAATTTATTCTTAAGCCACAGGGATATATGGAAAGGTTTTTAAAATCGGAGTGACATAATCACATTTGGGCTTTCCCTGTGGCTCAGACAGTAAAGAATCTGCTTGCAATGCGGGAGATATGGGTTCAATCCCTGGGTTGGGAAGATTCCCAGGAGGAGGACATGGCAACCCAGTCCAGTATTCTTGACTGGAGAATCCCCACAGACTGAGGACCCTGACAGGCTACAGCCTATGGGGTTGCAAAGACTTGGACATGACTGAGTGACCAGGCACAATCACATTTGAGTTTTACTAAATGTGGAAAATGAGAAAGAGACAACGCAGGAGTCAGGGACGTCATTTGGTAGGATATTATAAAGATTCAGCCAAGGAGTGACAGGTCTAGCTATAGCAGTGGCATGGAGAAACAGGGAGAGACTTGAGAGTATTTTGGAGGGGAAACAGCAGAATTTTGTGATCATTTATACATGTAGATGAGAGGGGTAAAAGCTGAGAATAATTTGCAGGTTTCTGGCTTGGATGAATAGCAGAAAATAAAGAAAGAGGGATATATTTTGGAGCAAAGATAATGAGTTTAATTTTAGATGTGCTGAATCTGAAGTAAAAAAGGTTAGCTATGGAAAAAAAGAAATGAAATAGTCCAGCAGTCCTATAAACCACAAATGCTATTTTGGGAATCAATAGATTTTTAAATTGATTGGCAATACTATTTGCTTCTAACAGTCTGCTTCAGTATTTTGGGCTACTAGTCAATAATAGAAATAGACAGATTTCAAGAATGACTTAATTTGTTGTGTTAGACTACCACTGCTTTTGAGAAAAGCATAATTTAAATTTATGCTGTTTCAGGAAATTAACTAGGTTTGGCTTGTCTGTATAAGCAGCATAATTAGGAAAAAATAAGCATTTGCATTTGGCCGGTGAAGTGATGATAAACTAGAAGATTGCTTTTGGGACAACAGTGAAATATGTTAACTCAAGCTACTCCAGTGCAACACACACAAACAATATTTATACATCATCTAAAAAAATTTACCAATTAAACTACGAGTCACTTGTGTTATTAAGGTTACACAAGTTTAAAATTAACATGGCACAAATACACTTTATTTGAGAACTCAAACACACTATTCTTTAAGAAATCTGAATTTTAGAGACTATTGTCAGAGGAATAATAAAAATGAAAAGAAGTGCATTAGCTAAGAATATTAATAATTAATAGATCAAGTATCTGTCAATGACCTGTATTGTGCTTAGCACTTTATCAAAGTCACCGTGCAGGATAACGAATGAATTAAGAAGCTTAAAATCTATTCAAGAAGACAATATGCATTAATGAAAAAAAGGAAAGTACCCAAAATAAGGTGAGATAGCTCAGTAGTAAAGAGTATTAGGTCATAGGATAGACTTGGTTTAATTCTCAGTTTTGCTAATTATGAGCATTGTGATACTTGGCAAGTTGCCTTCTCTGAGCCTCAATTTTTGTACCTGTACAGACTGGTTCCAAATAGGGAAGGGAGTACATCAAGACTGTATATTGTGACCCTGATTATTTAACTTATATGCAGAGTACATCATGAAAAACCTGGACTGGATGAAGCACAAGCTGGAATCAAGATTGTCGGGATTAATATCAATAACCTCAGATATGCAGATGACACTACCCTTATGGCAGAAAGTGAAGAAGAACTAAAGAGCCTCTTGATGAAAGTGAAAGAGGAGAGTGAAAAGTTGGCTTAAAACTCAGTTCAGTTCCATTGCAAAAAAAAAAAAAAAAAAAAAAAAACAACTCAACATTCAGAAAACGAAGATCATGGCATCTGGTCCCATCAGTTCATTATAAATAGATGGGGAAACAGTGGAAACAGTGGCAGGCTTTACTTTTTTGTCTCCAAAATCACTGCAGATGGTGATTGCAGCCATGAAATTAAAAGATGCTTATTCCTTGGAAGAAAAGTTATGACCAAGCTAGACAGCATATTAAAAAGCAGAGACATTACTTTGCCAACAAAGGTCCATCTAGCCAAAGCTATGGTTTCTCTTTGCGACCCCATGGACTGTAGCCCACCAGGCTCCTCCATCCATGGGATTCTCCAGGCAAGAATACTGGAGTGGGTTGCCATTTCCTTCTCCAGGGATCTTCCTGACCCAGAGATCGAACTTAGGTCTCCTGCATTGCAGGCAGATGCTTTAACCTCTCAGCCACCAGGGAAGCCCAATGGATATGATAGTTGGACTATAAAGAAAGCTGAGTGCCAAAGAACTGATGCTTTTGAACTGTGGTATTGGAGATGACTCTTGAGAGTCCCTAGAACAGCAAGGAGATCCCACCAGTCCATCCTAAAGGAAATCAGTCCTGAATATTCATTGGAAGGACTGATGCTGAAAATGAGACTCCAATACTTTGACCACCTGATGTGAGGAACTGACTCGTTTGAAAAGACCCTGATGCTGGGAAAGATTGAAGGCAGGAGGAGAAGGGCACAACAGAGCATGAAATGGTTGGATGGCATCACCGACTCAATGGACATGAGTTTGAGTAAACTCTGGGAGTTGGTGATGGACAGGGAGGCCTGGCATGCTGCAGTCCATAGGGTTGCAGAGTCGGGCACAACTGAGTGACTGAACTGAACGTGATACTTTTCCACTTTTAAGCAAATTAAAAGAGATAACACATACAATGTGCTTATGGCAGTACACATGCTAACCATTTACTGTTAGCTTTAATAATAATAATTAATATTTTATACCAATTGATAACCAATTGTTGAGGACACATAAGTGCTAAGGAGTTTCAAAAAAGTACAAGTTCAACTTGGCCTGGAGCATTTAGGTTAGGTGCTGAGACTTTAAAAGCAACATAAGTTTTGTGAGATAAAAAGTGGAAACAAGAATCCTTTATAGGTCCCTGATACAATTCATTTAATCATTCATTAATTTCAAAATTCTGCAAAAAAGCACTGAACAATTATTTAATACTCGGTATGAAAGGCCATGTCAAGGCAAGTGTGACTAAAATGAGGGAATGTTTTTGAGAGCAGTGAGACAGAAATAGGTGTGGCACCCTTCATGAATATCAGGGCCAAGGGTAGAACCATCATTTTTTCCTCTCAGCAGAACTTTGCAGGATAAGCATAACAAGCCTCAGAAAAGCATGGCAGCTTATGTATCTCCTTCAGTCTTTCCTTTTTGAAACACTCATTAAAAACCGGTGCCTTAGAAATAGTAGATTCTAGGCAGGAAAAAGCACAGGGAACAGTCAGTTTGGGACTTTCCCACAACACTTTTTGTTCTAGCTCTGTGAAGAATCTCATGGTCAGAAAAAAGAGTTTTCAATAGCCAATGTATAATTGATACTCTCGTCCAGGATTTAACTTTGGCAATGCCTGTGTACAGGCTATTGAAAGACTCTGGAATAAGTTAGTTGTATTGTAACTCAAGGATACAAGTGTTAAGTTGCCCTTCCGGTTTCCTAACACTCTAAGAAACTACTGTATTTCCATCTCTACTGCCGACTCAAGGCTTTCTTGTTAGCACTCAGTTGCAAAGTCTATAGTTTAGACTAAATTTACTGGCCTAATTCAGTCACACAACCAATTAAGTTAATTCAGTCGGTCTGGTGGACTTTCCACTGAATTATTTTTTACCTCAGCTGCCTGAGTGACTAGACTGGACTTCTGGAAATATATTTTCTGAGCACATACAAAAGAAGCTTATTTCTTTGTTAAATCCTGATATCAAAGCTGTAAAAACCTGCATGGAAAAAAGTCTAGTCAAAGACTGTAAATAGATATACCCCTTTTCAGGTCAATATTTAGAAAAGCAGGTTCCCTCTCTCACACTTTTATTTTTAAACCCACACTTGCTTCATGTACATGGAATAGTCCACAAGAGGTTTATTATTAATGTTGCCTCTGGTATTTGTACAAATCATCTGCTTCTTTGAAATGCCATCTCAGGGATCATTGCGAATCACAGCTAATATGATATATTCTACAAGTCATATTCCTGAATATATATACATATACATATATGTATATATACATGTATACATATGCGTATATATACGTATATATATATATACATGCACACATAATTCTACCATCTTCTCTAGTACTCCAAATACATTTTTTTTAAATGTCAGTTGGTTAAGGGTCTGACACATCGGAACAATTTGCTTCCTTCCTCCAAACATTCATTTAAAGCATTCCATTTTTTTTTTTCCTGCCCAATGAATCTACTTTTCTCAAGTCACATTAGAAGTATTGCATCTGGTGTTTTGTTTGATAAGAAGAGATTTGTGAGGCAAGTTCATCAACACATTATGATCAAGCATTGTTTGGATTAATATAACATGAACACACAAGCCTACATTGCAATTTAAATTTTATTTCACATGCAAGAATAGTTACTTATAGAACTTAGATGAATTTCCTGGTTTGCTATTGAAAATCTTCAGAAAGTATTCTACTATTCTAAATGACATTCTTGTAAAAATGCACTGCAGCTTCCATAGAAAATACAAATGCTATATAAAGGTAATTCTTTTCTGAGCACATATTTATTTATACATTTTAACTAGAATCAAGTGTTATGAAGATGTCTTCAACCATTCACTGACCAGCACTGGCAATTCTTGTTTTCAAATTCTTAGCATATTTTTAATTTGGACCTTTGTGTTAACACTAGAGCCTCTTTTTCCAGAGACTCTTTTAAATCACATATGGTAATTTTTCCCAACTGAGATTTTTTTTTCCTACTTTTTTTTGCTAGTACAAAGAATATTCTCTTTTATTCCATTGTCTGAGCTCATTACCATACAATGTGCATGAGATGATGATGATAATTAGGAAAAGAGAGAGAGGAAATGGGCAGAGGTAGGGAAGCAAAGCAGGATGATTGAGAAGAGTAAATTGGAACCCATGAGGTCCATTTGACTGGTTTTAGCTCCTAAAGAGATAGTGCTTAGAGAGATTCAAAGGGGATGTGTGGAGACTATGGGTCACACAGAGAAACATCAGAAATTCAAGTGACAACTGTAGGCCCAGAGTTGGCAAGGAAGCCATTCTCTACTTGTTACAAATGCAGTGTCACTCTGGAGCCCAGAGGTTGGCAGCTTTGGGGGGATGTGCAGACACATGCTGGGGATGAATTGAAACAGTGGCTACATTGGTATTTTCTTCTTTGCTATGCCTCATAAGCAAGAGAGGATGTAGAAAAGCAGATTCCCAAGGAGGTGTGAAATAATGGTGAATGCCAAATTCAGATTAAAGATACTGGGATAGTTTTTAAGCATGATGGAGCAAATGTCTGGGAGGACTCTGGGAGTGTGGGGCAGGGATTGAAGCACTCCCTCACTTCAGCGAGCATGATCAAGTCAGTTAAACAGCTAGGCTACACAGAATCGAAGAAGTGATACTGTCTATTCTTAACACAGAAGAAGAAACAAAGGTTGGATGACACAAGCAAGGGAGAAAAACTAAAAGTATTTTAGCTCCAGCAGAATCAAGATTGCAGTACAGTTTCATTACTTTGAAATATTATAAACTCCCCAAATCCACTAGAATAAAGCTTACATACCATTCATCAAAGTCAGCTAGAGATGATCTGGGATTCCACACTATTGACCACTGGGAATTGATAGTAGTAAGACACTCTGAAATAAACTATTTTATTCGACTTATATGAGCTTCACAAAAATCAAAAAAGGTAAATAAAATGATCTTTATTTTACTGATAAAACAATGTATATGAAGAAAATGCATCTTATAAAGTTTAACTGATTTGCCTTGAGTGATACAGTTGCTAAAGACTACATTTGTTTCCTATTTAACATCGATCTGGTCATATACACTGTGTTGTCTCTAAATAGGAACTCTCTTAATGTATTTTCCTAAAACTTTAATTTAGGACATAGTAATGTCACTTCTATTATTTCTCTTAAGTCTACAAATAGTCCAATGAATATATAAATATAATGTCCATGAAGTCTGGATTAACTAACCTAAGGGAGGTAAAAAAGCATTTTCTGAATTTACTTTGATTTTGGTTTTTATCAAATATATTATCTAATCCTCTCTAAGTACAACTGTAGAGACTTCTGAAGGATTCACTTTTGCTGTGAATAAGCTTTAAATTTTGAAAAAAAGATTTAAAAATAAGTTTTTTTTTCCCCCTTCAGATGTCAAGACAATGGACTATGAACATGGGTAAAGTGAAGTTTAAGAGAAACATTGCTATAATGTTGACATAATGTCAAATATATGACTAAAAAATAAAATTTCAGTCCACTGGATCCTCTTAAGTGTTTCCTCGAAGATCTAGAAGACACCAAAATTTTCCATAATATAATAGCCTATTGGAAAATTACAAGGGATATTATCTGGCCTTTCTGAGATGGAAATCATTTTAGCATAGGGAAGAAATTAGCAGATGTGAAAACAGCATGCTGCAGGAAAAGGTATTTCTTTTTTTCAGTGACTTTAGGCAAAGCTAAGTTAAAACAAAATAATTAAGCATGCAGTGGAAAAAAAAGATGATTTGCCAGAATTCAGAGTTATGCCATCCAGTGCTCAAATTGCTGGGCAGCACTGTTAACACATGGCAATCTCAGCTATATCCCACTAGAATACTGAGACCTGCAGGAGGCAGCTGGTCAGTGCAATTTACAGCACTTAATTTTCCATTATTACAAAAGCAAGAGATAATTTCTTAAAAATACAATTCCATTGTCCATCTTTATATGTAGCCGTGCTTCTTTACCACTACCTAGGCAAACCCACCGGAGAAGGCAATGGCACCCCACTCCAGTACTCTTGCCTGGAAAATCCCATGGACGGAGGAGCCTGGTAGGCTGCAGTCCATGGGGTCACTAAGGGTCGGACGCGACTGAGTGACTTCACTTTAATGTTTCACTTTCATGCATTGGAGAAGGAAATGGCAACCCACTCCAGTGTTCTTGCCTGGAGAATCCCAGGGACGGGGAAGCCCAGTGGGCTGCTGTCTATGGGGTCGCATAGAGTCGGACACGACTAAAGTGACTTAGCAGCAGCAGCAGGCAAACCCACGGAGAAGGCAATGGCAACCCACTCTAGTACTCTTGCCTGGAGAATCCCAGGGACGGCGGAGCCTGGTGGGCTGCCGTCCATGGGGTCACATAGAGTCGGACACGACTGAAGCGACTTAGCAGCAGCAGCAGCAGGCAAACCTAGGGGACTTATTTCAACAGCCTATAGCCAAGACATTACAAAACAGAAGCTGGTCTCAGGACAACTGGTCTTTACATTCTCTGCCATACTTGAAGTGCATGAAAACTATAACAACAGCAAAAGTGCAAAAAATGTGGTACTCTCTGCTTTTTAAAATCAGTTCCTATTTTCCAATGTCTATGAAGCACAGACAACTGGATCAAATGGAAATGGAACGATATTAACCTCTTTTAAGAAAAATGATCAGAACTAAATCCAAGGAACAAAATCATCTCTGGTCTGAGTCTTATACTCCTATTTTGAAAGTAAGAGCCAGGCATGGGGCTGAACAGGCCATCCTGCCCTGGAGGACAGGAGCAAAGGAGCTGAAATATAGTAATATGGACCCAAAAGAGTACCAAGCCATAGAGAAGCATCCTGGAATCAAGGACTTTGACTTGGGCTGACATGAACCAACAGACTCTCAGCAAATTTTTTGTTATAAACATTCCAGTAAAGACTAAATGATATGTATTTTAGTAGAAAGTAAAAAGAAAAAATATTAAATACAAATCATTTAACATTAATCTAGAAGCAATCTTCTAGTACTAATTAATTTCAACCATTCCCCTCTACCCCACCAAGCCATAAAATTTTGGAGGAAAAAGGGAAATAGGAGTTTTTCTTTGTTGAACTATTTGATGGTAATAAATATTACTACTCAGCAGCCATGCCATTTTTATAACTAATCAAAGCAAGTGGTTTGATGTTAAGTCAATGCTGTTTATATAAATTTGACTTATTGGATGTATCCACATTAACATTATGACTACATATCAGCATAGTAATTAAAACTGTGTTCTGACCCTTATTAACTATTTAATCTTGGGCATGGCACTCTGTCTTTCTAAACCTCAAGCAACCTCATCTATAAAGTAGAGACTGATAATAATATCAACTTACAGAGTTTTTGTGAAGATCAAATGAGCTACCGAATGAAACATAAAGCCTAGTTCCTGACCCAGAGCCAATGAATGGTAGCTGTCAGCCATTTAATAAATACAAGCCCTATTAACGTGTAGGTCAGTACACAGTGACAAGGTCACAAGTTTGCATTCCCACCTAAAACTAATTAGTTTCTCTTTGTATGTCCTAAAACTGGCTGTTTCATATAGTATGAGAACTGTGTGAGCACCTGTGAACTATGTGAGGCCATAAGTATGCCCTCAGTAAATTACCCAGGCAGAAGACAATGACTAACATCTTTTTAGCTACAAAGAACCTTATAGCTTTCCCAAGAAAATCTCCTAAACCTTTAACACATTTACTTATAATACACAACCAAATCATCTTTAAATTGCTCTCATTCACTTACATCATCCAATATGTTCCTACTTTTTAAAAGAAGGTAAGAACTGACTTCCAATGGAGTGCTGACAACAGTCTCAAAATAATAGTGCTAAACTTTTTGGCCTATGAGATGAAATAAGGGAGAAGAAAATCTACTAGAAGCTTCATCCCTTGGCTGGAACATGTACGGACACTAAACTTGTGGCATTTTTCAGCATTTAATAATGTTATAGCTTGATGTCCGTGCAAAGGCAGAAGGGGTCAAACAAAAGCAAGTCATGGTCACATGCAATATTGTTTCATTATCAGGAGATAACACCATCCCAGTCCATAGTCTGACATGGATTGCGATTTTCAGTAGTTAGTATTTCCAAGGATCTAGCAAGAATTAGGAAAACAGTACATGTCATGTCCTAAGGTCTAGGAAAGGAACAAAAGTAATCTCAGTAATGCAGGAGTAATTTTAAAAGATAAAGCTCATACACACATTTTTATTGGACTAAACAGCTGTATAAATTATAAGAGAGGAACGGAGTGATCTCAATACTTTATAATGTAGCTCCATGTACAGTAACACATTTATACACAAGTTTTACATGTATATGCATATAACTAAATACATACTTATAGATCAACCATTAAGAGCCTACTAAGTGTGGTGTGCTTTAATAATTTAGAGAAGGCAACTTTTAGTTGTTCTGTGTACACTGATTTCACTGGAAGGTTTTTAGCCTGAGTTCCTGACTTCCCAGAACATAGATAATAATCAAGAAGCAAATAAAGTATCTGAAAGCTGAAATAGCTATGGCATAATTCCTTCACAGAAGTTTTTCACTTTACACACAGAAGTGCTCTGTAGAACCTCTTTTGTAATCTATTAGCTTTATCTTTGGCAGGATTCTAAATGGTGTGTTATTTGCCTTTCTAGCCTACAGCAAATCAGAAGCAAACAGTTGCTCTAACCTGGAAGTGGCTTCAATAAGCAGGCATATTGATGATAACAACAAGAAATTGCTCTCCTAATAAGGGAGGAGGATTAAGAAATGAATTATAAAAGATAGATATAGGAATTTAGAAAGTATAGTAACTTAGCATGAGGGCAGCAGCTTTACACACCTCAGTAGCTCCACAGGAATTACTGTATTATAGCATAGTACAGGGATTAATGTTCATAATGATGACCTTGTGTTATCAAAAAGAGGTTAATTTATGCTAGCAGGTTCTATTCAATAAGGGAGGAAGTGTGTATTGCTTTCAAAATAATAAAATGAAACAGAAAAGTTTTGTTGCACAAAGTGGAAAACATCACTTATCTGGAAAGTTCATGTTTGTAGAACAATCTTCTCGAATGGCATCAAATAGTTATTATATGTACCCATTCTATCCATCCTGTGTATCTCATTTCCTGCAGTTTTCTATTCTTTTAGTTTATCTAAGTTATCCTCTACTCCTACCACAGCAAATCTCAACAAACTATAATATAGCATACTAATTAGTACACTTAATTCACACTAATGGCTGAATTATATTTTTTATTTATTATTGTATTTTCAGACCAATTCTGAAATGTAAATGATAGTTCTAAAGAATTTCATTAAAATACATTCTTGAAAGCTTAAATTTGAACAAGAAAATGCATATAATAGGGTGGTTTCTCATTTTGCTGTCTATAGTTGAGTTGTTTCCCAAGTATCTCTTCCGGCCTGCAAGGCAGATATGGAATGATACATGGTGACAAGCCCTAAGCAACTTCATGAAACACCTAATATCTGTCAATATGCAGATTATGACACACTCAGAGATGGGCTTTTGGCCACATCCCAGTTTATGTCCATATTAAACTGTTAAGAAAACATTTGAAATCTCACTTTCTGCTTCATTTCCTCTGCCTTATTTTGGATATAAATAAATTGGTATGTTGGTATTCATTAAATTGGAAAATTCTTGTCTTATATATTATTTTTGGTAGAAAATATTGGGAATCCACCTCTCATTGACAAACATGAACAGAACATGAATCAGATTTGAACTTTGAGTCACAGATGAGTATTAGATCACTAAATAATAAAGGCACCAAAAATGGGAAAAACAATTGTTTTTCAAAACACAATTTTCTAAGAATCATCGTAAATTACACATTTTAATAATTGACTTCAATTTTAGTTTGTTTTCTTCTTAAAGTTAAATAAAACTAGCCTTAAAAAAATATATTCTAGAGATGAACTTCTCAATTAAACAAGATTTATTATTATTATTATTTTAATTTACTTTTCTCCACCTTAACTTTTAAGATGCTAGCTTGGCTCTTCTTGATACACTTTTTCATTCTTTTTTTCTTTGCAACTGCTGCCACATGCCTTAGTATAACCCATAGTCTTCTGCCCTTCTCTCTAAATGTGAGGTAGGGCTGCAACCAAAACACTGAGGACTGTCCAATATCTTTGTGTGTCACTATCTTCTTTACATGGTCTTTTGGCATTTTAGTCTGGATAGTCTATCCTTTCCAACTTGATGGGACCCAAACTATAAGCATTTGCTGCTTCACAAACTTATTTATTGACACCAGTTTGTGTCCACTGCCAAGATACTAAAACTTTGAGTCATCTCATTATTTTATTCTTTATATTCATTTGGACACTATATCTTGTCACGTTTTCTTTTGGAATATATCTCATTTCCTTCCTTTTATCTCCAATCCAAACCTCTTCCAACTAGGATAGTACCCAGTAAGTTAATGTCTTTATTACTATAGCAGTCTCTGGTCTGTTTTTGCCTCAAATTTATTTTACAATTAATATTCTTAATTGTTTTATATTTAAAATACTAATTGAGTGGTTTGTTCCACTTTTTATATCTCTTACCTAAAAGCAGCTGCAGAAAGACCAAATTTATGGTATCTACAACATTAAAGTCCAATATGTCTTTTGCATTTGGAAAATTATAGATTTTTAAATTTGGGTATTTTCAACATCATCAGGTGCTGTACACCTGGCACCATGCTCTGCTATGCTTTGCTTTTCTTCTATACTCATTCGACCAAGCCAAAGATACAGATCCTGCTTCCAAAGACAAGTACAGAAAATAGACAGGCTTTCACTAACATATACATTCAGGAACTTGGAGCTATTTATTTCTTCTCCCTCTCAAATCCCTTCCTCCTTTCTTTCTAATGCCTGTAATTCTGCAACTAGAAACATACTCTTCTGGGATTAAAGCTGAATCCTCATAACCATCCACATCATCCAGCAAAAAATAACTGAAGATATTTTGTATTTAAATTGCAGTTTGGAAACTGATTTGCAGAATGCTGCATTTAGCCAATAAGGAATTAAAAAAAAAAAAAAGAAATGGTTGCCCACATTTACAAATATTAGGTCTCAAATAAAAATTTAGATGTCCAGTTTTTCTTGAAAAATCAGAAATCTCGTCTTATTGAGTCCTCATTCTTGTGTAATAGAAATGAAGGGGATTTCAATGGTGAGGTAGACACTCTCTGATTCACCGACTACCTCTGCCTGTCATCTCACACTGAGTCAGTTTTGCTCATCTACTTCGCCTGCCAGGCATTTGATTCTGAGACCCCTTCTTTATTTCATTGGTCATTTACACCTTATAAAGAACAATATTTGAGCTAGTTTCCTCAGGGCTGGATTTAATAGGATAGAAATGGAGTGTGAGAGGGATGATATTTATGGAAAGGGGAGAGTGAGCACTTAGAATTGACTGCCTTGGGACAGCAAAAGCAAATATGACCCATTTCACTCTTTTGGAAGGTCTTGGCCCTACTTGCTTCTCTACTATAAGAATTATGCCTGCAAAAGAACATTTTAAGAAAAAGTCAACTTCCAAATTATATTCGGAAAGAGCTAGATAGCTACTAGTTTGGTGATAACACAGAGTAATCAAAAAGGAAGAGGCTACCCCAGAATCCACAGCCTAAGTTATATGAGCCAGAGTAACACCAGTATAGGTTTTCAGTATGAATTTAAAAAATGATTCTTATCCAAGAGGTTTCCTGAGGATGCTATACATGTTTCTTAGGCCATAGTCCACTGTTACCATCTTATTATGTGTAACCAGTTGAGGCTGCAACTGGAGATTACAGCCAATTCCTCATACATATCTTGGGCCTTTCCAAAAGGAGCCCCCTTGAGCAGAAAATAACATTCAGTTAAGTTCAGTCACTCAATCGTGTCTGACTCTTTGCGATCCCATGAACTGCAGCACGCCAGGCTTCCCTGTCCCTCACCAACTCCCAGAGCTTGCTCACTCATGTTTATTGAGTCGGTGATGCCATCCAACCATCTCATCCTCTGTTGTCCCCCTCTCCTCCTGCCTTCAATCTTTCCCAGAATCAGGGTCTTTTCAGATAAAATGGAATCTTGTCATTATAAGCCCATGCCAGCCCAACTCAGGAAAAAAAAAAAATTCAGCCCACTTGGTCCTGATCCTCTGTCTATCTGCAGAAATGTTACAGCTTATCTTATTTTATAAATTAAGGCAATTAGGAAAATAATACACTCTATAAAATGCTACATAAAAACCACAGTGAAAGTACAAGTAAAAACTGACAATTGACAAAATCCTGCTTTCAAATCCAATTTCTTAGGAAGGCCTTGATTCTGCAACGTTCAACACATCCTGATCCCGCTCCCCCACCCCCACCCCCGCCCCTGCCCCTCAGAGAGAGGATAATAGCATTAAAGGTCACTGGTAGGGACTGTTGCCAAGTCAATGAGACAAGGACTCTCTCCCTCTGGAGATATATCAAAATGTGCAGTGAAGGGTTGATTAGGTCAGGGCATCTTTTGTATTATGCATGTAAATGGGAGTCAATGTCCACAGAGCGCCAGCAACTATTTTGTTAAGTTTGGTAAAAATGATACTTTGTACTCAACATCAGATCAAACCTCTGAAGTCTGTGCTTGGAAGATGAGGCAAGACTTAATATTTCCATAATTAAGTAGTTAGTATCTGATTTATCAATTGCTTTTAACAGAATTCATAATGTTTGGCATTGAATAAAAACAGAAAACATATTTCATTAGCATTTCTTTGGGTTTGTTTCCTCCTGTAACGAGGTAACTGCTGAAAACCAATGAATAGTCAGGATATTTATGGAAAAATTGTAGGAGAAAATCAGTAGAGTGTTTAAAGATGAGATTAGTAACACCTCATTTACCTGGGTATTTCCTGGGAAAGAGCAGTTCTTGAGAACTGATTTTTCCATGTACTTAAAGCTTATGCCCACTTAACACCTAAATTTTAGATGGTAATCTTTAAAAAATAAATTACCCACTGGTTTTCTGCCTTCCTATATAGATATTTCTACACATAATATTATCTTTTTTTTTTCCCGGGATGACTCAGGGGTCATCTTGGTGAACATTCATTACTGCACCATATGGCTATATAGTTCTATGCCTACTATATCATTTTTCTCTCTCCTCCTTCAATGTCAAGCTTTCAGCTGTCACTGTGGCTGTCACTATGCCTCTTCTTAGCTTCTCCTTTGTTGTTATCCAATCTGTTGTGGGCTGAGAAACCAGATAAGCAGGCTGAATAAGAATGACTTGCTGAATACAAGTCAAAGGGCTCAGAGCGAGGTACTAAGAAAGAAAATGCATGTCCTTAATATGGAGTTTTCATGAAAGCTATTTTGGATATGCAGAAACTTTTTCACTTAATTCTAGATTAAGGGTTGAGGTTGTTCTTTGAATTGGTAGGATATTTCTGCATTCAGTGTTAAAGTATTTCTCCACAGAGAGATGAGATAGTTTAGACAATATACAAGCTAGAGAAACTGAGTAGAATCTACAGAAGTAAAGGAATTATATGAGTTAATATTCAAGAACCCTAGCCTAAAACCTCAAACTATGAAGATCAAAATTTTTCCTTGATTTCTAGATGTCTGTTTTTTTCCCCCCCACGTAGAGATGAAGGGCAATTTCTAGAAGGACAAACTTGAAGGATAATAGGCAAAAAGTATGTTTTCCTGTTAGAATCTTTCAAGATTTCACCTTTACCCCTTAGAATGTTGGTCGAGTGAGATGGGAGAATCTTAGAAAAGAATAGAATAGGACTAGCTGTGTTTTTGAAACAGGAGAGAAGGGGGCAGGGCACAAAGTTGAAAAGAATGACATAGCCTGAGGACAGCACATTAATGATTATAATCAAAAAGGTCCAAGATGGTGGACAAGTCAACTTCCACTAGAACTTGAGCCTCATTATGTGCTAAGCTGCTTCAGCCATGTCTGACTCTTTACAACCCTAAGGACTGTAGCCCACCAGGTTCCTCTGTCCCTGGGGTTCTCCAGGCATGAATATTGGAGTGTGTTTCCATTTCCTCTTCCAGGGGACTTTCCCACCCCAGGAGTTGAACCTGCATCTCTTACAGCTCCTGCATTGGCAGGCAGGTTCTTTATCACTAGCGCCACCTGGGAAGCCCTATATGATCATCGTAACACATCAGCAAGCTTAGTGATATACATAGCAGTGCCATGACAGGTCTGAGGTCAACCATCAAAGATCAAAAAGTGGGCAGTGGCCCAATTCCTGGAATCCCCACCCCTTCCCAAAATAGTTGGAATAATTCTTCCACTATTAGCTTATGAAATTACCCAGCCCATAAAAACTAACTGGGACTTCCCAGCTGGTGCTAGTGGTAAAGAACCCACCTACCAATGCAAGAGACGTAAGAGATGCAGGTTCAATCACTGGGTCAGAAAGATCCACTGGAGAAGGGCATGGCAACCCACTCCAGTATTCTTGCCTGGAGAATCCCAGGGACAGAGGAGCCTGATGGGCTATGGTCCATAGGATCGCAAAGAGTCGGACACAACTGAAGCGACTTAGCAGCAACAGCAGCAAAATCTAACCACCCCGTATTTTGAGGCTACTCTCTCCTTTTGAGATACCCATACTCTATCTGTGGAGTGTATTTCTCTCTAAATAAATCCACTTCTGTGAAATCCACTGAATTCTTTCTGTGATGAGACATCAAGAAGTTGAGCTTCATTAAGATTGAAACCAGGTGTTTGATCTCAGTTGGAAGACTGTCTCGGCTGTGTGGGTTCAAGCTCCAATCTGAGTTGCGTGGTTTCATTTTCACATGGCTTCACAAAGCTGTCTACTTTGCTTCCATCTCTTTACAGAAAATCCCCAAATCAGGGCCTCTGCCTAAAGTCTTTTCTTGTGTCTATTACTGCCCCTGAGGATAGCCTATTATGGGTCCCCAAATGCCTATGGTTTCCAGAGCCTCCCTGTTTCCACACACCAAGGACAGACTGGTGCTAAAACAGAGACTCACCCATCTGCCTATTTGTATTTGAATGACTTCTAGTAATAACCAGCAATCTCCCTGCTGATCCCTCCATATTTATTTACTCCACACACAATCTTTTTTTTTTTTTTTTAATGCTTAAATGCTTCCTTCAAAGCCCACGATAAAAAGACTGCATGTCTCTAAAACAGACAGAGGGTGTGGGGTTGGGTGGGAAGGAGAGATGAACATCCTTTTCCTGTCTCTCCCCCAGGACTCAGATGTAGCTGGGATTTCACTGCAATTAGTAAAGATTTCTTAGGTTCAAACAAAGATGAGAGCAGAGACAGCATCCGTTATCTTGTCAGGGGCTTCTTTCGTTTTCAGCATTACAAAGGACTTTTTCTTTTTTTGTTTAATGCCAACCTGTGTGCAGAATACAAAGGTCCCTCCCAGTCCCATACACTCTCAAGAGTAAAATTAGTATGAAATCCAGTAGAAGAATATCGATTATACAATTAGTCCCAAAGCTCAAAGGCCACAGGGCAACCTCATGCATTTGCTACTAATAAGCACAATGTTTTCCTCTGCAGAGGCATGTTGTATTGCACGTCTTTTGTACCACATTAAGCTATGCCAGCTTCCTTTCCACATTGCAATTGGATTATTTTTCAATCAGAGGACTTAAAAATAAATAGAAATACCCCTTGACTATTAATAGTTGGGTTTTCTGCAACTGTATCTAAGTTAGGTGAACATGAGTCAGGGTAATCAATTTATTCTATTTTAAGACACTGAATTGAGATTTACATCAAATCCTTTTATATCATCATTCAACTAAATTTAATATATACAAACTTATTACATTAAATAGCAAACTGAAACAAAATGTCACTGTAGACAAACCAATAAAGAATGTAAATCTCTGAAGCCCTCATGTTAGCCCTTCTTTCAGAAATGTTAAAAGTCTGATCAAAATAAGAATAATAGACTTGGACAGAAAACCAGTGTTACAGCCTCACAGATTTCAGTCAATACAAAATGGGCTCCACTTAAAAAATTCTCTGTACAGCAAAGTCCAGCTAAGCGTAACATACCCTAAGAAGCCGTCCTGATTTCCCAGCCAGAAGTCCTTGGTTCATATCTTGCCCCTAAGTTTACTATGGTTACTTGGCTTCACCCTGTGGTTGTGGTACAACACATTACCCAAAAGTACATAGATAGGAGTCCAATACAGGAATGGAATTAGATTCAAGACTGCCATCCATTGTTTTGTCTAAAAAAAGGTCATTTTGAAATGAGGAAACAAAGGTTAATAATTTTATAAACCCATCTGGGGTTTCTCATTGGTTCATATTTTAAATAACTGTAAAAATAATGCTGGAATACTAACTTTTCATTTCTACATAAAATTTTAAGTCAGACTCAACTTTCCAACTTTGCTAGGCTAGTCAATAATTGTAGATAACCTGAGATGCAAATACCACAAAAAATATGGTGCTATAAGACAGAATATTCCAGGCATTCATAAATATGCATTCTACAGCCTCTTATATAAATGATTCAGCACACAGAACTATGAAATTCTGATAGTGCTCTTTATGTATAGAATAAAAATCAACCAGAAGCAGCAAAATGGATGAATTCTCTAACGCATCATACCATGAAGCCATCAAGTTTTGCATGTGAAACTTGGAAGGAATAGGAATGCATGCACAGGTCTCTGGATTTCTCTGAATCTTTACTGAGAGATGGCATTCACAATTAAATTCATGAATATGAGTGAGTGTGATAGAAGTGAAATATAATGTGCACCCAGTCCACCCAAACAAATCGTTTCCTTTACTCTCAATACTCTTAACACAAAATGAGTGGGGCTTTTTCCCACACCAACCAATTCTACAACTCTCCAGATACTAACTGTCTTACAATTCAGCTACCAGGAATCAGAGCCAACCCTGGAGGTTAAGTCCCACAAGATGGTTCCCCACTTCGAATGCCAATTTCAAATCCCAGTTGTCACCTGTACTTCTGTCATCTGTCCCATGTCTCCTCCTCAAGTTTTATAATTTGCAAGAACAGCTCACAGAAGTCAGGAAAGTGCTTTATCTACTATTATCTACTTATCATAAAGAATATATTCATGTATCTTTTTGAATTAGCATTTTGTTTCTTTGGGGTGTATACCCAGGAGTAGCATTGTTGGGTCATTTGGTACTAATTTGAAAAGATACATGCACCCCAATGTTCAGAGCAGCATTATTTACAATTTCTAAGATACGGAAGCAACCTAAGTGTCCATCAACAGATGAATGGATAAAGAAGATGTGGTGGTATCTGTATACAATGGGATATTACTCAGTCATAAAAAGAATAAAATTTTACCACTTGCAACAATATGGATGGACTTGGAAAGTATGATAAGCAAAATAAGTCAGAGAATGACAAATACTGTATTATATCACTTATATGTGGAATCTAAAAAATGCAACCAGTGAATATAACAAAAAAAGAAACAGACTAAGACAGAAAACAAATTAGTGTTTACCTGTGGGTACAGGGAAGAGGGTACAACGCAGGGGTAGGGGATTAAAAGATACAGATTATTCTGTGCAAAATAAGCTGCAAGGATACATTGTACAGGACAAGGAATATAGGCAATATTTTATAATAACTATAAATGGAATATAACCTTTAAAAATTGTGATCACTATACTGTAGACCTATAACATATCATAATATACATTGACTATATTTTAATGAAAAAAAAATAATATAATTTAAGGACAGCCAAATGGAGCAGATATATAGGGCTAGATATGTGAGGGGGGCATGGAGCATCCATACCTTCTCCAGATTTGTACCTTGATATGGTCACTACCTCAAAAGCTGTCTGAACCCCTTCAGTTAGAGTTTTTATGGGGGTTTTGTTATGTAGGTATGAGACATTAAGTCATTGGTCATTGGTGATTTGGCTCAACCTCAAAGCCCATTCCTCTGCCCAGAGGTAATGCTAAAAGTTCCAGGCCTCTTACCACTGGTTGGTTCCTCTAGTAACCAGTCCCCATTGTCCTTGAATCACATCATTAGCATAAACTCAGGTATGTTGAAAGGGGGTTATTACGAATAATGGAAGATACATCTCTCAACCCTATCTCCACAGGATTTTAGGAACTCTGGGCCAGGAACCACAAAAGAAGACCAAATATATATTTTCTATCACAGTGTAACAGCCTCTAATAAGTGGCCTTGAAAACATACACTTATGCAGAAATATACTGCACATCTGTGCTGAAGCACTCTTATCCTAAGTGTCATAGAACACAGATACGATCAAGTTCTGGGCTTGAAATGCTAATTTCTTTGGTCTAAGTGGCACAAACCAGAGGAGGTAAAATAATGTTAAATACTTTTCCTGACTCTCTTTTCCACATACACACAAATAATAAGTTAACCACTTTCCTCTCATTCCTTTCCTCTAACCATTTTGAGAATTGCTTAACTATTGTGTTCTCTGTATTATTCACAGAAAATATCTGCCCCTTGTCAGGTACAACAGATTAAACGTTGTATTAAACTGGATGTTAAATGTGGGATGCATTTCAGTTACCTCACTGTCCTGGGGTGACATTGTTCTAAAGGTATTTTCTTTTAATATTTCAAAAGTAAATGATTACATTTTAGATGGAGACACGAGAGGAGTTTCTAACAATCACACAAATGTCTTTGTAGGCAAATACATAGAGGGTTTAGAGATGTGAGGAGGGTCATGTAGAGTTGGTCTCATACACTCCGTGATTTTAGAAATGAAATTTGTTAGCTTAAAAATAAACATAAAAATTAATAAATGCTCTGACATGGATAAAGAAAACCACAAGAAGGTGAACTGGGCTTGACCCATTGTAAGTACTTGAATAACTTGTATTGCATGTAAATGGAAGTTCATGTTTCAGAACAGTATTTATTGGCTTAACTGTGCTAAAGCTAATAAGCTCAATTGAGCCTTGTTATCTCATGAGTTTTTTTTTATAACAATTTAAATAAATGAGGGGTTTTTTAACTTCAAAGTTGAAAAAATATAAATCTTTTCAAATGTTCATTTTATTTCATTAGAAGGGAGAAAAGTATCTTATTTTCTTAAGTGAAAAGAGTATACATACTAGTTTTTTTCTGAAAGGCCATTGTAAGGATTTGTGATGCTTTTTAAATTTTACAATCAGGGTTGCTGTTTCTGCATTGCAGAATACTGTACTTCATAGAATTGTCAGATTAGACAAAGAAAGACAAAACAGAATGTTGAATAAATACCCACTTCCCTTTAGGATTCTTGCCCTCATCTCACATCACCAGCCTTCCTTGCTCTTGGTCAGTTTCTGGTGGCCATAAAACTCTTGGGGCAGACTCAGGGCTATTCCCATAGAAAACCTTCCCTTCACTTTCTCCCTGTGAACTATAATAGTGGTCCACAGCTCCCATTTCCTACAAAGAAAATAGAATATTCATTTGCAAAGTCTTCCAAAATGAACTTAGTTTTTATATCAATTTGAAGCTATCTAGATAGAAGTTACCTGTACTTATCTGAAAAGTCTTTAATTTATACCCTATACTGATCTAGGCTGGCTTTGGGAGATATATCTGGGTATGAAAACAAAGAAAAACAATATCAAATAGATTGACTTTAGATCACAAAAAAGAAGATTCTATCTAAACTTTACTAATCCCCCCTTTACTTGTTTATTCTTTGAATGAGTTATTATACACACACACACACACACACACACATATATATATAGTATATATATATATATATATTATTTTAGAACATATAGTCTAACTGATCCTCCATAAGAAAAGCTAGCTGTATTTCATAAATAGAATTTAAATGCCTCTGAATAGTATTAAGGATTGTATCATTATATCATCCCATTTTAAACATAATTCTTTTTTTAATTCTCTGGTTGCTTCTTTGTATTTTATGATACATAGTAACCTGTTATGCATTGCATGTTAGCAGTAATGTTATGTGCTGTTTTTAGCTTGTTCTGGATTTATCTTTTCAAGGTCAAAGCATTCCAGCATGCCTAAAAGCTACTATGTGGAGGTTTTTTTTCTTTTTTAAATAAAATTCTTTTTCTTAATTCCCAGACATATTTAACATTCTAATCATAGTGTGAAGGGCCATACTTGAATATGATATAACACAGAGAACTAAAAATCACTCATCCACCACTATTTTGTCCCTGTTTATTTTATGACCCATCAACAAATAGCTATCTTTGCAATCAATCTCTTTAGACTTTCCAGCAATGATAACGTGAGATTAAAAATTGAAGACAGGTGCTTTGTTCTTTTCTTTTTCCTTTCTCCCCTTTTCTACCTCACTCCCCATTTCAGTTTTTCCCACTTTCAGGTAGTATGAGTCACTCAGTCAGTGCTGCATTTAAACAATTACGCACACCCCTTCTAATCTGTCCTTGTCAGCAGTTTTATATTAGCACAACAAAACAGTTCCACTATCAATCACTGTTTCTTCAGCTGCCATTCAACATGTTCACTTTGCAAATATTGGCCCTGAATCCTAATTTCTGACAATCTATGAGTTTCATGCTTAATTTTAAATGTTCAGTCTGAAAAGGACAGAAAACTATCAGTGAATTCTTATAAAAAGGAAGTGCTAAATCATTAGTGGCAGGGCCGCAATTACTTATGAGCGGAATAGAAAAAAACCTACTCCATGCAAAACCTAGGACTTAATCTCTACCCAGCTCCACTCCCCTAAACTGGGCCTTCTCATCCACTGAATACTTGAATAGTTTCTGATGGGACAGGTTTTCATCACAGTAGAGTGCAGATTTAAAAGGCAAAAAAATCAAAGGAGAGAGTACATAACTGTATAAAGAAAAGATACTGACCTTAGAGCAGATTTTGATAGAGAAAACATGGGAAAGAAGATTCTGACTAAATGGCCAAATGCTAAGTACAAAATGCTAACAGAAAGAGTATAGGAGGCAGGTAGGCTGAGGTCTGGGATTGGTGGCTGACAGGACAAAGTGAAAGTGAAATCGCTCAGTCGTGTCTGACTCTTAGCGACCCCATGGACTGCAGCCCACCAGGCTCCCCCACCCACAGGATTTTCCAGGCAAGAACACTGGAGTGGGTTGCCATTTCCTTCTCCAATGCATGAACGTGAAAAGTGAAAGTGAAGTCAAAGAACATGACAAAGAAATGAGCAGTGAGAGACCCATGTTCATAAACAGCTTCTCCCAGCTGCTGCCTGGCTTCTCCAAGCTGTCTGTCAGAAGGCAGCCATATTCCTTTGGTCTACTGCTTCTAGGAACTTTGTTCTGCCTACACTTGTATGCAAAGGCCAAACGAACTGGCACAGAACAAAAAGTATAACCGCAAATGCAAGTCTGTAAGAGTTTATACTGCCTAAATATTTTGTATATGTGAGTTCTGACATTTCTACATTAAAACAGCATTTTTACTACTATTAGTGTCTAAGGAAATTATGAAAGAAAAATAGAGAGATCTTGAGTGACTAAGCACACAACTCAACTTGAGAAAGTTGATATATTTTCAAAATCATAGATATGTCTGTAACCCAAAGGTATATTTCACAGCATTTTACTCAGAGATTTTGGGGACTGAAGTATGTATAACTTAAGGGTAAAGATTAATGTATTTTTAAACACTGGATACTGACTACAAATATATGAACCTAAATATGATAAAATTTTGTAAATTAATAAAATATGTTGCTTTGAGGAAGAAAAGATCACAAAAAAATGTGAGGGGAGAAAAGAATTCTCACACTCTTTCATAACTTTCTTTATTTGTTTATTGCAGTAATTATTTCTAAGCCTGAGGAGGGTCTATTTAAAACTGAACAAACACTCAAGATGACTGACTTGTTTGCTCTTTATAGTCGAAATCTAAAAAACAGCATTTCATTTGCTTAAATTCAGAGTAGAGAAAAAAATATTCTACCTAAAACCAAACCAATTAATTTGAGGAGGAGTAGGTGATGGTTACATTCTTTATCTTATCTCATTGACTTTGAGGACATTGAATAATCATGTCCAGTTTTTATGATTAATCCTAAAAAATAAAATAAAAACTAGGCAACAAAAATGATCAATACAAAAGTAAAGACTTGATTTCTCATTTTAGCAATACAATCTTTCCTTGACTTTTAAAATAAATAATGCTGTTTTTTCTCCCCATAATACACTTTAAATTCTGGAAACTTCTAACTGAACAGGAAGACAATTCCCTTATCTCAGCCACATCATCCCATGAAGATTGATCTGAGAATGCCTTTAGAATAATAGCAGCTGGATTCTCTACAGCTATTTATGGGTCAAGTTTCCTAGGCTTAATTTTGATTTATAGCTATTGAAATTAGATCAGGCATTTTCACTGCTTAAAAGAGTGGCTTTGATTTTACCAATTCAATAGGGAGACTATTTACGAACATACGAGTAAACATTTAAATTTGGGTAAGGGCAAAGAAAACAAGATGGCTTTTTATCTCTGATACTTCTACTTGAAAGTCCTTCAGAATACATGATTGTATTACCTATAGACAAATGGAAGGACTGGATTATTAAATCAGACTCACATGAACTTACCCAGTATCAGTATCGTAGAGCAATTTCAAGGATATAAGCTATGGAGGAGTTCAGATGAAACATTTTTTACCTGACCAGTGGATATGAGTTTGAGCAAACTCAGGGAGATGGTGAAAGACAGGAAGTCTGGCATGCTGCAGTTCATGGGGCCACAAAGAGTTGGACACAACTTAGCAATTGAACAACAATATTTTCCAGCTCATTCCATCAAAAAGTATTAAAATATACAGAGAAAATTAACTTTCCCATCTGTCTCATATTTGTCCATTTTCCTTCTCAAACATCACCTCTTTCAAAGGTAACTTTGGTGGTATATTATTATTATTACTACTACTACTACTCCTACTTTTTTTTTAATTCTTTCAGTACCACTTCAGGAATATACAAACAAAAATTAATATATTTTAGATTATTCTATCCTACATTTTCTTTTGAATATAACATCTACAGTTATTCAGAATAGTTCAGTATGGAATTCCTAAAGTCCTTGAAGATCTTTTCCAAGAAGATCTGAGGGTCATGAAATGCTTACAATATGTCACATACTACAGTAACTCAATACATAATTTGCCTAATTTGATTTCACAACAGGATAGCAAATCTCGGGACCACTTTACAGGATGTTGAGGCACATGAAGGCTAAATCTGCCTAAATTTATATGAACAATGTGGAGTCTGTATTTCTGCCAAGTGTATTTTATTTTTACTATATCTTGCTATCTCTTTTAGCATTTGATTTTCTATACTTATGGATTATTCTATGCCAGTTTTGTGCATACAAATCTCTAAGTTGCAGTAGACTGAAAGGGTCTTAAGACTCATCTCATGCATCTATCCATTTAATGTTGTATCTCATTATAGCATTCATGTCTGTTCAATGCTTAGGTGCCTCTCATAGGTTGAAAAGCCCTTAAAAGTAGGAAATAATTTTTCCCTACTCTTTTCTCTCTTCTCCCATGTTTTTAGTTGTACCTGGCAATGCACTTAATATGTTTTCCCAATTAGAATTCATAATAGTGGCAATATGAATCATTCATATTGAGTCTCTCATAGGATTCCAATGTTTTCTCATAGTTGCTTTTTCATACATTTGATAAATAATCAGTATAAAATAAGCATTTGTTAAAAATTTCTTTATGCATCAATGACTGAAAAATGATACCTATAATGCCAGACTTCTTTAACTTGATTTCTGAAAAGATTGTTTCATGGTAAATTAGACTTAAAAGAATTTAGAGGAAAAAAACATTATGTAGTCAAGCAAGTTCTGGAAATGTTATATATCTTAGAAATTCACCATGCCTATTATTGTGTACAAAAGTCTAAGAAGTGAGTATAGCTTTTTTTAAACCAGAATTTTCTAAACATATTTTCATATGGAATTCCTTTTCTAATAACATATATGAGCTTCCTATAGACCATTTTAATGAACCATAATATGGAAACAATGCTATAAAAGATGTTTGTCATAAAGGATATTATAGTAAACAAATAGTTAATTGTATTTGGCATGAGTAAAACACAGAAGACAGGGTATATCTGAAAGAATGACATAAATAGCTAAGTTTGCCTTTATAAGCTTCACAAAGCTATACAGCTCATCTCCTTAATATAAATCAGAGAAGAATAGGGAAAATTTTCTCTATGCATGTGAATATATGCACGACTTTTCTTGAACCTATAATACTTTGACCTCCATAGTTCAGACTGAAGAATTTAAAGCAGTGGTATTTCATTATATATTTTCAATATTTTAAATGTGCCAGCCAAGAAATCATACATAACTGTACTTACATTGTATGGTTATTTGCTTTGTGGTTATCTCTTCAGGTGAATTCACTAAAATAAATAACTATGGCCAATATATTTAGCTTTTTTAACTGAACAGACTTTTATTGCAACATATAAAAATATTATTCAGCCATCTGTCAGTGTTATAATTAATTATTTCCCTAACGTTAAAAACAATTCCAAACAAATATCTTTTCAGAATTCTCTATTAACGCCAACTGAAAAGTCCTGTAAGATGTCCCTTTTGCTTTATTATTTTTTTCCCTCATTAAGAACAAGGACACAGGATGCTTGGGGCTGGTGCACTGGGAGGATCCAGAGAGATGGTGTAGGGAGGGAGGTGGGAGGGGGGTTCAGGATTGGGAACACGTGTACACCCGTGGCAGATTCATGTTGATGTATGGCAAAACCAATATAGTATTGTAAAGTAAAATAAAGCAAAAACAAAAAAAAAAAGAACAAGGTATGAACAAGATAACAGCTAAATCTTCAGTGGGAATGGGAAGGAAAAAATTAATAAAATCTACCCCCAAAATAACAGCTTTTGACAGTCTCAAATGTTTTGGTAAAGCACTCTATTACTGTTAAGATTACTCATTCTATTTAATTGTAAATAAGGCAGATTTACTGGAAAGCAAAATCATAATAGAAGTTAAATCTTTCCAAGGTCAAACAGTTCTAAGAAGGTCTTCAACCTCAGGGCAGTCAACTGAGAAAAAACAAATACCATTTCAAGTAGTAAGGGGTGGTGTCAAGGGACGGGGGAACAAGACTAAAACTTTGCCTGTCAAGAAATTGGAATATGTTTAATAAAACCAGGCAGTTGTTTTTTAATGGCTGAAGTCATGCAAGAGACCTGGGTTCAAGAGACCTAGGTTCAAGAGACTTGGGTTCAAGCTCTGGGTCAGGAAGATCTCCTTGAGAAGGGAATGGCTACCCACTCCAGTATTCTCGCCTGGAGAATTCTGGACAGAGCAGCCTGGTGGGTTACAGGCTACAGGGTCTCAAAGAGTCGGACATGACTGAGGGACTATGCACACATGCACATCATGCATGAATGTAAACTGATTTCTGCACTTTAAGTTCTAAGTATCAGGATGACAATTGAAAGAAGGGAGCAAACTTGTCTTAAAAGCTTTATTTCAAGTGTGAAAAAAAAGAGAAAGATGTCTTAATATCATCTTTTGCAATTCTTCTTTATATATTATAATCTCTTTGGGGATTTTTCATATCACGTTTGTTTGGGTGATCAACTGGTTGTTCAAATAGCCCCTTGTCTAAATAGGGAATCTCATGGAGTGACATGACGGTCATTAGGGTATGGGGCTACTCAAAATGGCAATTTAATTCAGTTAAGAAATATACAATAATCACAATGGCTAAGTATAATTGAGGCTTCCTATGTGTTAAGCTCCATGCTAAGAATTTAACGCAGATTAACCTGCTTTAATCCTGTGGATAGACGTATATAGGTAAGAAGGCAAAAACATTGAGTAAGAAACTTGACCTAAGGTCATATACCTACTAGGTGATAAAGTCAGGATTTAAACCTAGTACCTGGGATTTTAAGCTTTACTGTAGAATAAAATAAGATAAAAACAAACTGCAAAACTGTAAACAGGCTAAAAGGTATACATGAAGACAAACTTTGAATTTTATATATGGATGGCACTTTTATAAATAAATTCTGATAGTTCTAATGGATTTCAATGTTTACAAAACTGGCTATGTCACAGTTATATATAAATGGGAAATTTTCTGATTATACAAATGTGCAAAATGGATCCAGTCCTAGAAGAGTTAGTAACCAATACTAGCTCTGTTATCATCTACCTTAAGAATGGCATACAAGAATACTCTCTTGTATTAATATAAACATAAAATAGATTGCAAAACACTTTTACTACTCCAAATACAGCCTCTTTGAACTGTTTTCAAATTGTTCTCTTCATGCTTCGCAATTGGGTCAAGTCTGTTTTTCTCAAATTATATATTATTCATCTTTTGGATGTTTCCTTTACAATTTTATTTCTAAGGGAGTAGAAGTTTGTGTTACCCACAAAAAAGAAGAAAAATGAACATGGATCAGATTATTAGATCAATATGCTACCTAGCAGTTGCAAAAACATTTTTTAAAAGATTTTAAGGCATTAATTTACAAGCTAAATAATTAAAAATTAAATCAATAATCATTTCATTTTGAGTAAAATCTCAAAGTACAATGCCAGAAAATCATATCAGATAATATACCCTAGGTGGTTTGATCATTTAAAATTTTTAAATATTTTTTATATGTGTAAATTACAGTTTTTTTTCTTATCTTGGTATTTTAAGGCTCTTAATTTCATTTCCTACAGTTTACTTCCTTAACCTTATTATTCATGATCAGTTATAATATTTTCAAAACTTAACTGAGTGAGTGAAAGTTGCTCAGTTGTGTCCGACTCTTTGTGACCCCATGGTCTGTCCAAGGAATTCTCTAGGCAAGAATACTGGAGTGGGTTGACATTACCTTTTCCAGATCTTCCTGACCTGGGGATTGTACTGGGGGTCTCCTGCATTGCAGGCAGCTTCTTTACTGTCTGAGACACCACGGAAGTCTAACACTTTCTAATTATAATTTTTAAAATCTTTTCTCAACAAAACCTGTGATAGGGCAGGAATTGTAATTCTTTTACAGCTCAAGTTGTTGAGTTTCTAAGAGATAAAATGACTTGCCTAAAGTTATGCAGCTTGATAAAGCTTTACAAGTTATATATTTATATATATATATTTAATACATATTTATATAATATGTAAAGCTTCCCAGGAATTACTGATTTCAAGTATAAATCTATTGCAATTTATAACAAAAAGTAGCTATCTACTTTGGTATTAAATTGATATTTGACAAATATATTTATTTTAACAGGAAACTAGACAAAGATTAATGTTTTATCAAGCACTGAATCACATCTCTAACAGACTAAAGTTTGATCTCTTTGTCAATTCTATTTTAAAAAGTTAATATAAATCCCATTGCTTGTAATAGGTTACACTGAAGCACACTGATAGTCTCAATAGTAATATCAAAACTATAAAAGTATTTGAAAGCTTTATGGTGAGGGTTAAATGTGATAATGTATGAAAACAATTAGTAAAGTGCTTGCTAACATAGTAAGTGTGCAATAAATATGAGAGTAATGTGCTTCATTTATACTTAACCACAAAGTATGTGATGATTTTCATAAATTCAGATTGAAATCTTTTGATTTATAAAGATGAATTATTTTCAACTTCCCACATACTGAAAATTTTTCTTGAATCATTCAGGAAAAAATAATTAGATAAGCCAAGGCTCAAAATACCAGTTACCCCTTCAACCCCACTTTGATATTTCCTTCTTGATCCTTCCATCTACATGAGTACACTGCTGGCTGCCACCCCTTAACCATAGCTGACTGGCCCAGGGATCACTTGATCCAGATGCCCTTGTATACAGGCTAACCTCTGGCCCACCCATAAACAATCTGCCCATAAAGGAATAATAGTAATAAACTAAACCCATTGGCATCTCTCCTATAAATTCAAACTAGAGATAAAGGAGTCAGCAGGTAGGAGAAGGGAAAGCAGAAAAATCACATAGAGAGAAGAGAGAAAAATTGAGTCCTTAAGTCAATTAGTGGTGGATACTAAATCAATGATCCCCCAAACTCTGCCTTGAATCTAGTCTACCTTCCAGAGGCTGAAATCTATCTGTTCTTCATAGACCAGACTATCATGTGGTTCTTGTTTTTTACTTGAAGCCTGGACATGTAGTTGTTTCAGGAACATTATATTTACTATGTTCTTTCTTTCTTTCTGTGTCAACCTTTAAAATGCATTTTCACTACTGAAGTAAGATGGGTGACCTCTCTTTCTAACTAACTAACTAACTAAAGTCTACCAATCCCAGGACACTTTTTGATGTAGCTACCTGCTGAGTTACCTATTCATTGCCTTTTCTGGGTTTGGGAAAACCTTTAAAGCAATAATCACATGATGCATGGGACACATTCCAGTACATTTTACCCAAGAGGTTAGCAGAACACTTGGGTTAATAGCAGGGGAACTATACCTTAGCAAATGATCTTAGCTAAGTGCTAAGACAATCTTGAGAGCAATTTGAGAATTAGAGATTCTCCAGTTGTAAAAGATTCCCCTGAAAAATTTGTTCAAGATGAACATTGATTTTAAAGAAATTTTCAGAGGCAATAAGTTTATATGAGCTGTAGTTAAAGACAAATTGAAAACAGTATTAAATATTTTATTCACCTTGACATTTTAATATTTGATTATATTTAACTATATGTGTAAATTTTATACAAAATCTGTAGAATGTTATTGCAAAATGGGGATGATATCAATGACTAGGGCACTTTTAATCTCAATGTGACACAGAAGACAACTCCAATGTTAACAGACTGAAAAGGCATAACTGGATTTTTGTTTCTTCTTAACTAAGAAGCAATGACTATCAGATTTCAGATTCTACCTGTTTTTTGCTTCATTGTTTAACATAAAACCTCCTATTGTACCTTGCTTCACAAAATTTGAACCCTCGGGGGTAGTAGCCAGTTTATCTCACAAGAGATTTCAAATGAATTTGTACCTCATTTAGACAGAAGTAAGTAGCAACTGTAATTTCAATTGGATATATGCAGCTGACTCTCAGGTTTCTGGTCATAAATCTTTCAATTTATTGTCAGGATATTTTCTGAGGAAGGAGAAAAGGAAAATGGGTGTGTATGTATTTGCTTGGCTTAACTTTGATCTGTCTTGCTGGCTTTCATCACCTTTGGAGGAAAATACATTTCACACTTAAGCTGTTCCACTGTGGAATGATAAGTGATGACCATCCTGTGGATTTTCACAGCTGTATAAAAGACATCCAGGTGCACCTGTCTTTGGAATCAGAAGCCAGTTAGCCCCTCTCACATTTACAAAATTGCTTCTGGGAGATTCAAACCTGGATGCCTTCCAGGCTAGTTAAAAATAATTCTGGAAGAAAAGTGCAGTGCGGGTACTTGGCAGTAGAAACGTGAGTAATTTTCAGCTGCAGCAGATTCCTTTCAGCCGATTCTGATACCCATTTCATTTCCAAATTTCTTGCAGAAGTTATCTTGTACTTTCAGCTTTCTTCTGATAAACATATTGAAAATGCAGTCAAACAGCTTTTTATCATTTCAAAATTCAAGCTCAAATTTAATCCTGCTGCCCTGATGAAGTCAAGGAAGCTGCTAGAGCATTTTCATTATATCTAGAGCTGACTGCACAACTCCCTGACATTCTTTAAAACTGACAGCATCATTCATTTAGAACAATGTGATCGATCCCAAGAAGCCAGTGGCAATGAACTCTGGATACTCATACAGAAGAGAATATCCTAGCCAGCTGAAAAATGTTCCCCTCTTCATTTTCTGCCTAGAGATGAAGTCCTGCACCATTTGGATTTTAGAATCTGTTAAATCTTAGAGATTTTTCTGTATTGAATCATAGTGCTTGCATTCACACCTCAGTTATCAGTCATTATGTATTATCTCTTAACAATGATAGAGTTGCCTGTATTACTAAAGACTTTACTGCTGAAAATGCAGATTGCTAACTTAAATTTTGTGTTTTAAAAGGACTGTAGATACTGTAAAGAAGCAGCCTACTAATTTTTGATTTATACAGGAATAGAACACTCATTAGTATTTTAGGACTAACCTAAGAAAATTACCGTTAAGGGCAGGTGTCCCTAGGGTGGTCAACATTCTGGAAGTTAGAATTGATATAAATGAATCTGAAAGTCAATGAACTTCAGAATTGAAAAGAAAAATAGAGATCACTTCATGTAATGATTCCTAATTTAGGTTCCTTAGGCACTTAGGAAATGGACAAGCAGTTGTTGGTGTTTCATGAGCCATTTTAAATATATCCCCCTACCCGGAAAAAAAAAAAAAAGAAGCAATTGTAACTGAAAGAATTTCACATGTTAACTAAAATATCAATTCTGTTATAATTTGCTGGAATTATATCAGCTTAGTATGACACAGCTTGGCATTTACTCTTATTGTCCAATTAGTTTTCTTTGTGATAAGATTATTTGGTTCTTACTGGAAACAGGGCTGTGGTTTCTCTGCTAGATCCTCACTTCCAGGATAAAGGATTTAAAGCAACTAAGAAAAGGTAAACTTCCAAAAGGAGTTTCATGACCTTAAGAGGTGGACCCTCTATAATGAGTAGGGCATCTAAATTACACATGACTCATTTCCACCTGCAATATGGGAGACCTAGGTTCCATCCCTGGGTTGGGAAGATCCCCTGGAGAAGGGAAATGCTACCCACTACAGTATTCTGGCCTAGAGAAACCCACGGACTTTATGGTCCATGGGATTGCAAAGCATTGGACACTACTGAGCGACTTTCACTTTTGCATTTCCCCAGAGAACATGGTACTCTGTCCAAAACAATCCATAAAGTGGAGTAGGAAGTATGAGGTCACACCGGAGAAGAAAACGAGTTGATGGTGTAAGGTATCAGTGAGATCTATTTTGCTACTCGCCATTCTTCATTCCAGTCCCTTTGCCTTTTCCTCACTTTTTCTTTTCATGCACAAGCAGAAAGCCAGGGCAGACCAAGCTTACTAAAGCCAGAGTCAAGGCCACTAAGCAAGCCTCCAGGCATAGCTCAAAGCCTGGCGGTCTCCTCACAATATGCAACAGGATTCTTCTCTCACTAGGAGGAATATGTGTCCCATTTGGACATCAGATTCTCTGATGGTTTCTAAGGGGAGATTTTCCTCTGCTCATGGCCTCCCAAGAGCCAGTCTTTAATAGAGCTTCTCAGAAGGGTTAGGACAGTGCATTGCTCCTCAGAGCACCAGCATGTGCCATTCGCTTCTTCTATAGATAACATATGGGCTCACTTGCTGAGGAACAAGCTTGGCCTTGGTGGATGGCGTGTGATGCATGCGTGCATTTGCTCAACAAATACTTATTGAACATCTGTTTTATGCTTGTTAAGCACTGAGTTGTCACCCAGAACCATACAAAGTCTCTGTCCTTATGGGATTTACATTTTAGTGGGGAAAATATCATTATGATAAGTACAATGAAGTAGACATTTATAGTGATTAAAAAGAGCATAATAGAAGGGTGGCCATATAATTTATCATCCAAACTCGACCACTGTAGAGAAGAAGCCATTTTAGAGAAGAAACACCATTAACAAATTACACAGGGTAACAGGCACAATCAGGGATTTTTTCACCCTAATTATCCCTGATAGAGTAAGTCAGAAAGACTAAGAGGAATCTGAAAATACTCAACATCTTACTTTCTAGCCTCTGGGACCTTTGTTTTCAATTGATGCTGGCAGACTTCTTGGCCCACCGGCTAAGGATTGTTGTCTTATGCTTAAGGAATAAACTATTCTTTGGTTCCAGTCAAAACTGTTAGACCTTTGGCTTATATTAAATCATCTGTCCTTTCCTAGAAAGTGACCAATACTTTCCAGATAAGAAAATTCCTCTAAGATCACAAGACTACCAAGAGCTCACCTAAAATAGAGGCAGTTTGGTGGTCCAGTTTCATAGCAATCCTATTTCAGAGGATACATTTTGAGATGAAATAGCTAAGACTGGACTCTTATTGGTCAATGGGTGAAGGAAGATGTAGGGACATTAGAACTGTTGGCTAGAAAGCACCCACCAGAACATGGGCAATGGTTAAACAAGATTCTCCTATACAAAGAAAGGCTCGTGAAAACTGCAAAAGGCCAGAAAGTTGTCTGCTTGCAACCTTACATTGTAGGTGAACAGAGAGCTTTCAAAGGAACTACAGACTTGTGTTGCCACTGAAGGTAATTCAACTCTTGACCACATGCCAAGAAAGAACCCTTGAACAGGTAATAGGTATTCATGATAACTGTTAAAGGGCCTTGATAATACAGCAAGCTGGAAAAGAAATTTAGAAACTCACATCTTGCTCATATAATACATTAACTCCAGACTACTCCAGTGAACATTTCAATTCCCACTACAATAAGTACACACCTCTTCCTCATTGGTGAGGAACCCTGCCCCTCCAACATATAACACCTCCTCTCTGCATAGAGAGATCTTAGAAACATTATTCTTATTTTGTCTGATCTTGTTTGACTTCCGTGCTTTTCAGCAAACTATTAGACATCAATAATACTCTCCTCAATTTGAATGGTTTATTCTTTGGAAAACAGTAAAAAATAAATTGACTCAGCACTTAGCTTACATATATAATAAGTATATGTTTGTTTATAACATCCAAGACACAGAAGCAACCTAAATGTCCACTGACAGGTGGATAAAGAACATGTGGTATATATGCATATTGGTATGCATACTGTACATATAGAATATTACTCAATTATAAAAAATAATGAAATAATGCTATTTTCAGACACATGGATGGCCCCAGAGATTATAATATTAAGTGAAGCAATTCAGACAAAGATATCACATGATCTAACATGTTGAACCTGAAAAAAAAAGATACATAAATCACAAACATAGAAAACAGGCATGAGTACAAAAGGAGATAGGGGATAAAGCAGAAATTTGGGATTAAATATATCACTACTATATATAAAAGAAACAAACAATGAGGACCTAAGGTACAGCACAGGGAACTATATTGAATATCTTATAATAACTTTTAATGGAAAATAATATGAAAAAGGATATCTATATATAATAACTGAATCACTTTCCCATACATCTAAAACTAACACAGCATTGTAAATTAACTATACTTTAATTAAAAAAATAGAAAACAACATATGATCAATTCATTGCCAATGAGCAAGACACAGGACAGGGCTTCTAAGTATATAGCTTGAATTTGCCTCTCTGCCTTTTGACAGGGGAAAGGCAAGTCTTTAATTGCCCAGTTAGTTTGGTTATCAATTCTAAACTACTTTTTATTAAATATACCAAATTTAATGTGCCTTTTTTCCTTATTACATTCCTCTCTTTTTGTAACTGTATCTAACATAATTTAATGTGCAGGTGCAGTAAAACCTTGATAACCTTTATCTACTGAAACCCTCTAATTGAAAAGACTTTTTAATGACTCTTTTGGACTTTGGGGTAAAAACAAATGATAGCAAAGCAAACAAAATGAACATAAAATGGAAACTTCCATGCAGTTACTGCATCACTTTCATCTTAAAATTTAAGTTCCTATATTCTCAAATAGTTACTACTAGCCTCTACTCTACGGCTCTGTCTAAATCAGTACTTGTCACTTGAGATAAGTTTAAGAATTAGCTGGAATGTTTATTGAAAAGTACCTTCTGGTGGCTCAGTGGTAAAGAATCCACTTGAAAGTGCAGGAGACATGGGTTTGATCCCTGATCCATGAAGATCTCACATGCTGTGGAGCAGCTGAGCCCATGTGCCATAACTATTGAGACGATGCTGTGAAGCCCACACACCCTAGAGCCTGTGGTCCACAACAAGAGAAGCCACTGCCTTGAGAAGTCCATGCACTGCAACTAGAGAAAAGCCCACACAGCAACAAGGACCCAGCACAGTAAAAAATACGTAAATAAAATTATTTAGAAAAGCCTATTCTCAGAACCCACTGCTAGAAGATCTGGAAGAGGCCTCAGGAATCCACATGTTTATCCCTCCAGGTGATTCTAAAACCTGAACTTTGTGCATCACTTTCATTTATAATAGCACAGGAAAGGAATTAGGTTTTTCTCCATGCTTACTCAAAACCAATACAATATAGTAAAGGAAAAAAAAAATAATAATTACCTCAACTATAAAAAATAATTACTTATTAATAAATTACTTACTAATTGTGTATGTATAAAATATAAAAGTATAATATATTTATATAGAAAATTATATATATTTATATATAAACATATTACTTATTAAAACATTTAATTACTTATAAATTACTTATTAATTAGCTCATAATTAATAACTGACTATGAGACACAGACTACTGCAAAAGTAGGAAGTCAAGAAACACCTGGAGTAACAGGCAAATTTGGTCTTGGAATGCGGAATGAAGCAGGGCAAAGGTTAATCGAGTTTTGCCAAGAAAATGCACTGGTCATAGCAAACACCATCTTCCAACAACACAAGAGAAGACTCTACACATGGACATCACCAGATGGTCAACACTGAAATCAGATTGATTATATTCTTTGCAGCCAAAGATGGAGAAGCTCTATACAGTCAGCAAAAACAAGACCGGGAGCTGACTGTGGCTCAGCTCATGAACTCCTTATTACCAAATTCAGACTCAAATTGAAGAAAGTAGGGAAAACCGCTAGACCATTCAGGTATGACCTAAATCAAATCCCTTATGATTATACAGTGGAAGTGAGAAATAGATTTAAGGGCCTAGATCTGATAGAGTGCCTGATGAACTATGGAATGAGGTTCGTGACATTGTACAGGAGACAGGGATCCAGACCATCCCCATGAAAAAGAAATGCAAAAAAGCAAAATGGCTGTCTGGGGAGGTCTTACAAATAGCTGTGAAAAGAAGGGAAGTTAAAAGCCAAGGAGAAAAGGAAAGATATAAGCATCTGAATGCAGAGTTCCAAAGAATAGCAAGAAGAGATAAGAAAGCGTTCTTCAGCAATCAATGCAAAGAAATAGAGGAAAAGAACAGAATGGGAAAGATTAGAGATCTCTTCAGAAATTTAGAGATACCAAGGGAACATTTCATGCAAAGATGGGCTCGATAAAGGACAGAAGTGGTCTGGACCTAACAGAAGCAGAAGATATTAAGAAGAGGCGGCAAGAATACACAGAAGAACTGTACAAAAAAGATCTTCATGACCCGGATAATCACGATGGTATGATCACTCATCTAGAGCCAGACATCCTGGAATGTGAAGTCAAGTGGGCCTTGGAAAGCATCGCTATGAACAAAGCTAGTGGAGGTGATGGAATTCCAGTCGAGCTGTTTCAAATCCTGAAAGATGATGCTGTGAAAGTGCTGCACTCAATATGCCAGCAAATTTGGAAAATTCAGTAGTGGCCACAGGACTGGAAAACGTCAGTTTTCATTCCAATTCCAAAGAAAGGCAATGCCAAAGAATGCTCAGACTACCACACAATTGCACTCATCTCACATGCTAGTAAAGTAATGCTCAAAATTCTCCAAGCCAGGCTTCAGCAATAGGTGAACCATGAAATTTCTGATGTTCAAGCTGGTTTTAGAAAAGACAGAGGAACCAGAGCTCAAATTGCCAACATCCGTTGGATCATGGAAAAAGCAAGAGAGTTCCAGAAAAACATCTATTTCTGCTTTATTGACTATGCCAAAGCCTTTGACTGTGTGGATCACAATAAACTGGGGAAAATTCTGAAAGAGATGGGAATCCCAGATCACCTGACCTGCCTCTTGAGAAATCTGTATGCTGGTCAGGAAGCAACAGTTAGAACTGGACATGGAGGAACAGACTGGTTCCAAATAGGAAAAGGAGTACATCAAGGCTGTATATTGTCCCCCTGCTTATTTAACTTATATGAGAGTACACCATGAGAAATGCTGGACTGGAAGAAACACAAGCTGGAATCAAGACTGCCGGGAGGAATATCAATAACCTCAGATATGCAGATGACACCACACTTATGGCAGAAAGTGAAGAGGAATTAAAAAGCCTCTTGATGAAAGTGAAAGAGGAGAGTGAAAAAGCTGGCTTAAATTCAACATTCAGAAAACGAAGATCATGGCACCTGGTCCCATCACTTCATGGGAAATAGACTGGGAAACAGTGGAAACACTGTCAGACTTTGTTTTGGGGGGCTCCAAAATCACTGCAGATGGTGACTGCAGCCAAGAAATTAAAAGACGCTTACTCCTTGGAAGAAAAGTTATGACTAACCTAGATAGCATGTTCAAAAGCAGACACATTACTTTGCCGACTAAGGTCCATCTAGTCAAGGCTATTGTTTTTCCAGTAGTCATGTATGGATGTGAGAGGTGGACTGTGAAGAATGCTGAGCACCGAAGAATTGATGCTTTTGAACTGTGGTGTTGGAGAAGACTCTTGAGAGTCCCTTGGACTTCAAGGAGATCCAACCAATCCATTCTGAAGGAGATCAGCCCTGGGATTTCTTTGGAAAGAATGATGCTAAAGCTGAAACTCCAGTACTTTGGCCACCGCATGCGAAGAGTTGACTCATTGGAAAAGACTTTGATGCTGGGAGGGATTGGGGGCAGGAGGAGAAGGGGACGACAGAGGATGAGATGGCTGGATGGCGTCACTGACTCTATGGACGGGAGTCTGAGTGAACTCTGGGAGTTGGTGATGGACAGGGAAGCCTGGCGTGCTGCGATTCATGGGGTCGCAAAGAGTCGGACACAACTGAGAGACTGAACTTAACTGAAGTATTACATGTTAAATAATTTGATGTACACAAAGATATCAGGTATTGAATATTATTAACTTCATTTTACAGGTTCAGAGAGTTTAGTTAACCTAACTGAGATCACAAAGTAATTTATGGGAATCAGATTCCAGAAAGAAAAGTAAGATTCAGAACCTTTTCTTTCCTTTCTAATACATTTACTCTATATGCCAAAGCAATAAAGTTAGTCACTGCTTTAAAATATATATATCAACCATAAGAATTTAAATCTTTTTTATAAAGTCTTTAGGGATAGCAATTTAATAAACACAAGTATGCCATTCATTCACCAAGCTCTCCTTTATCAAAGTCTGATTGTCTCTCAGACCCTTAGTTACCCTATGGTCAGCCTGTCAGCTAATTATAGATCCTGGTGTAATACAGATCAAAGCAGGCTCCCTATGTCCTTACATAGCCTTTCACGCTTTCAAAAGGCTTTTAGATACATTATCTCATTTGATTTCTCTAACAGTACTAACAGATCACACAAAATAGATGACATCTTTGTCTCTTAATACCAAAAGTCACAACAGGGTTCTCACTCTGCTTCTTAATTCAGAGGCATCGTCATCTCAGCACTTTAACTCTCATCTGCAGAATTCATTTGAACTGTTCCCCTTCCCTGTGAGCTCGGTGGTTTTGTGTCCCTAGATAACCTCATGGCTGCAGCTCCATCCAAGGGGGCCAGCCTCCCCAGCAAAAGATAACATTAATAGAAGGTCTGGCTGAAATGCCCTGACTTTATTTTTCTCTGGGAAAAGATGTAATTGCAGAACAACTGCTCTCCAGTTATTCAAATTTAAACATTTCATTTGATGAAATGATTTCTTTTACTCATTTTATTATGCAGTTTAAAATTGTGGCTTCAATATATCTGATAGTGATATTAAAATATTACAGTTACAATGGCTAATTTAACCCCATGTCCATTTGGAAATAATCTTATTCTAATGCAATGCCTTTACTCATGGCAACAGAATTTTACTAGAAGCTTTTTGACAGTAACATTTTATGGAATCAGCAGAGCATAGACTTGGCAAGTGCTCAGTTGGCTGAGGTTCCACATACAAGGTATTCCAACTGCACCATGAAGCAGCCAGGCATGGGTGACTGGCTTGATCCTGAGTTAAAGTCAGTTCTGAGAGACAAAAAAGCAAATCATCCTGCTCCTTTCAAATACATATTGCAATTTCTCTTCAACTTCCAATTACATACACGTGAGGAGGAAATGGTCAGAAGCATAGCATGTGTAAATCTAATTATACTTAGCAAAATACTATAGAGGGATATGATTCTACCACTGTGGGCTTCCCTGGTGGCTCAGCTGAAAAGAATCCATTTCCTTCAATGCAGGAGATGTGGGTTTGATACCTGGGTTGAAAAGATCCCTGGAGAAGGAAATGGCATCCCACTCCAGTATTCTTGCCTGGAAAATCCCATAGACAGAGAAGCCTGGCTGTCCCTGGTAGCTCAGCTGGTAGAGAATCTGCCTGTAATTCAGGAGACTCTGGTTCGATTCCTGGATGAGGAGGATCCCCTGGAGAAAGGATAGGCTGCTTACTCCAGTATTCTTGGGCTTCCCTGGTGACTCAGAATGTAAAGAATCCACCTGCAACATGGGAGACCTACGTTCAACCTCTGGGTTGGGAAGATCCACTGATTGAGGGCATGGCAACCCACTCCAGTATTCTTGCCTGGAGAATCTCCAGGGACAGAGGAGCCTGGAAGGCTACAGTCCATGGGGTCGCAAAGAGTTGGACACGACTGAGCGACTAAGCAGAGCACCGCACATATAAACATAAAAAGCTGTTTGGTCTATTGAGGACTAATCTGACCTAGGTGAGTTTATTTCTAAGTCCAAACCAAATATTGTAAGGTGCTTGTTCCTCTTGGATAAGTGTGTTGAGATGCGATATGATGCGTTTTTGATATTTTTATTATCAAATCTACAGTAAAGTATTGATGAATTTGAATTATGCCATCACATCACTGACAATGGTGATATAAATATCAAAGAAAAAATGAGCAAGCAATATGACTAACATCTAACAGTAAAGTATACAGCTTTTACTTTAAAAATTAGAAGAAAATTAGTTGAAACATGGAGAAGGCAATGGCAACCCACTCCAGTACTCATGCCTGGAAAAATCCCATGGACGGAGGAGCCTGGTGAGCAGCAGTCCATGGGTCGCTAAGAGTCGGGCACGCCTGAGCAACTTCTTTCACTTTTCACTTTCATGCATTGGAGAAGGCAATGACAACCCACTCCAGTATTCTTTCCTGGAGAATCCCAGGGACAGAGGAGCCTAGTGGGCTGCCGTCTATGGGGTCGCACAGAATTGGACACAACTGAAGTGACTTAGCAGCAGCAGCAGTTGAAACATTAGGGAACATTGCAAGCTATGTGATAAAGAAAAGCATGAACTGGCAACTGTCTTCCACACCCCTGCCTTTTAACCATTTCCAGCAGCCAAATTAACTTTAGTCAAGGTTAACTAACTCCATTCTATTACCACAGATGGGTCCCTTGACTATACTTTAATCCTCCTGGAAATTGTAAGAGACCAAATTAAATCTTTCATATTCAGCTGGAGGGAGGAGAGAAGAAAGTCATAATTCTGACATGACTGTAATATATTAAGGGAAATTTGTCTCTTTTTAGAGTTACTGCCCAGAAAGATAACACTTTCTTGTCTTTAGCACTCATAAGCTAGGCTGGTACATGTACAACTTCAGGGTCACGGCCATTTCTCTGCTACACAGCTTACCTTGGAAAAGATAGCTTTCTCCCTCTATCAATCATTAGCTAAGGTAAGTGTCAGACTATGTGGTTTAATGAGGTAAAAATAGATGAATGTTAACTAGTTCATTTCATAGCACTTAGTACAATGAGGTAAAAGCCTGGAGCTCAGAGTTAGAAGCTGCAAGTTTGCAGGAAGAATCCCAAAACACTACATTCTCAGCAGATATTTCTGTATCTTCTGGTATGTGTTAAACTGCACTATCAAATGCAAACTTGAGTATCTCGGGAGCAGCCTGGAACTGTGGACTGTCAGGCTGAGTCAAGATATCTGGCTCCACACTGGGGAAGCTATAATTGGCTATACTCCAATATAAAATAAAAAGTATTTTTTAAAAAGATATCTGGCTCCACCACCAATATGAGTAGGATGATGGGCAGATTGCTCTAATTCTGTTTGCCTTCATAAATATGTTAAATGAGAATAATATCTCATGTGTTTATATCATACCAATGTCATAACAATTCAATATAAGAAAGGAATGTGAAAACAGTTGTAAGAAGATGAAAATGTGATTTTGATTATATGCTATAATGATATAGACAGTGGCTTGTAATATCTGTAGAGAAATTTGGGCTAAAATCCATATGTGATGATGGAATCATGAACAAGTCATTATTCTACTGAAAACAATGCTGAGAATGTTTATTGAACAATCACTGCTATTCAAAATGATCTCACTTTCACCTATTCAAATTATATCTACAGAAAAAAGTTCATTCTTTAATACCATGCTGGAAATGGTATCTCATAAACATGTATATGCCAGTTTTGGTCATGTGATAATGATTCATATTCATCTTCTGATAGTTAGAATGGAATGGTGAGGTAAACACGGGATTTAGGTTATTATCTGAATGCACATATGTGTTCTGACACTTTCTAGGTTTGTGCCATTGGGTCAAGTTCTACCATTTGACTATCAGTATCTGTTATAATAATTTTCCTTACAGGTTTGCTTCAATGATCAAATGAGAAACTGGATACAAAAGTACTTGGAAACTGCTTTGAAATAGTGTAATCACTACTATATACAGAGTTCATAAATACATCATCTTCTTCTGAAAATTTAAATAACTTGCACAATCTTCCAGATTTTTTTTTAATACTCACCACATTGAACTTCCATCCTACAGAGTACAGGAAACTCAGTCTCCTGTCTTGTGCATTCCTGCCTTATATTTAGTTCTCATGCCACATTCTCTCTTCCTATATCCATATGAAACACTCTTCCTGCTTCCATCCTTCAAGGCACAGCTCAACTGCCTTTTGTTCTGTGAAGCCTTACCTGATGAGATTCTATATTTATTCATCTCTTCTCTAACTCTATTGTCTAAACTCTTAAAACACTTCTTTTTGTTGCCACTCATCTACAACTTACTGTACCCTTATCCCCTTGCATAGTAACTTTTCAAATAATGTGTACGTATCATATCTTTACCTTAGGACAAAGGTCATCAAATTTAAAGAACATGGCACACTTTTCCACCCCCAGCATATGTAGTGAGATATCTTATAAGTAGTTGTTCACATTTTATAATGACTAATACAAAAAAAAAAATGAAAATGTAATGAATGGTGTAAAAATTGAAACCTACATATCTATTCCAAATGACAAGGAATTACTTTTTATTTTTTTTAAATTATTTTAATTTTTTTTTCTACTTTACAATACTGTATTGGTTTTCCCATACATCAACATGAATCCGCCATGGATGTACATAAGTTCCCACTCCTGAACCCCCCTCCCACCTCCCTCCTCATACCATCCCTCTGGGTTATCCCAGTGCACCAACCCCAAGCATCCTATATCCTGCATCGAACCTAGACTGGTGATTTGTTTCTTGTATGATATTATACATGTTTCAATGCCATTCTCCCAACCTAGATGTCCATCAGCAGATGAATGGATAAGAAAGCTGTGGTACATATAAACAATGGAGTATTACTCAGCCATCAAAAAGAATACATTTGAATCAGTTCTAATGAGGTGGATGATTTTCCAGTTGTAATTTGTATAGTGTACCATTTTAGGATATATGTATGTATGTGTGTGTGTGTGTGTGTATATATATATATATATTTAATGGTATTGGCACAAGAGTAAGACTGAAATGATTCATTTCAGTGTTTAGAAGGTTACCAGAGATGATTAAACCCAAACCAATTTCTGTTCATGAAGGAGAATCATTTAAGAAGCTGCCATCCATAGTATATTTGGAAGGAATCCATCCAATAATGACTAAATTAAAACACAAATCACTGAAGAAAAAGAGTACACTCAAGCAACTGGCCAAGTAATAATGAAAAACAAAATAATAGAACATGGGTGAAAGATAATTACAGTCTAGATTTCAAATAAGAAATCATGAAATAAAAACAAAATAAATTTACTCATAAAACCAAATGTTCCCCTATTTGTCAACTCATTAGCTATGATAACAAACACTGTGTGGTGTTTCAGGTGACCTAAATTATCATATCTATCTCAATCCTCAAATATATATCTCTGGGTACAGAAAAGACACGGTTTGCTGAATTACTATACTAGATTTCAGTAGTTAACGACTGTTGGGAATCAATAAATGTTAGATATCATGATGGGTACCTTTATAAACATCAATTTTTTCAATACTCTTAATAGTCAGCCTTACCCTCCCTTCACTACTTATTTCCTCTATCCTTAATTTGACAATTAATCTTATACTATTTTGTGGTTTCTCTTATATTATTTGTGTGTTAGTTGCTCAGTCATGTCTGACTCTTTGTTACCCTGTAGCCTGCCAGGCTCCTCTGTCCATGGAATTCTCCAGGCAAGAATACTGGAGGGGTAGCCATTCCCTTCTCCAGGGGATCTTCTTGACCCAGGGATTAGACTTGGGTCTCCTGCATTGCAGGCAGATTCTTTAGCAACTGAGCCACCATGGAATCCCCATTATATTATTTACTAGGGATATTGGAGAAGGAAATGGCAACCCACTCCAGTGTTCTTGCCTGGAGAATCCCAGGGACGGGGGAGCCTGGTGGGCTGCAGTCTATGGGGTCGCACAGAGTCGTACACGACTGAAGCGACTTAGCATCAGCAACAGCAGGGATATTTATCTCCCATACTTTATGTGTTTATTCATTCATCTATTCTGGTTAAATATTTATTACATAGGTATTAGGTAGGTATCATTCTTAGTTCTGGACATAGATTAGTGGATAAAAAGAGTCCATTACCCAATGAAGCTTTCATGTTGGTATTACTCATTTGTACATAAATGCATTGTGTACCCAAACTAAATTGTTAGCTTCTTGGAAGCTAGTTCCTTAATTTTACTTTCTTTCATCTTCTAGAGTGTCTAACATGCTATGTACTTAATATATAATTGGTATACAACAGATGTCACTTTAAGATATTTCAAATATCATTGTTGGATTAAATATCCTTTACATTAAAAAAAAATCCTAAGAATAATATGATATCAAATTCTTAAGGACTTAAAGGAAAGTCTAGGTCTTAATAGGTTAGCATTCTCTGCATTCCACATAACCTCCTCTACCCCTCTGATCCTCACTGAAACAGTTATTTAAACAGACTTCTAGGTCAGATTTCTCTTCTAGCTGAAACAACATCCACATTTATATGGGCAACAGTTTTGCTTCTAGTATGAATTTTTACTATGATTCTCAATAACAGGATATTTTCTTAATTGATATCTCTTCAGACAAGGCTATTGATGCTATTCCTTTAACCCACTTTAATTATTTTGATAAGATTTTGCATTTGAAAATAAGAACTCTGGTTTATATATTAGATGGAAGAGTTTCACATAGAATTATAGTCTACTCATACATTATCCTGTTCATTTTTCTCAGCCAAGCAGAAGCTAGGTCAGTATTCCTGGTCTAAAACTTTGGTATTCCTAGCCAAAGTTTCCACATCTTTGGCCATTCTCTTATGTTTTTCTTCTTTCTGTGCTTTGAAAGGTAGTATAGCATAGTGGTTAAATGCATGGGTTTTTAAGATATGACTTTTGATAAAACAGGTTCCTCTTACGGGAGTTATATCGTAGAAATACATATAAACCGTGGTACCTAATCTATCATATACCAAGTGCTCATCAAGCTGCAGATTTTTGTATGTGAGTCAAAGGAAAATAAAAGACCCTGTTGAAAGCTTACCTTCATTCAGAAAAGTCTAAAAATAAACCATATAATATTATATTAATACTAATATAATTAAAATAATAATAAAATAATTAAATAATAAAATGATAATATTATTGTTTTTAAACTTTTCTAAAACCTGATAAAGTGTATGTTGTTATATAAATATTTTGCATATGTATGTGAGTTTGGAGGCTCAAAAGTTGATTTAACCACATTACCATCAATAAAGTTGGCTGTAGACTGACATAGACACACACAATATCATGGCTGGCATATGGGAAGAGGTACAGAAAGGGCCTGTTTGAAAATTAATGAAACATGAAGTCATCCTACTCTCAAAAAACAAGCAGATATATATTTTATCTTGTATTTATCCAACAAAATATAGTTATTTATCTGTAATCTGTTTATGCTACCCAAGAAGAAACTAGGGTCGAAAACTTTAAGTAATACATTCAAGTTCACACAGTGATTTCATTCAGGATTTAACAGTGAGTTCAAAGCTGGACAACTAGCCACAGGCCATCATTAATTGAAGCACCAGGGAAAGAAGGGCCTTTTCAGCAGGGGTTTTAAGCACCAACCTGTAAGAGTGAAGTGCTGTGTATGTATATGAATATGTATATATGTGTGCATACATATATGCGTATGTGCATGATAAACAATTCAGAGGTGAGGAACTACAAAAAACAGAGAACACACTTACCTAACAAAAGAATGGACATTCAATGTTCTTCCTTTCCTCCCTCCTTCCATGTTTCCTTCTTTTTTCTTTATTACTAAGTTTTTTAAAGAAAACAGACCATTTCTAATGCTTGCTTTAGGATGTGCTGGGAAGATGTTACAGATGTAAAAAGCCTACAGCTTCTGCCACTATGAGTAGATTGAAGGATATTCAAAGAATTGGAGATTTGGACCTTGCCAGTGTAAGATGGAAGACTTCTTACCTTCAACTTGCAACTATCATAACAGTGTCTGATTAGATTATGTTCTGTTCATTTAAACTTAGCATAAATTTAGTTTATGAACCATTATAAAGGATTAAATATGGGAGAAAAGAATACTACTTGGTCAGTGTAATCAGCATATTCAGATAAAGAAGGGTGTAGAAAAATAAATTATTTTCCATTTAAAATAAATTTATTGTTTTAAATAAATATCATTTCTGTTCCTCTTGATTATGGCTAGAATGGAAGTTTCATAGAGACTGCATAACTGAAATTTCTAGGTCTTTATATCCCTAATCTTGAAAGTCTTTCCTAAGCCAATTTGGTTTATTTAAATTATTTCTTTATTTAAAGATCCTGTTCCTACTTAGTGGCCTTTCTGAGGTTTCCCCATCATCCTAAATAAAACGCTTGGAAGAATAGAAGGGGCATGGCTGAGTGAAACAGCTAGCCATGCCCAAATTCACTCTCATGCTTACACATAAATGAATACAGATATATATTTAAAGAGCAAATTATAAAAGCATTAATCATTCATCCCCTCAGGGTGCCAAATTGCAGGTGCCTGCCCAGGATGTCTAGATATTTGGCTTATGCCTTTGCTAAAAATGTGGAACATGTGATCTGATGTTTGGGTCAGAAAATACAGGTTCCATATAAGTACACAAATATACATATATTGTCCCCCCCCCCCTTTTTTTTTTTTTTTTTTTGAGGCCACAGCTTGAGCCTTGGAAGAAATTGCAATGCGGAACTTGATTTTAAGAAACTCCCACAAATGAAATAGAGCAGAATTTATGTAAAACTGTTCCCAACATAATCTCTTTCAGCCTACCTCCTTTCCTCAGTCTGTGCTACACATCAGATACATTAAAAAAAATGAGCTACATCTTTTGGTTACTTTGAACTAGGCCTGCTCCTATCCATCTGTAAGGAAACCAAACAGTTCTGAGCCCTCAGGGCTCCTCACTCACAGGAGTTCCTTCCTTTGTGCAGTATTGTTGTTTTGGAGGCAGAGGGCGTAAGTGGTGGCTGAAACAGGTATCTGCACGCCCATTTACATCAGAGGGCTACCTTTTTCTTTCACGGAACTTAGATTTTTTGGGAAGGCAAAAGATCCATGCTTAGCTACAATGTGCTGTTTTGTATTCATCAACCACTAATTGCAGCTTCTCTGGGATCTTCTGTAGGCCCAAAGACACTCAGACCCAAATATAGACTGGTGCTTCACCAAAGAGATTCTCTGTTCCTGCCGTCAAGTCTTTGAATACATGACAATAATTACTGTTCAGAGGAACACTAGAACACAAGGAAAGCTCCCAGGCATCACTTAGCTCTCCTTCCTTCTTGCATCCCCTCTCTCCACCCCATCACTGAAACCTAAACCAGCCAATTAGATGAAGAGCATGATACTGCTGGATGCAGCACAAAGCCTGCATCTTACTGCAGCTGTTAGACTGACAGTTCACTTCTAGCCTGGAATTGACACAGATTCTCTCATTGAGTTCCTTGGAGTCAAAAGACTCTCCTTGTCCACCTTTGTACCCCAATAAATAGGCATTTATCTCTAAGAATATGTAAAGTTTAGTTCTATAACAATAGATGTGAGCATCACAAACTGTGATCCCAGTTTAGCCACTAGATGACTCAGCTGGAGTGGACAGGGCACTCTGAGGACAGTTTGCATATCTGCTGTCCCAGAAAACACCTCAAACCTCCAGTTACAGAGCAGCATGCCCAAAAAACCATTAATTTCCCTGGAGCTGCAAACCACCGAGTTCTACTTGAGCAGAAGTTTGGACAATCTGCAATGTTCTTTCATATGCCTATCGTATTATCAAATCAGCTCTAACTTATGATAGACTCTAGAAAGTATCAAGAGAAAATCCTGAAGCATGCATTTCAGAGTTGCTTGCCTTGCCTTTCATTAACTATAAATACATTGCATTCAGGCTGCTCTGACATGAAGCAACCACTTTTGTGTTTACAGCTTTTAAAGGAAGGGAAAATCAGAAGCAAGGGCTATCTCATTTTTCTTACATATAATGTGTTCTCCCTTGCCTCTGCCAAATGGATGAAGACTACATGTAGCATTAACCCTCAGGAAATCAAGTCACTGACTGAAGTGGATTTAGTCCTACATGTCAAAAGGATTTAAGGAAAGGAAAAACAAAGGCATTTAAAGAGTCATACTATCTTCTATTTATTAGGCAGGTTATTTTTACAGATTATTTTAAAATATTTTACTTTAAAAAAAACAAATTAATTTTTCCTCTTAAAAGTGTGGGATAGATATTTTTACTCAGATTTTACAGACAGGGAAAAGTGATGCAGAAGGTTAAATAATTTACCCAAAGTTGAAGAGCTGGTGAGTAGCAGAGCTGGAATTAAAAACATAATGCTATGTACTAGAATTTATTTAACAGAGTTAAACTATGATTGTTGTAGTTAGATCCCTCAGGAAACACTCCCAGGTGATACAAAACAAACAAATAAACAAAAAACGACTCTGAGAAGAAACAGATGTCTGAAACTCTATATCTGAAAGGGGTCTCTAGACCCTCCACTGCTCTTTGAAGAAATGGTGATAATATTATAAGGGATTTACCTCTGAATGGATCTGTTGTTGTTCAGTCACTAAATTGTGTCCGATTCTGCCACCTCATGGACTGCCAGGCTCCTCTGTCCTCCACTATGTCCCATAGTTTGCTCAAATTCATGTTCATCGAGTCTAACTATCTAATCATCTTATCCTCTGCCCGTCACTTCTCCTCTTGCCTTCAGTCTTTCCCAGCATCACGGTCTTTTCCAATGAGTTGGCTCTTAGCATCAGGTGGCCAAAGTACTGGAGCTTCAGCTTCAGCAGTAGTCCTTCCAAAGAACAGTCAGGGTTGATTTCCTTTAGGATTGACTGGTTTGATCTCCATACAGTCCAAGGGACTCTCAAGAGTCTTCACCAACACCACAATCCAAAAGCATCAGTTTTCGGTACTCAGCCTTCTTTATGGTCCAACTCTCTTATCTGTACATGACTACTGGAAATACCAGTTTTGGCTCTATGAACCTTTGTCAGTAAATTGATGTCTCTTGCTTTTTAATATGCTGCCTTGGTTTAGCATCTTTGTGACTCAGCTGGTAAAGAATCCACCTGCAATGTGGGAGACCTGGGTTCAATCCCTGGGTTGGGGAGATCCCCTGGAGAAGGGAAAGGCTACTCACTCCAGTATTCTGGCCTGGAGAAGTCCATGGACAATACAGTCCACGGGGTCTCAAAGAGTCAGACATGACTGAGCGACTTTCACTTTCACTTGGTTTTTCATAGCTAGAATGGACCTAGCATTCCATAATATGACTGAGTGATTGAAAGTCACTCAGTCATGTCCAACTCTTAGAAACCCCATGGACTGTAGCCTGCCAGGCTCCTCTGTCCATGGAATTCTCCATGCAAGAATACTGGAATAGATTGCCACTCCTTTCTCCAGGGTATCTTCCCAATCCAGGGATTGAACCCAGGTATCCCACATTGCAGGTGGATTCTTTACCATCTGAGCCACCAGGGAAGCCCAGTCTTTGCTATATGTCAAAACTTACTAAATCTATGTGTATGTCATATGTAATTATTAGGTTCATGTGTGTAAATTGATTATATACCTATCATTTACTGTGTTGATTCCAGACTAGATGATGGTGGTACAATGATTTAAAAAGACCAAATCCCCAAGCTAAAGGCACTCACAGCAAAAGATGGCAACAAACGCATTCACAAATATATATATATTTTCATAAGCAGCATAAGCAAAGTACTACGAGATCATAAGGGAAGAAATAATAAGAGAGGCTGATTGGAAAAAAATCTAAATAATCAAAGGGTATTTTTCAGGTAACTTATGGTCTACTAGTCAGCCATTAGAATCACACTGTAGCACAGTACTTGATGACTTTGGAATATTTTTTGTATCTATTATTAAGCTGGACAAGCAGCTTATAACATGTACATGATATAGTTTCATTTGAAAAATATATGTAGAGAACATTTCAGCAAATGTTAATAATGGTCATGAAAAGTTAAATCACTGTCTTCCGCTTTTTGAGTTTTTAATATTTTCTAAGTTTTCTACAGTGAGTCTATGTTTCCTTTGTAATTGGAAAGATTTTTCAATGTATTTTATTTAAAATCAAATAAATAGTGTTTGCAATGTCTTAACAAAAACAAAAATGATTTGAAATTTCTCCAAACTGAGAAATAATTCAATTCCTAATAAAATTAGGATTTATTTTTACAGAGGGCCTCCTGAGCTCCAAGATGCCTCACTCTGACTAACTGTGATGCCCTGAATTTCTAGTCAGTATTTGGAATCATGCCAGACGTGGCATCTTGCCTTAGTCCAACTCTTCCCTCGTCGTCTTGAATGACCTCTCATACTTGAGATATTGAACTGGAGTGGCTCAGGTCTGTTTCTCTTCAAAGTCCAGTGTTTTGATATCTAGCTAGATTACTCAAGCATTGAGCTGAACAGTTTCATTCACTGCTGTTATTTGGGGAGTCAGAATTATTAACAACCAACTTGAGAGTTGGACTGTGAAAAAGGCTGAGCGCCGAAGAATTGATGCTTTTGAACTGTGATGTTGGAGAAGACTCTTGAGACTCCCTTGGACTGCAAGGAGATCCAATCAGTCCATTCTGAAGATCAGCCCTGGGATTTCTTTGGAAGGAATGATGCTAAAGCTCAAACTCCAGTACTTTGGCCACCTCATGCGAAGAGTTGACTCATTGGAAAAGACTCTGATGCTGGGAGGGATTGGGGGCAGGAGGAGAAGGGGACGACAGAGGATGAGATGGCTGGATGGCATCACGGACTTGATGGATGTGAGTCCGAGTGAACTCCGGGAGTTGGTGTTGGACAGGGAGGCCTGGCGTGCTGCAGTTCATGGGGTCGCAAAGAGTTGGACATGACTGAGCGACTGAAATGAACTGAACTGAACTGAAACTAGAAGACCCAGCATCTCTCAGGAAGCCTTTTAATACCTCTGGGTCAGTTCCTATAAAAGTAACAACTTGAAAAAAATAAAAAATTCCACTTTCAAAGCTACCTGAGGAGTCAGGAGAAGGGGAGAGTGTCCTGTAGTGGCTGAGCCTGATTACCAGCTCAGATCACTTACAACCTGGATGGACTGTGGACAGCCTGTGATGTAGCCTAGGTTGCCAATACAATGAGACCAGCATACCAACAAGACTCAGTGGTAAACACGATCACTCCTCTGCACTGGGAGTACTGTGTACTAACTATTGTTTTTTGTTTTTATGGGGTATTTCCCCCTGTGTACACTGAAAACAGCATAATTTTATACATATTCATATATCATCAGCTTATTAATTCAACACCAAAACAAAGAGCTGACAAAAATTTCTTACATCATTTTTCTATTTTTTTTTCTTTCCTTCTTTTTCTTTTTTTATAGTGCTTAAATAGAACAGAATGCCTTCTCAGGTACTTACTCAAATATAAAATTCATTTTGATGATCTTTATTTTGTTATACTAAAGGTTATAGTTGTGGTTAATCAAAAGATTTTCTAGGGTGACACTGTCTAAATTAAGCTACCAAGAATTGATATTTTAAGCAAACTATCTCCTGGGTTTTAGTATTTGATCTGAGAGAAAAAAAAAAAAAAGAGTGTTAGCATCAGGGCACATGTAAGGTGGATAGATCCTCTTGAAGAAGAAGATGATGAAATATTCCTTGGAAAGTCTCACATACAATGAATGTGATAGGGAGATTCCAGAAACAGTTTTACCATTTGAGCAAATGTTTCTAAGCCTGTATTTTCACTTTGAAATTCTTTAATACCAGTAAATTAATATCAGAGCATTTTAACCCATGGTTCATAATTATAATAATTGTAGTAATTGCTCTTTATATCATGAAATTTAATTGCTTGACATGCATTAATGAATGGAGGAATGCATTTAGTTCAATTAGAAAAAATATTAATCACATGTTGTATGACTTCCTGTGGTTAATAAAAATTTGGTTGGTTGACTGAATGTTTAATATAGAGGTGAGATGATATTTAACATACAGAAAGAAAAATAAATTATCTGGATAAATAAGTAAAAACACACTATTTAAAAATTCAAGTAATTAAGGGGAAGAAAACAAAAATTGTGCATGTATATGATGAGTTTTTAATTAGCCATTCATTTATTTATTTAAAAAAAATTACTGACCCAGGATACACACTATTCTAGACACTAGGAGTAAAACAGTGAACAAAAGCTTCAAAGCATCTGCCCTCTTGGAGGGTTCTCCCTAATTACTGGGATAAGCATTAATTATTCACATTTGGATCTGCACAGATTTAACACATGTTAATACTAACCTACTTTACCAATGAATTACAAAGCAATGGAGAGAGGATTAAAAGGTCTAGTCACTTATGTAATCTCCATGTGATCTTGGCCTTGACATTTAACCTCTGAAAAACCCTTTCTTTTAATGCACTGATTGTTAAGAATAGATGATCTCTAAGATCTATCCAAGTTGTAAATGCCATAATTCAGTGTTTCCTGTTGAGAGAAAAAAAATATTTTTGACTCATGTTTATATTGTTTACAAGTAGAAAGTTCTTCACAATTAAAAAGAAAAAACAAAAGTAACTCTAATTACAATCAACAGCAAATTGAGAAAGGTATCGCAGTACTTATATACATGTAAGTAAAGTAGTGATGGGCAGCTCTGGGCCAAGTTCATGGGAAAAATTACCACACTGATTACAGCCATTGTGAAGGGTTGTTAGAAACAGCAAGTAAATTACAGAGAAAAGGACCTAAAAATCCTTTTCTGAAAATCATTACTATTATCATGATGTTAACTGGGTAATTTTTCTAGCACAAGGGGCAAATGCGTTTTTAAAAACATAATCAGTTGGATGGTACACATAGACAATGCAGTTCTTACAACAGCTAATCTGAGATTATCCTGTTAGAAAAAAAAATAACCTAAAAACAAGATAAAACAACTCACACTGCATTTAGAATACAAGTTATAAGCAAAGATGATAGATCTTTTAGCTACTCTTCATTTATTTAGCTTTCTTAATAGAATAGAGAACAAAGGAAGAAATCTCAGAAATCATGCCTCATGTAGACAGGGGCAAACATTATTAATATCCATAAAAATAAACTTGGAATTGATTATGTCCAGATTATCCAGTATTTTCATTAAAGAACAACAGAGGATGGAGTTGAATACAAAATGGCATTTGTTTCTAATTGCTTATGATTTAAATAAACCAATGTCGGACTAAAGAGTTTTTACTCTCAGTACCATGGAAGCTTTGCCTTGGGATGTCTTGGGCACAGTTTATGATTTTAGAGTTGGTAAGAATCATATTCCTCATAAATTATAGCCTGGTTGCAGAAGCTGTTTCTTTTACATTTCATTACCTGTATATCTAATCACATTAACAGATACTTACTAGTCTTTGTTTTCTTTAGCTCAAATAATACCTTAATTCCTTTTATTTGTACTGTGATTCATGTTTAAAAAGTGCTTTGATATCCTTTTTGTTGTTAAATCTCAAATACTTCTTAGAAGTAGATAAAACAAGCATTAATCTTTCTGAGGCTCAGTCTCCTCATTTGTAACATGAAATTAACAATAATAATACTTCACCATAAGTTTTCCTAAAGATTAAGTGAGATTATAGTATTGATTTTATTTTACATTTCTTGATCATTTACTGTATGCAAAATGTCATTTTGATTATGCTTCATCAGTTAACTTATTCAATCCACATAGTAACCCTATGTGAAAGTGAAAGTCACTCAGTCATGTCCAACTCTTTGTGACCCCATGGACTCTGCAGTCCATGGAATTCTCTAGGCCAGAATACTGGAGTGGGTAGCCTTTCCCCTTCTCCAGGGGATCTTCCCAACCCGGGGATCAAACCCAGGTATCCTGCATTACAGACAGATTCTTTACCAGCTGAGCCACCAAGAAAGCCCTGCTGCTGCTGCTGCTGCTGCTAAATCACTTCAGTCATGTCTGACTCTGGGTGACCCCATAGACGGCAGCCCACCAGGCTCCCCTGTCCCTGGGATTCTCCAGGCAAGAACACTGGAGTGGGTTGCCATTTCCTTCTCCAATGCATGAAAGTGAAAAGTGAAAGGGAAGTCGCTCAGTCGAGTAACCCTATAAATAGGTCCTATTACTTTCCCTGGTTTACAATCTGAGAAATCTGAGTCATAGAAAGCAAAGATGATTTGCCCAAAGTTACACAGAAAATTGCAGTTTCACTAGCTAATGATGTAAGCTACCTAGAATTATATCTGGCATCATGTTGCTTCCTAATGAGATCTGCTACCAAGTAAAGGTAGGAAAAGAAGATATTGGTTCCAATGTCAGAGTTAACAAAGTTAGCATTTCATGAATTAGGAGAGAGAAGAAAGGGCTATGAATAGAAAAAGATGGGCTGAGTGCGGGGGGGAATAAAACTGATGTGAGCTGAATCCCTGGTCCATTGACAAAAGTCTAAGTTACTGTCAAGGTTATTGCATATCCATAGGGCATGTTCTAAAAAATTAGGAAAAGGTTACCTTTTATCAAGACATTCTTTTCATATGTTGGAAATGTTTCACACTATTCTTATTGTATTGGAACCAGATTCTTTACCATCATCTTCCTTAAAATTGTTGTAATAAGCATATGACCCAACGATATCCATGACACAGATGGCATCGTGTTAGATATGATGACATAGCACACTAGACAACCACACAAAGCAGTCCTGATTTCCATGTTTAGAACAGAGATTTCTATATATTCCCTCAAATGTCCTTTCACTACTAAGAAAGAGCTTGAATATGTTGTCTACAAATGATTTTCAGAAAACCAAGTCCCAGTCTTGGTTTAGATGCTAATATAGATGCAATTAGATGCAATATTAGATGCAATATAGATGCTAATCTATATTTATCTTAATAAGTCTTCTAACAATGATCTGCTTTACCTATGTTTTAGGTAGTCCATTTCTGGAGATCACAAATTTTAAAACTAGCTTTCTGAATTTGAACTGCCCACTGAAAGTGTGTACTTGTGTATATGTACATAAAATATGACTTTTTTTCCTTCCATATTTTCTTGAAATAATGTTTTGGCATCACATCAACACACCTTAATATATCAATTACCTTTTTGGTTTGAACATATTTTCCTGTTATTGAAGTTCTTGAATATCTTTGTTGGATATATTCTGAAAACACTGACTGTCACCTAGTGTCTGAAGGTTTAAGATAAGGATTGTTTACTAAATATAGAGCCCATAAAGCAAAACATCAGCTAGGCACTTGCAATACTATTGTGGAGAGCAATACCTAGTGCATTTGAGTTCAATAATACAACTTCCACCTAGCAACTAAAAGAATGGTGTTTTATTACAATGAGGACTAGAAAGTTTTAGAAAAGTATCCTCAAAACTATATACCTAGCATTTCTACTAAATTCTGCTTTGTTCTGACTCACTGAGGTTTGAATGCATGGTTTTGTTGAACACACTGGAGAAAGCATATGCTGGAGGTGATTTTTATGAATCAGTTTTAGATAGGAAAAGCAGTACGTCAAGGCTGTATATTGTCACCCTGCTTATTTAACTTATATGCAGAGTACATCATGAGAAACACTGGACTGGAAGAAACACAAGCTGGAATCAAGATTGCCGGGAGAAATATCAAGAACCTCAGATATGCAGATGACACCACCCTTATGGCAGAAAGTGAAGAGGAGCTAAAAAGCCTCTTGATGAAAGTGAAAGAGGAGAGTAAAAAAGTTGGCTTAAAGCTCAATATTCAGAAAACGAAGATCATGGCATCTGGTCCCATCACTTCATGGGAAATAGATGGGGAAACAGTAGAGACAGTGTCAGACTTTATTTTTTTGGGCTCCCAAATCACTGCAGATGGTGACTGCAGCCATGAAATTAAAAGACACTTACTCCTTGGAAGAAAAGTGATGACCAACCTAGATAGTATATTCAAAAGCAGAGACATTACTTTGCCGACTAAGGTCCACCTAGTCAAGGCTATGGTTTTTCCTGTGGTCATGTATGGATGTGAGAGTTGGACTGTGAAGAAAGCTGAGCGCCGAAGAATTGATACATTTGAACTGTGGTGTTGGAGAAGATTCTTGAGAGTCCCTTGGACTGCAAGGAGATCCAACCAATCCATTCTGAAGGAGATCAACCCTGGGATTTCTTTGGAAGGAATGATGCTAAAGCTGAAGCTCCAGTACTTTGGACACCTCATGTGAAGAGCTGACTCATTGGAAAAGACTCTGATGCTGGGAGGGATTGGGGGCAGGAGGAGAAGGGGACGACTGAGGATGAGATGGCTGGATGGCATCACGGACTTGATGGACATGAGTCTGGGTGAACTCCGGGAGATGGTGATGGACAGGGAGGCCTGGTGTGCTGCGATTCATGGGGTCGCAAAGAGTTGGACATGACTAGCGACTGAACTGAACTTATATAGTACAGTGGAACCTATTTTCAAATTATTTTTAAAAATCTATAAAATAACATTCTTTTACTGCTAATCTTAAAACACATTTTACAAGGGGATAGAACATTATATCCTCTCTAGCAGTGGTAGAGTTAGTCGCTCAGTCATGTCCAGCTCTTTGCGATCCCATGGACTGTAGTCCACCAGGATCCTCTGTGCATGAGCTTCTCCAGGCCAGAATACTGGAGTGAGTAGCGGTTCCCTCTAATCTACAACAATTTCTTACTTATTTTCCCCTCAATTTTTAAAAATGCATTCTTATGTTATAATAATATTAAAACATTCCTAGTGATAATAATTATATCTTTATTGGCATGATCTCTCTCTTTTAATTATAAATTATCTGAAAATAGGAAGAGCTCTATAACAAATATTATTCCAGAAGCTAAGCTACATAGCTAATTTTGTGAGTTTTATTGTGATACTCCCTGCACTATACACTTTATAATGTTTGTCCCGTTTGATCCACACAATAGTATAACTGTAAAATAATTACTTATAGAAGATGAAACACAGAAACCAAGATGTGCAATTTCTTAAAGATAAGGAAGGTATCACAATCTATAAGAACAGAATTTATACCCAGGAACCCTAACTTCAGACCTGCAGTCACAACTACAATGTTAGACTATGTTAGTCTACTTCTGTAAGGAAGCTTTTGGTCTTTTGAGGCAAAGTGATATGGCAATCCCAACTGATACAGAAAATAATGAATGGATTACTTCTGAGTTGTCCTTTATGATTTGCTCCATTTGTCTTCAGGCCTCTTATTTTTTTTTTTTTTTTAATCTATCAGCACTTCTCACCCTTTCATCAGCCTAAAGAGTGGCATCCCCAGAGGAATGTGGAGAATTGCTATCTCACATCACCCCAATTTATTCCTTGCTTCACATTCTCCTTGACAAATCTATTCATCAGCCTGTCTGTCTGCTTCAGACTCACAACTCTCTTAAGACTGCTTTTGAAAGGAAGGTGCAACATTTCCATTCTTTTCTGAGCCTGTCGATTCAGTCCTCACATTCACACGATACCTAGTTGTGCATGTCAGAGATGCCCAGGTTCATTAACCAAGGGCTGCTGCTGAGATTTCATCCTTTCTTTACCTTCTTAACTAAAGCAGTTCTCCTCTTTCCCTTTGTCATCTTGCAACCACTCTCTGAGACAGATGAGGGTTCCAACATGTTATTTTTCCATAGATTTACATAGTATTAACAGAAACGCAGGCCACTATTCAAAGATGACATTGAAGAAAAGTTTGATCATTTATATAACATAACTCTCCAAGAAGATGATCTTGCCAGTGATCTCTTGAAACAAGTTCCTTTTTCTCAACAGAGAGAAGTGGTTTTTATGTATTATTTTGGGAAGATCCTTATGAAATATTTTTTTTAAAATTCCCTATTGTCAGTCTGACTGGAATGGTGATATGACATCAATACTGTCAGTTTCACAATAAAATATGCATCTAGAGGCTATTTATTATAGTATAAAAAAAGAATCTTGTAGCTCAGTGGGTAAAGAATCTGCCTGAAAGGCAGGAGACCTGGGTTCACTTCCTGAGTTGGGAAGATCCCCTGGAGAAAGAAATAGCAGCCTATTTCAGGATTCTTGCCTGGGGAATCCCATCGACAGAGGAGCCTGGCAGGCTACAGTCCATGGGGTCACAAGAGTCAGACACAACTTAGTGACTAAAACACCTAAAAAGAATCAAATGTAACCTCAACAAGATTTCTCAGACTGTGTGTGTCTGTCTGAAAGAAGTTCCTCTCTTCCATGTCTACTCAATCAGAAGATCAAGTATCTTTCCCATTTCTTTCATTACCTGCCTGTTGACCAGTATGAACTTAAAAAACAGAACAAAAGGTGACTCCTTGCATCTCTCAGATGGTACGTAACTCATTGTGGTGTATTGGTTGGCCTATGATTATTTCTTCGTTTTCACTCTAGTCTGACTTCAAAATCTTCCCTTATCTCTATTTATATGATTGCATTCACTCTGAGATTTTCCACTTCCTCCTTGACTGTAACTCAGACAAACTACTCATTACGATCTCCTTCAGTCCTCCAATTCCTATTTCTGGCCTTGTTCCTCAATCTTTGCTATAACTCCAACAGTAGTTAATTTATACTTACAAGAAACAGCTGTGAATTAAATTTGGTAATTACTTTCACATACACATTTTCCTCCCATACAAAAACAAATATATATATCAATTCAAATAAAAATGATAGGAAGCTGAAATGAAACACTTGGGGTGAATTAAGAATTGGGGCAACTTTTTAAAAACTAGTCAGAATTACTGAATTTGCTACAAAAACTGAACAGGAAGTTCCCAAGTTAAAAGCAAGTTATATTCTGATTATTCTTTCATAGATTAATTGCTTGGAATTTTGGAAGCACTAATATAAACTACTAAATTCAAGGAAATAGTCTTGGTAAATACAGATTTTAAAATCAGAGTTAGAGCAAATGTAGTTGAGGAGAGGAAGAAACAGTGAGGAAGGGAAAGGATGAGCTACCTCGTTGAGACCTTGGTGAAACCCAAAGTGCTGATGACCTTGAGTGGTGGGCAGTGGTTCACAAAATGTGGCTCTGGGTTAAGAGTGATAATTTGTATTAGCATCACTGTAGTTGTGTTAAGGGCTTCCCAGGTGACTTGGTAGGTAAAGAATCCACTTGCAATGCAGAAGTCACAGAAGATAGAGTCTGATCCCTGGGTCGGGAAGATCCCCTGGAGAAAGGCACAGCAACCCACTCCAGCATTCTTGCCTGGAGAATCCCATGGACAGAGGAACCTGGCGGGCAACAGTCCATGGAGTCGCAGAGTCAGACATGACTGAAGCGACTGAGTATGAACACACACAGTTGTGTTAAAACTGCGCATTCCCAGAACGTATCTCCGGTCTCTTGTATCAGAATCTCTGCAAGTGAAACCTAGGGATTCACCATTACAGAGCGGCACCCCAGGCAACTGCACAACTAAATTAGATAATCTTTCTGTAGCTACAAATGTATAGTAAATCAACATACGGCGTTATAAAAACGTAACTAAATGATGCCAACCAAGACCATTACCATTTTATATTAAGATTCTTCTATCCAGTTGTTTGATTTGACTTGTGGTGCCTTGTTTTATTTTGGCTGCTGGCCTGATGGGCCAAGTTCTTTATTTTACGTCTGCTCTCTGTGCTGTTACTGTCAAAGAAAAGGCTAACTTGAATCTTATTGGAAATGTCTGCCTCTATCTGTGTCATAAAAGTTAAGCATGACCTTTAAGTACTTCATATTTCCTGAAAAATATGTCAGTATTATGTACATATATATGCGGCCAATGGGTTTATATATCACCTTTCAGGCTGGATATACAATCACATGTACTTTCTCCACCTGTAATGAAGTAGGAACGTGAATATTTGAAAGCACAAATCATTTTTGTATTCCTAAATGAATATGCAAATAGACATGAAAAAATGGAATGTTTTTCTTCCTGGAATGAAAAGAAAAAATAAGGAATGTGAAAAGAAAATAGTCAACTGCAAGAAAGGAAAGAAAAGAAATATCTGGGAATGTACTGTTCCTAATTCAATGTTCTCAGCTAGTAACTGAGCATCATAATTACTATTAGAATAGAGACAAGGCCTGAAGTCAGTGATCAGCTACAAAGAAGAGCAGCAGTGAGCAACATCACCAGGATCACAGAAATAAGGGAGCAAAGCAGCACAATCTGTACTTTCACTGAGTGAGGTCTAGAATATGATGTCCTCATTTTAAAGTTTTACGCCTGTTTAGGATTATAGATTGGGGCTTCCCTGGTGGTGCAGAGGTTAAGGCGTCTGCCTGCAGTGTGGGAGACCTGGGTTCGATCTCTGAGTTGGGAGGATCCCCTGGAGAAGGAAATGGCAACCCGCTCCAGTATTCTTGCCTGGAGAATCCCATGGACGGAGGAGCTTGGTGGGCTACAGTCCACGGGTTGCAAAGAGTCGGACATGACTGAGCGACTTCACTTCACTTCACTTCACTTAGGATTATAGATAAACATGTATTAAATAAAAATTACTGTATATATGTTTTATTGAGGAAGAGCTGTTTAGTCAAACCTCTTAGGTTTAAGACAGATTAGAGTTCAACTAATTTGATTTTGATTTTCTTTTAAACCTGCCTCTCAAGAAAGTATAGAAAAGAGTCAAGTAAGGATTACCTGCATAGGTGTGATACATAGTTTTGTTCCTTGTTACTGTCTACCACTTCCATGTACTATAACTTTTTCACGTCTGCTTTTTATATCTATAGAACACATCTCTCTAATGACCCCTGATATTCCCAAATTAAACCAACAAAATAGGAGCACAAAGCTGAGCATAAGAACAGAAAGTTTGATCTCAGTAGATTTTATTCTAGTACACATGATCCTGTTTTCTGATTCACAATTAAAGATTTATGTACTATTATATCAAGTACCTCAGACTCCAGCGGGGCTACTATGCTCAAAACAAGACACTAATTTACTACTCATAACTCAGAATATAGCAGGCTACCCCAGGAATAGAATTACTAATATAACTGGTCTGTCATTCATGGAGTGAAATATTGAATGAGGGAAAAGCTTATGCTAATTATACTACAAATAAATATTAAACATTCCAGTGCTTTAAATGATACAATCGGGAAACATTTGTATAGAATGAAACCTGATTTTACTGTTGATTAAATCAGAACTTTGTAATGTTGCCAGGCAATGGACTAGTACACTTATAGAAAAATCAAATTTGATTGGACAGATTAATTGATGAAAAACAAAACAAAGTAAGCACAATTTCAGAAATAATTTATTTTTATTGCCCAAATCACAGACTGAGCCAAAATTTTGCTTAAATGATTTGTTTGTTCTGTACTATAACAAATGAAAAAACCCAAAACCTCAAAAAACTTCCTGATGATTGCTTCATTTGAGATGGGAAATGAACATTGTGATTAACGGTCACTTCAACAGTGATAATTAAATAAGTTAGTTATCTCTACAGACTATTCTGTTTCTTGTTTTATTTCTTTCAGGAGACAATATAATTGCACTTAATAGAGAAAAAGTAAACATGGTAATGATTTATTATTTTTATGAGAATACTTAACAATTTTTATCAGACTATCAGAATCAACTGTTGGATAAAGATACCAAGGTGAATTTAGAATTTGTTTTAGAGAAGATTAACATTGATCATAGAGTTGTGATAATGACCCTTAAAACAGGTTAAAGGAAATTAAATTTTAGCAGATTTAGCCAATGGTTTACAAAATGTATCAATGAATGGAAATTGTACTGAACTAGCAAAACTGCTGTTTTCATTCTTATTTTAAGCTAATGGTCTAACATATTTTAAAAATGCTTTAACTACCTAAGAACTCTATTTTTTTTTTTTTTTTTTACTGTTTGTAGTGCTGAGGTGTTTACGTACCATAGCTCTTCATGTGTTTTAACTACTGAAAGTTATACTTAAATTACCTAATGTCAGTGGTTGTACATTAAAAACCATTTGTCCCCTACCAGAGGACAGTTGGCAATGTCTAGAGACATTTTTTGGTTGTCACAAGGAAGGGGGCACTACTGGTATATAGGGGACACTTGTAAACATCCTACAATACACAGAACAAGCCCCCAGGACAAGGTGTCCACTGGCCCAAAGTGTCAATCATGCCAAGCTTCAAAAACCTTCCCCTAAACTTTTCACCTTGACCTTAATTTTCCATGAATTCTCAGTTCAAAAAGAAGTACTTTTCCATAGAAAATAGAATGTTGCATCCTGGTATTGACTGCCTCTCTTCCTCAGTGCCACTTGATGGGTAAAGCATTTACACTAGTAAATGTGCATTCAAAATAAAACAAGGGCAAGTTATCATTTCAAGATAAAATGACTAAGATGAAACTTCAATAGCCCTAAGTGTTTTATTGCTTTTTTTACTTTCTCTGACAATAAACATCATATTTACGCTTACTTTCTGTTTTGCTAGGTGTGAAGATAGAATTCTAATGAGCCATCAAATATCATAAAAAAGGAATGTGAACAAGCACTTGGCTCAAAGGTCCACTGCCTGCTCATATAAGGTCCCCAATTCACTCTGGCAGTCTCTATAAAACAAATGAGCTGTAGAGAAATGCTTTTTGCTGGCAGTATACCTATAATGTAAAATAATTTTTTACCATGAGAAAAATAAATCACACACACACACACACACACACACACACACATACACATACATACCTATAACAAAATATTTTTCACCAGGAGAAAAATAAATCACACACACACATAAGAACGAAACTCTATTCTATTGGCTAAAAAGGCAAAATAGACACAGTTCAAAGTATGCAAGTAATATATTTCACTGCTAAATTATTTCAAGCAAATAAATCCTGAGAACAGAAAGTGAAATATACAAGACTTCAACACTTCTAAATTCTACTTTTTAAACTATTTCCATTTGGCCTTTGGAGTGAAATGCTGTTAGTCTATCATTAAATTTTTAAAAGCTTAAAGGAAAAGGCAGAATTTAAACTCTTAAGAATTTAAAGTCTTTGTTTTTCTTTTATCACCAGCCTTAAATAAAAATTCACAAGAAGAAAGGTGCCAAGACATATTTGCCGTTCTGGATACATTTGAAATAAAATATTTAGGGAAAGTTTTACCAAACCAGCATTTACAGATTTTATGTTTTATATTTAATTATATTTCAAAAAATTTTTACAAGTCACTCCCTGGTTAACAAATATGGACAGAAAATAGCAACAGAAAATATGAATTTGAAATTTTATAAAATTAATCAAGAATATAAAGAAAAGGGTAAATTAAGAATAATGAGATGGAAACAAGAGTGAAATAAACACAACGTACAGTTCTAGGGACTTTAGAAATGACCCATATAATTGATTTCTGTTCATTTAGTAACATTTTTTAAAGTTGCTGAAGAATTCACACATGCAACAGAGAAAGACTAAGATGCTATTTTTTGGATTCTGAAAGGGCATAAGATTCAATTAGACTAACATTCTATGTAACTAACTCTTTTACAAGCCACTAGAAATTTGGGCAATGTCTGCAGAAATTTCAATAAGTGAGTACAAAATATGAACTTAGCATGTCCCATAATCAGCTAAAATATCCCAGTCTCTAAATTTAGTAAGACTCTAGCCTTTGTCTTTGCATTGCCTTATTGAAAAAAATAACCCAAGAACTCCCTGTACCTCTTCTATGCCGTGCTCCTCGGTGTGTATGCCCAAATGACTCACATATACATTACACCAGCACAGATCTATTTTCTCAGGTTTAGATCCATTCATTCAACTGCCTGTTGGGCACTTATAAGACCACAAGTTACCTCAACTCTTATTCTTGCTATCTCTCTCTACTTCATTCTATGTATCTGAATATATTGACGGCTTTCTATCTTCACCACCTCCATGCAAGTCCAAGACACTATAATGGGAACTACTGCAACACCTATCTCACAGGCTGTCACACAACCATTCCCAACCCCTTCTAATCTGTGAAAACAAATCTGATCATAAAACTTTAGTGTCTCTTTAATAGTGTCTCTTTGCTATTTGAGAATAAAAACAAAACACTTGAAATGACCTAGAAGACTTGGCTTATTCTGGAAACAAAATTCTGTCTCATTTCAAACTCTTCTCTCCCTGCTCCCAGCACTGTTGCAGCTCTAATGGTCTTTCACTTGCATTTTCTCTCCTCTATTCACCACAGGACCTTTGAACATGACATTTGTCTCTACATGGAACATCTTCTGTTCTCTCTTCAGCTAGTTCACATTATTCATCTTTCTAATTCAGTCACAAATTCCATTTCTTTGGAAAATCTTTCTCAGAGCCTTTGACTAGGCCAAATCTGACTAGGAAAGACTCCTAGAACTCTCTGTTTATCTCCATCCTAACTGCCTGACGTGGTTGCAATTTTAGATTTGTTTGTGGAATTACCTAGAGAGTATCTTATCCCTACAAGAATACCAAACAGGGCAGGAATATCAAAGAGGCTTTGCTCACTACTAGACCCCCAGGTCTTACAGTGTTGATTGACACCAATGTATGCCCAGGAAATATTTGTCAAATAACTAGATGGACACTGCAGTGACATCGTAAATTAAGAATGATAAAAATTATTAACTATTTTGAGATGTTGGTCCTAATTTCTGAAGCAGTGATACATCGTGGGGAAGAACATGTTATTCTGACAGTGGTATTAAAGGCCAGTGCTTGAAAATTATTAAAAGAAAACCATAATCACTTGAGAACAACAACAAACTTTCATGGAACTCTTAGCCATACTATATAGAACTATTATTTTACTTATCTCAGTTCTTCTATAAGACAGATGATATTGTCACCATTTTAAATACGAGAAAATTTTAAAGGGTTAAATGACTTGCATAGGGTTTTATAATTCTAAAGTCCAAGACTTTAAATCTTTTTCTTATATAATCTTAGTAACACTTAACTCAGGTTACTGTTTATGAAAGAAGATCATGTACACTTTTTTTGATGTTAATAATTCTCAACCATTTTATTGGCATAATTTTGGAGGATTGAGCTCTACAGAAGAGTCTAGTTCTATCCTCCATGTAAATATACAAGGGTAATACTTTCCAATTGCTTTTGGTCACATTATTTGACCATAAGATATAGTCACTCAATGAAAGTCAGTTCTAAAATGGTCAAAAGATTTCATTATATAAAAAAAAGCTTATTGACAATAGCCAGAAGACATTATAACAAGGATCCCATGTGGAAGATAGTTTTCCTCTCAAAGATCTTTAAAAAAAAATCAAGGTACAAAAATTTTTTAAGAAAACACTAAGGAATGTCAACATATCAGAGTCACAAAGGTTTTTCAAGGAAAGTTTATGGGAGGCAAGGGCTTCCCAGATAGTTCAGTGGTAAAGAATCCACCTCCCAATGCAAGAGAGAGAGGAGATGTTGGTTTGATCCCTAAGTCAAGAAGACCCCCTGCAGTAGGAAATGGCAACCCATTCTGGTAGTGCCTGGAAAATTCCACGGACAGAGGAGCCTGGTGGGCTACAGTCATGGGGTTGCAGAGTTAGACACAACTGAGTGCACATATACAGGGGAGGTAAATTTTCTCCAATCGTGCAAATTCTAAAAAGAAGAAGCATGGATGGACCTTACCTGAAGACAGACATTATAAATAGCTTAGAAACTGTGGGTGCTGTAAAACATTTATTACAGAATTACTTCTTAGACTAAATATTGTTTTTGAGGACTACTTCTGGTTTAAAATGGCTAAACAGATGAAAAAATACAAAATAGAGATGTTGCCTTTGGCTTGCAGAACATCAACCACAGAGTGACACTATTTTCTCCAAAAATACTGTTTTAAGATCATGCTCACTTCAAAAAGATGAATAAATCTTGATTAATTCAGTGAAATTGATAGCTTTAGGAATAACCTGTTTGGAGCCAAATTTCTTTAAAAAAAATCAATATTGCTCATACACTGGGCAAATCTTCACATTAATGGTAGCACATCTCTTCACTGCATAAATATACACTGATTCTAACCCATTTGCCACTGACCTCCATAGGTTGATGGAAATAGGAGTTCTGTGTGTGTTCTAAATTTTAAAAAGCAATTTTCTGGATCAAATGTCAGTTCTCTGCCTGCATTTAAACAATAGATGGCCATTTAACATATAATTTATTTGAGGTTGACAGAATGTCACACAAAACACTCTACTTTCCATGTACAATAAGGGTATAGGAACCCTAGATTTCTAACCAATAATAATTAAAAAAAATACTGCAATACATTCAGCTACTAGAGTATATAGAGAAGGGAGAAGTTCTTTTATGGAAACTGGCATCTATTGGCAACTCCTGAAATTTCACACAATTTTTATTAGCAATCCAATAAAAACTTAAATTTGGGGTGGTGAGGAGGAAATGTCTTAATAACTAAGTATTAGCCATAACTCACTAAAGGAAGGCCCTAAAGTTCTCGGATATATTCAAAAATAAGCAGTATGTTTATACATGGAAAGAAAAACAAAATATAATTAACACTTGAAGCAAAAGCCTCAAAACCATTAAAAAAGACAAACAAGGCCCCAAAGGTTAAAAGTGGCATCCTGACTGCGCAATCAGGATCTACATGTACAGGAAGAAGGGGTGGGGGCAGAGGGGTAGTTAGAACTGTCTCGGATAATCAAGATATCTAGGTCACCGGACCTTGGTGTCATCATCTTTAGAATACTTGGTTCTAATAAGAGCTAAGACTTGATTTAGGTTTAAAGTACAAGATTCAATTTTAGATTCAAAATTCCTAATTGTCTGTAGGAATGCTGCCTGCAAAGAATCTAGACCTGGACTCAATTTTGAGTTCTAACTGATGACAAGCATTTGTATTTCCTATAGCATTGCAGATTGCAAATCTGGGGATGGCAACAATTCTTACAAATGTTTATACTTTAAGATTTTCTGGCAGCACAGTAGACATAGACCAAGGATATCATATTAATTGAAGATATTTTATGAATGAGACTTTCTGGTATAATTCAAAAGTACATATTAATATTGTTTTCAAGATATCCTGTTATGCACTGAGCTGAAAACACAATGTACTAGTCAGAAAGTGCAAAAAATATTTATTTCCTCTGAATGCTTGTTTAAAAATCTTCAGTTGAACCATATAAACTTTCTGATATTCATCCTTTTTGGACCTAAATAAACCAATAATTCTATATGGTGTAACCTGTATTAATTTGCTCGTATATACATCTGATTGTGTGTGTGTGTGTATATATATATATATGGCATGTGTGCATAACACTAATTGAAATGTTAGATAAGTACAATAATAAATATGGTTACTCAAATTATCAAAAATCTTACTAAATGAAGCAAGTTTTTATGGGCTACTCTGTCTAACTGATCTTTCCTATTCCAATAGAATAGTTTTAATCGATGCTTATTTATTTATATGATCACTTTTGTAAATGCATACAATAGGAGGAAATTTTAACACTTTCATTATTTAACAGAGAAATACCAAAAAGTAAGTAAGTTTCTTGTTTTAAAGGGCTATGATTTGAAAAGGGGCTAAAGTCTTCTTAGGCTTTAAAAGTTATTAGTATGTACACAGGGAAGTGTGTGAGGTGACTCAGGCTTGTGTCTTTCCTGTCTTTAAGATGCAGTAAAATTTGGTTAGTTTTACTGTCACCTCAAATACCTGAAAAAATGCCATTGATTCTAAAATTAGTCAAATGGCAATGGAAGCATAGTTGTCAGTGTACACGGATTTTTTTCAAGCTCTTCAATATTTATCATATCACTTTTTATTTGTACATATGATTCATGAAGCTTTGTGTATTTCTCAGTCAAGGTTTTAGAATTTTGCTCATTTGTGTGTTTACCTGGGCTCCCCTGGTGGCTCAGATGGTAAATCATCTGCCTGCAATGTGGGGGACCTGGGTTCTATCCCTGGGTTGGGAAGATCCCCTGGAGAAGGAAATGGCAACCCACTCCAGTACTCTTGTCTGGAAAATTCCATGGATGGGGGAGCCTGGTAGGCTACAGTCCATGCGATTGCAAAGAGTCCGACATGACTGAGAGACTTCACTGGTTCACTGGTGTGTTTATCTTTAAGTAGCCTGTGAAACTGTACTCTTTTCCCACCTATCTTCCTGCTTTACTTTTCTTAAGAAATTAAGTGATCAGTGCTTCCAGGCAAAGTTGATCTTTGCCTGGCTCTGGGGGCAAGAGTTTTGATTACCCTAGACATTCTTGATAATTTTCTTCTAATGCCTGTGATTGGTTTAGGAAAAAGTCAATGAGACTGGAGGAAACATGCTGGGGAATTTGTAGGAAAGGGATGTAGATGCATGCGTGTGCACGCACACACACACACACACACATACACACAGTCCTAGCCTATTTGAGGACGCAGTTATATGAAGATATATGAAGCATATATGAAGGGATGCAAATTAAAAGACGCTTACTCCTTGGAAGAAAAGTTATAACCAACCTAGACAGCATGTTGAAAAGCAAAGATGTTACTTTGCCAACAAAGGTCCATCTAGTCAAGGCTATGGTTTTTCCAGTGGTCATGTATGGATGTGAGAGTTGGACTGTGAAGTAAGCTGAGTGCCAAAGAATTGATGCGTTTGAACTGTGGTGTTGGAGAAGACTCTTGAGAGTCCCTTGGACTGCAAGGAGATCCAGCCAGTCCATTCTGAAGGAGATCAGCCCTGGGTGTTCTTTGGAAGGAATGATGCTAAACCTGAAACTCCAGTACTTTGGCCACCTTATGCGAAGAGTTGACTCATTGGAAAAGACTCTGATGCTGGGAGGGATTGGGGGCAGGAGAAGAAGGGGACAACAGAGGATGAGATGACAGGATGGCATCACTGACTCGATAGATGTGAGTCTGAGTGAAATCCGGGAGATGGTGATGGACAGGAAGGCCTGGCGTGCTGCAATTCATGGGGTGGCAGAGTCAGACACAACTGAGCATTTGAACTGAACTGAACTGAAAGCTGTTGCACTTATCCTGTAATCACAACTAGACAAACCTAAGGAAAAAAACCAATGAATATGCTGAAGATAGCAGAGAGATGATGGCCAGGTACAAGAAAATCTGGAGAAGTCCAATTACCTGACTTCTAGATTTCTGATTCTGTAACATAATAAATTTGTAATTGTTTTCCTTGAAGATAAAGATTGAAACTAAGTCTTAACGTCTTCCCATCAATCTTATTTTTCAAGACTCTAGTAAAGGGCAGTATATTTCAGAGTACACAGTAAGCATTTAGGAAATTATCTCAGAGTATCTAAATGGGAAAAAACTGGATATTTTTAAAGGCTACTCAGTATGATGAAGCCAAACCATTAGTAAATCAATACACCTCCAAAGAAATTATATATGCACAATTAGATTGCTGGGAGAAATATCAATAACCTCAGATCTACAGATGACATCAAGCTAATACCAGAAAGCGAAGAGGAACTAAAGAGCCTCTTGATGAAAGGTGACTGATAGAGGAGAGTGAAAAAGGTGGCTTAAAATTCAATAGTCAAAAAACTAAGATCATGCCATCTGGTCCTGCCACTTCATGGCAAATAGATGGGGAAACAATCACAGATTTTATTTTCTCAGGCCCCAAAATCACTGTGGATGGCGACTGAAGTCATGAAATTAAAAGATGATTCCTCCTTGGAAGAAAAGCTTTGACAAATCTAGACAGTGTATTAAAAAGCAGAGATATCATTTTGCCAAGAAAGGTCCATCTATTCAAAGCTATGGTTTTCCCAGTAGTCATGGATGAATGAGAGAGTTGGATCATAAAGAAGGCTGAGTGCTAAAGAACTGATGCTTTTGAACTGTGGTGTTGGAGAAGACTCTTGAGAGTCCCCTGGACTGCAATGATATCAAATCAGTCAATCCTAAAGGAAATCAACCTTGAATATTCACTGGAAAGACTGATGCTAAACCTGAAGCTCCAATACTTTGGCCACCTGATGTGACGGATTGACTCACTGGAAAAGACCCTGATGCTGGGAAAGATTGAGGACAAGTGGAGAAGAGGATGACAGAGGATGAGATGGTTGGATGGCATCATCGACTTAAAGAACATGAGTTTGAGCAAGGTCCAGGAGGTAGTGAAGGCCAGGGAAGCCTGGTGTACTGCAGTCCAAGGAGTCTCAAAGAATCAGATACAACTGAGCGACTAAACAATAACAATCTAAATGGGAACAAACTGGACATTTTTAAGGCCATCCAGTATGATGAAGCCAAACCAATACTGAATTAATACATCACCAAAGAAATTATATATGCAGAATATGAAACTAACAATAATGACTGATATTTATTTTATTTTTTTGTGTGAATGTTTTTATCTGTTTATATTTATATAAGATAGTCAATAAGATCATTAGTTGTGGATTTTTTAAAATTTAAATTTATTTATTTTAATTGGAGGCTAATTACTTTACAATATTGTATTGGTTTTGCCATATATCAACATAAATTTGCCATGGATATACACATGTTCCCATTCTGAACCCTTCTCCCACATCCCTCCCAATACCACCCCTCTGGGTCATCCCAGTTCACCAGCCCCAAGCATCCTGTATCCCGCATGAAACCTGGACTGGCGATTTGTTTCTTATAAGATATTATACATATTTCAATGCAATTCTCCCAAATCATCCCACCCTCGGCCTCTCCCACAGAGTCCAAAAGACTGTTCTATATATCTGTGTCTCTTTTGCTGTTTCACATACAGGGTTATTGTTATCATCTTTCTAAATTCCATATATATGCATTAGTATACTGTATTGGTGTTTTTCTTTCTGACTTACTTCACTCTGTATAATAGGCTCCAGTTTCATCCACCTCATTAGAATGGATTCAAATGTATTCTTTTTAATGGCTGAGTAATACTCCATTGTGTATATGTACCACAGCTTTCTTATCCATTCATCTGCTGATGGACATCTAGGTTGCTTCCATGTCCAGGCTATTATAAACAGTGCTGCAATGAACATTGGGGTACACGTGTCTCTTTCAATTCTGGTTTCCTCGATGTGTATGCCCAGCAGTGGAACTGATGGGTCATAAGGCAGTTCGATTTCCAGTTTTTTAAGGAATCTCCACACTGTTCTCCATAGTGGCTGTACCACTTTGCATTCCCACCAACAGTGTAAGAGGGTTCCCTTTTCTCTACACCCCCTCCAGCATTGATTGCTTGTAGACTTTTGGATCACAGCCATTCTGACTGGCGTGAAATGGTACCTCATTGTGGTCTTGATTTGCATTTCTTGATAATGAGTGATGTTGAGCATCTTTTCATGTGTTTGTTAGCCATCTGTATGTCTTCTTTGGAGAAAGGTCTATTTAGTTATTTGGCCTGTTTTTTGATTGGGTCGTTTATTTTTCTGGAATTGAGCTGCAGGAGTTGCTTGCATAGTTTTGAGATTAGTTGTTTGTCAGTTGCTTCTTTTGCTATTATTTTCTCCCATTCCAAAGGCTGTCTTTTCACCTTGCTTATAGTTTCCTTTGTTGTGCAAAAGCTTTTAAGTTTAATTAGGCCCCATTTGTTTATTTTTGCTTTTATTTCCAATATTCTGGGAGATGGGTCATAGAGGATCCTGCTGTGATTTATGTAGGAGAGTGTTTTGCCTATGTTCTCCTCTGGGAGTCTTATCGTTTCTGGTCTTACATTTAGATCTTTAATCCATTTTGAGTTTATTTTTGTGTATGGTGTTAGAAAGTGTTCTAGTTTCATTCTTTTACAAGTGATTGACCAGTTTTCCCCCACTTGTTAAAGAGATTGTCTTTTCTCCATTGTATATTCTTGCCTACTTTGTCAAAGATAAGGTGTCTATAGGTGTGTGGATTTATCTCTGGGCTTTCTATTTTGTTCCATTGATTGATATTTCTGTCTTTGTGCCAGTACCATACTGTCTTGATGACTGTGGCTTTGTAGGAGAGCCTGAAGTCAGGCAGGTTGATTCCTCCAGTTCCATTCTTCTTTGTCAAGATTGCTTTGGCTATTCGAGTTTTTTTGTATTTCCATACAAATTGTGAAATTATTTGTTCTAGCTCTGTGAAAAATACCGCTGGTAGCTTGATAGGGATTGCATTGAATCTATAGATTGCTTTGGGTAGTATACTCATCTTCACTATATTGATTCTTCCAATCCATGAACATGGTATATTTCTCCATCTATTAGTGTCCTCTTCGATTTCTTTCACCAATGTTTTATAGTTTTCTATATATAGGTCTTTAGTTTCTTTAGGTAAATATATCCGTAAGTATTTTATTCTTTTCGTTGCAATGGTGAATGGGATTGTTTCCTTAATTTCTCTTTGTATTTTCTCATTATTAGTGTATAGGAATGCAAGGGGTTTCTGTGTGTTGATTTTATATCCTTCAACTTTACTATATTCATTAGCTCTAGTAATTTTCTGGTGGAGTCTTTGGGGTTTTCTATGTAGAGGATCATGTCATCTGCAAACAGTGAGAGTTTTACTTCTTTTCCAATTTGGATTCCTTTTATTTCTTTTTCTGCTTTGATTGCTGTGGCCAAAACCTCCAAAACTATGTTGAATAGTAGTGGTGAAAGTTGGCACCCTTATCTTCTTCCTGACTTTAGGGGAAATGCTTTTAATTTTTCACCATTGAGGATAATGTTTGCTATGGGTTTGTCATATATAGCTTTTATTATGTTGAGGCATGTTCCTTCTATTCCTGCTTTCTGGAGAGTTTTTATCATAAATGGATGTTGAATTTTGTCAAAGGCTTTCTCTGCATCTATTGAGATAATCATAGGGCCTTTATTTTTCAATTTGTTAATGTGGTGTATTTGTTAATGTGGCATTTTGTGCCCTTCCCAGGTCCGAGAAGCTCAGGTGATGAGGTGTTGGGTGAGCGCAGTCACTGCAACTTATCACCTCCCCTGTCCCTGCCCCTTGGTTTTCTGGCTGTACAACCGGTGCACCTTCTCAGGTGGATGTTGACTGTCCAGAACCCCAGGAAGTCTTAGTTAGCAAAGAAGCCTGCTTGCAGTTTGGTAGATAATGTCTCTCTGGGGCTGCAATTGCCCCCTTTCAGCTATGGCTGCCTGTCACTGGAGGGGGATAGTCTGCAGCTGGGTAGTTCTGTTCAGTCCTTTGTTCTGTGTGCGAGCCTGGCGGTGTGTTAGGGCTTTTCACACTGTCTGGTTTGCTAGCCCGTTAGTTCGGTCAGATTGCTCTCGGGGCATTCAGGCCCAGTCCTTACTCTAAGCAATGCAGCCCGCACCTCCCTGCCCAGCCCCCGCTTGCTAGTGGTGGGTGCAGGCGTCTGTGCTGCTTCTCCGCTGGGCGAGTTACCACTAGGCTTGTATTCTGTGGGTTTTAATCATTTATTTTTCCTCCCTGCTATGTGGCCCTCTGTGCTTCCAAGGCTCACCACAAACTCAGCAGTGAGAGTGTTTCCTGGTGTTTGGAAACTTCTTTCTTTTTAGACTCCCTTCCCTGGACAGAGCTCCAACCCTACCTCTTTTGTCTCTTTTTTTTTTGTCTTTTGTATCTTTTTCCTACCTCCTTTTGAAGACAATGGGTTCCTTTTCTGGGTGCCTGATGTCCTCTGCTGGCATTCCAAAGTCGTTTTGTGGAATTTACTCAGCGTTTAAATGTTCTTTTGATGAATTTGTGGGGGAGTAAGTGGTCTCCGATTCCTATTCCTCTGCCATCTTAGGATCGCCCCCCAATAGTGGATTTTTAAATATGTTTTTTCCCAGCATTTGTTTCACAGCAGAACTGAAGTACGTTATAAATTCCCTCACTTTTTATGCATACTTCAATATTTAGTGTAGGAGGCTCAGAAGAGTGAGGGAGAAAGAAGGGGAGGAAAGATGGAATAAAAGTTCATTTTGGAATCAGAAGCTGATTAGTAAGGAGACTAATTTTAAGAAATTCACTTTTGAAGAAACTCATAATTGATAACTTCCCACAGCTTAGTGTCAAGAGCTTTATTTTTAGTTGAACTAGTAACACAGGAAACAATTAGACATCATCACCAACGTTTTCATGCATTAATGCCAGCACAAATTAACTCCTACCACTAGAAATACTCCTTCTCTTGGTCACAGTCTGTGAAGGGTATGAGTTACTGCACTTAGGGCATAATTATGTCTCCTTGCCTACATAAAACTGACACACAAAAATCAATATTAATTAAAAAAAGATAAGAACTGTCCTCATTATCTTATTTAGCTGTCTCTCCAAACTGAGGTTATCATTTATGACAGAGATATATCAGAGTTCAGACTTAACTGATTCTGGTTGCCAAATAATAAATATTCATTTTTCTAATTGTGTCTAAGTACCTGTTTCCCTAAGAATTGTTATTTATAGTGCCACCTAGAAAAAGGATCCCATAAAGTTCATATTGAATATCTAAGACAGTGCCATATTATCTTTTTTTTTCTCTTCAACACACCTGTATTCTCCATTCTCCTCCCTACTTCTCCCCCAAACACATCTACTATGAGAAAAAAAAAAAAAAAAAATTCTCAGAAGCCTGTAATCATTGTGCCCTATACAGATAAAATGAATGCAACTTACATCTTCTACCTTAAACATTCATATATGTTTAATTTCATTATGTTAGATTTATTTTAATGTAAAAGTAATGACACATTATGTTCACCTGGTGGCTTTGCAAATGTGTGCTTGCATTTGTGAAGTCTCAGGATACCTCTATTTCTTGCTACTTTATCTCCCTTTTCTCCATGCCTCAGGGCACTCTCCATGAAGAAAGTAGTAACAATCCCAGCAAATGTTACCATCGCTGAGATTATTTACTTTCGAAAACACACCCTAATCATGTCAAACACACTGACCATCAGGAACAGGAAAAGCAAGGTTGGAGTCTCCTCTATCTTTTCCTTGATGCATTCCTTTACCAATTTTGAACCAGTCAAATGTTCCAGTTTTTGTTCTAACTGTTCCTTCTTTTCCTGCATACAGGTTTTGCAAGAGGCAGGTAAGGTGGTCTGGTATTCCCAACTCTTTAAGAATTTTCCAGTTTGTTGTGATTCACACAGTCAAAGAGTTTTGCATAGTCAATGAAGCAGAAGTAGATTTCTTTTTTCCTGGAATCCTCTTGCTTTTTATATGATCCAACAGATGTTAGCAATTTGATTTCTGGTTCCTCTGCCTTTTCTAAATCCAACTTGCACACCTGAAAGTTCTCAGTTCACGAACCGTTGAAGCCTAGCTAGGAAGATTTATGCTCAAAGTATAGCAAAATAAAGTCTAGTTAACAACCTCTTTTTGCTAAATATTCCAGAAGGAAAGAAATTTATATTTAACATTTAAAATATGTGGGTGTATCTTATGTAATATATTTTTGCCTTCAAGTTGTTACTCACAAATAGAGTACATGGGCTCTGCAATCTGAGTAGTTTGGTTTGGGTTAGAAACCTAAGTCTGCGTAATCATAGGCAAATTATTTAATCTCCCATTCTCAGGGTTCTAACCTCTAAAAGGGCATAATATTAGTACTTATCTACTAGGTCCCTTGAGAAGATTGAATAAGTGCTTAATCAATGGCAATTGCTACTCTTAGTAAGTGATAATATTGGCAGAGTCTTGGACTCACAGTCATGTAGGCAAAAAATTTCAGGAAATATTCTCCAAAACATTACTTATTTCCACCTTTTTATTCAAGGTGAGGAAATTTAATTTTCTAAAGTCAGCAGACAGACCCAGGGCCCTTCAATTAGCAGCTGGCATAAACTGGACAACTGGAGATGTCTTGTTCAAGGCGACTAGAATTTGTGGTAGCACATTTCAAAATGTAGCAGGAGGAAAAAAATAAGGAATGAAGGTGATTTCCAAAGTAATATTGACTTTCCCCTTATAGAAAGAGATGGCTTAGACAATCAGCAGTTAATTATCCTTGGAAAAGGTGTGTTTTGTCTTCTATGACAGAACTTTTTTTGTTTGTTTTTATTTTTGCTTTAGTGAGGTGATTAGCTATTTGAACTAGAGTTTAAGTCAGTCTCTACCTCACGCTTTTGTTGCTCTTTGTACAGTTTAAATATAAATGTCCTGGTTTCCTTCCAGGAATTTAGCGAGTTTTGTGCTTGAGGTCACTGAAATTAAAAAAAAAAAAAAATGCGTAGTCTATTTACAGAATTAATAAGGAGTTGCCAATGGAGGAGGGAAACTAAATCTAGGAAACTGGTCACCTATTTTTGTCAGAAAATATTTCAAATGAGATAATGTCTTGGCTCAGTTGTTTATGTTAGCTGAGAAACGGGAAAGAAAAGTTGGGGGAATGTTTGAAGAAAGAGGGGAGCATTTTAATGATTAGAATTTAATGACCATTAAATACATAGCAGACTTAATGTGAAGCTTTTTTCATTTCAATTACTTTTTCCAGAAACTCAATGAAAAAGGCAAACTGCAGATGAAAGAAAAAAGCATATCAGTTAATTCAACAAGTAATGAAGATATGAAAAAAAAAAGAAATTGAACTGTCTGATTCAACTGTCACATGATTTTTAAAATGCTCATTAGAGTCCCATCATTTGCATTGTTTCTTTATTGATTAAGAAAACTCTAAAATTCCTTTTGGTGTTAAATAAGAATCTACCTTGGATGAGAATGAGAAATAACTGCTTTAAACTGAATGTTATTCAGTAACAAATGGTTTAATAGCAAATTTTCAGAGAATTACACCTTTATGAGAGAATGTGGATACATGGAAACAATTTTCTCCCTAACAGAATCACCATATACTGACTAGTCTTTGACCTCTTTAGCTCAATATTGTCCTGAAATCAGAGTCAACGCAAAACAGGAGTCTTTATAAATCCACAGCTGTGAGGGGTTGGAATTGTTATTTCCATTTACACATCCTTTGAGAATACCTCTGTACCAGTCAAGACCTAAGCCACACAATTTAAAAAGTAGTACTTACGAAGTATGTCTTTATAGTCAGAAGACTATGTAATAGCAATATTTTTTTTAATGAAAAGAGCAAAAAATATAAATGCCATGAAAGCTAGTTTCTAGTATTTTGATTAAAACACAATAACATTTTAATAATGAATCAGAGGAATAATATTTGTAAGAACAGGAAATCTCCAATCTGGAAGGAACACAATATAGAGAGCATGTAAGAGTAAAAGGGGCCTTGGAGATCTTTCTCAAAGGTGATCATTTCCCCAAATAGGACTAAATGGTAAGCTATATTAGGGAATGTTTTATTTATAATAATAATAACAATCATAATAATACTAGAAGACATTATTAATAATCACAAGTCTTATTCCTTGAGAATGTATTAAAGCTAATGCACTATGCTCAGCACTTTTCATTCATTTCTATTGATCTTTGTAAACTTGTTTCCCCATTTTATAGATGAACAAATTGAGGTCCAGATTAGTTAAAAGATTTCTCCAGAGCAAAATCTAGGTAGAGAGGTTTTACCTCTTTAATGGTCTTGTATGGAGTTTTAGATTATGAATACATATTCATAATGATGTAATTATGGTTATGAAACTGAAAAAATGCTGTTCTTTTCTTACAAAATAAATACAAACTTAGCATGGAAAGTTAAAGGCAGCATGAAATAGTACAGGATAAAGTTAACTTGCTATCAAAATTACTGCAATAAAAACATTACAAAGAAGTTTTTCTCAAATCAAAAGATGTTAACTAAATCATAATTTTCTGACTGAATCATCCGACATTTCTCTATTCACTGCTTTGTGTTTCACATCCTGTCCTCTCAATGAATGGCAACTATGCGCAGGCATTCCTCAACTGAATATGCGGCTGGAAGGCATGGAGCATCATGATTAATTAGACAGGCTTCAGAATCCAACCAGCATGATGGCATTCTGGCTGCATCACTTGCTAGTTCTGCAACTTTGGGCAAGATACTTAATCCCTCTAAATCACTGTTACTCATCCATAAAATGAAGTTGATAATGGCCTCTACATGAAATTGTTATTGGTAGGATTCAACGAGATAACGTAAGTGAAGGGCCAGCATGGTATGTGGCCCATGGTTAGCCCTCAGTCATTGATAGACACTTTTACATTTATGGATGCCCCTCTGGGAGCTGAAAGGAACTGCCTTAACTTTTCCCTCTATAGAAGCCATTTCTATTGAATGCCTTCCATTCCTTTCATTTCCTTTTCTTCACTTTTTCTTTACATTAAGGAATTCAAATCTAACTTGAACATGGCCTTATTCTTTCTGTCTTGGCATAGCCTGTCATTCTTTACTCACCTAAGGGTTAACAGATGGTGGTGAGAGATACGGTGACAACTAAGAAGCTCATAGGCAAGATTATAGGATCCTCTCCTCTCACTATCATTGGAACCCTCTAGTTCAGCTTCCTCCTGCTCAGATCACAAGAGTAACAAACAGCGATTGGACCGTAAAGGAGTCCCATTCAATTTCCGACTACATCATGTTATCTTGGCATCTAACGTTATAATTGGACTTTGCCAGTTTGACAAAGTTTTAACAATGGTGGTTGCACAATACTACCTGCCTCAGGGACATTAAGGGTTAAGGAGACTTCTGGGAACTCATTGCAGCAATGAAGCAGTGATGTCTGAGTTTCGAGCAACTAGTTCACAAAGGTACTTTTGAAACAGTCCACTCAGAGACTGGGGGCTGGCTTTCCTTTTGTTGTTGTTGACTGAGGCCTCCATGGCCACTAGAGCTTTGCTATGCATCATCTCCCTTATCAGAGGCTTTTAAAGCTCAGTTCTAAAATGACTGCTTTTCAAGGGCAGGACAGTATTCTCCTTTACTCCTACAGTATCTGCACAGAGTGTCTAGAAGTGAGAAAGACCATTTCAAGTGCTGATCAATACCCTGTTGGGGAAGATAGATGAAGGCAGCAGGTGGAAAGCAGAGTTAAAAAAAAAAAAAAAAAAACAGCAGGTATGAGAACAGCTGAACACTCCAGTTAGCTTCCTTAACCCATTCAGTGTAGCTGGAGTCTGCTCACACTTCTGTTTAAAGCAAAGAAAGCGAATTCCAGGAAGTATGTTAAAGTATACAAATGAACCCCACTCATAGACTACTCTCACATGCTCTGTGTTCAAAGCTGATTGAGACAGAGACTAGCACAAGAAGGTATGCAATAGATCATCTAGGTTTCACAGGGATCAGAAAAAGATGACCACAGCTCAGAACTGGCTTTGTATACAGGACTTTGGCCTCTAGCTTTGTCTTCTGAAGAATTTCTTCCCTGGCATTTAGAGTTTACTTGGTATATTCCTGATTGTTGGGACAGGAGTGGGGAGGACCAGGCAAATGAGAGAACAGGAAGGGAGCCAAGGACATTCACATTTGGGGATGATGTTCCCCCAATTCCTATAGATCTCTTTGTCAATGTATGGAGGAAATAGATGCCTCCCTTTTTATTTTCTCTTGTTTTGGGGCACATCATAGATAATCAACTATATCTGCTGGATTTTTGAGGGTTCCACTTCCTTCCTTGGTCCTCTTTCAAGTCCATTTAATCTTACCCCAAGCCAATCTATATGGTGATATTCCAGGTATGATTCCTATTTCAAAGCCAGTGAAGCCACAGCTAATACATCTAGTCTTTTCTTTCTAACAAACTTCAATAACTCTTCTTGAGGCATGTCAAGATTCAATTTTCTTTGGTAATTTTCTATAGTTCATTATCCATGAATGAGCTTTTCCACACAGGTAATAATGATAATAAAACAACAGTAATAATACCAATGGGGCTTCCCTCGAGGCTCATTGGTAAAGAATCTTCCTGCAAAGGCGGGAAACAAGGGTTTGATTTCTGGGTCAGGAAGTTCCTCTGGAGAAGGAAATGGCAACCCACTTCAATATTCTTGCCTGGGAAACACTGTGGACAAAGGAGCCTGGTGGGCTACAGCCCAAGGGTCGCAAAAAAGTCAGAAAAAATTTAGCAACTAAACGACAACAACAATAACACCAATCCTTTTAGTTACTACCCTTCTAATTCTTTTATACACATTACTTCATTTAATCCTATGAACAACTCTATCAGGCAGACAAATTACTAGCACTGTTTTACAGAAGAGAAATGAAGCACCCATGGCTCACAGCTAAGGGTGTGAGCCCGAAGAGTCTGTTTCCTACATATCATCAGCTGCGTCTGGGCTGCTGCTGGGCACTACTGCCTCTGCAATGACCATAAACAGCCTTTTATTTTTAACTGTACTATGCACCATTCATGATATTAAAGATTTCACAAGTATTATTCCACTTAATTTCAAAAACAATATCATCAGCGAGGCACTGCCCTTACTAAAAGATGAGAAACAGAGATTTGGCAGGGGTTGGTTGTCAGAGGTCAAGTTAAACAATCAAGACTAGCATCCATGTTTCTCTAACTCCAAAGGCTATAATTTCAATCATCACCCCATCCTGGCCTACCCAACTACTCCTGAACATACAGTAGGCCTCCTTTGGCACATGGTGCAGCAGCAGTGAGGTTAAAAACAAGTATGATTATGCATTATTTTATTACTACTATCTCTATGAATAAAATGTCTATTTGATTTTCATTTAACCTCAAAAGAATCTGATTACTGAAACAACCATTGAAGAATTATTGGCAATTATGTTCTGTAATTATGGCTCCTGTTAATGACATTAGTGTGCAGCCTTTCATATTTAGTCCTATTAATTAATCCCCGTAAGCGAGAAAGTTGTAATCAATACAACAAAGGCACCACGGTAAATTATAAATAATCCCCAAATCCTTCAAATAGTTTTCAAGCCTCCTTCGGTTTCCTTGGTTTGGACACACTTAGTTTGGAAGCTGGAGAAGTCTGCAGTAACTGATAGCTTCTCACCAAGAATCACCTGTTTCACTGGTGCACCTAATCAGGCAAATGTTTAAAACTGGAGTACGGATGCCACTGACAAATATACATTTCTGTAGGGTAATAAAAATAATTAACTGATTGAGTCCTGAGACCCCCAAATCAGAGATACAACTTTTCAATTCGCTGAGCAATATACTGCTTCAGTTCAGTTCAGTTCAGTCGCTCAGTCGTGTGCGACTCTTTGCGACCCCATGAATCGCAGCATGCCAGGCCTCCCTGTCCATCACCAACTCCTGGAGTTCACTCAGACTCACATCCATCGAGTCAATGATGCCATCCAGCCATCTCATCCTCTGTCGTCCCCTTCTCCTCCTGCCCCCAATCCCTCCCAGCATCAGAGCCTTTTCCAATGAGTCAACTCTTCGCATGAGGTGGCCAAAGTACTGGAGTTTCAGCTTTAGCATCATTCCTTCCAAAGAAATCCCAGGGCTGATCTCCTTCAGAATGGACTGGTTGGATCTCCTTGCAGTCCAAGGGACTCTCAAGAGTCTTCTCCAACACCACAGTTCAAAAGTATCAATTCTTTGGCACTCAGCCTTCTTCACAGTCCAACTCTCACATCCATAGATGACCACAGGAAAAACCATAGCCTTGACTAGACGGATCTTTGCTGGCAAAGTAATGTCTCTGCTTTTCAATATGCTATCTAGGTTGGTCACAACTTTTCTTGCAAGGAGTAAGTGTCTTTTAATTTCATGGCTGCAGTCACCATCTACAGTGATTTTGGAGCCCCCCAAAATAAAGTCTGACACTGTTTCCACTGTTTCCCCATCTACTTGCCATGAAGTGATGGGACCAGATGCCATGATTTTTGTTTTCTGAATGTTGAGCTTTAAGCCAACTTTTTCACTCTCCACTTTCACTTTCATCAAGAAGATTTTTAGTTCATCTTCACTTTCTGCCACAAGGGTTCAGGTAACATCTATTGTCAGTGAGTGTCTGGTCTCAGTTTTGCAGAAGTTGAACACAGCTAGTGTGTCAAACGCTGAAAGTTCAACAAAGAAAATTTCCTGAGAGCTCAATCTCACAGATAGACAAGACAAACAGGCATACTGACAGTGATGCCAGGAATTGATGATTTGTGAAAAACAGGTTTCTGAATCTAATGTTTTTCAAAATCTCCCAATCCATTCTTATATTTACTTCCACATACTTTACCAACCACCTATGTTGATACACATTAGATTTCTAAAATGGCTAAATTTATATATTTTATCTGAGATAGCTACTGCTATAGTTGTTCAAAGATGCTACAAGCAGCCTCAGAAGTAGCCCATTTCAAAAAGGTGTAGCACAACAATCCACTCTGCATCATGGATGGAACTAAACTAGTTGGTTTCTGAGGCCCTGATTTATGTTAGTCTAAAAGTCAAAGAATCCTGTTTTTTTTTTTTTGCCACAGAGGAAAGAGTCAGAACTTGATCCCTATTGGCATCCCATGTCCTTACTTGGTTGCATTCTTGTTTTCAATGATTTCCCAGGAGATAGTGAATAACCCTCAGCAGCTGCCCAGCCTCAGAAACCATTTGGGAGGAGGAAATAGGGGCTCAGAATAAATATCTATCAAAGCATCATCACATCAGATATAACAGAAAACTAGGTCATCTTTAAAGGATCCAGAAAGAGGAATAATATGACAAATTTAGACTGAATATATATTGGGACCTTAAGTAAATAATTGTTAATGGAGAAATCAATCTAACTGGCCATTTACATGAATTAGTTTATAAATTTATGATATTCAAGATCTGGAAATAGCCTTAAAGGTCATCTGAAGCTATCTTTCCATTTACAAATAAGGGAGCTGAAAGTCAGATAGACTAAGGAACTTGGCCAAGGTTACCCAGTAAATCAATGATTGAAGTAGGCAAGGAACAGGGACATCTTAAGCACACCATCTGATGCCACTCTCAAACTGAATGGTAGATTCAATTTTAAAAGTTTTAAAGACAGAATGATATTAAGTTCAGTTCAGTCACTCAGTCGTGTCCAACTCTTTGCGACACCACAAGGTACAGCACACCAGGCCTCCCTGTCCATGACCAACTCCCAGAGCCCACCCAAACCCATGTCCATTCAGTCGGTGATGCCATCCAACCATTTCATCCTCTGTCATCCCCTTCTCCTGCCTTCAATCTTTCCCAGCATCAATGTCTTTTCCAATGAGTCAGCTCTTTGCATGAGGTGGCCAAAGTATTGGAGTTTCAGCTTTAGCATCAATCCTTCCAATGAACACCCAGGCCTGATCTCCTTCAGAATGGACTAGTTGGATCTCCTCACAGTCCAAGGGACTATCAAGAGTCTTCTCCAACACCACAGTTCAAAAGCATCAATTCTTCTGTGCTCAGCTTTCTTTATAGTCCAACTCTCACATTCATACACGACCACTGGAAAAACCATAGCCTTGACTAGACGGACCTTTGTTGGCAAAGTTATGTCTCTGGTTGGTCATAACTTTCCTTCCAAGGTGTAAGCATCTTTTAATTTCATGGCTGCAATCACCATCTGCAGTATTTGGACCTAGAAAAATAAAGCCAGCCACTCTTTCCACTGTTTCCCCATCTATTTGCCATGAAGTGATGGGACCAGATGCCATGATCTTCGTTTTCTGAATGTTGAGCTTTAAGCCAACTTTTTCACTCTCCACTTTCACTTTCATCAAGAGGCTCTTTAGTTCTTTGGCACTTTCTGCCATAAGGGTGGTGTCATCTGCACATCTGAGGTTATTGATATTTCTCCCGGCAATCTTGATTCCAGCTTGTGCTTCCTCCAGCCCAGCGTTTCTCATGATGTATCGTGCATATAAGTTAAATAAGCAGGGTGACAATATACAGCCTTGACGTACTCCTTTTCCTATTTGGAACCAGTCTGTTGCTCCATGTCCAGTTCTAACTGTTGCTTCCTGACCTGCATACAGATTTCCCAGGAGGCAGGTCAGGTAGTCTGGTATGCCCATCTCTTTCAGAATTCTCCACAGTTTATTGTGATCCACACAGTCAAAGGCTTTGGCATAGTCAATAAAGCAGAAATAGATGTTTTTCTGGAACTCATTTGCTTTTTTGATGATCCAGCAGATGTTGGCAATTTGATCTCTGGTTCCTCTGCCTTTTCTAAAACCAGCTTGAACATCTAGAAGTTGACAGTTCATGTATTGCTGAAGCCTGGCTTGGAGAATTTTGAGCATTACTTTACTAGCAACTGTGCAGTCTTTTGAGCATTCTTTAGCATTGTCTTTCTTTGGGACTGGAATGAAAACTGACCTTTTCCAGTTTCGTGGCCACTGCTGAGTTTTCCAAATTTGCTGGCATATTGAGCTCAGCACTTTCACAGCATTATCTTTCAGGATTTGAAACAGCTCAACTGGAATTCCATCACCTCCACTAGCTTTGTTCGTAGTAATGCTCCCTAAGGCCCACATAACTCTACATTCTAGAATGTCTGGCTCTAGGTAAGTGATCACACCATCGTAACTATCTGGGTTGTGAAGATCTTTTTTGTACAGTTCTTCTGTGTATTCTTGCCACCTCTTCTTAATATCTTCTGCTTTTGTTATGTCCCTACCATTTCTGTCCTTTATTGAGCCCATCTTGTTTCCTTGGTATCTCTAATTCTCTTGACGAGATCTCTAGTCTTTCCCATTCTCTTGTCTTCCTCTATTTCTTTGCATTGATTGCTGTAGAAGGCTTTCTTATCTCTGCTTGCTATTCTTTGGAACTCTGCATTCAAATGGGTATATCTTTTCTTTTCCCCTTTGTTTTTTGCTTCCCTTCTTTTAACCGTTATTCGTAAGGCCTCCTCAGACAGCCAGTTTGCTTTTTTCATTTCTTTTTAGGCATACTCTTAAGATTCATATTTTAAGATGAAAGATTTCACCCTAACATCACTGACAATCATTGCCAGCATGTCTCCTCCATCTTGTTAGTAAGCAGAATTAAGATGTGAGTAGATATTGGGAGTGTGACCTATACTGCCACACCCTGGGACAGGAGACCTTACAAGATACTGTAGTTCGTATTCTACTGTCAACAACTTTTATACAAACTGAAATAATAATGATGACGATGATGACAGGTGACAATAACAGAAGTCTACAGTGTTTTAAGGCCAAATTTCTCATATAAACTTCAGGGCCCTTCTCTGACCAGTAATCATTTTTTATTTATTTAATTTTTGGTGGTTTCCCTAGAGTTTTACTTTAGATTTTAACTATACATTTTTTGTTTGTTTCAATTATTTACCACCAATTAAGAATTCTAAAATTTCACTTTAAATTGGAGTGCTCTTTTCTCATAAGTAGCCACTAAATGTTGAAACATAGGAAAAAAGGAAAAAAGAAGGCAAGGCAGGCAACCCAAAATATTCCTTTCCTGCTTGGCTGAGCAAAGTTGGTGTTCCCAACTTTGCTTTAATGTTTCCTTATTCCAGCACAACTATCAAAATTCCTATGCAAGTGGCTCTTCTAACCACCACCAAAGTAGCTATACAAGTGCTATTTAGCTAGCCTAAGTGAATGTAGATTTCCTTGAAATTAAAAGCAACTTTCAGAGACATGGAGAGGGACTTATGTCTGCATTATTGGATGGGTCACAATGGCAAGTTAAGCTTTGAATTCCTAGAGTCTAAGTTTTGACCTGATGGAAATCAAGATATGCCAATAGCAGTGATTATAAAAATGATGTCATGATCAGAAAACAAGCTTATGTACATAAAAGTGTGATGGAGGAACTGAAGGGAATAGCTGATGACACTGACATTCCCAAAGAGGATGATGGTTTTTGGCCTCCTCCTAACCAAGTACAGTAGCAGAAGCTTGAAATCGTCATTGGAGATGAACACATTTCTTTCCCAACATCAAAAATTGGTTCCCTTATTAGTGTCAATCAATCCAAGGATCCAGAAAACTTATGGGTATTTTATCATCTTCCCTGGGACCTGAAGTGTTTGCTCTATGGTCTTATTGGATACACTTCAACAGGAAGCCAATCTAGATTGAATACTGGTGTTGACATCAGCGGGTGTGAGTAGCTGCTTTCAAGGACCATTATCAGGACAGTGTCGTGTATATAAGGGCAATATTCTTTATAAACTATAAATGACTGTCTTTAATAAATGTGTAACCAAAAAAAGCAGTTTTAACTTAACTTCAAAAGGAATGAGAAATAAATCTTCAGAATGTCATACTCAACAACTATGCTTCTTAAAGCAAAATATATAAAATGCATTGTCGAGGACAGATACTCCCTCATGAATGATGTTATGGGATTGGCCCTTTCTCTGTTATATTCACTCTTTCTGGTTATATAATAAGAATACATTTGGAGAAAAAAATAAGACAAAAGAAAATATTCTGATTTAAGAAGAGGGTAAAGGTGGGAGATGGCAGTGGCACCATGGCATCTGAGATCTACCTGAAGGTTCTGAGAGATGAGTCTCTTACTTGTGCAAAGCTGGGCCTGGGAAAGCCTTGTTGCTGATGTTGTTCAGTTGCTAAGTTGTGTCTGACTCTTTGCAACCCCGTGGACTGCAGCACACCAAGCCTTCCTGTCACTCACCATCTCCTGGAGTTTACCCAAGGTTCATATCCATTGAATCGAGGATACTAGTGAACCATCTCATTGAATTTATTGTTTTCCAAGCATGTTTGGTCACATTTAAAGAACTGCTTACATTGCTTTAAATAAATAATAGCTTACTACTTGAATATTTACTTATTACTTGAATCAGAGGCTGAGATGGCTGGACAGCATCACCAATGCAACGAACATTAACTTCAGCAAACTCTGGGAGATGGTGAAGAACAGGGAGGCCTGGCATGCTGCAGTCCATGGGGCCACAAAGAGTTGGACACAGCTGGACGACTGAACAACAGCAAAACTTGAATATTTAGCCCATTGAACACTATAATATACACTCACAGTTGTGAATGAATAAATTTGTGTTTTCCCTTGAAAGTGGGACTGAGTTAGCAAAGTGCACCCTCTTCAAGAAAGAATTCTCTAGGGAGAATGTCTAAGAAGAATTTCATCTTCTCCCAAAGGAGGGCTTGAATAGACACTGGGGGAAATAAACTTCCAAGTGATAGCAGCAAAACCTAGCTGTTGGTGCAAGTCACTTTGGCTTGAATGGAAAATAACAAACTCTTGCCAGCAAACATGCACTGGTTGCAATTCTCAGGGCAGAAATAGGGTCCAGCTCACATACCACCTTTTGTAAGTACAGGCTCTTGAAACAGCACATGGTCAGTGCTCCTTGATTGTACAAAGGTATGGAAAAGTGCGCATGCTCCCCAGTTTCAGTGATGGTTCCAGTATTAGAGAGTGGAAGAATCTCTCCAAAGCTTTCTAACAGCCTTCTTATCCTTCTCCAGAAAGCAGAGGAAAAATAATCATTGAACAATGAGACATTTTCCAGATGAAAGATGAACTTAGAATATGAATCACTTAAGCAAAACTTTCTGTAGGTGTTGCTTCTCCAGGATGATTAAGAGAAGGCCCATCAGACCTGTTCTGAGGGGTGAAGCAACAGATACTCTGTATCATCCAGCATGGTGCCTAGCAAACAGTAAGAAACAGGAAATAGTTCCTAATGAAATCAAAACCAACTTTCCCACTTCAGAACAGTTACCCTGAACACAGAAGCTGTTAAAGCACTGGTTTATGCAGAGGTTGTTACAATGTTGATTCAGACAAACAGTCCCTTTTAGCTCTGTTAGTCTTAACTCAATTGAATTATTTTATGAAGAAAGCCAAAAACATAAACTCATATAAATTAAAATAGCTAAGTGAATGAGTGAGTGAGCCATTGTTGCTCAGTTGTTTCTGACTCGTTGCGACCCCATGGATGGGAGCCTGCCAGGCTTCTCCATCCATGGAATTCTCCAGGCAAGAATATTGGAGTGGTTGCCATTTCCTTCTCCTAAAATAGGTAAAAGGGCACCCAAATCCTCAAGAAACACCCATTCTCTGGCTTATTTTTCATCTCCATTTGTATAATGATTCCTTTGCTCCCAGGTTCACAAAGTTTAGCCTTCTGATGATGTAAATATACCTCACAAGGTATTAACCTCTGCCAATGGAAATAATAATGTAATTGATTTAGTACTATGATTATTTAGCATATGAACATGTGCTCATTGAGAAAAAATGATGTCTGGACAACTGACATTGCATTTTTTGCCAAATAACAAGCTGATGTTCATAAAATCTTACTGGAGAGCAACCGATGCTAACTATAGGATTTCAAACTGCTGATTTGCAGAGATGAATCACGAAGCAGTCTACATTGTGTGGCTAATCAGAATTCCCATCCTTACCCGTGCTCTGAAAAGAAGCCTAAATTTTTTATTGGAAGCCACTGTGAAAAGCTTTCATTAATTTAAATTTCAGAACAGATTTCTCCCCATTATGTGTATTCAACTAAAGGCTTATTAAATACAACGCCATGATAAAAGTGGACAAATAGCAGGTTCATCCAAGGCATCCATTTTGTTTTATTCCAGGATCCAGAGGGAGGCATTGAAAATTCAGGGACTACTGCCACACTTAGAAACCTTTTAAAGACTAGAAAGAATTGGTAATAATTTAGTGATTTCTATTCCTCTACAATTTGTTTAAAAACATGTGATGTAAATGACTGCCTGTTCCTTAAAACTGCCCCCAAATTAAGCAATATAATAACTGCTAATTAGATGCATTTAATTCTAATTTAAAAACCATCTTTACTTGCTCTTTGAAGAAATATTATTCAACTGAATCCTATTATATCTGACATGGTTTATTTATTACACTTCATCTGAGGAAAAAAAAAAGTGCATATCCAAAAAGCATATTTTTTAATCCTGATAATAACTTACTTATACACTTCAAAAGTTTAGAGGTTTAATATTATTTGAACTTGGTGAAAAGTATGTAAAATTTCTCCCTTCTGCTTTTCATATTTGGGGGGAGAAAGAAAGACTCTATTAGGGTTTTCAAGATGGCTAAGCTTGTAGAACAAAAATAAGAAGCAGGGATAAAATAAGCCTGAGATGGTATAATTCTCATGATTTTATATATCTTTACAGGAGAGGAACAGGTTTTGAGGAAATGGCAATGGGAAGTAGACGTGCTGAGCATGTTAAACAGGGAAGGCTCCAGCAAAAACAAATGAGATGTGAGGTGCCCTCCATTAAGGCCAACACAAAAGGAGAAGAGAAAACGACAGAGTCAGGACAGCAGACAAATAACTAAGCCCTCTCAGTGCATCTTCGTTTGTAGTCCAGCCTGGCAGTGAAACACCAGGGGCTCCGTCACCCACTTACACGTCAGTTTCACATGATAGACTGTTATTATTAGCAGCATTATTATGACCATTTCCAGTTATCTCTACTCTTCTTATCTCCCTCCTGAAGCTGTTATAAGAGATTACTCAAAAAGGGAAGGAAATAAGTATCCAAAAAGGTTAAAGTAGGAAAAACTGCATGTTTTCAGAAAACTTTATAAAGACTGATGAAGCAGGGGAATAAAAAGAATAAAATGATTATATCATGTTCCATGTAGTCTGACAAGGTAATCCCTAAGTAGGAGAATTTCTTCTCAGCTGCAAATTTCTAGCTGTATATAGAGTGTGACTGACAAGCCACAAACATAAATTAATGAAACCAAAAGGAAGCCGTTTGGCAGCTCATTATTTTACCATTTGCTACATTTCAATAAATTCATGATGACAAGTTGAGGTTAGGGGGAATTCCTAAAGGCATTAATGTACTGGTTTAATTGAAGAATAAAATAATACTACAGGAGAATAAATGGCTTTAATAAACATATTGAATTAATATACCATAAAAGGAAAATAGGTGATTCATGCACTGTTCATTTGAGATTTCTTAAATTATAAAAACAAAATTAGCCTTCTCTCTATAAAAAGATAAAGGAAATGCCATTTGGTGTTTTGGTAATCAGGCCTACTTGTGGGATCATTGATCTTCTGACTAGATATTAATCTTGCTTCTAAGTGATTTTACTATTATAGCATGCGTCTAGCTTAACTTACATATACATATATTCTCTTATTATTTATTAAAAATAAGTTTAGCTAACAATATTATCTTGCACACTTAAACATCTGCTAAAAGGGTAAATCTCATGTAAGTATTCTTACCATAGTGAAAAAAAGTTAAAGTAAATTTGTAAGAAACTAAATTCATTATGCTACACTTACTAACACAGAGTGAGGAGACTCAGCTGCTTTTTTCTTAACCCAAACAATCAATTCGTTGCCCTCAAAAAAGTCACAATTTTCTATATTTCTTACAAAATGGTATAGAATATGAATTACCAGGAAAATTTCCTCAATTGTCTATTTCACTTTGCAGTATGAACATAGCCTGTAATTATAACCATTAATTCAAAGGGAAAATGATTTAAATATATATCAGGCTAATGTGATTTAAGCATATTGTTTTGCTGTGGTTCCTTTCTGGGACTGAATATCAAGATGCAGTCCACTATGCTGAAAGCCTCTAGCTTTCCAAAAACTGAAAGCCTTCGCCAATGAATCACAACTGTTCTACCATATGCTTCTAAGTTCTGCCAAGTATTACCAGCCTGTTCTACTTTTAAGCAAATTTCATTATATTATAGCTCAGAGCAACGCTCATTAAAAAGTATTACTGAAAAATGTCAAGTTGTTTTTATATAGAAACAGGAATTTATTTTCTACTGAAACGTCAGCTATTAATTGAACACAAGACATTTGTAAAATAGTGATCTCATTTGACAAGTCACTTCAAAAATCTTCATTGTCTGTCTTGACTGTGAGTGTTCAGTCCATGTTATGATTGTCTAAAGCATTTCCTGTCTTGCACCAGGTAACTTTCACTAGTATCTCCCACTGATGCAGATAAACCATGACCTTTCTGGAATCGACCTACTCTCAAATGGGTGGAAAACTTTTCCTTGTTTCTTCACAATCATATTCACATTCATCCTCTCCTTGACTGATTTGCTTTTTTTTTTGTCTCCCAGTCATAGCCTTCCAGATAACGTCATGTGGCAGTTATATTTTAGGTGACTATAAACTTTGTTATAGCTTATTTACTTTATATAGTATGATACAATCCAAATAAAGCTAGCCTAGAAATCTCACCTCCATAACTTTTAGTTGCAGTGATCCTTAAAAGTCACTTAACTTCATCTATAAAATAGTGAATACATCCTCCCTTTTCTCTTAAATTCGGTTTGTGAACACAAGTCTGTAGTGCACGTTCAAACGTTCTGTATCCCATTTACCACAAACACAAAGCCAGAGAGCTTCATTTTGAAGCACCAAACTCTTTCCTAAGGAACTGTTTCTTTTTGTCTTCAGATGGTAAAAACCCACTGGCCATTGTCTGTGAGGCAAACATGATAGGATGAATCGTCATTGCCTACTGTAACTAGATTTAGCATTCTAGATCCAGTGAAAATCCATAAAATGTCAGGCCTTAAACCAGGAGAAAAGCAACATCTTCTTGCTTCCTCTGAGGAAAAACGAATGTTTTTAATCCCCTGAGGAAAATCAGATATACTCAAATGGGCCAAGTTATTTTGTTAGCTTAAATATAAGCTAACAAAAACAACAACAGAAATATTTCAATTGTTCTTAAATCTTAGGCCAAATCACTCTGTGATGATTTGTGGGGCTTTCCTAAATGAAAAGGGCCAGACTAGAAGGGGAGCAGAATCATGCATTGAGGCTGCCCTTACTCTAACATACTACATTTTTATGCAGTAAAATCAGGATAAAATGGAAATCAGGGTCACTTTTGACATGATAGAAGTGACAAAAGAGGTATCTAGGGAAACAGCAAGGAACAGAATAGAGGTGGGATAAGAAAGCACATACTGTCCGTACTATTCATGTCCCATCACTTCAAGGCAAATAGATGGGGAAACAGTGGAAAAAGTAGCAGACTTTATTTTTGGGGGCTCCAAAATCACTGCAGATGGTGATTGCAGCCATGAAATTAAAAAACGCTTACTACTTGGAAGGAAAGGTATGACCAACCTAGACAGCATATTAAAAAGCAGAGACATTACTTTGCCAACAAAGGTCCATCTATGGTTTACCCAGTAGTCATGTATGGATGTGAGAGTTGGTCTATTAAGAAAGCTGAGCACTGAACAATTGATGCTTTTGAAGTGTGGTGTTGGAGAAGACTCTTAAGAGTCCCTTAAACTGCAAGGAGATCCAACCAGTCCATCCTAAAGGAAATCCGTCCTGAATATTCATTGGAAGGACTGATGTTGAAGCTGAAACTCCAATACTTTGGCCACCTGATGTGAAGAGCTGACTCATTTGAAAAGACCCTGATGCTGGGAAAGATTGAAGGCAGGAGCAGAAGGGAACGACAGAGGATGAGATGGTTGGATGGCATTACTGACTCAATGGACATGAGTTTGGGTAAACTCTTTGAGTTGGTGATGGACAGGGAGGCCTGGCGTGTTGCAGTCCATGGGGTCGCAAAGAGCTGGACACTACTGAGCTACCAAAGTAAACTGAGGAAAGAACAGGTCGACCTAATTTTTCTTGCTAAATTTTATGAAGATACTTCACTGTAAGCAGAACCGGGAGTTGGGTATCTGTATAAGACCCTCAAGGCATTTTTTCACATTTTCTTTTGCTCCAATCTCTTTCCTCCCCACAGGGATCTTTCTCTAGTTATTGTCTATCTCCTTAGCAATGAGAGAAGGGAGGCTGGCCAAATCATCCATCATGAATCTGTCACCCCTATTCTCTAGGTATGGCTTCACCTAAAATAAGATTATAAGCATACAACTTTCAGTTCAGTTCAGTTCAGTTCAGTTGCTCAGTCGTGTCCGATTCTTTGCGACCCCATGAATCGCAGCACACCAGGCCTCCCTGTCCATCACCAGCTCCCGGAGTTCACACAGACTCACGTCCATCGAGTCAGTGATGCCATCCAGCCATCTCATCCTCTGTTGTCCCCTTCTCCTCCTGCCCCCAATACAACTTTACGTCTCACAAATACAGGTGTGACAAGGAATCTCAGAGTAAAGTAGAGGGCACTCTGGCTGCCAGTATAGAAATTATGATCATTTAAATGTACTGAACCACATTTATTTAGAAAGAGCTCGAAGAGAATGATAAGAAAAACACTAAGACTCTACCAGAAAAATAAGTACAATCAGTTTCAATAACCTATTAAGAAATACTTATCGAGAGCCTGAAAATGTTCATACCCCTTATCCTATTAGCTCACACCAGGAAATCAGCCTAGAGAAACAGCATTTTCTGCACAAAAGTTTTTACCGCAGAATCATTTAGAAAAGCAAAGCTTTGGAGAAAACAGAAATATCCAACAGTAGTAAAATAATACATCAGTAATAAAGAATAGGCAGTTAATTTTTTAAATATTTGTGTAATAGAAAAATATTAATATTTTGATATGTTAAGATCAACATGATCTCAAATGTTTGGTTTATGTTATACACATAGAAAGACTGGGGCATCAAATCAAGATCTAACAGTGCTGGAATTATAGTTACACTTTACTTTCCTCCTCTGAGCATTTTTTGTTTGTTCCTAATAAAATCAATAAATATTATATCATTGCAAAAATAGTCCATACCTGTTGGGTATTTATGTGTTAAAATAGAAATCCTAATCTCTAGGAGGAAGTCTGAAAAATGGCTGTTCTGCTGGAGCGAAAGAATGCTTTAAAGAGAAGAAACATGGCATACTAATGTGAGAAAGCCTGTTTTATTTTTAAATGGGATGGTTTTCTTGGTGACATGCTGAAGTCAGTCTTTTTCCTCTTGAATGACAGGATTTCTGTATTAAAGTGTTAGTATGAGGAGATGGCACCCCACTCCAGTGCTTTTGCCTGGAGAATCCCAGGGATGGGGAGGCCTGGTGGGCTGCCGTCTGTGGGGTCGCACAGAGTCGGACACGACTGAAGTGACTTAGCAGCAGCAGCAGCATGAGGAGACAAATAGTGCCTCTCAGATGTGCAGAGAAGCACATTCAGTAACCAACTACAGGATTCCACAGAAATTATGAAGCCCTCCATGCAAGTTCAGGTATGTGAGTTAAGCAAGAGCAGTTTTGGAACAGCAAAGAAAGGGGTAAGGCAGACACACAGACCAACATGTAGAAGGTGACGACTATGGAAGATTAAAAAAAAAAAGAAATATGGGAAAGAAATAGTGCAGAAAGAAAAGGAGAGAAAGTTGATGATACTGTAACCAGATAGAACGTGGCATGTGCAAATGACACTAAAGAAACAGAGAATAAGTTTCATATCTCTCTTTATACATATAACATAAAGTAAAAGTAAAGTAAGGTAAAGTCGCTCAGTCGTGTCTGACTCTTTGCGACCCCATGGTCTGTAGCCTACCAAGCTCCTCCCTCCATGGGATTCTCCAGGCACGAGTACTGGAGTGGGTTGCCATTTCCTTCTCCAGGGGATCTTCCCAACCCAGGGATCGAACCCGGGTCTCCCGCATTCCAGGCAGACGCTTTAACCTCTGAGCCACCAGGGAAGCCCCTACATATATTCCTCTATAAAAAGTTCTCAATGAAGCATTTAATTAAATACTGTTTGGTAACATGAGTAATACCCGGATATAGTCTAGTAATACCAGGCAAACCTACCAATTATCTCATCATTAAAAAATAAAACCCTAATGATGATGGTCTTTGAGGGGATACGCCCAAGAAAAAGTTGAAGAAGACCAGACTACTGGAAGAGGATGCAACATGAGGTCTCACTATTCCCAAGAACTGGAACTTCTTTCAATATCAGCCCATAAGATCTCCTGACACGCTCAAAAGGGAGAGGACAACAAACAGAATGACACCATTATCACTGTCTAACCTGACAGAATCTCTGCGCTTTTAGAATGGAATAGATAGCTCTCTTGTATTGCTTTATTGCAGAAGTATCTAGAGTCTGCAGTTGGAGATTGGTGAGGTTCTTACCCATCTGAGAATTTCAAATTTCTCTAAAAAAAAAAAATGAGAAACAGAAAGAGTTTAACAAATACAAGGACCAAATCCAACACATCAAAGCAAATGCCCCTTTCCTAGATTCAAATATGTTGGATTTTCTTTTCTTTACGCTTCATGTCATTTCATGGCAAAGCTGCAACTCTGATGCTTAGAACTGTGGACATTTACTCTCTAGTTACCAAGATTAATTAGCTAAAAGATCAAATCTAGATGTTAATGAAAGTGAAAGGTTTATCTAACATTTAATGCCTCAGAATTTTATTCATTAAAGAGCAAGAAACAAAGGTTGATTATATCTTCCTTCTTATAAGCAATTTTAGAATAACCTTTATTCTGGCTTTTCTTCCCCCAGAAATGATTTATGTTGATAGCATTCTTTGCTGCTTCTTTGTTTCTCTTTCCAGAATAATATGACCATTTTTTCCCCCTTTTGTCCACACTGGTTTTAGGCAGATCAACTTCACGTTAGGAAACAAAAACTAAAGGAAAAATCTCTTTTGAGTGCTCTCACTCATTTATCTTCACCAAACTAATCATAAAACTATGCTTCCAAGACTACCAGGTAATATGAGTGTGGTCTATTCCAGTGTGAGGATTCTTTCCAAGGCAGTTTGGAGCTAATTCACTAGGTCGATTGGTAAGTCAGGTCTTCATTCCATAAAATGACTATGGCCGAAGGGAACATATCATAAAACTAAGCACAATGATTTCTAAGTTATTAAACAGTGTGAGGATTATCTTCAAAGCAAAAATTAAAAAAAAATCAATCAGCATAAATAAGGGAGCAATGGTGTGCACAGGTGACTTTTAAACCAGAAAATAGTTTTCAATAATTTCATTAGGGATAAAGGGACAAATTTGGGATGTGGGATTAACAGATAAAACCACTATACATAAGAGAGATTAGTAACAAGGATTTGCTGTGTAGCACAGGGAGCACTGCACATCCATAGTGGCTCAGCAGTAAAGAATCCACCAGCAATGCAAGAGACACAGAAGACTTAGGTTTGATCCCTGGGTTGGGAAGATCCCCTGGAAGAAGAAATGGCCAGTATTCTTGCTGAGAAAATCCATGGACAGAGGAGTCTGGTGGGCTGCAGTCCACAGGGTTGCAAAGAGTCAGACAGCTGAGCCCGAGCACAGGGAATTATAGTCAATACTTCAGTAAATGAACAAATAAATCTCATTGTAAAAAAGTCACCTTTAATAGTGAAATATTGGGGTTAAATCACATGTTGCCTCTATATTTCAAGATAAGAACGAATACCACTTATACAAATATTTGTTTGTTTAAGAGCAGAATTTGTAAATGTTACAGTGCATTCAGTACAATGTCCTGCTGACTAGTCAGAAGTGGAGCTGATGGGAGCCTGGCACTCAGATTTCCTGAGCTCTGAGGTTTCACATTTTGGAATGTGTTCTACATAAGGAATATGTCTTCTCAGCCTAGGCTTCTAGTTAACTTACACATACCAAGAACCCTGGGATAAAATAAGAGGCACAGGGTGAGAAGTCAGTCGCCAATTTTGTCACCATTTTGGCACGATTCAGGAAAAATCAATAATCAGTCTGCATCTTAGCTACTGAATCTATCAGATAAGATAAGCAAACAGGAGGGAAGAATTCAATGAGACTGTACAACAAAGTTCACTGGAAATAACGTATTGTGAAAGTTCAAGACACAGTTATGAAAGCACTAATATATCAGGAACATTGGTAAACTTCAGAATAATTCCTTGTGGTCTATTTTTGCTTTAGTTAAGGAGATGTGGGTAAATATGTTTATGAAATTTCATTCTGTGTAAAGACAATCTCTTTAACAAGTGGTGCTGGGAAAACTGGTCAACCACTTGTAAAAGAATGAAACTAGATCACTTTCTAACACCGCACACAAAAATAAACTCAAAATGGATTAAAGATCTAAATGTAAGACCAGAAACTATAAAACTCCTAGAGGAGAATATAGGCAAAACACTCTCAGACATAAATCACAGCAGGATCCTCTATGATCCACCTCCCAGAATTCTGGAAATAAAAGCAAAAATAAACAAATGGGATCTAATTAAAATTAAAAGCTTCTGCACAACAAAGGAAAATATACACAAGGTGAAAAGACAGCCTTCTGAATGGGAGAAAATAATAGCAAATGAAGCAACTGACAAACAACTAATCTCAAAAATATACAAGCAACTTATGCAGCTCAATTCCAGAAAAATAAACGACCCAATCAAAAAATGGGCCAAAGAACTAAATAGACATTTCTCCAAAGAAGACATACGGATGGCTAACAAACACATGAAAAGATGCTCAACATCACTCATTATCAGAGAAATGCAATTCAAAACCACAATGAGGTACCACTTCACACCAGTCAGAATGGCTGCGATCCAAAAATCTGCAAGCAATAAATGCTGGAGAGGGTGTGGAGAAAAGGGAACCCTCCTACACTGTTGGTGGGAATGCAAACTAGTACAGCCACTATGGAGAACAGTGTGGAGATTCCTTAAAAAATTGCAAATAGAACTACCTTATGACCCAGCAATCCCACTGCTGGGTATACACACCGAGGAAACCAGAATTGAAAGAGACACATGTACCCCAATGTTCATCGCAGCACTGTTTATAATAGCCAGGACATGGAAACAACCTAGATGTCCATCAACAGATGAATGGATAAGAAAGCTGTGGTACATGTACACAATGGAGTATTACTCAGCCGTTAAAAAGAATTCATTTGAATCAGTTCTGATGAGATGGATGAAACTGGAGCCGATTATACAGAGTGAAGTAAGCCAGAAAGAAAAACACCAATACAGTATACTAACACATATATATGGAATTTAGAAAGATGGCAATGACGACCCTGTATGCAAGACAGGAAAAAAGACACAGCTGTGTATAACGGACTTTTGGACTCAGAGAGAGAGGGAGAGGGCGGGATGATTTGGGAGAATGGCATTCTATCATGTATACTATCATGTAAGAATTGAATCGCCAGTCTATGTCTGACGCAGGATACAGCATGCTTGGGGCTGGTGCATGGGGATCACCCACAGAGATGTTATGGGGAGGGAGGTGGGAGGGGGTTTCATGTTTGGGAACACATGTAAGAATTAAAGATTTTAAAATTAAAAAAATAAAAAATTTTAAATAAATAAATAAATAAATAAATAAAAGAAAAAAAAAAAACTTCTTTAGAGAAATAAAAAAAAAAAAAAAAAAAAGAAATTTCATTCTGTGGATAGCAGAGATGGGGACACCAGTACCAAGAGTTTTATTAATTAATCTGAAACTTTCCCAGACCAGTATTGAGCACTATCAATCTAACTGACTTGTGTGTGGGGGCTAAGTCGCTTCAGTCACGTCCAGCTCTTTGCAACCCTATGGACTGTAGCCTGCCAGGCTTCTCTGTCCATGGGATTCTCCAGGCAAGAATACTGGATTAGCAAGAATCCTTCCATCTCAGGGATCAAACCGTGTCTCTTATGTCTCCTCCATTGGCAGGTGCCATCTGGGATCAAACTAACTGACCTGGGTTTCATTTATTTAATGAACGCCTGATAACGGTCATCAGAATGAGGATCATTCCCAGAGCCTATCCAGCACCACCAGTTAATTGGAGGAAGGGTGTTCTCCCCTTACCAAGTCTCAGGAAGCTGTCTCTAAGAGAATTATAGCTTTGGTACAAGTAGATAAACTCAGATTACGCTTCAGGAAACTCTATTTAGTGGTGACTGTATATAGGTCATTAAAAAAAAAAAATCTCCCTGCACACAGCCTGATCCTGTACTACTCAAACACATCAATAGTTATGATTCATTACTCTTCAAAGGTCTCATGTTGGTGCTCAATATTCCACTGGGAGCTTAGAAAATGAATCTGTCCCTTCACTGAGTTATTAGACAAGTTTCAACACATATTTTCATCAGCATGAGAGAGTCCAGAAAACCCAGCTTCTGTAAATTCAGAGAAGGAATCTTGTATTTTACAGCACATGGAAAGGGTGTTAGTCACCATTATTTGTTTCAACTGCAGGCCTCTGATCAAGCCCCTGTTTTCTCTGTTTCCCTTATCCCTACTAGTAAAATCTTACCTATTCCCTGCACCTAGTTGGAGTCCCTTTATGAAGACTCCTCTAATGAGCATTTGCAGTTAATAGTACTGTACCATGTTAATTTCTTAGTTTTGATAATTATACTATAGTTCTGCAAGATGTTAACTTCTGGGAAACTAGATGAAGGATGAAGTGTGTACATGCTGAGTCACTTCAGTTGTGTCCAACTCTTTGTGATCTTTTGGACTATAGCCACCAGGCTCCTCTATCCATGGGACTCTCCAGGCAAGAATACTGGAGTGGGTTGCCATGTCCTTCTCCAGAGGATCTTCCCAACCCAGAGACTGAACCGTTGTCTCTTATGTCTTCTTCATGGGCAGGCAGCTGAATGCTGAAGAATTGATGCTTTTGAATTGTGGTGCTGGAGAAGACTCTTGAGAGTCCCTTGGACTGCAAGATCAAATCAGTCAATCCTAAAAGAAATCAACCCTGATTATTCATCAGAAGGACTGATCCTGAAGCTCCAATACTTTGCTTGGCCACCTGAGGCGAAGACCAACTCATTGGAAAAGACTGTGATCTGGGAAAAATTGACGGTGAGAGAAGTGGGAGACAGAGGGTGAGATAGTTGGATGGCATCACTGACTCAATGGACATGAGTTTGAGCAAACTCCGGGAGATAGTGAAGGACAGGGAAGCCTGCTGTGCTGCAGTCCATGGGGTTGCAAAGAGTCAGACAAGACTGAGCAACTGAACAACAACAATGAGGGGCCGTCTCTCCTCTCGTGGGCTTTATAAAGCTGCTATGAGGCTGATTTCCCCACTCAAATCACCTCTATTTCTGCAGCTCCTTTTTTGCTAGGTTATCATGTACTCTAACCATACTTACCCTCACCCTGCACCCTGTCTTTAAAAAGAAAAAATGTTTCTGAGGCCCTAAATACCTATCTCAGATACCAACAGTTTAAAAACCAAAACAAAACAAAATCTGTAGCTCATTAAGCAGTGACTTTCAATTGTGTGTGTCTATGTGGCGGGGACTGATGGGACCTCAAATCTCTAGGCAGGTGAAATAGGCACGGTGGGTGGGGCATGTGTAACATGACATGTCCTTTCCTGGCTGCCTTACCTGGAAGCGAGCTTCTCTGCTCAGAGTCATTATCTCTGTTTATTCACATTGTGCCAGTCTCTGAAACTTCTTATATTTCGTTCAACATTCTCCCAACTGCTATTCCCAACTATCGTCCTAATCGTGACTGCAACCAGCCAACCAACTCTCTACCTTGCTTGCTGAGTGATCTTTGAAAATGCAAGTCCAAGTCTGTCATAAGTCCTTCGGTATTAAATCCTACAGTGTCTCTCCATCCACTTTTCACTAAAGTCTAAGCTTCTCAGCAACACAGAGGCTACCACTTCTGTTCTGACCTTTCTAGCCCCTACTCTCCCCATCCTCTGAGCGCCTCCTCTTTCCCTAGCCCAGCTCTTGTCCTGCAGAATTGTGCGCACTTCTCTAAATGGTACTGGTCATTTCTTTGGAGCTTGTGCACAGGCCATTCTTCCTGGCTAACCCTTGCTCTACCTTGCCTGACTAAATAGGCCACTTAGCTTCTGCTCTTTAAGACCCTCTTCCTTATCATTTTCTCCCAGTGGCTTCCTTTGACCTCAGAAGGGCTTTTCAGAGGCCACCCTTTCCTTTTCCTTTAGTATTATATCACCATGATCCTTATCACAACTTATCACACACTAATTACCTGTTTAGCTTCTGTCACCATCTCACATCTCACTGGACTATCAGCTCTCCAAGCCAAGGAAGGTGTTTTATTAGTTTTGTTTTTCTTTCCTTGCTTTTTTCTTTTTCCCCTTTGGTATGCTCATTGTCTGGCATTGCCTTCAGCACTAGGGAACGACAGAATGAACATGAATGGATGAATGAAAAGATATTTCAAAAAGCCACAAAAAGTAAAATGAGTCTGTATACTATAATGGAATGATTATGAAACTACACCCAGCAGTTTTGTGAATCTCCACAAACCAAACTACTTTAGTGCCAGCTTATCCAGTTTTGTAGTAAGATTATTAATATCACTCTTTACCTACTTCTCAAAGTTTCTGTGAGAACAGACTAGTGTCTGTAATTAAAAGCTATATGATGTTACTATTAATTAATCTCAACTGATTACTTCATTTCCTGATTGTCCCACACATTCCCTGGACCACAGGTTTTCAATTGCAGGGTCAGAGAGAGCTGGAATCAGGTCTGTCTGATATTTTATTAAAAATTATTTCTTATTTAACTTTTATAGATGCCATTTTTTCCCATCTGTGAAATAATGATGACTTTGCTATTGGTTTTTGTGGCTATTACTCAAAAAACTAAGATCACGGAATCCAGTCCCATCACTTCATGGCAAATAGATAAGGAAACAATAGAAACAGTAAGAGACTTAACTTTCTTGGGCTCCAAAATCACTGCAGATGGTGACTGTAGCCATGAAATTAAAAGACACGTGCTCCTTGGAAGAAAAGCTATGACAAACCTAGACAGCACATTAAAAAGCAGAGACGTTACTTTGCCATCAAAGGTCCATCTAGTCAAAGCTATGGTTTTTCCAGTAGTCATGTACGGATGTGAGAGTTGGACCATAAAGCAAGCTGAGTGCCTAAGAAGGTGCTTATGAACTATAGTGTTGGAGAAGACTCTTGAGAGTCCCTTGGACTGCAAGGAGATCCAAGCAGTCAGCCCTAAAGGAAGTCAGTCCCGAATATTCACTGGAAGGACTGATGCTGAACCTGAAGCTCCAATACTTTAGCCACCTGATGTGAACAACTGGCTCATTAGAAAAGACCCTGATGGTGGGAAAGAATGAAGACAGGAGGAGAAGGGGATGACAGAGCATGCGATGGTTGGATGGCATCATCAACCTGATGGACATGAGTCTGAGCAAGCTCCAGGGGTTGGTGATGGACAGGGAAGCCTGGAGTACTGCAGTCTACAAGGTCAAAAAGAGTCAGACACGACTCACAACTAAGCGACTAAACTGACTGAACTGATGGGTAATACATATAAAATACATACCTTAATTAATGCCAAACACTAATAACAGCTTAAATAAATGGTTCTTCTTCCTCTTCAAAGTATTATATTATAGTTGGTGCCTAATAAATACTTGATGCACTAAAATTAACTAGCTAAAAACGTTTTAATATCTAGGAACCAAATTTCTAATTTTGCTTCTCAGCCAACATACAAAGGATGGAAAGGAAGGAGCAAGACACAGAAAGATTAGTTTTCCTTCAGCACATGTCAGAGTTCCCCACTTTTGTCTTGTAACTCTGCTGTTGAAGGTGATATTTCATTCTATGAAGTCAGTTATGAGATTTCCTATACAGAGTAATGAAAAAGCCTGTAACAGCTAGTGACCTGCCTTCCCTGCTGTTTCCTCCACAGAATAATTTTGCCATAAAAAATAAAGGGGACATCTCCTTTTATTGAATTATGACAAATTTTCAACTGACTTGGAACTTAGGAGTGTCCTACTTTCCCCTCCAATGACTCTCCTACTGAGATGACACGTGACACATCCCAGGGAAGCGTCAGAACTAAAGAGAAGGTTCAGACTGTGCCACATCCATCACACCTCCTTTTGCTTTAGGAAGAACCGACCCTCCCTGTCATCACCTCAGTCTGTCTCTCTCTGTTCTCAGGATTCTTTTATTCCTCTGGCTAAGAGGAGATTTACAGGCAAAAAGCCCATGCAGAGCAGCAGAGACACCAAATAACTCCCTCCTCTCTCTTTCCCTCCCTATAAATGGGTATATATATTTCTATTCATACTATATAAATGCAATATATATAATATCAACTATGTGCCAGCCACTGGGCAAGAAACAAAGCCTGCCCCTGTGGAATTATGGGAGAAGATGACATACAGCAAATGTGTTCCTAAATAATTCTAAGTTGAACAAATGACAACCAAATCACATTTTAAATGTGCCAATAATACACAATCTCTACAACTGAGTTTTACAAACAATATTCTTTTTGGAGACTGGCAGTCCTTTAGCACCCATCTCAGCTTCAGCTACAGAAAAGTTGAAGATGAGAACTGCACTGAACATTTACTGTGTACCAGAAACTCTGCAATATCCTTTTCATGTGGCTGTCACTGACACACAAAAATGCCTACATGATAGCATGCTTATCATTACACCAATTTTACAGATGAGAAAACTGAGCACTTGAACACTAAGCCCAAAGTCATACTGTTAGTAGATGGCCTTGAACTCAGGCACCCAGGCTGTAGAGCATGTGTGCACAGATAGACTATGACACATTGTCTGCAAAGATGGTTCATTGAAGGAGTGAATAAATGAGCATCATGAACCTGAAAATCAAATCACACAAACACAACTCAGGATCAATAAATTGACAAAATGCTCAAGAGCTTGATTTGTTGTATTCCTAATTTTTCAGTAAATGATGGAAATAAGTCCCTCATCCCCTAAGAGAAGCACAGCTGTAACCCTTCCTGCTGAAGATATGAATCCTGTGTTTATAAACTCAAAGAGAACTTCTCTCAAAGGTCAACTGTCTGTAGGTTGCTATTGTGATTGATTAAACTACCGAGACACCTGGTAACTTCCTGCTTCTCCTTGTTTCAAAATATAGATTTGTGGGGAAAACACAGGTATCAGATGAGCTCCTAGGAAAACTATTTCTGACAAACCTAGAGGTAAATTCTTTCCATGAGAGTAATTTAACTATCCTGAAGGACACAGGAAGCAAAATATTTATTTGAGGTGGGAAAAATTACATTATTTCCTTCTCCTATTTTAGTAGACTTTATCAGGTTTTCCTGTGTCCATAACTCTGTTTACTTTAAAAGAGAGAGAACCTAAACTTTCTAGAATGTAACATATCTTCACTAAGTTAACCATGAGGAAATGTAGCCTTAGAGGGAGAGTGAGGAGGGAAGGGAATCCTCTCAGACATAAGGGAGACAAGTGCAAGCTGTCAATTGGAAAGGAAAAGTATAATCTCCTAGGGGCATATCTATCTTTTCTCATTTCTACTTATTTTCCTGTCATTACCACTCAAGGGAACGGGGAAGTAGAAGACTTCCTGCCAAACAATGCTTTAGTACCAACTGAAGGCTACTGATTGTAACTGCATTCAGTATCCTATATACAGATTCAAGGGAGGGGCGTACTGAGGAGACAATGCATATAGGATACCAAATAATGATGTCTCTCCATGTAGTGACAAAGCCAACTGGAACCCATGTATTCAGAATAGCAAGGAACTTGAACAGTATTTCAGCCATGCTTCTTGGAAGAATCTTATAAAAATCTGAGTATCAGAGTGGAGGGTTTTGGAGGTGGAAGCAGGTGAAAACAATAATAAAAACAATGTTTTAAGCTTTCAGAAGCTCAAGAGAGCAGAAGATATTATGAGACAGGAATGGAAAGATACTGACATATAAAATAGATGTGAACTAGCAATATCTTTGATTCTTTGCCATTGATCACATGAGAAATCAAAGTTAACAGTCTCATGTGTCTTTCTACCCAGAGGGAGGAAGGAAATTTTGAATGACCTGGACTTTTTTATCCGGGCAGATAATTAGACAATTAGAGCTCATCATGAGCTACAACAAACCTCTCGACTGTCGTGAATCACAGTCATGCTCAATTTAAAAGAAGCTTCATAAGAATGAACTGCTTTTTAAAGAATATATTGCTTTCACATTTCTTCCAGGAACCACAGAAATTAGGGAGAATTAGGGAAGAGAGATTTCTATCCATCAGAAAGAACAGAAATGATATTTAACGTGCTGGGCTAAGCGTCTTCCCTGTGATTTATGGATTGAGGTACTGCTTACGTGGATGAGACGGGGTTGAGGAGAGGAAACTGAAATTGTGATCTGAGAAGCACCTGTAACAGAAGCACCAAAACTGCCTATGAAAATGCATATCCTGGCTAATTCTAAAATACTGGCTCTCAGAAGAAAGCCCTCCAATTTTTTATTTTTAAAAAATCTCCCTCCCCAGGGACTAACAGCATCCTTAAGTGAAGCAATAGAGGGCTGAAAAATCCACATGGGTAGATGGGGTGGGCAAAACAGGGTTACAGGTGTCCTTAGAAACCGAACAAGGCAACAGGATTTAACAAAGTTGCATAATACTTCTAGTGTTAATAATGGAATATGTTAGAATTAATCTCACATGGAACGAGATGACATCAGTTAACATGGTTTGTCATTGCCTAATCTCACCCATGAACTTTTTAAGGGTATTTCTTTTGGATGAACTCCCACGATTAGATAAACTCCACAAAACCCGGTCACCATGGTCACCAAATGGGGTCAATTATTGGAACTCTATTATTTCTGCAGATATGCATATTATAAGGGCCCTCATACTGGACAGGGTAGAAAGTCCAGCATCACTAAACACTCAGCAATATACTAATTAGTGAAAGTCATAACTGAATAAAACAGTACTGGGGGATTTATCTAAAGGAATGAACCAATACCTTTGCCCATAACCAGCCATTTCAAGGATGGGAAAACCACTGAAAAACACCTGAGTAAAAGTAAAGTTAATTAAATAACTTGAATACAATGACTAGATGAAGGACTTCTGGGTTTTGAATATCCTGAGAATTTGGGCAACTACATCAGTTAATTTTAAGGAGCCCACAAGCTGACAACAGCTGTCCAGGGAATTTCTTTAAGTCCTGCCTAGTCAAAGTTGAGAGATAACATAGCCATCACAGCCACAGGGGAAAATGCATGAGCACTTTAATAGTATCTGCCTTAAATACTAAATTTAAAAATGACCTAGGTTGTACAGTGGTATGTGTTTTCAAATGTACTACTTTAGTTAGTTTCACACAATAATACATCTTTATTATCCCAGCATCTTGTACCATAATCATTGTTATATCTTCTCCCCCTAATAAATTGTAAACTTGACTGTAGAAGGAATGAACAAATTTTAAAATCTAAAGTGTCCAGTATTTGGGTAACATTATAGTACACATCAAAAAGTCCTTCTAAATGTTTATTTGGTGGAGAAGATTTGTATCAGACATTTCAATGAACATGAATGTAGTAACTACTAGTTTTCTGGCACTAGGCTAAGGCAGTGGGGACAAAAACATGAATAGAAAATAGTTCCTGCCCTTGAGAAGGTCACAGTCTAGTAGAAAAGAAAATCTCTGAATGTATTACAATGTTATGGTAAATGTCTTTGCTAAACAACAAATATTCCTTGAAAATGAACAGTTCCTTGAATAACGCATTCAGATTTTCACGTTTGTTTGAATTTAACTATGCAATGTAATTTACATTATTAATGCATTCTAACTCTGGGCCATACATGTAATACAAATAGTAGAATGTAATTAAAGCTTGTTTTATTATAAATATGCCCAAGTATATAGCTGCACACTAAAGAAACACTGAAATAATTTAGATTTATAATTGTGAGTGTTGCATTATATCAGGTAGTATAATTCTGGCTTATAATTTATTATACTCTCATTTGTTGATATAAAGACAAATTATTTTTAAAAAACACTAACTATACTTCTAATTCTTAACATGATTTCTTCCCTGAATTTCTGCCCAGACCTGGGGGTTGTGCATTTTCAGAAATGTGCACCCAACTCCTTTTCTCATGAATCTGATGTGAGAAAGAATGTTGAGACCATTGTTTGGGATTCTCTGAAGTCTTTTTCTTACCAAGTGTAAGAAGTACGTGAAATGTTCTAATGAAAATGGTATTGAGCTCAGACATAAGGAGGTAAAAATCTTAGCTGAAAATGGTAACTAACAGAAAAAATAACTAATAGATAATTTCAGACAAGCCAATTTTTTTTAGGCTCTGTTCCTTTATAACAGAAAAGCAGTTAACTAGGAAGTCTCTAATGTCATCTCTTGCTTTAAGACTCAGGGATTCATTGATGAGCAGTATCTTCAGAGATTTTACATGAGAGAGACAGCTGGTTACAGCTAGGTCATTGAGAATCTAGTGAGACTCACATACTGAGAATCCACAGCCCCGTCAGCTTCACACCCATCAGCCACTCTCTCATCCAATTCCCAAAAGGCATTTGGATTCAGGAATCTCAGCTAGCAAAGCAACAAGCGCAGCAAACAGCAACCACACACATCCACCAATAGCCTGAACTTGACGACCAAACCTTCTGTTGGGATTTTTAGGACATGGTCTCAGCTATCTAGCTTCCTGGAAAATAAAGTGGGTGGCAAGCACTAACAAATTAAGTTTCCCTAAAAACAGGTAGAGGAAAAACCGTAAATTTTTATTTCACATCAATTTTTAATGTTTTGGCATAGATGGGAAATATACCTACGGTTTCTACACTCTGCTTTATTAACTTTTTTTTAATTTCATGGATCATGTTTCAGATTTATTCAGGTGTATACACTGATCGTGACACTCCTCTGCATACTTTTTTTTTTTGCTGCACAGCATGTAGGATCTTAGGTCCCCCACCAGGAACTGAATCCATATTCCTTGCATTGGAAAGGCAGAGTCTTAACCACTGGACAACCAGGAAGACCCTGGGTTCAGCTTTAGAGATGCCCCTTTTCCATACTGTCACTCAGTTATCTTGCATTAGACAGAACGAAAGCTATTTCTTCCAATTCTACAAAGCAGCTCCTGAAATTTGCATTAAGTAACAACAGGCCAAAGCAAGCCTACTGGATCGCAGATGGGTTATCCAACTCAATCACAGACATTCCCTAATTTCTAGCAAGGAAACCTGCTGTCTCTCTAATGCACCAACATCATTCTCTTGGGGCAAGGTCTGGTTTCTCTGGGTATCTTATTTGTAGACATATTATAAAATTTTGTAAATGCAAATATAGTAAAGAAAAAAAGAACAAATAATGCAGAGTGGCGTGTTTAAAGAGATGAAGTGAGAAATTGCTTCCTCTGTATTTATTTTCCCAAGGTTTCTCATCCCCTTGCAGAATAAGATTCCAGCTTTAGAGACATTAAGAAACCAGTAACCATGGGACACGTTGCCTGGAAACAGCCTGATTACAACCAACTCACTCAGCTATGAGGAAATTCTACCTGACCCTTTAGGACCATTTGTCAAGCCTTACTATGATGATAAAGAAAATTTATACTTTTGTAAAGCCTTCAAAAATTATTGCCATGAAACTGAGAAATCTGGGCATCTGCTTTGGGGAAGAAATGGGAAGTTAATATGACTATCCAGTGTCAAAATTTGACAGCCAGGACAAAAATAAAGAAAAATTAGTTCAGCACCATGCACAGAATTCAGAAATGAAAAACCTAGACCCAACGCTGAGCAAATCATGTCTGGGAATTGTACTGTCTGCCATGGGGGTTAGAAGCCAAGGCAGTCAGAAAGTCACTAATAAAGGGCATTTGTATTCTGCAGCAGTGCTGCTTAACTTGTACTTCCCTGTACATCTACTGCAGAACTTTCAATCAGATGCTGCCATTAACAGCTGCTTTGAAACATACACCAGTTGGTTCTGTGGTGCCCTGACAGTTGGACAAGATTTGTCAGGGAAATCACATTACAAAAACATTGCACAAGTTTAGCAAAATCTAAGAATGTCTACACAATTTTTAAAAATCGTTAATGATCAGTGTCAGAAAAGAAGACTTTTTTTTTTTTTACTTTAGTGGAATGTTTTACAGCCCCATGACTATGTGCATATGTGTGTGTATAATTATAGATAGATAGCTAAACATATAAATAAATAGATTTTTATTCATTCAACATAGAGGGATTTATAACGGCACAGCAGAGAATCCTGGTTCCACTAAAAGATTTATCTTGCTCTTGATCCACTCACAGTTACATTAGACTATGGTGCATCTCACAGGACAGCTCAGATGTGGCCTGGCACCCACCTTAACACATGCTTTGCCATTGCTTAAATCCATGATCAATTTCTAGGCACATCTATTACACCCTGACTGGAATATAGGTATGCTTCCCTGGTGGCTCAGACAATATAAGGACACATGTTTCAGCAAAACTCAACTACTGCTGTTTTGAACTAAATTAGGTTATCTCAGTTGTAGGAAATGGATGTGATCCATTCGTTAACTGTAGGTAAATGCTCAATACTTGAGAGCAACAGAGAATTGTGTAGAGTGAAGTTCCTAGCTTAAATTTAGCTGTAAGTGTCAATGAAAGTAAACAAATTTTGCTTTGAAAGGACTGTTTCTCAATCCTTCACACATCCACAGCACTCCTGAATATGGCTCCAGGCTACAGTGCTGGCTCTCTAGACTCCAGGCTTCAGGGAACATGCCTTGATTTCATGTGAAGCCTTGGTACTTATCTCAGTCCTAGCACTCAGTGGATACTCATGAAACCTCTGCTGAACTGAATCAGGCACCATTATCATCAAAGTAACAGACTACGCAATTATAGAGCTGACCCAGATAGACATGAAAAGAAAAGGAGGCTATAGATTGCTCTAAACAGATGTAAGGATGATGGTGGGAGATTACATGGGAAAACAAAGTAAGCCACTACAATAAACTTTCTGTTGATTTTCAGTTTTTATTTTCACCACCCCATGTCATTCACACCATATATTGTTGTCAGAATAATTCTCTCCAAACACAAAATCCCAATACTACTCAGGTGCTAAAGAAAATAATGAATGCATAAATGACTGAATAAAAAGATTTCTGTTCACAAGCAACTTACAAATTGGTTGCCTAGAAGGAAATAACACATGATGTTTTTAAGAAAATATGGGTTGAAAGAAAAGTTCAGTGTGAGTTGAACTGTACATAGAAGTTGCCAAGGGAAGAAGGGATTTGAATCAGGTCTATTCATTTTAATGAATAAAAGGCTCAAACTTAGGCTAATCCCAGTTAGGCAAGAAACATAATCAAAACACAGAGATAAGAATTTGAATAGTACATTAGGAAAGATAACGAAGATACATTGGGAGGTAGATTACTGATAAGAATATGACTTTTGATTTGAATCTTGGATTGTATGAAGTATATCTTCCCATGAAGAAAGTATTTAAAAGGATGTTATGAGTTGCCAGGAATGCATAATAAAAGGCTATTTGTGGATGAGGCTGCATTTGGGATGAACCTAGGACATTCATTTATTCACCAAATATTTTTTGAGCACCTATTACGTCTTATTCACTGGAGATAAAGCAAAAAACAGAGAGAATCTCTGCCCTGATAAAACTTACATGGAGGAGGGATGGAGGGAGGGCACAGATGAAAACAAAATAGACAAGTAAGTAGATAATCAAAGGTCAGCTAGTGACAACAGTTAAAGTAGGGTATGCATCTCAGAGAATAGGTAGGGGGAAGCTCTATTTTCAAATAAAATTTTATCATCCTCCTAAATAGCTAGTGTAGATACGAGCATATAATAGACAATAAAGAAATGCGGCTGACTGGGGTACTGCCAGGTTGACTAAGATTCTTGGGCTTAATGAGATGCAAACTTTCTCCAAATCAGATCTACAGGAAATGAGTCAGCATTCCCTGATATTCATGCCTAATACACAAAAGGTTGGGCCCAACCCAACCTAACCTAAAAGATGAGGAGTTCTGAAATAGGCTCCATCAGTATACAAAGGCTGTACTATAGCAGCAGTTTTTCCACATCATTTAGAGCAAGTTGCTGATAGTGAACAAGAAAGATTCATTAAATATTTGTTAAATATTTATTATCCATGTGTTATAAACACTAAAATAATAAACGATGCTCACAATATTGACTTTCCCATTAAAAAGAAATTACACTCAAAAGTCAGAAAAATGATCAGGGGGTAACGATATCAGAATGCACTTGGCTTTATGAAAAACTTACATAGACGTTCAGGGGCTCCTGTGACATGTGGAACCTGAATGAAAGGAAGGCTGCTTGTATAAATGTTCAGGCTGTCATGGCTCTGAGCTCCTTTCAGAGCAAGACATATGACTGTGATTTTCCCATCACAGTGCCTAATTGGTCCTGACTCATCTTTAGTCATTGGTTGAATTTCCCATATCTCCAATATTATCCCTCAAATATAGTCTGATGCTCACACAGTAAAAACTTCTGTGCACAAAACTAGCTGGTCCAAGTGGGAAAGAGCAGTGTGAGGTGGCTATATTTGCACTGTGACTTCTCTAACTTAATGCCTATAGGTAGTGGGTGTTCTGTCAGGCATAGCATAAAGAGGTTAATTCAATGCCCTACAAACAGCGACAACAGGAGAACCCTATCCTTATACTGTCAAATAAAGAGCAGTTCAATTACTTGATAAGATGAAGGCAGCACTTTCCTCTCTCACTGTGCCCCATTTCTGCAGGAAGTTTATTAGTGAAATGTACTATTAAATCCCAGCTATACACTGGAGAACAGCTACTTCACCTGTTTCACTTCCATTACCAAGGAGAATGTCTTGTTTATACAATATTACAGCAATTTGAACTCTACAGTATTTCAGTCCTTCTCAACTTAGTTCTTGTTAGCACCATCCCTTAATCCCCTGAGAAAACCCCTTGCTCGAGAAATCTTGTCTTCAACTGCCTCAACCTTGGTCCATAGGACCTCTCTTTGTTCATAGCTCTTGGCATTCATTATTATCTGCCAATGAAACACAGTGTATAAGGAGTTAAATGTTTTCACAAGCAAACCTATGTTCCTTTCCCTTTGCAGGGGAGGGAGATAAATAAGGGAAATTAAAAAAAAAAAGAAAGCTGCCAGATAGAAAGCCTGAAATAAATGACCTGCACCACCCATAGCTGAATTCTACCTCTTCCCATAATGTTTCATAAGAGAGAATCAATAAAAGCTGAATCTGAAACATTGGTGCTGGGTAGTAGCTAAGCTCAGTGAGCTTCCAAGCTAATCCTGTGTTCTCAAAAGCAGTACGTGTAACTCTCTTCACCTTTAGGGGGATGAGCTCACTACATAAACTGGCCTGTTTTTTGACCTCAAAATCCAGGTAGGACAGGGTTGGGGGTGGCAGAAGCAACTAGAGGGAAGCTTTCCAGGCCATTTGTTCTAAACTGAGATACTCTGGCAGAGGGAAGGACGAGGTTGAGTTTCCATGGCCCTGAGCTGGGTCACACAGCTGGAGTCAGACTTTGCTCAACACAAACGTCTTTGACTCACCACAAGCAACACAAAGACTATGAAAGAACACTGCCAAGGAACAGGCCAATTGCCACCGGCCATTTTCATTATCTAGGCTACCTAGTAAGGTAACCCTCATACAACATGGCTGCTAAATTAACTTTCATATCAGTGTACACCCTTTTGTCTATGACTACTTGATTAAAATATGCAAATAAAATAGAACAAAGACTAAAATAAATGTCAGTGACATAAGGCTTCATATTTTTATTTATAGTAGAGGATTTAAAAATCACATCATATTTGTTCTCTTTAATGATATTGTTGCCTTACAGAAAAATATTCATTTGCATATTAACATTTCATCACCATCATGAAAAAAAGCCTCCTTTGAAAATTGAGATTAAATTTACTAAAAGACCCCCAAGAATCTGTGTTGAAGCAACTCAAGTGAATAGATTGAAGCATAAAATTAAATATGTTTTAGACAAGTTGATTTGAGGACATTTAATACATTTGAATAATAAGCCTGTCATCTTATTTAGAGTTGTTTAACCTTATGGAATTCTCTGAAGTAGCAGTAAATAACTGTCGTGTACGTATGACACATTAAAAATATACATGTTTATATTTGAGGCTGTATTTTAGTTGATTGTGAATTCCCTTGGAAAGTATTTTTTAAATAAAATAATGTTCATGCAATTTCTACCAGATGCATGGCATATGTTATACAAAAATTGAATGTCATGAAGAGAACTGTAAATTATATCCAACTGATATATGAATAATCAGCTGATTAAAGGCATGTATTTAATATGTATTTTGCAACAGAATTCCAGCTTTTATAGGCATCTTGGACTGGAAAAGCAGACCATTAAACTGCATTGGCACTCTGATGACTCAAGCCCTAGTTCCTTATGAAAGCCTATGAACAGTTTAGATATATCACTTTCATCTCGACCATAAATAGTTTATAAATAACCATTTATAAATCCTTGTTGTAGTGAAAATTATTATATATCATAGATATTTTTCATCCCCATTCTGAATCACCAATGAAATTTCTAAACTACCTTTCAGTTGTCTAAATTAAAACAAGCAAACAAAAGCAAAGACAAAATGAGAAACACACACACAACTTAATACTTGTACCTATTCCTATCAATAACATATTTCTTCTCTTGCCTCATCTTCACTATTAGTATACAAACTCCTAAGTGCAAGATCGTTACCTCCCCTCTCCTCTACTCTATCCCCTGCCTTAAGTGCAAATTAAATAGAGCATAAACAGACAATATAACTTGCCTCATTATAGTTCAATATGGTCTGATTTCCTGTGTGGTAAGAATGTTTCCTTTACTGAATTTCAATATCTTTCCAGGCCATCTAATAATATAGTCTAACAGGTAATATATAGCTTTCCCAAGTGAATATGATTCTTAAACAGTGACAGAATTGTTCTTCTCTTATTGTGTGAGGCCCAGGAGGACTGTCAAAATCTTAGCAATACTGTATTTTCTTTGCTTCTGTGCCATTCTAACAATTTTTTCCCCTGGAATAATCTCATCTTTTCTTTAGATTTGTGTTTCTCAACCACCTGATGAATTTAGATTCCATAGAGATTTCTTTGTACTCCTGTTTTATTGTGACCTGAAAAACAACTACTCAAATGTTAGAGATCTTGTGTTTCATTAGCACATGCTCTGAGAATTTCTAAATTTCCATATTAGGACCTTGCGGATAACTAACAAAAGTATAAATATTAACTACTGGTTGAGCTTTGCCTTTAAAGATGTAAGGGCTGATATATTAGCAGAGGATATATTAGCAGAGATTCTCAGGAGTCTGTCCAGGCCGTTACTACCAGTAACAGAGAGAAGTCTTTCCAAGAAAAAATTAATGAATAAGTTGAAAAGAAGAGCAAAGTGTTTTTCATCCACCAAAAATTCTTTGCCACAGTATTTATGTTTGTACTTTTGTCTCAAACATTTTCATTGTCTTTGTAGTCTCTTGCTTGAAAGTCCACTCTTCCACATAAACATCCCCAAGTTCACTCAAGGTGATTCTTTTCTGTTGGAATAGGAGCCATTATCTCTAAACATTCATTTATGTTTTGCTTAATTGGGTGTGGTATGGTTGTGTTGGCACTGTAATAGGAAAACTTCACAGTCTTGACCTGTAGATGCTTAAAATCTAGAGATGAAGTAAATATTCCAAAATATTACTGCGGATTCAAAACATAATGGGCCATTTAAAATAATACCAGGAACAAATTGACTGTCATTTTGATAGTACTGAGAACAACATATGTCCCTTCACATTTTGGCTTCTGTTGGATCATTAGGCACAAGTTCAAACAATTCCAAGAAAAAACTTCTAAACAAAATTTTGAAATAAAATTTGGATGTAAAACATCAAGACTTACAAACACGTTTTAGAGAATGATTTACTTGATGAAACTATTTGGTCTACATATTTCAAATAATATATTTTTCTACCAGGTTAAAGTGGGTTTGAATATATAATCATTTATAAGTAAAATCGATATAAATTCAGGATTTGCTAGGAATGCCGAAAATGTACAAAGGGAGATCCTTCTTTGCACTGCAGGAATCTTTTATGGTAATCCCTGATCCATTATTTTGGAATATTCATGATTTTTTAAATGACGTATCAAGCTTTTGAGCCACCAATAGCAGCTTTTCCATTTGACTAAATATCCCAGCACAACAACAATGGACAGAAACACTTTTTACCATCCCCTTCACCCCACAGAAACAAATATAAGTACTCATGCAAATAGAATTTCATTTAAAATTATATGACAATCCAAGTAAAGCCCATGTTTCATTTTTATGAAACCACACCCACAAGTCGCCAGGTCACTTTTAGTTATGGCGTTGGGAGAAATTTTCTGTTGAGATTGTACCCCTGCCACATTAGAGGCAGAATTCAATATTCTGCAGCCAGTGTCCACCAATTCTAGTCTCATTCAAGGAAACTGTATAACACTCTAATACCAGGTCTGAAAGCACATAACTATCTGCTGTAATCAAAGGTTTAAATGACTATTTACTTCATCTTTTATCTGCCTGAGGAAATCCTTTACCAGCCTATTTTCTCCCCTTCGAGTAAGAACATTTGCATGCTTGCAGACAAAGGTAACAATTTCAAATGATATATATTTTTCAATGGTGAATATTTGCTTTTTAAATACAGAGAGTAGAGATCTAGTTATTATTATGGGATTTTACATATTGCTCAAATTAACTGCCAAGAAAAGCCTCTAAGAAATAAATTGCCTTTAAGTAATATTACTTTTAATTTCTTCTAGCAAATGGGATAAGAGGTTTAAGTGGGTTAAAGGAAATCAAGTAAACATATTTATTGAATACAATTTTTCATGGTTAAAAGCCTAAAAGCAAATATTTCACAGTTAGCTTACTAAGAATGTACCAGGGGACTAGGAGAGGCTTTTGTAAGACAGAGTTGATTTTTAGAATGACTTACAGGTTACAACAGAAAGCTGCTGATACATTTTAACAAGCAGGCTTAGGGGGCCCAGACCATGTTTGCTAGTACTGGCTGTTTAGCTTCTGCAAAGTTTTTGTAACCGTTTTGGAAACCAAATACTGTAGAACAAAAGCTTTCCTTCCATTCAGTATCCAACTGCATCTGGTGTTAAAGGAGCATCAGAAGAGCATTTTAAAGGGACAATATCAAAACATTTGAGATCCTACTAGAGAACGATATGAAATAAGATATTTTATAGTATCTAAGTATCTTAAAGGTCTGAGTTCTAACCCATATACACTTACAAAAGTCAGAAAATCAGGGTGATGAAATAAGACTGCTGGAGGAACGGGTCTTGGGCAAGTCAAATACATTCTGAGTCTGGTTGCTCTAGTTGGTAAAAGGGGAGAATAATGCTGTCTCTACTGACCTCTTTGGTTCACTATAACAAAAGCCTGATTGTGAAAATGCCTTAAATTGTACACAATCTACACAAATATTAGATAATACTATCATTTTCATTTTTCCCTATTAATATTGCAGCAGATCACTGAGTAGGACCTATGTACTGTGTTTTTAATAACATAACTGAAAAGGAGAAGGTAGGATTTTAGGCACCTCTATTTTTTTTCACACTTGATGAGATTCTGAAATACAATCAGTCACCAAACTCCTCAGACACATTTAGCAGCATCAGAAGCAGCTGCCACTGACAATCATGTCTGCTTCCACAGGGACTGAGGGTGTTAAAACAATGAGTCATTACAGGTGCGTCTACTTCTCTGCATTCAAAGGATGGAATGAAAAGAAGATGAAATTCACCTAGCCCAATATTTTTAAAACAGAAAGAAGGGATCAAGCAGAAAAGACAATTTCCAGTAATTTGCAAGGGCAGAATTCACTTATATTCAATAATAAATTATAATGTATTATTTATAAATCAATAATTTAGTAATTATTTTTTAATAGTATGCTACTCTACTAGGTATTGCCCCAGATTATTAACAGTTGCCTGACTTTAAGAAATATGTTGTTTTATATTAATAATGATATTAATATATTGATAGCATGCATTAATAATAATATTAATATATTGATAGCATAAATTATATTAATATTATTATTAATGTATGCTATCAACTAGGAGAAGGCCATGGCAACCCAATCCAGTACTCTTGCCTGGAAAATCCCATGGACAGAGGAGTCTGGTAAGCTGCAGTCCATGTGGTCGCGAAGAGTCAGATGTGACTGAGTGACTTCACTTTCATTTTTCACTTTCCTACATTGGAGAAGGAAATGGCAACCCACTCCAGTGTTCTTGCCTGGAGAATCCCAGGGATGGTGGAGTCTGGTGGGCTGCCATCTATGGGGTGGCACAGAGTTGGACATGACTGAAGTGACTTAGCAGCAGTAGCAGTTCAGTTCAGTTCTATTTCTGTTTTATTGACTATGCCAAAGCCTTTGACTGTGTGGATCACAATAAACTGTGGAAAATCCTGAAAGAGATGGGAATACCAGACCACCTAACCTGCCTCTTGAGAAATCTGTATGCAGGCCAGGAAGCAGTAGCAGTAGCAGCATACAACTAATTCTATTTCCAGGGACAACTTTTGTGAGACAACAGATAAATGCAAAAGGCTACTGGATTTTTTTTAAAAGGTGGTAAGATTATAAAAGGTTTTAATGAAAGTGACAAAGGAGCTAATATTTGAGATAATTCTGAATGGTTTTTAATATCTTGGTAAGGAAAACATCCATAAAGACAGAAATGTGAGGTTGAAATTGTTTCAGGAGTATCCTGCTACTGTTTTCCTATCCTCCCACACCTGCACATATTTATGCAAAATGCTAATATTCATTCATTACAACAGGAACAGGGAAAACCTATGTTTAAATTTTTTTCTTTTAAACTGGCAATTGTACATTAGAGACCAATTGATTCAAAATGCAACAGTTTATTATACACTGTAATATGTGTTTTAGAAATTTTAAAAAGTGCAAATATACAACATGAATTTCACGTATAAATCCTCCACCCCAGAGATGTTAACATTTTGATGTATATCCTTCAAGACTGTTTCTGGGTATCTGGTGCACAGCTTAGGGATTATAGTCAACAGTACTATATTATTAACTTCAAAGTTGCCAAGGTTCTAGATCATAACTGTTCTCATCACAAAAAGAGGTGATAATTATGTGATATGATAGATGTGTTCCAACAAAGGTCCATCTAGTCAAAGCTATGGTTTTTCCAGTAGTCATGTATGGATGTGAGAGTTGGACTATAAAGAAAGCTGAGTGCCAAAGAATTGATGCTTTTGAATTGTGGTGTTGGAGAAGACACAAAGGACAGAAACAGTTAGGACCTAACAAAGCAGAAGATATTAAGAAGAGCTGGCAAGAATACACAGAAGAACTGTACAAAAAAGATCTTCACAACCTAGATAATCACGATGGTGTGATCACTCACCTAGAGCCAGACATCCGGGAATGTGAAGTCAAGAGGGTCTTAGGAAGCATCACTATGAACAAAGCTAGTGGAGGTGATGGAATTCCAGTTGAGCTATTTCAGATCCTGAAAGATGATGCTGTGAAAGTGCTGCACTCAATATGCCAGCAAATTTGGAAAACTCAGCAGTGGCCACAGAATTGGAAAAGGTCAGTTTTCATTCCACTCCCAAAGAAAGGCAATGCCAAAGAACGCTTAAACTACTGCACAATTGCATTCATCTCACACGCTAGCAAAGTAATGCTCAAAATTCTCCAAGACAGGCTTCAGCAATATGTGAACCATGAATTTCCAGATGTTCAAGCTGGTTTTTGAAAAGGTAGAGGAACCAGAGATCAAATTGCCAACATCCACTGGATCATCGAAAAAGCAAGAGAGTTCCAGAAAAACTTCTATTTCTGCTTTATTGACTATGCCAAAGCCTTTGACTGTGTGGATCACAATAAACTGGAGAATTCTGAAAGAGATGGGCATACCAGACCACCTGACCTGTCTCCTGGGAAATCTGTATGCAGGTCAGGAAGCAACAGTTCAAACTGGACATGGAACCACAGACTGGTTCCAAATAGGAAAAGGAGTACGTCAAGGCTGTATATTGTCACCCTGCTTATGTAACTTATATGCACGATACATCATGAGAAATGCTGGGCTGGAAGAAGCACAAGCTGGAATCAAGATTGCCAGGAGAAATATCAATAATCTCAGATATGCAGATGACACCACCCTTATGGCAGAAAGTGCCATAAAGAGCCAACTAAAAGAGTGCCAACTAAAGAGCCTCTTGATGAAAGTGAAAGCGGAGAGTGAAAAAGTTGGCTTAAAGGTAAACATTCAGAAACTTAGATCATGGCATGTTTCCATCAGTTCATGGCAGTAGATGGGGAAACAGGAAACAGTGGCAGACTTTATGTTTCTGGGCTCCAAGATTGCTGCAGAAGGTGATTGCAGCCATGAAATTAAAAGACGCCTACTCCTTGGAAGGAAAGTTATGACCAGCCTAGACAGCATATTAAAAAGCAGAGACATTACTTTGCCAACAAAGTTCTGTCTAGTCAAGGCTATGGTTTTTCCAGTGGTCATGTATGGATGTGAGTGTTGGACTATAAAGAAAGCTGAGTGCTGAAGAATTGATGCTTTTGAACTGTGGTGTTGGAGAAGACTCTTGAGAATCCCTTGGACTGCAAGGAGATCCAACCAGTCCATCCTAAAGGAGATCAGTCCTGGTTATTCATTGAAGGGCTGATGTTGAAGTTGAAACTCCAATACTTTGGCCACCTGATGCAAAGAGCTGACTCATTTGAATTTGAAAAGACCATGGTGCTGGGAAAGATTGAGGGCAGGAGGAGAAGGGGACGACAGAAGATGAGATATTTGGATGGCATCACCAACTCGATGGACATGGGTTTGGGTAGACTCTGGGAGTTGGTGATAGACAGGGAGGCCTGGCATGCTGTGGTTCATGAGGTCGCAGAGTCGGACATGATTGAGTGACTGAACTGAACTGAACTGGATTGCAAGGAGATACAACCAGTGCATCCTAAAGGAAATCACTCCTGAGCATTCACTGGAAGGACTGATGCTGAAACTGAAACTGCAATACTTTGGCCACCTGATGAGAAGAACTGACTCATCTGAAAAGATCCTGATCTGGGAAAGATTGAAGGTGGGAGAAGAAGGGGACAGCAGAGGATGAGATGGTTGGATGGCATCACCGACTCAATGGACATGAGTGTGAGTAAACTTCAGGAGTTGGTGATGGACAGGGAAGCCTGGCATGCTGCAGTCCATGGGGTCACAAAGAGTCAGATACAACTGAGCGATTGAAATGAACTGAACTGAACTGATAGATGTGTTAGCTACTGCCATGGTGGTAATCATATTGCAAAGTACAAATACATCAAAACAATACACTGTACAATTAAAACTTATACAATACTATTTGTCCATCATATCTCAATAAAAATAAAATTAATTTTAAAATGAAAAGGACTATTTGTGTAAAAATAAATATACATTTATAATAAAAATGAACATTTTATACATGTTGCTTTGTAATGTGCTTTGCTCACTTACCAGTATAATTGAATAACCTTAAACAATATTAAATACTCTACAATATAACTTTTTAAAGACTTCCTGGTATGCTATTATGAGGTCTATTGTCCATTGGTTTATTTGTTTATATTAGTACATATTCAGGTTACTTTTATTTTTCTTGTGTAAATAACAAAGCCATGATTATCTTTCTAGATAATTATGTCAACCTCTGGTTATTTACTCAACATATTCTAGAAATATGATTATGGGCCTGTTTGCCACTGGCTTCCAGAATAATTATTATAATTTTCATCCCACCATCAACTGATTAGCCTTACTCTATATGTGCTCTTTTCAGTCTTGGGTGTTTAAATTTTAATCATTTTTTTTCTATTAACTACATGAAAATAATATTTTCTTCAATTTTGTTTTTCTCTGAAAGCTACTTAAGTTGGATGTTTTAAAATTTATTACTTATTGTACATGTGATATGACTAATCATCTTTTAAAACATAATGAGTTCACTTTGCGTATTTTTTCATGTTTGTTTTTCCTGTATCTATCCTCTCACTACTTATAATATCTGGTCCATACCATTCAAGGAAACACTTTTAAATTCAGGATTTTGTACATAATTAGTCTCAAAGAGATTTTACTTGACTTGAAAGTTAGTAAGTTAACTCATTGCAGTTTCATGAATGCTGATTCCTAGGTCAGAAATGAAGGATGTCTCATTACTTTGAGCAAAGTAAAAGCAGTAGCCAGAGTATCACCATTTTTTGGGCTGTTCTGTGAACCCCATTTTCCACAGGGTAATGCAGAGAGCTAGTGGGGGTACCTGTACAATGGGGTGTGTTAAAGGAGAGGAATTCTGAGCTTAGAGAACCCCAGTATTTTATAAGGGTAGTAAATATTCCTGCCCTTCGCTCTTTATTAAATTGGACAACATACGTTCAAGGAGGAAAAACCATAGATATAATACAATCTATGTTCCAAGGACATTCATGATAAAACTTGCTTGAAATGACAGTCTGGGGAAAAAATAAATTAAAAAAGGTCAGTCAGTGGCTTGCCATGCGAGAGACGCAGCAGTGCAAATGACTCACGGAGAAGTGTTTTCAAATACTTATTCCTGAATGTGTAGAAAGAGAGCAACAGACTTTGCAACGGAAGGAAGGAGAGTGAATCAAGGGCATTCAGTATCCAAACTTGATTTCTGACTTGGCCCTAACTGTGAACCTTATAACAAAAACATATAAGTGTAGAGAAAATAAATGAAAGGCGGGTCTTGGGTAAACTGGTTTCTGAAGACTTTCTTTCAAAAAAGTTTCAATAGACAGTGATTATAAAGAAAGCTGAACGTCAAAGAATTGATGCTTTTGAACTGTGGTGTTGGAGAAGACTCTTGAGAGTCTCTTGGACGGCAAGGAGATCCAACCAGTCCATCCTAATGGAGATCAGTTCTGGGTGTTCATTGGAAGGGCTGATGTTGAAGCTGAAACTCCAATACTTTGACCACCTAATGTGAAGAGCTGACTCAATGAAAAAGACCCTGATGCTGGGAAAGACTGAGGGCAGGAGGAGAAGGGGACGACAGAGGAGGAGATGGTTGGATGGCATCACCGACTCAATGGACATGGGTTTGGGTGGGCTCTGGGAGTTGGTGATGGACAGTGAGGCCTGGTGTGCTGTGGTTTATGAGGTTGCAAAGAGTCAGACATGACTGAGCGACTGAACTGAACTGAACTGGGATAGTGATTTTTTAACTTATAAAACAATTGCCTATAGAATTCTTTAAATATCAAGTTCTCCTAATATGATTAGAAAATAAATTAATCTCAGAAGTTTTTATACATTGTTTTTTTTTTTTTCTTAGTGTGTTAGTGAAGAGGATGTGCTCAGAACAAATTGCCTCTGTTCAAATCTGGTTCAGTATACTAGGTTAACGTACTCTAAGTTCCCCCTGTTGTAAAATGGGAATAATGATAATATATTCACTCCAGTCTCACAGAGATGGTTAAAACTGTGACTGAATTAAGAGATATACAGTGCTTTTGATGGTGCCTAATATATGGGAAGCACCTTTACTGAACAACTGTGCTGTGCTCAGTTGTGTTTGACTCTTTCTGACCCCATGGGCTGTAGCCTGCCAGGACTCAGTTCAGTTCAGTCACTCAGTTGCGTCTGACTCTTTGCAATCCCATGAATCATAGCACGCCAGGCCTCCTTGTCCATCACCAACTCCCGGAGTTCACTCAAACTCACGTCCATTGAGTTGGTGATGCCATCCAGATATCTCATCCTCTGTTGTCCCCTTCTCCTCTTGCCCCCAATCCCTCCCAGCATCAGAGTCTTTTCCAGTGAGTCAACTCTTCGCATGAGGTGGCCAAAGTACTGGAGTTTCAGCTTTAGCATCATGCCTTCCTTTGGACTTCTAAGGACTGATCTCCTTTAGACTGATTCCTTCTAAGGACTGATCTCCTTTAGAATGGACTGTTGGATCTCCTTGCAGTCCAAGGGACTCTCTACCATTTAAAATAGAATCATTAAGGAGATATATTCTTTTTGCTCTCTTTCTCTCTGAGTATAATTAAACATAAAATGTCTTCTTTTCTTGACTTAGAGAATAGATGCCAAATGAAGGAAGACTTTCAAAATTTAACTTCAAAAAGAAATGGATCATGGTTTTATTCAAATTACAGGTTATTTCTAAAATTGAGAGAAGAAAAATGATTAAGAAAGTGTTTGATGAATTCCTAAAGTTGCATTATCCATGGCTGCTCTATCATAACTTCTTTCATTTCTACAATTTTACATATTCTGCTAAGAGACGGCAAACAAAAAATAATTTCATATAGTTTAAAAAGCTCTGTAACATACTATTTATTTATGCATAACAATGTTTGAATCACAAGGATAGTTTGAATCACTGAAATATTCATATTCGGGGGGACAGTGGGTTGCATGGTCTTCTTTTCCAGCATTTAATCATTATCTCTTCCAGGTTACAGTTGGCTATTTTAAACCTGACACTAGTGACTCTGGTCCTTTCACAGAGATTCTAAACAAGAAGGAAAAAGTCACAATGAAATAAAAGGTGGTGACCAAAGATAGAGGCCAACTAATGAACAGTGGCTGCTGCAAAGACAGAGCCACTGAACAGTAAGTGGAGGGAAAGAGAGCACTTAGTACAAATTAACCTATACATTTAAAATATTTCTATTATGTTCCTGAGACTAGTACTTTGGGGATGGAGAACAAAAACTTTATTTTCTTTCACCACCACCCCCTTCTATTATTATCATTGTTCCCATTTTACAGATAAGAAAATTAAATTTTGGAGAAATTCTGTGATTTGTTCAAGGTCATGCAGGTAGAAAACAATGCACCTGGGACCTGAATCCTGGCATTAAAAAGCCAATATTCATTATATTGTCTCTGCTGACCCTGAATTTCAGCCAAGTGCTTATTCCTCCAAAGCTTACATCACAAATGACTTTAATAATTTTTAGCCAACCCAGCCATCAAACACTAGCCTCATCTCCTGGTTCTCAGCCAGAAGAAGGCTCTGTTGAATTGAGGGTGTAGCTGAAGCTCTGTGTTGCATTGGGATCCTTCTGTTAATTTTGGTTCTTCTATTGGAGTTTTCTCAGGCTCTTGGTCTGTGACTCCTTAAACTATTCAGTTCTTCTCCCAGCTAAGCTGGTATCCATAGACAATAAAACAGCATCATAGATCAGGCTGTTCTTTGTATCTTGTCCTGGACAGTCTCTGAATCCTCCAGATAAATCACAGGTACAGCAACAAATCTCGGGGAAAAGTGATGGTGTGGGTTCCATTGCAATATCACTCTCTACCTTCTTTTCCACATTGTAACCACTATTCACAGTGCATTGTTATTTAGGACATTTTTCTCTCTAATATGCTAGCTAATATAAATCACTTAGTAGTAGAAAAAGGAGTTTATTGTTCTGCACACATAACCATGGTGCTTCTTTTCCAAGAGGAGAAAAAACTCCTGCTGAACCACTAGTCTCCCACAGACATAAGCATACCCTGTGACTTGGCTTTTCCTTTGACAGAAATTATAGAACTCAAGTAGCTTTTATTTGTGATTGATGTATTTGTTATCATTTTACTCACTCACCCAGGCAAGAATGCTAGTAGTAAACTTGGCCTGTTCCTTATTCTTAAGCCTGCATTTACCCTTTGCCCTACTCAATATTTAAAGAACACCCCCACTTCTCTCAGACACATAAGTAACAAATATTCCAAGCTTCGTGAAATCAGGTCAAGCACATCTCTTGCTGAGATTTCAAACCTGGCAAAATTCTGGGGAGGGGGGAAGATGCAGGCAGGCAGAAACATATCCAGGTGACCCAGTGGAGGTTTTATTAGTCAAGATTTCTTATAAACCTGTGAGTGTATATATGAGTGTCTGTGTGTGGTGGGGTGGGGCAGGGGGGGAGTGTATGTGTGGAGAAGAGAGATTAATTGATTTATTGTGTCACTCAGTCATGTCTGACTCTTTGCGACCGCATGGACTGTAGCCCTCCAGGCTCCTCTGTCCATGGAATTCTCCAGGTGAGACTACTCAAGTAGGTAGCAATTTCCTTCTCCAGGGGATCTGGAGAAGGAAACACAGGGATCGAACCCGGGTTTCCTGCATTGCAGGCAGATTCTTTACCAACTGAGTCACCAGAGAAGCCAACTGATTTAAGGTCTCTCTAACGAAATATTACTGGTATTGCACGAGGCATTGGGGATATAAAATGAACCAGAGTTAGACCCTGACTTTGAAGAAATTACCTCTTTGTTACATTTGAGTCAAAGAGTCAGATGCAGAAATAAGTGCTTTTACTCCTAGGATATAAATGTGCAGACAGTCACCTGAGGACAGAGAAGAAGGTTATCTGATTTCTAGGTATAAATATTCTTGAAGGAGGTAGCACTGGAAACAATAGATGCACAAGAGTGATCCTGGAAAAAGAAGAATGTGGAGGGTGTTCTAGGTAGAGGAAATAGAGGCATGGAAAAGCACTATAAGTACGGTAAAGCACAACAATTGATAGCCATTAAGACTAAAAGCTTGGGGCAAGAAGTGTTATGAGATAAAGTGAGAAATGATTTGATGAAGAGATCATGGAAGACCACATATACATACTACAAAGCTTGATATTTAACCTGTAGGTAATAAGACATCATCAAAAGTCTTTAGGGTTGAGTGTGACAAAATCATATATTTTAGGTGAGCTTGTAAAGGATGGGGTGGTATTCAGATTAACAGGAAGGCAATATATCAGGAGACTGATTAAATAGGGTCCAAAAGATAGGATGAGGCTCACCTTGGGAAAGGAGATGATAAAAGCAAGGACATGAGGATTCCTGAAGGAGACTGTATACATATGCAGATACTTTCTTCTGGGACATGTGAAAAGGGGGCCCATTAGAGGGTATCAAGGGCTGAATTGTGTCCTTCCCCATATTCTCATGCAAAAGTCTTAACCTCCAAAGTGTCTGTATTTGGAGATCGGGATTTTAAGGAGATAATTAACGTTAAAAGAGTTTGTAAGGTGGGGCCCTCATCAGATAGTATTAGTGTCCTTATAAGAGGGAGCGACAACAACCAGAGCCCTGGAATACACTCATTCTCTCTCTCTTTCCCTCTGCACACCAAGTAGAAAATCTGGATGAGGACACGGAAAGAAAGCAACTGTCTTTACACCAAGAAGAGAGACCTCAATAGAAATCAACCCTAACAGCTGCCTTAATCATAGAAAAGCCTGACCTCCAGAACTGTGAGAAAACAAATTCTGTTGTTTAAAGCAGCCAGTCTGTGGTATTTTGTGATGATGGCATCCCAAGCAGAGGATTTTGGCCAAAGATGTGAAATCTAGAAAACACGCAGAGAGAAGACAGAAAAAACAGTGTCATAAACAAAGCTCTGAGTAAGCAGAAATTGTGAAGCAGAGAGGAGAGCAGGGGGAGCTTTTAGTTGATAACTTTGGAGGCTGAACAGTAGATATGTGAGTTCCTTGGGTCAGAGAGTTCTAGAGGAGGGAGTTATGGATATTTATTTCTGAGGAGACTATTGCAGAAGTGGGGCTGGATCAGCTAGACCACTGCCAAATACGACTGTGCCCTGAGTTCTGTTTTCATTCCTGGAGGCTGTGTCACAACAAAGTCTGTTGCTTGTCTGTTTTGCCTCCCTGTGCTGTGTGACAGCCAAGCCCCCGCTCTTCTCCTGCATCAGCTGGGACAGGCCTTTGCATTTGTACTTGGAAACTGCCAAACCAGCAGTGAGGGAGGACATGGAGGTGTTAGGATGAGCAGAATGGAAATAGTGACTACAGAGACACTCTAGCTATCTTGGCATGTGATGTTAGTAAACAGGAAGATTTTGTAAAAAGAAAAAAAAAAGAAATATATATATATATATATATATATATATAAACCTTTTATATTATCAACCCAATTTATAATAGCAAGAAACCTCCTGTGCATGTAATAAGAGCCATCTATTTAACACAGAAAGGATGACATGATACTGTCCCTAAATGAAGAAGGGCTCTTTAAAATAGACACCACAAAGTCTGCTTTTATTCACCTCTGGAACAAGCTGGCTCAGTTTAAATGCCAGGCTATAAAAGGTTCCATCTACACTCTCAATACCTACCAATTGTGAGAAAAGAAACAAAGGAAAGCTCTGAGCACACTTTTCTTCCATACCTGCCAACATGGCGCCTGGGTTTTAGGACAAAATTTCATAAATGGAACAAATGAAAAATGATCTTTCTTTTTTTTTACCTCTATGCCATTATAGCCCCTTCGAGTTAAAGACAAGAAAGATTATAGGATTTAGATAGTCCTTGAGGAAGAATTGGCAAGTAGATTATTCTTCTGCCGGCTAAAAATAGATTCAATTTTGATCTGAGGCATATCTGTGGGCATGTGTGTATGGAGAGGGGTGGGTGGTGGCGGCAGTTGGCCGAGTTTGTGTGGTAGTTTCTCTCCTTTCGTCTTTCACAGTAATGCTTTCCACCTGTGCTTTTAACATCCAGATGCTACCATATTATAATTATGCTGATTAACGTCTGCAGAAGAATTACAAATGATAAACCAACCTTCCCTCAAATTAGGTAAGTCAATCTGCTTAGAGGCAGAACAGTGAAATAGGATACCAGGCTAAAATCATTTAAGAGATGAAAATGTCTTCATTTGTTTTTGTTTGTATGCTTTTAATTAAAGGTGACAGAACCTCCCTACACTACAGTGCAGCAACGGTGACACGCTAAGATGAATGCATTTACAGATGCCGGTAACATTGCTGTTTGTAACATTATTACTCTCAGTGTTGGGGAAACATCTGTGGAAAATAAGAGACGAGAGTTATCTTAATAGAGCTGAAAACAGGCGTCAAAAAGAAATCTCTTGCCCATTTCCATCTTTAGAAAGATCTGTGATGGGAGCTGTGACACTGTGTACTCCAGTTGTTTTGACCAGAGATTCCATTAATACCCTGAAAAATCTCCCAGAATATCCAAGTATTCCCTCTATGGCTTTCTGGCATACATTTTTAGGAAAACACAAAATAAGAAAACAGGAAAACCTCTAAACTAATTCACAAGGTAATTTAATAAAACATTTTTATCCCTGACCACACAACTATTCATCAATTTTCCTGAGTAAGGGCACTTTTGAAGCAGAGGGCTGAAGACTGCTCTGGCACTAATAATCTGCCCTGAAGCTTTTCGAGTCCAGGATCCTCAATTCTGTCATCTAAAAAATGAAAATCCTACCACTTCCTGGGGATGTTATAGGATTAAATAGCATAATGCAAGATGAAAGTGCCTTGAACATTTCTGTATGCTGATCTACTGTGATTTTGTAGAGATAAAGATCCTAAAACGTTTCGTGCTCCAAAATATGAGGAAGTAAATATTGCTTTTTTCATTTGAGCATTTTATCTTACCTGTATCACTGCCTTCCCCACTCTCTTTAAGCACTATTTGTCAACAGCTTTCTTTTTAGAGTACATCAATGTTATATAACAATGCCACACAAAACTTGTTAGTCCGATGCTAGTAGATAACAACAAGGTCATCAGTCTGTAACTTTTATAACATCACAGGCTCTTGTTTCAAAATATCTAATACTGGCAAAATGTGTGTGTGTGTGTATGAGATATGAGAGAGAGAGAGAACATGTGCAACCAAGCATATACACTTTGGAAGGGGTCTACAAATCAGAAATAAGATTTCTTCTGAGAATAAGAGGAACATTTCAACCTTTAAACCTAACAGTGATGATGAGCATGGTTGCCACGCACTGTGTGCATAACCTGTGTCCTAGCTACGAGGAGATTACAATGTCAAAATATAAAACAGACCAGTAAATTCAGCAATTCCACATAAGCACCATGATAAGGGACTGAGTGGTCTTGACACATTTCTCAGTAAAGATGTTACATAAGATAACTCCTTACTGGATAATAGGCTGATAGAGATGTTTGGGGAGTAGAAAAGTAAGAATGCAAGAACGGGAATGGATTGGGGGCAAAAAGAGAACATTACAGACCTGCAGGTTAAAAAAAATGTTTTTAAATCAATTCTATACATTACAGAATGACTAAAGGTTTAAATTATAATTTTATATCTTTTATACATGTTCATACTTTTCTACATAAATGAAGACGACTACATCTTTATATGCATATTGCTGGGACCCAATATCTAATTTATGGCTGCCCACTCCTCCACATATAAGCAACAAGCAAAAGGGTAAATACCACATAGCTGTGACATCCAAAAAGGATCCTTTCTATTAAATGTAACCATGAAATGATAGGGTTTAACAAAGATTCATTGAAGTCTCATCTTTCAAGCACAATGCAAGTTTAAATAGATTCCAGCTCCATTCAGTCTCGGCTACAGGGCAATCATAACTGTAACTAACTCCTACATCTTTCATCTTTTGACAATGAAATTAAAATATTGCTTCATGCTACAGTAGGAAAGAACACTCTAAAATAAATAATCCTAAAGTTGAAATGAAACTGAAAATAACAGCAGTGCCTTTCTGAGACAGTGGGCGGCAATGTTAATGAATGGAAGCTTTGCATACAAATAGAATAAACACACACTGATTTGGAAGGAATACATACTGCAAGAAGATTTAAATGAAACTATGGACAGCAGATAGTTCAGAATGTGAAGCCACAAGTAACCAATTTAAGTAAAAAGAATTCATTTCTTAAAAGCATTGGTTCAGTGGAACAGTATGGAAGACAGCTGCCATTCACCAGAGATACCAATTACAGAAAAATCAAGTTAAAGAAATGTGGGCCTTACCACACATGGTGAGATGGAGAAGGATAATTTTAAACCATTAAGTTCTCTCAGCTCCTACTTTGAATGGATAGGGATACCCGGGGTCCTAGAATTTCCAAATTGTGTCCCTTAAAGAGAATGGATAGTTTTGAAAGCCACGGCAAACTCAACTCCTTTTTAGCCCATCAGTATCTCTGTCTATGCTACTGATGATGACACACTAGCCCCTCATATTTCTTTCTTTTTTTTTTTTTTTAATTTTCTGTAAATCCGGTCCTGCAGTGTTGGCCACCAAGTGTTCCACTGAAGAGATGGATATTTGTTCTTTATTTACCCTTCACCATTTCCAGAAAGAAACCAGGCCTACCCATCCCATGTCTTTTTCATTATGAAGCAGGCCCCCATTTAGTTCATGCAAGTCTTTCCTTTTATCTAATCTCTTCATCCTCTCTTGGAAATCCAATCTTAACCCAAAGAAAACTAGTCATAGTTGGAACTGGCAGCTAGCATCTCTTCCATCACTTGCAGTTTCCTTTACCTTAGGTGTTTTCTATCTAGATTATGGATCCCCCAAACATCCCAATTCAATCACTCATTCTCCTTTACATAAATAAAAATAAGGCCCAAAACATAAGAGAAATGCTGTTTCTAGCAATTATATTATCCACTAAGAAAACTCAATCACTTGTCCTTTGGGAACAAACTCACAGCATAAAACATATACTGTTACTTGACTTTTGAGGTTTAATTTTGGCCGGTGGGGGAATCATTTTTCTTAAAAAAAAAAAAAAGACAAAATATCAACAGATAAAAGAGAGAAAGAGTAACTGAGTCAAAATATATGCTGGTATTTCTTTCAGCAGTGAAGTGAAATGAAAGCCGCTCAGTTGTGTCAGACTCTTTGTGACCCCGTGGACTACATAGTCCATGGAATTCTACAGGCCAGAATACTGGAGTGTGTAGCCTTTTCCTTCTCCAGGGGATCTTCCCAACCCAGGAATCGAACCCAGGTCTCCTGCATTGCAGGCAGATTCTTTACCAGCTGAGACACAAGGAAAGCCCAAGAATACTGCAGTGGGTAGCCTCTCCCTTCTCCAGTGGATCTTCCTGACCCAGGAATTGAACCCGGGTCTCCTGCATTGCAGGCAAATTCTTTACAACTGAGCTATCACGGTGAGGACAGGGGCAGTAAATGGAAAACAAAATGGGTGGAAACAGAACCAAAACCAAAAACTCAAAATTGAAGCATGAACCAAAGCTTTTGAGAACTAGACTGCAGTTTACAGCTAAATATGAGTGTAAATGCCTTACTAACAGTGAAATCAGACACTGGAGAAACTCCTCTGTGGGACAGAAAGTCAAAATACTACAAGCAATTTCCAAACTGCTTCCTTCAAAAAATCCTAGCTTTGCCTAGTAGTAGATCTATGGCTCTTCTCTGTGCAGTGGGGATGAGGACTTCCAACCCAGTGAGAATGGTGGTTAGCTTTATCAACTCTCATAACAGAATGTCAGCAGCACCATCTGCTCATCTGGCTTCCAAAAGACGCGTACAGATTCACCTTCTCGCCCAGATTCCCCTCTTGCTTTGGGGCTTTTCCCTTCCATTTGGTCCTTGCTGTGTGCTAAGTTTGCCAAATGCATACTGGAGGCCACTGAAGACTCTTTGCTGAAGAACAGTTCAGTAATGAATTGAATTCTTATCTATTAAGAAGGTCTTCTTAAAAAAAGAAGTCTCTGCAACCTATTCAACTTGCACAGCCCCAGTTATACACTTCAGACTGTAGTAATTGAGAATTTATTTCAAAATTAAGACCTTTGTTAATAAATAGTATTTTTTTAAGCCTTAAAATTAGAATTATGAGGCAACAGTTAGAACAGGACATGGAACAACAAACTGGTTCCAAATCAGGAAAGGAGTACATCAAGGCTGTATTTTGACACCCCGATTATTTGACTTATATGCAGAGTATATCATGTGAAATGCAGGGCTGGATGAAGCACAAGCTGGAATTAGGATTGCTAGGAGAAATATCAATAACATCAGATATGCAGATGATACCACATTTATGGCAGAAAGTGAAGAAGAACTAAAGAGCCTCTTGATGAAAGTGAAAGAGGAGAGTGAAAACGTTGGCTTAAAGCTCAACATTCAGAAAACGAAGATCATGACATCTGGTCCCATGATTTCATGGCAAATAGATGGGGAATCAGTGGAAACAGTGGCAGACTTTATTTTCTGGGGCTCCAAAATCACTGCAGATGGTGACTGCAGCCATGAAATTAAAAGACTCTTACTCCTTGAAAGGAAAGTTATGACCAACCTAGACAGCATATTAAAAAACAGAGACATTACTTTGCCAACAAAGGTCCATCTAGCCAAAGCTATGGTTTTTCCAGTAGTCATCTATGGATGTGAGAGTTGGACTATAGAAAAAGCTGAGTGCTGAAGAATTGATGCTTTTGAACTGTGATGCCGGAGAAGACTCTTGAGAATCCCTTGGATTGCAACCAGTCCATCCTAAAGGAAATCAGTCCTGAATGTCCATTGGAAGGACTGGTGCTGAAGCTGAAACGCCAATACTTTGGCCACCTGATGCGAAGAACTGACTCATTGGAAAACACCCTGATGCTGGCAAAGATTGAAGGCAGGAGGAGAAGTGGATGACAGAGGGTGAGATGGTTGGATGGCATCACTGGCTTAATGGACATGAGTTTGAGTAATCTCTGGGAGTTGGTGATGGACAGGGAAGCCTGGCGTGCTGCAGTCCATGGGGTTGCAAAGAGTCGGACACGACTGAGTGACTAAACTGAACTGAACTGAACTGAACTGAACCCTTAATAACAAATTGCAATCTCCAAGTCTCTTTATCTGCTTGTATTAATTGAAACAGAAGGGTTTGGGTCTCATTTGTTGTTCAGAACCACAAAGAAACCTCTAGAAGCAAATAATTTTTTTGTTGTTGCTGTTCCACATTAGTTTAAACTTGCTCTGAAAGCAGAGTGCTGTCACAACTGAGGTGGGTGGGTATTATAAAAAATTAAGTGTGTTGATGGACAGGGAAGCCTGGCATGCTGCAGTCCATGGGGTCGCAAAGAGTTGGACATGACTGAGTGACTGAACTGAACTGAAAGTATGGTAAGTGTGTGAATAAAGAAAACAAAACAGATTAAAGAAACAGAAGAATTTCTTAAAGAATATATAAATTCCCATCCCATTTGAAAACTAGAATTTTGGAAGAACATTAGTGACAGTCTCTATAGCTAATAAACTGAGTGCCTTTGGGTGAGATATTATCTCTCTGTAGATTTATGTAAAATTAGAATTATGTGTGAGAAAACAGAAGCTGAGAATGATGATAAATAATTGCAAAGAAACTGAACATATATCTTGAGTACATGATCATTAATTGTATGATAGAAGAAAATAGTAAGTATCATATCAATCATCTTTGTTTAATTTTCTATCTTATCCACAAGAGTCTAAGTCAGGGTTTATGTCTATCTTGGTTACCATTTTATCACATGTGACTAGTCCAGCATAGATTATGCATCAGAAGAAAGACTAAATGAGTTTTAACTGTATTGTGCTTAGTCGCTCAGTCGTGTCCGACTCTTTGTGATCCCATGGACTGTAGCTTGCCAGTCCTCTGTCCTTTGGGATTCTCCAGGCAAGAATACTGGAGGGGGTTGCCATTTCCTCCTCCAGGGAATCTTCCCAACACAGGGATTGAACCTAGGGCTCCTGTATTGCAGGCAGATTCTTTACCATCTGAGCCACTAAGGAAGCCCTTTAACTGTATTATCTGGGAGTATTTTACCATAATGGTATTGGCTTCCAGTTATTTGTTAATAAATACATTTGTATCCTACCATAAAAATGAGTAGGGATGATACTGGCAATGGTTCATTATATAAAGGAGAAGATTAGGTCTCACATAAGAAATACATTTATTGAAGCATTATTAATGGGAAAATAGATATAGCATGTACGGATGTGAGGGTTGGATGATAAAGAAGGCTGGACGCCTGAGAATTGATGCATTCAAATTGTGGTGCTGGAGAATACTCTTGAAAAGTCTCTTGGACAGCAAGGAGATCAAACCAGTCAATCCTGAAGGAAATCAACCCTGGGTACTCATTGGAAGGACTGATGCTGAAGCTGAAGTTCCCATACTTTGGCCATCTGATGGGAATAGCCAATTCATTGAAAAAGACCTAATGCTGGGAAAGATTCAGGGCAGGTGGAGAAGTGGGCAACAGAGGATGAGACGGTTGAATGACATCATCAATTCAATGGATGTGAGTTTGAGCAATCTCGGGAGATAGTGAAGGACAGGGAAACCTGGCATGTTGCAGTCCACAGGGTTGCAAAGAGTTGACTGAGCTACTGAACATCAACTTCCATTATACTGAGAATGAAGACTTACATCACAATGAAAAGGTCAATGGACAGTTAAGATCAAATAAAAGAATGTAATATTGTATACAAAAGATATTCTATTTGGAGGAGTGATAAATTAGGGGTTTGAGATTAGAAAACACAAAGTACTATATATAAAACAGGAAAACAACAAGGTCCTACTGTGTACTACAACAAACTATATCCAATATCCTGTAATAACCTGCTCAGTTCAGTTCAGTTCAGTTCAGTCACTCAGTCATGTCTGACTCCTTGCAACCCCATGAACTTCAGCATGCCAGGCCACCCTGTCCAACACCAACTTCTGGAGTTCATACAAACTCTCCTCCATCGAGTCGGTGATGCCATCCAGCCATCCCATCCTCCATCGTCCCCTTTTCCTCCTGCCCCCAATCCCTCCCAGCATCAGGGACTTTTCCAATGAGTCAACTCTTTGCATGAGATGGCCAAAGTACTGGAGTTCCAGCTTTAGCGTCATTCCTTCCAAAGAAACCCCAGGGCAGATCTCCTTTAGAATGGACTGGTTGGATCTCCTTGCAGTCCAAGGGACTCTCAAGAGTCTTCTCCAACACCACAGTTCAAAAGCGTCAATTCTTCAGTGCTCAGCTTTCTTCACAGTCCAACTCTCACATCCATACATGACCACTGGAAAAACCATAGCCTTGACTAGATGGACCTTTGTTGGCAAAGTAATGTCTCTGCTTTTCAATATGCTATCTAGGTTGGTCATAACTTTCCTTCCAAGGAGTAAGCATCTTTTAATTTCATGGCTGCAGTCACCATCTGCAGTGATTTTGGAGCCCCCCAGAAATAAAGTCAGCCACTGTTTCCCCATCTATTTGCCATGCAGTGATAGGACCAAATGCCATGATCTTCGTTTTCTGAATGTTGAGCTTTAAGCCAACTTTTTCACTCTCCTCTTTCACTTTCATCAAGAGGCTTTAGGGAGGTCTTACAAATAGCTGTGAAGAGAAGAGAAGTGAAAAGCAAAAGAGAAAAGGAAAGATATAAGCATCTGAATGCAGAGTTCCAAAGAATAGCATGAAGAGATAAGAAAGCCTTCCTCAGTTATCAGTGCAAAGAAACAGAGGAAAACGACAGAATGGGAAAGACTAGACATCTCTTCAAGAAAATTAGAGATACCAAGGGATCATTTCATGCAAAGACAGGCTCAATAAAGGACAGAAATGGTATGGACCTAACAGAAGCAGAAGATATTAAGAAGAGGTGGCAAGAATACACAGAAGAACTGTACAAAAAAGATCTTCACGACCAAGATAATCACGATGGTGTGATCATTCATCTAGAGCTAGACATCCTGGAATGTGAAGTCAAGTGGGCCTTAGAAAGCATCACTATGAACAAAGCTAGTGGAGGTGATGGAATTCCAGTGGAGCTATTTCAAATCCTGAAAGATGATGCTGTGAAAGTGCTGCACTCAATATGCCAGCAAATTTGGAAAACTCAGCAGTGGCCACAGGACTGGAAAAGGTCAGTTTTCATTCCAATCCCAAAGAAAGGCAATGCCAAAGAATGCTCAAACTACTGCACAATTGCACTCATCTCACATGCTAGTAAAGTAATGCTCAAAATTCTCCAAGCCAGGCTTCAGCAATATGTGAACCGTGAACTTCCTGATGTTCAAGCTGGTTTTAGAAAAGGCAGAGGAACCAGAGATCAAATTGCCAACATCCACTGGATCATGGAAAAAGCAAGAGAGTTCCAGAAAAACATCTATTTCTGCTTTATTGACTATGCCAAAACCTTAGACTGTGTGGATCACAATAAACTGTGGAAAATTCTGAAAGAGATGGGATTACCAGACTACCTGTCCTGCCTCTTGAGAAACCTATATGTAGGTCAGGAAGCAACAGTTCAAACTGGACATGGAACCACAGACTGGTTCCAAATAGGAAAAGGAGTACGTCAAGGCTGTATATTGTCACCCTGCTTATTTAACGTATATGCAGAGTATATCATGAGAAACGCTGGGCTGGAAGTAATAACCTGTAGTGGAGAAGAATATGATAAAGAACACACCCGCACATATGTTTTTACATATATGTGCCATGTAAGATATTTCATTTAATGAACATGGATTATAAAAGTTAACTTATTTAAATTTCCCAAAGATTTTCTGTGACAGATACTATACCCATTTTAAATAAGAAGAAATTAAAACATAAGGAAGGTTAAGTGACTTATTTAAAGTAACATAAGCTGCAAGCAGGAAAACTGGGATTTGAGCCCTTCTACCAATGATTTTAATGTCAGCCCATCTCATATTAATTGAAAGTCTATCAACTACCAGATGTTGATCAGAGTGCTTCCTGGGTAGGAAGGCTAACTTACTAACTAACCTTAACATCAGTTAGTAAGAGATGGTTTCCTCCAACAAGTGTAAATAATATAAGATAAAAATACATTTTGAGACATTGATATAACTTTTAATCTGAAGGAAAAGCAAAGGTCTAGCATCTATTTATAATAAAGGAATTATGCAAAAACTAGCAAAAACCATCTCCTTAAAATTAATGTTTGATGAGCACTCATAATAGTTAATGGTATGAGTAAAAGTGCATGGTTGTCAATGACATGGAATTTTTAGAGAAATTATGCCTAGATAAGACAGAAGGCTTACAGAATCCCTCAGCTGTGTGATCACTGATGATATATTAACGCTCACTGAGTTAAGACCACTATTCGTCTCTTTTGGCATCTTCATGTTTAGTGGGCCCCACCTTTGATGTCAGATTCTACTCAGTCTTCACAAAAGGTAAGGAAGGGAGCTGAGTTTTATGAGATGACCCTTCAGTATGAAAACAGAGGTCTAAGTAAGCAGGACTTTCATTCTCAAGAACCACTACCCTCACACCCTCAAAGAATTATGAAAACCTTTACAATGCCCCTTGTCATTCCCTGATTTTATTATTATGGAAATTAGTAGAAAATTCTTCAAGTACAAAGATTCTGTTCTTTCGAATATATAAAGGAAGAGGCAGCTGAAGAGACTTTCCTCCTTTATACTAGGCTTGGGGAGAAAAACAACAAAAACAAAAAACGGAAAGGGACATACTGGATGAGCATAACCACTGAGTAAGAGGAAAATACTCTAATTTCCTAGGACTTTCAGACATGATAAAGCATTAGTTGCTCAGTTGTGTCTGACTCTTTGTGACTTCATGGACTTCATCCCACCAGGCTCCCCTGTCCATGGGATTCCCCAGGCATGAATACTGGAATGGGTTGCCATGCCCTTCTCCAGGAGATCTTCCTGACTCAGGGGTCGAACCCAAGACTCTTGAGTCTCCTGCATTGGCAGGTGGGTTCTTTACCACTAGTACCACCTGGGAAGGTAGATCAGATAAGACAGAAGAATGGCATAAAATAATCAGAAACCCTAAAAGTCCCTGAGCCTGAGCAGCAGAATTATCCAAGATAATGTACAGGTAATAGATTTTTTTTTTTTAATCAAATGTTTCAGCTTACATTGCAATGATATAGAGTGATGGTCCTCATTTTGAAAGCCTGGAGACATTTGCTAATGTAGACATTTTTGATTGCCACAACTTGGAGATAGGACAGGTATGAGAGTGCTTCTAGTGTCCAGCAGATAGACCTAAGGGCATTATTAGATAGCCCATGTACGTTATTCTACATGCACAGGACAATCCCTACAACAACTAATTAACCAACCCGAAACAATGGCAAGCCTGTGAAACCTTGGAGTAGGAACTAGAATTGAATCCTTTTTTATAGACTCTTTTTATATTTCTTTGATCCATCTACTCAAATAGAGCCTAACTAGCAAACTTCAGGAATGACCTTGTTACAAGGTGCATCATTTGTCAGCATCAAACTCACAATCTTCTTTCTTATTTAAAATCTACCGCTAGTTATTTCTCCTCCAAAAGGCTTCTACAATTTAACAGTCAGGACATGCTATGGCTGTGAAATAGATGTCCCTATCATCCTGCTTTAAATGGGAAAAGAAACATTCTGCAGTGTTTATAAGTCATAAAGAAGCCTAAATATCTCCCACTCAGTACATTCAAGTAAAACGATGGCATAATTTCTAGGCTGGGTGGCACTCTTTCATACCATTATGTGTCTTATGAACCAACTGTAGGTAATGCACTATCTTCCTTTAATCAAATCTGCATTGTAATTTCTATAAAAAATCAATTAAACACAAGAAGCAATTACTTATTTTTTATCACACAGCATAATTTACTTTCCCAGAACAGCGGCATGAAAATGTGAGGAAAGATTTCATCTCTGGCAGTGTATTTAAATAAAGTATGCATATTTTTAAAAGAAATGAAAAGGAAATTGTGCCAAATGTATAATATAACACATATAACATAATTTGTTATCTACCTCAACTTTATGGATGTGGAAATATGGTTTAGTGGCAGAAGCCTAGAATTTTTTTAACTTAAAAAAAAATCTAATATCATCCCTAAAAACCTTTCCCAGACCTTTGCAGTAAAAATATGATTAGGCAACAATTTATTCATTAACCTCATCAAATCAGTTTTATGAATGACCCACTTAGGTGTCAAGTAAACCCTAAAAAGCAATTTCTTCCAAGCCTCACAAATCCATGCTTCTTTACATTTCCATACCTATCTCTACTCATTATAATCATCAAATGATTTTTATAACTACTTGCTTAGTTTGGATTTATGTTAGTTTAGAAGACTAACTCAGTGACCTTCTAGCTTGACTCCAGTTTTTTCACTCAAAGATTCATCTGAAACTGTGGATCAGTGCTTCCCAAACTTGGACCAGCATCAAATCACTTGGATGTCTTATTTATGTAGGTGGGGGGGGGATCCCCAAACTTACAATTCTAACAAGGTCTCCAGTGATGTTTATGCTACAGGTATAGCTTTTAAAAAGTCCATTTTCATCATTATGCAGTAATTTGTATGCACCCTTACCTACTCTGTCAGAAAAAAGAAAGTGAAAATCATTCAGTCATGTCTGACTCTTTGTGAACCCACAGACTATACAGTTCATGAAATTCTCTAGGCTGGAAGACTGAAGTGGGTAGCCTTTCCCTTCTCAGGGGATCTTCCCAATCCAGGGATCGAACCCAGGTCTCCTGCATTGCAGGCAGATTCTTTACCAGCTGAGCTATCAGGGAAACCCAACTCTGTCAGAGGCATTAGTTGTTTTCCTCTTTTATGCTATCAGCCTCTTTCCTCACCAGGAAATTAAGATTGGTCCTCTCTCCATCTGTCTTTCCTTCCTTCCTCCCTCTCTTTCCTTTCTTCCTTTCCTCTTTCTCGTTCCTTCTCTTCCTTCTTCCTCCTTTCCCCCAATCCTTTCATTCCTCTTCTTCTTCCTCCTCCTCTTCCAACTCCTCCTTTTCCTCCCCTCTCTTTCCTGTCTGATTTCATGCCTTTGCTTATGTTGTTTCTTATACCATTCTATAACTCAGATCTCTTTTTTTAACTTTTTATTTTATACTGGAGTAGGATTAAGTAACCGTGTTGTGTTAGCTTCAGTTGTACAACAAAGTAATTCAGTTATACACATACATGTATCTATTATTTTTTCAAGCTCTTTTCCCAATTAGCTTGTTGCATATTATTGAGCAGAGTTCCCTGTGCTATACAGTAGGTCGTCACTGGTTACCCACTTAAAATAAAGCAGTGTACATATCAATCCCAAACCGCTTAACTATCCCTCCTCCACTACCATTCCCCACTGGTAACCATAAGTTCATACTCTAAATCTATAAGTCTGCTTTTGTTTTGTAAATAAGTTCACTTGTATCATTGTTTTTAGATTCTGCATAAACATGTCTAAAATGGCCACTGTATAGAAAAAAGAGAACCTCCTAATTTTTACGCTTCTTGAATAGCCTGATTTGCCCTGATTCATAAATGAGAACATTTTAAACTATGCTGTCGTGTTTGCTGTGTCATTCAGTTCTTAACAAAAGCAATTTCTCAATGATGACCTTCTGGTCACATACATGATGTAGGTGTCCTAAAAGTAGCACACCAGGCAGCTGACCCAAGCTTCCCTGGTGTTCTTCCCTGCCCCATATCTATTTCCTTCCCTCTCTCCACCCCTTCCTCCCTCCCTAGCTCCCTTTAAGATCTAGAGAGCTAATACGAAATCAGTTCTCTGAGTGCTATAGGAAAACTTCACACACTTTCAGTAGCTGTGAAGAAGTTTGGTTTTCCCCAGGTGCTTCCACATAAATAAACAAACAGAGCAAGTCTTTGAGGGTTAAGGAATTTCTGTGAAGGTGTCAGCATTTATATTTAAAATAGACAACTATAAGGACATGGGCTTCCTCCTAGGTGGCACTAGTGGTAAAGAACCCGCCAGCCAATGCAGGAGAAGCGGGAAACATGGGTTTGATCCCTGGGCCAGGAAGATCCCCTGGAGGAGGGCATGGCAACCCACTTCAGTATTCTTGCCTAGAGGATCCCACGGACAGAAGAGTCTGGCGGGCTACAGTCCACAGAATCGTGAAGAGTCGGACATGACCGAAGTGACTTAGCACGCATGCAAGGACCTACTGTATACCACAGGGGACTCTAGTCAATACTCTGTAATGACTATATGGGAAAAGAATCTAAAGAAGAGTGGATACATGTGTGACTGAATAACTTTGCTTTACAGTAGAAACTAACACAACATTGTAAATCAACTATATTCAAAAAAAAAAGTTGCTGATCAGATCTAAAGGCTATGTCATAATCACTTCACATTAATAATCCAATTTTGTATTTTCCTTCTTTATTTATAACCATGTCATAAATCCATGAGTTTGTGGGTTTTTAGTTTCTTTTTTTTTTTTCCTGTTTGGTTCATAACTTGATTTATTGTTACATGGAATCTTAGGCTGCGGATTTTTTTCTTACCATTTCTAAACCATGGACATAATATTAGAAATGCAGTAATGAACCTTACAACAAATTCTGAGTTCAGTTAGACAGTGGTTCTCAACCAGGGAAGATTCTGTCTCCCAGGAGACATCTGAAAATGTCTGACAACATGCTGACTGTGTTTCTACTAAGTAGAGACCAGAAATGCTATTAAACATTTTGAAAGCACAGAACAGTCCCCTCAGCAAAGAATTAACTAACTTCATGGGAAATAGATGGGGAAACAGTGGAAACAGGGTCAGACTTTATTTCTTTGGGGCTCCAAAATCACTGCAGATGGTGACTGTAGCCATGAAATTAAAAGACGCTTACTCCTTGGAAGAAAAGTTATGACCAACCTAGATAGCATATTGAAAAGCAGAGACATTACTTTGCCAACAAAAGTCCGTCTGGTCAAGGCTATGGTTTTTCCAGTGGTCATGTATGGATGTGAGTGTTGGACTGTGAACAAAGCTGAGTGACGAAGAATTGATGCTTTTGAAGTGTGGTGTTGGAGAAAACTCCTGAGAGTCCCTTGGACTGCAAGGAGATCCAGCTAGTCCATTTTAAAGGAGATCAGCCCTTGATGTTCTTTGGAGGGAATGATCCTAAAGCTGAAGCTCCAGTACTTTGACTACCTCATGCAAAGAACTGACTCATTGGAAAAGACTCTGATGCTGGGAGGGATTGGGGGCAGGAGGAAAAGGGGACGACAGAGGATAAGATAGCTGGATGGCATCACCGACTCAATGGACGTGAGTTTGAGTGAACTCTGGGAGTTGGTGATGGACAGGGAGGCCTGGCATGCTGCAGTTCATGGGGTCGCAAAGAGTTGGATATCACTGAGTGGCTGAACTGAACTGAACTGAACTGAAATTGAATAATGCCAGGGGTACATCAGAGCCCTGGGCATCACAGGCACTACATGTATGCTAATTTCCATTAGTGCAAATGTATCTTGGCTATAAGATTTTGGCAGAGAAAGTGATCACTCTAAGATAAATTCCCTCCATGAAAATGTCCAGAAATTCACAGTGTAAGCTAACATATGTATAACTGAAGTAATAATGTTCCTCTGCCCATATGAGAACACAACTATTTAAATAAATCCTTGATATCTATTATTTACTTTAGGAGGGCTAGAGGAAGCTGTGTGTTAAAAACAGATATACCTTATTATCCCATGAAATATTTACTTGGGGCAACAAAGAAAACCCAAGTTGTTTGGGAAGTACCCAATAAACAGTTGACTTAGAAAGAGTAATAAAAAGAACTTGGGGAAAAAAATAAGCTACACTTAACTTCTTAGCAGTAAAAATATTCACAAGTTTTGATGTTTTGACTTGGATAATTTAGATCGTTAAAATTCCAAATAAATATTTTCCTTAATAATAAGTCAAAAATGTATATGTTGTTTGAAAACTACTTTACATAAATGGAATACACTTCTTTTCTTAACCAGGGATTGCTTCTTAAAATCTGTTATTTTTTAAGCCTTCGTGGACTTAACAAATGTTCCATACAAGCAATTGAGTTTCAGACCACATGAAAAAGGAGGGATAACTTTGTATGTGTTTCTCTGGCGCAGGGGTTATTTTCAGAACCGCCCATCATTTTCACATGGACTGCTGAAACTCTCTGACTCAGCAAGTTCACACTGTACAGTCTATCTTCACCAAGAAAACTGGAATACTTACAAGGGAAAGCTAAATGAGGACACTATTTTTTTCCAAAAAGTAAAGACTATGGGAGTCATGTACTGATTGGTATTTCTGTACAAATTGTTTAGGTCATATCAGATACTGCTACTGCTAAGTCGCTTCAGTCGTGTCCGACTCTGTGCGACCCCAGAGACGGCAGCCCACCAGGCTCCCCTGTCCCTGGGATTCTCCAGGCAAGAACACTGGAGTGGGTTGCCATTTCCTTCTCTAATATCAGATACTACTCCAAGGTTAAATCAGTGTCTCAAATGCTGTAAAATTTCAAGTCTAAATGAGTTCTTTTTTAAATAATAGGTTACAAAGCCATTACAAAGAATTTTAAATGTATGAAACAAATTCAAATTTTAATCTATAATAAAAGAAGATTATCAGATCTGGACAAAAATAATTTGAGACACATTTTCTACAACTGCACTTTAGTTGTTGGCAGCAACTGCTGAGAATTTTATATATTTTTTACTTCTTTATTGATATAATATATCTAAACACCTTGGTACAACTCTTGGTACACTTCTATCTATTTATCCCTGCAACTTTTTCTATTGTGAGGCTTGAAAAAAAAATGTACAAGGATTTCCTTTGTTCATTTATATATGCAGTTAGATGATACTCAAGATAGTGAAGTGAAGGTCACTCAGTCATGTCCTACTGTTTGTGACCCCTACAGACTGTATATAATTCTCCAGGCCAGAATACTGGAGTGGGTAACCTTTCTCTTCTCCAGGGATCGAATCCCGGTCTCCCACATTGCAGGTGGATTCTTTGCCAGCTGAGTCACAAGGGAAGCCCAAGAATACTGGAGTGGGTAGCCTATCCCTTCTCCAGCAAATTTCCTAACCCAGGAATCGAACCAGGGTCTCCTGTATTACAGCAGACTTTTTTATCAGCTGAGCTATCAGGGAAGCCCAATACTAAAGATAAGTACTTGGTAAATAGATGAGCTATCTTTGTATTTTTTCCCAAGAAGCATACTAAGTTTCACTAAAATCTTGTGCTGTGTTTTGATGGCACAAGAAGTTATATAAGAAACAATTTTTGATTGCATATGAAGGAAAGACAACAATTTTATTCCTATAATGATGGCAAAGTTGAAAGGTGCATTGACTTGAGGAAACCCTTGCCTTTTTTTGTGGGAGGAAATTGGGGCTGAGCCAGAAACCAGGGAGAGAGAGTGTATGAGTGTTCCAGTAAAGCCACCTGAAATCTGAACTGAGCTGGGAGGGTGTGGTCAGGGAATGATATTAGTTAATGAAATAGTTAATGTTGGAATTAATCACCAACTCTAATTTTGTGACACTTCAAAATATCCTCAAACTCACATACACACATATATGCTCATGTACATACGAACATACACACTAATATACATGAGAATTTAATTTTTATTTAAATGCACTTAATTTAAAAATGCTGAATATGTAATTTGTGGATATAAATGACAGAAGTTAATGTTCAATAATCACAACTACACTGAAAGTAAAAAAATCACATTTTATGACTCTGACTCCTGAGTAGGAGGAAGGACTGTTTTAATCATGCCATGTTAACCTTTATTCTTGACATTTTTAAAACTTTATTCTTGCCATGGGGTTGCAAAGAGTTGGGCAGGACTGAGTGACTGAACCGAATTGAATCCTGCCATTGCTTGTAATGGCCCTGAAGATATCTTGACTTTTATAATGTATGGAAGCATACCATCAGAATTTATAGAGAATTTTATTGAGTGATTTCCATTAAATTAAATTAATAAATTGCTTAATGTTTTACACAGCAAAGTTATACTTCCAATTCTAAAATTTCCTTTATTGTTTAACTAAGATTATCAAGATCAATTATTTTCGATGTAAATTTTATAACAAATTAAATTAATAATTAGTTTTCTCTATATCAAAAAATTTTACTCATTATATCTGGCATTTTGAGATATTTTTGTGTGTCAACAGTTCTTAACACATGTAACCAAACACAATTTTTCTGAGTCAAGTTTTTCAGATACCAGTTTTGTTCAAAATAAAGTTACCTATGATAAACGCTATTAACTTTAATAATTTATATGTGGCTATGTCAAACAACAGTATGTACTGTGACTTTTTCTTTTTTCTTGGAGTAAAGGGTTCAGTAAAAGTTTCAGATTCTGTACATATTTCTTGGGAAAAAAATCTAAAATTAAAAATTTCTGCTCTGCAAAAGACACTGTCAAGAGAAGAAAGAGATAAGTCACAGCCTGAAAGTAAAAATTTGCAAAAGACAGATAAAGTACTGCTACCAAAAATAAACAAACAACTCTTAAAAGTCAACAATAAGAACACAGTAAGATTTAAAAAGAGGTCAAAGACCTTAATAGACACTTTACCAAAAAAGATATAAAGGTCAAAGACCTTAACAGACAGTTCACCAAAAAAAAAAAAAAAAAAGTAAAAGTGGAAAATAAGCATATAAAAAGATGTTCCATGTCATATATCATCAGGGAAATGCAAATTAAGTCAACAATGAGATATTACTACACACCTATTCAACTGGCCCAAATCAAGTACATATACTGCTAACACCAAAGTCTGGCAAGGATGTGCAGCAACAGAAATAGTCATTCACTGCTGATGGGAATGCAAAATGGTGAAACCACTTTGGAAGACAGTATGGTGGCTACTTACAAAACTAAATACACAGTTACCACATAATCCTGAAATCTTCTACCCAAAGTAGTTGAAAACTTAATGTCTACACAAAAACCTGCACCCAGATGTTTACAGCAGCTTGATTCTTAACTGATGTCCTTCATAGGTGAACAGATAATTAAACTGTAATACATCAAGACAATGCAATAACATTCAGCAGTAAAAACAAATGAGCTATCAATCCATGAATGACATGAAGGAATCTTAAATGCATATTACTAAGTGAAAAGAAGTCAATCTCAAAAGGCTAACTACTGTATGATTCCACCTATATATTTTATAACATTCTAGAAAAGGAAAAACTACAGAGACCCTAAAAAGATCAGTGGTTCCCTGGGTTACAGCGTAGGGAGAGATGAACAGGCAGAACACAGAGGATCTTTGTATCATGCTACTCTGTATCATGCTATGGTAGATACATTCCTCTCAGTTTTGCTGTGAACCTAAAACTTCTCTAAAAAATAAAGCTTATTTAAACAAATCTTTAGGTACAGGGATAAGATCTATGTGTATAGTAAAGTTTAAATCGACTAAACCCTAAGGCCAAACCATACTACCACAGCGGACCTTTAACCCAAATTCTTTTGTTGTTTAAAAACAAAAACAAACAAAAAAACCCCTGAATTCTCTGAATCACAGAGGGGAAAAAAAAAACAACAACTCAGTTTATATAACAGCTTTGTTCCTAAAAGATTTTGTATGAGTCTAGTTTTGGTAGCATTTTTGCATTTGTATTTTCATTACTTTACAACTGGGTTTGATTTAATGGGAACTAAGGCTAAGATCTGTAAAGCAAAGGATCTTTCTAAAGATAGAAATAATTTTTAATACAACTCTTGGAAAAAAATGCAAATTTTCTTGCATTACTACCTTAAAATGAAATCAAACCATGACAATATCTTTTTTTTTTTTTAATGGGTTCTAGGTCATGTGGACCTTCCAAAGCAAAGACAGCCAAAGATTTTCAAGTCCAAATGTCACTATTACACTGTCACCAACCTATAATAAGAATACTACAAGCTTTTTCATCTTTGAGATTTTGATAATCTGATTTACATGCAAAGAAAAAACAAACCAAATAAAATAATGTATGACACAGAAGTATGAGATCTTCTCTATCATAAATTGCTATTAATTGTGCTGTGTCCCCCAACAAAAAGTAACTCTAAGTATCTCAGAATGTAACCTTATTTTGAAATAGGGTCTTTACACACATGTTCAAGTTAAAATGAGGTCATGAGTGTGGGCTGTAATCTAATACGATTTTTGCCCTAATTAAAAAAAAAAAAAATATATATATATATATTTGGACACAAAGACAGACACACATAGAGGGAAGTCAATGTGAAGACACACAGCAAGAAAGCCATGGGAAGCCTGAGGATTTTAGTGATGTATCTGCAAGCTCTGGAATACCAAAGATCCTCTGCAAATAACCAGATGCTAGAGAGAGGAAGGATTTCCCTACAGGTTCCCTACAGGTTTTAGAGGAAGCATGATCCTACTTTGACTGACTTCAAATTTCTAGTCTCCGGAACTGTAAGAAAATAAATAATTTCTGTTGTTTATTCCACCCAGTTCTTGGTAACCTGCTACAGTAGCTCTATGGGGGGAAACAAAAAAAGAATACACAACTCATCCAGTATATTACTGTGGTAAAATTCTAAAATAATAAGAATTTAAAAACCTAGTTTGCTGCTTACTCTTCTCATAAAGTCTTTCAGAGACTCATTTCCTCTGATTTGATTACATTTACATACAATTTTAATTAAAGAACTACTAATAAATGTTTCAAGTACAGAAAAAATATACTTAATGAGATTCTCAATGATGATGATTTGACAAGTCTTTATGTCAGCAAAACTTCAGTGATATACTTCTTTATGTCTCTGTTTTCAAATCACAGAGAAAACCAGAGGAGATACTCATTCAAACCCTATACATCATCAACCGAGTCATGAAGCTTTCACCATTGTAGGCAGGAGCTCAGAGATGTCTTTCATAGTCTCTTCAATAGATTCTCCCATTTATTAATTATTTAAAGAGTAGAGAATAATAATTTTCACCCCTTTGCAATTTCAATGCACAATTTGTAAGTTATTCATTGTGCAAGATTTTTTAAGATGGTTTCAATGCTGACAATTCTCTTTAGTTGTCTTACTTGGCATTCCAAAATACATTTTTTGGAAGACTTTCAAAATACTATCCTTGCAAAGGAGGATGAGAAGCTTAAAAAAGCATGCTGTTTGAGGTCAGGATTGCTGAATGCTATTTCTTGTAACATCTTCAGATTATATAAGTCATGAGGGATGCTTACATAGAAGATCATAAGTGGAATGTTGGTACAGCTAAGCAATTTATTTTCCACACTTAAGACACTGTTTTCAAAACAACATGCACTTTTAACATATTTCTTATTTCCGTGATAATACTCCAGATATTTGACATTTTTCTTATTCTTTTGGGCTTTTGGACTGGACCTCTGACATATAAACATGTTCCATACTACTCTGACAAACCTCAAAGGTTTTATTGCACTTTGCTTTAAATACTGTCTGGAGTTGACATTTGGAATATAATCCACTACCCAAGTCCTTACCATATCCATGGTGGAAAATGAGAAAGAGAAGTAAATATCACTGTAATTCTTTTACTGAGATATTCTACTTTTGTTCCCTTTCAAACAGCAAATTGGTTCTATAGATGAGACAGATCTATTCGATAGATATGATTACTGATTATAATTAGATACGGTTATAAAAAGAATTGAGGTGTTCGTTTTGAAACACTAGAATGATTGTTAGCATCATTAAGATTATCTTGCTTACATTTTCATTAGGTGATACATGAGATCTACAGACATTAAGGAGCAAAAATAAGATTACAAAAAGAAAAGTTGTCATTTAATGTTTTCACATATAAAAAGATACTATCTGATGATCTGCAAACATTACCTTGTTTAATCCCTGTAATAAATCTATGAAGTATATATTATTACTCCAATTTCATATGTGAGGATGTTATTCCCAATGTCACATAGGAAATCCACATCAAAGGCAAAATTTGAAGTTTAGACTTTCAGAATACAAAATCTGGATTTTATTTCAAATGTGTCACTTTGATTTCTACATTGACACTTTTCACCCTTGACATAAAATCAGCACATCTTTTTTTAACACTGTGAATATTAGCAGGTTTGAAAAAGTTGGCCTAAAGCTCAACATTCAGGAAACTAAGATCTTGGCATCTGGTCCCATCACTTCATGGCAAATAGATGAGGAAACAGTGGAAAGAGAGGCAGACTTTATGTTTTGGGGGCTCCAAAATCAGTGTAGATGGGGACTGCAGCCATGAAATTAAAAGACACTTACTCCTTGGAAGGAAAGTTAAGACCAACTTAGACAGCATATTAAAAACCAGAGACATTACTTTGCCAACACAGGTCCGTCTACTCAAGGCTATGGTTTTCCAGTAGTTATGTATGGATGTGAGAGTTGGATTATAAAGAAAGCTGAGCACCGAAGAATTGATGCTTTTGAACTGTGGTGTTGGAGAAGACTCTTGAGAGTCCCTTGGACTGCAAGGAGATACACCAGTCCATCCTAAAGGAAATCAGTACTGAATATTCATTGGAAGGACTGATGTTGAATCTGAAACTCCAAAACTTTGGCCACCTGATGCAAACAGATGACTCATTTGAAAAGACCCTGATGTTGGGGAAGATTGAAGGTGGGAGGAGAAGGGGACAACAGAGAATGAGATGGTTGGATGGCATCACCGACTCAATGGACATGAGTTTGGGTGAACTCTGGGAGTTGGTAATGGACAAGAAGGCCTGGCGTACTGCAGTCCATGGGGTTGCAAAGAGTCGGACATGACTGAGCGACTGAACTGAACTGAACTGAAGCAGATTTGAACAAAAATAAGAAGAAGCAAACATATAAGACCATTGCTGGACATAGTGAAGAATACCTATGCTTGTTCTTTTTTGCTACTAATTCTTCCTCTAATTCTCTCCACTTTACCCTCACCACTAAATGGAAAACTTTTGCTTCTACCTTCAGACATCTGGAGGAACCCCTCTACTCTCTCCCTGTTTATTTATTGTTCTCTCCCTCCAATCAATTCTCCTCCCCAATAAAAACTTCAATATCAGCAAGTGTTACCCAGTGACTCAATCTGTGTACTTAAGTTCCCTTGTTTCTATTAGGCCGGTTTGTACATATCAGAAGAAGCAGTGTGATATGATAGAAAAGGGCAGGCTTTGGAGCCAGACCCTGGGAATCTGCATCTCTGCTCTGCCTCTCTTTAGATGCATCACTTGGCAAACTGCTTAGCCAGTTTGCATCTCGTTTCATTGTCTGTAAAGTAGTACCTATCTCAAAGGGTTATTGTGAGAATTAAATAATACACATGAAATGCTTATACTAATGTCTGGCATATAGTAGGTAATATATGTATTAGCTTATCATTATTATACAAATTTTAGCCACTTAGTTGTGTCCAACTTTGTGACTCCATGGACTGCAGCCCTCCAGATAATTTAAAAAAAAATAACTATGTATTCTACTATTTGCTGTTGCTGTTGTTATTAGTCATTAAGTAGTGTCCAGCTTTTGTTTGACCCCATGGATTATAGCCTACCAGCCTCCTCTGTTCATAGGATTTCCCAGGCAAAAATACTGGAGTGAGTTGTCATTTCCTCCTCCAGGGGTCCTCCCGACACAAAGATCAAACCCGCGTCTCCTGCACTGGCAGGCGGATTCTTTATCACTGAACCCCCAGAGAAGCCCCTGTGTTCTACTATAGGAATTGCATAAAATACCATGTAGGGGTATACAAAAGTTACTTGGGGTTATCTTATTTTGTCCTCTGAAATTAGATCACATGAGGACTTTAGATTGCTAAGGCTACTTCTATTAAGAAATAAAATGCTCATTAAGATGCTCCATCTTAACATTAAAATATTTTCCAGTAATTATCATTATTTCATTTTGAATTAATGCTGTTGATTGGGAAAGTAGAAAATAAAGGAAAATGGAAATAAACTTTAAAATGTATTTCATAAAAAATACTGATATTCTCCAAAGTTTGTTAAAAGTCTGGCTTTTGTGCCTTGTTAACTCCTGATACCTGGCATGATCGACTTTGTTGACTTTTTATAGGGTATTCTACTTTCTTCCTTAGTCCTTAGGCTTTTAAGAGTCATATGAAGTACATTATTTTCATTTAGAGGCCATAGCTACTTGCATATTTTCTGTCCTTCAAACTGAATTATTTTCCAGACATACTCACCATGTAAGTACATAAAACTGACTTTATATTTCAAATGATGAACAACATTCAAATTTTGAGTCAAGGACACAATTCATTGTATTGTACTTTACAATCCACACTGTGAGTTATACATAATCTGAAACCACTATAAAAGTGTACCTTTTTGAATAGAACTACAAGTATACATTTTTTCCCCCAATTTGTTGTTGGCAGGACCTCAAATAATGCCTAAAGATGATCCACCTTATTATCACCAGAGGAAAGCACTCATTGTGTTTCAACTTGAGCTGAAAAAATTAAGAAAATATTTTGTCAACTAATGATAGCTTCCACTATTCCAGTGTTTCACAACTTAAGATATATAAGCTTGCATTCAGTCTTTTTAGTAGAAAACCTTATTATAACATATAATTTAACCCTATTATTTAATGTAAAATAACAAAAACAAATAATATTTGCTATTGTTTTATCCAAGGGTCTGTTCAAACATTTTACTTCTATATAAGCTGAACTTCCCATCTCTGCTTCAGGAGTATATGGCTGGAAGTAACATATATAACCCTAAGAATAACAGATGTATGACTTTGGTAAATGTCTTGCTCTAGAATATCCCTTAAAAATATTTCAACAATGAGCAAACTAAGGAAATTAAAAAAAAAAATTAGTTCATCAATATGTCTATTCATGATGGGTTGTTTTTTCTGGTCTAACCAAAAGTTAGATGGCTGCCCCTCCATCCTGCTTCTCTTCTTAGGCTACCTCTGAGTATTTAAGTCTAAAGTGATATATGTCATCTATTCCACCTATACTAAGAAAAGCATGATTTGTAGCTTGAATATGCTTGCTATTGTTCAGTTGCTAAGTCGTGTCTGACTCTTTGTGACCCCATGGACTGCAGCACACCAGGCTCCCCTGTCCTTCACTATCTCCCAGAGTTTGCTCAAATTCATGTCCGTTGAGTTGCTGATGGTACATAACTATCTCATCCTCTGCTGCCGTCTTCTCCTTCTGCCTTCAATCTTTCCCAGCATTAAGGTCTTTTCCAATGAGTCAGCTCTTCACATCAGGCAGCCAAAGTACTGGAGCTTCAACCTGATTATCTTTTTATCTCATTGTTGATAAGCATCACCCTGGTTGTTAGCTCCTTGACATCAGGTACTTTGCAGCATACTTTTAATTCACCTTATATGATATTTAGTCCAGTGTGAAAAATATGGTTGAAGTGAAAAATGTAATTTGACATCAACATATTAATGTGTGATTAATTTGACATCAACATATTAGCATAAATTAAATACTACCTGATTGCAAATAGGCATTATTGTATCAAGGACAGAAAACTCAAATGTCTGAAAGGACCAAAAAGGAAATGTAAATAAATAGAGAAATATTTGTTCAAGGAAATAAAATACAACCAAACCAAAAACTATAGAAAGTGAGGCCATCTACATTCTAAATAAAGAGGTCTAAGATATTTACTGCATTGGGAAAATAGTCAGCTAAACATTCCAAAATGTTCATTTTGGTGAAATAAAGTAGTATTCAAATTACATTTCAGAATCGTTGAAATGAACACTGTCAGATCAACTTACTCATATTTACTTAGATAATTAAAATAACTGACTATAATAGTTTAGATCATTAAAATAATTGGTTTAGTGCATCACCCAATCCCCTGACCTTCAACTCACTGATTGAGCACCTTAAAACTTATTAGACTTTAAAGACTCTTTATGACCCCATGGACTGTAGTCTATCAGGCTTCTCTGTCCATGGAATTTTCTAGGCAAGAATACTGGAAGAACTGCCATTCCCTTCTTCAGGGGAATCTTCCCAAAGTGGGGACAGAACCTGGGTCTCCTGTACTGTAGACAGATTCTTTACCATCTGAGCCACCAGGGAAGCCCCAAACAAGAAGCTAATCAGTTTTGTCAACTGCTCCAGGTAAACAATATTGTCTTAACACAGTTCTTAAGAATATATGGATAATTTCTGAAAAAGGCCAATCGTATAAGAATGCTTTGAGAAAACAAATTTAACCTGTTTAAATTTCTGAAATAGATTCAGTAGAACATTGTATGAGTGTATGGACAGAGCTTATAGACTGAGGGGCAGTTGAAAAGAAAGAAGACCTTTTATGTTGAAAAATGTAGACATTTAAAATATATTAATAATCAGATGTTTTACCAAGTTACTGAAATAAGTCTAGCTTTCTGATATTAAAAGTCCTCAAAACAACTTTTCCAACTTCTCCCAAGCACAAATCAAGATACTTGATGACCTCTACCTTAAGCTCCCTCAAAGCTATACGTTCAGGTACTTTTAGATCATTAATCTCCCAAATCTTAGGAACTGATAACATCAATTAACAATTCTGTGTCACGTGAGTAGAGGAGAAAAGCTGGAGAGCTGCTTTCTTAGAGAAAATAATTCAACACATGGACTGCAGCACACCAGGCTACACATATTTTAATTCTTTGTTTAAACTAGAAACATGTCAATACTTCTCTTTCGTCTTTAGTTTAAATACCATTTCCTTTTTAATTATATAAAGAAAAGGGTTTTGAGGCTACTACAATTACTGAGACAAATTTTGGTTTTGCTTTACACCTTTTGGCTCCAGGAAACATGAGAAGAATGCACATTCTAACCTAAAAGAACTTAACTACTTTTGTGGATAATCAGTTTGAACATTCCTGGCTCAGGAGAGAGGATGATAGTTTATTGTGAAATATATGTCCTAGAGAACCAGACCAAGATCATGGACATGTTTCACATTATCTTCTAAACAACCCTTAGATGGCAGTGTTTAGAGGTCAGAACCCTCCATGAGTTAAATCCAGATGGTTCTCTGAAAGAATTCTATCCATGGAACTCTCCAGCCAAGAATACTGGAGTGGGTAGCCATTCCCTTCTCCAGGGGAACTTTCCAACCCAGGAATCGTACCTAGATCTCCCACATTGCAGGCCAAGTCTTTACCATCTGAGCCACCAGGGAAGCTCCAAAGGAGAAATAATCCACTAAACTGTTGTTCTTTCACTGGTGGAAATGGAGGCATAGCTGCCAGTTTCCCGTACAGAAAGACATTGTTTAGTTTATTCATCTGAGTGGGCTTTCAGCTATTCCAATCCAATTTCTTCATTTAACTTACAAGTATATTCCCTTTCAATGAATGCATATTCGAAAACATAAAGATAACAGGCACCTATTGAGAAAGGAAAGTATACTTCAGATAATTTCATTGTTTCCTCCTACCACCTGCTATTGATGAATCGGGCTCCACAACACTCTAAAAACAATCTTTTAAGATCAGTTGCTAGCCAGAGAGTACAAAGTATCTGAAGACCAACTAATCAGCTAATTTCAAGAATTTCTTTATTTGGTAAACATGCTGCTTTAAGGCCAATCAATATTACCCGGACTTGAATAACTGTATTCTTTCAAAAGTGTTTGAAGGGTGGCTTCAAACTGTCCAAAACATAGCATTCTTTCATAAACACCCCCGATATACACACACACACACACACACACACACACACACACACACACACAAAGAAAGAGAAGTTTTGGAATAAAGTAATATTATTTTTCAGTGTTTTGAAACCTGAGAGTGAACTGAAGGATGCCTATTACCAAGCTGTAGTGTCTTTTTGAAGAGTCAACACCTGATACTTAAAAAATATTAATCTCTGCAATAAACATTTTATACCCAGAAATTCATCTTATAACAAACAAGTATAGCAGATAGCATTATTAGTTGAAATATCTGAGTTCTTTATATGTATTCAATTTCCTCTAAATTTCATCTCAATTTTTATCCTGCTTTGATACAACACAGAAATCAATCAGTATAATTAAATATTTAAAGCATTTTAACAATACTTTAAGCAAGCTTACTATTTAGAGAAGGGAATGGCAACCAGGTTAGAATTCTTGCCGGGATAATTCAGTCAGAGGGGCCTGGTGGGCTCCATGCACAGCACAAACTTACTATTAGTAAGCTAATACTTTAGTAAAAAAAAAAAAGTGTTTGCATCTTACTTTGAGAATATTCATAAGGAAATTCATATTTTGGTAAGTGGGTCAGATAACCTAAAATAATTTTGGGGGGCTATTTTTCCATGGATAATGACTTAATCTAAAAAGTGATGATATGCCAATTATATCTCAATAAGACTAGGGGAAAAAAAGGTATAGTTAGCCTGTAGACAAATGGAGTATAGAGTTTTTGCCTTTATTCTTTAAATGCAGCATATATCTTTTCTCTCAAAGACCTGCTAAAGTAACACTGATGATTTCCTTGAGAAATCACTGACTTGAATTTACAATTTCTTAGAACCCTTGAGGATTGGATTTTTTTATCTTGATAATCTCTCAGTTGCTCATATACTTAAATATTCCTTTGTCCATTCTAAATCTTACCATTATTGCCTGCAACCAACAGAGGTATGTATTTCTTCTAGACCACTAGAACACATGGCAATATTTGAATGCATAGTAATTTATATCAAATTTTTAAAAATTAAGATGTAGACTTCTCTTTACCACTGAGAATGCTTGCATCACTATTATATCACATATTTGCCTACTTATGAAAATAATAAGACTTCCCTGATAGCTCAGCTAGTAAAGAATCCTCCTGCAATGTGGGAGACCTGGGTTCAATCCCTGGGCTGGGAAGTTCCCCTGGAGAAGGGAAAGGTTACCCACTCCAGTACTCTGGCCTGGGAAATTCCATGGACTGTATAGTCCATGGGGTCACAAAGAATCGGACATGACTGAGCAACTTTCACTTTTACTATGAAAATAATGCTAAAATGCAATTGGTATTACAAAACCCATATGGTTGTAACCAGTGTCCTAGAGTTACTTCTGAATATTCTAATAGACAAGTGTCAAGAGGACTGATACTCTTTCATAAGAGAAAAAAAAGCCATACTAAGATTTATTATCTGACCTCAAATTTAAATCAATTGTAGTGAATTGACTGTCTTTGTATAAACATTTATGTGACTCTTAATAACCTAATGGAGATCTGCAAAAGGTCAAATAAAAAAGATAACCATTATTTTCTCAAATTTATTATTTTTAAGGTCAAGTACCAAATTAAAATCTTGTTTTGTGTTCCCCTTATTTAGCTAGCAGCATCTCTATGGGAATAAAGTGGACACTGTTTATTTGATTCAGTTATTTATCTCGAAGGGAGAGACAGTTTCAGAAAAATTCTGAAAAGACTATCTTGATGCACTCTGGTTCTATATCATAGATTAAGCAGGTTCATGGAGGAGAATTCTTAGAATTATGTCATATAATCAGAATGTGTATGGGGCTAAATTCTTAGAATTATGTTGCATTAGAAGATGAATTGATATCTTTTTACTTCTTTCTTGTACAATCAAGTTACAGATATTCACTTTGACTGTATTTACAACTATCCTACTTCATATTTGTTGAAAAGCCTGTTTCTTCCTTTATGATGAGCAAGTTACATTTTGAAACTTCCTCATCATTTAAAGCAAGTGCACTCTGAGTGATTATGTATATTGTGTACACAGATCAGGACAGAATTCAGTCTCCAGTGTACAGGTGTGTCAGACAATGGGACAACAAAGGCAGTGGTAATTATAAAAGATCTATTGACATTTTTTTTGAATTCCCATTAGAATGATGTATGCTTTTCAACTTGTTATTTGATCAGGATGAAAGGGGTAAGGTAATAATCAAAATCTTTACAGGGCTTGTACTTGATATACTACAACAAAGTATACTTTGTGAGAATATTTCAGGTACTGTATCATCTTTGTTTCTTGTCTCTTTTTTATTCAAGATATTTAATCTGAATTCTGTTTACATATTATTAAATATTTAAAATGTTTATACTTAACTTTTCTGATATTTCAAAGGAAATCCTATAAATAATGGAAAATTTTTGATCCCTTAATAAATTATACAGTAAAAACATGACTAAAATAAACGTCATGGCTATTTTTAAAGCAGTATGTGAGAGAGAGTGTGTGTGTGTGTCTGTGTGTGTGTGTGATGTAGTGTGGTGTATGTGTATAAGGAAAGGACAGAGAGAGAGGAAGATTTTAACAGAGATTGAGATTTCATTGAAATATACATTTAAAAACTGACTTAATTAATCTTCAAAGTAAAATATTAGTTTCATAATATTTTATTCACATAATCAATAGGCCTATACAGAATTGCACAATTTTGTATCTGAAAGGATCCTCGGAGCCCACCTTCCTGCATATCAAGTCATGCATAAGCCTATTCAGAAAAATGCTAGAATATCTCTTGTCAGTGAATCCCATGTAATTGAACTAGTTCTTATTTCTGGGGAAAAAAAATAAAAGGCTGTATTGTGTTTGATCCTCTATCACAATACCTGGAGAGACCTCAACTTGTGAACAAACATTCAATAAGATCTAAAACATAAGTAACACAACCAAAACACATTAAGTAACAATATTATCCTTTTTCATTGCCTCAGTTCAAAAATAGTGCATCTCTGTTTCCCAAGAATCAGAGCCCTGCAGTTTGCTCTTAATATTAAAAGAAACTCTATAGTGATGAGTCAAATTCACACTGGAAAGCAAGCTTTAGGTCAAATGGTGTCCCATATCTAGTACATTATGAATGCTTTGGGAAAATGATGTTAAATCTCCCTATATTAAATGTAGGGCTCCTACTAGATGTTGCACTTCACACATTTCAGTGGCCTTGGTGTGCCTGATCTCACAGAATGAAGCAAAGAGCTTTCTGTTGACAGAACAGGAATGTTTCCTAGGCTACAGCTTATGTCAGGAGAAAAGCAGCCATAAATCAAATGGCTTGCAGCAATCTTGAGGATAACCTACGAGGTGTCTTAGAAAACTAAACAAAAGGAGCAGAAATAGAACTTGAAGTGAAGACAAAACTGGCATGTTTAGAAAGCTGATGCTGCAAATATGGATCTATCTTGTTTCTTTCTATAGTAATGAAATAAACTACAAAGCTTACTGGTTATTTTATTTGACTTGTGAAGTGCAAAGTCCCTATCTTTACAAAAGAGAAGAGCCAACGCTGCAAGAAGAAAATGCTTCCTATCTTGATACAGTTAATATCACCCAACTAGAGAAGATTCTGGCCCTAATGCTAACCATCATTTGTTCCATAACGTGCTACCGTGTCCTAAAGAAGGGCTGACCGTGTGCTATTTTTGCCTTACTAAAAGGAGAGATTCCAAAATTTAATGACTCAAAAATCTTTCCCTTTAAGATAGTAAAACATAGATGAACTAGGGAGACTTAGGTATCTTTATTACAGATGAAAACAATATAGAATGCTTTAACATTATTGGTAAGTTACCTGTAGAGTAACAACTTTTAAAAATATCATGAGGTCTCTCAGACTGCATGAATTATACAGACTCTCAGAGACCACAAACTGTATCAAAAAAGAGGCTCATGAGGAAACCACCGTGTCTCTGTGTGTTCATGACTGGATTTCCATGTTTGCATAACTTTGATTTCTGGCAAACTAGGAGACAAAGAAAGAGACCCAGATAAAGCAAGAAAGCTATCTTAAAGGGAGATATAGGATAGTAAGCATTTCCTAGTTAAAATCTGACTTTGAGGTGATAATTAGACACTACTGTGAACAATTATACACCAAAAAACTGGGTAACCTAGAGGAAATAGGTTCAGTTCCAAGAAACAAATAACCTGTGTAGACTTAGTCATAAAGAAATAGAAAATCTGAACACCAATAATGAATAAGGAAACTGAATCGGTAATCAAAAATCTTCTATCAAGTCGAGGACCATATGGCTTCACTAGAGAATGCTAACACACATATAAAGAAAATCAATGTCAATCCTCCTCAAACTCCAAAATCTAAAGATGTGTACATATGTTCAGCTCATTTTATAGGGCTCACATTACACTAATACCAAAGCCAGACAAACACACACACACACACACACACACACACACACACACAAACTATAGGCAAATATACATGATGAATAATGATGCAAAATTCTTCAGCAAAATTCTAGTGAACCAAATTCAACAGCATGTTTAAAAGTGGGATTTATCTCTTAATGGAAGAATGGTTCTACATACACAAATCAATCAATACCATACAAGACTTTAAGAGGACAAAAAATAAAAATCACATAATCTCAAAAGATGCAGAAAAAGCATATGACAAAATTCAACCTCTTTACATGAGAAAAACTCTCAACAAACTTAGAATAAAAGGAAATTACCTCAATGTAATAAAGGCCCTATATGAAAAGCTCATATCTAACATCATAATCAATGGTGAAAAATCAACAGCCTTTCCTCTATGATCAGGACCAAAACAAGGATGCCCACTTTTCCCACTTCTATTTACCATAGTACTAGAGTCTTAGCCAGAGCAATTAGACAAGAAAAAGAAGTAGAAGTCATCCAAGTAGAAAGAGAAAAAGCAAAATTATCTGTTTACAAATGATACAATCTTATATACAGAAAATCCTAAATAATTTCACCAAAAAATGCTGTGAGAACAGATAACCAATTTCAGTAAAATGACACGATACAAAATTGACATATGGAAACCGGTTTCATGTCTATATACTAATATTGAACAATTAAAAAAATAAGGAAAACATTTTTAAAGAAAATTAAGGGGAGAAAAGGACAATAACAATATTTAAAAAACAATTTAAATGATAATATACTTTTTTTAAGTACATAAAGATATTTTGCATAAAATTTGTTTCCTACTCCTGTCTCCCTTCTGCTCATTGTCCTCCCTGCATCCTCCTTCTAGGTAATCCTGGGAAATAGACAACAATATCTAAAGTTTCCCAGGTACCTCTAAAATTACAACATTGCTCTTCTTTCAGTCATAAGAGAAAAAGAACACCTTGTGCAACTTCATGCTCTGGTTTCGAGATGTTTCCTGTCAGGATTAGAGCCATCTTCAGTGCTTATTTCTCAAAAAATCAATTAATCAACCATTGAATCAACCAACAAATACTTCCTGAGCACTCACGAGGTCTGGAATTGTGTTACGCATTAGGGAGGCAATAGAAATAAAATAGCTTTTGATGTTACCAATCTTAAAACATATATGTTGGAAATCATCATACCAACATGAAATTGTCAATAAAACCATATCTTCTAAGTAAGCAAGTGTGAGATTCTTCATACATACATTTAAAATTACGTATTTAGGGTTTGGCAGAACTTTAAATATCATCAAAGCCAAACTACTTATTTAACTAGTGAGAAAGCTAAAATTCAGAGAAGCAGCAAGTTTTATAATTAAGAACATGAAGCCTGGACTTAGCTTGATTCAGCTGAAACCCTAGCTCTACAATTTAGCAGCTGTGTGACAAGTGATAAACTATATTTAACCCTGTGCTTAAAACTTCCCACCTGTTAAATGGGTATAATAAGTATATACTTCATAAGATTGTAGCAATTATTACATGACTTAATATAAGTAAATGGCTAAGAAGGATGTTTGACAAAGAATAAGCACTACAAGTACAAGCTATTATCATTAAAGGTTAAATGACATATGGAAGATGAAACAGCTAAATGGCATAGAAATGGTTATAAACTGATAAAATTAGGTATTGAATTATCCATTATAAAGCATTTAAGGAAAGCGACTACAAAGCAAAAATTAATATAACATTCATAATAAGGTAATGGCAAGTGTCCAAATGGAAAAATAATAATCCAAAAACCAGAGTAGATGAAGGTGACACTTGCATTGGGTTGAGTTAGCTCATAAACAAGCAAATAGAAAATCAAGGTGGACAAAGCAGACTTTTTTAAGGATCACTGGGCCAGAAGACAAGGCTTACAGACTCAAAGTCTGCTTGCAAAGGTCTCTTTTTGCTTTCCTTTTCACATTTTCTAGAAAAAAATAGAATGGAAAGTAAGAACACTCAGAGGAAAGACCCTAAGCATTAATATTTGCGTAGGAAAATTTTTAAACATTTATTTACTTTACTGGAGTTTTTCACTAAATTTTAGTCTTTGTCTCACTTAAGTGACAGTCTAGTACATTTCAAAATATTAGCAAAATAATAAAAAGAATGTGCTACTACTCATCTGTTCATATGTGAGTGTGAACATGTATTCTAGAAATATGAAAAGTTTGAAAGTTTAGTAAAAGTTTGCTTCTGACTTAAATTTAAATTTCCCTTTAAACTATGTCAGGAAATAGTTTTCTAATATCCAAAATTTACTAAATATGGTACGTTTCAAAGTAATAATTTATACATTTATTAAAGAGAAAAATGAATAGTAAATGTCACAAGCATCATTGATTTACAATTTCCAGATTACGTCTATATAAGTGATAGCACAAATGACAGGAAATGGTATTATGCTAAGTGAAACAAGTCAGACAGGGAAAGACAAATACCATGTGAACTCTCTTACATGTGGAATGTATAAAAAACAAACAAACTAGCTAAAATCAAGCTCACAGATACAGAGAACAGACTGGTAGTTGCCAGAGGTGTGTGTGGGGGGGCCGGGTGGGGAGAAGAGTGGGAGGAGAAATGGATAAAATGGGTCAAAAGGTAAATAAATAAATAAATACCAAGCAACCAAAACAGATCTCACCAAATCCACACACAAAAGGTTCTTAATTCAATTTTATATATACTTCTAACAAGCCTGGTTACCTGGTTTCCTAGTGCATGATAAATTATTGTGTTTTTTTTTTTTTAATAGGGAGATCCCTAAAATAAATGCCTTTCCTGCAAAAAATGCACAGATATATCCTAGGCTTGAGGAATTCTCGCCTTTTGCATAAGATGAGCCACTCTGATGGACCAATTAGCCTGTAGAGCCTTCAAAGACTGGCAGCCAGGTCTAATCACATTGCATTTATAGAAATCATCCCTCATCCAAGAGTTAATTTTGAGGAAAAAGGAAGAGGGGGAAATGTATCTTGCACATTTTAAGATAATTAACAGCGTTTCTAATGCAGTACTTCAGATATTAAATTTTCATCTTCACTCTTATTTCCAACAAATATAATATACTATGAGAATTAGTTAGCATAGTTATAAAAATAATAATGAAGTTAAGGGTCTGTCTGTCAGTACAGCTCAAGCCTCTACCCTTAATTTAGAAACCAGCGTTCTAATCAAATTGCAGTCAAATGCTTTATTTATAGAGTTATTTGTTATACATTGTAGCACATTACTTTCATTGAATGTCTGACTTATTATGGGTTATTGAGCACATTTTTGTGAACAATGGAAAGGGCAAACTATTGCATTTCCAGCACTAAACCATTCAACGTCATTAGACCAAAAAAAAAAAAAAAAAAGAAAAAAAGAAAAACTATTAAAGTCAATAATCAATGTGCACTTGAACGTGAGCAATGTTGAGCCTAACAGGCTCCCAGAGACTCCTTTGAGTTTGTCATTTTAATTATTTGCATATTAAGATCTCTGCAGGCAGGCAATACTTCAAATGATAGCTCAACATCGCCTTCAGATGTCATTAGGTTCAGTATTGCCAAGTAAATTTTAGTTGTCATAAACTTTGAAAACTAAAGAGATGACTTAAAGTCAATTCCAAACCTGTTAGAGTCAGAAGAAAGATTGAGGCATCAAAGTATGGCCCTAGGATACCAGTGCAAGCTGGAATTGCTAGAGATTTGAAATAATAATTAGGGCTATTTTCCTGGGACTACGACAATCAGTTCAGTTCAGTTCAGTTGCTCAGTCGTGTCCAACTCTTTGTGACCCCATGAATCACAGCACGCCAGGCCTCCCTGTCCATCACCAACTCCCAGAGTTCACTCAGACTCACGTCCATCGAGTCAGTGATGCCATCCAGCCATTTCATCCTCTGTCGTCCCCTTTTCCTCCTGTCCCCAATCCCTCCCAGGATCAGAGTCTTTTCCAGTGAGTCAACCCTTCGCGTGAGGTGGCCAAAGTACTGGAGTTTCTTTCAGCTTTAGCAACATTCGCTCCGAAGAAATCCCAGGGCTGATCTCCTTCAGAATGGACTGGCTGGATCTCCTTGCAGTCCAAGGGACTCTCAAGAGTCTTCTCCAACACCACAGTTCAAAAGCATCAATTCTTCGGTGCTCAGCTTTCTTCACAGTCCAACTCTCACATCCATACATGACTACTGGAAAAACCATAGCCTTGACTAGACAGACCTTTGTTGCCAAAGTAATATCTCGGCTTTTCAATATGCTATCTAGGTTGGTCATAACTTTCCTTCCAAGGAGTAAGTGTCTTTTAATTTCATGGCTGCAGCCACCATCTTGCAGTGATTCTGGAGCACCCAAAAATAAAGTCTGACACTGTTTCCACTGTTTCCCCATCTATTTCCCATGAAGTGATGGGACCAGATGCCATGATCTTCATTTTCTGGATGTTGAGTTTTAAGCCAACTTTCTCACTCTCCTCTTTCACTTTCATCAAGAGGTTTTTTAGTTTTTTGGCACTTTCTGTCATAAGGGTCGGAGAAAGCAATGGCAACCCACTCCAGTACTCTTGCCTGGAAAATCCCATCGATGGAGGAGTCTGGTAGGCTGCAGTCCATGGGGTCGCGAAGAGTCAGACACGACTGAGTGACTTCACTTTCACTTTTCACTTTCATGCATTGGAGAAGGCAATGGCAACCCACTCCAGTGTTCTTGCCTGGAGAATCCCAGGGGCAGTGGAGCCTGGTGGGCTGCCGTCTATGGGGTCGCACAGAGTTGGACACGACTGAAGCGACTTAGCAGCAGCAGCAGCAGCCGTAAGGGTGGTGTCATCTTCATATCTGAGGTTATTGATATTTCTCCCAGCAATCTTGATTTCAGCTTGTGCTTCTTCCAGCCCAGTGTTTCTCATGATGTACTCTGCATATGTTAAATAAGCAGGGTGACAGTATACAGCCTTGATGTACTCCTTTTCCTATTTGAAACTAGGACAATAGAAAGTAACAATACCTAGCATGATATAGCTATAGGAAAAGAAAGGCTTTACAAGTAAAGTCACAGAGTAGATATTCAATAAATGCTAGCTAACTTTTTTCTTTTTTTTACTATAATTAGTGGCATAGGCAACATCAAGAACAACATTACTGATTAAAATTGCACTCCTTTTCCATGGGTTAATTTTATTTTCTCAAACTAAATTACAGGGCAAAAAATAAGTCTTGTTTTACCAAAGCAGACAAAGTAGTTTGCCTATATGCTAATTAAATTTGCCAAACTATTTTCCGTGCTTCTAGAAGGCAAATAATGAATGTTATTCCAGGTGCTAGAGAGCACCCAGAGTAGTACTGGATCCATAGCAATAAATGTTCAGTAACTGGTTATTTAGTAAGCCCACAGAATGAAGGACTCAATGTTAAAGAATCAAACAGGAATATAAATGAGTGCAGCCACTATGGTGAACAGTATAAAGGTTCCTTAAAAAACTAAAATTATGATATGATCCAACAACCCCACTCCTGGGCATACAACTGAAAAAGAAACTCTAATTCAAAAAGATACATGCATCTCAATATTCACAGCAGCACTATTTACAATTGCCAAGATATGGAAGCAATCTAAGTGTCCACTGACAGATGGATGGGTAAAGAAGATATGCCATACGAACACAGTGGAATGATACTAGATCAAAAGAAAGGGTGAAATAATGTTTGTAGCAACATGGATGGACCTAGATATTATCATACTGAGTGAAGTAAATCAGACAGAGAAAAACAAGTATGATATGGTATAATTTATATGTAGAATCTTAAATGATACATAGAAATAGACTCAAAGACATAAAAAACAAACTTACTAAAAAGGAAAGAATGGGGAGAGGGATAAATTAAAAGTTTGGATTAAAATATATACACTATCATATATGGAAAAGATAACCAACAAGGACCTAGAGCACAGAAAACTATATTCAATCTATAATACTGTAGTAAACTCTAATAGAAGAGAATCTAAATCCATATATATACATATATGAATCATTTTACTGTACACCCGAAACAAACACAACGTTATCAAGCAATTAATGTCAATTAAAAAGAAAAAAATAAAAAGGAATCAAACAGGGACAGACTTTATTTTCTTGGGCTCCAAAATCACTACAGATGGTGACTGCAGCCATGAAATTAAAAGACGCTTGCTCCTTTGAAGAAAAACTATGATCAACCTAGACAGCTTATTAAAAAGCAGAGACATTACTTTGCCAACAAAGGTCTGTCTAGTCAAAGCTATGGTTTTTCCAGTAGTCATGTATGGATGTGAGTTGAACTATAAAGAAAACTGAGTGCCAAAGAATTGATGCTTTTGAACTGTGGTGTTGGAGAAGACACTTGAGAGTCCCTTGGACAGCAAAGAAATCCAGCCAGTCCATCCTAAAGGAAATCAGTCCTGAATATTCCTTGGAAGGACTGATGTTGAAGCTGAAACTCCAATACTCTGGCCACCTGATGTGAAGAACAGACTCATTGGAAAAGATCCCGACGCTGGGTAGATTGAAGGCAGGAGGAGGAGACGACTGAGGAGGGGATGATGTCTGGATGGCATTACCAGCTCAATGGATATGAGTCTGAGCAAGCTCCAGAAGATGGTGAAGGACAGGGAAGCCGGGAGTGCTGCAGTCCATGGGATCTCAAAGAGTCAGGCACAACTGAGTGACTGAACAACAAACAGGGACTGAATGAATGAACTCAATCGGGGATTGCGACCAGCCTGGAGGTGAATTTAAATTCTTGCGTCTACATCAAAGTTTCAGCAGCATGAATACACTGACTCTCCTCTCTGTGAGTGGCAGCACCATGGGGCACTTGTGGTGAGCTCAGCCCCTCCTACCCACACACTACCTCACGCACCCTGTGAATAATGGATGAGAAAGTGTGCGTCCAGACTGTCTGTCACAGAAATAAGCTCCTGCTTATAATAGAGCAGGGGATAAAGGGAAAAAAGACAGATTCTGAGCTATTCTTATGGAATCACCTAACTATATCTTTCCAAGAAAAAAAAAAAAGGAGAGAGGATAAAAATTATGAAATTGGGGGCCGAATCGGGAGGAGAAACAATACTTATTGAGCATGCGTTTACATCCAACATATGAAAAAATTATTTGAGTAAAGAAAGAAAAATATGGCTAGAGTACAGTGTATTATTATATTACTGCTATAATTCAAGGCTTTTGTGTGTGTGTGTGTGTGTTTCTGTGTGTGTGACAGACAGAGGGGCAGTTGGATGTACAAAAATATCAAGTGAGGTATTTTATAATCTTGAAATCTACTAAATATTTGAAGGGTATGACTACTACACTTTGGCTCATTGTCTTTCACATTTGAAATATAAAGATGTAGGAGCAGGCAATACCTAAAAAACTTACCATTCCTAAAATTCTATGATTTTACAATTCTGAACATAAAAATAGCTGCTTTTAAAATACTATCATATGTTTGAGCTGATGACTTCTTGAAAACAGAAAATGCCTGGGTCCAGCAAAGGAAACAGAGGCTTGACCTAAGGGCTAAACAAATAAGTATGTTGAGACCACAGGTACAGTCAAAAGGTCAGGCTCCTAGGTAAGACTCAAATCTACTTCTGCTGCCTCAAGGTGAGCCTGGGGCCCAGACAGTTAAACACCCACTTCTCCAGGGGACAGCCAAACTTAAAAAGATTGGCAGATCTCAAAGCTGGATAACAAGTAAGTAGACTAGCAGGAAGAACCAGCACTCCAGAAGTCAGCTCACACTTGATGAGCAACCTTCTGATTAGTGAGATGAGTAACAACAGGGAATATTTGTTTAAAACTGCATCAAGTTCACTGAAAAATAAAAATTCGGTGCAGGCATTCACAATTTATTATGACTTTTTAAAACTTGGACGTTAGAATTATCTGTGTGCCTTTACTGACCACATGCAAGTGACAGACTACAGGAAAGTCATGACAAAACAAATCAATAAATAAGTAAATCAATAGGTCTGATGTAGATAATTTGCCAACACCATTTTGTCCCAGATGCTTCCAGTGGGTGCATAGTTTATTCCTTCAGTTAGCAACAAAGCCATGAGGTTGGACCAAACCTAGAATATGTAAGAAATGAGTGAAACTGTGATTAGTGAGTAAAACAAAGTGAGTAAAGGAGAGTGAGGTATGAGGCAGCTTGCTGCCACAGGTAGAGGAAGTTACCAAGTCATGTAGACCTAGAGAGAGTAGGAGTTTGATTTCAGAGAAGCTTAGGTAAGAGGCTATTTCAGTCATCTTGCTATTGGATGATGGTGGTTTGATTAGAGTACTAGCCATGGAAACTGAAAGACACATATGAATTGGAAGTGGATTCTAACTTTTAATTATTGGAGTTTGTATGTGCATATGTGTGTGTCTGTGTGTGTGAGTTTTATAGTGCTGTGAAGAATCAGTGAGGACTCAAGGATGACTTCTATGTATTTGGCTTGAACAACTAGGCATATGGTAATGATATTCATCAGTTCAGTTCAGTCTCTCAGTCATGTCCGACTCTTTGCAACCCCATGGACTGCAGCACGCCAGGCTTCCCTGTCCATCACCAGCTCCCAGAGCCTACTGAAACTCATGTCCATTGAGCCAGTGATCCCATCCAACCATCTCATCTTCTGTCATCCCCTTCTCCTCTTGCCTTCAATCTTTCCCAATATCAGGGTCCATCAGTTCAGTTCAGTCGCTCAGTCATGTCTGACTCTTTGCAATCCCATTAACTGTGCACGCCAGGCCTCCCTGTCCATCACCAACTCCCAGAGTCCACCCAAACCCATGTCCATCGAGTCAATGATGCCATCCAACCATCTCATCCTCTGTTGTCCCCTTCTCCTCCTGCCCTCAATCTTTCCTAGCATCAGGGTCTTTTCCAATGAGTCAGCTCTTCGCATCAGGTGGCCATAAAGCTTGGGTTAAGGGAAAAGGTACAGCTGTTTCAGTCCTTAGAAGTTTGACAAACATCGTAGACATCACAGGGAAAATGTCAAGTAAGTGATCAGTTATATAAACCCAGAGCTCTTTGGAGAGATTGGGATTAGAGATTTGGGATTCATCAGTATACAGATGTCATTGAAAGCCACAGTATGAAAACATCTGTGGAGAGATTATAGATAGTCTTTGAGACCAGCAGTTAGAGGTCAACAAAGCAAGAAAAGTCAGCAAGAAAGGCCAAGAATGAGTGGTTATAAAGAAGCAGAGTACAGCATTATGGATGCCAAAGCACAGTGTGTTTGAAGAAGTGGGAAACTGTCACCTAAGTGACTTCTTAGACAAATTACATGAGGACAGAAAAATGATCATTTTGCTTGGCAACCTGGTGACCTTGGTAAGAGTTTATTCAGTTAAGGAGGGCAAGTAGATTGGAAAGAGCTGTTGAAATAGGTGCTTTTGATGGGCTGAATATCTGCCTGCATGCATGCTCAGTCCTGTCCGACTCTGCAATCCCATAAACTGCAGCACACCTGACTCCTCTGTCCGTGGGATCTTCCAGGCAAGAATACTGCAGTAGGTTGCCATTTCTGACTCTTTGCGATCTTCCCAAGCCAGGGTTTGAACTCACATCTCCTGTATCTCCTGCACTGGAAGGTAGATTCTTCACCATTGCACCACCTGGGAAGCTGATGGGCTGAATAAACCTTACTAAAATGTAACAGTATTCTTAACATAGAAATGTTATCATTTTAACTCATACTGAAATATATGCTTGATTTCATGACTATCACACTGTAGGATTAATATATAATTAATTGCTTCATAGCAGTTAAATTAAAAAGAAAGTGGTGAGAATCTATAAGAATTAGCAGCAAATAATTTGTGAGTTTTTAAAACGCTTTAGAGAAATATGACTTAATCCTTAGTGTTCCAAATGGCACTGCACTTATAAGCAGTAAGTATGACCTTCTGGCTATGATATTGAAAAATCAAAAAAAAAAAATAGGAAGAACAAAGTAAACTATTTTAAAGACTTATTTTCAAATGTCACCACAGCAATAAATTATTGATTTTCACATCTAAAATTAATGCTTTTATTTATAAAGTATTTTTTAACATAATACATAACTTTGCTTTAAGAGATCACTTTAAAGACTTACAGAGTTTGAAGGAACCCAATTAAGTGTGTTCTATGTGTCTTTTTATTCTGCCCTTAGCAAGGCTCACAATGTGAGTTCTGTTCTACTTGTTATCAGGGGAAACCTCACAGGAACCCAGAGAATACTGCCTGCTGCAAAAAAAAAAAAAAAATGAGCTCATTTCTTCATAAAGTCTCTGGCTGTGGCCAAAGAGAACACAGCATCCGTTTATAGAGTCTCCTAATTGGCACTAGGCCATTGTAAAGGCTTGCACTTCTTTACTGGCAAATGCAGCTCATTTTTATTTGTGCTCTCCAACAGATTCAGCTACCAATGCTCACAGATTTGGATTATGAAAAATTATCTAGGCAAGTAAAAAGAATTGAAATATGAGACAGCTTGGTAGCTTGGCAGGAAGAGGGAGGGAGGCCCAAACTACATGGAAGAAGGAGCATTTTGTGAAAATGAACAAAGCTCCATGTTCTCCCTTGAATAATAAAAACACTCATCCACATACTAACATGACACAGGGATTTTATTATCAATTGTCACACATAGTGGTTTTATTAGCACCTATTCAAGACTAAGCTAATTTAAAAGCACTTGAAATCTTAGGTAGATGTTTTTAAACGAAAAAAAAGCTCAAAAAGCTCCACATCATATAATATCTGCTATAAATAATATAAGGCTCAGCTCTTCCTTAGTCTTGAAGCATATTCATTTACATATGAGCTGCCCATACTAGGCAGCATCATTCTCTAGGGCAACGATGTTCCTTGGTCTGTCAGAATTTTATGACGTGCATTTTCTCTTTTGCCTAATTTTAAATTCCTAGTCCATTTCATGTTATAATACATCTCCTCCCACACATGATTCTTATCAGACGTCTCATTTAGTTCCTCTTAAAATTAAAGGAAATACCACTTTGAAAAACTGGAATTCTTCACTAAAGCTCAACATTAAGCATACTCCAAGACCTCAACTTTTCACTCCTAAGTATAGACCCCATAAAAAAACTATGCACATTCACCAAATGACATGCACTAAAATAAATGTTATGAATAGCAACACTGTTCATAAAAATACACAATTATACATGACCTAACTGTGCCCAAATCAGGAAGGAAATTAATAAAATTGTCATGCAATGAAAACTACTACGATGACAATGAATGATCTAAAACTTTATGCAACAACATGGAGAAGTCTTAAGAACAGACTGTTGGGCAAAAGATGTAAAATAACAGAAACTATAGTGAATGCTTTCATCATATAAACTGTTAGTACTTTATCCTGACTAGAAAGCAGAAGAAGGATTACCTCTAATGGGGTCTAGTGAGTAGAAGGGGATATAAGGGACTTCTGAAACGCTATCATTCTTGGGTTGTTCTCCTGGGTGCTGGTTACACAAATGTGTTCAGACTGTCAAAGCCCATCACACAGTATTGTTAAGATATAGTCACATTTTTGTACGGATTTAATAGGTAAGTCATTAAAAAAAAAAAAACAACAAGTTGAATGTTGGCTGAGGTGGAACAGAGATAGCTCAATACCAAGTGTAGGAGACCAAGTTCTTGTTCATAGATATTATCTACCTCTTACTACCAGCTGAAATTTGGCTATGAGACTTGCTCTCGTCAAGGAAATATGAGTAGAGATGAGCACTGCTTCCAGTCCAAGTATTAAGAACTAGTGTGGCGTTCACAGTCACTGCTCTTCCCTCTGCCTCAAGACTGCATCCTAGGAAGAAGAAAACACAGGAACCACAGGCAACTAGTGTCAGATATGCAACAGGAGTAGAGAAGTGCCCTTGTGAAAAGTCATTGAGACATTACCCTGAGTTACAAGGTTGGAGTAAAACAGTTGGGTATTTTGGACTACTATAAACACAAAGAACAAAATTATTTCTATCATGTCCTGTATACTCCACAGAGTTTACCTAATTTAATGTTTCAGATAATCTTCCAGACCTGACCTAGTACTCTTGTCTCACAGATTTTCTTAGGCGTTGTCAAAGCTCTGTAGGTCTCCAGATATTATCTACCCACATAGAGAGCATAAACCCTCATATTCCATTCAGCTCAATACAATATTTCCAATAAATACTGAAGTCCACTGGGCCAAGGAAAGCTCAGTCAGCTCATAAGGACATTTTCTTGGTTGAAAATAACTGTAGATCCAGCAAGATTTGACCCCCAGTAGTTTTCCTACACTAAGCGGTATTCCTGAATTTAACAAATTTATGTAAGGGAGATACCAGCAACAGGCTAGGCCAGTCAGATTTTCTCTTCCAAAAATTGGAAATCTGAATGAAAAAAAAAAAAAAAAAACAAAACCTGGAAGCTCTTGAAAGTAAAAATAAAAGTGAACTAAAAATTGCATAATATCCTCAAGCCTTGGTTATGAACTACCCTAATTTCCTCTTAATAAATTCACCTATTTTTCTTGGAAGCCAGAGTGAGTTTGATAGCTTAAAACCATGACAACTAACTGTCAAAAATATTTGTGTCCCTGGATATATGAAATAATAGATAACTAAACAGAGACCCTGTATTTCTGAGGTGAACATAAAAATAATGCCTTACTTCTCAAAGTTACTTCTGTGCTTTTTAGTTCCTGGATTTTTTTTTTTTTCCTAGAAAGGTGATTTTTATTGGAAACAGATGCACAAAGTGACTTTGCCCAAGAACCTCCTAAAGTTTTAGGGTTAATTTTACATTGCAACACTTCTAAGGAGATTTTTTAATGAATTAAGAGAAAATAAATAACAAACATGGTTTGGGTCAAGTTTTTGGTCTTATAATATGACAAGAGAATTCTCCAGGATATGTATGGAAATAATGGTTTATTTTCAGTGTCACACAGACACCAGTTTGTTCTATAAACTATATTTCCTAAGAGCAGGAAAGTGGGAGCTATTTCTTATGTATTATACACAGAACTGATGCAAAGAGAAAGGGCATTTTGAGTAGAGCTTATCACTTACATTTGAGTAACAATGGTAGGCAAGTAAGGAAAAATGGGGTTACAATAAGGGAGAACTTAAATAATAATACTTTTCCAAGTTTGGATAACATTCTCTAGGCAATGGCAAATTGGAGAAAGTTTTCGAACAAGGGATAATATAATGAAAATACTATTTCAGTCATGCATAATAAATTAAAACATGGAAAATCTTGTTAGCAGACCAGTTAGCAGGGTTGTTTAAGAAGATAAAGTACTGAACTATGACATCAATGGAAAATAGGGATATATGTATATATATGAAGAAAAGCTGGACAAACTTAATCTACACAATTTGGAAACTGATAGGAGTAAAGAGATTTGGAAAGGTCTAACATGACTCAGTTTTACAAAACAAAAAATCTTGACAGAGACGAAAATGTTATGGGTGAGTTGGTTTGGGAAGATAATGAAAGATGACAGAACGAACAGCCAAGGCTGAAGGTCAATGCAAGATCCATACAATACAGGGCTCAAATATCACATATTCAGTGTTTCTGTTTTTTCCAATGTATTAAAAATAACATGGGATTGTACAGATATAGTTAGAAAGTATGAGGAAATTTAGAAATGCTATACATCATCAATTCTTCCCCCCCGCTCTGTGAAAATCATGGCTTAGAGAATAAGACAAGTTACAAACTGGAAGAACATGCAAATATCATTTTTGACAAAGCACTTGTAGCAAGATTATATAAATAACTCTCAAATCTCAAGAAACATAGTTAATGCAAAAAGAGTTATCAAAATAACTAGCAAGTGTGTGTGTGTGTGTGTGTGTGTACCTTAGCTTCCTAGGTAGGACTCAACACCAGATCTGAGTTAGAACTCTGGGATCTATCTTTGTAATAAGGAGCCCTATTGATGCTGAGGCAGAAGGTCTTTGGGTCACACTTAGAGAAACAATGGACTGGATAGAAGGTCCCTACCTCATGCAGCTCTAATATTCTACGATTTAGTCAGCATCTTTCATTTTGTTCTTCCCTGCTTTTTAGCAGTGCAGACCAGACTATTAGAGTTGTCCTTTTTCATATCAGAAAGGCAGCAAGATTACTAGGGTTTCCCTTAGATCTGTATTTTCCGTGAACAACACAGATAACCACGGACATCCCAGAAAGAGCTTACTTTTCAAAACTGCTTTCACATGGGATATCTTCTACCATGTAGCCTCACCTTCTCTATAATTTTTATAATTCAAACAGGCCTCTTAAACCACAATTGATCTTTAAGGAGTCACCTTTTAGATCATCTCCTCAAAAAGATTTAAACTCCTAAGTACACAATAGAATTATCTGATATAAATGAAAACTAATGATATCCTTAAATAGTATTTAGGCAAATCAAAAGGTCTACCAAAGAAAATTATGTTTGACCTTTAGTTTCAATTTCTTATGTAATTTCATCCTGTTGTTTTTTCAATAATAAAGAGAAAAATTACATTTAAAACATGTTGATATTTAGTTAAGGGAATTCAACTATTGATTCTAAAAGAAGGCTTTAATTTTATTTGAAGAGTAAATTCTAGATGATTAATCCACCCTTGACTTAAAAAATGCAAATGTTTCCAATAATAATGATAATTGGCATGCCAGCAGATGACATTTGCTTTGAGAATATTAAAGTTCTCTGAGGAAATGTGGGTATAAACATTCAAAATTAAACTTTGAGATAATTAATTGTATTAACCCTAAATGAATAATAAATCACCAGAAATAAAAATAATCTTTAAGTGCTAGGAAAATCAAAATAATAACATTCATTTATGCTGCTCAAGTATACATACTGTGTGGAAAGATCTTGAAGCAGAGGGCTGATATCTGATATTCCAAACAAAATCAGATGAGGGTAGTAAATTAGAATTCATGTTCTTTTCCTTCCAAATAGGTTGTTTGGGGCCAGAAATTTCTATGCACTGAGGCCCACTTTCTTTATCTATAAAATAGGGACAACTCTGGACATATGAACAAGTGTCTCTCTGCCAATCCTCAAATTAAATGAGGGTAGTGTAATTTGCAGTGGCTCAGTGGCTACAGGGTTTTCCAGGTGGCTCAGGGGTTAAGAATCCATCTGCTAATGCAGAGCATGCAAGAGACAAGAGTTTGACCCCTGGATTGGAAGTTCACCGCTTCAGTATTCTTGCCTGGAAAATCCCAGGGACAGAGTAACCCAATGGGCTACACAGTCCATGGAGTCACAAAGAGTCGGACATGACTGAGCAATGAACATGCACAGTGTAACTACAGGCCTCTTTTAATTCTAATGTTCTAATATTTAAATTGTGGTGCTTGAAAACTTTAATATTCTCTTCACATTGGCTAAATGTGAAAACACACTCTCAGTTACTAAAAATCTAAAATGTTCTATTTGGAAACAAATAGGAAAAAAAAGACACATTTCTGGTTTTACTTAGTTACAGTAATAGAGCAGGCTTTGTTTTTTACTTTCAAACTGTTTGTTGTTTATTTTCTGTGATCCTCTGCAAACTTTCTCTAAGTCACAGATTGGAAGATCCTTTAGATTCTTATATCCTTGGTATATGAGAAACTGCTAAGTCACTAAGGTATCATGACTGTAATAAATTTTAGGGGGTATTGATCCTGACAATATCTATGGACATCAATTGTTTTGTGTAAATTAAAAAATAGATATAACTGAAACAAATGACCTGGAACTATATTAAAAAATAAAAATCCCAAGCATATAATCATATCTGGGTGTTCAATACTAACAAATTACAAACCATGAAGATATCTTCCATAACATCATCCCCTTACCCAGAGTTTGCTTTCTGAAAAGAAACCTACCCTGGTTATCACTGTATTCATAGGGAAAAACACAATGCCTACTACTTAATAGGTGTTCATTTTCTGTAACTTATGGATGAACCAATGAACAAGGTATAATAGTTCTTAGGAAACAACAGAAGTGTATAACTTTGTTGTTATCTACTCATATCCAGGTAAGAATTCAACTAAATATTCAGGAGAACAACATAAAAGAGATCACATTACCCTTTAAAATATGACTGAGATCAACCTTTTTTTCTCCTCCCCTAAATTGGAGACTGAGCCTCTTTGTACTCGTTTGAGGCAGGGTAACACACTGGCTTCTGACTGGAATAATTTTGAGTCAGGCAAGAATATGTAAGAATGCAGAATGTCCTCCCCACAAACACTGTTAACTTGAGCAAGTAATTTCATCTTGTTGAGGCTCATTTTCTTTACTTAAAAAACTAGAAAAAATGATTTTAATTTATGGTGCTACTGAAAGATTTCAATGTCAAAATTTTATAAATTATTTAGTATGGTGGCCAGCACAAAGTAACTGTTCAATAAATAACTGCTACTATAGCTACTAAATATATTAAAAATCAATGTTTATATAATTTATAGCTTTCTTTAACTGGCCGATGTCAATTTGATAAGACACAAGATAATTGTTTTTCTCTTTCTTGTCAATATATTTTAAGACATTAAGAGATCAGTCTTTGTATTTCCTTATTTTTTCATTCCTAGAACCAAGATTAATAATACTTTCCTTTCCTTAGAAACTGCAAACGTTAATTATCTTTAATTCAATTTCAAGCCCTTTCTCCTCTGTGACACCTGAATAATTTCAGTCCATATAATCTCACCCTCTTTTGACTTCCCACTACCATCATACTACATATTTCAGTAACTAGTGTTTATGCTTATTTATTTCTGCAACTATACAAGGAGCTCCTTAAAGGTAAAGGATATGGCTACCAATTAAACTGTTTTTCTTTTCTGTACTTATAGTGCTACCCCTTTAAAATATTGTTTCATGTACTATAGAGGTTGTTTCTTTTCCGTTCTCAACAAATAAACTGTATGTCAGGAATATCAGAAAATTTTCCTTCTTAGTTCTTTTTATTACTCACACATGCACTAAAAGGAGTTAACACAAGAGGCTGGGATAAGTATGTGCTTCACTTATTTGAGAGATAATTCTGGCTGACCACTCAAGTGAAAACTACCCCTCACTAAGAAACACGCACATTGTTTCCCTCTCCAGTACACGTGGATCTACAGAAAACATACGGCTATGATGTGCATGTGGGGTCTCCCCTCCAACATGCCCAAAGTTAAGAATTCATAGTCAAGTTCAGAGGGGTAGGGCCTATGGTAAAGTGGAGAGTGCCTGCTCTGCCTAAAGACATTCAGATGAAAAGAGAAAACGTAGGGGAAAAGGAGGAAAAATCACTATACCTAACCAAAGTAAACACATGTTTGTGCCATATTTTCCTGAAGGATGACAGTTTTCTTGAAACAGCCTCAAGGCTGTCCATAGATTCATATTCATTGGACTTTTGAGAGCAAAAGTCTCAATCTTTATTGAAAAATTACTTTATTGGGTCACTCTTTATTTCATATAGTTTGTCATTGTGTCTTCATAAGTATATTTACACTTGCCATATAATATCTAAAATTGGGATTTTAATGATATCAATCCTGAAATGACAGTAAATCATACTTTATCTTTTAGCATAGAATCAGTAATTTTCATGATCTATTACATCTGTGTGACTTCAGTCTTCATATGTGAAATTTATGCATATATAATCACATTTGTGTGACTCTAGATATATGTAATTTACACATTTATTATAAATTAATATTCCCATGGTGTTTTCCAGGTGGCACTAGTGGTAAAGAACCCCCACTGCCAATGCAGGAGACATAAGAGACACTGGTTTGATCCCTGGGTCGGGAAGACCCCTGGAGAAGGGCATGGTAACCTACTCTAGTTATTCTTGCCTGAGAATCCCATGGACAGAGGAACCTGGCTGGCTACAGCCCATAGCATTGCAGAGAGCCAGACACACATGACTAAAGCAATTTAGCACACACGCACACACACAATATTCCCATATAATATGTTAATATATTTAAAGCAGTGTAGCAAACTAATATAATAAAGCTATTTATAAAATAAACTTGTATTATAAGTTAAAATTTGACATATATAATATAAAATTTATATAATTGAAAAAATTCATAATTTAAACCACTGTATCTTTAATTTGGAGAAGTGTTTTAAGCCAACAGATATGTGGAACATGCAAAATACTTTGCTAGAGACTGAAATGTTCATGAGGGATAAGAAGTAGCACTTGAAAGATTTTTATTAGGCAATAAGTGATGCTAGATTGTTTCATTCAACTCAGATTTTTGACAACTGTTTTTAAATCAGCACAGAAAAGTTTGTAGTTTGATGTCAACTTTAGTATTAAAGTGTTTCTCACCAGTCATTTAACAAAATACTATAACAAAATAAAAAATGTTTTGGCATTCTGAATATTTATAACTAATTTTGTTCAAATAGTTAGATGCTCTAAAAATTTTCACAGGACAATATAATCATCAAAATGCCTTTCTCCTATTATTGAAGTACTATGGTTACCTTCACTTTTGGTGAGGACTCCAAAAGTACTTCCCACTTTGTGTGAAAAAAATGAATTTTTCATAAAAGCGTGTGATTGAGCATTCATATTCTTTTCAAAGACTCATTAAAAATATCCCTACTTCATATTTCTAATACGGTTTTGCTTACTATATGTGGATAATAATTTTTATAAAATATGCTATTCTACAAAGCTGAAACTGGGTCAAGTTTTTACTTTTCCAAATACATCTTTCAGTTTATTTACATTGCCATTTCTGAGGTATGATGAAAAAAGTTAAAGCCTCAGTATTTGGAAAATTGTATATGATTGTCTATTGAAATAATAACAAATATACCTGAAACAAATATATTATTAAAAACATATTTCTTCCAAGTTTTACAAATTATTATCAGTTAAATCAGTTCTTAGGTATCATTTTTACATATCAAGAAATTCAGACTAAATAGTTAAATGATCTCATGTTGAAACTCCAATACTTTGACATTTTACTTTTAATAATGATGCCCTCACTCTAAGAATTTCTCTTTATTTGTTAATTTAAATAATGCTGAGCTGTTATATTAATCTCATTAAGTAGAACAGAGGGAAAGTAAAGAACTGAGTAAAGTATTACCTCTTCCATAAACAAGATGCCAAGAAAAATGAAATCTACTAGATGACAAGTACCAAATTAAGTACTATTTCTATATTTATGTAAATTTATCATAATACCTGGTCATGTGCTAGGCATATGGCAGGGTGTTCTCTAAATGTGGTTTTGAGTGATCTACTAATCAATCTTAAGATCTTCCTTGGTGGCTCAGATGGTAAAGCGTCTGCCTACAATGTGGGAGACCTGGGTTCGATCCCTGGGATGGGAAGATCCCCTGGAAAAGGAAATGGCAAACCACTCCAGAACTCTTTCCTGGAAAACCCCACGGACAGAGGAGCCTGGTAGGCTACAGTCCATGAGGTGGTAAAGAATCGGACACGACTGAGCAACTTCACTTTCACTTTCACTAATCAATCAGAGGCGTATTTCAGCAGCATGGAGAAAGAATATAGTATGATGGGGAAGCTATATTAGGCCTTAAAAAATTATGTTTGTTGGATTATACATTTTGTAGACTATGAGTGTGTAACTGATTCACAGTAATGGGCTAGGTGAGATAGAAGGTCGTCAGAAAGACCTTTCTGTCATGGCTCACATGATTTTCAACTTGACATTCTTTCCCTTTCCTTTCTCTTTGCCATCCCTCCTACTGCAAAGGCCTGAAGACCACAGGAAATTAGAAAGATTTTTAACATGGACACAACAGATTGAACCCACTGAGACAAATCATACATCTCAGGGATGCCACTCTTTGAAAGTGGCAAATAAAAACAATGACAATGGTAAAACAAAAATAAACACGTACTTAAAAAATATATTTTTGAAGAGAAGCTAGGGGAATGATCTTTGATTAAGACATTCACACACTGTCAAAATACAGGCCTTCCTCCAGAATTTTATTACCAAAGAAAAAGAAAGAAAAGTGAATTAGGTCAGGAATGTGTTAGAATCTCTGGTTAAAAGATTCCAGAAAAATTGCTCTACTAAAAACATGCAGAATTATAATCAGAGATTAACATTAACAGGTTTTTCAGAGGAAAACATGCTAGCTATGCCCAATGGAAGCATCAACACAGCAGATTCTGTCAACAGCTTCCTAAACTTCAGTGAAGATATCAAAGGTGCTAACGGATTTGCACAACTCTTTTGACCATATGTTTTCTGGAGGTATGAAATGAAATCAAATTTGATTTGAGTGATATTTGAAAAGTATTGAAATCATAAGAAAAAAGGACAAATTAGGATATACATTATCTATTCTAACACGTTCAAAAAAAAATACCTTACTATGTGGTTTGACTGGCAATTTGATAGGTTCTATACCTGAGAAGCATTTAGCCCTAATAATGAAGAATTAAGTCAATATTTATGAACAGTATTTCCTATAACTGTAGCTGAGTAAGAAGGAAAGACATTATTATATTTGAGATGCATACAATAATATTTTTGCATAAATCAGGAAAAGAGACAGAATAAGTTTTAACATAGTTAAGTGGTTCAAATGTGCTTGATATTTATGAAAATGTAGTAGTTATTATAAGAAAGAAATAATTCTATTTTTTATTTGGAAACACAGAACAAACTATATAGAAATCCTATCTGAAGTATACCTAGAAATATCCAATATGAATTCATGGTAATCCATAGTAAATTGGTTTCTGTACTCTGGGTACTGAATTAGAAATCTATTATGTTATCTATCCTTCAATTCTCTTCACTTCTAGCCTCATGAGACCACTGCCTGAGTGAAACACAACTAAAAATTACCTTAATATACTTTAATCTTAAGGAGAAGTAGAGAACAAATGGCTGAAAAAAATTGTTCAAATTTTACATCTGCTTTTCCTCTACAAGCTGCCTGCTGCTGCTGCTAAGTCGCTTCAGTCATGTCCAACTCTATCCGACCCCACAGATGGCAGCCCACCATGCTCCCCCATCCCTGGGATTCTCCAGGAAAAGAACACTGGAGCGGGTTGCCATTTCCTTCTCCAATGCATGAAAGTGATAAGTGAAAGTGAAGACGCTCAGTCGTGTCTGACTCTTAGCGACCGCATGGACTGCAGCCTACCAGGCTCCTCCATTCATAGGATTTTCCAGGCAAGAGTACAAGCTGCCTAGTTCAATATAAATACTGAAATTCATTCATAGGCTTTCAGATCATGTGTCTTTTCAATGATGTTAGTTTAGGCATTAATCTGAAATTCATTACAAGCAATGTAAGAATATGTATATAAATCATGAAAACCATCATTTTCCATAGTGATTCATTAGATCTTTGTGTTTAGAGGGTGTGAAAAGATAGAAAAAAGATAGTTTTAAATAATAGTTTGGAGCTATCTCAAAGCAATATATGTTTTTTTTAAAATTTTACACTTATTTTCCTTGTTAGTATTTAGAATTATAGCCTCATAGAACCTAAAGGATCTGTTAGGGGTTGAACTGTTAAGTTCTGCTGCTGCTGCTGCTGCTAAGTTGCTTCACTAGTGTCCAATTCTGTGTCACCCCATAGATGGCAGCCCACCAGGCTCCCCTATCCCTGGGATTCTCCAGACAAGAACACTGGAGTGGGTTGCCATTTCCTTCTCCAATGCATGAAAGTGAAAAGTGAAAGTGAAGACGCTCAGTCGTGTCCAACTCTTAGTGACCTCATGGACTGAAGCCTACCAGGCTCCTCCATTCATAGGATTTTCCAGGCAAGAGTACTGGAGTGGGTTGCCATTGTCTTCTTCATGTTAAGTTCTAACCCTCAGTATTTCAGGATGCAGCCTTATTTGGGAATAGGGTTTTTGCAGAGATAATCAAGTCAAAATGAGATCACTTGGTGGGCCCTAATCTTATATGACTGGGTTCCCTAAATGGTGTAAAGAATCTTTAGTTGTAAAGAATCCACCTGCCAACACAGGAGATGTAAGAGACCTGGGTTAAATCCCTGGGCTGGGAAGATCCCTTGGAGGAGGGTACAGCAATCCACTGCAGTATTCTTGCCTGGAGAACACCATGGACAGAAGTGCCTGGAGGGCTACAGTCCATAACGTGGCACAGAGTGGGACACGACTGAAGCAACTTAGCATGCATGCGTGGTGTCCTTATAAAAAAGAAATTTGGACACAGGGATAGCCAGCCACAGGGGGGAGATGATGTAATAACACACAAGAAAAGACACCCACATGATTTGTGTGATGTATTCAAAAGTCAAAGAATGCCAAGGGTTAGCAGAAAACACTGAGACAAGTTGGGACCTGGGACTCTTTGTTGCAGTTCTGCAATGCTTGCAACCTGGATAAATCTCTCCTCCAGTGACAAGATACCAAGGAACTATAAGGTACTTAAAAAAAAAAAATGCATGCATGCACAGTTGGGGCAAATCATGGCAAAAAAAGATGCAGAAGACCAAAAATCTCAACTACTACTTCTGAAGAGCTGGGAGCAGAAAGCAGGTTATCATGCATTGCCCCTGCACACAACACCACCTAAGGGGTGGACAAACAGCTAAGCCACTCTTCCATCCCCCTGGACACACCACTACTCTCACCCCATATAAGGAACAAGCTCACTCGTCTCTCAGTGAGCAAACAAGCAAGGGAACCTGTTGTTTGTTCTCCATCCTGCTGTAGGATGGGCTAGAATAAAGCCTTGCTTGACTTTTCTGTTTGGCCTCTGATTGGGGAAGACCAGGAACCCTGGTTGGTATCAACACCAGAAACTGGGAGAGGCAAAGAATGATTCTCCCCAGAGCTGTCAGCAAGAGCATGGCCTTGCCCATACTTTGACAATCAGAGTTCTAGTCTACGGAACTATGAGAAAATAATCTCTTGTTTCAGGCTACTCAGTTTTTGGTACTTTAATACTGCAGCATTAGGAAACTATGAAACAGAAGCCACAGAGAACTTATGATTCAACAAGCTACAAAGCTGATGAAGAAAAAGGATGAGGTGTCTTGCTGCCCAAGAACACACAGCTCCTACTGACAGAACTCTAGAAGCATGAGCACGGCGTTCTTGATTACAAGATTAGGGCTGCTTCTCTCTGCCTTGACAGGCTGAAATTTTTCAAAGTAGGTACATCAGCAGTTCAGTCCTTTAACCTATTTTATACAGAGACTTTTGCTAAAACTGAAAATAAATATCAGTAATCTGCTTCCCTTTCCATTCTTTCTAAGCAGCCATTTCCAATTTCTAAAGCTGTTTTCCCAATCTTCAAAGTAAAATCGAGACTTGTTAACGCATTTGATACTTGATACTTGATTTTTATCATATGACCCATTTGATATGATATGCAAGGTGATGTAACAGAAAGTATTATTAAAATTGTACAATCAAATTGAGAGGAAAATGAAAGTATCATGAAAGACTATCAGTGTTTTTAGTTATATAACATTTCTTGGTAATATTTGAATTATGTAACCCCCTAAGTACAAATCTTACAAACACCTATAGACATCATGAATTGTTTCCCTTTTTATTTCACTTGTAAGAATAATTATTTCCTCCAATTAATTTGAAAACCTCATGAAGGCAGAGAAAGATCTTTGTGCATTTTAGTACCTCTAACATCTAGCACCACACCCAACTCAAAACTGATGCTTAGTAATAGATGAATTACTTTGCCAACAAAGGTCCGTCTAGTCAAGGCTATGGTTTTTCCAGTGGTCATGTATGGATGTGAGAGTTGGACTGTGAAGAAAGCTGAGCGCCGAAGAATTGATGCTTTTGAACTGTGGTGTTGGAAAAGACTCTTGAGAGTCCCTTGGACTGCAAGGAGATCCAACCAGTCCATCCTAAAGGAGATCAGTCCTGGATTTTCGTTGGAAGGACTGATGCTAAAGCTGAAACTCCAATATTTTGACCACCTCATGTGAAGAGTTGACTCATTGGAAAAGACTCTGATGCTGGGACGGACTGGGGGCAGGAGGAGAAGGGGACGACAGAGGATGAGAGGGCTGGATGGCATCACCGACTCGATGGACATGAGTTTGGGTGAACTCCGGGAGTTGGTGATGGACAGGGAGGCCTGGCGTGCTGCAACTCATGGGGTCACAAAGATTCAGACACGACTGAGCAACTGAACTGAACTGAACTGAATAGATGAATGCATCCATTCAGAAAGTATTTATCTAGCATTCACTATGTGCCAGACAGTACTTCAGATGCTGAGAATAAAGTAATGAAGAAAACATACACAAATCCCTGCCACTGTTGAGCTTATCTTTTAATGAAGAGAGACAGAGAAGAAAAAAGACACATTAATTAAATGGTATATTGGGAAGTGATAAAGAGAAAAAAAAGGCAGGGGGCAAGGACTAGATACTAAGGGTTGTTGCCATTTTAATTAGGATGGTAAAAGAAGGCTGCAGTATTTTAATTTGATATTTGAACCATGCGCAAAGACCTACAGAATGCATGTTTGAGGCATGCCTGTACGTTTTAAAGCTTAGTTGCATCTTTTGTTGCCAAGACATAAGGTGGTACTGCTTCCTCCTTTGCCTAGAATGGTCCTAGTTTACATGCCTTTTAATACAATGTAATGACTAACAGCTCCTTCATTAATTCTTACCAGTGTCCCAGATTGAAAGACAGATTATAAAGTCATACTACTTAAATCATTATCTTTACATGGTATGTATAATATTGATTAAATCAATAATATACACACACACACACACACACACACACACAAACACACATCTCATGTCTCATCATTTGTCATTTGTGGAACTGTTTAACCTCCTTGTGCAGCAACATTGCCATCAATCCCCAAACTGAGGCTGAGATTGATGCTGAGAGAATCTTTTAATATCCTTAGGTGAAAAGCTCAAAAGATATACTTATGATTAACATCAACAATAACAATTTCCTCTCACTATGTAAGTTTTATTTAGTACCCTCCTTGTCTTTCATTTCACCGCTGAGACCAACATCTTTATAGAGTTCCAGATGGTGCAGAGAGATTATGACAATGAAAGGTGGCTCACGCTGAGGGCCTAAAGGAAGGACAAATCACGGCTTGCCTGAAAGACCAAATTCAATTACATACTTACTGTGCCCTTATCAGATGGGGCACTCGCTCTGTACCCATGCCTCATGCAACTTTAGATAACATGTGTATGGATTAGTAGTTGTACACCAAAGAGGAGTGCTGTGGACAATTAAAATTCTTCCTACTATAAGTAAGCCATATCACATTCATTTTTGAAGTGGAGGTTCATCAAAAATGAATAGCTGTGCAGAAATCCCATGTTAATTATCTAAGAGTACATATTAGAAAAGACTGTAGGAAATTTTGAAGCATTCCCTTTTGCAGGCTGGCCCATCCAATTTGTATAAATAGGCTGTCAGAAGAAGACAAAGATTTCACCTCAGATGTGTAATTTACTCCCCCTGTCCCATCCCAGATTCAAGAAGACATGCTAATTAAAACTGGAGTTGCTTTTTTAGAGTCTGCATAAATTCAGCCCTGTCAACTTTGCCTATGCCCCTCTGCAAAGTGGAAAACAGTGATATTCTATATACCAGACTAATGTATAAATAACTTCTATGCTCATTTAGCCACTTCAGCACATCCAAGAAGATGACATTATGAATGAGCTACATTACCTAGAAGAAACAGACAGACTAAATGTAGGCTTCTACACAACTTAATATGCATCTAATGTACAACTTAAGCAGTATCTTCCACACTAAGTGGCAGGCAATTTATCTCCATACATCAGTATGTGTCATGAATATGACACAGCTTTATTGTTGAAGGAATTTGAAATTTTCCAGCCATAGCTAGATTTTCCTATCTCCATTTATTATAAGCTACTTGTAAAAATAAAATTAATTGCCACATTCATGCCTCTGCATGCTGCCATTTAATTAATTTTATTTAAGCTCTTATTCTTTATTGGAATCAAGCCAAACAAGAGGTCACTGTCTAAAAGTGACAATGCTACATATATGTGTGTATATATGCACATGTTGTCACTGCTAAAATCCCTCTGTTTCTGTTATGTAAATGACCTATATTAATCACAGGATATCTACTTCAATATACTACCCATTATTCAGGGTGCTTGTTTCCTGGCAAGACAAATGTCAACAGTTTCTGAAAACTAAGCACTGTTTATTGTTTAACTGGCAGTTTTATATATATATATATAAAGCATATCTGATATTTTTACTATTTGTTTGAAAAAGAGTATTCTGTAACTCTTGTAACCCAAAGGGTTTGTGGGAGAAAAAAAAAATACTGCCATAGTTTATTGCACATGGTCTTCATGTCAGCACACATTTCCCTCTGTTATGTTACATGTATGTAAGCCATTCAGTCGTGTCTTCTCTCTGTGACCCCATGGATTGGGGCCTGCCAGACTTCTCCGTCCATGGGATTTTCTAGGCAAGAATACTGGAATGGGTTGCCATTTCCTTCCCCAGTTGCTCTGCAGAGCTATTTATTATCCCTAGAATGCATGTGGTTTGCCAGTTGGGAGACAGGAGTAAAGGAAATCTGTAGAGATGACTTAGACAAAATTTCCCATTGATTTAGTTAATACTTCCACACATTTTTTTCCCCTAGAAAACCACAGGTGACCTTTACATACAACTGCCTGGTTGTTTTTTAACGTTTTGTTTTTCCAAGCCTTAATCAAACATACATGTTCCTCCTGAATTCTTACTGAATTCTCGGCAACATAAGGTGTCAAAGATGGGTACTGAATTGGAATTCTCAAAATGTCAGGTGTGAGACCTGAAAAGAAGGAAGGCTCCTCACTCAAATCAATTTGCTCCCTCAAATCTCTGTACTGTACTAACCAGTTAATGACCCCTGGTCTGCAAGCAACAACCTCTTTTTGTTGTTGTTGTTGTTTCTTGCTTTTAAGATGTGAATTGTGTGGTATATTTAGCTCATGCTACTGTATTTGTCTTAATATCGCTAAGAAATCTCCATGCCATTTAAAAGACTTGTATATATTTTCAGAAATATGCTGAGGATAGATTCTACCCCCTAAAAACTTTCTAAAAAACATCACAGGTGAAAAACAAAAGTTTCCCCAGCAGCAGTGGTGCCACTGAATTCTTCACATGGCTTTTAGCATGGAAGCAACAATTTAAGACAAAGTAACAATTTAAAACAAAAATATAATTTTATGATTCTCTCATTTTTGTTAATAAGTCAGGAAATTGGCATTCTGGGAGAATCTATAATCTATCAAGGTCACAGCGTAAGTAGGTGAAAGAAGTTAGATTGAAAGCCAAGCCTGACTCTAGAGTCAAGGCCCCAAGCTGTTGGCTCTCTGCCATCTGTCCTCCCAGTACTAGCGTTGCTTGCAAAAGTTATCCTTCAACGGGTCAGGCTGTCACCTTGTGTTAGCCAGTTTAGTCACTCAGTTATGTCCAACATTTTGTGACACCATTGACTGCAGCACGCCAGGCTTCCCTGTCCATCACCAACTCTTGTAGCTTGCTCAAACTCATGTCCATCGATTGAAGGACTGAAGTCATTCCCTTCTCCTCCCACCTTCAATCTTTCCCAGTATCAGGGTCTTTTCCAATGAGTCAGTTCTTCACATGAGATGGCCAAAGTATTGGAGTTTCAGCTTCAGCATCTGTCCTTCCAATGAATATTAAGGACAAAAATGCTAATTACATATTTGAGAAGAACTGTCCCCTACTACGTTGCCTTGGCTTGGTGGGCAAGTGGTTATCTTGCTTTTAAACTACAATATTAGATGTGACAGAAAGTCTGAAGGAAAACTGAGGGCTAAGGAGCCTCAGAACAAAAACCTAAAAGAAATAACCTGTGTGGTTTCCAGTTATCATGCCACAAAGGATTCCAGTTCAAGGACTAGAGAGCTGTATATGATTTATTTGGTTCTGAATTTCCCCATATCTGGTATGAGTCTAGACCTGAAAGTGATCAGTAGGAAACAACTAACAGAACAAATCTCCCAAAGCTGGTCTTTGCAGGCAGCAAAGTGCCAGGGAGTCTGGGTCCCACTGCACACTCTTGCAGGGATAGAACCCCATTGGTGAGTTCCCAAACTTGCAGCTTTGAAGAGGATAAAACAATGGCATCCAAGGCTTATAGGAGGGCAGAAAAGGAGACTGCTCAAGTTGATCTAAAACTGAGTAACAGCCTTGTCTTAAGAAAAGTAAGTCTTGTGTGGTTCTCCACATACAGCTCTTTCTGTGTCCTACCTGTCATCATGCACTGTGCTGCTCTTGATGGAAATGCCTTGCTATCCAGTTACTTTATAAGATTTTTCAAAGAACAACTCAAATCTTTCTACCACCAGAAAACTCTGTTGATCCCTCTGATTTCCAGCCTCCCTGAAATGCTACTGTATGTGTATGATGAACTTTGTAGCTCAGAATTTAATTTGGCCCAAAAGTTTTAACAGTCCCCTCAATTAAACTTGTTTTAAGACTTTTTTTTTTACATGGATCATGTTTAAAGTCTTTATTAAATATGTTAAGATATTGTTTCTATTTAATGTTTTGGGGTTTTGGCAGCGAGCATGTGGGTTCTCAGCTCCCCATCCAGGGATTGAACACAAACACACGCCCCTACCTCGGACAGTAAAGTCTTTACTACTGGACCTTTAAGGAAATCCCCTTCAGTAAACTTTTAACAGGTTTCTTACTGTCTAAAGAAAGCTCCTTATGCCCTTTACTTAGAGCATTTACTTTAGAAACCTGCAGTTATAAATTATTTCTCTGCCCCTTTGAGAAAATAAATGTTCCAAACTCTCGCCAGTTCTACAACATAGGAATGTTTTTTCTCAAGGACCTGGGAGTCATCTCTTTAACATGTTATCATCAAGAAAGATAGAATCCCATTCTGTGGGATGGGAAGAGCCTAAATTTGACAAACACTGAAACAAGAGGGTCTAGTTACATTGACCAACCTCGCCCACCAAAGTCCAGTGTGCCTTCTGCTTCAGTGAAGTTGAGTTGAACTCATCTCTCCTATTGAAATTATCTTGACCCCTACTGCAGTAATCTTGAATAAAGTCTTCTTTATCTGTTTAACTTGTTTGGTACGATTTCTCTTTGACATACTGTCTTATAAATTAAGCACTTGCTTCCTGTGTGACAATTTACTTGAACTAGAATAAAAGATCCTGTAATTACTCCAATAAAATGATCTAAGCTTTTCTGGAAAGTTCTTGGTTAAAATATTTCATTTCTTCCTCTATTTACAACTTCTACCTTCTCTGACACACACACATACCACATTTACACCAGATGTCTGAATTCCAATCTTTGAAAAAACACATACTCAGACTACCTCCTCCCTTGTTTTTAACAAGGAACTAGTATGCAATCAGTAAATATGAGCTTCCTTGGTGGTCACATGATTTCCCTTCTCTGGATCTCAGAAAACAGATTATAGATAAAAAGTGCATTAGAGATATGCATACAGTTTATTACCCTTTATGATTATTTTGACTCTCCAACATTAGTCAGTCTGGGTTCAGAATCCTCAACATCACAATCCAGGCAGCTCGTTCTATTTAACCTGATTTCATACACAAATAAGAATATGCCTTTCTTAGGCGGTAGTGGTTTAGTTGCTAAGTCATGTCTGACTCTTGTGACCCCATGGACTGTAGCCTGCCAAGTTCCTCTGTCCATGCAATTCTCCAGGCAAGAACACTGGAGTAGGTTGCCATTTCCTTCTCCAGGGGATCTTCCCAATCCAGGAATCAAACCATTTGCCTATTTCCCTTTCTTAGACTACAAGAAGGCCTTTGAATCTAAAGAATATTTGATTTTAAACTGTCTTTTGTCAAGGTTCATCAACTGTATGCTTAAAGGGCTGTTCTGTTCTTCAGTGAGCAAACTATTTCACATTGTTAAAATCAATATCAAAGAATAAACTGATTTTTTTTCATATATCTGAATTGTAAAAATCACTGTCAGATGGTAACTGAAATGAAACAGACCAAAAATATCCTCAAAAACACCAGATTTTGTTTTCTTGACAGAGGCGAACTTTTCCAGTCATTATATCTTCCTTGGAAAATAAACTTCCTGATTGTGATTGCCTGGAAAATTTCCCCTGCATTTCTTCTAAAAATAGTCACTATGATTTTTTAGGGAAAGCAGCGGGGGTAGGATGTTACCTTTTCTAATGGTACAGTCACCCCTTGGTGTCTGTGGGGAACTGGTTCCAGGATCTTTCTGTCTTGCGGGTACCAAAGTCCTTGGATGCTCAAGTTCCTGATATAAAATGGTCTGGTATAGTCAGTCCTCTGTGTTCCCAGGTTCTGTATCCATAGAGTCAACCAAGCCCTGAAGTGGGGACTGTCAAGCAGCAATGACCTCCTTTCCCTGAAAATTGCTCCCAAACACATGAGGAACCCTCTTCTCAGCCACATAATGGACCAACTCATTTGCCATGCTTGCATCCAGAGACCCATCCCCAATCACTCTTGCACATCATGGTACACACTTGACACAAGATGACCAATGTGATTTTCAGGGAATTTGGAAATTATAATATTTTTCTTTTCTTTTCTATTGAAGTATATATAGTTGCTTTACAACAAGTATAGCTTATTAGCTTTAATTAAAATGATAATTCCTGAGCAGCAGAAGATCTTTCAGAGGAAAATGACAAACAGATAAAAACATAGATGAGAGACCAAGGGGTGAGGAGATAGAGAGAACAAAAACATGGCTGCCTGAGTTTTCATCTTGTTTTTATTAACTTCTTTCAGGCTCCTGTGAGGATTCTTAAATTCTGTAAGATACAACTATGACCTCATAATTCACAATTGTTATCTAATGGTGGCTTAAATTATTTCCCTTAATTGAAAAGAAAAGAGACACTAACGCACTCCTAACTGTGGGTCTTTGTTTTTATCGTCAGTAATAACAGAAAACATTTCAGAGAGTTTAAAGGTCTTTTCAGTAATAGAAAATTGAAGGAGAAATTGGTAAGCTGTATTACTGATGGTCTAAACAGCAAGGAGCCCAGGTGGAAGGGCAGATGGTTATAGCCAGAAGGGGAGAAAATGTGCCAAGTTCTTGGTACCCATGGGATATAAAGATGGAAGGTGAATGGAATCCTGGCCAGGAGAGACAACTGGCCCCATGGGATTGGACCAGGCAACAGGATCTACTCTCCCATACGGTAGCCCTACAATATGACATCTGAAATGCCTTCCTAAATTGGCTCTAGAATATTCTACAGAAGGGAAACACCCTCTTTTCCCTTTTTATCCTCTCTAGACAAAGAAGATAAGAGGGAAAGGATTCTAAACAAGATTAGGAGTGATCCTTTCTTTTCTACAGTCACTTGAACTTTGAAGAGCTATTGATGAGCTTCTGATTCCATCTACTATTGTTGGTAAATCAAAATAGAGAATAAAAAGATAATTTTATGATTAAAATATATGTTTGTCTATTTGCTCAGACCCCAGTGGAGAGTCACACTTTTGTCATTTCCTTTATTGTCAAAAGACTTAAGCTCTGGTTCAATATGTTTAGTAATTTAATCATGTCTTTGTTTAAGGAGAAAGATGGTTCCGTTTGTCTTTTATACAATTTCAGAGTCGGAAAAAACCTTACAGGCTATCAAATTTAATATCTTATTCATATGTGCTTACTACCTGTGTCAGTATTTGCTTGACATTTCGATTTAAACAAACTCACTTCTTACATTTTAATATTATTATAAAAGAAAATTAATGTCATTAACATAAATACCGATAAAAATCATTTGCATGTCACAAATACAAAGCATTCATTTGAGAAAATATTCATTGTCATATGACCCAGAATCTACTGGCATTTCATGTTATTCTCTGTCTAAGCTGACCTGCTGTCCAATTTTCTTGCCATCCAATAAGAATATCATAAAACACTTTGTGAAACGCTGTGTGAACAAGCAGGTATCTGTTAATTGTTCAACTCTTCTCCCAGAAAGGAATTCCATAGGTCTGATTTGGTTTGTTCTGGTAAACCCACCCCTCAACTCACTATTTGTATTCACTACTGAAAACAGCCTAGAATCAGAAAAATGCTGTGGCATATGAGAGGAGTGGTTCTTTGCAGAATAAATGTTTTGGAGTGACCATTTTCTCTACTGTCTTGACTACTTGCAGAAAGGAACTTTTAGACATTTTGCATGCTCACATTTCTTCAACCTCTTACTGAACAAAACGATTTCACAGTAGGAAACCAGTAAGGATTTATAGTGGAAATCTGCATGAAAGCACTGTAATAACATGCTATCATTGCTCAGAAGAATGATGAGAGGAAGAATCCTTCACATCCAAGTTCTCCAAGGGCTCACTCTAGTGGAACCGTTCACTTAAATTTCTCTGTATCAGTACCTCAGATTTCATTTAGGCTTTGTGTTTTACTTCCAAACTGGCAAAGTGAAATGTGGTTTATAGGACAGATGGTATTAAAAGTTATATGTGAGATGATTTTTTAATCTACCTATACATGTCCTAGCTTATTTCAAGAACCAGTTCTGGAGAAATATAGAGCTGGTAGCTCCATCAAGCATTTCATGCTCAGTTGTGTCCAACTCTGTGACCCCATCGACTATACAGGCCAGAACACTGGAGTGGGTAAGCTGTTCCCTTCTCCAGGGGATCTTCTCAACCCAGGGATTGAACCCAGATCTTCTCCTACATTGCAGCCAAAGGCCTTTTGCTTTTCTGACTACTATTCAAATCTTCCTTGACACAGCTAGACTCTTTACCATCTAAGCCACCACGGAAGCCCTATATGATTAGGACTTTGAACTTAAGAAATCTCTTTCACATTTGTGATAAATTCAGATATTTTCCTGCAACTAAGCATATCCCTTACTGGAAAAATTGTGCAAAGAGTTCTCTATACAAATGATTATCCATAACCATAGGCACCCTAATCCGTTTTTGTCACTGTTATTTTTTTAAATATGTAAATCAATTATAGTAAACTTTGAATAGAGCAGCATAATGAGAAAATCTTCTCATAATTGAAAAATATAGGAATGTCCTGCCAACATAAACTGTTAATTTTGTAACACATATTCTAAAGACTTTTTAAAATTTCTATGCTTTATTCAGACTAAGTTTTCCAAAAATAATGTTTTTAATGAAATTTTCCCAATGAGTGTAATTTTCTTACTTAAATGATGACTGCATTTTGAAAATGAAAAGTCTGCAAAACTCTCATTGGTAAAAGACAAGATTGGAATTTCTTCCATTCTCAGGAAATTGTGTGATCAGCATTGCAGATAAAGCAATAGTTACTTCCCTTTCTTTTAAACTCAGAGACTCAGGAGCTTATTACTTGAAGAGCTATGAAATTTGTTACTTTATCTCACATTTCATATTGTCATTTAATAAAACATTATATTAGAATTCGAAAAGGAAAAAGAAAATGGACAGACAAGTAAAACACACACCCACACTTTTTTCCTATCATAAGTTACAATTGTATTTCACTTAACTGCCTAAGAATACAATGGTACCTCTCCTCTAAATTCATGCAAGAACTCTAACATCTAAGCATATCTGAACACTAATATTTACAGGAAAGTGCAAGGGAAGAAAAATAATAATAAAATCTAATGGAAACCTACCATAAGTGTACGTTCATCTTGTCTGCACTACAGTAGAATACAATAGAGTAAATGCTGAATAGGAATAGCCTAACTTTAAGCTATATATGCTTACACATTTCAAACCACAGATTGGGGAAAAAAAAAAAAATAGACTGGTTACTTCCAAGATGTCTCACTGAAAACTTATTACAGTTTGAGGAAAATGAGATTCGGTGGTTGGCAGAATAGCCACAGGCCTTTTGCTTTTCTGACTACTATTCAAATCTTCCTTGACACAGCTAGACAGTCATTCTTCCTGACAACTTTAAGCGGTTTCTGTAAGTGGTGTGATACCTGCAGTTTTCTTCCACTTAGGATTCTGCTCTACAGCTAATGCAGGCACAAGGGAGTTGAAAATATAATATTTTTATAACAATAAAAGTATTTTTATTTGGCTTTCCAACTTTTATGTGATGTGAATGAACTACAGGAGTGGAAGAAAGCAATGGACCAGGACAGCTTTTTTGAAATTTGGTGAGCATCACAAAGCTATTTAAAAGATAGATTAGCGAGTCCTTGCTCCAGAAACCTGAATTCAGTGTGTCTGGGGTTTGGGCCAGGAAACCTGTGTTTTGAAAAAGATCCTCAAATTATTCTTATATTGGTTGCCCAGTTCCAGTGCAAGTACTCTCTTTGAACATACTGAAGTAGGGATTAGAAGATTACCAGAAAACCAGTTGTGTTTGGGAAGAAGAGTATATATGTAGAATCTACTTTTACTTAGTCTTACTCTAAAATTTTGTATCTTTCTACTATTCCACATTATGTGCATTTTCCATTTTAAACATCATTTCAGTAGAATAAAGAGAGACTAGGCATTTACTTGCACTACGTAAAGAATGGTGCAAATAAGTGTTCACAAGAATTTGCTATTTAATGTTTTGTTATTTTTATGGCTTTAATGATACCTATAGTCACCTTCTCACCTGCTCTGCATGTAAATTCTGTGATTTCATGCAGTGCCCAAATGGGGAAAATACAAAACAAAACAAAAAAACCATCATACCCAATGAGCAACAGAGCAAAAGTAGTCATTTTTCAACCTTGTGGGAAGCCACTAAGAATGCATTTTGTTAGGGACCATATAATTATGCAGAGGACAGCATGTGGTTCTCACTTTTCCCTAAGGACAGAATGAGAGATAATAAGCTTCAACTATATAGGTGACATTTAGATTACTGGGAAGTAACTGGTAGAAATACTGGGAAGAACAGTATGATAACAAGTGTTTTTAGCTCCTACTATGCAAGAGGACTTTGAGGAAATGATCACCTTAAAAAAAGATAGCTGCTCTCCTGACCAGTACTATTTATGCACACCTCTCCTAACTAGAAGGCAAGAGAAAGACTAAAAATCTACTTAAGCTATTTGCAGCCCTGCAAATTTATGGGTAACACTTTTAAAAGAACTTCAGAAAACAAATTTCTCTTTCAACCTGCAGCTTCTTACTTGTTTTTCTCATTGAGAGAACTCTATCAGAGTGACTGCAAGAGGAAAACTTTTCCATGAGAAAAGCTGAGATAAAGAGTAATATATTCAGTGGGAAAAAAACAAAACAAAACAAAACTACGATTTATTCTAGGTTTTAAATTCAGAACAAACCTAGTATCAATATATTACCAACACTACCTCCTTAATTTTGTATTAAGTCAACATGTATAGAAAGAGGTATCTAATTTTGTTTAGAACTATGCTATCTTAGACAAATACCATAACCAGAAAAAATATTAATTATATTTAAATCTATTAATTTTGTGTTTTAATTCATCTAATTTTTATCTGAGCGTATCAGTCTTTTAGAAAATAACTTGATTTCCAATTTATTTTCCACTATAATATCACATTCCCTTGTAGGAATTCCTATGGGCATGACTGGTATAGATACTCAAGAGACTCTGATTCATGAATAATTATTAGAGAACTAGCTGTGGCCCAACTCATTCAGTTGCTATATTCAGTGTACCGGACACCACGGGAAACAATGCCCTTTTACTTTTTTATCAAGGACCCAATGTTCTAAAATTATTTTTAGATCAAACTTGCAAAATTCTCTATCAATCTATATGTGAACACTGACTTTTAAATTATGACTTTTTTTCAGTTACATATGTATTGAATGGTATGGATAATATTTTAATTACTTAGGTGCTTTGTTCAGAGATTACTTAAAAATACAGTTCAAGGTAAAAGTTGAGCTTATGTGCCCTCTGAGTCAATTTTAAGAAAGGAGAAGAAAAGGAATTTGATATTGCCAGAATAAATTCTGGAGGAAGAAACTTGGCTGAGGGGGTAAAGGTCAGTGAAAAAGCCCTTGGCAATTACATGGCTGAGAAAGAACGTCAGTGAATAGATACATCGAGTGATATTTTTTAGTAGTCGATTTGGGGTGTGAAAAATGGCCTTCCCTTCCCATTCTAAGGATGATGATAGCTGGTGAACACTATGTGGCTCATTGATGCTTTTGTAGACTGTTTGGCAGGCTTAAAGAGAAAAATGAAGAGACAGTTAACATATAGATTTTACAAGTATATACTCAGAGACTAACATCTTTGAAAAAAGATAGAGACATCAATTTCTCTGGAGAATGGTTCATCATTCCCCATGACTCTACAATTCTTCAAGGTCTAGGTCAAGGTCTATTTCCTCTACGAAGCCATTTCTGATTATCCCCTCTTCAATGATCTTCCTCCTTTCTGAACTCACACAATTGTTATCTCTGTGCCTTTTAATTTAGCATCTAATTGTCTCCTAAAAGGCTTAATAAATAGATGGGAATGGGCAACAAATAGAATTAAGATAAAAGCCTAGCATCCAGACTATTCATTCAACTCGACACTGGAAGATCACAGCTTACATAACCTGTTCTAATATGATGCAATTTGATGCAAGGATCTTTTTCTGTTCTACCTTTACATGTGCTTCTGAGTGCTTTGGTTACAGAGCTAAGTATCAACATTTTATTGACAGGCAAATATTTTCTTTTCTCAACACCTAGAAGTAGCAGGTGTGAGGCTCAGAATGTTTCATCCACATAGATTTTTTTCAGAATGGAATAAGACAAATTTTGGAGCCAAGTGTTTGACTGCGGTTAGAACTCAACAGGATGGTTGAATTAAACTCTACCTATTCATCAACAGACAATACTAATAAAAATGCAAATAAAGCAAACTTTTATATATATATATACATATATATATATATATATATATACACATATACACACATATATTTAAACTGTGTCTTCAGAAATGTCTATGTGGTTTTGATGAACAAAATATCGATGTAAATAGCAGCACCATTGTCTTAGTATTTGGGTGCAATTATTTTCAAGGACATCTGTGCTGACTCCTTTTCAAGCTTGGATGGCTGCTATTTGAATCAAACCCAGACTCTATTGTTAGGAAAAAAAAAAAATCTGAACTTTGAGATTTCCATTTAAGTTGAGAAACAGCTTTCTCCACTCAAACATAAGATGCAATTTACTTTACAGTGTGAGATTAATAGCAATGATTGGCTTGGAGATACAGAAGTCTCAAAGAAAAATATCACATATTTTAAAAGGCTATTTTTTTTAAGTAGTTCTTTGCTAAGGCAATGGAACTACATTATGTATTTGCAAATCATTCAATTATAATTTTAGACATACTATGTAGACTACTTAAGTTCAAGCCTTTTGACATCTGAAAACTTCAGGCTTTTAAATCAGAAATCAAGACAGCTGAAATTAGGCTGTATTTGCATTACAGGCTCTCAATATGAAATTGTACCATTTTTTTTCTAGAATAAAACCCACCTGGCGAAGTCTCACAGCAATAATGATTTGTTTGGGGGCCCAGAGAGCAGCTATCAGTGCAGATTCAATTTTTCTGAGATGAAAATATTGAGTGAAGTACACTCCCTCCTTGATAAGAAGTGCAATTCAGAGATAAACTTCTGATGGAGTCATTAACAGCCTGGCTGATAAATCTTATCTCTACTGAGATCTTAAAGCAAATAGCATCTTTCTTTCATTATGCTGAGGCCCTTATCATCCTGTTCTAAGTCACTATTTCAACACAAAGACCTAAGAAAATTTAAATAGTGAATCAATGAAGTTTCTTTCCCCCACCCTCCCGCTCAAGGCTTGCTTCACATGGGCAGATTTGCAGTTATATTTGGGTCTGGGTCCAGGGAACCCCTTAATCGCCATTTCCAGAATACATTCATTTTGTGTCTTCCAACAATCCACCAGACCCATCGCTTCTCAAATCGCCACACTTGGCAATGGTTGGGGGCGTGCAGAGGAGCTAGAGTTGGTAAAAGACAGAAGAAAGAATACTAAGTGGGCAGGGAATATCACAGTACTACATCGCATTACTCAATTCAAATAAGGGTTATTGCTAAGGGCAGTGGATCTGTTTTGTATGAAAAAGCATGAAACAAACAAAGGATGAAATGATTATTCAGAGAAACAGAAGGGATACAAGAAAAAAGAGAAAGTTTATTTTTTTTTTTGCAAGGGAGGAGGTTAAAGTCTAATATAAATATATACAGATTAGCTATAGATACCTTTGTTTTTTTTTTAAGTGACAGACAATAAATTAGAAAGATCCTATGGGGAAGAAGGTGTGGACCAAATGCTTGTCAGCAATACTGCAGACCAGATGCAGCTGGGTACATGCAACGCACCTCAAGTAATTGCAAAAACAATTTTATTTTCATTTTTAATACTCAGAATGTCATTTCCCACAGTAGTAGATATAATTGTCATCTGAGTAAAATTCACCCACATCAGCCCATTTTAGTTTTGGATTGGACTGGACTGGAATAGGTGAATTTAACTCAGATGACCATTATATCTACTACTGCGGGTAAGAATCCATTAGAAGAAGTCATAGTAAAAAACAAACAAACAAACAATAATCTGAAATGCAGTACTTGGATGCAATCTCAAAAATGACAGAATGATCTCTATTTCCAAGGCAAATCATTCAATATCACAGTAATCCAAGTCATTGCCCAGACCAGTAATGGTGAAGAAGCTGAAGTTGAATGGTTCTATGAAGACCTACAAGACCTTCTAGAACTAACATCCCCAAAAGATGTCCTTTTCATTATAGGGGACTGGAATGAAAAGTAGGAAGTCAAGAAACACCTGGAGTAACAGGCAAATTTGGCCTTGGAGTACACAATGAAGCAAGGCAAAAGACAATAGAGTTTTGCCAAGAGAACGCACTGGTCATAGCAAACAACCTCTTCCAACAACACAAGAGAAGTTTCTACATGTGGACATCACCAGATGATCAATAGCAAAATCAGACTGATTATATTCTTTGCAGCCAAAGATGGAGAAGCTCTATACAGTCAGCAAAAGCAAGACGGGGAGCTGACTGTGGTTCAGATCATGAACTCTTTATTGACAAATTCAGTGTTACATTGAAGAAAGTAGGGAAAACCGCTAGACCATTCAGGTATGACATAAATCAAATCTGTTACAATTATACAGTGGGAGTCACAAATAGATTCAAGGGATTAGATCTGATCTGCCTGAAGAACTAAGGATGGAGGTTCATGACATTGTACAGGAGGCAGTGAACAAGACCATCCCCAAGAAAAAGAAATATAGAAAGGCAAAATGGTTCTCTGAGGAGGCCTTACAAATAGCTGTGAAAAGAAAAGAAGCAAAGGCAAAGGAGAAAAGGACAGGTATACCCATCTGAATGCAGAGTTTCAAATAATAGCAAGGAGAGATAAGAAATCCTTCTTCAGTGACCAGTCCAAAGAAATAGAGGAAAACAACAGAATGGGAAAGACTAGAGATCACTTCAAGAAAATCAGAGATACCAAGGGAACATTTCATCCAAGGATGGGCACAATAAAGGACAGAAAAGGTATGGATCTAAGAGAAGTAGAAGATATGAAGGAGAGGTGGCAAGAATACACGAACTATATACAAAAGAACTTCATGACCCAGATAACCATGAGGGTGTGATCACTTACCAGGTCTGATCACTCACTTAGAACCAGACATCCTGGAATGTGAAGTCAAGTGGGCCTTAGGAAGCATCACTAGGAACAAAGCTCATGGAGGTGATAGAATTCCAGTTGAGCTATTTCAAATCCTAAAAGATGATGCTGTGAAAGTGCTGCACTCAATAGGTCAGCAAATTTGGAAAACTCAGCAGTGGCCATAGGACTGGAAATGTCAGTTTTCATTCCAATCCCGAAGAAAGGTGATGCAAAGAATGTTCAAACTACCACACATTTGCACTCATCTCACATGCTACCTAAGTAATGCTTAAAATTCTCCAAGGCAGCCTTCAACAGTACGTGAACCGTGAACTTCCAAATGTTCCAGCTGGATTTAGAAAAGGCAGAGGAACCAGAGATCAAATTGCCAACATCCATTAGATCATCGAAAAAGCAAGAGAGTTCCAGAAAAACATCTAGTTCTGCTTTATTGACTACACCAAAGCAGTTGACTGTGTGGATCACTACAAACTGGAAAATTATTCAAGCGATGGGAATATCAGACCACTTGTCTGGCCATCTGAGAAATCTGTATGCAGGACTGGAAGCAACAGTTAGAACTGGACATGGAACAACAGGCTGGTTCCAAATCGGGAAGGGACTACATCAAGGCTATGTATTGCTACTCTGCTTATTTAACTTATATGCAGAGTACATCATGAGAAATGCTGGGCTGGATGAAGCACAAACTGGGATCAAGATGGCCAGAAAAAATATCAATAACCTCAGATATGCAGATGACACCACTCTTATGGCAGAAAGTGAAGAGGAACTAAAAAGCCTCTTGATGAAAGTGAAAGAGGAGAGTGAAAAAGTTGGCTTAAAGCTCAACATTCAGAAAACTAACATTATGACATCCAGTTCCATCATTTCATGGCAAATAGATGGGAAACAATGGAAACAGTGACAGACTTTATTTTTGGGGCTCCAAAATCACTGCAGATGGTGACTGAAACCATGAAATTAAAAGACGCTTGCTCTTTGGAAGAAAACTATGACCAAACTAGATAGCATATTAAAAAGCAGAGACATTACTTTGCCAACAAAAGTCCGTCTAGTCAAACCTATGGTTTTTCCAGTAGTCATGTATGGATGTGAGAGTTGGACTATAAAGAAAGCTGAGCATTAAGAATTGATTCTTTGAACTGTGATGTTGGAGAAGACTCTTGAGAGTCCCCTGGACTTCAAGGAGATACAACAAGTCCATCCTAAAGGAAATCAGATTTGAATATTCATTTGAAGGACTGATGCTGAAAATGAGACTCTAATACTTCGTCACCTGATGTGAAGAACTAACTCATTTGAAAAGACCCTGATGCTGGGAAAGTTTGAAGGCAGGAGGAGAAGGGGACAACAGAGGGTTAGATGGCTGGATGGTATCACCGATCAATCGACATGAATTTGAGTAAGCTCTGGGAGTTGGTGATGGACAGGGAAGCCTGGCATGCTGCAGTCTATGGGGTTGCAAAGAGTTGGACAAGACTAAGCGACTGAACTGAACTGAACTGATGTCATTTTCCTCTAGAAATCGATATCTGTATAATCATTTCTGATGATAGACTTCTCAATTAAAAATTTAGAGAGAAATATTTATGGATAAAGACATTTTCACTTATAAACTATGAACAATAACATGGCAGTCTTTTCCCCCTTGGGTCTAGTTCAGCATGGGAAATGATCCTGTTTTGGTCTTTCTAAAGTCCTCCTGAATTATATCATAGTGTCATTGTTATTGCTGTTTTGTGAAAAAGATAAGAACTATGATTATAATTTTCAATCAGTCAACAGTTATTTAGTGGTAATCCACAACAGGAACAGCATTGTGCCAGTTATTTTGGTGATGAGAAACCAAAAACCACTGTCAGTGAAAAGAAGACTGCAACATTTGGAAAAACAAAAATAACTGTGAGGTAAGTCACTTATATTTTTGTTATTTGCTTCATTTTTCAGAAACCTATGTTAACAATTGCAGCCTAAGGTTTTTATTCTATTTATGGAAATCAGAGGCTAAGTAGGATTTTAGGGAAGGGAAAATCACACACATACCCAAAACTGTTTGTGGCTTGAGGTGGGGTCTGAAAAGATCCCTAAAAGGTAGGAGGATGGTGGGGGGGGGGGGGGCGGGGGGAAGAAGAGAAGTAAATGCTCATATATGACCAGCAAAGTAGCACATGGACAGGCTTAGACTTTAGGTACTTGGGAGACAAAATATTAGCCTGCCCTGGTAGAAAGGAGGCAGGTGGTAGAGATAAGGTAGAGTCAAGTTGACATTGCCTAGAAAGCTAGACAGAGGAGCTTAGTTTTGATGCACAGACTAATCTCTTACTCATTCCACTTTCACTAACCATTTCTGAATTCCTTCTCTGTGACAGAGCTGATCTTCAATATCATAGAATATTATACGTGGGAAGATAGTTTATAAAGGGGCTTATAATATTATAATAAGAACATAGGACTCTCAATCATATTTTTCCTTTCAAAGTATTCAAAGGAAGAACAATGAACTATCTTTAAGGAGAATAACGTGGTTTTTCAGATGACTGTTCCAAAATGGCTATCAAAAAGACCTCTAGTCTTTGAGATGTCTAAGATAAATAATTACCCCACCACAGCAATTTCAGGTCTGGGCTGCTTCCTGAATGCAACCCCAAATAAAGGTCTTCAAAACATTTCCAAATCTGCTAATTAGATTAGTGGGTTGGTTTGTGTTTTAATCTATGTTGAGTTTTAGAGTCAGTCTACTTCAGAGTCATCTGGAGGAATAAAACCACAGCTTGATCTGAGTTTAAAAGCCTGAAGAACAAGCCCAGACCACCCTTTTACATCCCACAGCTTCAGTGTACATCAGCACCCCACTCTGAAGATTAACCTTCAAATGGCCATGCTTTATGAGGCTTTAATTAAAAACTTTGACACAGGGTTTTTTCCTAAAAATATCTGAAAATAATTTTCATGTTTTCCTGAAGCAAAGCACAGAGCTACAGCTCCCCCCTTCCCCAGCCCTACCTTCCCTATTACTGCGATTTCCAAATGAATAGCATTGGATTGATTAACTTATCAGGATGGATAATGACCTAATTTATTCAGAAAGCCTAGTCAGACCTAGAAAAATTGTTGAATCCTGCTGATTTATCACGTCGTTTTGAGGCATCAGGTCTATGTGCAAAGAACACAGTGAGTCTGTAAGAATTGAGATCTGTGTCTCATTAACATCAGGATTTTAAAATATGTCTCTCCCTCACATCGAAACATCAAACCTCAGACTGTTGTGTGCAGATGATCAAGCAGGACATCTAAATAAGTCTTAGTGGGCAAACAGCAAGGTTTGTGTCTTTGGGTCTCTGCTGCACAGAAGTTCATTTGGCTTATTAACTCTAACACAAAAGGTTCATTTTGGATTTAAGAAAAAAACGTGAGATAGACAAAAAAACAGCCAAAGTACTTTGTCTTTCACTAGGTATCTGGATTATGTACTCATTCATTCACTAAAAAAATAGTTATCAAACATCAGCTAAGATCAGGTGCTGCACTAAGGTGAACACAACAGTAGTGAACAAAATCAGATATATTCATGGCTATCATAACATTTTTAAAAACCTGTGGGTCAAACAAAAGTGTGAACTCAGACTGATTTTAAGCCCCTGAATTAGGGGAATGTCTCATTTATCTTGTCATTCTCCAGTAAGGTAGTCGAGTAACATAAATAATAGGTACCTAATATACAGAGAGGGGAAGATGAGATGGCTAGATGGCATCACGGACTCAATGGACATGAGTCTGAGTGAACTCTGGGAGATGGTGATGGACAGGGAGGCCTGGCGTGCTGCGATTCATGGGGTCGCAAAGAGTCGGACACAACTGAGCAACTGAACTGAACTGAAGATTAAAATAACAATAATTGCTATTATCATTATACTGTGTGCTGAATACTGATTGCTTAAAACAATCTTTTCAAATAAGATGACAGGAGACACTGAAAAAATATCTCCTACATGGAATCTGTGGATCCCCAATATAATTGCAGGTAACAATATTCTATCTCTTGGGAAACTTATGAGATTAACCGATGGGGGTCTACTGATCTTAATGAAAACATGCCAAGATCTTTGATCATCTACCAAGTGTCTACCTGTGTCAAAGGGGAATGTGACACATTGGAAAGACCTCTGAAAGATATTTGTAGTGAAAGCTGTGATTTTTAAACTTTTGGTATTAAAGTACCTGAATGGAATGTTAAAATTCATATCCAGGGTCAAGCCTCTGGAGTTTCTGATTCAGGAAGTCACGGGCAAGGCTGGATATTAAACTGATAAATTAACTGTTACATGTCTAACAAATTTACAGGTGATTACTGCACAGTCCAGTGACTGACACTGGAGAAAAGCTCTAAGAATGTATTGTTCCTTTAGAAAAAGAGATGGCATGGGAGAGAGAGAAGAGAGAAGGGGCATGGAGGATAAATATGAATGATTAGGGGAAAATTGGACCCTCACTCTCCCAGGCAAAGAAAAGAAAGTAAAATGGTGAAAAAACACTAATGATAATAAATTAATGCCTAGAAGAAAAAATAAAGGAATGCAAACAATTGTCCTCCATATGATTGTTCCTTGCTTATACTTGCAGAGCCTGGTTGAAAAGGAAAGCTACAGGCAAAGCTCTCTGTGGTTCACGTCCATTCCAGTGTCAGTGACAGCAGTTGTAGGGTCCAGGGACACGTGAAACCACAGAAGACAGCTAGAAGCAGAGGAAAGGATATCCAGGCATTATCTGTCAGAGTGATTATTAGGGAAAGGAAGTCCTTTAAATAGTATTAGTCTCTTAGTAGTCTGCAATTTCTATTTCATTCCGTCAGTTCAGTTCAGTTGCTCAGTCGTGTCCGACTCTTTGCGACCCCATGAGTCGCAGCACGCCAGGCCTCCCTGTCCATCACCAACTCCCGGAGTTCACTCAAACTCATGTCCATTGAGTCAGTGATGCCATCCAGCCATCTCATCCTCTGTTGTCCCCTTCTCCTCCTGCCCCCAATCCCTCCCAGCATCAGAGTCTCTTCCAATGAGTCAACTCTTCGCATGAGGTGGACAAAGTACTGGAGTTTCAGCTTTAGCATCATTCCTTCCAAAGAACAGCCAGGACTGATCTCCTTTAGAAGGGACTGGTTGGATCTCCTCACAGTCCAAGGGACTCTCAAGAGTCTTCTCCAACACCACAGTCCAAAAGCATCAATTCTTCATCGCTCAGCTTTCTTCACAGTCCAAATCTCACATCCATACATGACTACTGGAAAAACCATAGCCTGGTCTAGATGGACCTTTGTTGGCAAAGTAATATCTCTGCTTTTTAATATGCTATCTAGGTTGGTCATAACTTTCCTTCTAAGGAGTAAGTGTCTTTTAATTTCATGGCTGCAATCACCATCTGCAGTGATTTTGGAGCCCCCCAAAATAAAGTCTGACACTGTTTCCACTGTTTCCCCATCTATTTCCCATGAAGTGATGGGACCAGATGCCACGATCTTAGTTTTGTGAATGTTGAGGTTTAAGCCAACTTTTTCACTCTCCTCTTTCACTTTCATCAAGAGGCTTCTTAGTTCCTCTTCACTTTCTGCCATAAGGGTGGTGTCACCTTCATATCTAGCGTTATTGATATTTCTCCCGGCAATCTTGATTCCAGCTTGCGCTTCTTCCAGCCCAGCATTTCTCATGATGTACTCTGCATATAATTTAAATAAGCAGGGTGACAATATTCTATTTCATTACTGAGGAATAAAAATATGGTCTTCTTCAGGAGAGAAAATTAGCAGAAATTCTGGAACTTCCTAAAATCTGTGGACTGCTTTATTACCTCATTTTTATAAAGGAGGAAATCGAGGCCTGGAGAGGCTATACAGCAGAACCAGGGTCACAAGTCAAGGAAGCAAAGAGCCCTCTTGAATTTGATCCAGGTCTATCTGGCTTCAAAGACCATGTATGTAGTTATTTATATTATCCTATCCCTGCCCACTCTGTGTGGCCTCAAACTGTATATATTTATGTTTTCAAAAATTACCATCAAATGCTTAATGGGTGCTCTTTATGCACCAGAAAGTTCTCATATTTATGTTAATTCTTTTCATCTTAAAAACAATCCTGAGAAGGGGTGTCACAGAATCCAAGTATATGGATAAGGAAATTGAGGATTAAGTAACTTGTCAGATCATGCAGAACTAAGGACAGAAAGAAAATAAATCTCAGATGAATTTTACTTCAGGGCTAGCATCTTTAGATATTTTTTCCTTCCCTAATACTAGTCATCTCCCAGCATTCCTCCAATTTAGTCTCTCATTCCTTATTTTTAATTATGTTTCTAGAGAATTAGGTCCTCTGCATCAAATTTAATATGTAAATTAAAGATCCAGGAACATAAAGATTTCTGCTGTTGAATGTCAACTATTATAGAAAGGTAGCAAGGATTCCACCACATTGAAGCTGTGGCTAATGGACGAATTAGGTATGATTTATATCTATATTAGAATCTCAGTTAATATGAAATAAAATGTATCCTTAGTTCTTTTTTGTTCTCTACTCTCAAAATGAACCTGAATAAATTATTATAAATTGTGTACTTTCTAATGACAGCTTTTTTGTAGTTTAAATTTACTAATTAAACGTTATTATCCAATAAATAAATACTTTTCTTGAGGTAACTGACCAGGCAATGGAGTTAAAATTTTCTAAGAAAACCGACAGCAATCCACTCTGACACAAGGTGACTTATTTTAGCTAAAGGTCATTTTCTTGCCGTGTCCACAGCTATCATTGCAACAGATGCTAAAGTTTTCAAGCTCTTTATCTGCCCCAATCTCATTAAACAACAGCAGTACAATTTTTACAATTCACATATTACCTTAAGGGCAAGTTCAATGATAGGACTAGTCAGCATTGGGGAAGAGATGATATCGATTAACAATGAAATGGTTGCAATTAAATCAAAACTGGGTTAGTACTAGAATTTATGGAATTCAGAGAATGAGATAAATTCACGCTATTCTATAAAATCCTAAACAGTTACAAATAATTCAGGGGGGACAACCAGGCTGTAATTCTTCAGCTTCTTGAAAACCAAAGGGAGGGACAGAGGGACTCTCTCTCAGCACAATCACCAGTAACTGACAGGGTCGTGCAGAGCGTGGCCTGATCCCTCATGCCCTCTCAAGCTATTTATTTGCTTCCATCTTTTAAGGTAACTGAAAGGCACTGTCTTTAAACATTTTCATTTCAGTACTAAAATTTGCCTAATTTCCCTAGGAATGCCACCCAGAGCACTGAGTTCACAGGCCTAGTCCACAAGCATTTTAACTTCGCTTTGGCATCTCCTTGGCATATCTCCCTGAAGAGAGACAAAATACACTCTTACCTAAACATGTCTGTTAAGGGTCCTCTTTCCATCTCCCAGGTGAGGTCAAGGTTAATGACTAGTAAAAGCACTGAGTCCTAGATACTCACTGCCCTTATTAAGACCTGTACTTGGAGTTCTTGGGACTCAACACCTGCTTAGAAGGCTGACTGAAATCAAGGGAGGATTTTTACTTTCTCACTGACATTGTGCAAATGTTACTTCACTAAAGGGAAATGGCTGAGAGGGGACAGAAGGAGAACTGTGAAGAAATTATAGGACGTTTAATGGATTAAAAACAAAAAGCCATTCTGCTCTCCAGGGTGCACATTTATTTAGCTAGATTTGCTTAAAAGTATTCTCAAGCTCCCAAATTCAATGGACTAGAATGACTTTAAAGAGTCCCCTCCACCCCCCATGCCAGTCCATTGGAGAGATGTGCCTTCATATGATTATTTTAATGAGAATTATCTATCTGGTAATTACAACATAAAGCTAATATAAAAGTAAGGCAGAGCATGTGAATTATACAAGTCAAATGTCTCCAGAGGATTTTAAAAAGTATAATACTTTGACTACACTTTTTAAGTCTAACCAAACACTCCAACAGACATGAAATTTAGTTCTCTTGGGCAAGTTCATAAGAATGAGTAAAGTTATAAAGAATACTTTTCTGAAAGATTTTTGACAGCAATTAATTTTACAAGGGACACTTATTTCTATATCCCAAGAAAAAAATTAACTATATAACAAAATGCACTTTTTAAAGAAGAATTCTTCCACTACATTTATAATGATATGAACTGTCAAAGAAAATAATTAAATTGCTTCTTTATAATTTCCTTTAACAAGGTAATTTAACTATATTTTCCCCAAAGATAATTTGCAGTTACTGTTCAGCTTTAATAATAATTCCAGAAACAGAGTCTTGAAAAATTTATTTATAGGAATTTTATCAGAATTTATTATTGAGGAATTATAATTGTTGTAGACCAATAATAATGCCCATACTCTTTATTCTTACTTGATATTAAAAGCACACATAAAAAGGGAAGCTCACTGACAATGTTTTATTTGCATTTTGACAAAGTTCTTTGCCTGATGCTCAATTGAGGAAACATTAGTTTATCTTCTCTCCATCATTTTGTATACACTTCTGCCTAAAGAGTGCTGTTAAATTCAATGTATGGTCACTCAACTAAGAAGTACAAAAAAATTATCATATTGGGGAAAACAAATTCTAAATACTAATTTGGGGATTTTAAACTAGTTTTTAAGCTAATATGATGCAATCCAAACATATAAAATAGGTAATATTCTACAATGTATTATTTTCACAGCCCAATATTCTTTTGACTGCTTAAACACAATTTTATCATAATGCTTTCCCTTTTAAAATTGACTTGATATTAACTAAATTAACTAAAGGGTAGTTATGTCACTAGATTTTGATTTCCATAAAGTTGAGTGTAATGCATTATATTCCTTGTATCCACTAGCTTTTCTTGCTGACAAGTAAAACTTTTCATAAGAAAAAAAATCTGAAAGTTCAATGTGGGAACAATTAATAATACTGCCCCAAAATTTAGATGACAGCAATCCTTTCTTTCAGAAAAACACAAATTAACTTATTATAATTATCTTCTTCAAGACTAAAGGGCTGAAATTACTATTTACATAATAAAAGGATAATCATATAATAATATACTACTACTATCATTCCTATTATAATTAATTATATTACTACTACTTTTACCACTCCTATTGTAATTAAAGAAAAAGAAAACTTTCTTAAAAACAATTTAACAGAAATACTCAAACTGTTTAGTTAAGCAAACCAGAGAAGAAATTATTTAAAGGCAAACCAGAAAATGAAATGAAAATGAGATAGGTATTAATGCTTTAATTACTTTAAGAAGAGAGGAAGGGAAATACCACACATAAAGTTTCTTTCTAAAGTTAAATATACAAGTTAAATTAAATTTTAAAGGACCCTGATGTGGAACTTGATATGACCAGTTTCAGAGGTTTAATCAGTGATATCATTACATGGCTAGGTACTGATGACATATAGCCTTGAGGTTCCATATTAATGAATCATAATGAAAACCTACTGTAGTTAATTACTTAATTTATCTAATTAGAAGGTAGTTGTTCTAACTAGATTTCAAATTCCATAAAGTCAGAAGAAATGTACTATATTCCTTGCATCCACCAAAACCCAAGACTTTAGCCCTTTTAGGAACTCACCATGAATTGATTTGAAAGTTCTATTAAACTGACAAGGCATTAAAGTTGGAGGATTCTAATAAATATTATTATTCATTAATTTAATAAACAATTAGCACCTGCTCTAAACTAGGTACTGTAATCAGTTTTGGAAATGAAAAAGTGAATAAGACTTTTAAAGTTCTTTGACTTTTAAAACAATCTAGCAGAAGTTATTTTAAGCTGCAGTGCTAAATCACTTCACTCATGTTTGACTCTTTGGGACTGTATGGACCATAGCCTGCCAGGCTCCTCTGTCCATGGGATTCTCCAGGCATGAACACTGGAGTGGGTTGTGATACCCTTTTCCAGGAGATCTTCCCAACCTAGGGATCAAACCTGCGTTTCTTACGTCTCCTGCATTGCCAGGCAGATTCTCTGTCACTAGCACCACCTGGGAAGCCCATTTTTAAGCTGCCACTGCTACATAATTCTAGGTACATAAATTACGTTATGATTCAATCTTGAATATTATAAAAATTTTACTAATAGGTCAATAACATTTTCTACTCAGCGAAATATGTTCTGGCACATCAAATCTAAGTGAAATTTTGGGGAAATAATATAGAAATAAGAAATTGCTCTTAAAATTCTCGTTTCCTAGTAAAATTTCATTTATGCTGAACTCAAGTAACCATAGGTTTTGTCTCTTCAACTTCACTTACCCAAGCTTGAAACTGCAGAGTTGGCTTTGACTTCCCATTCTGTCAGTGCTTCCACATTAAATAGCCTTCCTTCAGCCACTGAGTCTCATTTTGTAGTCACACAATCACCTTGCTTTTTACCTGGTCCTAATTATAGCTCTGGGAATTGGTGATGGACAGGGAGGCCTGGCATGATGCGGTTCATGGGGTCGCAAAGAGTCGGACACAACTGAGCGACTGAACTGAACTGAACTGAATTACAGCTCTATACCACTATAGATTAAGCTACTATTCTTTGGTTGACATCTTCCAGTTTAGGCTTTTCTTGTCTTAGTCTCCAGAAATCAATTCCCTACCACCACACGGGCCATGTAACCCATCTTCTGGCCTATCACTTTCTCACTTCCCTCCAATGATCTAAATCTTAATGGGGCTTATATTGACCTTCAAGGAGAAGCTTCATTTTTTGACTCATCGTATCTTGCACAGGGGCATATGCAATCTATTTGGCATACTTTGTTTATTCACTAATATTGCAAGCTATCTGTGGGTAGGACTTATGTCTCAGACCTCTGTGTATCATCCCAGAAGTTAGTACACTGCTGTGAATAAAGTCAATCTATTTTGTTAAATGATATGCAAACGATTATCTTTTGAGACACTGTTTTTAAAGGGCACTCTGAATATATGTGAATTATAAATATAATGTTAATCATATTTTTATTGAAATATTATAATCATTTAAATTTTATTCTCACTAACATATAGTAAATTCCTATTAAGGAGATTCTTTCATTTTCTAATTATTCACAAACAATGCAAAATAAAAATCAACCAAAGTTATCTCAGGTACATATGATCACTTTAATTCTAAACAGGAATGCTCTCCTATTTTTGACTTTATTTTTACATATTTATCAACTTTCAATTTAAAATGCTTTAATATCATATATTTGAAATTTTATAAATCAAAAAGTTCAAAAAATTCCCGTATTCTCTAAAAAACTTATGATACATGATTTATAATTTTAATAAGACTTTCTTTCAGTTATTCAGATAAGCAGGTTCTAAAACAAGCTTAGAATTATATACAGTACTAAAACAGTGTGGTAACTCTTCAAGCAAGACTTTACAATATAAATAATAAATAATCCTGAGTAAATAAAATAAATGTTAATTCAGTTTCAGAGGAATATGTAGGCATATGTCATGTTGTTAGATCCATATGTTTAAGGACATCTCTGATGTTGTACTATTTCTAATTTCACATTTCTTTAAACTGACATTTTTATTTTTGCTGTAGAGGACTGAGAGAAAAGAAAAATACTCAATACGTACAGAGTTTCTAAAACATATTGGGCAACTCAAAATTCTCAAGATCTACAGTATAGAAGGATTTCTAAGTATAAAGATTTCCTTAGTGTAAGCAGATATTACATTTAATTCCTTTGCTCATCCACTGATCCAAATATATTACATACACACTACATTCCATGGGTTGCCATGTCCTTCTCCAGGTTATCTTTCTGACCCAGGGATCAAACCCAGGTCTCCTGAATTGAAGGTAAATACTTTACTGGTTGAGCCAACTGGGAAGCCCATATTCCATACATTAAGAATTGCACTATTTTTAAAAGACCTTGTATATAGTGTTCTTATTCAGTAAAGAACTCCATTGTTATTTCTAATACATTTCTGACATGCTTTTCTTTTTTCTTTTTTAAGAAAGCAACTCATTTTCATTGTAGAGAATTTGGAAAATTTAGAAAAAAGCATAAGAAAATTATCTCTCATAACCACTACTCAGAGACACCTAATCTTTACTCTTTCATGTACTTCCCTACATTTTATTTCCCCTGTACATGTGTATGTGTGTGGCATAAATGAGTTATTATTCTATGTGACATTTTTACATTTTTTCTTTACAATGTGAGACTTCTCCTTGAGGAACAGTCAATATCATCAAGGAACAATTTATTGAGAGAGACAGGCACAAGACCAGAAGATTAGCTAAAATGTAATGGGTAGTAATAAAGACTGTAAACAGTACAATACACAAGTACAGAAAGGTTCATCCATCTGGTCTGGAGACGTGAGGATATAAATGCTTGAGCTCAGGGTTGAACACTATGCAGGAGGTGCTAAAAGATTTCTGATGGGGGCTGTAAGATCAGAAAGGGATTAGTGGTACTGGGCATTCTGGGTTTAACCAACATCTCTGAAGGGCTATCAACTAGCTGTAAAAGAGAAGAATACTATTGGAGTACAGGGGACCAAGCAGAGGATGCTGGGGTTACATCATGCTAAGCAACACTGGATCTTTTCTCTAGGCCAGCGCTCAAGGAAAAAAAATTAAAGTGAACAAAAAAGAAGAGAAATACTACAGTTTCATTGTTGATACCTTTGAAAATCTCCCATTCTTCCCACTCTGATGTTTAAATGAGTCTCTGCCAACCTCTACCCTAAACCCCTTTCACTAGAGAAAGGGCTAGAGAACAAACCACTAGAAGCATTAAACACTTGGAAGGTGACCAATGTTTTATCTCTAGTATAACTAAAAGTGTTAGTATCTACGGAGATGCTCAATGTAGTTACAGTTAAAGACTCTGGAGCTAGATTAATGGGCTTAGAATTCTAGTTCCACCAGTCATGTGGCTTTGAGGAAACTGTCCTATCTGTGCCTTAGTTTCCTTATCTGTATAATGAAGATAATAATATCTAATGCTTAAAGTTGTCACAGGGATCAAATGTAGTTATAGTAGTATAGCACTAAGAATGGTGTCTGCCACATAATAACAATACATAAAATTTACTAAATATAAAATCAGTATTCCCAGAGGATCAGGAAACAAAACAAATAGAAAAACAACCTGTATCCAAAATCCCTGCTATAAAATAGAATCCTTGTGTTTTGAGGTAATTGCTGGTTCACACAGTTATTTCTAAATAACTTCATAATTATAAGTTGGGTCATTCGAATAATACTGTTTTTATGGATGGATTTAAATAAAAAGTAATGTATCCAAGATGATTATAATTGAATTCCTTTCAGGTGTGATAATTCTGGCAGTTTGGGAGCAGCAGAATATATAGGCTCTGAGTTAGTTTTGGAAAGGGGGGACCAATGCTCTGAATTACCATAAACCTCACCTTAGAGAACTTGCAGAAATGTTCCATAATAGTTACATTCTAGAACATTTTTTGGCATTACATACAAGTTGCTTAATAACTGCAAAAGATTGAGTAATTTTTCAAAACATCAAGATTGCAGCTATTGAGACATATTAATCATTTCAGAAATTCTGTATTTTATATGGAAGAAAAACTCCACGTGTTGTTCTGTATTTATATCCAAAGACTGGGCAAAACAATGCTGTCCTGGTTCATGCCTCCAGGGAGTGAGTGGATTCAGATCTCATCAAATGAAATAAATTCTTAACAAGTGGAGTGCCCAATCTTGACTCCAACCCACCCTATTGGTTTGCGACCTAATTTTTTTTTCAAATTCCTTAATTCAGTTTATAACAAAGCAGCTCCCTGAGGGTAGACAATCTGCCTCTTGTATGATTTTCTAGAGCCTAACATCAGAGAAGGCAATGGCACCCCACTCCAGTACTCTTGCCTGGAAAATCCCATGGATGAAGCAGCCTGGTAGGCTGCAGTCCATGGGGTCGCTAAGAGTCGGACACGACTGAGCGATTTCACTTTCACTTTTCACCCTCATGCATTGGAGAAGGAAATGGCAGCCCACTCCAGTGTTCTTGCCTGGAGAATCCCAGGGACAGAGGAGCCTGGTAGGAGGCTGTCTATGGGGTCGCACAGAGTCGAACACGACTGAAGCGACTTAGCAGCAGCAGAGCCTAGCATAGTATTTTGACACATTATATACTTAAGTATTTGTTAACTTAATTAAAATAAATGCAACAACAGCATCAACAAAACCTGTTTTATTGTGGCATCAAGTGTTCTGCAAAAGAGTACTCCTCTTTTAGCTCAGATGCCATCCTTATTTCTGACTTTAATTTATCCAACATTTCTAAGTAATCTCTATGAAATAATTTATTCTAGCTATCTTTTTTTTTCCCTAGGACAGAACCTTAAGTAATTTAAATTGACTATCAAAAGACATGCATATCATAATATCAATTTTGTGTCAGGTGCACTGAGCACATTAGATTTAATTCTCACAACTATTCTCCAAAATGAGTGTTTTCCATAGATGAGGACATGGAGGTACCAAGTGGCCATAGGTCACACAGATAGGATGGAGAATCTTTAGGATTCTGTTCTGCATTAGCTTTGAAATCATCTTCTTGTTTAGGATTTTGCTTTAAGGATGATTTTTGATGAATGTTGTATAATCAAATTTTAAACAAAATGTTACATCCCCTGCCTCTAAAGGAGTGGTAGTAATAAAAGTAACAATAAATTTTCTTTCCCTTTATTTTTAAGCAAGAGATAGTCTTTATCTTACTTCTACAAAATGATACTTAACCAAAACAAACAAACAAACAAACAAACCCTGAATACCAATAAACAGGAAGAACTGTGGACTCAGTTCCCTGTGGACCTTTCTTCCCAAGACAAATGACCAGACCTACCATCAACACATTGCTACATTTGATTTTCTACAGTTCAGTAAGCAACCTGAACATCTTTTACATTTCAAATACTATGTTGAGAAGTAATAATTTATGTATAATAAAGAGACTACTTGTCAAAAGCATGTTAGAAATGCAAATGCATATATATATCTATAGAAAACTGTCAAAGGGATGGATTTAGAGATTGAAACTGGCACAAATAAGTATTATGTTAAAAAGCCATTCCAGCTGTCCATAACCCCCAAAAGTGGTTAAAATATAAAATTGTTTATACTAGAACATTCGACACATAGCAGTTTTGTTTAAACTAGAAAATCTTCTAGTAACATTACATCTGTTCTTCCTTGATTGGTGTCTCAGATGGTAAAGAATCCACGTGCAATGAGGGAAACCTGGGTTCAATCCCTGGGTTGGGAAGATCCCCTGGAGGAGGGTATGGCAACCCACTCCAGTATTCTTGTCTGGTGAATCCCCGTGGACAGAGGAGCTTGACTGGCTACAGCCCATGGGGTCGCAAAGAGTCAGACACGACTGAGCAATTAAGTACAGCACAGCATTCTATACAGGGCAGTTTTGTTTACACTAGAAAATCTTCTAGTAACATTACATCTGTTCTTCCCTGAAACAAACTTTCAGAATATCCTATCTTGTTTTAACTACTCAATTTCTTAAGTGTGGGAGATTATCTTGGCATGATTATACTCAAATTTGAATCAAATGAAACTAAATTGTCCCCAAACCTTAGTACTATGCCAAATATGGAGACACTAAGATTTTTATTAATATGATCTTTCTAACAAATGAGACAATTCCTGTAAAAAACTGACACATGTTAGTTCCCTAATAAACTTTAACAAGTACTGTTGTTTTATTTTTGTTATAATTACCACAGAATCAAATCCCTCTGCCAAAACCCAGTGTATCTTTCTTCCAGTGCTTTCCTCTTTATGGTTTGCAAGTTTGATCTTGGAACATAAGATATCCATCTCACTCCAGTCAATTATGTTAACTCTTTAACACTATATTGCTGAATTGTGATAATATTTTAGTTTTTTTTCCAGTAATGTTCTCTCTGTGCGATATTGGTAGAGGTAAGAAAGGAATCAATAGAACCAGCATTTTAAGAGCTAGGAAAAAGTTCCAGGAATGATGATCCTGAATTAGGAGGTGGTCAAACCAAGCTAATGGGTGGCAGAAGCAAATAGCACCCCAGTCAGTTCTTCTGCCTCAATCAAATCTGATCTTATCTTAGATTGTTATTACATCTTGGTAGTTCTCACTAACAGTTCAAAGTTTAAAAGGTGATGGACCCTTCCCTTCCAGAATTTAGCAACAGATAATGCAGCTAGACTCAACCCAACCAAGTATCCCAAAGGACTCGAGTTCTAAGCTGAAGACCTATAATCCTTTATTAGACTGTCTGATGTAGCCTGACTCCGAAGAGCTAGTCTGTCCTGTGGCGTGTGTTTGCAGGAACAGTTCAGAACGGCTAAGAATATCTTCTTCCTGTTCCTACTGAATTATGATCAATAGATGGGAAGGCACGATCCCAAACAAAGTTCCCATAGCTAGAATTAGAATTGATGAAATGTAGAGGGACATGGTACATCTTCTTCTTAGATAATGTGAAACCTTGCCTAGACTTACAGAGAACAAGACAGAAACTGCAAACACAATTTGTCTACCTAATGAAAATTTGGCAAAAGTTTTTATCCATCTATCTATCAACCTACCTATCATTTTATCATTTTTAACATTTTAAAGCATTTCCAAAAGTCTGTGACACTATTATCATCATAAGAAAATTCCACTCAAGAAGTGCAAAAAATACTGTGGTCCAGTGATAAGAGACTATATCAAATATTTAATATATGATTTATACCTATTTTCCAACTAAAATGAAACTAAACCCAGTAAATGCTTTTTGAATATCTATTATATATCAAGTATGGTAGCAAACATGAGGAGAATAAAAGTGGGTAAATCTCAGTGTCTAATGCAAAAATAGGGAGCTCCACTTTTGTATTCTCTTTGAATATATATATACACACACACATACATATGTATATAGAATGATGCATATATTATATATATATAAAATGATACATACTGCTCATGAGTTCTCCATTTCTTTCAAAATGTTCTCAACTTTTTATGATAAGCATCTAAAATTATAATGATATAAAATATAAGCTTATCACAGCAACTGATACATATTAAAAAGTTGACAACTACCTTAATATTTGCCTACTGTTTAGCTTTCATATTTTCAAGCAGTAATATGGTAAAAGATAAAGATATTGATTTTTATTTTCTTAGGTGATAATTAAGCTGATTCCCAGTTATCCCAAGAAATTAGTGTGGTGCACGAGTCCAGAGAAATATATCTGAGACTGGGTTTAAAAAAAAAAAATGTGATTCTTTCACTGGTGAAAGAAAGTGTGGTTGTTCCTGGTTAAACTTTTTAAACGTTCTCAATACAGTGAGTTACTTTCCCTCTTCTCCCTCCACATATCCACAGTAGTAATTTTTATAGTTCATTTTTATTGAAGTATTCAGCTGCCACTTTAATTCATTTCTTTTTTCCTATTAGAACTTAAGGAACTCATCCACAGGACACTGTCCTTGCTGAATGTTGCCTTGCTGGGTGTAAACCTACCTCCAAACACATACAAGCACACTGCAGTGATTTTTCTCCACTGATTCTTCTTAACAGGTTGTGCGTGTGTTCATTCACTGAGTAGTTCCGACCCTTTGCGAGTCCATGGACTGTAGCTCACCAGGCTCCTCTGCCCATGGAATTCTCCAGGCAAGAATACTGGAATGGGTTACCATTCCCTTCTCCAAGAGGTCTTCCCAGGCCAGGGATCAAACCTGTGTCTCCCGCATTGTAGGCAGATTGTTTGCCATCTGAGACACCAAAGAAGCCCTCTAAACAAGTTAGACCAAAGTTAGGCTTTGATCATCTCAAGACACTTTTCCATTCTGGACTCAGTGCTCAGCAGGCCAGTTAAAAGGTGGTAGGGAGAGCAGAAAATTGTACAATAGCAGCTGAACTTTTTCCTCTACTGTTCAAATATTCAACTTCTTCCATACTTGGATCAAGTTCCACCATTTCCACACATCTTCCCTGGACCACTGCGTTCCAATGATTCCTCTTTTGTTGGAACTCTGTATGCTTTCAGTCCTTGATATTTTAACAGAGGAATACATATACTACATATAATATATATATACACATATATATACATATTATATAAATACTATATATTTACTGATATTTCATTGTTTTTATTTTGCTTTCCTGGTTAGTCTCTAACTTTTCTGAAAACAAGGCAATGATTATATTTACAGCATATGAATGAAAATAAGCATGCAAAGTTTTAGTAAATACACATTGATGACTATTTCACTATAATGTCAAACTCATAAAGCCATGATTGAAACTTGTTGCCAAATTAGTGACAAGCTAGAGGAGCTTAGCAAAGCCATGCTCTGTGGGAAGAATGCAAACAACATTGGAGAGTGATCTTTCTTGGCAAAAGCCCCACTGAGATGGAGCCATATAGGCATTCTATAAATGTCAATTGATTGTGATTCACATTCAACCAGCTGCCTCTCCTCCACCTCCAATGTTAGATTCTGAAAGGACTGTGTCTATTTTCAAAATTTGCCTTCCCTGCTTCTCTGGATTCTGTTTTTTAAGGAAAGAGGTACTGTGCTTGTGAAAAGAGTTTTAAATATTTCTGAGCTAGGCAATTCAAAAAGTGCTGGAAAGCAAGGAGAATTAGAAAGTTACTGCAAATAAGAATTAAAATGGGAAAAACTAATACTGGCATTGTTAAGTTCTATCTCACCAGGGCCCACTTGCAGAGTGGGCTCAAAGTTTCCACCAGTACCAGGCCCTGCCCTGGGGCCCACCAGGAGCAGAGTGCTATTTTGAATTTCTCCTATAAGTAGAAAATTCTGTGAAGGACTTTGGAAGTTTTGGGAATCTTAGTAATTTGACTTTTTTTTTTTTTGTCAAGCAGTTTCTTTGATCAATAGCTGAGCCAGGCACATAGACCTACTCCTGCTTCCCTTGCAATATAGCTCCAGACATCTGAAATAGCCTCTAGTTCCTGTTTTGATTTTTGTTTGTCTTTCCTTAAAAGAAATATACATGGGCTTGATGTACTGGTTTTTTATAAATACTGCAGGGATCAGAGAGACTAGCAGTTTTTCAAAGTGATGCAGCTATAAGGATCTAATTAAAGATGAAGAGGAAATTATGTATTCATTTGCAGATGCTTCCCTTTATGCCAATAATCGAGTCTAATAAATAGTATGGCTTGCTAGGCTGTCTCTGAGAATCTTTTATCAGATATACCTGGGGGAAAAGCTCTCTGACGTTATCACCTTGCCTAACGTGAAAAATCAACAGATGGATTTTTACTTTCACTCTAAATTTTAATGTGCAAAGAAACATCTTAAAAATGATATGAATTTGTTTTTACAAAACAGATGAGTGTTGCTTGTCTGTTTTTATGTATAACTTGACTAGACTATAAGTGACCAGTTATTTGGTCTAAATATCATTATTAAGGAATCTATAGATGTGAATAACATTTATAATCACTCCACTTTAAGTGGGTCACCCTCCATAATGTGAGTGGACTTCATTCAATCAAAGACCTTAAAAGCAAAGACAAGTCCCAAAGGACTTCTGCCTCCTAACTGAAACACAGTAATTTTGCCTGAGTTTCTAGCCTTCAGACCGAAGACTACATCAATTCTTAAATAAATCCCCAGTCTGCTGGATTTTGGACTTGACACATGTGTGTAAGCCAATTCCTTAAATGCTCTCTCCCTCTTCTTTTGTCTATCACATTCGTTCTGTTTTTCTGGATAAGCAGGCCCCAAAGATCCTGCTTATAAGCAACTTATGGTAATTTACTAGTTTATTTGTAGTTATTACTAATGATTGTACTCTCTACATCAGTGCATAATGTGGGAATGTCTATACAATATAATTTCTGTAGTTCTGATCAACCCTTTCTCTGCAATAAGATTTTATCACCCCTCTCCATAATTTTGAAAGTGCTTTCTTGAAAATCTCTTTGTTTAATAACCTGAGGTCAGCCTATGATGTTACATGCAGCATATTAAATACAAATGAACAGACTAAGGTAGGATAGAAGATACAGTCCATGGAATTTTTCAGGTCAGAATACTGGAGTGGGTAGCCTTTCCCTTCTCCAGGGGATCTTCCCAATCCAGGAATCAAACCCAGGCCTCCCTCACTGCAGGCAGATTCTTTTCCACCTGAGCCACAAAAGGGAATCCCAAGAATGCTAAACTAGGTAGCCTATCCCATCATCCAGTGGATCTTCCCAGCCTAGGAATTGAACCGGGGTCTCCTGCATTGCAGGCAGATGCTTTACCAACTGACCTATCAGGGAAGCCTTCTAGGAGGGCAGGTGGGACTTATTTACCAAGACACTCTTTCTTAGTTTTGCCTGTGGTTTATTCTGTGAAGGGGTACCCTGTCTGCCTGGTCTACCCTGTGAAGGGGTAGATCTATAATTAGAATTCTCTCTTAACACCTTTGCTGTTCATGCTACTCCAAAGCTCCTGGATGTGCCTATAGGCATCTGTGGATCCAAGTATCTGCTACAGGAAAAAAATCATGTCAAATTGGTATGGTACTAATGGTACAGAGAATAGCATGACAAAGATGTACTGAGGCATTCTCTTATTTGGGACTGATCCCTCGTCTGTTCTAAGTTCTGCCATGCAACAATGCGTGCAAACTGAGCTATGGGGGAAATAGGAATTCATTTTCAACATTGGTTTAAAGATGCCTCCTGGACCAATATACTGTAATAGCAACAGAGATGAATTCCAGGGACATGGAGAACAATGACGCAGACAAATGGTTCTCTCTGCTAAAGTTCTGTGTCAGATATGGGAAGAGTGGAAACATTTGCTTTGGAGTCACAACACATCCACAAAACATAGGAGCTGCCTTTTTTAAAAGTTATCAACAAGAGGTACAAGATCAGAGATAGAATGCTTTATGAGTATTTAAAGCTTTCTATGTGGGTTCATGAGAGATTTAATTCGACTCACCCAATATCAGGCTATTTCCCTTTATTTTTTCCTATGACTAACCTGAAATCAGGAGTATGTATTCTGAAAGGCCAAAATGACGTTACAATTTTTGTTGACTGAGTAAAATTAACTGAGTAAATAAAGATATCTATTTTTAGAATGGCTATAGTAGTGATGATACTACATGTAAACGTTCTTAACTCAAAAGCATTAAAATATAAGCTCCATTAACCATTGTAACTTCCACAGATAGAACAACGCATAGGACATGGAAGTGAAAGTCACTCAGTCGTGTAAGACTCTGCGACCCCATGGACTATACCATCCATGGAATTCTCTAGGCCAGAATACTGGAGTGGGTAACCTTTCCTTACTCCAGGGGATCTTCCCAACCCAGAGATCGAACCTAGGTCTCCTGCACTGCAGGCAGATTCTTTACCAGCTGAGCCACAAGGGAAGCCCTAGGTCATGGAATGTGCTCATTAATATTTGTTGCTTGAACAAGTGAATGCTATTTAAAAACATGCTCTCATTTACTTGCCCTTATTGTTTCTCAGGCTTGTCAAATTTCAGATAAGAGACTTTGGCTCTGAATGGTCAATAATTTGCTTTAGGTGACACAGATGCAGAATCAGAATTTTTGGGTCTTCAGAATAACAGGCTTTCTTTCTCAGACACAAAGAAATGCAATTTGACAGTGAGTACCAATTTTGGAACTGAGGCCTATAGAAATATACTGAAAATAATGCTGCAGATCATTAAAGGGAGAGGAAAAAATCATAAGAAATATCAATATGGGACAGCAGTAGCTTGAACCAACCAAAAGCTAACTTCTAGAGATAACAAGCTTTAAACAATGCCTGCACTAAGCCTTGGAGAGCAATTATGACTGGAGAAGACAAACAACACAAGTTGAGGCATGGTCTAATTGTGGCAGGAAACAGGTAAGTAAGAGATGTGGCCCAGATGTGAGGGCTGACTATGGATTGTTAAGCAACAGCCTACTACCAACTGAATAAAATGCATTAATTAAGTCAAAATGTGATTCAGGTGAAGTTATCTAAATTCTCTGAAAATATAACAAAAGAAGATGATTATCTAAATTAAATATTTGTAACTTGAGGGTCCTCTCTGCTTAAAAGCATAATTCCATTAAAATATTTCCCGATAAAATGCATAGTCTAATATTAAGTATTTTTGAAAGCTTTATTTTTTCTTTTCTTTAGCAATCTCTTCCGCTTTTACTCATAAAAACAAAACATATTGACCTCTAATACATTCTACTGCAAAATATGCACATCTGTCCCTTGTCCCAGGTTTCCTAAACAGAAAAGAGTATTGAATGTTTCTAGTAAACTAAATACTATTCACCTATAAATTTTAAGAAATACAGCATTTTAATTTATTTTGGTTGGCCATTTATACTTTTCCTTTGCAATATAAGTAATTGAACATTAAGATGTCCTTGTTCTCATGATGCTGACAAAAACAGGACTGAAAAAGTTAGTGAAATGCCACTAATTCTATACGAATGGATAAGAGATTGTCTTTCCCACCAAAAAGATGTCTAAATGATGTAAATGAGGTATGCACAAGATTAAACAAGACTAGGAGCGTGTTGGACTCTGGTTTGAATTAGGAATAGTTTAACTCTATATACTAAAAACCCAAATAATGATTCTTAACATTTATGTAATTAGAAATACATGAAATTAACAATAAAATGATCTTCAATTGAAAATTATGATACAAACACTGTAGCAAATACTTAAATAATATACCCCCTTAAAAAACCCATCCAAAGCATACATCATTGAAAACCAAACACTATTTCCATGAAATATGACTTGAAAACTTCAAGTGGAATTTATAAATTTCAAGACTCTGAATTAGTTATACTATATAGTATATCAAAATTCAATTTCCTAACATTTCTGTAGATATTCACTTATAGCAATACATTTCCTTTCCTTAGATAAGACATCTGGTGGTATTTTCTCACTAAATCAGACGTAGTTATACCAAATTTAAAAGCATCATTACTATATTTGTTTTTATTCCTGCTGATCTGATAAAATTTAAAAGGTATATAATAACTTATTTATGATATTCCTACCATTTGTCAGGAACTTTGCATGATTGATTATATTCTTTGCAGCCAAAGATGGAAAAGCTCTATACAGTCAACAAAAACAAGACCAGAAGCTGACTGCGGCTCAGATCATGAACTCCTTATTACCAATTCAGACTTAAATTGAAGAAAGTAGGGAAAACCGCTAGACCATTCAGGTATGACCTAAATCAAATCCCTTATGATTATACAGTGGAAGTGAGAAATAGATTTTAGGGACTAGATCTGATAGATAGAGTGCCTGATGAACTATGGAATGAGGTTCGTGACATTGTACAGGAGACAGGGATCAAGACCATCCCCATGGAAAAGAAATGCAAAAAAGCAAAATGGCTGTGTGAGGAGGCTTTACAAATAGCTGTGAAAAGAAGAGAGGCAAAAAACAAAGGACGAAAGGAAAGATATAAGCATCTGAATGCAGAGTTGCAAAGAATAGCAAGAAGAGATAAGAAAGCCTTCTTCAACAATCAGTGTAAAGAAATAGAGGAAAAGAACAGAATGGGAAAGACTAGAGATCTCTTCAAGAAAATTAGAGATATCAAGGGAACATTTCATCCAAAGATGGGCTCGATAAAGGACAGCAATCGTATGGACCTAACAGGAGCAGAAGATATTAAGAAGAGGTGGCAAGAATACACAGAAGAACTGTACAAAAAAGATCTTCACGACCCAAATAATCACGATGGTGTGATCACTCATCTAGAGCCAGACATCCTGGAATGTGAAGGCAAGGGGGCCTTAAAAAGCATCACTATGAACAAAGCTAGTGGAGGTGATGGAATTCCAGTTGAGCTATTTCAAATTCTGAAAGATGATGCTGTAAAAGTGCTGCACTCAATATGCCAGCAATTTGGGAAAACTCAGCAGTGGCCACAGAACTGGAAAAGGTCAGTTTTCATTCCAATCCCAAAGAAAGGCAATGCCAAAGAATGCTCAAACTACGACACAATTGCACTCATCTCACATGCTAGTAAAGTAATGCTCAAAATTCTCCAAGACAGGCTTCAACAATACATAAACTGTGAACTCCCTGATGTTCAAGCTGGTTTTAGAAAAGGTAGAGGAACCAGAGATCAAATTGCCAACATCCGCTGGATCATAGAAAAAGCAAGAGTTCCAGAAAAATATCTATTTCTGCTTTATTGCCTAGGCCAAAGCCTTTGACTGTGTGGATCACAACAGTGGAAAATCCTGAGAGAGATGGGAAAACCAGACCACCTGATGTGCCTCTTGAGAAATCTGTATGCAGGTCAGGAAGCAACAGTTAGAACTGGACATGGAACAACAGACTGGTTCCAAATAGGAAAAGGAGTACATCAAGGCTGTATATTGTCACCCTGCTTATTTAACTTATATGCAGAGTACATCATGAGAAACGCTGGACTGGAAGAAGCACAAGCTGGAATCAAGATTGCCGGGAGAAATATCAATAACCTCAGATATGCAGATGACACCACTCTTATGGCAGAAAGTGAAGAGGAACTAAAAAGCCTCTAGATGAAAGTGAAAGTGGAGAGAGAAAAATTTGGCTTAAAGCTCAACATTCAGAAAATGAAGATCATGGCATCCGGTCCCATCACTTTATGGGAAATAGATGGGGAAACAGTGGAGACAGTGTCAGATTTTATTTTGGGGGGCTCCAAAATCACTGCAGATGGTGATTGCCACCATGAAATTAAAAGACACTTACTCCTTGGAAGAAAAGTTATGACCAACCTAGATAGCATATTCAAAATCAGGGACATTACTTTGCCAACAAAGGTCCGTCTAGTCAAGGCTTTGGTTTTTCCAGTGGTCATGTATGGATGTGAGAGTTGGACTGTGAAGAAGGCTGAGCGGCAAAGAATTGATGCTTTTGAACTGTGGTGTTGGAGAAGACTCTTGAGAGTCCCTTGGACTGCGAGGAGATCCAACCAATCCATTCTGAAGGAGATCAACCCTGGGATTTCTTTGGAAGGAATGATGCTAAAGCTGAAGCTCCAGTACTTTGGACACCTCATGAAAAGAGTTGACTCATTGGAAAAGACTCTGATGCTGGGAGGGATTGGGGGCAGGAGGAGAAGGGCACGACAGAGGATGAGATGGCTGGATGGCATCACCGACTCGATGGACGCGAGTCTGAGTGAACTCCGGGAGTTGGTGATTGACAGGGAGGCCTGGCGTGCTGCGATTCATGGGGTCACAAAGAGTCGGACACGACTGAGTGACTGAACTGAACTGAACTTGCATGTATTATATCTTGCTTAAAAATACAGCTTTCAGTATTTCAGTAGATGAAAATACATTTCAGGAATTTAAGTAACAGTAAAGGTGACACAGATGTTAAATGACAAAGCTAGTGTTTAAACTATGTTCATCAGATTCCAATGCAGTTTTTTCCCTTTGGTACTCAGAAAGAAAAAGCAAACCATAAGACTTCACAGATGCTGGATTTTGCACATGGATATTAAGCCCAAAATCACTTATCATGGAGTTAAAGAACTCATATACATCACAGCATTTTTTAATGTCACCTTGAGTTGTGTTCTAAATTCTTGAGGAATAATAGACCCCCTGGAGAAGGAAATGGCCAACTCCAGTATTCTTGCCTGGTAAATCCCATGGAGAGAGGAGCCTGGTGGGCCACAGTCCATGGGGTGCAAAAGAGTCTGACACAACTCTCAGTTCAGTTCAGTTCAGTTCAGTTGCTCAGTTGTGTCCGACTCTTTGCGACCCCATGAATCGCAGCACGCCAGGCCTCCCTGTCCATCACCATCTCCCAGAGTTCACTCAGACTCATGTCCATCGAGTCAATGATGCCATTCAGCCGTCCCATCCTCGGTCGTCCACTTCTCCTCCTGCCCTCAATCCCTCCCAGCATCAAAGTCTTTTCCAATGAGTCAACTCTTTGCATGAGGTGGCCAAAGTACTGGAGCTTCAGCTTTAGCATCATTCCTTCCAAAGAAATCCCAGGGTTGATCTCCTTCAGAATTGACTGGTTGGATCTCCTTGCACAACTTAGTGACTAAATAAAAACAACAATAACAACAACAACAAATAGTCTTTGGGATTTTGGAACAAAAGATTGGAAATCACAGGACTTTTGAGAATTCCTGTAACCATAGGTTTTTCTGTATTTTAATAACATTTTATTTTTAAATAATAATGTGACCATAATCATAACCAGCAAATCATATTTCTATGATTGGATTATATAATATTTTCAGAGATTTTCTATAAAAATCTATATAAGTAAATGTACAGGTTCTTTAATTATCATTAATACATATATTGTGAAGAGTTTATATACTTCAATAATATAAAAATATAGTTAACTGATATAGATATATGATAATATAAAAATTTTAAAGGGACATTAATACAAAATGAATGTCTGTAAATTTTTTTTCAATTGTAATTTAATACCATAATTATTCAATTTAAGTCACCATTCTTACAAGGAAACATTAAAGCACACAAATTAATTGCTCTATCTTACAGGACCAATCTTTGTTTTGTGACAAATATATCACACAAAGAATTTATTCACCTTACATTGATGTCAGTCTCCAAAATACGGAGAAGGCAATGGCACCCCACTCCAGTACCCTTGCCTGGAATATCCCATGGATGGAGGAGCCTGGTAGGCTGCAGTCCATGGGGTCGCTAAGAGTCGGACATGACTGGGTGACTTCACCTTCACTTTTCACCTTCCTGCATTGGAGAAGGAAATGGCAACCCACTCCAGTGTTCTTGCCTGGAGAATCCCACAGAGCCTGGTGGGCTGCCATCTATGGGGTCGCACAGAGTTGGACACAACTGAAGCGACTTAGCAGCAGCAGCAGCAGCAGTCCAAAATAACCTTGAAGTTAGACATGAGGTTATATGCTACTTCATATAAGTTAATTTCCTATTAGAATACAGTATTTTATAGGCTTGCCTTGTATTTTGTTTTGCCATTAAAATTCATACTACTTTTGTTAATTCAGGTTTTAAATTAGTTTTCAGACTTTATATTTAAGTAGTCCACAATGACATTTATATCTTTTACTTCACATTTTTTGTTAAAATATTTACAAACAACTGTAGCAAACATTCTATTTTGTGAATATTATTGAGTAGTATTCAAATTACATAAAATTTGGTTAGCTCTCAGGAAAGTTAACACCATTGCACAGATTCAAGTATAAAAACTGTCAATTTAAGGACACACTTTTCTTCTAAAACTTGTTCTTTCTTAAACCATCATTCATAAGTTTTGCATAAAGTATGTCATGTGTACAAACTTCTTAACATTTATTTTACACGTAAGCATGACTCACTGCCAACAGCAGACACAGTCACGGATATACAGTCATACCACATGAATATTTATAAGTAAGATGGCTTAATTATGGATTGGCAACATCTCCATGAATTCTTGTCCAGTTCCCCATAAGTCAGCTTTAACCTTCTATCCCACATATCAGCAAATTCTGATCTTGCTCTCAACTCATTATCAGCAAATTCCTTGATGCCAGTAACATCTCTATGTTGACTGCTAATCTCTAAGCCTCAAAGAAGAATCATACTGTTTTTTCTGGTTGTACTAACTCCTTAAGTGATTTGTGTGTGTGTGTGTGTGTGTGTGTGTGTGTGTGTGTGTGTGTGTGTGTGTGCTCACACGCAATGTAGGATTGGGAGAAATCATATAATCTCTGGGAAATTCAGAAAAAAATACCCTTATGAAAATATGGACCTTACATATACTACATTTTTCTCTGTGACTTAAGGAAAATAGGAAGACTGTTGCTTACATAAATTTTTAAAGGAAGTCCATATCTATCTGTTGATCTAATTTATAAATGGTAAATAAGCCAAGAGTTAAAAATTAAATCATAACACCACCAAAAGCAGAAGTTTCAAGGGAAAGTTACAACAGTTTTCATTAGTATTATAAAATACCACAGTTTTGTTATAATTATACTCTCCAAAGAAAAAAATATTTTTTTAAAACATTAAAACTGAAAGAGTTTAGGTTGGTACTGTCTTCTCTCATATATACAATAATTTCAATGTTTGTTTTTATTTAGGATAAAAATGAGTTGCTATGTAACTCACAGGGAGCAGAGAGATGAAATTGAAACTAAACAGATTAAAGGGTTATTTATTCTAGGTTCTGGATACCTATATGTTTGTTGGATAGTTGTGATAAATATATAAGCATCCAGAACATAAAACCTGATGCTCCTCAATATTTACCTTTCACCTTCCTGACACTCAGTTGGACTACATTTCTCTGACCTGGAATCAGCGGGCCATGTAGCTACTTGTTGCCACTGGAAAATGCCAAAAAGTATGTCTTTCCTGGGATGATACAATCATGAGCAATTATGCTCTTATACAAAGAATAGCAAGGAGAGATAAGAAACACTTCCTTAGTGATCACTGCAAATAAATAGAGGAAAACAATAGAATGGGAAAGACTAGAGATCTCTTCAAGAAAATTAGAGACACCAAGGGAACATTTCATGCAAAAATGGGCTCAATAAAGGACAGAAATGGTATGGACCTAACAGAAGCAGAAGATATTAAGAAGAGGTGGCAAGAACACACAGAAGAACTGTACAAAAAAGATCTTCATGACCCAGATAATCATGATGGTGTGATTACTCACACTCACCTAGAGCCAGACATTCTGGAATGTGAAGTCAAGGGGGCCTTAGAAAGCATCATATGAACAAAGCTAGTGGAGGTGATGGAATTCCAGTTGAGCTATTTCAAATTCTGAAAGATGATGCTGTGAAAGTGCTGCACTCAATATGCCAGCAAATTTGGAAAACTCAGCAGTGGCCACAGGACTGGAAAAGGTCAGTTTTCATTCCAATCCCAAAGAAAGGCAATGGCAAAGAATGCTCAAACTACCATACAATTGCACTTATCTCACACACTAGTAAAGTAATGCTCAAAATTCTCCAAGCCAGGCTTCAGCAATACATGAAACACGAAATTCCAGATGTTCAAGCTGGTTTTCGAAAAGGCAGAGGTACCAGAGATCAAATTGCCAACAAAAGCAAGAAAGTTCCAGAAAAACATCTATTTCTGACTGTATATTGCCTGTGCCAAAGCCTTTGTCTGGATCACAATAAACTGTGGAAAATTCTGAAAGAGATGGGAAAACCAGATCACCTGACCTGCCCCTTGAGAAACCTGTATACAGGTCAGGAAGCAACAGTTAGAACTGGACACGGAACAGACTGGTTCCAAATAGGAAAAGGAGTACGTCAAGGCTGTATATTGTCACCCTGCTTATTTAACTTATATGGAGAGTACGTCATGAGAAATGCTGGGCTGGAAGAAGCACAAGCTAGAATCAAGATTGCCAGGAGAAATATCAATAACCTCTGATATGCAGATGACACGACTCTTAGGGTAGAAAGTGAAGAAGAACTAAAGAGCCTCTTGATGAAAGTGAAAGAGGAGAGTGCAACAGTTGGCTTAAAGCTCAACATTCAGAAAACTAAGATCATGGCATTCGGTCCCATCACTTCATGGCAAATAGATGGTGAAACAGTGGAAACAGTGGCTGACTTTATTTTTGGGGGCTCCAAAATCACTGCAGATGGTGATTTCAGCCATGAAATTGAAAGACGCTTGCTCCTTGGAAGGAAAGTTATGACCAACCTAGACAGCATATTCAAAAGCAGAGACATTACTTTGCCAACAAGGTCATTCTATGGTTTTTCCAGTAGTCATGTATGGATGTGAGAGTTGGACTATAAAGAAAGCTGAGCACCAAACAATTGATGCTTTTGAACTGTGATGTTGGAGAAGACTCTTGAGAGTCCCTTGGACCAAGGAGATTCAACCAGTCCATCCTAAAGGAGATCAGGCTGGGTATTCATTGGAAGGACTGATGTTGATGCTGAAACTCCAATACTTTGGCCACCTGATGCGAAGAGCTGACTCATTTGAAAAGACCCCAATCCTGGGAAAGATTGAAGGCAGGAGGAGAAGGGGACGACAGAGGATGAGGTGGTTGGAATGGATCCCCGACTCAATGGACATGGGTTTGGGTAGACTCCAGGAGTTGTTGATGGACAAGGAAGCCTGGCATGCTGCGGTTCATGCGGTCGCAAAGAGTCGGACACAACTGAGTGACTGAACTGAGCTGATACTTTCTACTCTCTCTCTCCTTCACCACTTCCTACCTGCTTACCTTCTTCTTGCCTAGTAGATGAATATGTTCCACCAGAAGATTCTGAAGCTCTAGAAATGCTGAGGCTATTAAATGGAAGGAATCTCCTTGGATCAAGGGCAAAACAGAGTCTATTCCCACCATAAATATATCTTCCCATCCTTCACTGGATGATCTCATAAGTGAGAATTAACATTTTTTGTGTTAAGCCAGTGAGTTAATGATTATAGTGTCTGGTTAATAGCAACCGGTATATCTAGAGAAGTAAACTTTCTATGAGATAATTTATATTGAGATCTATAAATTTTAAAGATATATTTGACTATATATTTATTTTATGGTTGAGAAGTATCTAATGATATTCCTTTAGTCTGAGATAATAGAAACTTAAGGAAGTTAAAAATATGCTGCTTAGAGAAAGATTTCTTTACATGATTAAAACAGTGGCAATTTTTTTTAAATCTACACAATAATACCCTATGATGAAACACTATTGAAAACAAGGTGCTTTCTATCACTACTTAATTCATCATATTATTGGAGGTCTCAGCTAGTATAATAAATAAAATAAAAAGGGATAACAATTACAAAGGATATAATATAACTGCAATTATTCACAGACATGATAATATGATGTGTTTAACAATCTTAAAAAAATTTAAAACTATTAAAATGAATAATGAAATTCACTACATTGATGACAATACAGCCACTATAGCAAAATCAACTGTGTTTTTATTGACCAAGACAGTCAACATTTTCCTCAACTTGACTTCTTCCTGAATCAAGGCCCCTGACCTTTCTCTGAACTTTACCTTTACAGAATCCAGATGGTCTAACTGCAGAAGTCTTTACATTTCCTTTCCTTTGAGCATTTGTTTTAGAAAACTTATAAATTACTTCTTTGCCCCTTTGAGATGTAAATCTTTTTAAAAGACTCTTGCCAGATTTACAATTCAGTGCCTCTCTCTCAAGGATCTGGGAGCCAACTCTGAAGTATAAACATCAAGGAAGACATCACCTTGATCTCTCAATCTCTGTGTGAGGGTAGCAGACTAATTTTGGTGGGTACTTTGACCCAATTTGTAAAACTGCCTCCCATCAAGATGATATGAGAAAGTTAACTTTTTCTTTGGATAAGGTTAATGAACAGAACAAGTGACCTATGGCCCCCAACCCTAGCTCTTAAAATGTCTCCCATACTTGTTTCAGTAGAGTAGAACTTGGACTCAGTAATGGCCTCTCTCATTTACTGCAATAGCTTGGAATGGGCTTCCTTGCCTGTTTAATTTTGTCAGGTGCAAGTATGACTTAACACTATAGAATAGAAAGAAATTAAAAAAATAGTTTAAACATGCCATTTACAGCAGTATCAAAAACATCAAGTACTTACGATTAAATCTCCAAAAGATATGCAGGACACTTACACAAATATCTAAAATAATCCCTGACAGAAAATTTAAAGCTTCATATGATATACCACATACATGTACTGGAAAACTCAGTAGTATAAAACTAAATTCTCCTCAGATTTATCTACAAGTTCAGTGCAATCCCAATCAAAATCCTGGCAAGACATTTTGTGGATATTGGTAAGCTCAATTTCAAATGGAAATGCAAAGGGCCTAAAAGAGCTAACAAAATTGCGAAGAATAAAGCTAGAGGATTTACTTCCACCACCATATATTAATACCTATTATAAAGCTATATTAAGAACTGTAATGTTGATACGGAGTTAAACCAACTGATCAAAAGAACAACAGAGAGTCCAGAAACAGAATCACATATACACTTATTTTTTTTTTTCCTGATTCATGATAAAGTAAATGCTGCTGCTAACTCACTTCAGTCGTGTCCAACTCTGGGCGACCCCACAGATGGCAGCCCACCAGGCTCCCCCGTCCCTGGGATTCTCCAGGCAAGAACACTGGAGTGGGTTGCCATTTCCTTCTCCAATGCATGAAAGTGAAAAGTGAAGGTGAAGTCGCCCAGTCGTGTCCGACTCTTAGCAACCCCATGGACTGCAGCCTACCAGGCTCCTCCATCCATGGGATTTTCCAGGCAAGAGTACTGGAGTGGGGTGCCATTGCCCTCTCCTATATAAAGTAAATATAGTAGTACAAAAGGGAATGTCTGTCTTAGTGTCTTGTCAAGAATGTGTCTGCTCACTTGAATATTCAAATGGAAGTATTTGTATGTGAAAGGTACCATATACATATACATATATATCCTTAAAGATATAAGAACTTACAGAGATACACATATCCGTATATTTTAAAAAAGAAATATAGGGGAGAGAACATTTTTCTGGTCATAGAGTAGGCAAACAATTCATAAACAGGACACAATACATATGGAAAAATGTATTAAGTTTCCTAAACAGTAAGAATTTATGATCATGGAAAGATAATGTTAAGAAAGTGGAAAAAATAAATACAGTGAGTGAAGGCTTTTATGAAACATTGTGACTGACCAAGGAAATCTAAAGCACTCCTACAAAACAATTTTAAAATGTAGCCAATAAAGAAAAAAGGTGAATTTGCTTTAGAGGATATTTAAATGGACAATGAATAAATCAGCAGTGTTCAATACTCAACTGCATTAACCATTAAGGAAATGCAAAGTAAAAGCAACATTTAATGTGACTACACGTTTACCTTAATGGCTAAAACAAAAAGGACTTTAATTATGAAGTGTTGGCCAGGATGTAGAACAATCAAAACCCTCATGCTTCTCTGCTGGTAGAAATTGGTTGTATAAACCAGTACAACCACATGGAAAACTGGCAGTATATATTAAAGCCGAACCTCTGCATATCATATGACTTTGAATTTCAGGTATACACAGAAAATGACAAAAAGACATTTACTAGAATGTTCGTTACATTACTATTCATTATAATCCCAAATTACACACTACATAAATGTCCATCAAGAACGAATGGACAAAGGAATGATGACTAAACTAAAGAATACTATGTGCAAGGCCCATGGAAATCTACAAACATAATGCTAAGTGAAAGAAGCCAGACTGGCTTATATATAGAGTAATTTAATAAGTTTTAGAATCAGGCAAAATGAATCTGCTTATTTAGCAGTCAGGATGTTGGTTATTCTCAGGGGTATAGTGTGTCCAAATATGAAAAGAACACTGATAAAGAGTGATTCTGAGAGCTAGAAATGTTCTCTTTTTTGTGAGATAGCCAGCTGGGACTAGTTTTTGAAAATTCACTGAACATGATAGGTTCAGCTATTTGAACACTTCTTATACTTCAATAAAAAGTAAAAGTCAAAAAAATAGTAAAAGTAAAAAAGGAAAATACAAAGCAAGAAATATATTATTTCAAAAGCTTGTCAAAATAAATGCTGGGAAGGATATGGAGAAAAGGGAACTCTCTTGCATTGTTGATGGGAATGTAAATTGATACAACTACTATGAAGAACAGTATGAAGATTCCTTACAAAACTAGAAATAAAAGTCTGTTCAAAAAAGGTATTTACAGGTTGAGCTAGTTTCTATGGCAGTAGGCAAAGTTTTAGAAATCAAAGGGTTAAAACATTTTACAAGAAAAACATGAAGAGAATAAGACAGATTCCTATTTTATGTAATAGATTTAACTTGGCATATTGAATGGTATATTGTTTTCTCTACAATGTATCAATCAAAGCTGCATTAAGGGCATTCCAGTTGATCAAAAATAAATAATTATTTATGGTAATCCAAATTTTCCTTTATCAATGAATATTCACCAATACCTAAATGAGGACTTATAATGACTTTGAAGAATGAAGTTTAAAAAAAAGTATCTTTCTGTTCAAAATGTTCATTTTGTGAACAGAGCAACTTCAACTGCATTTTTTTTAAGTCATTATTTAGCCTTAAAGAAATATAGCTTGATAACATAGCTACTAAATAGTTGATTTTTCTCCCTCTCTGGAATAAAATTGAAGAATATGTGAAATTACAGATAAATTCTTTGTTAAAAATCTAAAAATTTAAAAATCTTAAAACAACAATATAAGAATACAAATAACACAATTATATGTATTAAAAAAAAAAAAAAAAAACTATTTTCTTTAGTACCCCAACCACCATTTCTTCTTTCCAGTGATTATCCCTTTCCTTCTCTATGTGATCACAGAAAATGAAAATTAAAGGAAAAATCATTTTAGGTACAAAATTAATATCAATATGGCTTTACTACAAATGCTGGTCTATCAAGAACCTACCTTTTATCCCTGAAACATATCTGTCAGAAGTATTTATTAAATATCTATCTTACCCTAACATGTAGCATATATATTCATTTCATAATGTTTTTAAAATTATTTCATTTCTTAAAATGTAGAAATGAAATGTATTTCATTCCTTAAAATGATTTCATTTCTTAAACTAGTATGGGGATAGAGTTAGTATTTAATAAATATTGTTTTCAAAGGTTGCCTGACACAAGATATCATGCTATAGAAAATGAATCCCTATAAAGTGGATTTGATTGTGTTACAAAAAGCTGAAAGTTTACATCATGGCAAGAAACATTTAAGAAGTTCCCATTTGGGTGAGGTGAGAGCTAGAGGCATTCTAGATTTTGTAACATCAAATCTGAATATTTTACAACTGTGATTATGAAGTCTCAGATAAATATATGTGAAACATCCACAATCCTGAAGAAAGAGACAATTTCCTAGAAACATATAGCCTACCAAAACTGAATTAAGAAGAAATAGATAATTTAAACAGACCCATCACTGGAAGTGAAATAGAATCTTAAAAAAAAAAAAAATCAAAAACAAAAACAAAAAAATCAATACAAACAAAAGTTCAGGACCAGATGGCTTCACAGGCAAATTCTACCAAACATACAAAGAGGAACTTTTACTGATCCTTCTCAAACTCTTTCAAAAGACTGAAGATGAGAAAACACTCCCAAAGACATCCTATGAAGCACCATCACTCTGATCATTACCCTGTTACCGAGATTGGATAAAGATACCACCAAAAAAGAAAACTAGAGGCCAATATCTTTGATGAATATACATACAAAAATTCTCAACAAAATACTAGTAAACCAAATCCAACAACACATATAAAAAATTGTGCACAACCGCCAAGAAGAATTCATCCCAAGTTCACAAGGAAGTGAACTACACAAATCAATGTGATACATCACTCCAACAAAAGAAAAGGGAGGGGGGGACACAACAAGATCTTTGCAATAGACGTAGAAAAAGCATTTGATAAATATTAACATCCGCTCATGGAGGGGGAACACTTGCCAAAGTGGGTATAGAGAAAATATATCTCAACACAATCAAAGACATTTATGACAAACCTACTACCAATATAACACTAAATAATTAAAAGCCGAAAGCCTTCCCTCTAAATGTTGAGACAAGAATGCCCACTCTCTTCACTTGTATTCAACATCATATTGTAAGTCTCAGCCAAATCAATAAAACAAGAAAAAGAAAAGCTATACAAATTGGAAGGTAAGAGGTAAAACTGTCATTATCAGTTCAGTTCAGTTCAGTTCAGTCACTCAGTCGTGTCAGACTCTTTGCGACCCATGAATCACAGCATGCCAGGCCTCCCTGTCCATCACCATCTCCCAGAGCTCACTCAAACTCACATCCATCAAGTCGGTGATGCCATCCAGCCATCTCATCCTCGGTCGTCCCCTTTTCCTCCTGCCCCCAATCCCTCCCAGCATCAGAGCCTTTTCCAATGAGTCAACTCTTCTCTATATAGAAAATCCTAAAGACTACACACAAAAATTATTAGAAGTGATAAATGAATTCAGCAAGGTAGCAGAATACAAGATTAATGTGTGGAAATCTATTGCATTTCCTAACTTCCCTGGTAGCCCAGATGATAAAGAAACTGCCTGCAATGTGGGAGACCCAGGTTTGATCTCTGGGTCAGGAAGATCCCTTGGTGAAGGAAATGGCAACCCACTCCATTATTCTTGCCTGAAAAATCCGATGGACAGAGAAACCTGGAGGGCTACAGTCCATGGGGCTGCAAAGAGTTGGACACAACTGAGTGACTAACACACACACACACACACACACACACATACACACTAATGATAAAATGTCAGAAAGTTAAAAAAAAGAAACTCAAAGATGATACAAGGACGTGGAAAGATATTTTATGCTCTGGATTGGAAGAATTACTATAGTTTAAAAGGTTGTACTACCTGAAGCAATCTACAGATTTAATGTGATCCCTATCAAACTAAACAAGACATATTGCACAGAATTAGGAGAAATAACCCTAAAATTTCTATGGAATCACAAATGACCTGGAATTGCCAAAGCAATCCTGAGGGAAAAGAACAAAGCTGGAGGAACAATCCTTCCAGACTTCAGAAAATACTACAAAGTTATAGTAATCAAACTGTATGGTATTGACACAAAAAAAGACATTAGATCAGTGGAACAGAATAGAGAGACCAAAAATAAACCCACACACCTATGGCCAACTAATTAATTCTTAACAAAGAGTCAAAAATAAACAATGGAGAAAAAATAGTCTCTTCAGGAAGTGGTGTTAGGGGAACTGAACAACCACATGTAAATCAGTTAGAACACTCTCTCATAACATATACAAAGATAATGGATTAAAGTCTTATATATAAGATATGATAAAACTCCTTAATGAGAAATGGAAATAAAAACTATAATCGGATAACATCTCACAATGGTCAGAACGGCCATCATCAAATGTCTACAAATAATAAATGGTGGAGAAGGAATGCAAAAAAAAGAAACCCTCAAACACTGTTGGTGGAAATGCAAATAGGCACAGTCACTATGGACAATAATATGGAGGTTCCTCAAAAACCTAAACATAGAGTTACTGTATGATCAAGAAATCTCACCCCTGGGTATATATTCAGAAAAGACAAAAACTCTAATTCAAAAAGATATATGCAGCCCAGTGTTCACAGCTGCACTATTTACAACAGCCAACACATGGAAGCAAGCTAAATGCACACCAAGTGAATGAATAAAGAAGAGGTGGAATAATATTAGCCATAAGAAAATAATGAAGTAATGCTGATGTTTATAGTAATATGGTGGACCTACAGATTATCATACTACATGAAATACATGAGACAGATAAAGAAAAACATTCTATGACATCAATTATATACGAAATCTAAAAAAAGAAAGAAAATAGCATAAAAGAACTTATTTACAAAATAGAAACACACTCACAGACAAAGGATACAGACTTATTCTTACCAAAAGGGAATAGGATGGAGGAAAACAATGAGTGTGCGGTTAACAGATGCACACTACCATATATAAAACAAATATGATTTACTGTACAGCATTGGGAACTATATTCAATATCTTATAATAAATTACAATTGAGAAGAATGGAAGAAAAATAACCTAGATAAATGTGAACAAATGAACATATACCACATATTTTAAATCAGTATACATCAATTAAAATTTTTTGAATGGAAATATATAAAACTTGCCATTTTAATCATTTTAAATGTATAACTCAGGGGCATTAATCATATTCACAATGTCATGCAGCCATCACAACTATTTCCAAAATATTTATCACCAAAAAACAAACTCTGCAACCATTGGCGATAAATTCACGTTACTCCCAAACACTTAGAGTTCCTGATAATTTTTAATTTGCATTTCTTTCTATGATTTGCCTATTCTAGGTAACTCACATAAGTGGATTCATGCAGTTTTCACAAACTTGTTCCACCACTGCCAAACTGCTTTCAGTAGTAACTGTGCAGTTTTACATTTCCACCAGAAATGTACAATTCCAATTTCTACATGTCCTCAATGAAATTTGTTGTCCGTTTTTTATGGCTGTAGTAACTCTAGTAGATATGAAATGGTGTATCATTCTGGTATTGGTTTCCATTTCCCTAATAATTATGATATTGGACTTTTTAATGTGCTTACTGGCCATTTTGATTAAAATGCTTGCTCCTTGGAAGAAAAGTTATGACCAAACTAGTTCAGTTCAGTTCAGTCGCTCAGTCATGTTCAACTCTTTGTGACTTCATGAACCACAGCAAAGCCAGGCCTCCCTGTCCATCACCAACTCCCGGAATCTATCCAAAGCCTTGTCCATTGAGTCGGGGATGCCATCCAACCACCTCATCCTCTGTCATCCCCTTCTCCTCCTGCCCCCAATCCCTCCCAGCATCAGAGTATTTTCAAATGTATTGGAGTTTCAGCTTCAACATCAGTCCTTCCAATGGACACCCAGGTCTGATCTCCTTTAGGATGGACTGGTTGGATCTCCTTGCAGTCCAAGAGACTCTCAAGAGTGTTCTCCAACACACTTGAGTGTTGGCAAGAGTGTTGGCAATTTGATCTCTGGTTCCTCTGCCTTTTCGAAAACCAGCTTGAACATGTGGAAGTTCATGGTTCATGTGTTGCTGAAGCGTGGCTTGGAGAATTTTGAGCACTACGTTACTGGCCTGTAAGATGAGTGCAATTGTGCCGTAGTTTGAGCTGTCTTTGGCATTGCCTTTCTTTGGGATTGGAATGAAAATTGACCTTTTCCAGTCCTGTGGCCACTGCTGAGTTTTCCAAATTTGCTAACATATTGAGTGCAGGGCTTTCACAGCATCATCTTTCAGGATTTGAAATAGCTCAACTGGAATTCTATCACCTCCACTAGCTTTGTTTGCAGTGATGCTTCCTAAGGCCCCCTTGACTTCACATTCCAGGATGTCTGGCTCTAGGTGAGTGTGTGTGATCACACCATCATGATTATCTGGATCATGAAGATATTTTTTTGTGCAGTTCTTCTGTGTATTCTTGCCACCTCTTCTTAATATCTTCTGCTTCTCTCAGGTTCATACGATTTCTGTCCTTTATTGAGCCCATCTTTGCATGAAATGTTCCCTTGGTATCTCTAATTTTCTTGAAGAGATCTACAGTCTTTCCCATTCTATTGTTTTCCTCTATTTCTTTGCATTGATCGCTGAGGAAGGCTTTCTTATCTCTCCTTGCTATTCTTTGGAACTATGCATTCAAATGGGTATATCTTTCCTTTTCTCCTTTGCTTTCTGCTTCTCTTCTTTTCACAGCTATTTGTAAGACTTCCTCAGACAGCCATTTTTCTTTTTTTGCATTTCTTTTTCTTGGGGATAGTCTTGATTCCTGTCTCCTGTACAATGTCATGTACCTCCATCCATAGTTCATCAGGCACTCTATCATATCTAGTCCCTTAAATCTATTTCTCACTTCCACTTTATAGTCATAACTAGATAGCATATTAAAAAACAGAGACATTACTTTGTCAACAAAAGTCCATCTAATCAAGGCATGGTTTTTCCAGTAGTCATGTATGGATGTGAAAGTTGGACCATAAAGAAAGCTGAGTGCCAAAAAACTGATGCTTTTGAACTATAGTGTTGGAGGAGACTCTTGAGAGTCCCTTGGACTGCAAAGAGATCCAACCAGTCCATCCTAATGGAAATCAGTCCTAAATAGTCATTGGAAGGACTGATGCTGAAGCTGAAACCCCAATACTTTGGCCACCTGATGGGAAGAACTGACTCTTTTGCAAAGACTTTGATGCTATGAATGATTGAAGGTGGGAGAAAAGGATGACAGAGGATGAGATGGTTGGATAGCATCAATGATTCAATGAAAATGAGCTTGAGTAAACTCCAGGAGTTGGTGATGGACAGGGAGGCCTGGCATGCTGCAGTTCAAGGGGTCGCAAAGAGTTGGACACGACTGAGCGACTGAACTGAACTGGCTATTTGTATATATTATACTGAGAGTTCAATCCCTCTTCACATTGGTGGTTTTTTTTTTGTATTCTATGAGTTCCCTAAATATTTTGGATATTAAACTCTTAAATATATGATTTGCAAATAGTTTTTATCATTTTATAGGCTGTCTTTTCACATTTTTTCTGTTTTATTGAAGTATTATTGACATGTAGCATTGTATTAGTTTTAGGTGTGCAAAAATGACTTGACATATGCATGTACTGCAAAATAACTGCAAGTTTGGTTAGCACACATCACCTCATGTAGTTACAATTTTTCTGAGAAGAACTTTTAAAATATACTGTGTAAGCAGCTTTCAAATATATGACATAGTTTTGATAGCTCCCATGCTGTACATACATCCCCAAAACTTATTTCTTTTATAACTGGAAGTTTTTTTATCTTTTGACCATCTTCACCTATTTTTCTTATCCCCATATTCCAGACTCTGACAATCACGACTGTCAACTTCTTGATGCACAAAAGTTTTAATATTGATAATGTCCAATTTGCTTATTTTTTTCTTCTGTTGCTTTTGCTTTTGGTGTCATAACTAATAATTCATCACCAAAGTCAAGGCCATAAAAATTTCCCCCTATATTTCTTTTAAAGTTTTATAATTTTAGCTCTTATATTTAATCCATGCATTTATTTTGAATCAATTTTTGCATATAGTATAAGAAAAGGATTTTAACTTCACTCTTTTACAATTCTGGAAATTCAATTGTTTTAGTATCATTTGTCAAGAAATTATTCTTTCCCCATCGAATCATTTTGGCATCCTTATTAAACATCAATTAACCAAAAATGTATAAGTTTATTTCTAGATTTTCAATTCTATTTCATCACTTTATATGCAATCCTTTTGCTAGTATTACATATGTGTATACACTTATGCCATTATCACATTCCTTTACTTATTATAGATTTGTAATAAGCCTTGAAATGGAAAAAAAAATGAGTTTTCATGATTTTGTTGACCTCTTTCAAGATTATTTTGGCCATTCAGGGCCCTATGCAATTCCACAGGAATTGGAAGATAGGCTTTTTCATCTTTAAAAAAAAAAAAAAAAGGCTACTGGAATTTTGATAAAGATTCCTTTAAACCTGTGAGATTAACTATTCCTACCCAAGAATACAAACCATACTTCCGAATATTTAGGTCTTTAATTTTTTTCAGCAATGTTCTGTTGTTTTCAGTGTACAAGTCTTTCACTTCCCTGATTTAATTTATTTCTAGGTATTTTATTCTTTTAGATGATATTATAAATAGAATAGCTTTCTTAATTTCACTTTTGGATTGTTCATTGCAACTTCATAGAAAAAATTAATTTTTGTGTGTTGATTTTGTCTCCTGCAACTTTGGTGAATTCATTCATTAGCTTTAGCTACTTTCTTATAGACTCTTCAGGATTATATGTATACACACACACACATATACACATACACATACCTATATACATCTCATATATAGAGAGGGATTGTTTTACTTTCTCTTTCCAATTTGGATTTCTTTTCTTTTTCCTGTCTTATTTTTCAGGTGCAGTGATGAATAGCAGTAGCGAAAGTGGGATCCTCTCTTTTCCCAATCTTAGGTGTAAAGATTTTAGCTTTCTACCACTGAGTATAATGTAGGGTGAGGTGTTGTTGTTTTTTTTTTTTTTATAAATGCCTCATATAATGTTGAAGTTTCCTTCTTTTCATTGTGTGTGTATGCTTTTGGCATGAAAAGATGTTGGATTTTGGCAAAAGCCATCTTCTGCATCAAAATGACAATGGTTTGTTTAGTTCTGTTTTATTAAATTTATGTCTATAAACATGGTATATTACACTGACTGATGTTTTACATTGTAATTCAGCATTCACTTGGTTGTTGTAAACTTCTGACTTATCAGAGGTCTGAAAAATTTAGTTCTGACAGTTTATTCTCATTTTGATGTTATTCTGGAATGATGAAAGCTTGAATCTGCCTATTCCTTTTTGCTGATGTTACTATTTTAATTTTTATCACATTTGATATCATAATTATTAACAGTGTACACAGAGTATTTCCATCAAAATATGTTAGCTATTATCAATCATAACAATAGCATTTTGTTGTGTGCAGACACTTAAACTCTTAAAAGGTTCATTGGCTTTTTGCATTATTTGTTCAAGTTCTTTTGAATACTTCCAAATATAAGGGATTTGACCAGACAAAAGGCAAAGATATGAATATGAGGAAACATAATCCTACCAGTGAGGAATTTACTGTGCTGTAGATAACACCATGGAGTTATAATACTATGTAAAATATATGAATATTCTGATATGATTAGTAGCACCATTCAGTTAGTTATTCAGAAAAGACAGATGCTTTTCTTCTCTTCCGAAAGAACTACAAATTCCTTGAATGTGGAGAGTACCTATCATATTTCCTTTTACACCTATTCATTCCTCAGAATTTGGTGCTGTAGCCTTGTAGGAGGTAAATCTGAACTTGAACTATGTTTTCCAAGGTCACCTTATTGTTCAATGAACATGGAGCATATAGCTCTTGGAAACCTGAAACTTGATGATAGTATGAAACCCATTGTTCACAGAAACTTGATATTCTGACTTAAACTATACTGAATAACAGAAACTTATGGGTTTTAATAGCATCAATTAAATGGATTTTACCAGCTGAGAACAGATTGCTTTAAATATATATATAATACTAATTTTTTCCTATTAAGTGAAAAATAGCAATTGGTTTGGGAAGCAAAAATTCTGTCTAATATTCTGGAAGGAAAAATATGCTAATGTTTTTGTTCTCCGCTTTATTCAAAAAAAATGTATTAAAAAAGAAAGAGAAATAAAAATAATTCAGAATCTTTTACAATGGAGGTTACTTTCAAAGAGAGATTTAAGAAATGATTGGGTTCAGTAACTAATATTACTAAGAAAAGTTAAATTCCCATACAGAAACACTGTAACTATAACAACCTTGCAAGGCAGCACAATAGGGCTCATCTTTATGTAACAAAGTTTTATTAAATCTATCATCCTGGATGTGATGGTATGTACTGTCTCTTGTGTTTTGCTATGACATCCTAGTACATAGACATTATTAACTATAACCAATGGCTCACTTATTACTGGTCAAGGAAGTTATTTCTTAAATATACATGTTTAAAATTAAAATGAGGTATTTAAGCAGTTAAGCTTACAAGCCATAAATTACCAAAAAATGAAAATATAAGTGATGCCAACACTTGTTGATATTCTTAAACATAGTTAGAAACATCGACATTTCTTTATTTTTATTTTCAACAATTAATTTTATGACAAAAGAAAACTAATCAAAGTGCTATGAGGGGACTTCATAAAGATGGCGGAGGAATAGGACGGGAAGACCACTCTCTCCCTCACTAATTCCTCAAAAGAACATTTCAACGCTGAGCAAACTCCACAAAACAACCTCTGTAGGCTGGCAGAGGACAGCAGGCAACCAGAAAAGCAGACCATTGTCTTCAAAAACAGGTAGGGAAAAATATAAACGACGAAAAAGGAGACAAAGGAGGTGGGGAGGGAACTCCGTCCCGGGAAGGGAATCCCGTCCCGGGAAGGGAAGCCTGTCCCGGGAAGGGAATTTTAAGAAGAGAGGTTTCCAAACACCAGGAAACACTCTCCCTGCCGAGTCTGTGGCGAGTCTTGGAAACCCAGAGGGCAACATAACAGGAAGGAAAAATAAAGAAATAATTAAAACCAAGAGATTACAAGCCCAACAGTAACTCCCCCAGCGGAAAAGCAGCACAGACGCCTGCATCCGCCATTGGGAAGTGGGGGCAGGGCAGGGACGCGCGGGAGGCGCGGGCTGCAGTGCTTTGCAAGAATCGGGCAGGAACGCCCCACGCGCAACCAGAACGATCTAACTTGCGCTAGCAAACCAGACTGTGGGATAGATACAGCACGAAAAGCTCGAACATAAGACGCCGCCAGGACCGAGCACAGAACAAAGGACGGAACGGAAAAAGCCGGCTGCAGACCATCCCCCGCCGGGGACAGGCAGCCAGAGCCGTAAGGACTGGAAAGGGGCAATTGCAGACCCGGAGAGACTTTACTTACCTAACTGCAAGCGGGCTTCTTTGCTAAGACTTCTGGGGGTGCTGGACAGTCACAATCTGCCTCACGGGGGACGCCAGCGGTCCACCCAGAAAGTTGAGCAGCAGCGACAGAAAAGGTGACAAGCCGCGGCGATCACGCTCGCCAAACTCCTGAGCTACTTGGACCTGGGAAGGGCACAAAGCGCAGTCCCAGCCGAATCTGTGCCTCTGAGGGCTGCCTGAGCGCCAAACATGAGCGGCTTGGACCGGGAAGTGCACGCAGCCTAGGGCCAGCCCCAGACGGTTCCCGGCTGTGCATCGTAGAGCCGGAGCGGTTTGTGCGCCGCGAGAAGGGACAGGTCAAGCGGGGCTGTGACACTGAGAGCACACGACAGCGCTATTAGTTTGCGGCATTCCCCCTCCCCACAGTGCGACTGAACTAGTGAGCCTGAAAAACCAGCAAACGGAAGAAGTTAAACAGAGGGAACCACCTTGGAAGTGATCCCACACGGCCCAAAACATCAGAGAAGAGCCAGATATATTTTTACTATTTTAAAAATCATTCCTTTTTTTTTTTTTCTCTTTTTTTTTTCCTAACCTTTTTTTTTAATTGTTAAATCTTCTATTTCTCCTCTAATTTTTATTACTATAACCTATTATTACTATTTTTTAAAAAAAACTTTTTTTTTTTTTTTTAAGGCAAACACCATATATAGCCTTTGGATGGTTGTTGGTGGGGTTTTTGTTTGTTTGTTTGTTTGTTTTTTTTGTTTGCTTGTTTTTTTTTTAATAATTCTTGGTTTTTTTTCTTTCTTTCTTTCCTGCTTTTTCCTTCTGCTTCTTTTCTTTAATATTGTATTTTTGAAAATCCAACCTCTACTCTAGATTTTTAACCTTTGCTCTTAGGTTTTTGTTGTCAATTATGTTCATTTAAAAACCCAAACTTCACGACCCAAGTTTACCTGAGAGCGAGATTACTGGCTTGACCACTCTCTTCTCCTATAGACTCTCCTTTTTCTCCACCAGGTGGCCTCTGTCTCTTTTCTCCCCCATCTCTTCTCTATCCAACTCTGTGAATCTCTGTGTGTTCCAGACAGTGGAGAACACCTAAGGAACTGGTTTCTGGCAGGATTTGTCTCTCTCCTTCTCATTCCTCTCTCTTATCCTCCTGGTCACCTCTGTCTACTTCCTCCCTCTCCTCTTCCCTGTATAACTCCGTAAATACCTGAGCGGGCCAGACTATAGAGCGCACATAAGGAAGTGACTACTGCCTAGCTTGCTCTCTCCTCTTTTGATCTCACCGCATCTCATTCCAGTTACCTCTAACTACCCCCTCCATCTTCTCTTCTCCTTGTAACTCAGTGAACCTCTCTGAGTGTCCCTCAATGTGGAGAAACTTTTCATCTTTAACCTAGATGTTTTATCATCGGTGCTGTATAGATGGAGAAGTCTAGAGGCTACTGTAAAAACTGAAGACCAGAAGCAGGAGGCTTAAATACAAAACCTGAAAACATTAGAGAACTCTTGAATTCAGGGAACATTAAGCAATAGGAGCTCATCAAATGCCTTCATACTTACACTGAAACCAAGCTCCACCCAAGGGCCAACAAGTTCCAAAACAAGACATATCACTCAAATTCTCCAGCAACACAGGAACACTCCCCTGAGCTTGAATACACAGGCAGCTCAAAATTATTCCAAAACCTTTGATGTCTCATAACCCATCACTGGTCACTCCACTGCACTCCAGAGAGAAGAAACCCAGCTCCACCCACCGGAACTCCAAGATAAGCCTCCCTAACCAGGAAACCTTGACAAGCCACTGATAGAACCCCACCCACAGTGAGGAAGCTCCATAATAAAGAGAACTCCACAAATCACCAGAATATAAAAAGACCACCCCAAACGCAGCAATATAACCAAGATGAAGAGACAGAGGAATACTCAGCAGGTAAAGGAACAGGAGAGTTGCCCACCAAACCAAACGAAAGAGGAAGAAGTAGGGAATCTACCTGAGAAGGAATTCCGAATATTGATAGTGAAAATGATCCAAAATCTTGAAATCAAAATGGAATCACAGATAAATAGCCTAGAGACAAGGATTGAGAAGATGCAAGAAAGGTTTAACAAGGACCTAGAAGAAATAAAAAAGAGTCAAAATATAATGAATAATGCAATAAATGAGATCAGAAACACTCTGGAGGCAACAAATAGTAGAATAACGGAGGCAGAAGATAGGATTAGTGAAATAGAAGATAGAATGGTAGAAATAAATGAATCAGAGAGGAAACAAGAAATACGAATTAAAAGAAACGAGGACAATCTCAGAGACCTCCAGGACAATATGAAACGCTCCAACATTCGAATTATAGGAGTCCCAGAAGAAGAAGACAGAAAGAAAGATCATGAGAAAATCCTTGAGGAGATAATAGTTGAAAACTTCCCTAAAATGGGGAAGGAAATAATCACCCAAGTCCAAGAAACACAGAGAGTTCCAAATAGGATAAACCCAAGGCGAAACACCCCAAGACACATATTAATTAAATTAACAAAGGTCAAACACAAAGAACAAATATTAAAAGCAGCAAGGGAAAAACAACAAATAACACACAAGGGGATTCCCATAAGGATAACAGCTGATCTTTCAATAGAAACTCTTCAGGCCAGGAGGGAATGGCAAGACATACTTAAAGTGATGAAAGACAATAACCTACAGCCCAGATTACTGTACCCAGCAAGGATCTCATTCAAATACGAAGGAGAAATCAAAAGCTTTACAGACAAGCAAAAGCTGAGAGAATTCAGCACCACCAAACCAGCTCTCCAACAAATTCTAAAGGATATTCTCTAGACAGGAAACCGAAAAGGGTGTATAAACCCGAACCCAAAACAATAAAGTAAATGGTAACGGGATCATACTTATCAATAATTACCTTAAACGTAAATGGGTTGAACGCCCCAACCAAAAGGCAAAGACTGGCCGAATGGATACAAAAACAAGACCCCTCTATATGTTGCTTACAAGAGACCCACCTCAAAACAAGGGACACATATAGACTGAAAGTGAAGGGCTGGAATAAGATATACCACGCAAATAGAGACCAAAAGAAAGCAGGAGTGGCAATACTCATATCTGATAAAATAGACTTTAAAACAAAGGCTGTGAAAAGAGACAAAGAAGGCCACTACATAATGATCAAAGGATCAATCCAAGAAGAAGATATAACAATTATAAATATATATGCACCCAATATAGGAGCACCGCAATATGTAAGACAAATGCTAACAAGTATGAAAGGGGAAATCAACAATAACACAATAATAGTGGGAGACTTTAATACCCCACTCACACCTATGGACAGATCAACTAAACAGAAAATTAACAAAGAAACGCAAACTTTAAATGATACATTAGATCAATTAGACCTAATTGATATCTATAGGACATTTCACCCCAAAACAATGAATTTCACCTTTTTTTCAAGTGCTCATGGAACCTTCTCCAGGATAGATCACATCCTGGGCCATAAATCTAAACTTGATAAATTCAAAAAAATCGAAATCATTCCAAGCATCTTTTCTGACCATAATGCATTAAGATTAGATCTCAATTACAGGAGAAAAACTACTAAAAATTCCAACATATGGAGGTTGAACAACACACTTCTGAATAACCAACAAATCACAGAAGAAATCAAAAAAGAAATCAAAATATGCATAGAAACTAATGAAAATGAAAACACAACAACCCAAAACCTGTGGGACACTATAAAAGCAGTGCTAAGAGGAAAGTTCATAGCAATACAGGCATACCTCAAGAAACAAGAAAAAAGTCAAATAAATAACCTAACTCTACAACTAAAGCAACTAGAAAAGGAAGAATTGGAGAACCCCAGAGTTAGTAGAAGGAAAGAAATCTTAAAAATTAGGGCAGAAATAAATGCTAAAGAAACAAAAGAGACCATAGCAAAAATCAACAAGGCCAAAAGCTGGTTCTTTGAAAGGATAAATAAAATTGACAAACCACTAGCCAGACTTATCAAGAAGCAAAGAGAGAAAAATCAAATCAATAAAATTAGAAATGAAAATGGAGAGATCACAACAGACGACACAGAAATACAAAAGATCATAAGAGACTACTATCAGCAGTGGTATGCCAATAAAATGGACAATGTGGAAGAAATGGACAAATTCTTAGAAAAGTACAATTTTCCAAAACTGAACCAGGAAGAAATAGAAAATCTTAACAGACCCATCACCAGCACGGAAATTGAAACTGTAATCAGAAATCTTCCAGCAAACAAAAGCCCAGGTCCAGACGGCTTCACAGCTGAATTCTACCAAAAATTTCGAGAAGAGCTAACACCTATCCTACTCAAACTCTTCCAGAAAATTGCAGAGGAAGGTAAACTTCCAAACTCATTCTATGAGGCCACCATCACCCTAATACCAAAACCTGACAAAGATGTCACAAAAAAAGAAAACTACAGGCCAATATCACTGATGAACATAGATGCAAAAATCCTCAACAAAATTCTAGCAATCAGAATCCAACAACATATTAAAAAGATCATACACCATGACCAAGTGGGCTTTATCCCAGGGATGCAAGGATTCTTCAATATCCGCAAATCAATCAATGTAATTCACCACATTAACAAATTGAAAAATAAAAACCATATGATTATCTCAATAGATGCAGAGAAGGCCTTTGACAAAATTCAACATCCATTTATGATAAAAACTCTCCAGAAAGCAGGAATAGAAGGAACATACCTCAACATAATAAAAGCTATATATGACAAACCCACAGCAAACATTATCCTTAATGGTGAAAAATTGAAAGCATTTCCCCTAAAGTCAGGAACAAGACAAGGGTGTCCACTTTCACCGCTACTATTCAACATAGTTCTGGAAGTTTTGGCCACAGCAATCAGAGCAGAAAAAGAAATAAAAGGAATCCAAATTGGAAAAGAAGAAGTAAAACTCTCACTGTTTGCAGATGACATGATCCTCTACATGGAAAACCCTAAAGACTCCACCAGAAAATTACTAGAGCTCATCAATGAATATAGTAAAGTTGCAGGATATAAAATCAACACACAGAAATCCCTTGCATTCCTATACACTAATAATGAGAAAGTAGAAAAAGAAATTAAGGAAACAATTCCATTCACCATTGCAACAAAAAGAATAAAATACTTAGGAATATATCTACCCAAAGAAACTAAAGACCTATATATAGAAAACTATAAAACACTGATGAAAGAAATCAAAGAGGACACTAATAGATGGAGAAATATACCATGTTCATGGATTGGAAGAATCAATATAGTGAAAATGAGTATGCTACCCAAAACAATTTACAAATTCAACGCAATCCCTATCAAGCTACCAGCCATATTTTTCACAGAACTAGAACAAATAATTTCAAGATTTGTATGGAAATACAAAAAACCTCGAATAGCCAAAGCAATCTTGAGAAAGAAGAATGGAACTGGAGGAATCAACTTGCCTGACTTCAGGCTCTACTACAAAGCCACAGTCATCAAAACAGTATGGTACTGGCACAAAGACAGACATATAGATCAATGGAACAAAATAGAAAGCCCAGAGATAAATCCACACACATATGGACACCTTATCTTTGACAAAGGAGGCAAGAATATACAATGGAGTAAAGACAATCTCTTTAACAAGTGGTGCTGGGAAAACTGGTCAACCACTTGTAAAAGAATGAAACTAGATCACTTTCTAACACCGCACACAAAAATAAACTCAAAATGGATTAAAGATCTAAATGTAAGACCAGAAACTATAAAACTCCTAGAGGAGAATATAGGCAAAACACTCTCAGACATAAATCACAGCAGGATCCTCTATGATCCACCTCCCAGAATTCTGGAAATAAAAGCAAAAATAAACAAATGGGATCTAATTAAAATTAAAAGCTTCTGCACAACAAAGGAAACTATAAGCAAGGTGAAAAGACAGCCTTCTGAATGGGAGAAAATAATAGCAAATGAAGCAACTGACAAACAACTAATCTCAAAAATATACAAGCAACTTATGCAGCTCAATTCCAGAAAAATAAACGACCCAATCAAAAAATGGGCCAAAGAACTAAATAGACATTTCTCCAAAGAAGACATACGGATGGCTAACAAACACATGAAAAGATGCTCAACATCACTCATTATCAGAGAAATGCAAATCAAAACCACAATGAGGTACCACTTCACACCAGTCAGAATGGCTGCGATCCAAAAATCTGCAAGCAACAAATGCTGGAGAGGGTGTGGAGAAAAGGGAACCCTCCTACACTGTTGGTGGGAATGCAAACTAGTACAGCCACTATGGAGAACAGTGTGGAGATTCCTTAAAAAATTGCAAATAGAACTACCTTATGACCCAGCAATCCCACTGCTGGGTATACACACCGAGGAAACCAGAATTGAAAGAGACACATGTACCCCAATGTTCATCGCAGCACTGTTTATAATAGCCAGGACATGGAAACAACCTAGATGTCCATCAGCAGATGAATGGATAAGGAAGCTTTGGTACATATACACGATGGAGTATTACTCAGCCGTTAAAAAGAATTCATTTGAATCAGTTCTGATGAGATGGATGAAACTGGAGCCGATTATACAGAGTGAAGTAAGCCAGAAAGAAAAACACCAATACAGTATACTAACACATATATATGGAATTTAGAAAGATGGCAATGACGACCCTGTATGCAAGACAGGAAAAAAGACACAGCTGTGTATAACGGACTTTTGGACTCAGAGAGAGAGGGAGAGGGCGGGATGATTTGGGAGAATGGCATTCTATCATGTATACTATCATGTCAGAATTGAATCGCCAGTCTATGTCTGACGCAGAATACAGCATGATTGGGGCTGGTGCATGGGGATCACCCACAGAGATGTTATGGGGAGGGAGGTGGGAGGGGGTTTCATGTTTGGGAACACATGTAAGAATTAAAGATTTTAAAATTTAATAAAAAAAATAAAAAAAAATAATAATTAAAAAAAAAAAGAATGAACAATAAACAAATATTTCTTGGTTCTTTTACTATCTCAAGATTTGGAATTGTATTTAAATGCTCTAAATGTTATTTTTGTGTACTGACAAATGTATTTTACTAGATTATGTAACAATACTGTGTTGAAATCAAATGTTCTACTTGTATGAACTTATGAATTTGTCCTTCAGTCTATTAATAACCACTAAAGGAAACTAAAAATGAAAAAAAAAAAAAAAAAAAACAAAGTGCTATGAGGAACCCATAGTGAAACCTTCCAAAAAACAAAAAGTCTCCTTGGTCTTAAAGCATACAAAATTCTGACATAACTGAGTGAAAATATGAAAATGAATTTGTCCCAGAAGACTTGAAGAACATATCTGCAGAAACCAGCAGTGAGTATCATTAAAAATTCCCACAGTGGACTCAATGTGAAATTAATAGATTTTATCCCATTTAAATATTTTTGATGATGAGATTTTAACAAAAATCTACACTAAGAACTTTTGGAATAATTTATGGATATCTTTTTGCCCATAAACTGTAAATTATAAAAAATCCTGTATTGTTTATACACACACACACACACACACACACACACACACACACACACAGTTGTCCCTCAGTATTTGCTAAGAATTGGTTACAGGAACCCTCCCACAGATATCAAAATCTATGAATGTTTAAGTTCTTTATATAAAATGGCATGGTATTTGCATATAGTATAGGTGCATCATCCCATATATTTTAAATTATCTTGATTACTTATAATATCTAATGTAAATTCTATATAAACAGTTGGTGTGAGACAAATTCAAGTTCTGCTTTTTGAAACTCTGGAATTTTACTTTTTTCAAATATTTTTGATCCTCAGTTGATTGAATCCATGGATGCAGAACCTGTGCATACAGAGGCCTGACTGTGTGTGTGTGTGTGTGTGTGTGTGTGTGTGTGTGTGTGTGTGTGTGTGTAGAAGACAGCCAATTCTTTAGTAGGTTGATAAGAAGTCTGGGGTCCCTGAGGAGGAGAAAGGGGTCTGGGGTTCGAGAAAGGGGTCTGGGGTTCTCAAGAAGGAGAAAAGGACAAACTTTTTTTCCTATATTGCTTTGTCTTAGTCAATATAACAATGTATCCTGCTTTAGGACATGTTTCTCTTTCTTGAGAGTCTTCAGGAACCTTCTGAATCCTGTCATCTTAAAATATATGCTTGAGAGTGGGTCTGGTAAGACCGTTTTATTGCTGGCACTGCTGCTAAGTCGCTTCAGTCGTATCCGACTCTGTACAACCCGAGACGGCAGCCCACCAGGCTCCCCCGTCCCTGGGATTCTCTAATCTTGTTAATTTAAGATGTGTGTTGTGGGAGTGAGTCTGGTAAAAGTATATAAGGCCTTGATAAGACAAGCGAGGGGGGCATTCTTCATCCCCTTCCTGATGTCTATGTCAGAAGCTTTCTCTGTTTTCTTTCACTTTAATAAAACTCTGCTAGACAAAAGCTCTTAAGTGATCAAGACTGGTCCCTGGTCCTGATGCTAAATCTTCTTCTTCGGAGATCACAAATCCGACATTGTTCACCATAAGCTATCGTGTGTATGTGTGTGTCCTTTGTCTACATCATTTAGTTTAGCACAAAGAAATTGGAATTACAAGCACATTTTAGATAATTTTCTATCCTCAAATAACTCTTTGAAAGGGAAATAATATATATTTGAGAGGGGAAATAAAATATAAAATAAAATGTATAAAGATTCAACCCACAGACTAAGTATAAAGAACTCTATAATTTGTTTTGGAAAAAGATCTGGTTTGATTTTAACTAATACAGAGATTTTTATATGATCATGTTATAGACTATTAAACCATTTTTGTGCTTCCTTTTAACTAGTCAACTGCAGAGTATAACAAACATATACTGCTGACTTAATATGAAATCACATATATAGATGTTTACCTAAACACTTTTATAAATAGCTAGATATTTTATACTCAAAATAAAGGGGAAAACACACATAAGTGAGAGAATAAAGGGAAAGAGTTGGTGGGAAAATAAAGGTAGACATTTATTTAATATTCTTGAATATATATCATCAAATTTTCATCTAATAGGTTCGTTTAAAAGGCAATAAAATGGTGGTTTTAAAAAAGTTCTGGAAAATTCTGAGATCCAAGTGGTTTATTTGACCATAATACCCTAGTTTTTAATTAAATACGTTTCTAAATTTAAAAAAAAAGAAAAATTACTTTGTATACAATTATTATACAGGAAAAAATCAGGCAAAAATATCATAAGGCTTGAGATACAGAATGTTATAAACAAAACAAAAATTATTAATTGGACTTTGAAGGCTCAAAGGAAGTTATTTCTGGTTGGGAACAAATTACATTATTAAAGTCCATGTTCTATCAATAGTCACTCGGGTGGTTGGGTGGGAGTGTTTGTGTGAAACAGACAATATGCCATCTAAGAAACAGAAAGCCCACTGAACAGTCATGAGATGTGTGTTCATATTCTACCTGGCAAGTTTTAAAATTTCTTTAAGGACACAGTTTTTGTTTGTTTGCTTTTGTCTCTATGAATAAGTACATTGTCCTCTGGAGAACCTAAGTTCTAAAATAGCCAAAAAAATACATTAGCATTATCTCTGTCATCGATTCACAAACATGTGGCTCTTCCAGTATGGACAATATTTATCTTTATGTGTCTTTCTTCAAGGGAAAAAAAAATAGTCCAGTTAAAAGATTTTCAGCATATGCTAAAACTGGGAGGAAGACTATGACAGATACATTAATAGCAAACAGGTGTTTTAATGGGTGCTTGTTAAAGTCAGTGCCAGTAATACCTGTCAATATATTTTTCTTGCAAAATTAATAAAATTATCTCAAAATAAATGCCACCAAGCCTCATTTTATTTAAACTCATATTTTTTAGCATCCTAAAGAGACTCTACCAACTCCAATTTAACTAGAGTTCTGGAGGGAGAAAAGAAAATCCTTGCATCTCCCCTCTAGTTGATTCAGCAGCATACTATGATCTACTTTTATTTTCTTGGATTGCCAAGCTTTATATGAACACTATGCAGTTAAAAATTTTTTACAAGAATATCAGATTCAGATATACAGTAGGCTACTGAATACCAGTTATTGAGAAAACTAACGGTATTTATAAATACTCGGAATAGTTAAAAGCTTCAGAAACATTCTCATCCCACCCTCCCCCAAAGAATAACTGCTGGTACAATTCTCTGAATGTGGTAGGTGTCTTAAACACAAGAAGCTTTGGGAAAATGTCTCAAATCATTTTGACAGCCTGACTTTATTTAGCCTCTTAACATCTATGAGTTAAAATATCAGAATTTGGTATAGACATATAACTTTTGATATATTGAGTTTGCAATCTGACATATATTTTTTCATAAATGTCAACAGATGTCATACATTTAATTTTGCTATTGTGTTTCATCCATACTCATGCACGGTGCCTGTGGGTGAGGGGGAAGATGAGACTTAGTCACTGCTATGAAGGTGTTTCTATGTTTCAGGAATAGATTCAAAGGGCTCTGTCAGAACCACAGCTTTTGCTTTAACTTCAATTTGTTTACTTGGAGTTAGTTGTTGCCAAAATCCGTACCATATCTTTTTAAAGTTAATTTCTGTTTATTTTTCCTATAGGGAAACAAAACAAGATCACCCTTTCTTAATGGGAGAGAAAATAGAAAAGGCCCAGTAATATATTACAAGTGTAGTTCAAATTTTTATTTGTCCACTAAGTTTTCTATCAGTAACTATCCCTACACTGAGAAATAATATCTGTTCTCCCAACCCTATAATACAAGAATGATGGAAGAGGTGGCTGGAAGGAACAAGAAAGCACTCTTCAGAATGAACCCAGAAAAGCACTCAAAACACTACCTTATGCTCTTCTCTATCACTTTCAGTTCAGTTCAGTCACTCAGTCGTGTCCGACTCTTTGTGACCCCATGAATCGCAGCACATCGGGCCTCCCAGTCCGTCACCAACTCCCGGAGTTCACTCAGACATCCATTGAGTCAGTGATGCCATCCACCTATCTCATCCTCTGTCGTCCCCTTCTCTTTCTGCCCCCAATCCCTCCCAGCATCAGAGTCTTTTCCAATGAGTCAACTCTTTGCATAAGGTGGCCAAAGTACTGGAGTTTCAGCTTTAGCATCATTCCTTCCAAAGAAATCCCAGGGCTGATCTCCTTCAGAATGGACTGGTTGGATCTCCTTGCAGTCCAAGGGACTCTCAAGAGTCTTCTCCAACACCACACTTCAAAAGCATCAACTCCTTGGTGCTCAGCCTTCTTCACAGTCCAACTGTCACATCCATAGATGACCACTGGAAAAACCATAGCCTTGACTGGACGGATCTTTGTTGGCAAAGTAATGTCTCTGCTTTTGAATATACTACTTAGCTTGGTCATAACCTTCCTTCCAAGGAGTAAGCGTCTTTTACTTTCATGGCTGCAGTCACCATCTGCAGTGATTTTGGAGCCCCCAAAAATAAAGTCTGACACTGTTTCTACGATTACCCATCTATTTCCCATGAAGTGATGGGACCGGATGCCATGATCTTCATTTTCTGAATGTTGAGCTTTAATCCAACTTTTTCACTCTCCTCTTTCACTTTCATCAAGAGGCTTTTCAGCTCCTCTTCACTTTCTGCCATAAAGGTGGTGTCATCTGCATATCTGAGGTTATTGATATTTCTCTCAGCAATCTTGATCCCAGCTTGTGCTTCTTCTAGCCCAGCGTTTCTCATGATGTATTCTGCATATAAGTTAAATAAGCAGGGTGACAATATACAGCCTTGACGTACTCCTTTTCCTATTTGGGATCAGTCTGTTGTTCCATGTCCAGTTCTAACTGTTGCTTCCTGACCTGCATACAGGTTTCTCAAGAGGCAGGTCAGGTGGTCTGCTATTCCCATCTCTTTCAGAATTTCCACTGTTTATTGTGATCCACACAGTCAAAGGCTTTGGCATAGACAATAAAGCAGAAGTAGATGTTTTTCCGAAACTCTCTTGCTTTTTCGATGATCCAGTGGATGTTGGCAAATTGATCTCTGGTTCGTCTGCCTTTTCTAAAACGAGCTTGAACATCTGGAAGTTCACAGTTCATGCACTGCTGAAACCTGTCTTGGAGAATTTTGAGCATTACTTTCCTAGCGTGTGAGATAAGTGCAGTTGTGCGGTAGTTTGAGCATTCTTTGGCATTGCCTTTCTTTGGGATTGGAGTGAAAACTGACCTTTTCTAGTCCTGTGGCCACTGCTGAGTTTTCCAAATTTGCTGGCATATTGAGTACTGCACTTTCACAGCATCATCTTTTAGGATTTGAAACAGCTCAACTGGAATTCCAACACCTCCACTAGCTTTGTTCCTAGTGATGCTTTCTAAGGCCCCCTTGACTTCACATTCCTGGATCTCTGGCTCTAGGTGAATGATTACACCATTGTGATTATCTGGGTCATGAAGATCTTTTTTGTACAGTTCCTCTGTGTATTCTTGCCACGTCTTCTTAATATCTTCTGCTTCTGTTAGGTCCATACCATTTCTGTCCTTTATTGAGCCCATCTTTGCATGAAATGTTCCCTTGGTATCTCTAATTTTCTTGAAGAGATCTCTAGTCTTTCCCATTTTGTTGTTTTCCTCTATTTCTTTGCATTGATCACTGAGGAAGTCTTTCTTATCTCTCCTTGCTATTCTTTGAAACTCTGCATTCAGATGCTTATATCTTTCCTTTTCTCCTTTGCTTTTCCACACAAAAATCAAAATTGACTAACATTCCTTGAATACCACTTCCAGAAAAATGGTATGACTATTACTCCCAGGCATTAAAAAAAAACAAAACAAACAAACAAAAAAAACATACTTCTGAAAAGTGAAAAAAAGAAAGAAGGGAGATGGTCGAGACCCAAACAGAGTACACATTCAGATAGGAAGAGAAGGAAGTCCAGGAGAATTGGTTAGAAGAGGTGGAATTCAGGACATTTTCTGATTCTACTTTGGTAGAGGTCCCATGTCAGTCAGCACTGAGAATAAAGAATGGCCCAGCCCAGGGCTCTGTCAGCGTTGAGAATGGTAAAGAGAGTGGTGGATATGGGAGGGACAGGAACAGAAAGAAATGCAGAGTGGGAGGGAGGACTATGAAATTAACCAAGTAACTGGGAGAGTCAACACAAAGGACAAAAGTTCCTCCTTCTCTCCTTCTCTCTCCTTTCTCCCCGCTGCTCCTCTTTCTCTCTTAAGAAATCTTAAAGCACAAGACGTGATAATCAATCTGTTATCAGCTTCAGAAGAAAAAAAAAGTATAATGTTCCTTGCATTTAATATCACGTTCTGTTTTAATAACAGCCAATTCCTAATTACCCTAACAATGCATTCTCAATAATGACATAAAATTAGAACAATGACACACTCAATTTTAATTTTATGGCTTAACTCTTACTTAATTTTCACATGATAATTAGCACAAATAACTACTTACAGACAATCTCTGATTAAGAAATGGCTTCTTCTTGACCTGATGGATTTGATAACTACCTGTTGTGAGAGTGTGCATTCCTGTTTCATTATCTTTTTAGGATAGTCACAACACCGAAACAAATTCTTGTTGTTTGAAAATATCTGATTATAATATATCTAAACTGCCATTCTACTTGACAAATCAGAGTACTATAGCCTAAAAAAAAATAATAAGGTAAGAAAAAACTTCCCTGATGTCTCAGAAGGTAAAGAATCTGCTTGCAATGCAGGAGAGCCAGGTTCCATCCCTGGATCAAGATGATCCCCTGGAAAAGGAAATGGCAACCCACTCTAGTATTCTTGCCTGGGAAATTCCATGGACAGAGTAGCCTGGTGGGCTATAGTCCATGGGGTCTCAGAGTCCAGCACAGCTGAAGGACTAACAAGCAAGCACTACTGCCTGAAAACCAAAGTTTTATCTGAGCACAGCAGCTAAGATTTTCATAACATTTAATTATACCTTGATCATTTTTCACTGTTCTAGTAAAAAGGATCAGTCTGCAAATGTGGAGGCTGATACAGGATTTTAGCATTTTAAATAAAGTTATCCCTAACTATTCTGTATTTAAAATCACACCAAGATTTCCAGTCGGCTCAAATGGATATGCCCTCTATCAGACGTCTTTTGAACTGCCCCTCAGACTGGAAGTGCTCTCTGAGCTCTTCCGAACATCCAAAGTACTGTGTTCCTGTGTTTTTCAATGCAGACGTTTCTATTAATAGCTTCAGTTACTTAAAGATAGTAACTATGTTTTCTTTTCATCAGCCATTCCCACTCCACCTGTCACTGACTTCTCTGAACTTACAAATGGTCAATAAACGTTTCTTAACTTCAAGTAAATTAAAAGTAAATTGCCTTCATCAAGACAAATTAAAAACAATTTCTGGTAGTAGCTTCTTTCCAATTTTATTTTTTTAACCCCAATTCAATATAAGAAAACACTGTGATGTAACTAGTGAATTATTTTCAGAAATGAAGAAATGCAGTTTTAACAGTGAAATATATCTATGCAGATGCTGTATGTACTTGAATTAAGTACAATATAATTCATATGATAGGGCTGAAAACCTAACTTATAGGTAACAACTTTTCACTTAAATATAGAATAAAACTGGCTACATTACTGATTTATATTCTAATATTATATTTTAGGCAAGTTGTGGAGAATAAAAATACTGTGAAAAACTTTGTGTTTATACATTTTATAAAACATTCATTAACATAATTGGATATAATATATAATATACATTGGGGAAAATTTGTATTTTAGTATCTGTCATATTGAGTTAGTCCTTCTTAAGTCTTTTCTATCATCTGCTATCTGATAACCAATAAAGAGCCATTTTTATAAATGCAATATTTTTAATAAATCCAATTTACAATTATTTAAAATATTTTTATAATACTGCATATTAAAAACTTCTTAGTATTTATGTTTTTATGTGATCAAAGATTTCATATTAATAAAAGAGGCTGTTTAAAATATTTGCAAATGATCAGACTGACAAGTGATTAATCTCCAAGATTTACAAATGGCTCATGCAGCTTAATATAAGAAAAAAAAAAAACAATTCAATCAAAAACTGGTTAGAAGAACTAAATAGACATATTCTTCAAAGAAGACATACAGATGTCTAAAAAACACATGAAAAGATGATCAACATTGCTCATTATTAGAGAAATGCAAATCAAAACTGCAATGATGTATCACCTTACACCAGTCAGAATGGCCATCATCAACAAGTCTACAAACAATAAATGCAGGAGAGGGTACTGAGAAAAGGGAACACTTCTCAACTGTTGCTTGAATTTTTAGTTTTAAAAAACTTAAAATAGAGCTACAATATGATCCAGCAATCCTACTACTGGACATATAACTGGAGAAAAACAAGATTCAAAAGGATATATGCAATCAAATGTTCATTGCAACACTATTTACAATAGCCAAGATATGGAAGCAACCTAAATGTCCATTGGCAGATGAGTGGATAAATAAGAAATAGTACATACATACAATGGAATATTACTCAGCCATTAAAAAGAATGAAATAATGTTATTTACAACAACATGAATAGTCTTAGAGATTATCATACTAAGTGAAGTAAGTCAGAGAAAGACATAAGGTGATATCACTTATATGCAGAATCTAAAAAGGAATGATACAAATGAACTTATTTACAAAATAGTAATAGATTCATAGAGAATGAACTTGCCGTTACCAGGGCATAGGAGTAGGGAGGAGGAATAAACTGTAACTTGGGATTGACATGTACACCTTGCTATATTTAAAATGAGCAATCAACAAGGACCTACTGTATAATACAGGGAACTCTTCTCAATATTATCTAACAACCTAAATGAGAAGATAATTTGAAAAAATAAATACATGAATAATTGAACCGCTTTGCTGCATACCTGAAACTAACACTGTTAATCTACTGTACTCTAACATAAAATGGCAATTAAGATTTTTAAATAAAAATAAAATTAAACAAAGAGTAACCTGTTATTTCAAATAAAGAAGATTATTTATTTTAATTCAAAAGCAAATTTTTGCACTGGACAGGGTGCTGAACTTATAAGTATTATGCTTACATATGTGTTATCTAATTTTAAAATTATTTTTTTCCCTCTGTTTCGATTATTTAGAGAGATGTATAGGCTAGCAATATCATATATCAGTAACTGAATTCACTGCAAAAGAGGGGAGATGAGTGAATGCCTAATCTTAAAAGAAAAATTTTGTATCACTGTAGTTCACAGAAGTTGGAAAGGACACTACTTTTACCACTTAGGAACCAAACATTAAATACAATGTAGAATATAAGACTATTATTCATGTCATAATTTGAAAAAAAGTATGATAAAATAGGAGAACTGAAACTGAATTTCTTATTTAAATGGTGGTATTTGAGGTAACTATTACTTATTTCACAGTTTAACTTAAAATATTTGGTCAGTCTATGTGGGTATGACTGTGATTACTGTAATCAAAACTTCTGGTTCTTTCTGAAGCAGTGTCTTCAGGGAGATCTTTTTTCCCATTTATACTGAAAAACTAAAAGAAAAATATGAACAGAATCTTGCACCAGAAAAGTCATTTAATTATCATCTAATGAAGTCAAGTGGACCTTAGGAAACATCACTATGAACAAAGCTAGTGGAGGTGATGGAATTCCAGATGAGCTATTTCAAATCCTAAAAGATGATGCTGTGAAAGTGCTGTGCTCAATATGCCAGCAAATTTGGAAAACTCAGCATTGGCCATAGGACTGGAAAAAGTCAATTTTCATTCCAATCCCAAAGAAAGGCAATGCCAAAGAATGCTCAAACTACTGCACAACTGCACTTATCTCACATGCTAGGAAAGTAATGCTCAAAATTCTCCAAGCCAGACTTCAACAGTACATGAACCATGAACTTCCAGATGTTCAAGCTGGATATGGAAAAGGCAAAGGAGGTGAAGTTGTGTCCAACTCTTTCCGACCCCATGGATGGTAGCCCATCAGGCTCCTACATCCATGGAGTTTTCCAGGCAAGAATATTGGAGTGGGTTGCCATTTTCTTCTCCAGGGGATCCTCCTGACCCAGGGATCATACTAGGGTCTCCCACATTGCAGGCAGACTCTTTACCAGCTGAGCCACCAGGGAATCCCAATCAGAGATCAAATTGCCAATATCTGTTGGACCATCGAAAAAGCAAGAGTTCCAGAAAAACATCTACTTTTGCTTTACTGACTATGACAAAGCCTTTGACTGTGGATCACAAGAAACTGTGGAAAATTCTTAAAGTGATGGGAATATCAGACCACCTGACCTGACTCCTGAGAAATCTTTATGCGGGTCAAGAAGCAACAGTTAAAACTGGACATGGAACAATAGACTGGTTCCAAATAAGAAAAGGAGTATGTCAAGGCTGTATATTGTCACCCTGCTTATTTAACTTATATGCAGAGTACATCATGAGAAACGCTGGGCTGGAGGAAGCACAAGCTGGAATCTAGATTGCTGGGAGAAAAATCAATAACCTCAGTTATGCAGATAACACCACCCTTATCGCAGAAAGTGAAGAACTGAAGAGCCTCTTGATGAAAGTGAAAGGGGAGAATGAAAAAGTTGGCTTAAAACTCAACCTTCAGAAAACTAAGATGATGCCATCTGGTCCCATCACTTCTTGGCAAATAGAGGGGGAAACAATGGAAACAGTGACAGACTTTATTTTGGGAGGGCTCTAAAATCACTGCAGATGCTGACTGCAGCCATGAAATTAAGATACTTGCTACTTGGAAGGAAAGCTATGATATACCTAGACAGCATATTAAAAAGCAGAGACATTACTTTGCCAGTAAAGGTCTGTCTAGTTAAAACTATGATTTTTCCAGTAGTCATGTATCGGTATGAGAGTTGGACTATAAAGAAAGCTGAGCACCAAAGAATTGATGCTTTTGAACTGTGGTGTTGGAAAAGACTCTTGAGAGTACCTTGGACTGCATGGAGATCCAGCCAGTCCATCCTAAAGGAAAGCAGTCCTGAATACTCATTGGAAGGACTGATGCTGAAGCTGAAACTCCAATACTTAGGCCACCTGATTGGAAGAAATGACTTAGTAGAAAAGGCCCTGATGCTGGGAAAGATTGAAGGCGGAAGGAGAAGGGGCTGATAGAGGATGAGATGGTTGGATGGCATCACTGACTCGATGGACCTGAGTTTGAGTAAGCTCTGGGAGTTTGTGATGGACAGGGAAGCCTGGCGTGCTGCAGTCCATGGGGTCACAAAGAGCTGGACATGACTGAGTGACTGAACTAAACTGAACTGTGAGCTCATAATGGCTCCATTCTGTAATGAAATGTCTAAATACCATGGCCTTAGTGAGATAGAATGGTATTTGATTTATATTTCATTGCATTATGCACAAAACACAAACTGCTAATAATTAGATTTCATTGTGATTATTGTTCCTAAATTTTATTTCAACATAAGGAATATAATAAGAAAGTTGATCTTTAAAGCTTTAACAAAATACTGCAAAATTTACATATTCTAATTCACAGTTTAGCAAAAACACACTTGAAGTAGTTATACATGGTCAATATTTTACTCCTTGGTGAAATATTTTACTCCTTAGATTTCTCATTCTGGAAAAAGGATATTATATAGTTTCCTTGAGGTCAAAATTTTCAGCCAAGGCACCAGTCTGCCAGTGACTATTGACTATTTAGGGAAAATACTAGGGATTTTTTGAAAAATCTGTATGTTTATCTTCAACTGTAAAATAAAAAGTAGCCCAAGTGAACCATGATGATGACACGGAGAAAAAGAATATCTCCTATATTGCTGCTGTAGAGACAGGAAAAAAAATAGAAAAGTGGCAAGTTGAAACCAATACTAATTTTAGCCTTATTGATAGGAGACTTCACAATCACCAGACTGATCAAAAGGCACAGGACAGCAGGTTGGTTGCAAAGGCCACATCTGTCTGTGTTTTCTTCACTTCTTAGCAGATATGAATGGAACTCTCTATGTTTATTTCTAAATATACACACAAAAAAATCTGACTTTGCAAGTTGACAGAAGATTGCAGAGACTCTTGTTGATCTCGCTGAGAATTACACTGTTTTAAAAACTCTCTAATACTTACAAGAAGGAAAAACTCTATAAAAATTCACTAGTCATTATTTGAAGTGATGGGCTGGTCAAAGCAGATGGGCTGCTGCTTTAATAAAACTACATGCCAAGGCTAGAGAAACATCCTTTCTCTCTAACAAATCTTGCTAAAGTAAGTATATAACTGGCAAAAATTTTCCATTTTCCCACATGAAGGCAAAATTTCACCTGAACTTGTAATATATCATAAACCTAGATCTAGGTAAACACTTGCTTTTAGACAAACACAACTGATTTTTGAGAGGGGAAGGTGGGTAGAGACTACCCTCAACATATTTGGTTCCTCATTCATTCATCATCATTCCATTCATTCACTCAATAGATAAATTTTAACTGCCTACTATATACACCTTACACTAAGGATTTTAGAGTTTAGGGGTACAAGAGCATACATCACTGACAAAAATATCTGCCCTTAAAGAATATGTAATTTTATTGGAATAAACAGATAAGCAAATAAATAATTTTTAAAATAATGCCACATAGGATAACTATATTTTTAAAAAATACAGTTTAAAAAACTACATTTTTTAAACTATAAAAATATATAACTTTTTATATTTAAATATAAATATTTACACAGAGACATTTAAACAGAGATTACAATGAAGCATGGACATTTGTATCATCAATATCTGAGAGCAGTTCATGCAGAAAGATCAACAGGTGAAAAGGCCCTTGATACAGATAATGGCAATGATTACTTCACTGGAAGAAGAAATCTTAAAAACGCAAATGCAATATCAGGAATAACTATTGCTAGAAGTTACTCTTTCTTATAGCAATCTGTCTTTACTCAAATACTGGGAACTGGGAGATCACTATCTCTTGCTGCTGTTGCTGCTTAGTTGCTTCAATTGTGTCTGACTCTGTGCAACCTCATAGACAGCAGCCCACCAGGCTCCTCTGTCCCTGGGATTCTCCAGGCAAGTATACTGGAGCAGGTTGCCATTTCCTTCTCCAATGCATGCATGCATGCTAAGTTGCTTCAGTCGTGTCCAACCCTGTGCGACCCTATGGGCAGCAGCTCACCAGACTCCTCTGTCCATGGGATTCTCTACGCAAGAATACTGGAGTGGGTTGCTGTTTCCTTCTCCTAAGATTGGATGATATCAATTCTTTGCATTAAGTATCCCAATTCATTAATCCCTCTCAACCAAGGACTTTTTTCACCTATCAGAAATAATATATATTAATGCAGAATTTATTTGTTGCCCTAACAAATGCAGTAATGTTTATGGTTAACCAGAGAAAAATCCACCTAATCAGCCTGAACTTCCCATAATGCAGCCTTCACTAGATGGTGGCTATTTTTTGATTTTTCAAAAGTATCTTAAAATATAATTCTTAAAATACTGAGAAAAATCTATGAATTTGACAGATTTATGGAGTGGAAGATACCACTGCAAATTAGATGCACATTCTCTATTTAAACATATATAACATATGGTATACATAGATATGCGTGTGTTAGTCACACAGTCATATTCAACTCTTTGCAACCCCATGGACTGCAGCCCACCAGGCTCCTCTGTCCATGGGATTTCCCAAGCAGGAATACTGGAATGGGTTGCCATTTCCTCCTCTGGGGGATCTTCCTGATGGACTCAGGGATCAAATCTAAGTCTTCTGCATTGCAGGCAGATTGTTTACCATTTGAGCCACTGTACCAAGATATATTTACTCATAAACATATGCATGCAAACTTATTGGAACAGCTATGTTCCAATTAGGACAGCTATGAAGGTGTGCCAGGTGCCATATGCTAGTGTCCCTTTCTATAGCATACTATTGAGCTGAGAGAAGTACAGTAGGCTGATAACCATCAACAATTGGCGCTTTCAGGATCTACTGAGGTTGTGCTCTCCTGGATAGCCCCCAGCCAATGACTAAGCATTTTTAGGGCAGGGGCCTGGCCATCTATCCACCTAGAAACTCCTCTACCAAGACATCTTTGTTCCTGAGCACTCCACAGAGTTGGCTGAGAAAGAATCAGATCTGTATTGTGGTTAGTGGCCCCTACCCCTCATCCTACTTCTTTCTTTAGTCATCCTTCACTGAAAGATTGTTGTTACTCCTCAACAGATTTCTGTAGCCCTAACTACATCTGAGCATCTGTCCCCTGGAGGACTCAAGTGACACACTTATGTATATAGATGTACATGTAAATATCTATAGAGTAGATTACTGCATTATTGGGGCTTCCCTGGTGGCTCAGATGGTAAAGAATCTGCCTGCACTGCAAGAGACCCAGGTTCAATCCCAGGGTTGGGAAGATCCTTTGGAGAAGAGAATGGCTACCCAATCCAGTATTTTTGCCTGAAAGTTCCCCAGACAGAGAAGCCTGGTGGGCTATAGTCTGTGAGGCCACAAAGAGTTAGACACAACGGAGCAACTAACACTTTCACTTTCACAACGCGCTATAACAATTTTCATATACTGATAGATTGACAAATGCAAAAAAAAAAGACAAATATTTTATAGTGAAATCTTTTCTACTTGAATACTAAAAAGAGGCATTCTCCTAATAAAATATCTGACATTTGTGTAAAAATTCTGAGATCCACAGTAGAGAAGGTAGCCTCACTAGAACACTTTTTTATAGGGTTTGACATAGGATTTGGTTTAGTTGTCTCATCTAGATTGTTGAATTATTAAAGACCAGACAATACTTCTTAGAAGCTGTTTTTACATCTGAGATGACCTCATGTCATAAAAATAAAATGTTACTGTAAGATAAATCTTTATTATGTGTTTTTTACTTTTATTGAATTGATAGCATTCACCTTGATTACACAGGGAAAACATCATAATCATAGTAAAATAACTCAGAGTGAAAGTGAAAGTATTAGTTGCTCAGTCATGTCTGACGCTTTGCAACCCCATAGACGGTAGCTCACCAGACTCCTCTGTTCATGAAATTTTTCAGGCAAGTATACCAGTCCCTTCTTCAGGGGATCTTCCCAACCTAGGGATCAAACCTCGGTCTCTCATGTTGCAGGGAGAGTCTTTAATGTCTGAGCCACCAGGGAAACCATAACTAAAATGTGTACATTCACAAATGTAGGATAATTTTTGATAAACAAAAATATTTTAATTTGCTAATGAGGATTTCCATAGTACTTTATGCATCCTTCAGGATTTTCCAACACTTGACTCATTGACTGCAACTCTTGACTCATTCTCAGAGTTTTGACAAACGAAACTGGGAAGACTGTCAGTAATTTTTCCTTACTTTCAGCAAAGAGAATTAAAGTCAATTGGAATAACAGTTCAAGATTTCACCCTGATTATTCACGTGGAATTTCCTATTTTACAAATTTTTCACAGAAGCAGAAACATTTAATTAATATTTTCTGTAAACAGAAAAATAGTTGAAATAACATGGGGAGCATTTTATTTATATAAATTTATTTTATAGTGTCTAAGGCTCATTAAACACAGAAAATATTTACCATCACTGTCCATTAAGAGTAATGTAAAAATAGCTGCTAATATAATTGTGGACTCCCTAGGTAGTTATATAATATATAGCAATTAACTCTGCACTAAAATAATAACTTACCAAAAAAGATGTTTTCTCCTATTCAATCAACTAGAAAAGGATATCATTTGAGAAAACCTGTTTTATATTTTTTAATTAATTGAAATAAAATTTGGCAAGGGAAGTTTTGTTCACAGAGATAAATTATATGTCAAGATGGCTCAAAATCAAATATTTTTTTCATCTATGAAGCAAAAGTTTCTTGGCCTTCTCCCAAGATTATATTCTTCCTAGAAATAAGAAATGATGCTATCTCATGCATCAAACCTGGGCTGGTGCACTGGGATGACCCAGGGGGATGGGATGGCAAGAGAGGTGGGAGGGGAATTCTGGATGGGGAACACATGTGTGCCCATGGCTGATTCATGTCGATGTTTGACAAAAACCACCTACAATACTGTAAAGCAATTAGCCTCCAATTAAAATACATAAATTAATTTAAAAATAATTTAAAAAATGAACAAAAAAAAGCATAATAAAAACAAATGATGCTATTATCCTTTCGTGTTCCTCCTATGCCACACTTATATCAAATGTAATCAAGCCTGCTTTTCAAAAAAAAAAAGCTACATGAAAAACCCATAAATAAATAAAACATTTTGACTTTGAATAGGGTTCGCACCACAAATGAATTACCATAAGAGTAAATAACAAAAAAGCAATTCACGGTCCCCTTCACCAAGTTTAATGGAAGCGTCTCTATATCACAGAGCATTTAAGAGAAATGTATGATGCTGAAAGAAAGCACACCATCAGTTCAGTTCAGTCTCTCAGTCGTGTCCGACTCTTTGCAACCCCATGAATCACAGCACGCCAGGCCTCCCTGTCCATCACCAATTCCCGGAGTTCACTCAGACCCACGTCCATCGAGTCAGTGATGCCATCCAGCCATCTCATCTCATCCTCTGTCGTGACCTTCTCCTCCTGCCCTCAATCCCTCCCAGCATCAGAGTCTTTTCCAATGAGTCAACTCTTTGCATGAGGTGGCCAAAGTACTGGAGTTTCAGCTTTAGGATCATTCCTTCCAAAGAAATCCCAGGGCTGATCTCCTTCAGAAAATGACCACAAACTATGAGCCACTTTTGGGTGTTAAGCAAGGAATTCAATAGAAACATGATTTAAAAGGGCATAAATGATAGCATTTTCTAATTAATCTTTAATTGATTGGTAAGTTCTTTGACAATACTGATTTTTATTTTCACCATTCAAGGGAAACGGCTGAATGTCACTCATTGACAGGCAGATTCCTTACCATCTGAACCACCAGGGAAGCCCCTCATTCTAGGCAACTTGCTTCATTTATCTAGTTTCACTTCCCTAAAATAAAGAAGTATTAGAGGCAATCTACTTGATGTTTTGGGAGTCAGACACCAAAATGAGTAAGTCAGAGTGAACTAAGACAAAAGACTGCTTTGATAAGAAAAGACTGCTTTGATTATAAAGCTAATAAATCTCAAAACCCATGGGAAATGCATTTAGTCTACAACTCTCCAAAGTCCCAAATTCAGGATTTTTGGATCAAGGTGTTTATTGTGAAATCTCCCAGGTACTTACAGCTCTAAGAAAGTCCAGAAAATTACTGGTATTGTGAGCTAATAAGATATAAGGAAGACAAAAGATTGTAGAGGAGATTAAAGTGGGAAACTTTCTAATTCTTCACTGAGTCCTCTTATAGAGCTGGATATCAATGTTTATATCATCCAGTATTGCTTAATGCCATTTCTTTTGAGAAGAAAAAATTAGTTGGTAGGGAAAAAAGACCAAAAGTATTTCAGCTCACATCCTAAACACATTTACTGGGGACTTACTATGTGCAAGGCACTTATTATGGACTGAATGTTTGGGTCCTCTCAAAATTCATGTATGTGAGTACTAACCACCAATGTATTAAGAGGTAGGCTCTCCAGTAAGTAATCAGATTTTGAAGCGCAACCCTCACAAATAGCATTAGTGCTCTGAAAAAGGAGACAAGAGAGTTTGTACTCTCTGCAGTGAGGACACAATGAGAAGATTATCATCTACAAACCAGAAGATGGGACCTGGTGGATACTTACCAGACTTCAAATCCATCACCACCTTGATCTTGGACTACCTCAACTCCAGAACTGTGAGAAACAAATGTTTGTTTAAGTCACTCCGTCTACGGTAATTGTTATAGCGGCCTGAATCAAGACAGTATTGTACCAGATTATTTTGGATAAATCAGGTAACAACATTGACAAAGATACTTGCTCTTGTGGGGATTGTATTCTGCAGCGAGAGACAGGCAACAATCATTAAACTTAATAAAATGAGTAATTCATGTATATATGAGAAAATAGCAGGTGTTATGGAGAAAATAAAGGGAAAGAAGAAACTAAAATAAAGAAGAAGAAACTGGAAGGGCAAAAGGTTAGGGGTGGAGGGCTGCCTTATTTTTAAAAAAAAAGGTTCAGAGTAGATCTCAGTGCAGCAAAATCCAAGCAAAGACTTGAAAGGTGTGAGTGAGTCAAGTAAGCGTACTGACAGGTGAAAGGGGCACTGCAGTCCTGGTGCTCAGAGGGCAGCACTGATCATGTGCCTGAGGAACAGCAAAGAGGGCATTGTGTGGGAGAGAGAGGGCAGGAGGTCTGAGAATTCACTTGGAAACTAATAGTATGTGCCTGGTAGCTACAGTATGGGCTTTCATTTTAAATTTGAAAGAAATAGGGCAAATTTGTGGTGTTTTGAGCAGAGGAGGAACATGAAACAGCTTTTCTATTTTTTTCTGGTGAAATGGGCTAATATGATTAACAGCAATAGCTTTGAACTCCAGTATCTCTACTGCTTTCCAGCTTGTATACAAAATGTCAAGTTCCACATCCATATGTTTATTTATCAAATGAGCACAGGAATATGAATACTACACAGGATTGGTTGTAAAGATAAAAGAGATCATGCAAAAAAACTTTGCATTGTAACTGGCATATTGCACCTGCTGAATAGATGATCTTTTATTTTGCTACTTCCTATACAAAAATTTTCTCAAGAAATGAGCACCATTAATACCAGGGTTATTCCAAAACTCCATTGCAACATCTATTTTCATAAAGATGAATCAACCAAAGAATTTCAACTATCTATTAAGGACTGTTCTAGGTATGGAGGGAATATGTGCTGTGGTGTGCTTAGTCGCTCAGTCGTGTCCGACTCTTTGTGACCCCATGGACCATAGCCTGCCAGGCTCTTCTGTCCCTGGGGATTCTCCAGGCAAGAATACTGGAGTGGGTGGCCTCTCTCTTCTCCAGGGGATCTTCCTGACTCAGGAATTGAACCGGGATCTCCTACATTGTAGGCAGATTCCTACCAGCTGAGCTACCAGAGAGGCTCATGGAGGGAATATACAGAATTTTAAATGCACCACTTGATATTAATAAAATGATGATTCAGGTGTATAAATAAAACATACATGTAAAACATGATGACTGAATACAAATAAAAAGTAATGTATTATTGATATAATAAACACATGAATGAATTTTAAATTATGCAGAGTAAAATCAATCACACACAAAGAACACGTAACATGTGATTTCAGGAGATCAAACCAGTCAATCCTAAAGGAAATTAGTCTTGAAAATCCATTGGAAAGACTGATGCTGAAGCTGAAGCTCCAATACTTTGGCCACCTGATGTGAAGAACTGACTCACTAGAAAAGACCCTGATGCTGGGAGAGACTGAAGGCAGGAGAAGAAGGGGACAACAGAGGATGAGACTGTTGGATGGCATCACTGATTCGATGGATATAAATTTGACCAAGCTCCAGGAGCTGGGGATGGACAAGGAAGCCTGACATTGCTGCAGTCCACAGGTTCTCAAAGAGTTGGATATGACTGAGTTACTGAATTGACTGAAAATGAATATTAATCTATAGTGACAAAAAGAAGATAAGTGGTTTTCTGGGTCCAGGTGAATATATAACAGAGGACTATACAAAGGAACATAAACAATCTTGTGGAAGTAGTGGAAATCCTCTGTGCCTTGATAATATTTTGGTTTCACAAGTGTACAAGTCTAAAAATTCAAATTGTACACTCTAAATGGATGCCATTTATAATATATAAATCATCCCTTCATAAAATTAATGGCAGCAAAAACAAAAACAACTGTAATAACAATTGATCACAATAGGTTGGATGATCAGGCAAGAGTATACCTTTTACCCGTTTTGACTAGAAAGTCACTGGACACGTTTAGTTAAGATTTGAAAGATCACATAACTTCCAAACTTTACTTGAATTGCCTTAGGTCTAGAAATCTTGTTAAACCTGAAGAAAATGTTCTCCTATTAAGTTGGTTAATTTTGGTCTTATCCAGTCAAATGTTTTAGTGACATTATATCAGTCTTTCCATTTCTCATTAGAAGATCCTTTCACATTAAACTTAATCTCATTTTGTTTCCTATGCTATGTATGAAATTATTTCCTCTTCGAACTGGCCCTTATAGAGACTTAGAGCCCTTTCTGACTACTTTGAAGGTAACTCACAAAGACGTTAATTACAGTTCATTTTTAAATACAGGTAATAACAGCTTTGCTCTGCAACAGTTTTCAAATGATGCATGAGAGAAGAGGGGGAGCATCTCACCTCTAATTTATAAAGGGCAAACTTTTCAAAAGCTTCTTTAGGTAATCCTATACTATATTTGGCTTCTAAGAATTACAACAAATTTTAATGAAATGGCAAATAAAACAGATGAATTTGTTCCAACAGTGTGAGGAAATAAATGGTAAAGGACATTGTGTTCTTTCTTTGATCCATTTTGGTATAATGATCTACGGAATTATCAATGAATCATTTAAAAACTGAAATTTTCACTTATTTGTTTAATTTATGTATAAGATAATTGCTTAATACAAAGAACACATTTATAAGTTATTCCCTAGAAACTAATGCTTTGAAAGTATATTTAAATATATTTAATCAAATATGAAATACATTTTATATTGATATAGGATAATAACAGTAAAATACAGTTTAAAGAGTAAACTGTTTAGTTGTCTTAAACCAAGGAACAAAACACACAAATATTTATGAACGCTTTCTGTTCAGCATACTAAGTGTCTAAGGAGTCATACTGGATTTCAAATAGAGTACCTACTTTGGAAAGCAAATTTGGGATTCTTGTAAACAGACTGAAAATTATTTCTTAATATAGATGACTGAAAGAAATACCTATCAAACACAGAGTGAACACATCTGAGTGAAGACACAGCCTGAAAACAGATGATGATGTATTTTCTGTGGAGCATTTGCCAAAGGACTATTCAACAGAGACATAAATAATTAAAGTTAAACTGCAGTCACCAAAATAAATGAACCATATTCTGAAGCAGTAAGCTGACTTCTAATTCTGATTTTTCACATAATTCTAAGCCCATAAAATCCAAGCAAATCTCCACCTCAATAATCTGAATCAGTAGGATTCCATTGTAATTTCAGAAATGCTCACCCCTGAAATCTCTGATACAGCACAATTGAAAATTCTTCTGAGATAAAACTGATTGCAGCAACAACATTCATGCTTTAATGTTGATAAGCAAAGTGAGGTGGGATGGATCTGAAAAGGTGTGTTTCTGTACTGCATGGTATTTATTTAAATCCCAAGCCTCCCTTCTGCCTCATTTCAAGACCTTATTGTTTACTTCTTTCCCTGCCAGTATTAGACGTGGGTCCTGCTTCCCCTGAGTTTATATTCCTGCACAAGGCTAGCCCTGTTTAAAAGGAGAGGAAGAAGAAGAAAATAAAAAACAAAAACAAACAAGATAAAACTTTAAAAAAGAAAAAAGGTAGAAATTATATCAAAGTCCTGTTTGAAGAGCTGTTGAACTTCATTTTCATGTTTTGCAGGGTATATTTAAAAGAAAAATCTGTGGAAAGGCTGAGGAAAAAAGGTGACAGAAAACCAAACAAATCACTTCTATGTTCTTGTTTACACCGTCTTTGCTTGACAGGACCCCATGTAGGTGATGTGATAGAAGTTTTGATGTCTGGCAGAATTAAGTCAAATATATGAACTGCAGTTTAAGAAGCATAAATGTCAGCTTTCTAAAGCCTCCCACATCAAAGCAATCAGTAATGGTTTTTAAATACACACTACAGCAGTATATTATGTGTCATGGGAGATATAGAAGATGTACTATGGTATTAGGCACACAGAAGGTATTTTTAAAATATACAAAGACTGAAAGGATGAGACATGAAAGCTACCAGTAGGGAATATTTTTGTGCAAATAAAGTGCTAATCATAACTTAATCAGAGAATTAGGTGATCTAATGTAACATGCATGTTATAAAGGAAAGACTAGGCAACATAGACGAAGAAAACAATGTCTCCATGGTCAAAGACAAGGAACTCAACCTTTGTGAGCTTTTGTTTCCCCTTGAGTGACAGGGTTCAGCCTAGGGGATTGAACAATAACAATAACAAGTTGGATTTGTAAACGTATGATGGATCCCACCTCTCTAAATCACCAATCCTTACCATATCTTATCCAAGTCATCACATTCCAAAACTCCAATGAAGAAAACATATCTAGGAACTTATCCTTTAAAGACAGTAGTTGTAAAAGCCTACTTCTATACTTGGAATCAGCTTCCAATGAGGATATCAGATGTAAAAGGATTTTACAATAAATTGTATTTGTCAGCATAAATTAATCAAATATCAGGCTTAGAGAAATGCATATTTAGAAAACAGATGGAATTTCAGGTGGGAGGGAGGGTATAAGAGAACAGAATTGGAAATGTGCATAGATTACTCAGGACCGAGTAAAGAAACCCATTTGCTAGGAGTAAGGATTAAATATGAAATTATTGAATAAAAATGGCTCTTACAAATTAGTGTGTACACATAATGTGTATAATTACTACAAATTACTATATACAATGTAGAGGAGTCTAGAAATCATACAACAGGCAATAGGGAACAGCTGTACCTTTCTGAGCAAGGGCATCCATGAAACCATATCAGCTAAAGAGGGGGGACATAAGAGGAGAAACCAGCTATAGCAGTGGGGAGGAATAAAATAGTGTAAGAATGATGTGATAAGGGATTAGGAGAGACTTCCGTAGGTGGAAAGAAACATTTTTTTCCTATGAAACAAAAAGACTGAACACATTTTGAATCACCTCCTTCAGGTGTCTTCTCAAATGTCATACAATTGAGAGGCTTTGACAAACACAAAAATTACACTTGTTTCGCGTCTGTGCACTCTTGGGTCCCACTCACGTTTTATTTTTCTCCATACAATGTGATATCATCTGACACACTATGTATTTTTTTGTTTACATCTTTAACTTTTTTTCCTCAACATTAAAATAGAAGTACCTTGACCTTGTTCTGCTTATTTTCCGAGCCCACAGGAGGGGTTTTCATAAATTTTGGGTCAAGTGTGTTAAATGAATTAAAATCCAATAAAGAAAACAAAGATGAAGGAGCTGATTATGTCTTTCATGTTCCTTACCTGGGGTTCTAGTAGAAAATTAACATGCAAGAAACTACTTCACTAAAGTAACTTCAAATAAATGTTATGTTCTTAAAAAGAACGTTCAACAACAGTTCAATGGAACACTATGGAGAAAATGCAATTTGGAAAACTAGGTAATCCAAAAGATTAAACAACAAAAGGAATTTCCAACAGTCTCCATATCCTTCAGTAAATGTGAATTACGATCATACTATTGCTAATTTATATTCATCAAACTGTCTTCTTTTAGGCTTTCAAAGTGTTCACAGAAGGGTTTTATCTGTCACTGCAAGATGTATGACAAATAGAAGACACTAAGGGATTAAAAAAACCCCCATATGCTGTCACTCCCAGAAACATGAATAGAGCACTGCCTACTTCTGGGCTAATCCAGAATTCAGTTGGAAAATGATATAGTTTTCCAAAAGCAAGTTAGAGACATTAGATTCAGGAAATGAGTATACAGATATACTTCCCTGCTCCCCCCTCCCCTTCACCATGGAAGAACATAACCTCCAATGACCACTGAGATGGATGACTATATTAGATCATGACAAATCTTAAACATCAGTATCTAGAAATCTTTCTAGATTTCTTTCATCTTTCTTCAACCAGATGGGTAAGATAAACAGTTTGTTCATAGCAATATTTATTATACGAAAACATTTTAACCATTTTGCTTAGAAGAACCACTGAAGTAAAAATAGACAAACGTAAGGATGCTGAATCATATTCTGAGTTCAGAATGGAAGAATAAAAACAAAGTTTCTCAGGAACAAAAGGGGGTGGAACATTAATGTTCAAACACTAAATCCATACACATATTACAAAAGAAAGATTTTCATGGCTCTAAAACAGAATTCACTGCAGCTCACCCTGGAAAAATAGTGTCAGTAAAACATATGATATCAGTTAATTTTGCTTTCTAATAAGTTTGTGAGAAAGCACTGGATTTACTGAGAAATACTACATCTTCTGCTCTCCTTTGAGATGGCCTGCCTTGTATTACTCCATCCTCAAAAATCCTTGAATGGTGTAGCTTGGCCTTAGGCTGGAAAGTTAGGATCACTATCCATTTCTGACTTTGCCATCATCCTGTAACTTGGGAAAGTTACTCAGTTACATTTTCTCATCTGCCAAGGGAATCAAATTTCAATGTCTCTTTAACTGAGACTGTTATGAGATAATATATGAGAAAATTCTTAAAGAGACAGGAATACCAGATCACCTTGCCTGCCTCATGAGAAATCTGTATGCAGGTCAAGAGGCAACAATTAGAACCAGACATGGAACAACAGACTGGTTCCAATTGGGAAAGGAGTAAATCAAGGCTGTATATTGTCACCTTGCTTATTTAACTTGTATGCAGAGTACATCATGTGAAATGCCAGGCTGGATGAAGCACAGCTGGAATCAAGATTGCCGGGAGAAATACCAATAATCTCAGATACGAAGATGACACCACCCATATGGGAGAAACTGAAGAGGAACTAAAGAACCTCTTGATGAATGTGAAAGAGTAGAGTGGAAAAAGTTGGCTTAAAACTCAACATTCAAAAAACAAAGATCATGGCATCTGGTCCCATCACTTCATGGCAAATAGAGGGGGAAACAATGGAAACAGTGACAAACTTTATTTATTTATTTATTTTGGCTCCAAAATCACTGCAGGTGGTAACTGCAGCCATGAAAGTAAAAGATGCTTGCTCCTTGGAAGGAAAGCTATGACAAACCTAGACAGCTTATTAGAAAGCAAAGACATTACTTTGCCGACAAATGTCTGTCTAGTTAAAGCTACGGTTTTCCAGCAGTAATTTATGAATGTAAGAGTTGGACCATAAAGAAGGCTGAGCACCAAAGAATCGATGCTTTTGAACTATGGTGTTGGAGAAGACTCTTGAGAGTCCCTTGGACTACAAGGAGATCAAACCAGTCCATCTTAAAGGAAATCAGTCCTGAATATTCATTGGAAGGACTGATGCTGAAACTGAAGCTCCAATACTTTGTCCACCTGATGTGAAGAACTGACTCCTTGGAAAAGACCCTGATGCTGGGAAATACTGAAGCAAGGAGGAGAAGGGGATGACAGAGGATGAGATGGTTGGATGCCATCACTGACTTGATGGACATGAGTTTCAGCAAGCTCGGAAGTTGGTGATGGACAGGAAAGCCTGTCCACCGGGTCACAAGAGTTGGACATGACTGAGTGACTGAACTGAACTGAACTGAAAATATGAGAAAGTAGTTTAAAAGGTGAAAATTAATGTACTGATTCAATGTATTAATCTATTACTTCAACTCAACCAAATCTACCAGCATTATTTGAAGAGCAAGAGGAAGTGAAGGACAGTATATACTTGCAGAAGTATCTTTCATCCCATACACTAAAAAATTAAGTATATATTTCCACCCAGTATGAATATATTATTTTACAGGACTAATATAAATAGGAAAAATAAAGGTATTTTTATTTAGACAGGGCTGTTTTTTCTTTTTAATAAATAAACTAAAACAAATATGATATTGTAATGAGTTCAGGGACTCTTCTTTCTCTTTGTTTGCTTTCATAGGATTCACCACCCAGATGATTTCAACCTAAATTTTAACTATCTCTGACTTTAACACTGTTGACCAAAGTAACAGCTATCTAATCTAATCACAGAGTAGTTGCATTTCATGCAAAGATGGACACAATAAAAGAGAGAAAAGGTATGGACGTAACAGAATCAGAAGATATTAAAAAGAGGTGGCAAGAATCCATAGAAGAACTATACAAAAAATTTCTTAATGACCCAGTTAACCATGATGGTGGGATCACTCACCTAGAGCCAGACATCCTAAGTGGGCCTTAGGAAGCATTGCTAGGAACAAAGCTAGTGGAGGTGATGAAATTCCAGCTGAGTTATTTCAAATCCTAAAAGATGATGCTGTGAAAGTACTCCATTCAATATGCCAGCAAATTTGGAAAACTCAGCAGTGGTCATAGGACTGGAAAAGTTCAGTTTTCATTCCAAATTCAATCCAGTGAACAAGTCATTTTATGAAATCTAGTTAATGAGGAATATAGGTCCTCATAAATAATTTCCATCTCAAAGGTTTTAACTGTTGAAACTCACATGCAAAACATGTTTTTACTTATTACTGAGCTACATATCTCTCCAGGACAGATATCTTGCTTCATATCTTGCTTTATTTAGTTTTATATTTCTAGCATCTTGTATAGAACACTGAGTAGACATTTATTTTTAATGATTAACAATGGAATTGAATACAATTATATTTCATGCTTTGAAATAGGCTCATAATATTAACTGTTCAGTAGAGAATGGGAAGGGTGACCTATGAGTATGAGAAAAAAAAACTTAGACATTTCAACTGAATGTTCAGTATGAGGCAACAGAATGATAACAGTGACCAAAAAAAAAAAAAAAAAAATTAACGAAAAACACACACATAAACACCTTTGATTGTAGGTGTCATTATTTCCAGAAACAAAAGCATGCTTCCATTTCACCATCCCTGCTCTTTCATCTGAGGAACTGTGGTTAATTTTAAAATTGATTTTAAAAATATTGACAATTAGAGTGTATCCAGATCAGAAGGACGAGATAGCCAGGAAGGATTTGGGAAGGATTTCAACACTGTGAAAAATAGTTTTAGAAACTGAAGATATAAAATTTAGAAAAGAAAAACTGGCGTCTAGGTGTGAGTGTGAGGGATATATTTATAGAAATTATTCTTTTAGCGTGAATGAGGAATTAGAATGTGTTTGTCCAGATCAACTGAAAACAGAGTACAACACACTGGAGAAACTCAATAAATATCTTAGGAAGCAGCAATAACAACATGCAGATGGCTAATTGGCAATAATTTCAGTAGGCAGATTTTGATTCAAAAAAAGGAAAAACTCTAATAATTAAAACTCTCCTTAACAAGTCTGTTACTTTTGTGAGGTAGCAAGCATACCCTCCTTTTGAAAATGTAAACAGAGTTTGAATCATCACCCATCACAGAAATAGCAGAAGAGTTTGCTGAATAGGCATTTGGACTAGGAAATTTCCAAAGTTATAGTTAAATTCATGATTCTATTATTGAAGTCATTTTCCATTTTGAAGCAATTATTGTGATTCTCGTTTTTGTAAATTTCACAGTTACCTTGGTTTAAGGCAGATTACCACTTCCTGACTCCTAGTAAATTATTATTAATTTAAATGCTATCTCTAGGTCCAAAGTGTCGAGAGACTTACCAAGTCACCCGAATAATATCCACCTTCCTCCACTAAGCTTCATTTACTCTCTAATAATTACCACTCTCATAACTTTCACATAATTTCTACCTCTCCAAAACACAGCCAGGAAGGGAATTCAAGGACAGGAAGAAACTATGATTTTTTTTTTTCATTGTATAATCTTTTTTAATGAAGAAAAGCAATTAAGTAAAGCAAGTCAAAAGCAAGCTGAGCTTTTTCTTACTAAGCCATCTAGAACAAAAGGCTTATCTGATTTATGCTAAAACTAGCTCATTTTAAACAGAATCTTAATATCCTAATCAAAGAAGTTTAAAAAAAATTAAAGGAAAACATTTTGCCTTTGTTATTCAGAGGCAAAAACGATGACAATTATTTCCTGCTTAGCATTCTTAGGCTCACTTCACATCTGATATTTTTTTGAATAAACAGTAATACAAATCACTACAAAACAAAATGTAAGGGGTGTACCACACACACTCACACACACACACACACACACACACATACATTACCTTTGCCGACAAAGGTCCATCTAGTCAAAGCTACGGTTTTTCCAATAGTCATGTATGGATGTCAAAGTTGGACTATAAAGAAAGCTGAGCACCAAAAACTGATGCTTTTGAACTGTGGTGTTGTAAAAGACTCTTGAGAGTCCCTTGGACTGCAAGGAGATCCAACCAGTCAGTCCTAAAGGAAATCAGTCCTGACTATTCATTGGAAGGACTGATGCTGAAGCTCAAACTCCAATACTTTGGCCACCTGATGCAAAGTATTGACTTCTTGGAAAAGACGTGGATGCTGGGAGACATTGAAGGCAGAAGGAGAGGGGATGACAGAGAATAAGATGGTTGGATGGCATCACCAACTTGATGGACATGCGTTTGGACAAGCTCCGGGAGTTGGTGATGGACAGGGAATTTGGCATGCCAAAATCGATGGAGTCACAAAGAGTTGGACACGACTGAGTGACTGAACTGACTCACACACTCACGCACCTGTGTGTGCACACACACACACACGTTCCAATTTCTTCTATCTCTCTTCCCTTCCTTCCTTTGCTGAACATCTGTGAACTGTATTTAAACCTGTATTTTAAAATACATATAAAAGGGGCAAATGTGTTTAACCTTTTTTAAGAAAAATCTTTCCTTCATGTAGTTTTTTATTTTAAAAGTTACCTTTTGCTGTCTTTGAAAATTAACTTCATTTAAATCATCTATCTGTAATACATCCAATATTCTACTACATGTCCATGACTGAGTGTTCACCCTGCTCTAGAAATACACACTTTATTCATAATTATATGTGTGATTTTCATAACTGAGGTAAATTTTATTATTTCCATTTTACAGATAAGGAAAATGAAGTTATAAGTCAAATAAATTCCCCAAGTCATAGAGCAAGAGATAGCAAGTCTAGGGTCTAAATGTATGTCTACTCAATTCCTCTCTCTATGATTTCTGGTTATCTGCTTTGCAACAAGGTTTACTGAGTATCTACCATGTTACCAAGCTCCATCCTCAATACAAAACTGAAAATAACAAAACATCTGCCTTCAAGGATTTCACATTCTAATTGCAATTATCGACAAATTAGTGAATACAAATCAGCAGGAAATTTTCATAATAAAGATAAATATTAGGTGCAACAATGGTCCTTAGGACTGAATAAATCCACTTTGCATGTTTGGGATAGGAGGGACAGTATATACAATGACCAAATGTATTCTGCTAGTGTAGCTAATCTTTGGACAAGAAATAAGGTTCTTTCCTTGAGTGGCTTCTGCTTCTTCCTTGACTCCAGGCAACTGCCAAGCCGGTGTGCCTAGATCATACTAAGGTCCACTCAAGGACTCGACAATCCCATTTGATATGTTTCATTCACATTAAAAAGTACTTGTCTAGTGGTCTACGGTCACATTTTATCAGACCCCTTTTTAAGAACAAATAAATTAGTTAAAAAACTATGCAGCACCTTCAAATACTGTATATATTTTTTTAAACTTTTAAACAAGACAGGCCTACTGAAAGAGCCATTTTTGGCAAGGAAAAAAAAGTGTGGCTCCCCCTCAAATCACATGATATATGTACCCATGATGTACAGAGCTTTCCTAACTTCTGAAGCTGTGCTCCCAGGCTGCTGCCAATATTCTTCCACACCTTCCTACCTATGGGAAATAATATCCTGCTGTCACACATGATCATCTCCCCTTGCCTCCGTCCCCCAGGAGCTTGGCTTTCTCACCTTCAGCACTCCTCTCAGTTTTGTTTGCGCTCACATCATGCCTTAATCATTTTCTTTTATAGATTTTTAAAAAATCTAATATTTCCCTTAATTTCTATGCCTAGGTCTGTCATTCCTTAAATGTTTCAGAACACTACCTCTTCTTTTTTAATAGACTCTGGAGACCAAATTTCCACCCTCTAAAGTATAACCTTTGTAGAAATGATATATTCCTGTTTTATTTAACACCTCTTTCACCACAATCTTCAGTAAAAAGAGAAAAAAGTCATTATAATCAATTTTTTCCATTGTCTAGAAACACGTTTGAGGCCTTTTCTTTTTTTAAATGTGAACTCAGCACTTGTTGTTTGGCTTTTCCTTTGTCTGCATTACTTTATCATGGTCCATTATGGACAACGATCCTAAAATGTATTACAAAGTATCCATGGGTGGGCATCATATCAAAAGTTTAAATGTTGCGATGTATTCAATTTGTGTCTTTTTTTCTCTTTTTTAAAAGCAGGTATTTGAACTCTATACAATGAAAGTTTTAATGACATGTACCACAAGGTTGGAAAGAGCCCAGTGACATCTTTACTTGTGTGAAAATCAATTGTTTAATTTCAAGGATAAAGAGTAGGCCCAACTGAATAACCATATCTCCTCTGCTAGTCCTTTCATAATGGACCAAGGCCCAACTTCTCTTAAAGCAAGATAGTAATATTTTCATTAGTAAGGAAAATCTTTCAACACAGAAATAATATAAATTGAATAGACTTGTGGCACAGTGGCCCTGCCGGGGGTGGGGGGGGGGGGAACAAAAGAAAAAAACAACAAAAGAAAAACCACCTTCATCACTCACTATGACAATTAAGATCAGCTCATAAATGACAAAAGCCATTTAGCTGAGTTGGTAACATTGCACATAATGGCTCTGTTTTAGCAGCTTTCTGGGAACTTGAAAAGGGGCTTTTTAAGGTACAGGATCATAATCTACCATAGACCTATTGATTAAAATTATCAGTTAGGTTCCTTGAAAATGTATATAGTTAAAAAATATGCTTCAGATGATTGGGGGTGGGCGGCGGGGATGGGAGCTGGGGGAGAGCTAGGCAGCCAACCTGAGAACCCCTGGGTCAGAACAATGGTAATGAGGTCAAGGTTTGTAATGTTGTTTCAAAGACTGCTCATATGTTCTAACAGGGAAGTAGGCTACTTGACCAGCCTCAAGCATTCTTCTAACTAGGGAATGACAGATTTGAAGTAGTTGAAGAATAAAGATGCAGTTGTTTGGCCTAACAGGTCATGACATTACACCTTACAATAAGAAGGCAAATGAGCACCCAAAGTGGCTCACCTTCATTAGTCCAAGTTTTGGCTTTCATTTGAGCCAACTGGCTTCTCTCTTTCCACTGAATAACTCTTAATTTTACCCAGTTCTCTCGTGAAGAATGTCACTGGACACAGCAAATACAGAAGAATCAGTGCAAATACAACCACACTGCCAGGGAAGGAATCTGAATTCTATGCCCTGTGACTGCTGGTCAGATAATGCATTCTTTTATTTAAATAAATAATCATTGGAAAGACAGTTACAACAAAGCATCATGTAATTCTTCTAAGTCAGGATAGCATTAAAAATGTCTGCTCACTAAGCTAAGCAGGAATTTCTGGCCTATTTTGCCACCAGCCATCTGCAAAAAAACTTGTGGTTAGCTTGTGAATGAGGATTTCCCTGTGAACTAAATCACAATTGGCCAATTGAGGGATTTCCATCCCTCTGGCAGCACTTTAGCCCAATCTAAATTTGATTGTTTCCTTGAATGGAGTAATTTAATTTTCTCCAAATGTCTACTGACTTTATAATGCCAAGTCCAGAAGATGAAATGGAAAACTGGGTCAGTTGACCAGGTAATCCAGGCCAAAAAATAAATATTGCTTAGAACTTCATATAACATGAGTCATTTTATTATCTCGATAGCCTAATTTTCTGTATCTGGGTTATGTGATAAAATTCTGTAGGGTGAAAGAAATTACTATCCTTATTTCATACCTCTGGTAATAATATGCCTGTACTTTTTTTACACAAAGAATTATTGGAGATTACCTCAGCTGCTACAAATCTGAATGAGCCATCATGTCATCATCAGTTCAGTTCAGTTCAATTCAGTTCAGTCGCTCAGTTGTGTCTGCCTCTTTGTGACCCCATGAATTGCAGCACGCCAGGCCTCCCTGTCCATCACCAAGTCCTGAAGTTCACTCAAACTCATGTCCATTGAGTCGGTGATGCCATCCAGCCATCTCATCCACTGTTGTCCCCTTTTCCTCCTGCCCCCAATCTCTCCCAGCATCAGAGTCTTTTCCAATGAGTCAACTCTTCGCATGAGATGGCCAAAGTAATGGAGTTTCAGCTTTAGCAATATCCCTTCCTAAGAAATCCCAGGACTGATCTCCTTTAGAATGGACTGGTTGGATCTCCTTGCAGTCCAAGGGACTCTCAAGAGTCTTCTCCAACACCACAGTTCAAAAGCATCAATTCTTTGGTGCTCAACTTTCTTCACAGTCCAACTCTCACATCCATACATGACCACAGGAAAAACCATAGCCTTGATTAGACGGACCTTTGTTGGCAAAGTAATGTCTCTACTTTTCAATATGCTATCTAGGTTGGTCATAACTTTCCTTCCAAGGAGTAAGTGTCTTTTAATTTCATGGCTGTAGTCACCATCTGCAGTGATTATGGAGCCCCCCAAAATAAAGTCTGACACTGTTTCCACTGTTTCCCCATCTATTTCCCATGAATTGATGGGACCAGATGTCATCACAGGTACAGGCAAACAAGCCAGGAGGAAAAGTTAATACTGCATTTAGCAGAGTACACATTTTATATAAGTGGATATAACTTGAATGTATAAAGATGTGTTCTGAAAAGTGGTAACTATTATTATCCTTGTGTTTATATGTCTTAATGTCAAACATCTCTAAATTATCCATCTGAAAAGCTATGGCTATATACCATAAGCAACAGCCCCACATACAGAAAAATGTCTGGTGATTAAAGCAATAACGACTAAGACTGAATGAAGCCACTTTCATTCTATTTCACTCCAAACCCTATTTTCACCAAAAGGACACATAATAAGGCACTCATTTTAAGGAAAATGCGGCCTTCAGCACTGCAGTTTTCTTGTTGATTTTTAATTCAGAGATTTCCTACCACTGCAATTCTTCAACTCAAGGCTCCACAATTTAGGACAGGTGGCTGCAGATCTAGACCACTTGATAAATCATCTAGTTGAAGATATGATCATTTATCCCCAGGTTGGGAAAAAGTCAAAGGCTCTTTGGGTGTATATAGCTGTTTGAGGGCCTGAGAAAAATGAATCTTTCAATATTAGAAGCACTAGATAAGTCACATGAATGGAAAGTACAGGGGACCCACTTCATTCTTTAAAACTTCTGTCACAAACTGCCAAAAGGTAATTCCTGAAAGTTACAATGAATCATGCCAGTTAGAAGCTAAACTTCTAGGAGCCTCTTCCTCTTACCGATATACACAGAGAGATATACAAAGATGAATTTTTAGCCCTTTCTTGAAACATTCATTTAATATTCCTTTAATAATCTCTGATTACTAGAAGAATTTTAAAGGAAAGACTTGATCATTAGTGGTTAATGGAGAGGTTTTCAAATCCCTTCCAAATTCTGTGACACCACCTACATACATTGGGCAGAGAACAAAGACAATCCAATGGGTCAAATCTGAGTCCTCAAAAGGAGGAAAATCCTGGTTTTACTGATCTTCTTTTTCCTTTATTAGAATATTTATCTTGAAGCAAACAGGAAAAAATAAATTTGAAAGTAAATATATTATGGAAAAGAAAAAAAGAGCATCCAAAGTAAAATCCTAAAGAAATTCCATAAACTTGTTTATAATCAGTCAGCAAGTCATTAAACATGCATTATTGAATACATACTTGTCCTAGTACCTGTTCTGGGGCTCTAGAGATATATAAGGGCAGAGATCTCTGCTCTCTTATCTTCTTGCTGAAGTAAACCAGATGATAAACAGTAAGCAAAATAAATGCTAACATTTTAAAGTGTGTTAAAAGATAATTGTTATGGGAGATAAACTGGAGTAAGAGAGTTCAGGAAAGGGGCAAATCATAGTATTAAATTTGACTGTCAAAACAAGTCTCTTGAGACTCAGGTGCCATTTGAGCAAAATCTTGAAGGATGTGAGGGTATAGGCAATTATTTTAGTATCTCAAGGTAATTATGTTATTTTTCCCTCAAAGATACCTATCAAAGAAGAGAAAGCCCTAATTAGCTTGTCTGAAAATTTGGTCTTCAGGTGACGAAGTAGTATAAACTCAACTCATATATCACTCTGGTAAGTTATTAATGAGGCTAAACATTAATTCATAAAAAATTTTTTTCTCTAGGAGGTACTTCCAGTCCACAAGAAAATATTTCTTTCTGACCCCTTCAGTTCATTAATTTGCATTTAAAGAACAGCATATAAAGAAACGAGAATTCCTAGATTTGTTCAAAGGGAAGACAATTTATTTCAACTTCATCATTTTACGTGAGAGAAATGTGAAAATGTAAAAGAGAAATAGGGATATCTAAATATGGTTAAGTAGAATTAACTTTTCATGCTTAATTGTGCCACTATTCTCTGTAGTATGAGCCACCAGGACACTGATGTCGTTATTTATAACTTAATCATAGAATCCTAAATAATAGGGCATTTATAGGATAGGCAGATTTTGAGACTAATAACATCTTAAAATCCTGGGCATATTACAGATTATTAGTTTCCAGATTTACTTAATTTAAGGGTGTACAGTATGTTTCAGCATCACCATTGATAGAAACCATCTTCTACTTATTTTTGCATTTGTCATGTAACCGCATACTGGAGAATGGAGTATTTTTATTAGCTAATAATACAGATCCTAAGATTTAGACATGTGAGGCTGAATTATTTGCCCTGGGTCAGCAAAAAGGAAATGCAGGATTTGAACAGGTCTTATGACTGTGGTACTTACGTATCACACTATACTGGTCCTTTGTTTAAGATATTTTACTCCCCTAAAATGAAATCTTCAAAATGAGAAACAATAGCATCTTATATAATACTTTATGAGGAGTTTCCTTCATACTACCTCTAACTTTATTTTTAAAATAAGAAGATAGAATCCTGTTTCATGACTATTAGTGTTTAAGTGGAGCAAAGTCTTAAGGTCTCCTTAGAGTTGATAAATCTGTATCAGTTATTTTAGCCAAAATTTCCACAGTGTTTTGCCTATCATAATAAGCAATGTCTCCCATTATATGTTATAAATAAAATAGTGTCAACAATTTGTAAAGATTATCTGAAAAGTTCTTTTCTGCTACAAAGTTCTGATTCTAGTTGAAGATTCGAGTCCCTTTAGCATATGAGCTAATGAGTATCCTGGGTAATTACAGTATTCTTTAAAACCACTGGCCAAGACAAGTTAAGACATATCTACTTACCAGCCTAAAGATTCTGATTTTTTAAACCTAGATTAATTTAGGCTTCCTTCATAGCTCAATTGGTAAAGAATCCACCTGCGATACATGAGACCCTGGTTCTATTCCTGGGTGGGAAGATCTGTTGGAGAATGGACAGGCTACCCACTTCAGTATTCTTGGGTTCCCTTGTGGCTCAGCTGGTAAAGAATCCATCTACAATGTGGGAGATCTGGGTTCAATTCCTGGGTTGGGAAGATCCCCTGGAGAAGGGAAAGGCTACCCACTGCGGTATTCTGGCCTGGAGAATTCCATGGACTAAGTCCATGGGGTCACAAAGAGTCAGACACGACTGAGAGACTATCACTTCACTTCACTTCACTTCAGATTAACAAAAATACATTTCAACATGGATAAATAAGATAAAATCATTATTTTGTAAAAGAAATGATCCTTTTAATATTCAATATGATATAATTTTTTTTTTTGCTATTTATGATCTATTTCAGTAAAGAATCTAAAGTTATATTTATACTACCTCATTCTTTAAACTGTTAGACTGTGAAGAATCCTTTCTGTGCTGTTAAATGAGGATTAATTAATCCACTACAAGCTTAACAAAATCCTTATTTAGTTTACCAGTTATTCAATGTCATAATTGTGTATAGAATCTAAATAGGAAGCTTCTCATCACAGAACCAAGAGTGAAGATATAAAAAAGGTGCCGGGGCGTTTCATAGTAAAAACATAATGATAAAAACCATTAAACTGCAGCAAGAGGTAATACAGAAATATTTACTCTTCCAGTAGCTTTTCTTCATTGTGCTCAGAACTGACAGGCAGGTAGGCTAAAGAAGACTGCAAAATAAATACCAAATTTTAAACAGTCATGTAGCCTTCTAAGTATATTACATTAGTGAAGTAGACATTTAATATCTTATTTCATGAAGTGAAATTCTGGTCTTTCCATGTTCTGTGGCTGAGGAGCTTCTAGTACTGCAACAATAGAAGTCACAATAAATAAACAGAAATAAATTATGCCTCGGTTGCAAATGAACCACACGTAAGCATTTCAATACAGTTAAGATTCTGTCAACACTCAAAAATGCTTCTGAGCAATGAAGAATAGTTGATATTTTGAAGCTAAATGAGGAGACATGACTTCAGAAGCCATACAAAAGAAGAGAGATATGATATTTTCAAAACTAAATTAGTTCTATATCAGATATCACAGTAAAATGTATTTCCGAGTTATAAAACAAACATGCATCATGACGTTGGTAACTGGAAACTGCACTTCACAGACAAATTAGTCACAAAGATGATAGTTGAAACAAAAATTATGGAAACAGAAGAAGATGTATACTACTACTAAATATGTTATTTTTCTCTAAGTATTAATAATACCAAATCTATTTTAAAAATAGAATATTAGTTATGGCTTCACATTACAGGTAAAATTTTAAATACATAATCTTTGATACTGCTTATCAATTAGGTGAGTGGAACTAACTATATATAGATATTAACACAAGGTTATGAGAAAAATCTGCATTTTCTTTACAGTTATTCCATTTTAAGATCTTCATTTTCACTAACACAATGAAGTTTAGGAACTTTTGAAATGTGTAATTACATGGTTGACAGTTGTAATACCTTGGCTTTCTAGTATCATGAGAAACACAGATAATCAAACAATAAACATTTGAAAGAGTCAAATGGAAACTTATTTTGCAAATATAGTGCAGGATTTACAAATGAAAGGAATAGCAAATATGCTCATATCACATTAAGACATATCACAGATACGACAAATTCTGGCTTGTTTGAAAGCTTGCAATGCTAACCCAATTGAAACCCAATTGAAACCCAATTTAAATACAAGTCTTATGGTACATCACAATTGATACAGGTTAAAAAAAAAGAACTCAGAACTCATGGAAACCGCATTAGTTAGTTTAACATTATATGTGAATTTCAGGAAATGTCCTGTGTTGCTATCACACAAATAGTGAAAGTTAGAAAATACGGTTTTATTATTTGCCACTGTGACAGTGAATCACATTAAAATTTTTGAAAACCTACAAACACAAAAATACAGGGACCTTTTACTTCCTTACCATTGCTGTTCATAGGTTAAGACATATTAAAGTGATACCAGAATGATATTTTATTAGAAAGAAATACTGTAGCTTTGAAAAAGGATATGATCGGAAACAAAAGAAGTGTAGAGACAGACAGCATTCAATATAATCTATTGCTACAATTCTTTCTAGTTACTTTTACAAGTTTCCTTTTACTTTTCCACCCTCTACTATGTCCACCACAAACCCTCCATGTCCTCCTCTATATCTACCTTTTCCAATACACCCCCAAGTTCAAGATACAGTAAGAAAGACATTCTGGAAATACAATGGTCAAAAAGAAAGTCAAGCTTCCTGCCCTCATGGAGCTTACATTCTACTAGGAAAAGTTGACATTAAATATATAATCATTCACATAAATATATACAGTTATAATAATTGTTATGATGGAAAATATAGGCTTTTGATCATCATTTAATGGACAATTATTAACCTATGCTTCTCAGCTATTTAACCAGTCAATGATGGCTGGATTTGCAGTGTAACTTTCTTTGACATTTTCTGATTTAAATGGTCATTCATTTCTCTCAAATATTAGAGTAAAATATAATCAATTGTTAGAATGAAGTGACCAGTTTAAATACACATAGAAGAAAACAAGCAAAAAACTGCCTTCCCAGACAAATAGATAAATCTAGATTCTCAAAAGGAGTGGAAAATAAAGTTAATATTGTCAATAGTCCTAACAATACTGTGGCAAATCTCAAACCTAGAAAGAAAGCAAACACAGTGTCACAAAGACTGCTTGAATCTATCTAACCACAACCAATAGGAGTTTGGTTGGCCCTGAATATTATCTCTCTTAGTTATCCCAAAGAAAATAAACATTATTCCTAACTGTAATCATTTAGAAAACATGAAAACAAATAAAAATAATCAACTCTAAAATGTGAAACAGAATGACCAAGTCAAAATATGAGTCAAGATGGTCTACAAAAAGAGTGAAAAAGTTTTTATTTCTTTCATTTTGATTCTGCCAGCAAAGCAACGAGCCCTAACACGTCTCCAGCTGACTTATCTGCTTTTGTCATACAATATGATAAGGAATTCTGCAGTTTTCAAACCCTGAAGAAATAATTACGGAGTTTGGAAGGATCCATATCAACTGTGTAAGGATATATCACAAAGTGATACCAGTGCTTACCTCTAGAGAGAAGCCTGAGGAGGAGGATGAAGGAGGTTATCAGAAGAAATGTTCCTTTTAAAAATGTACAAAATGTAATACAATTGTCTGTCACTGGACATTTAAAAGTTTAGAAAATACCTAAGAATCCATATAAAATATATCAAAATGATAGCAATAATATTCTTGAAGCTAGTTTTGCTTCTGGATTCAATAAAGGAAGATTTTAATTCCCAAATGATTATTCCAGAGCACCTGAATTCACTACTCCTAAAGAGAAATGGTGGGTCCAAAAAATGTTTCAGGATTAAAATTTGACGGGAAGATTTGACAAGCATGAATTTTCCATGCATTATGTTATTTAAGATTAGGTAGATTTAACACATTTCATGCACAACTAGGATTTAACCTGATACAAAAGGCTACACTGTAAAGTTTCTAGACATTTTTGACTCCTCCAACAGGTGGTACAAGGCTATCCTTGCCTTGTAGGATAGCCTCCTAAAGGAGACCCTGATTCATATTATCTTTATGTTTTCTGAATGCCCATCACTAATCATACTATTTACCACTCTCCCGGCACTTCCATTTCTTTCCATGTTTTCATTCCTTATTTTATTGACACTCATTTATGATTCATCACAGTCAAGACTGGATTTTTTGTTCTAGAATGCAGATTTGTTGAACTAATTTGCAACTAATGCAGACTTACAAATCATGTTTCTCATTATATATATATGCATATATATATATATATATATATATATATATAGCTTAACCAACATGTAAAGGTGATCACTGTTTTACAAAATACCCAAGTCCATCTCAAAGTCTTCATATCCCATTTAACACCAAGAAGTGTCCTAGCCCTATTAACAGAAAAATAATGTAAAGTAAATACCAAATTCCTGTCCTGTATAGTTTTGTGCTGATTGAGAAATAAAATTTGATGAAAACTGGTAAAGCAAAAATATTTTTGACACACATGTCAATAGAAAACTTTTATGACTGACATAATACAACTGAATAAAGTTAAGTGACACAACGTTAATTATACCAAAATGAATATCAGGTAAGCATAAAAATGAATTATTCCATATGTAGAGTTAAATGGTTATATAATTAGAGTATTATTTTTAAGAGTTACTTTTTCACAATGTAATTGATATATATGTGTATGTATATTTAGAAAGTTATGTATACACATGCATTCATACAAATATATGCATGCACATATACAAACACATATACATTTACTTCACTCAGCTAGTAAAATAAAATATAAATACATTTCCCTCTATGTCAGCCTGATTCCTATACTATGGAACTTGGGGGAAAATGCCCACTTCAGAAATGGAAGTAACAGTAGTTTAGCCTCAAAAAAAAAAAAAAAAGAATTTTAAAAGTATCCCAAATGGTACATAAAATTTCTAAAAGAACTGATATATGTTGTCATTTTCACAGTTTCTGAAAGTGTAAAATAAGGTTAAGTTATATTATTTGCAATGGCTGACCAAAATACAAACTGCAATAACATATGTTCTCTTTTTATTGGCTCAAAATACTCAGACAACATTTGTTTCTAAAGGTCTATGTTACACATTTAAAACTTTGATATCCTCTCTTACTTATTTCTACACTCATATTCAGGGCTTTTTTTTTTTTTAAACAGAAAAGCTTCCCTGCTGGATGACAGTAATGTAAAAGGAGAGAACTGTGTGCTTTGGTACCAATTCACCTGATTAAGGTTCAGAGCAAAAGAGAGATTCAGAGAACTCAAAGAAACACATGCTTGTGTTTAAAACAGCCAAAATAAAACAAAACTAGATACCAAGGGCACATTCATTCATACACAGTTAAAAATGGTTAAAGGCTATGAGACATATTTATATTTACCACAGCTGCATGTCATCTATTTTCTTTTAATGAAAACATTAAACACAACGTGGATGGTTCTAAATGGCAAACTAAGCATGCTTTTAAATTTGGCACCAATACTGTCAAAGAATACACATGCCTGACTTACCAAGGGATGCAGAAATGTATATCTAGTTGACAATGTTCTTAAAACAAAGTTAGTGTCCACAAAAGAAAGAGCAGGCTTGTCTTGAGCCTTTATCTCTCTTATGACACTACCTTTTAGAGCTACCATGGAGTCAACATGTTTATATAACATCTAGAAGACCACAGCCTGATGAGCCTGCAGCAGTACATTTCAACGCTGCACATGCTTTGACTTACATTCTTAGGCAGAATAGCTGGTGCAGGTGTATTCCAGAATTAAATATTTGAGGATGATATGTTTCTGGTGGCTACACTCATTATTTAACTACCATTAAATGATACTGCAAAAACTGACACTGAAACCTGTAACTAATCTTTAAATATGCTAATTATATAAGCTGCTGACATTAAAAAAAAATACTCTAAAGAACAAGAAAAAACAGAGGGAAACATTTTGATGGATTTTTCTTACCTTAAATTCATAAAATATTCATTACCACTCACACCTACCTCCCAGTGCCCATTACTAATGCCAAAAGGTCTAAATATATTTGCATAACTTAGACACACTATTATTCATATAGATGATATTAAGAAGAAATAAAATAACGTAATACCTTTACTTTTACCTATGGATTTGATGAAATGGTTCCATGAAGAAAGGGTTTCCATACAAAGAGAATAAAGAGGAGAGAAACAACAATAAGAATTATGAATATATGTAAATGTACTACTCTTTGAAAATTAAATATACAAGAAGGTATAAATAAGGGTTTGAAAACAAATGGAGATATAATCAATACATGTTGAGAAATCTGCCTTTTTTTAAGGCAATACGTGCAGGAAATTAGAAAGCCCATGCTCACTTTAAAAGACTGCACAAAAGGAGATACACAATGCCTGTAGGTAGAAAAGTATTGATTTTGTAGAACACTATACTCAGCATTCAAGAAGCCAGAAGCCAAAGATGTCTGCATATGTTCCCAAACTGCCATGCATGGGTGAAAAATGGACTCTTTTTGGTGCAGTACATTAAACCAAGTATCTTCTTTCATATATTAATGGCTCTCTGATTTTCTTTACTATAACTACCTTTAACTGCATATGCTGATAAACATATGGAAACTCTCAATTACAAGTTCTTATGTCTCATTTATTTGCAGATATAGTGCAAGAATGAAGGAAAATAAAAGTCAAAGGAGCAAACCAATACCAAACCAACAAATAAAGGGGAGAAAAACACATGAAAAAATGTGAACAAAGTTATGCATTTTATTTGCAGCCAGATAACTTGCAAGCATTTGCCCATCCTTTGCAGCAATGGTTTGAAAGCGGCTAGAGAACAAGAAAACACTGAAAGCAGAGTGGAAAAGGAACAGAGCCCATACCTTGGTCGCCCATCATCAGGTGCGCCAGACCTTGAAGGGAAACAAGAGCACAGTCAGCAATAAACAAGGGAGCATGGGAAGGCAGGGTTGTCACAGTGACAAAAATGTTCAGTGACAGACATCTTGTTTCCTATGAGACGTGTCTGTATCACAGAGGCAAATCAAAAGCATTCTTTCAACTCCGGGTTGGAATGCTTTGGGGCAAAGACTTACAGAACTGCAATTTAAACACTTGCATATGCTGCACTGTGTATTTCTTCTATGTATCAGTTGGAGCATTCGACAGCATAAGAGCATGACTTAAAATCCAAACAATCCCTTAAATATTGCATCTGCCCTGCATGCCCTCTGATAAGGCTGTTTTGAACACTGCCCCCACAGGGTTTGCCTTCTTTGGTGACGAAATTATATTTAAAAAAAAAACAAAAAACAAAAACCCAAGGGAATACCTGAAACATGGGCTGGGTCTGATCTTTTTCCTCTCATAAAAAATGAGATGTTTCATAATTAAATGAAAAAAAGAAAAATACATCCTGAATCACACTGAAATGATAATGCAGAAATGGCCCCTTGTCTGACACAGTTAGGAACTGAATAAGCTTGTTCAAATATAAAAGAGATCATCAGACATGCAGTTGTAAAGTTAGAATTTTTTTAAGAAACAATGGATGACCTTTAAACAGGCTTAAGTAATTTTCCATGTAAAACAAAATTATTTAACATTTTACTTAAACATTTCTTCAATATTAAAGTATGAGTTAACATGAGTATATTTAAGATATAATTTCATCAAGATAGTTTTCTAAAAGAATATGGAATTCCTTTTGTTTATTTAAATTATTTTTAATTCTTCCTTGAAAATTTTAGATTGAAGACTACCCGTTTTCTAAAGAACACTGGTAATTTTCTTTTAAAAATTATTTCACTATCTATAAATATATGTTTTACTTTTCAGCATTAATTCCTAGTTCTTTATTCTAAATTTAGAAATTAAGTTACATTTCAATCCCTATATATTTCAAGAATATGGGAAAATGCTAGAGAAATAAAGCATACATACAAATTTAATAAAATATATTTGAGGCTTTGAGCTAAACAGCATTGTATATTACTTGAATCAGTACTGAAATAACCTGTATTATGGCCTTAAAATTTTAAGGGGTATTTACACATTACTGTGGGGCAGACACAATTACAAATCATCATATAATTATGATATAAAAATTACTTAGTACAGTAGTTCAATATTTCTGTAATCTAGTTTCTTTTATATTTTCTAAGTGATTTTTAAACAAAACAAAAATCACAATCAGTTTAAAAAGTTTATGATTCATTGGTGACTCATGATACTTTATATGCTTAAGAATAGCAGCTTTTCTGCCCAGGTTATACAATTTTTCATTTAATTTCATTTAAAAATTACTATATATTTCCTAACAATAGTTCATAACTTTTTTGTAAAATAAATCAGGGAAATAATTCTGTGCAAGATGTAATTTTTACATTCCCCTAATGGCTTTTAATACTACCTTAGTAAGAATAGAAATTTTTAAATATCAATAACATTTGCATTGTTTGTGTTATACTCCCTACCTCCAAGGCAGCTAGACTATATGGTCAAAGTGGAGTTATAAACATAGACATTAAAAATTATGATCGAATAAAGTGAAGTTGCTCAGTCGTGTCAAACTCTTTGCAATCCCATGGACTGGAGCCTACCAGGCTCCTCCATCCATGGAATTTTCCAGGAAAGAGTAGTGGAGTGGGTTGCCATTTCCTTCTCCAATGATTGAATGAACTTTATTACAATAGTTTATGAGCCTATACTCTGAAAATCTTGTCAATTTTTTTCATGAGATGTGTAAGGAGAGAGTCATACATGCTCATTAAGCTGATTTTAAAGCCCCTTTGAATGCAACTGGATTTAAAGAGAAAAGAACAAAAACATAGACCTTTTTACAGGATGATTAAAGAAATACAAAATAAGCCAAAAAGATACTTAAAAAAAAAAACCAACCTTTTGAATTCAAATAACATGCACAATTATAAATGAGAATGATTTTGAACAATGTCAGTCAGACCTGTAAGGGTAATATCTTTACCAAGTGCACACTCACATGCTATTTAAATTATACTGTAGAAAAAAAGATGCCATTTACAGAAGCAATACCTGGAAAATTTTTCGCTGATGATTTCTTTTAAACTTTTAATTTGTTTTACTTAAATTATGAAACAAATGTTCGGCAACTAAGCAATTGAAAGAATCCACGAAATAATCACAAATAATATGCTGATATCTGCTACTGATCAATTTTGTATTACCATGAATCATTCTTTGAGACATTAAATTTTAGTAATTTTAATCTGTTACATTAGATGGGGACTCTTTCTAGAGAATCTGAACTGCTAATGCTATGATTATGTAAGGTGATATGACATCAATTTCCCTTTCATAATTCTTTGCACTTCCTAGTTCTTTTCATGTTTTTATCCTTTACATATTCATTTTAAAGCACATGCACTAATGCATTTAAGTTCCTTAAAGGTAAGGATGTTGAAATATGAAACTAACACAACATAGAAAATCAACTATATTTTACTATTTTTTTCAATTTAAAAAAAGATGTTGAAACATGTTTTAGTTTGTTGAATTCAACAGGAAAAATGTATAGCTTTCTCAAAAGCTCTTGATAATTTTAGAAAACCTTGAACAAATACCATAATTCTATTTAACAGACATAGAATATTACAAATATACTTACCAGTAATCATGCTGGAGTGCTGAATGCTTTTATTTCCATGAACCAATGGCTTATTTTTAATCTAAATTTATGCCTCTTATACTTTATTTTGTGTTTTTTAAAAAATCAAATCATTTGAAACTAAACCAATGGGCTAGAGATGATATAATAATACTCAAAATTTACAAAAGAAATAATTTTGATCAAGAAAAAAAAATGGAGAATCATGCACTGGGTTCGGAAACCACAAAGATATATTTTTTCATTTAAAATAAAAGAAGCAAGATTGTGTCATTTTTCCATGGAGAACACTGAAATAATTATTCTAAGGTTTATATGGGATGCTGAAGTCCATCAAGGGCTGGAGTTAAGGTTGAAGAGGTTTCATAACACTTGGGGCTGAAGGGAGTTGAAAGTGTGTGTTCTATATGAAAAATGATACACAATCCAGAAATCAGCAAATACTCAGAAGTTCAACTTACCGTCTACATTCAAGATGTACTCTACTATTACTAAGAAATAAAAAGCAAATGAGAGTTGGAAAACAAAGTAGAAAGCACCCACCTTCCACATTGTTGTCTTCTGAAAGCACATGACAAGGAGGGAGAGAAAAGGAAAAACATTCATTAAGCAGCATGCAGACTAGACCTTGCCTTTGCATGTCTTTTTCATGCAAGGCACCAAACACATCATGCAAGTGCTCCATCGCTCCCATTCAAAGGGGAAAAAAACAATCACAGGAAGCAGGTTCCCTCCCACTGGCAGCATTTAAGGAATATGAGACAAAATTTCAGTAATACTGCTGGGTACTGAGCAAGGAGTTTTCAAAAGTCTTTCATTGCCCTGTGCAAAACATACATAACTCTTCTATGCTGCTAGCACAGTTATCCTAGCAATTATTTCTAAAGCTTTTTTATAACGGTTCTAAAAGATTCTACTTTTAATTTTGACTTACTTGGACAAAAGAAAGTTCATGACAAGTAGTCATGAAATTTCACTTAAAGATATTCCAATTCTATCAGATATGTAATCTATTTACATCATGGCCTTGAAATATTTCTAATAAATTTATTTCCTTAAAAAACACAACGTAAATTTATGTACCTAAAATCTGTAATTTATTTAGTTTATAATGTGTTCATACTTTTTCACAAATGACAATAGTTTATTGCGGTTTTCAAAAATATAAAGTAGAAAAAATAATCATTACAAGAGAAATTCATTTGATAGCTGTTCATAAGACAAAGCTTACAATGATTTATTCACTTTGTACATCTATTTAGGGTGTGACTATGAATGTAGTTAATATACTGATAATATTGGGTGAAATTCCCTTGTTTGTCCATGTATCTATATAATACCTAAATTTTTCATATATTAAGTATATTTCCATATGTGTATATACAAACATATATAATCAGATTTTACACGTCTTAACTACACATAATCAATGTAAGTGTATGCAATATAAAACTATTAATATCTATAAGGCAATTGAAGTACTATTTGAGACACAGGGCTTGGGATCTAGGTAAGAAATGGAAGGAAAAACTGTTTTATGGCACTAGGGTGAGAGCAATTATTTTGGTACTTACAAAAAAGTTTTCAACAATAAGCATATCTATGTTGACATTTCTTGTCGTATTCTTATATTTAATTAGCTGTGCTTTTAAAAGAGGGTACATGATGAAAAGTATTTATAAAAAGTAAGATAATAGTAAATGCTGTTAAGCTGAAAGAAAAAAGAATAACTGCAAATGCACCATTTTATAGGTTGCAACAAACAGCTACTTAATAGTCAAAGTTACTAATGAACTAAAAATCATCAATTTTGTTTAAAATATATTAAGTGGAAACTGAAATATCAACACAGCTACATTTATTGACGTGGCCTTAATGCATAATAGAACATGGATAAATGTAGACAATTACACCTATACAAAGTAGTTCATTTCCTACAGTTCATGTTAAAAGAAAAAGTTTTTTTTAATGACTGAAATAATTGGTATGTGACAGTCATTTGCTGTTTGATTTAGGTTTCCTGTCTACCAAATAAGGAATCAGAATGTATTACTTTTCAAAGGCAACTTGGATATGACATGGTCACAAACATTAAGTTTTTGTTTTATTGCTTTATATTGAGAATCATATAAAGATATAGATACTTTAATGTTTAGGATACACTTTGGTTTTATAATGATATCCTTTGAAATTCTATTTTCCATTTAAGATGCTCATTTTTCAACAAGTTTATTAAATATGTGGAGTAAAACGACAAAATCAGGGAATTTAGAGGAGAGTTACTAAGCAAATACAGTCATGAGTAGGACAGTTCCCAAAAGGGGTTTTGGTAAAGTGTTGCATGGAAGTCTAATAGAGAAAGGAAAATGAAAACAAACCAATGAAACAATCAGCCATGACAAAAATTTTATACATGGGCTTCGTAGGATATGAGGAAAGGAAGGTGTGCTGACAAAATTAAGGTCAGTCAGTCAAGTCAGCTGAAAGTGCATTCTCTTTTCACTGTTAACTAAGGCACAGGGCCACAGGCAATACCATTGATCCTGTCTAGTCATAAGGCATTTCTCCGAGTTCTTACTAATACAGAGAACTAGGCTTAACCAAAGGAACTTCTGTTATGCAAATCCAAGTCATGCCCAAAGTGTAATCAAATCTTGACTTGATCATGTTCACAAAAATAGTCTTCTCATAAGACTCAGATTTTTTTACAGAAGTACTAGAGTAAAAGGAAAGGTAATGTATTAACTCTTATTTAAAGAAGAAGTGACAAATTGGCTTAGAACAGACTTTCCTTGAGTTTCTATATATTTTCAGATTCAATTATAGGATTGGAAAAAAAAACAAACTTGTCTTTGTTTCAATCTATTTTACCCCTTTGGTATTCATTCGCTGGCTTTAGTTGATGTAGAACCTGTTAATCTACAGATGATCTTTAGGTTATTTTGGTTTGGAAGTAGCTACATATAAATGGTCAAAACTCTAGCATTTACAGTCATTATCCATGTATTTTTTTTTTATCCTTTTCTCTTTCTTTTCTACTTGTTTTTTGGACTAAACAAACAATATCAAGTTTGAAGAGAAAAGTTTTTCTTATAACACCAACTTTTGATTTCTCTTTGCAACCAAATACTATTTTGAGGAGCAACAGAGAGATGCTAAAACTGGCATGCTACCATGTAAAGCTAAAGCAGCATATTTTCTTTAATGTAAGGCAGAAAGCACTCCATCTAGCCTTACCTGCACACACTGTCAAGTTAGGAAAAAGCTCTTGGGTTTGCAGAAAACCATGGCTTCTAAATGCTGCTCACCTAATCCTATTGTGTCTCTAGTAATCAGCTTTACTATGATTACCATGCCACATATAAAGATCACAGTCTTTCATTTTTCTTTTGATTGTGAAAATATTAAACATAAAATCATGAACAATATGACTTAAATTTTATTTTTCTTTCCGATAAGACATATTTCCTTCACAGATAGAGAAATCAAGTAATAGAATATCAGTCCCATTATGAATAATGGTTGTATGCTGACATGAGGGAAGAGGCAGACTTTTAAACTGTATGCAAAATTGTAAGCTTTAAAATTACTTCCAAAGAGCATCTTCATAGATGCTTTACTGCTGGTCCCCAGCTTATAAGGAAGGCTTCCCAGGTGACTCAGTGGGTAAAGTATCTGCCTGCAATGCAGGAGACGCTGGAGATGCAAGTTCGATTTCTGAGTCAGGAAGATCCCCTGGAGTGGGTATGACAGCCCACTCCAGTATTCTTGCCTGGAGAATCCCATGGACAGAAAAGTCTGGCAGGCTACTGTCCATGGGGTCACAAAAAGGTGAACACAACTGAAGGGACTGAGCACCAGCTTATAAGAAGGCAAGGATGGTAACTTTATTATTACAGTTTTTGCACATAATCTTAATGGCATACTACTAGGAAAAGAAAAATGAATAAATTAAAAAAAAGTCCTTGTTTGAAAGTAAAGAAAATCAGAAATTTAATCATGCCAAGTGAATGAATCAAAGTATGGGATAAAATATCACAAATAACTCCTTTCGTATAATCAGTGTTTGTTTAGCAATATGAAATGCTTCATCTAAATGCACAAGCAGTAGTCAACTTATATGCTACATTTTACATTAAAAACTGACCCAAAGCAGACTCCTGCTACCACCTAGGCTCTCCTCCTTTGGGGATTCCTTCCTTTTCTGCTAGTTGCCTGTGACTGGCTCCCTACATTTTTTCTGGCGTCCTTCGTTCCTCTATCAAGACTGCCACTACCGCAGAAAGGTTCCCACTCAGACCCATGCCCTCCATGGTAGGGTACATAATAGCAAACCTGGAGGCTGGTGCTAGCCAGCAGAAGCAGGAATTCAGAATACAATTTGATTTACTTTCTAACATACCCTGCACTTGCTAGTGTCTACCCTCACCATTCTAGCCCCTCAGAGTATTTTTCAAGATTTCATCCCTCGTTTGGGAAATCCAAATGCCTGTATAGCAGAGTCTGGTTCTCATGGTGGCACAGGATGGAGCTTTGTTTTATTTTTCTTTTGGTGTTAACAGTGAAAGCTTTTAGAAAACCTCAGTACTGCAGGACTGCTTCAAGGACAGGAAATGAAGGAAATCACTGGTTCTGTGGATCTGTGCGGCAGTCACCTAGAGGATGAGAAAAGCCAGCCAGAATCAAGAGCAAGAACAAACAGAAAAGGAAGCATAAAGGTCCATTATGGATTCTTAAGGAAAGAAAAATCTGGGCAGGAATTTGGCTAGTTTCAAAAATGCTTTTTAACAGACGGGCTCAGCAACTTGTTTCAAATTCACCTAAATGGCACTCCCATTCAGTCTCCTGGAATCCTGATCCTAGGGCATGAGAGAAGCCACCTGGGGAAGCTTTTTTTTTTTTTCCCTCTGTTTCCCTCCTGATCTTGTCACTGTTCAGGAGTAAAAAGAGGGATATCTAACCAACTTGAAGCAGCAGAGAGGATCTTGGCATCACATTTAGGACTATAAAACTATTTCCCTAAGAAATTATGGGTAACATCTGACTGCACTTTCAGTACTTTTGGTACAATACAATGATTCCAGATATGGAATTAATGAGTCCTTGGTGAAATGGTCTGAGATTACCCTGCCTTACAGTCTTGTTTCTTTGGGAAATGTAAGATGAGTTTCTACCTATTTATTCTAATAAATATATTTATAAATATATATATTGAGATTATACTTTCATAAGTTGGAGACTGCCTGTGTTTCTGCTTCACACAGGTACCAACTTTGTGATGAAGTACTTGTGGTGTCTGATTTCCATCTTCTTAATGGAGGAAGAAATAAGGAAGAGAAAGAAGGAAGAAGGAAGCCTAATTATATGGCAGATTATTCTTGTGTTTAAGCTGTTCAATGGTCCTAATGGAATTTAACAATTGTTAGTGAACATATTAAAGTATATATTAAATAGCACACATAAACTACACTGCATTTCCTTTTCATGAGGGCCTATTACAAGGATTTATCCTGCTTTTATAGTCTCAGTTCTTCCCTACATCTAAACTTTGAGAAGTCAACATTTCTACATTTACAATAATAGCAGACTGAGGGAAAGATATTTCACAGTGACCATGAACAGAGCACAGTCTACATTGTGTGTGCTCATTATTATTGTGTGACTGCTTACTGAGAAATGAACATTTCTTCATCTGGAAGCTACAGATAACAGTGATCAGGGTGTGTACTTTCCCACCCAAGCTCAAACATTGCTACACAACTCTCCAAAGAAAGCTGGTTCTGGGGAGTATCGCTTCCTAAGAGTCCAAACTCACAACAGTTTAGGAATTAGAGGTGGAAAATTCTTGGTTTGGAGTTGGGAAAATAAATTTAAATACACTTCTACCCACCCACTCAACATATCACCCCCATCTAGAGGGTTTGTAGATGTGCCAGTCAGTACTCAGGGATGACTTTTTAAATGAGCAAATGAATAGGAAACATCCTCTGACTTGTGTGGGTAACAGCAAAGAATATTCCACAATGTGTCCTTCAACAATAAATATAGAGTAGATGAATTCTGCTGAAGGACACCAATGACCTTTCATTTGAGAGAACTATCTAACATATGCTAGATGTCTACAGTATTTTTTTTTTTACAAATCATTTTATTATAGAGATGTTTAAAATAAACTTTCAAATACTTCTGATTTTACTTATCTACACTTAGGATCTCAGAGAAGGCTATTTAATTTCCCTGCAGAAAAAAATTCTGTCGTTAAATTAAGGGGATATTGCACAAAAATATGACTAAGTAAGCGATACTATAAAAACAAGTCCTAAATTTAGAGATTAATAAATTAGACCCATATAAATCAAACAGAAAATGGTTCATATGATATAAAATTGATGTAAGTTTACAGATTAACAAATTAGATTTGTATAAATCAAATTGAAAATGGTTTGTATGACCCATCAATTATACATATTTTATTTAAGGAAAAATAAAATTTAATTTAATATAAATAATTCATGTTATCTTTAATCCATAGGACCTTTGCATACTTAACAAATAGTTCATAAGGTAAAATGCAATAAATATTAAAAAGATATTTCCGTTCTTCAAAACTTTGTTTTTTCATTACTTTGATGTTTAAAATGCAAGATATTTACATATTTTACAATTTATGGCTAACGTAATTTTAAAGTTTTATAAAACTCACTGAAAATAACTTTAAGAGAAATTAACATTTTTCCTAAATAAAAATATTATGTTAAAAATTTTAGTACATTAAAAATTAAAAATTTTCCAGGAATCTCTCAAAGTTCACTAAAATGCTACATACAATGAACTAAATATCTAGTAATCTTTAAAATGAAGGATATTTCAACAAGAGGAAGACTGTTATGAAGAATTATGCTTTTCCAAAGACTGAAAAAAATTAGTCCAATAGTACCTGAGGTTGAAACATATAAAATTACTATTTTCAGATTAAAATTGGTCAAATACCAATAATTTAATATATTTCAAAATATTTTTAAGTTGGTGGTTTCTTTACAAGGTGTTCTATTCTCTGGTTACTAAATATAATGCAGTAATATCAGATTAAGACAAAATGATATCACATTCTTTGGAACCAATCATGGAAAACAGAAAGCAATCAGATGCAATTTTTTTTAATGTTTTATGAAATGTTATTTTTTAAAAAGGCAATGCCAAAGATGTTTAAACTACCGTACAATTGCACTCATCTCAAATGCTAGCAAAGTAATGTTCAAAATTCTCCAAGGTAGGCTTCAACAGTACGTGAACCAAGAACTTCCAGATGTTCAAGCTGGTTTCAGAAAAAGCAAAGGAACCAGAGATCAAATTCCCAGCATGTGCTGGATCATAGGAAAAGCAAGAGAATTCCAAAAAAAAACATCTACTTCGGCTTCATTGACTACGTCAAAGCCTTTGATTGTGTGGATCACAACAAACTGTGGAAAATTCTTTAAGAGATGGGAATACCAGACCACTTGATCTGCCTCCTGAGAAATCTGTATACAGGTCAAGAAGCAACAGTTAGAACCAGACATGGAACAATGGACTGGTTCCAAATAGGAAAAGGAGTACCCCAGGGCTGTATATTGTCACCCTGCTTATTTAACTTATAAATAACAGATTACATCATGCAAAATGCCAAGCTGGATGAATCACAAGCTGGAATCAAGATTGCCAGAAGAAATATCAATAACCTCAGATAAGCAGATGATACCACCGTTATGACAGAAAGTGAAGAGGAACTGAAGAGCCTCTTGAAAGTGAAAGAGGAGAGTGAAAAAGTTGGTTTAAAGCTCAACATTCAGAAAACTAAGATCATGACATCTGGTCCCATCACTTCATGAAGAATAGATAGGGAAACAATGGAAAGAGTGAGGGACTTTATTTTCTTGGGGACCGAAATCACTGCAGATTTCGGTGACTGCAGCCATGAAATTAAAAGACACTTGTTCCTTGGAAGAAAAGCTATAACAAACCTAGACAGCATATTAAAAAGCAGAGACATTACTTAGAAAACAAAGGTCCGTCTAGTCAAGGCTACAGTTTTTCCATTAGTCATATATGGCTGTAGAGTTGGGCCATAAAGAAAGATGAGCACCAAAGACTTGATGCTTTTGAACTGTGGTGCTGGAGAAGACTCTTGAGAGTCCCTTGGACTACAAGGAGATCCAACCAGTCAATCCTAAAGAAAACCAATCCTGAATATTCATTGGAAGGACTGATGCTGAAGATGAAGCTCCAGTACTTTGACCACGTGATGCAAAGTACTGACTCATTGGGAAAGACCCTGGTGCTGGGAAAGATTTGAAGGCAGGAAGAAGGGGACGACAGAGGATGAGATCGTTGGATGGCATTACTGACTTGACGGACATGAGTTTCAGCCACCTCCAGGAGGAGGTTGGAGAAGGCAATGGCAACCCACTCCAATACTCTTGCCTGGGAAATCCCATTGACAGAGAAGCCTAGTAGGCTGCAGTCCATGGGGTTGCTAAGAGTCGGACACGACTGCGACTTCACTTTCACTTTTCACTTTCCTGCATTGGAGAAGGAAATGGCAACCCACTCTAGTGTTCTTGCCTGGAGAATCCCAGGGACGGGGGAGCCTGGTGGGCTGCCATGTATGGGGTCACACAGAGTCGGACACGACTGAAGCAACTTAGCAGCAGCAGCAGCAGCCAGGAGTAGGTAATGGACGGGGAAGCCTGGCGAGCTGCAGTCCTTAGGGCTGCAAAAAGTCACACACAACTAAGCAACTGAACTGAACTGAAAGATCTCAAATAACTTCTAAATGTTTAAGAGAAATAAGAATAAAAAATAATATACCCACCCTTGTGTAGGCCTTATCACTTTAAATGTACGTTTATAAACATCATTTATATTATGTTATCTCAGTGTTTTGGATGACTTGCCTAATATACCTAAATAGAATGTAAAAGATTGCAAGAGTATATAGAAAGTTTAAGGCTCCTTGTGAAAGTTTGCAAATTTCAAAAACTGTATTAAAAAGAAAATAAGCATGAAGAATTTGGACAACATGCTGAAGTGTCTAGTAAGGTGGTGCTACATTCCTGGAAAAATTATTAAAATATATCTGTCAATTTTTTTAAAGTAATACAATAAAGTATGGGGACTATATTCATGATTTCTTTGATCCTGTTGAAAGATAGCAGAAATATTTTAGGGAAAATATTTCTTCTTCATTGCATTTATGTGCTACTTCTATAAAGTCAAAAATATAATACTGTTTAATTTCCTTTATTGAAGAAAAAGAAGGTCCTAAAACCCACTTTCCCTGTGCTATTAGAATGAATTATTTCTCAGGAAAAAAAAATACTTTTGTAAAATCTTTGCCCTACTATAATAGCAAAAAACTGGCCCATGTTAGTAAATGTGTTTGCCCACGGGCACTCTAACTACTAGAAATAAAAGAGAGAATTATTCCATAATTTCTTGCTTCCTTTAAAATTTAAATAAAAGTGTTCATTTTATTCATAGCACATAAATTTCTCTTCCCTTTTAAAATATCTAAAACAAAAGACTACTTGATTCCAAGTCAAATATTTGGAAGGGTAGCCAATATATAACATCAACATGCCACATAAAGTGTATCTGTCTTTTCATTTTAGTTATAAAATGCAAATTTGATAAAAATACTATTTTTATTCCTTTTACCTACAAGCTGTATAGTAAATCTCCTGGAAACTGAGCAGGAAGCTCTAATCTTTTAAAATCTGAAACATTAGACAAGTAGAAAGAAAAACTAAAGATGCTCTACAAAATCCTATCTTCCTTTACAAAATACAGTTTTATGTTATAGGCTAACAATAAAATGTTTTTTCATAGGTACAACAAATTTTGTATGACTAAAATTCCATATATATAACTGCTTTGGGTTAATGTCTAGTACTTAAGTAGACCCATATGAATGCAATTCCACATTGAAGAAGGAGCCATAAGCTTGAGTAATCTTTCCTTTATCTGTTGATTTACTTATCCATAAAATCAAATCACTACAAACACAAGCTTTTAGGGTAGCCTTATAATTTCCTATCTTATCTTTTTCTAAAATGGATATCCACTGCTTAAGAAAACATGTCAAAAGATAAACAGTATTTTTTTGTTTTTTTGACTTTAGTAGAGCCAATTTGAACATTAATTCCAAAACAGTTCATTTTATTTTTTAATGGAATAATGTACATATGATATTATTTCTTGACATTTATATAAACTGCTTTCTGATTACTGGAATGGAAACATTTCTTTTTAATCCAAACCACTTCCAAGATAAAGATTTAATTTTCAAAACAGTCTCATCAAGTTATAATTCATAAGATATTGCTTCCGAATGTATAGCAATACAATGCTATTATGACCACTTCAATTCATAAGTTCCTTTCTAAACATCAATATTTTTCTCTATATTCCTCATTAGGTCATTTAATTTTATTGTCACAGGTTTTATCTGTATCCCTATGAAAATGCTTTTTACACAAATAGTTTAATAACAGCAACAGTTTTCAAATTAGTAAAAAGTACCCTCCATCTCACAGTCTCATGAATTCTACTACATTATATGTCAAAGACTTCCCTTCCTATAAATAGGTTTCCTATAGTAAGGGAAACTAAACTGATGGGATAAATAACATGTCTGTAACACTGAAATACAGGAGAGACAAGGAGAGACAGGGAATATAAAAGGAGCAGCTCAAAACTTTAGTTAATTCTACAAAAGTTCAAAATCCTGTTAAGAGGATATGACATGACAATGAACACACCAAAGAGTAACAAAATAAAAATTATGAATAGGAAGAATAGAAAAATAACCCTGAACATGGAAGCATTAATTGTGGCATAGTAGAAGGGAAAAAAAAAGTGACAAAAACATCTAAGAGATGAAACAATAGGTGAAAAGTTTCATATCAACAATGGAAAAGAAGAACATATAAATTTAGAGTGAATCTGTTGACTCTATTTTCAGTATTTATAGAATGCAGCTGATTGCAAAATTAATTCATTCATTTTATTATAGTAAAGTAACTCTCTTTATGATTGGTTCGTGATATACAATCTCCATTTTTAAATAGTAAAGAAAATGAGTCAATATAAGAATGAAAACAAAAATATATTTATAGTCTCGAAATCTCAATGAAAAACATTTATTCTAGATCTGTTGTCTGGTAATAAAAAGAATTGAAAAGGATAGACGATTTCCAAAGGGTTCCAAGATCATCTGACATCTAAATTCAGCCCCTGGCATTAGAATGGCTTCAAAGAGATAATCCAACATAACCAGAGATTGATCTTATTTCAAAGAAGAAAATATATGTTGCTAAACCAGAATAGCATCCTGACTCAGTACTTGTTATGGACAGAATGTCTGTGTCCCCCCCACAATTCATATACTGAAACCCTACTTCTTAGTATGACATTAGGAGGTGGGGCCTTTGGGAGAAAATTAGGGTTACATAAAGTCATATGAGTGAATGGAATTAGCACCCTAAAAGTCATGAGCAAGTCTGCTTCACCTCTCTGCTCTCCACCATGTGAAAATTCAACAAGTCAGCAGTCTTTAACCTGGAAGCAGACTCTCACCAGAACCTAGCACGGTGATATCAGATATCCAGTCTCCAGAATGGTGAGAAACACATTTCTGGCTTTTATAAGACACCCAGTCTATGGAACTTCATGACAGCAGCCTAAACTAAGACAGTACTACTTTAGATCTTGTAATACTAAGGAAAACTCACCTGTACTCTCCTCCCCTGCTCCCTCTCTCTCTATATATATGTGTGTGTGTATGTGTGTGTGTATAACACAAAAACTTAATAGAATATTGATATTACAACAACTAAGAAAACAAGGAAAAAAAAAAAACTAGCTGCATCATTGCACAATATGTAGAATACTTAGAATGGCTAATGCCTGCTGGCAAATGTAGCTCAGGGAAGCAGCTTAGGAAATGTGGACCTTATAGCTGTCAGAAGTAAATTATGTTCAAAATGTGCAATGCTGCAAGTGATGCTCACAAACAAAATGGAAAGAGAAAAGTCACCTTTTTTTTACTGAATCTTTTTTTTTTTTAAGTTAATATGCTTCTCCTAAAGTGAATTTAAATTATTCTGGATGGATACTGAGAGCCATTTTAAATGAGCCTATTTCTATTCTATTATTGTGTGCTAAGCCGCTTCAGTCATGTCCAACTCTTTGTGACTCCATGGACTGTAGCCCACCGGACTACTCTGTCCAAGGGATTCTCCAGGCAAGAATATTGGAGTGGGTTGCCATTTCCTTCTCCAGGGGATCTTCACAACCCAGGGATGGAACCCAGGTCTCCTTACATCTCCTTTACTGGCAGACAGGTTCTTTACCACTAGCGCCACCTGGGAAGCCCATTCTATTATTAACAAAAATGAAACTAAGCATTTTAAAGTACGTAAACATAAATAAAAAGTCATAAAGAGAAAAAAAATTGAACTAATCCTCATAGTGAACAAATAATACTGCATCTTTAAGAAACTAGAAATCCTTGGAAAATCTAGCCTTTATTGACAACATGCAATACTTTAATGTTTCATCTCATTCTCCCTGAAGATGGAACTGGAAAGCGGAATGATCTTGGACTTAGGATCCTTCTAGGCACTCTCACTACAAGTCAGTTTTAGGAATCTAGACACTTTTTTAGCATTTCTTTAATTTTCTCATTTGCTAACTGTTGAACTTGTTTCATAAAGAAGTTGGAGCTCACTGCAATGAATAAATGTAAAACTGCTTATTTAATAATAACAGACTGTAAAGCATTTTATGTATAGATAATACCTGGTTAATGATGTTAGCCATGGTTATATTATAATTAATGCTTCCTTATACAAATTGTAGGTTGCTTAAGAGCTGTGCCTTTTCTATTCATCTTCTTTTTGTTCAGTGTCTAGCATGGTGTGTACACACAGGAGTTGCTTAATAAATGTTTCAGTGAGTAATTAATTTCCTATCTTAATTTCCTGCTTGGCTTTTATGAAACTAGTAATGTGTGATGAGAATGACCAAATTTATTTTATAGGCAGGATTTATTTGCCACAAAAAGCCAACTTTTATTTTATTCTTATATCAGATTTAAGGGACTTTAACAACTGGAAGCAGTTTTATTTGTGCAAAGTAAATGGCAGGCATTTAGTATTAGTTTCCATTAAAACATCATTTTGAGGCAGTTGGAGACTCATTAATTGGGTATTTCCAAACAAACCCTCCATGGATTATCCTTTCTTAAGTAGACAGTGATGATAATAATCATGATGAAGTCATGGAGATGCAGCAGAATACAATGACCATCACTTAAATTCACTAAACTGCTTGTGCAATCTTATTACTATGATGATGTGGCCAAGACCACTGAAAAATAAAATAACTATTAAAATACTGCAGATAATAACTGTTTATCTTTACCACTCTATACGTAGTTCTTAGCACAGTGCCTGGCACAAAGTAAGCAATAAATATGTTTTGTGCTAAGTCACTTTAGTTGTGTCTGACTCTTCATGACCCTATGGACTGTAGCCTGTCAGGATCTCCTGTCCACGGGATTTTCCAAGCAAGAATACTGGATTGGGTTGCCATTCCCTCCTCCAGGGGATCTTCCTGCATCTCCTACATCTCTTATGTCTCATGCATTGTCAGGCAGGTTTTCTACCACTAGCACCACAATAAATAGAAAGGACTAAATGTTATTCAGCATGTGCACAAACAAAGAAAAAATGGCTAAATGGGAGAAATCAGATCTTGTAACCCCAAACTCTGTGTTCTTTCCTCTACATTATGGATGTTTAGAAAAATTCTACTTAATCACATTTACTCTGAAGGCTTATCAGCATATCTGTAGGAAACAATTATTTATTATAAGTTTTAAGAAAAACTGAGATGCAGTTAGTCTCAGTAAAATGGTTTTTTATTATGAAGCTTCTTTTTAAAAAATTATCTTCCATAAAAAATGAGCATTATTTCCTAAATATAATCTGATGTTTTGTGATATATATAGTAAGATATTAATAAAATTGAGTATTTTAGTAAATTACATATTTTAATGATCAAATTTATAAGGATCAAATTTGTTTTTCATAATTTAAGTAAATTTTTGATTTATTAATTTAATGAAATGTGTTAAGCTCACATATTTGTATCAGGTAGGATATGAATAATTAATATGATTAATTACATTTTAAGATGATTCCAAAGAAAGTTTAGTCTTTCTATCAATTCTGCATAGATAAACCTTAAAAATCAGAAAGGTATATAAGTGGCAATCTCTACATTTTGGTTCAACCTCAGATTCCCCTTAAATTGGTCATTATATTACCTGTTGTATAGTTACTAAACTAAAATACTCCATCCAATTAAAACAATTCAAAACAACTACATCAATTTTGGATATGAGAAATATATAACTTAAAATTTTCTTTGGTTACTTCTAATCAGCACCTTAAGATATACTATTCTGGTAAATGTGATAAACATCTTCCGGTTCCAATGGGATATACAACTGATTAGAATACATTTTCATTCTGTGGTTAACTCATTTAGCACAAATAACTGAAGTATCCAGTGTATAGAATCATATTTTTTGTTGTTGTTTAGTCGTTAAGTCATGTCCGATTCTTTTGTGACACCAGGGACTGTAGTCCACCAGGCTTCTCTGTCCATGGGATTTTCAGGCAACAATACTAGAGTGCATTGCCATTTCCTTCACCAGCAGATCCTGACCCAGGGACTGAACCTGTGTTTCCTGCATCAAAGGCAGATTCTCTACTACTGAGCCATGAGAGAAGCCCATATAAAATTATATAGTAGTCAATTAAAATTTTTAAGTGACTTTCCTATGAAGGCATTACTATATAAGGCCTAGCTTTAAATATAGTATACTATGAAATATAATTAATTCCTATTTGCTATTTAACCCCATTTATGGCTCCTGAAATTTTCTGAATTTATCTTTCTACAAACAATGAACTTAAAATGCAATTATATTTAGAGCTATAGAGTTTCAATTTGAAATTTAGAGTTTTAGAATTTTTTTAAAAAAATTATTATTATTGTTATTATTTTTACTTTACAATATTGTATTGGTTTTGCCACACATCGACAATACTACCTGGTTAACCGATTAAAAAGAAAAAAAGTCCATTGTTACCCTAAAAGATGATAAAACCTTGGTTAAATTACCTCTGGGTCCCAACTTTGAAAACAAGTCCAAACTGAACAGTATCAATAATAAGCAAAGTTACCTGAAAAGTGGACTTCAACTAACAAATCAAACCAAAGCTATATACTTCTTAAATAAGGATAATAACACAAACTTGACTAAAATTTGTGTTTTCTTTTCATGTGAATTTTAAATAAGAATCTGAAATTCTAGTTTTTCTTGCTGACAGATTCCTGTATAGAAAGGTTTGGGGAAAATGATCAAAAATAATTAATCAACTAAATCCACCCCCTCCCCTAAAAAAGGGCATCTGAAATCACAAATATCAGAATTTGCAAGTAACACAATCAAGATTTATCTACATCAAATAAAGGTCACACATAATCTTACTTTCATTTTACAGATGAATTAATGAGGCCCAGAAGGGCTAAGCTAACAATACATAAGGTATTAATCTATAAACAACCAGATATGTTATATAGTAATGTTTAGAAAAACACAACATGGGAGCTTCCCTGGTGAAGAAACTTCCTGCCAATGCAGGAGATATGGGTTTGCTTCCTGGTCAGGGAAGATCCCACATGCCGCAGAGCAATTAGCCCATGCACCACGACTACTGAGCCTGTGCTCTAAAGTCTGGGAGCCACAGTTACTGAAGCCTGAAAGCTTCAGAGCCTAGCTCTGCAGTAAGAGCAGCCACCGCAAAGAGAAGCCTAAGCAACGCAAGTAGACAGCATTTCCCACTAGCCACAACTAGAGAAAAGCCCGCACAACAATGAAGACCCAGTACAGACAAATAAACAATAAAATTATATGTATATAATATATACGAGAAAAATACAATGTGAAAGAACCCTCAAAAATAATATGTGTTGCAGACATACTAAGAACATGTTAGAAAACAGTAAAGAAAAGGAATTAACTTCTTGGAGGTGTTCTAATTTTTTCAAGGAAAATCTTTGAACAATTACTTAAGAAGTAAGTTTTATTAACAGAAGACTCTGACATTTGATTTCTGACCACTGATGGAAGATATTGGAAAGAAAAAATTAGGAACCACCTTCTACCTCCAATAAAATCAAAACTGGCTTCAGCATTCAAAATATGCAGACCTTGGTTGTTTTCCTTCAGATACAATTAAATGAAACTTGTCGATCTTTTTTCACAATTGATTTTTCACAAGGGTAAAACTGTAAGCAGGATAATCCAGTGCTATAAAATCGGGGATGCACATTTAACTTGTTAATTGTTTCTGCACAACTAAAAGTACATAGAGGTGGAAAAGTGGGAAGAACTAATCCATTTTAGGCACTGATTACAAAAATTATCTTCTGTAGATCAGGTCTCTTCTGCAGAAGAGATCGGGCTTTCCTCACAGCTCAGTTGATAAAGAATCTGCCTGCAATGCAGGAGACCCCAGTTCAATTTCTGGGTCAGGAAGATCCCCTGGAGAAGGGATAGGATATCAATTCCAGTATTCTTAGGCTTCCCTGGTGGCTCAGCTGATAAAGAATCTGCTTGCAATGTGGAAGACCTGGGTTTGATCCCTGGGTTGGTTGGGCTGGGAAAGACTATCTGCTCCAGTATTTTGGCTTGGAGAATTTCATGGCCTGTATAGTCCATGGGGTTGCAAAGAGTAGGACACAGCTGAGTGACTTTTGCTTTCACAGAGATCATGGAAAACAGCTTGGTTTTGTGGAAACCCACATCTCAGTTGAGAGACTAGGATTTCCAACCCTAATTAGCACCTCCGTCACAAACTACTGTCTAATGTGACATCGGGCAGGTCATTTCACATTCTGAGTTTTAACTTCCTCAGATTTGAAATAGAAAGAATGAAACCTAACTCATAGTGTTATTTTGGATACACTAGTAAGAGTCATATAAAATGTGAAGCATATAGTTGATATATAATAGACAACCTATCATTTCTTTCTTTCTATTAAATCATTCTGCATGAGAAAATAGGGAAAACATATTTAAATGAAACCTAACTTTAATCTTAACATATTCAACAACTATTTTTTTCATTCTATACTTCTATATCTTGCCAGAGGAAATTGTATACAGAGTTACAGCAAGAATTTGAATGCCAACTGATTTCCAAAGTGGTGCAGTATAATTAGTAAATTCATGAGTCAAATTCCTGTTTACATCTGTAATGTAAAGGCTAATCATTTGTTTGTCTGCTATAAGAAGGACTTGATTAAAGCCTCTTGCAGCAATAATTAAATAACCCTGTGCTTGAAGGATGCAGGCTCAGCTAGCACTGTGGCATGCTAAAACCCATAATTAATGCATAGGAATGTGTGTAAATTAACAAATGAGTGTCACTTACACTAACAGTGCAAATATGTTTCTTTTTTCGGAATTGCCTCTATGTTTTCTGTTCACCATTACACATTTATAAACACAGTGCAATATAAACAGCATTCTAACATCTGCATATGGTGGTTTAGTCTCTAAGTTGTGCCCAACTCTTGTGACCCTGTAGACTGTAGCCTGTCTGGCTCCTCTGTCCATGGGACTCTACAAGAAGGAATGGGGTGGGTTGTCATTTTATTCTCCAGGGGATCTTCCTGACCCAGGAATCAAACCCAAGTCTCCTGCATTGCAGACAGATTCTTTAATGACTGAGATATGAGGGAAGCCCAACATCTACATTTAGCCCCTAGTTAAGGCCATGAACTAAATAAGGAGTTTTCAAACTTTTCTATAAAGGGCTAGATAGTGAATATTTTATGATTTGCAGGCCATGTGATCTTTGTTGCAATTAATCAGCTCTCTCGTAGTATCAAAGCAGTTACAATAAATAAACAAATGTGCATGAATGTATTTAAAAAAAAAATACTAAAAGAAATAGAAAACAGGCATTGAGCCAGACTAAATCAATGGTCTATATTATTTGAATCACAGTCTGCTGATGCCTGATCTAGATCCTAATTCTCAGGTAGTACAATGTAAAATATTATCTTACAAAATCATTATTTATACAATAGACAAGGACAATGGAGTATAAGCCTGATGTGAAAACTTGACAAGTTTCCAAACCTTCAGTTATTCTGCCTATCAAACATAAGCTAGAAAAAAACTAGGACAAACAGAATTTACCACAAGTTTGCTGCAAAAATCAAGTGACTCAGGAGTTGAAAGCATTTTGAAAAAAATGCTGTAAAATTGTTTGTAAATATCATTGTCATTGTTATTATTATTATTAATTGCTCCTTTCAGCTTTATGTTTAAAGACCCCTCGGAGTCACATCTACTCTGGGATAAGTCAAAGTATGCAAACTGCATAAAATTCACTTAGAGCTGGTCTAGCAATTCTAGAATTTGAGAAAGATCAAGTAGCCTTGGGGTCTGCGGAACTCCCCTAAGGCTAACAATCTGTAAAGTCAGTCTCAAGGTACATTAGTCATGAAAGACTTTTTTTTTAAATCCTCCACCAATGCATTTGGAAACACTGCATATGACAGTGTAAACATGAGCATATTATTACACTGTGAAGATTAGTACAAAGAGATATCTGTCAAGAAGTTCTTGACAAATACATTTGAAAAACTTCTATCCTTCTTTCAGAGATTCACAGTGCATAATTACAAACTGAAGATGATAAGATGTCCTGAAATAAATAAACTGTATACCTTTGTCCAAGTCAGTATTTCTCAAATCTATTTATGTAGAAATTCTTCATTTTTGGGGGTAAAGCCAAATTAACATTGTTCCCCAGAACACATCTGGGAAAAGCTGTCGTATAGATTATTTTGGGCTATTATACTCCTTTCAGTAGGGAAACTGCCCCACAACTCTTACATTTAACAGTATACATTTAGCTATTTACTTACATTTCATTGTGTATCATAAGACTGAGTCTTACTTACAAGCAATAATGTGTAAACTAATGAAATTTGTGAGATTATTTAAGAAGTATGAAAATTGTACTAACCTCAATATATTTTAAAGATTAAAATCAAAACAATCCCTTTTACTAAAAGTTGCTTCAGCAGGAAAAAAAATTGAAAAAACAGCTGCATGGTTCATCAGTTTCCTCTATAGCTTCCTACTTACAAGATTTCTTCTGATGCCTTTTTTACATAATTTTTAATCAAAAAGAGGTGATCGTATTCTTATGGCAAAGCCTTACTGATCAGTGATTATCTGAGTTATGGTAGGTCTTTAATTTCATGTCTCTTTCATTTACAATCAAAGATTTCTTCTGCAAACAAAGACAATTTTGTCCAATGTCAGTTTGGATACTAGATGTTGGAGCTAACTTCTGAAATTAAACATATAACTTAACCAAAGCAACTTATATCCAGATAATATAAATGATATACCTTATTTTTAGCATCTAGTACAGTTCCTGACAGAAACTAGACATTCAATACATATTTTGTGAAAGAGTAAGTGAAGAAATGACTCAAAGACACTTATCAACTACTTTAGCTCAATTATATAATGACTATTTATAAAGCACTTTTATTGAATGAGTTAGAAAATGTTTTCTTAAACTGAATATCCAAAATTCACAAAAAACTGAAGCAAGCAATGTGATAATCTGTTATTAGTTATTTTAACGCCATAACCACTATTTGCCCATGTACAGTAATGGAGAACAAAAATACTATTCTGGACAAGATAATAAAACCATCCATACTACACAGACACTAGACAAAATGAACTTTTCATTACAGTGGTTAGATTATATTGTGGAAACTATCCTAGTACTAGTATCCTAGTACTTTGAAGGATTAAAAAAGGATTGATATAAATTCAACATCATAAAACTCACTTAGAGATCAATAGAACAACCCTGCATCAAGTGCTTGAGACAAAGTACACATTCATATGCAGTCACTGATAATAAAAGCTATGACAGTTTCCCTCACTTCTGTTGAAATCTGCATGTATAATATCTATTTAACAATGTACTCTCTAAATTCTTTTTTCACATCTTTTTTTTTTGCATCATTTGGAGTATCAAATTTGATACTGCAAAGTATTTGATTTATTTACTCAGACAGAGATCACAGTTTCTACCATATCTCTGCCGCTTATGAAACATTCACTTGTTTCAAAATAAGTTAAAAATCCATGTAATTATCCATTTTTATTGTAAAATACATTAAACATACTTCAAAACATAGTTCCCAGAACATGCTTACACTGTATAAGATGTATAGATAAGAATTAACAAATTCTCCCATGGCAATATACAGCGATCAAAAATTTCACATAATTAATTAAATCTGATTTTATTTTTAGATATTTATATGCACTAATTATTGCTAATACCTAGATACCTTTTATAAGTGAAATAGCCAGATGACAAACTAAACCATGAAAACACACTTTAACCAGATCGCCTAAGGAACACAATTACAATCAAAAGTATTGAGAAAATAAGAGTATTCTGTACAACTGTATTGAATGTGTTGTCAGGAAATAATGAAAATCAAAATTACAAAATACTGATGAGCAGGTTAATATTCCCCAAATTGTATTTGCTCCTTTGAGGTTCACTGGTTGCTCTGGATTTATTACATTCTGTCTCACTGGTTTAGAAATCACTTGCACTAAGGATTCTGAAGACACAGGGATCACCTGATATATATGGCTCCCCCAGGCTTCTAATGGTATAATAAGAATTAACAGCCGTTTTTGAACCTCAGAGCAGCCACATGATAGACAACTCTCTTTTTCAGGCAGTTACTAATTAAGAATGGTTACTTTTTTTTTTTTCTGTGTTTTGTATTCAAGATACCAAATTGAATTATAGAAAATTCAGAGCTCTATTTTTACAAGAACTAGTAGATAATTTACAATTAGAAAAAAGACACATTTCCTCCTGAACAGTTTCCAGAACACTGTAAGTTTATCAAATAGGTAATTTCACGAATTCAAAATGGCTTATTCACCATGTTTAGGTCTGTTCTTGGGGAACAAACACCATGAAAACTTGCTGCAGAAACTGACAATCAGGCAGCGAAAGACCTGAAGGAACAAATATATTTAACCAGTCCAGTATTTGTTAATGGACAGATTTGTGCCCAGGACTGTGCTGAAAAGAACTTAGGAAAAGAAACCTGAAAACACAAGACTGTATCACTATTATATTGATATAATTATTAAGATTATATCAATGAATTTTGCTATATATTCTCACTTCCAAAACAATGCATGGGAATCAAAAGAAAACAGAAAAAAAAAAAAACTCACTAATCAAACACAGAGTGCTGAGTTGAAATAGGGATTTTGGTTAAACTAAATAGGATGAAAGTGTGTTTGGTTTTAAATTATGTCTAATTTAGTCACTTACCTTTTATTTCAATTCTGAGGTTTCCAAGGGTCAGAAAATGACATCAAGAAATAGACTTGGCTGTACAGTTTAAACATACTCATACTGAAACACATCCTTTAAAAAATCATTATTAATATAGTTACACATCAAAAATTAAACTGGGGAACACAAGGGTTAAGGAAAGGCACTGTACTGATTTGATACTCCCATTTTGTCTCCAGAATGAGGAAATCATTCTCTCTTTCCTTCTTACTGGTGCGATCCAGAAACCCTGCAATGTTTTCCAATGTGAACACGTTTCTGAGCTGATTCAATCTGTGGTTTTATTCCTACTCAGGCCTTCATTCTCCTAAGAGCTTCCCAATGTTTCTGCAAGGAAAGGATCCTCTGACATCTTGGAAAAATTGGGAACTCAAAAACTTGCCTAGAGAGCTTTCACTTGCATCACCAGCACTTGCCATGTACAAACAATTGCTAACCTTGTGTTTCATAGGTTAGATATTTCTACAGATGAATGGCTCCAGAGCCACAGTCAGGTTTTTCTGGATATCACTTATGCATGCCGCACCTATTTCTTCTCAAAGAAGAATATTCCTTGTATATGTACAAGGAAGATTCTGAGGAAAACAACAATTTGACTGAAGTTTACACTATCTTCTGGGTATCCTGCTACTTTATATAAGTGTGAGGGCAGAGCAGATTGATTAAAATTAGAAAGTGCACACAAGTGCTAGTTATTTATGTGTTAAGCAATATTAGAACAATCTCCTGGTCTAATGTTTAGAGGAACACATAAATGCTTTCAATACCTTTCCACCCACAGTTTCTCTTCCCAAGATGGTAGGAGAAAGTGGCTGGATTCATCCTTTTCTGGAGTCTGTAAATCTAAAACATGTTTCAAGTTATTAACTTCCTAAATACTTCACATAGGAAACCTATATAGAATGGAAAATGGAAATAGATGGGCCTTAGGATAGCAACAAAAATTAAAATATAAATATTTATAAAAATGTGAAATTATATACTTTGTTCTCTTCAGTTTCTCAGAATATACATGTGGCAATTTGTACTGGCTTTCATTGGAGTTTCTTCTTTTCAAGAATAAAAGAAAGCAGATAAAAACCAAAAACTAACAGTAAACTGAAAACCATATATAGTTATATATGGCAGGGTTTCCTCACCTTTGTTGCTATTGACCTTTGGGCTGATGGCTCTTCCCTGTAGGGGACTATCAGTGCATCTTAGGGTGTTAAGCAGCATCCCTGGAATCCAGTCACTAAATGCCAGTAGCATCCTCCCTACCCTTCATCACATCACCCCTAATTGAGAACCGCAGATCTATAGTAAGTTGGAAGGAAAAAAAAAGTGGTAACAATAAGTACTAGCTTTATCTGTGTGCTTGCATTTATGCTAATAATTTTATACAGTTTATATCTTGTTTACTCATCACAAATACAACTTCAGTTCTAATTATCATTTCTATTTTGTAGAGGAAAAATGTGAGTCTCCAAGATATTTAAATAACCTGACAGTTCTGATCTATAATAGGTGGTTAGCAAAATTATGTAATGACTTTGGAAAGCCCACAGATACATGATAGATGTCTGAAATTCTACCAGGATGCCTTAGTGCTGATGTAATTTAAAAATATGAAGTAAAGGTTTATGTGCCTATATATTAGTTGTAGTATAGCGGTAGTTAATTTATCAGATTTTTTAAAATTGCTCAATGCCAGAAACCTGAGATAAGAATCAGGAAAGACTAGGCTCAAAGTCCAGAATATTTCTGGATAGGGACAACATGCAGGCTGAAAAGGGATGGGATGAAGGCCTGACTGGCAGCAGCCAGTGTCAGTGGTAGCAGATTTAACTAAGGGAGGAAATTTGTACCTCAAATGAAGATGAGAGAGTAACAAATTTTGCCTAACTCTTTATTTGTCTACAGCAAGGGTTCTCAAAAGGGGTAGTCCTTACTCCAGAGGCTCAAACCTTTTAAATCTCTGATCTTATCTACATATGTAGATTCCACATAGATTGGGGTGCTATAATGGCATTTAGTGAGTAGTGGTTAGAAACACTAGACATCCAGCAATGCAAAATAAGTTCCATGCAGCTTTCAAATGTCCCATCGATTACCTGTCTAGATAAATAAACTGTTTATAACTATCTGCACCCAAAACCTAATTTTAAGCAAATAAACCCAAGTATTTTTGAACATGTTTATATTTTTTTTCTGAATTTTGTTTTCACTTTAGAATGCAACCATTAGGTAAACCTGGATAAGTATAAAACTTACTTGGTTTGAAAATTTACCAACAGCTAATCACCAATTCAAGAAAACTAAGTTAAAAACTGCAACACCTCCCATAGTATGAGTCAACAATATAACACACCTTCAGTAGCATGCAAACGCAGCTTCATATTTATGCAACATCTACATTTAGGTATAAGCCGCTATCTTTCATGGCTTCTATTCTTTACATGTCTGAATATTTGCACATTGAGATACACGGAATCTCATTAAGATAGCTTATTTCATATTTTTCTTTATAGTAATAGTAATAATAGGAATTATATTGATCTTTAAATTGCTATATAATGTGTGTCATCTATCTCATCTTACTAGATTGCTTATGAATTTCAATTTAGAATAGTAAAATGAGGCTTCTATAAATATGTTATTGAAACTGAGACTCTGGTAAAAATTTTATCTTTTCTTACAGGTACAAATACTACAACAAAATGAAAAACCTAATAAACACCCACTATTTGTAACAGTGGACCAGATAATTCATCAAAAAGAATGTTCAACAATTTAAAACTCTTTAATATGAGTTATTTTAGTAATTAGAAAGCAGGATACAAAATGCTTTGTCAGCCATGCCTCTCTTTCATGACCAAGTTTTCTTTCATGACCAAGTTTTTAAGAACCTGCTTCATGCCAAGAACAGTTGTAGCTGTCAGAGGTATAGAGGTGAATAAATCAGGCATGATCTATGCTATCATGAGCTTCAGATTTTTGAAGTGAGAGATGGAAATTAAATTTTAAAAAAATCTTAGTTTAAATTTAAGCTGTTAAAACAATTAACAACAAAAAAAGTAAAGTGCCTCTGATGAGTATGTTTCAAAGTGTCTGTTGTGAGATAACAGATCAGCATCCAAGCCATCCAATTCAGCCCAAACACTTCCTCGAAGTAGTTTCTGTTTATTCTCCTCTGAATCATTTCGACCTTTTCTCATGGATGCAGGAGCACAGTGGGCTTCACCTCCACCCTCATTTGATATACTCTACCATTTTTATTAATGATCTGCAGTGAGATTCTTTTGACCCGTCAATCAGAAAGTAAGCTGCCAGAATAAGAAACCCATCTCCTGTGCTTCTTTGTGGTTCATGTGCCCAGAACAATGGCTTTCACAGGAGGTGATCCATACATGGTCAATGGGCATGGAGAAGAAAATAATAACGGAGATGAACATGGTTATCCTGGTAAGGTGAAGGCAGACAAACAAGAGATTTAAGAGAAGACTTTAACTGTCCTTTAATAATTCATTTCCACTTCCTGATGGAATGCAGACTAGATTAAGGATGGGAGCCACTTTGGAGAGCAGATCCAATGAGCAGAGTTCAAATACTGATTCACCATTTAGTATCATAAGCATAGGCAAAGTCCTCCATGTCTTTGAGCCTCAGTTTCCTAATAGAGCACCTTATAGACTTTATGAGGTTGTTACAATATAATGTTTCAGAAACACTTAACAAATTGTTGGGAGTAAAATAAACAGTCAATTGTAGCTCATTTCCATTTTTCAGGTTTAGGAGCTGTGTTTACATTGTTAGAAGCAAATGAGCTGAGTATTTAGATTAGGCCATGTGATTAGGCCATACCAATTACATCATATATCATGTGGACTCTAAAAATTATAATACAGGAAAAAAGCTACCAAAATAAGAGAAGTCATAATATGTCTTGTCTTATTTGAGTTACACCAATTGTAATTACATGGGGTAAGTGTATAGGTTAATATATATATATATATATATATATATATATATATATATATATATATGTGTGTGTTTCTCAAAGCTAAGAAGTCCCACCTATGGCAACCCACTCCTGGACTCTTGCCTGGGAAATCCCACGGATGGAGGAGCCTGGTAGGCTACAGTCCATGGGGTTGTGAAGAGTCAGACATGACTGAGCGACTTCACTTTCACTTTTTTACTTTCATGCACTGGAGAAGGAACTGGCAACCCACTTCAGTATTCTTGCCTGGACAATCCTAGGGACGGGAGCCTACTGGGCTGCTGTCTATGGGGTCACACAGAGTTGGACACGACTGATGTGACTTAGCAGCAGCAACTTTTAAATAGCTGGATCAATAGTTTCTAGGCATTATATTTAAGAAGTCCTTAGCTCACATTCCCCTTCATTCAGATACATAAAAGCAACATTTCTTTTAAAAACGGTACCCAGAGGCCTAAGTATTCATTCATTTTAATGAAGTTAATAATTTCTTCCTCTACCTGAGGAGAAATGATATATATAAGCTATATATTATATATCATCAAATTTCTCTCATTATGTTCATTATATCACATCATACTTATGTCCTGATATGTTTTATTTTTCAAAATGAAAATAAAAAATCACAGCATAACCCTGTTGCTGAACTCCAATCTAATACAATTATCTTAAAGCTACTCTGCCAATTCTTTTGAAAGAATGAGATTATATAGACCATCATTTTATGGAGATTTCAGCCCCCAAACTGCCTACATGTTGCTGTCAATACTTTGTTTTCACTATAGAGCTTGCAGAGAGAACTTCAGTTGATACAAATGTTACTCACAAAGAGCATGATGTAGGAGTGATTTAGCAGTGTGTGGAGTAGATAAGGGGCATCCAGAAATGGAGGCATTAACAGATGCCCTTGGTTGGAGTAAATACTTGAGGACGGTCCAGCAGAACTGGAAAGGAAACACAGATGAGTGGGTGGTGCTACAAGGAGTTTAGTAGTATAAAGTGGGCAGAATTTCAGAAGAGAGGCGCTGGCAAGAAAGCAGTAGCAGGGACTTATGGCAAAAGGGGTTTGGTCCTAAGGCTTGGGATTCAAGGTTGAAGTTCAGTATTCATAAACTGGGAACTAAGACTAAGACAGAGTATATCTATAAATTGGGTACTTGGTAGGAGCTTCATTGCAAAGAAAAGTTTGCGATTCTTTGTGAATCTAAAACCAAGACTCACCATCAGAGCATCAGGGCAAAATGAGAGACCTGATGGTACTTGACTGGATCAGGATGGTCCCAGGAATTTTGAAATGGGAGGTAAACTGACATAGCCATGAAGACTGATTGAAGGGGTACTCACAATGGCACCCCACTCCAGTACTCTTGCCTGGAAAATCCCATGGACAGAGGAGCCTGATGGGCTGCAGTCAATGGGATCGCTAAAGAGTCAGACACGACTGAGTGACTTCACTTTCACTTTTCACTTTCCTGCACTGGAGAAGGCAATGGCAGCCCACTCCAGTGTTCTTGCCTGGGGAATCCCAGGGACGGGGGAGCCTGGTGGGCTGCCATCTATGGGGTCGCACAGAATCGGACATGACTGAAGCAACTTAGCAGCAGCAGCAGCAGCAGCAGCAGCACACGTACAGTGAAGTGGGGCGGAGAAGGGGAGGAGACAGCTGTGGAAAGAGAACAAAGAGAAGGAGCCAGGTGCAAGAGTGTTACTGCTTTCATTCTCCTTCATATTCATTCTCTTTCGCTCTCTCTCTCTCTCACACACACACAATGGTGTAGCTAGGGAAGTAGCATTTTATTCCATAGCTGACTTAAGCCACTACTCATACAATCAGAGATATAAAGTAGAGGCTGAAAATAATTATATACCAGAGAGGCTGTGAAAAGGATGAAAATCATAGTTCACAAAACAGTTAGTAAATAAAACACAGGAGAGGCAAGGCTTGGGCCTGACTGCCACCAGCGGTGTACATTACAGCTCTTCAGTGGAGTTCAAAGAGTAATTATAGAGGAGTTAAACTCTGTAAGTGGCGGTTATACCACATTTAATGTGATAATCTATTTAGCCATCATGTTCCTTCTTTAAGAGAAAAATTTTAAAGTGTTTTTTTTTAAAGTGAGCTTGCAAATATGCCAGTTTAAAAATGAATTTTATTAGTAAACTATATATGAAAGCTTCTCAAACGTTCCCTAAAGTTATGACAGGATCATAAATAAATACAACTCTTGGCTATATAACAAGAGAAATTAGAGGAAGACAAGTAAGTTTCTCCTAAACTTTCTGAGCAAAATTCACTGGTTTTTCAAATTACAGTTTTTGACCAATAAATTAATATATATATTAATCTAACACTGCTATATAAAAGATGTTATGCTGGGTGCTATAATATACTAGAAAAATAGAAAGCATGTTTCCTGCCTACAAATTTAGAATCTAAGGAGGCAAAATACATTTAGAATAGTTGATTTAAAAACCAACTTTATAAAGTCTAGGAATAATTGTCAAAGGTGTTGAGCATGAAAGGTATCAATGAGTTTAACATAGGAAAAGTTTCAGAGACTTAATGAGAGTATATATTTGGATAAACATACCCCTTTCTTCAATCCAGATTGTTTTCTACTACATTAAATGGCAATAAGAAGATTTAATCCTCTTTTCAATCTGAGTACATCTTTGGATGCACCAATGTGTCCTGATACACTAGACAAAACTCAATGTAAATTCTATGGCCACTCGGGCCACTCCCCCAACCTGGCTTGATATTCAGTGTCAAACTGGAAGTTCTCACACAGTTTCTTTTTTCTTTTTTTTTTTTTTTACTATTTATTTCAAGCCTGGCACACAGGAGTCAAAAACAGAACTTACCATTCAGCACACACTTACCCTAAGGGTTGGAAAGATACTGTGTAGTTTGTACATATCATCTCATCTACTGCAACCACCCCAGGAAACAACTATTATTGTGGCATTTTTATATATGAGGAAATAACACAGAGAGGTTAAGCAACTGGTTTATAGCCAAACAGCAAGATAATGGCTGCATTGAGATTTGAAAGTAATCTCACTGGATGGATATGACAGAGCTGGTTTTTATATCTCCCAAGAACATCTTTAGAGAAAAGGCAATATTTCATTCTCATCCAGCACTCGGCACAGAATCTGGGGAATAGAAGGTGATAATTATTTGAGGGTCAAATGATTGAATATATAAATGAATGAAATCTGTAGCTTCCCAGCCAGTTCTGTAGATTGAGGTACAGGACCAACGTTTCCCTAGAGACCTGCCAGGCAACAGCTAAGCTACCAAAATAGCATGTAGGGAAAACTGTTGGAGAACCAGTGGCTATCTCTGCCCTAGAAACTCAGATCCTTCTTAGGCATTAGAAGAGATGTTTAGCTAGTTCTTATAGCAAAGCAAGACTGATATATATACATATACATATATATGTATATACTTCCAGTAACCTGCTTACTAACAGGCTTAAAACGAATATATCTGAAAACTAAGATTTAACCATTACAGAGCTCGTGTTTCGTTAACTGTTCTAAATGTTTTAATTATGATACCTCATCTCATCTGAGCACAAACTCTATGTGGAGGCACTACTATTAGCCCATTTATACATGTAGGGACTTGTTGATATAGAAAGACCACTTGGGAAAAGTTTCTTTTCCCAAATCACTCAACTATTAGAAACACAGTCTGGATTCAAACACAAACAGTCTGACTCCAGAGTCCACACTTTCACCATGATACCTTACTATCCTTTAATAAGAACTGAGAAGAAAGACATGAAAGATGCAATGAGGGTGTGTAGGGTACAAAAATGTTAGTCAAACCATTATTTAAACTTGGAATATCAGAGTAGTTATTGTCATGGCGTCTTTGGACAATTCTTCTCTCTTTAGATCTGTGCCCCTGTGTAAACTCCTATTGTGGGACCAAGAATAAGAATTCAGGAGGAGAATTTAGGGGGTCAGGATGATGTACTCAGGCATCAAGATAAGACTGGTTTCAAATTTTGGCTCTGGTACTTATTTCCTAAGTGTTCTTGAGCAAGCTATTTAATCTATCCTGGCTTCTTTTTGGGGGGGAGGAGTATAAGGGGGAATCATAATTATATTATGATTATTAAATGTTATTAAATCTGTGGTGAGGTTATAAAGTTCTCAAAGGAGATTAGCTCCCATAGAGCATTTTTGATTGTCATAACCAGGAGGGGATGTTACTGGCATCTAGTGGGTGAAGGTCAAGTATACTGCTAAACACTCTGAGATGCACAGAATAGCCCCCATAAGCAAAAATTACCCAACCCCCAAATATCAATAAAAACAATAAGCTGAGAAACTCTGCTCTAATGTACATTTGCAATCTGCCTGGCATAACATTAAGAGTCAATGAATGATAGCCTTTTACTATTGCCTTATCGTATGTACAAATTATGTGAGCTAATTAAGGCCAAAGTTTTAAATTCTTAAAACTAAAGGATTTTTATTCTTTATTTAATCCAGGACAGAAAAGTGTCTCTAATTTTTCTCATAAGTATAAGGACCCATAAGTATCAAGTCCTTCTGTGAATCATTTTTTATGACTCTTGCCCATATTAAATAAAACTAAATTTTAAATGACACCTAAAACAACTGGTAACATAAATTATCATTCTGGCCCTGAAGTTTGGTAGCTTACAAATGTTTCCAATATCCACTGAGAACAGTGTAAAACTTTTTAGATATGAAAAAGAAAGAAGCCCAAAGTTTTGTTTTTGTTGTGAGACCCTTCCATTCCTCCCTCCTCACTTCAGAAGTAACTTGCAATATTTATTTAAAAAAATACTAGAGATCAGAATCTCCTATTTACTTGTCTTGCTCAATTGCCCTGAGTAGCTGTCTTTCTGGGCCAAAGGTTCTTTTCTCTTTTTCCCCTAAAAGCTCAGTCCTGGAAATGGCACTGTTTTCCTGAAATAGCTGGAAATATGCCAATCAGGAAATATGGTCAAGAGAACAGGAGGCTCCCATGTTCAACACAGAAGACAGCTGCAAAGAAACATTGTGTGCTTTGCAGTTCAACAATAACACATTTACTGTGTACTCAGCAGCAGGAGCAGCAGCAGTACTGTTTTAGATATAAGTGTAAGCACCAGGGTACCCTCAAATAGTGGCTTTTGTCAAGTAGGATCTCTAGGCCTTCATTCGAGCTCTCAAAAGTTAACATAAGTACTATTTCTAAACTGATAGCTTGCATTCATTCTTTATGCTTTCTGCCAGAAATATGTCCTTAAAAAACCTATCACTGGCAGACAGTACTGTAGCATACTTGCTTTTTAAATTCAACTTCAGACTGTTTGTTACCATTCTATAATAATCTATGCTATAGAAAGACAACTAATCTTCATATATTGATCTTGTATCTTGCAACCTTGTTGAACTCATTAGTTCTAATAGTTTTTGTGTCTGTATGAGTGTCTGTGCTTCCCGGGTGGCTCAGTGACAAAGAATCCACCTGTCAATGCAGAAGACGCAAGTTTGATCCCTGGGTTGGGAAGATCCTCTGGAGAAGGAAATGGCAACCCACTCCAGTATCCTTGCCTGGAGATTTTCATAGAAAGTAGAGCCTGACAGGCTGTAGTCTATGGGGTCACAAAGAGTCAGACACAGCTGATCATGCATGCACATGAGTGTCTGTGTGTATGTGTCTGTGATTTCCTTAGGATTTTCTGTATTCAAGAAAATAAAATCTGCAAGTACAGATAGTTATATTTCTTCCTTTCATATTGAGTTAAAGTATTAGTTGCTCAGTTGTGTCTGACTCTTTGTGACCCCATGGACTGTAATCCATCATATTCATATTGGATATTATTTATTTATTTTTCTTACCTAATTATCCTGTATAGAACATTCAGTGTAATGTTGAATAAAAGTGCCAAGTGTGTGAACATTCCTTAAAGAAAATGTGATATGTGTATCACATATTATCTTACCTTAAAAGAAACTCCTGCCATTGAGGACAACACGGCTGAACCTAGAGGCCATTATACCAAGTGAAATAAGCCAGGCAGAGAAAGTCAGATACTGCATGGTATGACTTCCATGTGGGGATCTACAAAAACAAGTTAAGCTCACAGAAACAGAGAACAGAGTTTGCTAGGGGCAGTGGGGAGGAGGACATAGGGACAGGTAGGTAAAAGAGTACAAACTTCCAGTTATACAATGAATAAAGTTTAAGGGTCTAATGAAAAGTATGGTGACTGTAGTTGACAATGACAATATCACACTGTATTACTGAAGTTTGTCGAAAGACTAGATCTTAAGCATTCTCATACACACAAGTAATATAACTACGGCAGGTGATAGATGCATTAACTCAATTGTGGCTATCCTATCACAATGTACACATGTATCAAATCATCACACCACATACTTCAAATATATTACATTTTGTATGTCAATAGTACTTCAATAAATCTGAGTGGGGAAGGAGAGTGGGCATCCTGCCTTGTTCCTCATCTTAGAGCAAGAGCAAGCAGTCAGTATTACATCATTAAGTATGATCTCCACCCTGGGTTTTCCATAACTGTTTTTTTTTTTTAATCAAACTGAAGGAATTTTCTTCCATTTCTTGTTTTGCTATGAATTTTTTTTTTGGGTGGGGTCTGGTTGCTTGTTTGCTTATATCAGAAATGGATGTTATATATTGTCAAATTATTTCTTTTATAATATTGATTGAGGTGATCATACGATTTCATGTTCCTGTTCAGTTTACTAATATAATTATTTGCAGTGAATCATTTCCAAATGTGAACCCAACATTGCACTCTAAATCTAGTTAGCAGTGATGCAGTGTCATGTTTACATATTGTTGGTCTACATCTGCCAAACTGTTTAGAGTTTTTGCATCTATATTTATGAGAAATACTGGTCTATAATTTTCTCTTATTTAAATTACTTTGTCTAGCTTTGATACCAGTATACTAAAAAAGACAGAAATACAAGTATTGGTAAGTATTTGGAGAAATTGGAGATCTCATAAATTGCTTATTAGAATGTAAACTAGTGCAGCTACTTCAGAAAACAGTCTGGCAGATTCTTAAAACATTAAATATAGTTACCGTATTGACACAGCAATTCCACCCTTAGGTATATACTCAAGATAATTGAAAACATATGTTTACATAAAAACTTGTTCATGAATGTTTATAGCAGCTTTATTCATAACAGCAGAATGTAGAAACAACCCAAAAATCCATCAACTGATGAATGGGTAAACAAAATGTGGTATGTTCATATACTGAATATTATTCAGCTATACATAAGAATAAAGCACTAATAGACACTACAACATTAAGACCTTATGTTAAGTGAAAAAAGCCAGATACAAAGGCTACATATCATACAATTTCATTATATTAAGTGTCCTGAATAGACAAATCCATACAGTCAAAAGGAAATTACATATGGTTAAGAGCAGCTGGGACGAGGAAGAATGGGGGTGACTCTTAGTGGGTATGGAGTTTATTACTAAGTGATGAAAATGCTCTAGAATTAGAAAGTAATGAAAGTTGCACAATCTTGTGAATATGCTAACACTCACTGAACTATTTGCTTGAAAAATTAATTTCATGGTATACGAATTATACCTCAATTTTAGTATATGTGCACAATCACTGAATTTTATCACAAGTATCACAATTATTTTCAAAAAGCATGGGATTTAAAAATGGGAGTAATACTTCCTTACAGCTCATGCTAACATCCCACTTCAGCAAATGAAACGTGAGACCTGGAGGAATTAAATGACCTGCCAAAAATCACATGGCTAGTTACATAGGAAAAAAAAAAGTAATTACATGTAGTCCTTGGACTGCTTCCAGGGACATTTTCTTACACATGAAAATGAGCATATAATCCCCAAATGCCTACTTCCTAGACTACTCTCTTGTTTCCAAAATATGTTGTTTCAAGTCAGTTTGATTTTTCCCTGTGTCTATGTGTGCATGCACTCAGTTGTGTCTGATTCTTTGGGACTCCATAGGCTGGATCCAATCAATGTTATTCCCCCCTTAACTTATAGATGAAAAAATAAACAACAAGCTTCAGGCATTTGTTTTTCTAAAAACATTAGCCTGAAAGAAAACATCATACCTGACTTCATAAGGTGCTAATTTGCCATATCAGATGAAGACAGAAGCTCTTAAAAGCCCTTAGGGATTCTTTTTCCAAGCTCTCTCCCTTCCACTCTCCCATTTCCCTCTTCCTCCCTCCTTTCTTCCTCTCCTTTTCTAATCAGCAATCAGCCATATATAAAGTAATCTATTCTTGGAATAAATACAATGAGAATGTACTCAGCATTTAAACAGTAAGAAAATCATAGTCTTGTTTTGAAAAAATAATCAACCCTTTAAAAAGAAGAATTACCAAAAATAAATACTTGTGAGAATCCTAAGCTAGTGAAGCAAGTGCACATGAGGACACAGATATTAAAATCTGGAATGGAGGAAGTATACATGGTATCCATGGACAGATCAGACAGATCTCTGAATTTCTAGACTTTGCTCACTTTCAGAATTAGCCTGTAGCTTCTGAGATCAAACCTGGGGAATCCTGGTGCCAGAAGAGAGACCTCAGTATAACTATACTTTGCATCTGGACCCATATTTTCTATGGAGTGTATGTTCAAGACCGTTTCTTAAAAATTATTCTATTTACTCTCCTAGAGTTACATAGATTAATTCGGTTTCACATTTTTTGCATGGGGTGCTTAAAAAATCTGGGCTAAAGTTATTCAGTCTCAAACTGACAGAGGGATGATTTTTTGATGATTATATTTGGAATATTCTACCTCAGTCTCAGAAATTCAGTTAACTTTTCTCCTCTTCTTAACTCAGCTAAAACTGAGACAAATTCATTATTTTACTCCCATTCTGGACATCATGAAGTCACATGCATCAAAAGGCTTGTTCTGAAGAGAAATGGACCCATGTTGGTCACAAATATGTATAACCCATGTAATCACTCAAATTAATAGACTGAACTGAATGAATTATATGGTTCTAACAGTTTCAGACTGTGGTTTGAGAATTCTCACTGAATTTTATTTACCACAATTTATTTAATAGGGAAAATAAATATTTGTGTTTATTTTTATATATAGAAAAAATTCTATAAATAAACCGGAAAAATCAATAGAAAAACAGTGCTTTTTAATACAACATATCTTCTCTATAATCATTAAGAAGAATTATAGAGACTATTTCCAGAATATTTCATGCTGATTCACAAGACAGGGTTCCTTCTTATTGTTTGTTGACTCAGCAATCTACACAGTTTAGTAAACACAAGACTTTTTGAGACTGAGTTAGCTCTTAGTATGCCCACCTGCCATATTCTGACACTATTATACATTTAAATGCACAGTCAAATATATTTGGAAATTAACAGAATATTTATTTGCAAATAACTTTGTAAAGATTACTTCCCAAATGAAATAATTTATACTTAAACATATTAGAAAAACACAAAACAGATTCTGTTTCTTGTAAATGTAATTTCTAGTATGCTAGCAGGCTAGACTTAGATGTTTAGCCAAAACAGTATAAACAACAAGAGCAAACACAAACAAAAAAACACACATGTGTATTCCCAAAAACTGCCATTTTTTACTAAATGTGTTCAAATTGACTTATAGCTTAAAAGTAAAAATCTGATATAAAAATAATATAACGTAAACATGTTTCTTTTAATCCTTAAATTTGTCCTACAGTTGTGATTTTCAGGTGAGTAGTACATAACTTAAGTAAGTTTTTTGTAAAAAATTAGCTAACATATATTTGGGACAAACGAGGGTGCATCTTTTGACTACTCATTATTTACAGCTATGATGATTTGACCTTTTGAAATACTGTTCCATTGACAGAGGTATAAATACTGTTTCATGTCCATTACATTCATTTTTCTCAGTACACCTGTAGAGTGGCTTGAGTGTATGTTATAATGGAACCTTTACAAATAAGAAAACTGAAGCTAGAAAGAGTTATCCCTTAAGGATCAGAATTCAGTTTTAGATTCCAAGTTTCTTCTGGATACTGATGACAGAAATGGCATGCAGAGAAGTGTGAATTATTGAGTAGGATACTTAAGAATTCTTAGGATAGAATCAGTATGGAGTGGTTTCAAAATGCTTAAACTCACATTCTCCCTTCCTCTACAGTGCTTCTCTAGATACATTTTCAACATTTCATAAAGTAAAAATAGAGTAGAAATGTGATTATGTGAGAACAAATCACTATGATTTGGGGAAAGCAAACTGCTTTCCAAAGATATGTTGTTGAATTTTTTTAAACAATAAAAAAGAATTCCAGTTGGACATTGACATTGTTTTTCACTATATTCACTTATTCTCTTCCTTTTCATAAGAACATAATAAGTCAAGTATAATATTTGAAATCTGGTACATCCTTACTGCTTCAGGATACTATCCTTCCTTGCAGGGTGTCATTTTGGGAACAAGAGTCTTAGTTTCTGTTAGGATATAAAGCCCTGTATAGGTTTCCAAAACTTAAACAGATTTTATTATCATTGCATTACCCAAAATTGGAATAAATACCTCTTTAATTGGTAGCAATGAAATTATATGTTTCTTCTAAAAGAATGCTTCTTTTCATTTAAAAAAAAAAAAACCCTAGACAAATTAAAAACACTGATTCTGTGAAATTTTCAACTGTGGCAAAATGTATTCCAAACACACTCAAGGGTCTGTGCTGCTATAAGATTTTTAATAAATAATGAAAATTACCATAACCTGTATGTTTAACCTATGCCAATCAATTTACACACACTGTTTTACTTAAATCTTACAATAATTGTAAGCTGTAAAACCACAGGCAGATGGAGGTTTAAAGGTTTAAATTTATAAGAGAGGATAAAATTTAAGTTATATATCTAAACAGAGTTTGTGTTTGAGCCATGGTTTGTCCACCAACATTTCTTTAGGACATAGGGTGTAAAGCTTCCATTCCTAGAGAGCACTGGGGCTCAGCCCTTTGGCTGCAGATAACATCACAGGTGGAGAAGGCAATGGCACCCCACTCCAGTGGGAAAATCCCATGGATGGAGGAGCCAGGTAGGCTGCAGTCCATGGGATCGCTAGAGTCAGACACGACTGAGCGACTTCACTTTCACTTTTCACTTTAATACATTGGAGAAGGAAATGGCAAACCACTCCAGTGTTCTTGCCTGGTGAATCCCAGGGACGGGGAAGCCTGGTGGGCCGCCGTCTATGGGGTCGCACAGAGTCGGACACGACTGAAGCGACTTAGCAGCAGCAGCAGCAGCAGCAACATCACAGGGGGCTTCCCAGGTGGTTCAGTGAAAAAGAATCCACCTACCAAGCAGGAGACGCTGGTTCGATCCCTGGGTTGGGAAGATCCCCTGGAGAAAGAAATGGCAACCGATTCCAATATTCTTGCCTGGAAAATCCCATGAACATAGGAGCCTGGCAAGCTGCAGTCCATGGGGTCGCAAAAGGGTTGGACATGACTCAGCGACTAATAACAATAACATCACAGTGAGTTTTTCTTCCTGTCTGATGTGTTGGAGACAAACCAACATATATATAAAAAAGACTTGCTATGATTAGATGTAAGTCCCCAGTTACTAACAGTCTTTAATATTCTGTACATATTAACTCATAAGTGAATATATATCATAATTACTTTGTACTTTTATACAAAAATCATTTCCTTTGTATGGTATGTTCATTCTTTCCAATGTCTTCATAATTCCAATCTGCCCAGGTTATTTATCTCTGTAAAATTCCAGCCACAAGCAGCCTTCCCACATCTCTTCCCCTACCCCATTCACATATTAAGAACTTTTATGAGTTCACATTTGTCTTCAAGTTTTGTGCCAAATTCCAATTTTCTTTCTTAGTTTCATTCTGACCCTAAGACCTGGTGTACTCTTGGTGTGTTTATCTAAGTCTTTCCCACTTATCATAATTGCTTTCACTGATAATTAATTTAAAATATTTAAAAATGTGTACCCTTGATTCTGGCCAGTTATTTAGTACATATCTTCCAAAAATAACATGTATATAAATTTCTGGGATAGCTTGATAAAATGTAGATTGTTTTTCAGTATGAATGGGTTGAACATTAAGATTCTGCATCTTTAGTAAAATCTCAAGTGATGTTGATGTTTCTGCTTCCTGGACAACACTTTAAGGAATAAACACTAAAAACCACTATCAAGAAAAATTTACATATAAGCTGGATTCATCATTTGTTTTATATAACTCATCTATATCGCTCAAGGGTGCAGCTATTGATCTAATTCATATGGCTATTGGTTATGAACAAAGTTATACATTTAGCTACAGGACTATGTAAGTTCTAGACAGATATATTAAAAACAAAGAATATAATGTGATAAATTTGGATTCAGTTATACCATTTGGGGAGAAGTCAATGGAAACCCACTCCAGTACTCTTGCCTGGAAAATCCCACGGGCAGAGGAGCCTGGTAGGCTGCAGTCCATGGGGTCGTGAAGAGTCGGACACAACTGAGCAACTTCACTTTCACTTTTCACTTTCATGCATTGGAGAAGCAAATGGCAGCCCACTCCAGTGTTCTTGCCTGGAGAATCCCAAGGACGGGGGAGCCTGGTGGGCTGCTGTCTATGAGGTCACACAGAGTCAGACACGACTGAAGTGACATAGCAGCAGCAGCAGCATACCATTTGGAGAAAAGCTATATAATATACTCAGTCAGATCACACATTTTGCCCAATAATTCTAGTACTAAGGTTGGTCTACTTGAGGATAAATGGTATAGTATGGTGATCCATACTCTGGGCATTTGTGGTACTGAATCACAGTCAGTAAAGGGAGGTTTTATTAATTCCTTTCTTAGGAAGAAAAAAAAAATTTCACTGTGTCTACATAGGGAAAAACATATTTTCCATGGAGGAGGATTTATTCTTATATATATCATCTGCAACATTTGAGAATTTACAAAATTTTAGTAGTTATTAATTATAGCTCAAGACAATTTCCAAGTAGTCTTGATGGTTAACAACAGAAATTAAATTTAAAAAAAATAAAGGCAATGTAAGAAATCTAAAGCATTTGGAGAACAAGCTGGCATTTGCCCTTAAAGAACCTTTTAAACATATGAAGAAGTGACTCTGAAAATACTACTGACTATTTCCTAAGGTAACAAAATACTCTCAACTTATGTTGAGAGTTCCTCATATTTATATAAAATAATAATTGGAACAAATTCTATACTTCTGTTTTGTTCCACAATTAGGGTGTTTCTGTAGTTAATATTAACAAAAGGCCTGTCTCCCTTCAGCTTATAATTACCTCTATCACTGTTTTTGATACCCGCCTCCCGACCAAAAGGCTGAGTATCTTCCTTACTCTCCCCTGAGGACACTGTTTCTTTCTTCATAGTTGCCACGCAAACTTTATACAAGCGCTTTAAAATGCCAGAGCAATTCAGTGATGGAGAATCTTTTAGTATGCACCATGGAAATTGAAATTTAAATCTCCATACAGCACAGCTTCTAAATGTGTTCGGTTTTCTTTGTATCCATAAACCCAATTTTGTTTACTTTGATTTCTCAAAGGAACTGTGTTCAAGCCACTGGGACCCACATCACAAGCTTCACAACCTTTACCGGATCTCACTGTCTTAAGTTTGCTTTCTTGTGTCAGTGGTGACTTAACCATTAGTTTTGCCTCAGAAATTCTATTTCTGCTATAGATTTTGTCTTCAGTATTTTCAAATTATCATGAGTGTTGACTGTAAAAACAATTTAAGCTTCATCAAGAAATCAAGTATACCGGTTAGTATGTTAATCTTTTACTCCCACATGACTGCAATTTTCAAACGACAGGTGAACTCTTCCTAAGATTTTGCTCATTATCAGTCAACCAGAATAAGTTCTGCTTACTCAGCCCTGTAGAAGGCATGAAAGAGAGGCAAAACATAGCCAAAATAATCAGAAATGTACAAAGATGGCTTAATCCTGTTATCTGAAATAACAGAATGTTTCTCTAAGATAGGTTATATAAATAATTATTTTACAACATATTTTTCCCAAGGAAAAGAAATTCTGTTCCTTTCACATTAAGAGTAAATGAGTTTAGCCCTATATGTATACTACATTGACTGTAGCATATGCCGCAAGTGCAGAACTCTTTTGCTGTACTTACATCTGACGCATCTGACTAGGAATTGCCACATTAATCTGTTATTTTAACTTCACCACAGCACCTGCCTATATGCTCTTATCCATTAAGATTGTTCCAATATTGAAGAAAGTAATGGCCCAGACCCAATCTATCTGAAGGAGAATGACTACATTCTTTCCTTTGTACTTTTCTTCTCGCCTGACTTCATGACAGCCTTGCTTCCTTTTCTGTTTCTCTTTCCTTCTTTATTTCTTTCTCTTTCCCCTTCTTTCTTTCATCTCCTGAAGACATCTTACAGTGTGAAAATATACTACAATTCCTCTAATTCACCTTTATTATGCAGTACTTCCCCCATCTGTTCTCCAACAGCCTTATTTATAATTTCTCTTAATTATTTCATCTTACAAGCATAGAAGACTGAACTATGTGATTACAAGCATGTGACATAGAAATTCTTCAGTGATCCTTATTAATGGAGATACTGCCAGTCTGAATAAATGGGGGACACACAGGCACTACTTGGATGTCTCAAAAATGAATATATGGTGATTTCCACCCCCACAATTATATAAAGTAGCAGAGAGACTGAATAGGGCCTTACTGTTAAACAGGCACCTCAAGTTTGCTAATGAAAAATTATGCCTTCCCAGAGAAACTTTATGTTTGAATCAAGGCTCTTTTCTATTTATTAAATTGTTTTGAGCCTCTTTCTGTTCCCCTTACACAATGCCTTGTAAATATTCGACAGTGAAGATTTATTTAATGAATTATCCAACCCCTGCACTCAGCACCATGCAAGTGTAATCTGAGCTCAAATGAATGACACCAGACCAAATAAATTCCACTGATGTTCTCTTGATAAAAAAAAATAGAACAATCCACTCATCAGAATCTCACTTTCTGGTTAGTATGCAAAAGAATGGGGAATGAAGATACTAAGATCCTGTCATGGTATTTCATCAGGAATCATTACAAAATCCTTGTCATCTGAACTACTAATACATTTGAAATTGTCCATTCAGTTAGCAAGTTCAGACCACACCAAGAAAAAACCCTTATCTTGTTAATCACTTCAAACTTTCTGTCATTCCAGGTCCCATTTTAAAATAAGGGTCAATTATTTTCTCTCATTCTGAGGTTGTCTTTTCTTGGTTACAGTTAAGCTATCCTGTTTATGGTTTCCTGTGCTGTAAAAAAGCTTTCAAGTTTAATTAGGTCCCATCTATTTATTTTTGCTTTTATTTCCATTACTCTAGTCGGTGGGTCAAAAAAATTCTTGCTGTGATTAATGTCAAAGAGTCAACCTACATGTTCATCAATAGATGAATGGAAAAAGAAGCTGTGGTACATATATACAATGGAATGTTGCTGCTGCTGCTGCTGCTAAGTCGCTTCAGTTGTGTCCGACTCTGTCTGACCCCATAGACGGCAGCCCACCAGGCTCACCCATCCCTGGGATTCTCCAGGCAAGAACACTGGAGTGGGTTGCCATTTCCTTCTCCAATGCATGAAAGTGAAAAGTGAAAGTGAAGTCGCTCAGTCGTGTCCGACTCTTTTCGACCCCATAGACGGCAGCCCACCAGGCTCCTCCACCCATGGGATCTTCCAGGCAAGAGTACTGGACTGGGGTGCCATTGCTTTCTGTGAAAATGGAATGCTACTCAGCCATAAAAAGGAACAAATGTGAATCAGTTGAACTGAAGTGGATGAACCTAGAGCCTATTATACAGAGTGAAGTTAAGTCAGAAAGAGAAAAACATTGTATATCAATATAATATGGGATCTAGGAAAATGGTAGTGATGAACATATTTGCAGGGCAGGAACAGAGATGAAGACATAGAGAATGGGTGGGACACAGAGGGGGAAGATGAGGATGGGACAAATTGAGAAATTAGCATTGACATATATGCACTATTATATGTAAAACAGCTAGTGGAACGCTGCTGTATAACACAGGAAGCTCAGACTGCTGATCTGTGATAATCCAGAGGAGTGCAATGGAGGTGGCGGTGGGAGGGGGAGTTCAAGAGGAATAGGAGATTTGTATAGTTATATGGCAACCAATACATTTTGGAAAGCAATTATCCTCTAACTAAAAATAAAATAAAGGGCAAGAAGTATTTTATTTTAAGCAATGAGAAAGAAACTTGCAGCAACCTTTAAAATGAATCCATATGTGTCAGGTGACCACTAAATGAATATATAGTTCCCAGTGATTCTGTTAATATGCTGCATCACAGAAATCTGCATTCTGTCCATACGTTTCCTTTAAGATGGAGAACACAAAAATTAGTCTGGCTTTCAGTTAAAAGATAAGATATTTTTCCTTTCCATCAAATGTGCACTTCTTAAAAATAAAACCTAATTTACAAGTATCAAAATGTATCAAATAATTGTGATCACTTTGTCTCCAAAAGAATTTTGCAGTTTGTAAGAGAAGGCACATTGATTTTTTTTTAAGCCCAGTGAAGTATTATTCATTTTATATGAATTTGATTGACAACTTTTCATTTAGATCCAATTTTCTTCAGAGATTATAATGCGGCAGCTATTCAAAAATGCTTTATTTCAGGTAGATTTTTATCTTAAGGTACATTCTCACATAAGAATACTGTTACAAAATCAGGTATTAAATCTGGTCAGATTACAACTTCCATTAAGGCATTTAAGGGAATAGTCTTATTGATGTTTCTATGACAGCTAAATGTTCTTTCTTAAGAGAGTTAAAGACAAAAAATAGGCAAAATATTTGGGAGCTTTTGTTGAACCAGGATTATTCATTTAAATATAATAAAGAAATAATAAACATATAATTTTCAGCTTAAAATTTTACTTTTAAGAGCTGAGAATATAGTGAGATGTACTTCTCATCGAACAATGGAGATAAGAATGCATGGCTCTAAATGTGTATGCATGCATGTGTATGATGTATATGTATATGTTTAATGTATTTCATTCCAGTGGAAGACACTACAGTTTTGGGGGCTATATGAATGGAAAATATTAGTTATGTTAATATAGAAAACTTAGAAAAACAGAAAAATAATGCATTGTCCTAAAATAGAATTTATCATATTTACTGATCATTTGTACAGGTCTCAGCTTTCAAGCTTGCAGATAAAATTCTTTGACAGCTTTCTGCATAATATACTTTTTTTAATGATTAATTTCAAATTGATGTTTTTAATTGACTTATTAAAATTTAAGTATTTCAAAAGTGGCTTACAATGATTATCTAATAACCCAGATTACATTTATTTTTGCCTGAATGGTTTAAAAAGCTTTGTTTTCTTTAGGATTTTATGAACTTGCAAAATCTTTTGTGGATTTATTTGATGTCATGTCAGATTGTTGGTTAGAAAAAAGCTATGGTTTTCAAGGCTGACAAGAAATTAGCAGAGCTTAGTATATTTTATGTATAAATAACCACAATGATACAGTCAAAGGAAATAAAGATTGTTCTATAAGAAAAATATTAAAATTTTATATAAAAATATAATTCCCTAGTTAAAATGGAACTCAGTATTTATGTTAGTTTATGGCAACCCACTCCAGTGTTCTTGCCTGGAGAATCCTAGGGACAGGGGAGCCTGGTGGGCTGCTGTCCATGGGGTCGCACAGAGTCGGACATGATTGAAGTGACTTAGCAGCAGCAGCAGGCTTTTTATACAACCATATGAAGTTTTAGTTTTTTACATTTATATGGAACTTCTCATATGAAGCCAATAAAGGATCTAACATTACTTTTTCATATCATGTTGTCTTCTCTCCCATAAAATTCTGATTTTTAATTATTGAAAGTTACACTTACTAAAAATGTAGATTTTTAAGATACAAGAAGCTGATACAACATTAGGTTTTGTATATTATTTTATTTAAATATCAATGAACAAATAAACTCATCTAATATTTTTAACTTTCTATAAACTGCCCAGCTATTCTGAACACTTACTGTTCAGTACTTTTTGAAAATTAAAACTATATTTCAAATTCATGAAACTCTAAAGCATTTGTGCATTTTATTCATATGTGAGAGAATTACATATAAATGTGTATATGTATGTATGTACACACAAGAATACATATGATTCTTTGCTACTATGAAATGTCAGATGCTGGAAATTCTTAACAGAGCTGCCTGTAAACCAATTAAATCTTTTGCATGGCGCCACCCTAGCTTTTCTCTCAATCCCAATAGATTAAAAAAAAACAAAACAGAAAACTAATAACATCTACAATTAACAGCATTCTTGTAGCCTGTAGGTCTAGCCTGCTACTTAGTTTTCCCCTGACATAATGGAAGGCCTTATTATTTTGCTTCCCCTGGGCATTTATTAGAGATGATGAGGAAAAGGTTACATCTTCTCTGGAAAAGAGCACAATCTTCAACTATCTTCTGCATATGAACATCTTAATGGGCATTACATTAGAAAGGCATTCAGTGCTACTATTATGTTACTTCTTCCCAATTAGCATCTCTATTTTAATGTGATTGCCAAAAATTTTAGTGCCCGTCATTTGATAAGATTGAGAGTGGGATTTGCTAAACATTAGTTAATAGAAAATGTGAGACAAATGCTGCATGAGTACACTGGCTGCCAGTGGGAAGAAATGAATGGAAATTAATGGATGCAGGAAATCTACTTCAATTTCCTTGGAAAATGTACTGTAACTGCTTTGCATTAATAAATCAAACTTCTTTCTATTGTTTAAAAAGTTAATAATAATATATTTTGATTAAACAGGATAACACCTCCTCCTAAACACATAACTGTATTAGCTACTGCTCTGTTGGATATATTCAAGCCATATGTTTTGCTCTGATAGATCATCTTTTACGATGCTTGTCACTAAATCAGGTTAAGTTGTCAACAACTAAGAAAAAGAGCTATTACAATGTTATCTTCAAAGTTATTGCTTTAAATAATTAAAATTGTTTTCAATAAGTCAGTCTTCTAATATCTATTTAAAATTTCTCCTACATTTTAATCCCATATTAAGTTTTGACCTTTTGCTAATACTAAGTCAGATACATTACTTAAATTCTGATAATCAAATGGAGATATAAGACACTTGAATTTAAAAGGCAATATAGGTTTACATGGACTCTAAAATATAACAACTATATTTATTCAACCCAAGAACATTTAAAATACTTTCAAATGTTTATGCACCTCCTCCAATGTTTTCTTTTGGAAAAAATCTAGTTAAATCTATCATTTCATCCGAATACTACAATTACTTTTAACTACTTAAATTAAATCCATACCCAACACAGTGCAGGTAAACCATCAACAGAATATTTCTTATTTAAAAATCCAGAGTTAGCCAAGTTTTTCTAAAGGAACATGCCTGATGATGATGTTGGGAAAACTAGAAAAGGTTCACTAATCACAAAGAGTCCAAAATGCAAAAAAGGAAATATGCATTTAAAGAGCTGTTATGATTTCAAACAAATTGATTATCCTAAACTAAGTGCAAAATGATAAGAGTTTAAAGGACTGGGATAGAATACCTTCTTCTCCTTCTATTGCAATTAAAGGGGTTGATGTTAAGTCATTTCACCCCCTGGGCTTTTTCTTCTTTCGCAAAAGGAGGTAACTTGCATCATTTCTAAAGTCTTTTCTAGCTCCAGAAATTTGATGAGTCCATACTATTGCAGTTGGTTTTTCTGCTCATTTATTTCACAGTAGGCTAAAATTATGGAATGAAAATATCAAAGCTAAACTTAGCATGGCGATAATAGCAATGCATGGAGCTCATGAGTAATGATTACACCTCTCAATGAAATAATTAAGGAACTCCCTGGGGGACAACTTCCTACCTAAGAAACTAAGTAGTTCTAAAAGAAGGGATTAGTTTAGGAATTCAAAATAAAAATAACACAATACTACTAATAAATCTTCCTGAATAAATGAACCAAGAGATCTGGAAAGAAGGATGACAAACTTTCTCAAAAAGTATGGCCTTAAACATTCTCTTTGACTCTCTCTGCAAAAAGTCTTTTCATTCTGTATGTGATCAAGTCAAAAGATTGTGATCCACAACTCAAAGTTTCACACAATGCCTGAAACAATTCATTATTAATTGATATGCCTAGTGATGATGTTGAAACCTTTTTACCTGCTTTTCCATTCTTCTCAAATCTGCTATATCCAGTCCACTCACTTATTCTCAGTTACTATTTACTGAGAAAATGGAAATGAACTACCTATCTTCTGACCACCAAAGCTACAACCCTACGTCCATGTGTTTGTACCATCTGATCACTACATTCCTCTTGGTATGGTAGATAACTTTTATTTATTTTTTTACCCATCAGAGGTCAAGGTCAGCTCCTCTAATGGTGATCTGGATTTCCCATCTCTTTTCTTTGACTCAAAGATTTTGTTCCAGGGACTTTTTTGGTGGTACAGTGGTCAAGAATCAGCCTGCCAGTGCAGAGGGCATGGGTTTGACCCCTGATCAGGGAACTAAGATCCCACATGCTATGGGACAACTGAGCCCTCCTATTACAAGGAATGCGTGCCACAGCTAACACCTAACACAGTCAAAAATAACTTAATATTTTTTAAAGAAGATTTTGTTCCTGAGAAGATGGAACTATTCCTTTGAATCACAAATTCTCACTTTTTACTAGATCATGCACATCTGTATTCAGAAATGTATTTCCTTCATTACAAAGAAGAAACTACTTTGAACTTAAATTTCCCTAGTGCTGACCATTTTGTTGCTCTTCTTCACAGACAATTTTCTCTAGATACTATTTCTACTTCCTCTTATTCTCTTCTCGGTTTGCTCCAGTTGGGTTTTATCTCCCTTTCTTCCCTAATCCTTTTAAGTTTTCAATAACCTCTATTTTAACTTCACTGGTCATTTCTTTGTTCCATGTTGAATTACATCACTCTTCTGCTTCAGTTCAGTTCAGTTGCTCAGTCGTACCCAACTCTTTGTGAACCCATGAATTGAGCACGTCAGGCCTCCCTATCCATCACCAGCACCCAGAGTTCACTCAAACTCATATCCATTGAGTCAGTGATGCCACCCAGCCATCTCATCCTCTGTCTTCCCTTCTCCTCCTGCCCTCAATCCCTCACAGCATCAGAGTCTTTTCCAATGAGTCAACTCTTCACATGAGGTGGCCAAAGTATTGGAGTTTCAGCTTTAGATTCAGTTCTTCCAAAGAACACCCAAGACTGATCTCCTTTAGAATGGACTAGTTGGATCTCCTTGTAGTCCAAGGGACTCTCAAGAGTCTTCTTCAGCATCACAGTTCAAAAGCATCAACTCTTCGGTGCTCAGGTTTCTTCACAGTCCAACTTTCACATCCCTATATGACCACTGGAAAAACCACAGCCTTGACTAGACAGACCTTTGTTGCAAAGTAATGTCTCTATTTTTTAGTATGCTGTATAGGTTGGTCAAAGCTTTCCTTCCAAAGAGAAAGTGTCTTTTAATTTCATGGCTGCAATAACCATCTGCAGTGATTTTGGAGCCCCCCAAAATAAAGTCTCACACTGTTTCCACTGTTTCCCCATCTATTTCCCATGAAGTGATGGGACCAGATACCATGATCTTCGTTTTCTGAATGTTGAGCTTTAAGCCAACTTTTTCACTCTCCTCTTTCACTTTCATCAAGAGGCTTTTTAGTTCCTCCTCATTTTCTGCCATTAGGGTGGTGTCATCTGCATATCTGAGGTTATTGGTATTTCTCCTGGCAATCTTGATTCCAGCTTGTGTTTCTTCCAGTACAGCGTTTCTCATGATGTACTCTGCATATAGCTTAAGTAACCAGGGTGACAATGTACAGCCTTGACGTACTCCTTTTCCTATTTGGAACCAGTCTGTTATTCCATGTCCAGTTCTAACTGTTGCTTCCTGACCTGCATACAGGTTTCTCAATAGGCAGGTCAGGTGGTCTGATATTCCCATCTCTTTCAGGATTTTCCACAGTTTATTGTGATCCACACAGTCATAGGCTTTGGCATAGTCAATAAAGCAGAAATAGATGTTTTTCTGGAACTCTCTTGCTTTTTGGATGATCCAGCGGATGTCGGCAATTTGATCTCTGATTCCTCTGCCTTTTCTAAAACCACCTTGAACCTCTGGAAGTTCACAGTTCACATACTGCTGAAGCCTGGCTTGGAGAATTTTGAGCATTACTTTACTAGCATGTGAGATGAGTCCAACTGTGTGATAGTTTGAGGATTCTTTGGCATTGGCTTTCTTTGAGATTGGAATGAAAACTGACCTTTTCCAGTCCTGTAGCCACTCCTGAGTGTTCCAAATCTGCTGGCATATTGAGTGCAGCACTTTCACAGCATCATTTTCCAGGATTTCAAATAGCTCAACTGGAATTCCATCACCTCCACTAGCTTTGTTCGTAGTGATGCTTTCTAAGGCCCACTTGACTTCACATTTCAAGATGTCTGGCTCTAGGTGAGTGATCACACCATCATGATTATCTTGGTCATGAAGACCTCTTTTGTACAGTTCTGTGTATTCTTGCCACCTCTTCTTAATATCTTCTGCTTCTGTTAGGTCCATACCATATCTGTCCTTTATTGAGTCCATCTTTGCATGAAATGTTCCCTTGGTATCTCTAATTTTCTTGAAGAGATCTCTAGTCTTTCCCATTTTGTTGTTTTCCTCTATTTCTTTGCATTGATCACTGAGGAAGGCTTTCTTATCTTTTCTTGCTATTCTTTGGAACTCTGCATTCAGATGCTTATATCTTTCCTTTTATCCTTTGCTTTTCACTTCTCTTCTTTCCACAGCTATTTGTAAAGCCTCCCCAGACAGCCATTTTGCTTTTTTTTCTTTTCCATGAGGATGGTCTTGATCCCTGTCTCCTGTACAATGTCAGGAACCTCCATCCATAGTTCATCAGGCACTCGGTCTATCAGATCTAGTCCATGAAATATATTTCTCACTTCCACTGTATAATCATAAGGGATTTGATTTAGGTCATACCTGAATGGTCTAGTGGTTTTCCATACTTTCTTCAATTTAAGTCTGAATTTGGCAATAAGGAGTTCATGATCTGATCCACAGTCAGCTCCCAGTCTTGTTTTTCCTGACTGTATAGAGCTTCACCATCTTTGGCTGCAAAGAATATAATAATCTGATTTTGGTGTTGACCATCTGGTTATGTCCATGTGTAGAGTCTTCTCTTGTGTTGTTGGAAGAGGGTGGTGGCTATGATCAGTGCGTTCTCTTGGCAAAACTCTATTAGCTTTTGCCCTGCTTCATTCCATATTCCAAAGCCAAATTTGCCTGTTATGCCAGGTGTTTCTTGATTTCTTACTTTTGCATTCCAGTCCTCTACAGTAAAAAGGACATCTTTTTTGGATGTTAGTTCTAAAAGGTCTTGTAGGTCTTCACAGAACCGTTCAACTTCAGCGGCTGCGCTTTGCTTGAGCACCCATGAAGAGATACCCCACATTCAAGGTAAGAGAAACCCAAGTAAGACAGTAGGTGTTGTGAGAGGCATCAGAGGGCAGACACGCAAACCATAATCACAGAAAACTAGTCAATCTAATCAAATGGACCACAGCCTTGTCTAACTCAATGATACTAAGCCATGCCCTGTGGGGCCACTCAAGATGGACAGATCATGGTGGAGAGGGCTGACAGAATGTGGTCCACTGGAGAAGGGAATGGCAAACCACTTCAGTATTCTTGCCTCAAGAACCCCATGAACAGTATCAAAAGGCAAAATGGTAGGATACTGAAAGAGGTACTCCCCAGGTCAGTAGATGCCCAGTATGCTACTGGAGATCAGTGGAGAAATAACTCCAGAAAGAATGAAGGTATGTGGCCAAAGCAAAAACAATACCCAGTTGTGCATGTGACTGGTGATCGAAGCAAGGTCCGATGCTGTCAACAGTAATATTGCATAGGAACCTGGAATGTCAGGTCCATGAATCAAGGCAAATTGGAAGTAGTGAAGCAGGAAGTGGCAAGAGTGAATGTTGACATTCTAGCAATCAGCAAACTAAAATGGACTGGAATGGGTGAATTTAACTCAGATGACCATTATATCTACTACTGTGGGCAGGAATCCCTTAGAAGAAATGGAGTAGCCATCATGGTCCACAAAAGAGCCCGAAATGCAGTACTTGGATGCAGTTTCAAAACCGACAGAATGATCTCTGTTCGTTTCCAAGGCAAACCATTCAATATCACAGTAATCCAAGTCTATGCCCCAACCAGTAACGCTAAAGAAGCTGAAGTTGAACGGTTCTATGAAGACCTACAAGACCTTTTAGAACTCCTCTGCTTAGAATTTGCCAAAAATTGGCACTCCAGTTAGCTACCAGAGAAGCCCAATTTATTAATAACTTACTATATGTATGACATATATATTACAAAGATGAGAACACAAATTAAATGATATTTCTTGAGCATCTGCTATGTTCCAGGCATTCCTCTAGGCTAAAGGTACAGAAGCAAAATAAAGAAGATTACTTCTCTTATGGGTCTCACATTCTTAGGCAAATCAGTCAGATTAATTACCATATTAATCACCATATTAATTTAAATACCTCAACCTTGTCTATATTTCTACTTCTATTCTGCTTTTATTTCCTCACTCTCTCCCTGTATCTCCTGCTCCATTTTAGTCCCAGGAACATTCTAAGCCATTCCCCATAATATTTAATATTATTAGGACATTATTCACTAAAATCAAGACATCTGGCACCTCACATTATTACTGGTCAAATTTCTACAGATGTTAGTGTTCTATGGTACAGCAAAGCACATTAACTCCAATAATAACAATTAATGTATGTAAAGTTGCACAGTAAGAAGACTTCAGATAATCCAAACACGTAAAATACTCTGCAAAAAGAATTATTCTTAATTCAAACTTTTATTTTTAATGAATCTTTTATACCACCAAAAAATATAATTAAAATCAATTAAAGAAAAATAAATAGATTTTGAAAGATCACTACCTTGACCCAAATGAAAAAAATTAAACCCAGGGTTGTCATATTTAAATCAAGTTGTGGGCTTTCTTTGTATAAGAAACTGTTAATCTTTGCATTTTATGCTATCAGATAGAATAGAGCTCTTTTAATAAACTTCATCATTCCATAGTCTAAAAATGGACATTTTAATCAGATTATTTCTGTTTCCAGAAATTGTTTCTGCTGGACTTTGCTTTTTATCACGATTAGTTTCCTTCTAGTGCAGTCTAAATTATTTAAGATCAGAATCTTTGGAGTTTCTTAAATTATCCAGTAAAATGGATTATAATATACTACCTTAACCTGATAATTGCACCTTTCAGATCCAACTTTTTATCCCATTTACACACACATACATACATACACACACACCTGGAATATAGGCCTGGAGTCTTCATAATGTTCTACAAACATTATACAGCTGATATTTACTTTTTGCTCATCTTAAAATCCCTTCCCAAAATAATATAAATACAAATTAACTAATTTTGAGAGACTTATTTCTCTAATGTTTATCTTTTAATGGCAATGTCCATGTTCACTGGTCACCCTAATAGTTTACTAAAATGGAGCAGTTGGTTGAAAATATGCATATTTTATTTTTCCAAAGAGAATGTTAATATTTCTTACTTCCTTCAATGAGAATTTCAGTAAGAGCAGAGAGAAGATATGCTGAAGACTCAAAATATCATTTGTGTGTATTATGCTCAGTTGCTTTAGTCATGTCCAACTCTTTGTGACCCCTTGGACTGTAACCCACCAGGGTCTTCTGTCCATAGAATTTTCCAGGCAAGAGTACTAGAAGGGGCTGCCATTTCCTCCTCCAGGGGATCCTCCCAACCCAGGAACTGAATCCAAGTCTTCTGCATCTGATGCATTGCAGGCAGATTCTTTGCCTCCTGAGCCATCAGGCAAATCCCCAAAATATCATTAATTATAAATAACTAAGTCTCTGTAACTTATTTTTCTCATAATAATTTTTTTTCAAAACAAAGAATTATTAGGAACTCTTAATGTGAACACTATAAACAAGAATGTAAAACATATATATTATTATACACTTCATCTGAAAATATCCATACTCTTAAAAAGTCTTAAGAGACTTATGTTGCTGAGTAAAAAGTGAGTGATAAATTAGAAAAGCATGTCAATACTATTGCTTTATATTGGCCTGAAACATGCTTTGCTGTGGCTGTGATCTACTTTTATACCAAGGCTCCCACCAATCTATATTCCACCTTTGGGGAATTGATAAATCAGCCACCTCCATGTAGAGACAGAAGACTTGATAAACTGAATACTAGCTGGAAATCAACCATCATTTGCCTTCTTAGCTAGATGCCCTTATGCAGGCACAATCTGTGCAAGTGCACGTTGTAGCCTTGCCTTTTGCATATATATCCTCTTCTAAGTGACAGTTCATATTGAGGATTTCAGTCCTGGTGCCTTTCATGTCTGATTCCTCCCTTTTGATTGACCTCCTACCCAGTGACCCTTAACAGAGAGCTGGCTACAGATGAAACTAGAAAGTAGGGACCTGATCCAATTGCATCTCATCTAGAGGCTGGCTAGCAACTCCAGCAGTAGCCTGGGATGCAGCACTGTATCTTGAATAGGCTGTAATTCTACCTGAACTACAGGTAGACTGACTCCCAAAAGTAGTGGCAAAGAAGAAATGTCCAGAGAGGTGCAGAGAAAGACACGAACTACCCCTGTACAATTCTTAAGAGGGAAGCCAGGCTTCCAAGGGCTAATGATTTTCTAATTGCAGTCCCTGTATAGTAACTCCCATTGGTTTATAAGATATCTGAGTTTAATCTCAGCCAAAAACCCCACTAAGCACATACTCTTTTCAAGCTCCTGCTTTAGGGTCATGCATTCTTTACATTCAACATTTTTTGTTTCTTCAATAACTAACTGTATATCAAGATTTTATAGTATCTTCATTATTCTGCCTGTTTGAATCATGCATAGAGCTCCTGCTAAAGAGGGTACCAAAAACACACAGAATGTAATGCTCTATTTGAAGTGAAACTAACTCCAAGTAGAGCAAAACCATCACCTCCTTCATCTCTTTAAGGTCTGCTTATGTAGCAAAATAGTTTAAATATAAGAGAATGTGCATTCCAGCTATAGCTATAAACAACTGTGCTGTCTTTGGTGATTTATAAGGCCTTTGAAATTTTCTAGGTGGCTTGGGGCAACATAAGAAAAAATGATCTTTCTTCATATCTACCTAGGTAGAAAACGTTGATTTAATAAAATCTTTACATATCAATAGCTCCTCTAGGCCCTCCTGCACCTGCGTAGCCAGGATGACGAACCTAGAGCCAGACATCTTGAAATGTGAAGTCAAGTGGGCCTTAGAAAGCATCACTATGAACAAGGCTAGTGGAGGTGATGCAATTCCAGTTGAGCTGTTTCAAATCCTGAAAGATGATGCTGTGAAAGTGCTGCACTCAATATGCCAGCAAATTTGGAAAACTAAGGAGTGGCTACAGGACTGGAAAAGGTCAGTTTTCATTCCAATTCCAAAGAAAGGCAATGCCAAAGAATGCTCAAACTACCACACAATTGCACTCATCTCACACGCTAGTAAAGTAATGCTCAAAATTCTTCAAGCCAGGCTTCAGCAATACATGAACTGTGAACTCCCTGATGTTCAAGCTGGTTTTAGAAAAGGCAGAGGAACCAGAGATCAAATTGCCAACATCCGCTGGATCATCGAAAAAGCAAGAGAGTTCCAGAAAAACATCTATTTCTGCTTTATTGACTATGCCAAAGCCTATGACTGTGTGGATCATAATAAACTGCAAAATTCTGAAAGAGATGGGAATACCAGACCACCTGACCTGCCGCCTCTTGAGAAACCTGTATGCAGGTCAGGAAGCAACAGTTAGAACTGGACATGGAACAATAGATTGGTTCCAAATAGGAAAAGGAGTACGTCAAGGCTCTATATTGTCACCCTGCTTATTTAAGTTATATGCAGAGTACATCATGAGAAACGCTGTACTGGAAGAAACACAAGCTGGAATCAAGATTGCCAGGAGAAATATCAATAACCTCAGATATGCAGATGACACCACACTTATGGCAGAAAGTGAAGAGGAGCTAAAAAGCCTCTTGATGAAAGTGAAAGAGGAGAGTGAAAAAGTTGGCTTAAAGCTCAACATTCAGAAAACGAAGATCATGGCATCTGGTCCCATCACTTCATGGGAAATAGATGGGGAAACAGTGGAAACAGTGTCAGACTTTATTTTGGGGGGCTCCAAAATCACTGCAGATGGTGACTGCAGCCATGAAATTAAAAGACGCTACCTCCTTGGAATAAAAGTTATGACCAACCTAGATAGTATATTCAAAAGCAGAGACACTACTTTGCCAACTAAGGTCCGTCTAGTCAAGGCTGTGGTTTTTCCAGTGGTCACGTATGGATGTGAGAGTTGGACTGTGAAGAAGGCTGAGCGCCGAAGAATTGACGCTTTTGAACTGTGGTGTTGGAGAAGACTCTTGAGAGTCCCTTGGACTGCAAGCCCCTTGGACTGGTTGGACTCCAACCAGTCCATTCTGAAGATCAAACCTGGGATTTCTTTGGAAGGAATGATGCTAAAGCTGAATCTCCAGTACTTTGGGCACCTCATGTGAAGAGTTGACTCATTGGAAAACACTCTGATGCTGGGAGGGATTGGGGGCAGGAGGAGAAGGGGATGACCGAGGATGAGATGGCTGGATGGCATCACGGACTCGATGGACGTGAATCTGAGTGAACTCCGGGAGATGGTCATGGACAGGGAGGCCTGGCGTGCTGTGATTCATGGGGTCGCAAAGAGTTGGACATGACTGAGCAACTGAACTGAACTGGACTTACATACCAAATAAGTATTAGTGATGTTAGCTTCATATTTTCTGCCATTTATCTCAATCATTATTGGTGGATTTCAAGGGGAAAAAACATGATTATTGAGGCTCTTTGGTTTCTCATATCGAACAAATTGATTAACATGTGTTAACTGAGCCTTGTATGCTCCAAACTATAGCATGTGATTTAAAAGTAGAAAAAGAATCAAATATGAGGTCCTTGCATGCATGAGATGACCCATCTGGTGTAGAGAGACACTATTTATCACTACTGAGATGATTTGCAGAACATTACACAACAGCCTTCCCAGGTGGCGCGATGGGAAAGAACCCACCTGTCAATGAATGAGATGTAAGAGACTCGGGTTTGATCCCGAAGTTGGGAAGATACCCTGGAGGAGGACATGGCAACCCACTCCAGTATTCTTTCCTGGAGGATACCTTGAACAGATGAGCCTGGCCAGCCACAGTCCATAGGGTCGCAAAGAGTTGGACACACATGGAGCAACTTAGCACACACACACACAGAACAGCCTAAGAAGTGCCCTCCACTTCGAGTGATTCAAGTTACCCAAGAAGAAAGTGAGGTAAGTGTCATGCAAAACCCTGTAACTGACGTTCACTGAATTATTCAAACTGCCATTTTTTTCTCATGATATGAATACAGTTTGAGTATTTCAATAAATGTTGTGGTGAATAATAAGGACTTTTTCGTACAAAATGTCAGACAAGGAACAGGAAATGAGCTTCCATTCCATATTATTCTCATTTTGATTATGATTCACTCACATCTATAGGACATACGCCTGACAGATCTTTAGGCTTAAAAAGCAAAATGAGACCAGTACCTGGGGATTGTGCTTTTCAAGCTTACGCAGCAGGATGTGAAGAAAAGAGGTCAGGATTTGTGCTAAAGGAGCTGCAAAGAATAACGTATTTGTCAGAATGTGAGACACAGTTACATTTAAGGAAAAGTTGACCTAAAATTGCTGACCATATTATTGTCTGATAACGCAGCTTTTGCTTCACTCTAAGCACTCAGACTTCATTTTTATCACAGATGTCTGAGAGTTCTTCCTTTTTTGAACAAATTTGTTATTCATGTTCATGCCATTTTCTTAATGAAGCCATGCCTATGTAACAGGTCTCCTTGCTTCTAATTTTTTTTTCCCCTTAAATCTAATCTTTATACCAATACTGAATATATCTGTCATAAATGTAACTTTAAAAGGTGATTTTCAAAGTTTTAAAACTAAAACCCCTAATAAGAAAAATATTTTGCATTTTAACAAAATTTGGTCTCATACACACAAATTAAATTTCACAAAATATTGTATCTTCAATACATTCACATTTCCATTGCTTTTGATTATGTTTCATTTAATTTAATTCTACTCCACAAATATTAAATATGAACCACTGAATTATATCATGATCCTCCAAACTATGGTTCCTAAATGTAAGTCCAGGGACCCCTTGGTGTACCCACGACAATTTCAGGAGATCCACCAGGTCAACATTCTTTCTCAATAATGCCAAAACACATTTGACTTTTTCACTCTCACTCTCTGATGAGTGTACTGTAGAGTTTTCCAGAAGGTATATGATATGATGTTGTCACACCCTGACAGAAAGTGAAAGCTATGCTTGTATATTCTTTGGTTTAAATGTTTTTCTCAGCTTTGACTTATAATACAGTAAATATCAATAAATATAACCACATTAACAAAAGCTTTGTGGGTTACTCAATAAAATTTAAGAATTTCAAGAGATCATGAAACCAAAAAGTTTGAGAAATACTCAATATTGATTTTAATTGGATCATTGCACACACACACACACACACACACACACACACACAAACCTCTTTCTATAACGTACTCTGTTGCCTGCAAAGCAAAGGTAACCTGGTACAAAGGTTTCAACAACTTCACTATGATTCTATTGTTCCCTAAAAGCAACTCTGGGCTTCCCCGGTGACTCAGTGGTAAAGAATCCACGTGCCAATCCAGGAGATGCAGGTTTGATCCCTGGCATGGGAAGATCTTCTGGAGTAGGAAATGGCAACCACTCCAGTATTCTTGCCTGGGAAATATCATGGACAGAGGAGCCTGGCAGCCTATAGACCATGGGGTTGCAGAGTCAGACACACCTTAGCAACTAAACAACAAGAAGAAACAACTCTGCTTTCAAGCAGGAACACCACTCTAAGTACCCTAAACAAAACTTGTCATTCCTGCTTTGAGCCTTATTTCAAATACTAGTCCTGAAATATCCTTAAGTCTATTTTTTTTTTGACAAGATAAATCCTATTTATGTGTACATCTGCAGTTATTGGCTCTGCCTTATGTAATTTTTTTTTTTTTTTAAGAATTGACCACAGAGGACTCCTGGGATTCACATGGGAATGCAATTATGTTACTTTAACTTTCCATAGATATGGAAACCACACTAGTAATCAGAGTACCTCATATTTAGCATAGCAACTACTGCAGTGTGAAGACTGCACAGAAAGGGCCAACCAGAGAGTTATGCAGGAAGCATTATCAATGCTAGGAGAAGAAGAAATCATGTTCTTTTCTTTGAGATTGCTCACTGTCACAACAGCAATGAGAAGACCAGACTAATAAGCAATGGCTTAGAGCCACCATGGAAAGAACCCCATTTTCATTATTAAAACATTTTATCCAATTTTCCCTTGACTAGACATCTGTGTATAATCTCAGTCCCTTGTATGACACTGCTCCTGGTAATGCCTGCATTACTTCTATGCTCTGATGAAGACCTATACCATCTTCTAATACTTCTCCATTCTGTTTTAAAATGTGCTATATTATTTTACTTTGCAATTATTTTATGTCTTTTCTCAAAAAATAGGTAGGTGTACTGGGGAACTGATTCTACCTCTTTTACCTCTGCATCTAAGGGTTTGTTGTGTTTTGATTTTGGTCTTTCTTAGAACACTAGGAAGGCTCTATAATTGTATTGTATTTGGAATTCATTCATTTGAATGTTTTTTCCTTTGAGGATGATTGACATTTTGAATGCATGTTTATCTCAACAGGTTTTTGTTTTGTTTTGTTTTAAATTTTCTTGGATTGTTGTGTCATGCACAGTTTTTCTTCATTTATGTTTTGGAGAGAAAATATTACCCATAACATTACCTCTAAATGTTATCCCTTTATGATCTGAGAAAGCACACAAATTACACGACAAACAAAGGGAAGTTCCATGCTATTTAAATGTAAAGCTCTGTATTAGAATGTTAGGGAGCAACTACTTAATATTCATATTAAAGAGAAAAAAGAAAAATGAAAATCTATCACTATAATGTCTGATCACAGTAATCAGGAAATGAAGCCCTGTGTGAAAATCTGTGAGTAAGATGGAGTATACCACAGAAAGTAATCAATTAAATCACATTTCAAACATTCTAAGGGTGCAGGCTCTGCTAAACTTGCCTGAGATTCCCAATTAAGAAAACACCTAGAAGAATCCAATGATTCCATTATCTACTTGCAGAAATTAAAAAGTATTCTAACCGAAGGTCAAACATGCTTTCTTGTATTGAACTGAATATTTCAACAGGTCATTTAAAATTTTCAAGGCATAACTTAATATTCTTATAATTAGCACTTTTTAAATACCCAAACAGCATTACAGAATTATAAGGGTGAAAAAGAAACTTATTTAAAATGACACAAATAGGAATTCACAAAGCTCAATATTTCTTGCCCCAACGATCATAATAGGGTACTTCATTAACATTTAAAAATACCACATACAAAAAGAAGTGGAAAAAACGGGGAAAGAGAGAACATTTAGAACACATTCCTTATACCATCTTGCTTTGTTTTCAAATGTAAGTATAGCCATATTTTGGAGTCAGTGATGATCATTTGATCTTGCATGATGAAAGAAAAATTCCTTTTTAAGACAAACATGAAAAACCTTTAACATCTATTCAGTCATACTTTAATTTGAATATGTTTTATTCAATATATTAACATAATATGCACAACTTTACATATATATAAAATTTTCATTATTTATACTTTTTGTGAATCATTTACATATTTTAAAAATATATTCATATATACAAAGACTACACATCACCAAGTACAAAGGAATTTAATCTCACTACTTAAATTTTCATTCAGGAAATATTACAGGTTTCAATGAAATACAAGAAATAGTTAATGGTAATGCAAACTGATGTCTCTTTCCAGACAAAATATTACAGAGCTTAAAAGTAACATGAGCCTGTCCACAGCATTAAGCACACTCTTACTCTTTCTGATATATTTTCCAGAATGTATGTCAGGATATAAAATTTATGTAAGTCATTTCAACCCTCTTATCTTTCAAAACCTAAAGGTGGTATCCATTTATAATGCTACTTAACTCATATCACTTTATAAATCTGCTTCCATTAAAAATAGTTATATCATAAGTGAACATGTAAAATAAATATATCTGCCTAATTTAAAAAATGTTTACTCATTAACAGTGAGGCATTTATTCTATTCTTATTTTCAAAATGTTTACAACTGTAGATTTAAAAAAAAGTAAGAGGGCAAAGCTCCCTTCTTTTGGGAATAGTTCTAATATGCACTGCAGATGTTAATGATTTTGCTAAACTAAACAGGCCATTTTCTTGACTAAAATATGGCCATCAGAAAGCAATGTATCTTTTGACAGGTACTATAATGATCTATGCATGTTAGATTTTTTTAACTGTTCAATTAGCTTTGAAATTTTAGGTTAGGAAAAAAAAAACAGATATGAAAAGATACTGCCTATATCTCCATTGCTCAGGGGAAAACACCATTAAAACTTTGTTATATCTCCTTTTAGAGAATGCAACATACAAATGGATAGAACATATAAATACTGTACACAGATATGCTTTTAAATGAACAAACATTTTAAAATATTACTCCATAACCTGCCTATTCACTTAGCAATGGCAAATTTTCATAGCATACGCATTTACATGATCTGTATCACTGTTTTCTATATCAGCAGAATATGCTATTTATGACCATACCATGTTCAAGTTAAAAAATCTTTCACTAGACATTTAGTTTCTTCCCTTTCAAATTCTAATACTGTGAATAAAGCTGGGATGAACATCTATTGACTATAATTTGCATATCCTTCTAACTGTTTTGAGTACAATGCTTGGCTGATACAGGTTGTCAATATATATTTGTTGCATGAATGACTGGATGGATGAATAAAGTAAGAAGTGTGGGTTTCAAAAATATCAATTTAGAGACATGTCTGGCTGACATTCTGATTTTGAGTCAAGTCACTTCATACATTGTTGTGCTTTTCCCTTAGAATTATGATAAAGAGAAAACATGCAGAATTGTTCGATGACTTTCACATTTAACATTCATCACCAGATACTTCTTAATATGTGGGACCTGGTGGATCCTATCAGTAACATTCTGTGTGAAATAATGCACCCAGTCTATGTTTGGTTAGAGTAGAGAAAGTAAAGTGTAAACTTTGAACTCACCGTGTAATTTTCCTTTTTTTCCGCATAGAATATCTGCAGTTACAACTGGGACATATCTTTTGCAACATAATTCAGAGGTTCCATACTCCTCTACTTTCCTAAATTTGATTTAATAAGCAGCTATTCACAGCATTATGGTAGCCATATTAAAAAGCTTGAAACAGCTAAAAACATCATATAGCTGTCAGTGCATTATGAGGTAACAAATAAAAAATAACACCAAATTTCCTCTCCATTATGAGAAATGACTATGTTGTGCATTCTCCAGCTGAGATAAACAGATACAATATTTATACCAGCTGGAAGAAGACAGAACTTCTCACCAATGGATGATGTGACAGCAGTTCTATCCCTATTCTCAGCAGTTTCCTCCTTGTTTAACAAACACCTTGGAAACTCGCCAGTTTTCAGGTATTCTCATCTTGGGATGGTGGCCAGTTATTCACAATGACACCAGAACTAGAGGCCAGATGTGCAACACACAAGAATTATTTTTTTGATTGCTTTATCATGACAAAAGCATGCAATTTATATTATAAATTATTTCATAGTTGATAAAGTTTACAAAAAAATAAACTGAGCTTAAAATGATATGCACTATAGACCAAGTTGTACAGGCTTACTCCATAGTTCAGTTATATCTAGCAATGAAGTTTATTCAACTCACAGGACCCATGCATTTTCACTGAGTACACTGCACAAGATCTCACAAGGAGGGGATTTTACTGAGCTAATAAGAAGCTACTCCATAAACAACCGAAACCATCCCGGACTTGAATATACCCACTAACATTTTCCTATATCATTTATTTCTTAACTATACATTTTCCTAAAAAGGTAGAAGGGGATGATGAATAAATACTAGTTTCAAGCATCTGCTTGTCATGATTTTAACAAAACTTGCCCCATGATAGGAAGCCAAACATTTTGAGAAATATCCGGTTTATCTTTTCTAAATAACAGGGAAATCGCTAAATGTAATAAGAAAAGAGTTGCCCAACAGCATAAATCACCCTATAATCCACTTGAAGCTAATTTTGCCTATTAATATTTTAGTTTTTTTTATTGTTATAATTTTACTAGAGCTGAAATTCTTCAAGTTGTGAAAAATCTGGTTAAATTTTTGAAATGTTGCCACAATCTGCTGAAGAGCATTGTTCTTTAATTTTCATCTTTTAAATAAGTAATAGATATTAACTGATTTGGAAAAGTGGTGGTAATAAAAATGATGATTATCATTATAAGATATTAATTATTTAATAAAGCCAACTTCATTATAGAGCAAATTTAGAAGATAGAAATAAATAAATGCATGCTAGAATTCATTTTCTTTATTCAGTCACGATGATCCATAGATGCTAACGTTATATGTTAAATATCACAATGGTGATATTTAGCAATTTATAAAATTGCCACATGAGAAAGTGACATTAATTAAACTTTTGTCCTAGAGAGTTTCTCAGCATTTTGCTATAAATATACTTATTTTATTTTTTATCTTTTTAAACTAATTTATTTACTTTAATTGGAGGCTAATTAACTGAGACCATATTTCCTACACATTTGTTCTGTAGGTTATACCCAGAGAGATTACTTTAAGAGATGTTTCTGCTGTCTTGTTTAACAAATTGCCTAAATACTTGCTTTTTTCATCAAGGTACAGACATCCAGAATGGTATCAAACTGCATGTATGTAGTGCCAAGTTAAATTTCAAATGTAAGGTCTAAGCTTTTTTCTAGAGGTAGAAAATACTATAAAGGCAAGCCAGATTCTGAAATAAAATGTTTATTCCCCAAATTATAGGGCTTCCTAGATGGCACTGTAGTTTGTTGTTTTAGTCACTAAGTCATGTCCGACTCTTCGTGACCCCATGGACTGTAGTCTGCCCAGCTCCTCTATCCAAGAGATTTCCCATGCAAGAATACTGGAGTGGGTTTCCATTTTCTTCTCCAGGTGATCTTCCCGACCCACGGATCAAACCCATGACTCTTGCATTGGAAGGCGGGTTTTTACCACCAGGCCACCAGGGAAGCCCTCTTGTTCTTTTACTCTATCCTTAAACCAAGGTTTATTGTAGATTTACAGAAGTCTTTCAAGACCTAGAGTTCTTGTCAATATGAAACAAAAACATATCAAGAAAGTTCAGGACACCTGACTTTCTAAGTCACTAAGTCACCCATCTGTGGCAGCAGAAAAGATCAATGACTTGAGTCTTTTCACTTTTGCTCTTTATTGAGAATCTTGAGAAAGTTAATTAGGAAAAATACGAGGCAGATAAGATACCGCTCCTTCAGCCAATGCAGGAGACATAAGAGACACAGGTTCAGTCCCTGGGTGGGGATGATCCTCTGGATGAGGGCATAGCAACCCACTCCAGTACTCTTGCCTGGAAAATCCCATGGATGGAGGAGCCTGGTAGGCTACGGTCCATGGGGTCGCAAAGAGTCAGACATGACTGAGCGACTTCACTTTCACTTTTCACTTTCATGCACTGGAGAAGGAAAGGGCAACCCACTCCAGTGTTCTTGCCTGGAGAATCCCAGGGGTGGGGGAGCCTGGTGGGCTAAAATCTATGGGGTTGCACAGAGTCGGACACGACTGAAGTGACTTAGCAGCAGCAGCAGCACACATACACACATGCACATTTCCCCAAATTATAAGAAATCTATGTAATTTATTCATTTTGAAAAAGAGTCTCTTCAGTCATTTTTATTGTCTGATAATTGAGGTTTTTTAAAATTATGGGTTCTATTTTTGTCATAAGTACATTGATGATGAACTGATTCAAAGGTTCTTAACCAAAAGAACAGTCTATGAAATAAATCCTTTGAATTGCAATTCCTTTGCCAGCCTTTAGCTCAGAAATTAAGAAATGACAACCACCAACAAAGGGATTCATTCCACAGTTGAGTATGGATTTTCCCCTAGTGACAAGTATTTGTATAAGCCCAATGCCTAATAATTATTTCAGGAGGGACATTGAAAATAATTAATATAGATTATTTTAATCTTAGAATCTCAAAGAACATTTGAGCTTCCATCATTCATCTCAGTTTTTTATAGAATCAATGCCAATTTCATCCTGCATGGGGAGAGAATTAAAACACAAATCTTGAAATAACAACTATCAAACAGGCATAGAGCCATGGAGGAAAAAAAAATACAGATTTATCTTTATCATTTATCCTCCTGACTTTCACATTGAAAGTTTGAATGTGTTTTCTAACAAGGATTAGCTAAAAATCTTCCTTATAGTGATTTCTTATTTAAACTGCAAAAGAATTTCTGAAAAACAAATCAAGTTTATTTATTAGGCTCCAGGAATGAATTACTTTAGATGACTCTTGTACTTTTAGTTTTTTGATGAGAAGCCTATCTTAATGATGCAAGTCATGCACTGAAACCATTCACTTTTCACATTTCATCAATAGTTAATTTGGACTTCACAGCAGAATATTCACTGGATAACTGCTCTTAACCTTGGCTGTCTTAGGAATCATTCTAATCTCTCATCAAAAGAGGTATTTGATATTATTAATATTAATACATTACATACAAGAGATACTTCACAGACACCAGTTAATGAACAATAATTAAAATTTACCAGAAATCTCTTTTCCAGAACCAACTAGGAACATTCTTAACCCAATGGGCCATTCAGCATCTCATCTATTTTTTTTTGTTTGTTTGTTTGTTTTCTTTCAAATTTATTAAACTTGCTTTTGGACTAGAGAGAGGTTTAAGCAAGAAAAAACTATAAAAACAATAAGAAATGTGTCAGTATTTTTCATACCTTCTTAATGACTTTAATATGTACATAGTACTATCTTATTTTAAGCCATCCACTGATAAAACATTCAAAATTCAAAATTCTCTTATTTTTCCATTCAACCTAATGGGTTTGGTCTTTTATGGTGTGTAGATACAAAATTATAATTCGCTGAAAGTTTCTCAGAGTCATCAATAATCTGTATTCTTCTCCAATTCATTTACTTATCCACTCATTCAGTCAGGGAGTTTTTCTACAAAAGTCTATGCATTCCCCAAATTACTAAAGCCGTGTTTCACAATCAAAATTCACTCTAAATCGGTTATATTGGAACTTCACATTTCAAAATCACAGATAAAATTTACTGATTATCTGTCTAGATATAAACACTTTGGCTTATGCTTTTTGCTATTTGATTAAATCCAAATAAATATTCTGAAGTTTATGAATCCATGATTACTTCCCCAGTGACAGTGCATAGAAGCTACTCTTTGCATTCAGAGGAGTGAGGAATCCTTGTCACTTTCTCCTGGATAGCCTCTATGCAGCACTTCTACAGCTCAGGGAATGTTTCTTCCCTGCTTAAAGGGAAGGATCAAGGATGCTTAATCAACATTTGTGTGTGTGTGTGCTTCATAAAAAGCAGTTAAAGTTCCCACCGATGACACTTGTCTGAGCCTTTTCTTACAATTCGAAACCTCTGATATTCTTATCCTCTTGAGTTCTGGGAACCTGCTCAGAAGATAATTAACAAATTGTTAATAACTGCTGGTACTCTTTAAAAAACAGTTCCACATTTATTTGACTACACACATAATTCAGGGCACTTTAGAGTGGTGGAAAAAAAAGAGTAGTGGGAAACCCCCAAAATGGAAATGTTCAGTTCAGTTCAGTCGCTCAGTCATGCCCGATTCTTTGTGACCCCATGGACTGCAGCAAGCCAGGCTTCCCTGTCCATCACCATTCCTGGAGCTTATTCAAACTCATGTCCATTGAGTCAGTGATGCCATCCCACCATCTCATCCTCTGCCGTCCCCTTCTCCTCCTGCCTTCAATCTTCCCTAGCATCATGGTCTTTTCTAGTGAGTCAGTTCTTCACATCAGGTGACCAAAGGATTGGAGTTTCAGTTTCAGCATCAGTCCTTCCAATGAATATTCAGGACTGAATTCCTTTAAGATGGACTGGTTGGATCTCCTTGCAGGCCAAAGAACTCTAAAGAGTCTTCTTCAACACCACAGTTCAAAAGCATCTATTCTTCGGTGCTCAGCTTTCTTTACAGTCCAACTCTCACATCCATCTATGACTATTGGAAAAACGATAGCTTTCACTAGACGGACCTTTGTTAGCAAAGTAATATCTCTGCTTTTTAATATGTTGCCTAGGTTGCTTATAATGTTTCTTCCAAGGAGCAAGAGTCTTCCAATTTCATGACTGCGGTCCCCATCTGCACTGATTTTGGAGCCCCTCAAAATAAAGTCTATCACTGTTTCCATTGTTTCCCCCATCTATTTGCCATGAAGTGAACAGGCCAGATGCCATGATCTTAGTATTCTGAATGCGAAGTTTTAAGCCAACTTTTTCATTTTCCTCTTTCATTTTCATCAAGACGCTCTTTAGGTCTTCTTCACTTTCTGCCATAAGGGTGGTATCATATGCATATCTGAGGTTATCAATATATCTCCAGCAATCTTGATTCCAGCTTGTGCTTCATCCAGCCTGGCATTTTGCATGATATACTCTGAAGACAACTTAAACAAGCAGGGTGACTATATGCAAACTTTCCTTATTTGGAACCAGTCCCTTGTTCCATGTCTGGTTCTAACTGTTGCTTCCTGACCTGTATACAGATTTCTCAGAGGCAGGTCAGGTGGTCTGGTATTCCCACCTGTTTAAGAATTTTCCACAGTTTGTAGTGATCCACACAGTCAAAGGCTTTGGTGTAGTCAATAAAGCAGAAGTAGATTTTTTCTGGAACTCTCTTGCTTTTCTGTGATCCAGCAAATGTTGGTAATTTGATTAATGGAAGATGTAAATAAAATAAATATAGTAAGATTCTGTTCATTTTAATGAAATATATTTTCTCTCCTAAATCTACTCAGAATTATCTTGTTTTTGCATATCGTAAGATTTTTTTCATGCTACTTTTCATTTAAAATAGTCTAAAGGCCATGAATATATTTCTTCTATACAAAATGCCACAGCAAAGTGGATGGACATTATATAACTACTAACAAATACTTGTTGGATCAAAGCTGAAGCAAAGACTGAAAATCTCTGTTTTGTTTGCTTGTTTGCTTAAGGAACTACTTCCAAAATGACAACTCTGAAGATCAGGATAGAAACACAACACTATAACAAAAACCTGAATGTTCTTCCTAAAACCTGGAGTTAGAAATTATAAATTAGGTTAAGATAATCAGCACTTACAGAGTGCTGATAGGTGAAACTATCAGCCCATTTTATAACAGTTCATTTGATGCATTTAAAAACCATACGAAGTGAGCTGTGTTCAATAGATGTGGGAAAAGTGGTAAGAGTGACAGATTTTATTTTCTTGTGCTTCAAAATCACAGGAGACAGTGACTACAACTACAAAATTAAAAGACATTTGCTCTTTGGAAGGAATGCTATAACAAACCTTGACAGCCTGTTAAAATGCAGAGACATCACTTTTTCAACAAATATCCATCTAGTCAAAGCTTGTTTTTTCCAGTAGCTATGTACAGATATTAGAGTTGGACCATAAAGAACGCTGAGCACCAAAAAACGCTGCTTTCAAATTGTGGTGCTGGAGAAGACTCTTGAGAGTCCCTTGGACAGCAAGGAGATCAGACCAGCCAATCCTAAAGAAAATCAACCCCAAATATTCATTGGAAGGACTGATGCTGAAGCTGAATACTTTCCAAAACTTTCTAATATTCTATTCTATCCAATGCAAATTCTTATTGAGATTGGTACTTCTCTTTTATAATGTTAATGTTATTTAGATGTATCATAATGTTTAGTTTTCTGCTGACCTTGTGTTTGAAAATGCTTGTCATGTATGTTGGTGACATCAACTATTTATTTATATGTTGAACATTTAGAAAAACAAAGTCATAGAGAAGACACTTGACTATGGGCCTTTTTGCACTTTGTGAGTAACCTTCTGCATTAAAGATTCACCATCCCTGTATGTTAATACGCCAATTTGAATAGAAGGATCCTCGGATGGAGTAAGCACAGAAGCTTGATTCCATAAAACTTCATTCAAATGTTAACAGTACCCATGGCTGTGTTTACGTACGTCTATCATTGGAATCAAAAACATTTTAATAATGAATGTGTTGTCAATCACCAAGTCATGTGCGACTCTTTGTGACCCCATGGACTGAAGCATGTCAGGCTTCCCTGTCCTTCACTATCTCCCAGAGTTTGCTCAAATTCATGTCCATTGAGTCACTGATGCCATCCAACCATCTCATCCTCTGTTGCCCCCTTCTCCTTCTGCCCTCAATCTTTCCCAGCATAGAGTCTTTTCCAATGAGTCAACTCTTCTGATGCCTGGCATGCTTCAGTCCATGAGGGTCACAAAGAGTACCATTAAAAATACTATTAAAAATCTTAACACACTGGACACAACTACAGCTCAAATTATTAAATTAATTTGAAGACTGAGCCAAGGATTACCCCTCAGAAAACAATGCAAAAGATCAAAGAGATGAACTGTATGAATGAAGTAAAAGCTAAACAGGGAAGAAGGTTAGCTAAGGAAGTTCTCAAAACATCTATTAAATTTCTAGGTAGAACAGATTGAGTAGGTATAACAAAATAAAATCTCCCAAACTGAGAACACATATGTTTGATTCAGACGTTTATCAAGTTCTAATAAACATGAACAGAAAAAGACCCAGACATCTTGATAAAACTTTAGAACATTTAGGAGAATTAAAATAATGTTTTTCAAAATAAAATAATTTAGAAGCTTTATGATGAAAATCAAAAAAAACTTTTAGAGAGACAGTAGTAAAAGTTATCTATATTAGAAACAAAAACAGACTGGTACCAGACTTATCTTCCACACTCCTAACAGAAGACTATGGGGAAGTTGGCCTCAAATATTTAATTTTAAATCTAGCACTGTGTACCCAAGTAATACAATATTTGAGCAGGATGTAAAAAACAACTTTTTTTTTAATCTGCAAGCATTCAGAAATTTTGATATCAACAAAACCACTCTGAAAGTATTAATTAAAGTTGTGCTTCAGGTAAAAAGGATCCAAAAAAGAGGGAAATATGGAGTGTAAGCTATCAATTCAAGAAAAAGAAGCTAAAAATAGAAAATGTCAGCAAAAGAATATTACAGAACTGAGATATGGGAGGTTATGTCAAATAAGAAATACAATTCAAAGCCATAATGAAACATATTTACATGTTTGTCCATATAAAAAGTTGAAATAAAAATTAAAACTTCTAAAAGAGGAAAGACAACATACACAGTTTAAAAGGCAGTGTGAAGCCTGAAAAATATATTTGCTCCATATATAACTGACAAAAATATCAATATACAGAGTGTACAAAATATTTTACAACTCCAAAAGAAAAATGAACAAACAGGAAAATTACAAAGGGAAAAAAAGAAGTAAAATGGTCAATAAATATATAAAAAGATACTCTACATCTCCACTGAGCAGGAAAATAAAAGTTAAAACAGCAACATACTTTTCATCAGATTGAGACAAGCAAAATATGGTAGCAATCTGTTCTGGTGCGGTACTCAAAACAAAAACTTTATATATTAATACAAGTAAAAATTGGGAGAATCTGCTCTGGAGTAATTTGCTGGTAACTGGCTCTTGGCAAATTCATTCTTTCAAACCTATCACAGTTTTTAATGTACATATGAATAAGTATCCATCAATGTGTTAGTGAAATATGGAAAAACACATATAAGATGTTCATTGCAACATTTATTCTTAGTAGTAAAATAAATAGACCTAAATTTTAACCAATAATGAATTAGTAAAATAAATCATGTTCTATACTTGGCAACACAAGTATGTAGATTTTTTTTTTTTTGAGGTAGAGCCATCAAATTTCTAAAACATAAGAAATGAGAAAAAGTAACCCACAGAAAAATGTTTGTTAAAGTAATCCTATTTGTTTAAGATAAAAATAATAGATATAGAAATATGTACATATACATGATGGTAAATATACAGAAAGAAAGACTTAAAAACTGGACTCCAAAATATTTTTAACACTTAGCTTTGTAGAGAGTAATGAGAAAAGGACAGGAGTGGTGGAAATTTTTTCCTATCACTATATTGGGAGGAGGTGTGTTATTAATCTTTCAAAACAGCAACATACTTATATGATTTGCATAATTAAAAATGCATAAAGTTAAGCAGGCTAAATTACAACGGAGAAACAGAACTATTTTAAAAAATTAAAATTTTCATCTTGTTATTTTTAATGTTATCTTTCATTTTGCCATAATTTGATATTTTAATAAGTCTTTATATGTGGATTACTATTAGACAAACAATTTGCTATCAAATATGAAGGACCTTCTATTTAAACCATAAATATAGTTACACAGCATAAATTAAAAGTATTAAAAATAAAATAAAAATTACACCACACAAATCTGGGTGAATTTTAAGTCATTGTTCTCATTTTCTTCTTCCAAAATTGCTCTCCCCTGTTATTCTGAGATAGTTTCAGGTTAGTGCACATAACTTCTTGTGATATGTATGCTCTTTTCCCCATATCCTGGAAGCATATTTTGTGGTGACATACTTTGAATAACCAATGTTTTCAAAAGATCCTGTTACAAACTTAGAAAAATGAACAAATGAATCATCCCACTTGAGTATGTCTTACATTTATTTTAGGAAATGGGAATCTGACTGAAGCAAAGACTCCAATCCAGTCATCATGACCACTGAAGTACCTCCCCATTCTACATTCAATTCCTATGACTAAAGTTAGCTTCTGAGAGAGGATGCATATGCCTTCCTTAAGTTACTTAGGAATATATGCTTTTTGTTTGGTTGGAAGAGCTTGTCAATGAATCAATAAAAAGTTACGATCTGAGCATTTCTTTGGGGATTAATGGCTAGCTAAGTATAGCTGTATGAGACAAAGAACATTAACCTCAAATGGTCCCTGTCCACTTTGTGGCAGCCATAGAAAAAAAGCACTAAAAAATATAAACTAGATTTTTTTGGACTTCATGCTAATGTTTTCTTAGTAAGTATCTTTTGCAAGCAATAAAAAATAGACTGAATATTTTAAGCCTATCTCACTAAATCTATACAATTCAGAAAATCAATAGGTCTAAATCTGGGTACCTGCTATCAATATCATCACACGCTACTCAGATCTACACAGGGACCTGGGATAGTTCTCATGTAACAGGGCTTTATGGGATATAGATACTTCTAATATTCAGATGATAAAAATAAACCAGTCCTAATTTATCACGAGTGTCATCTATTCCTTACATGTAATCTGTACACATCAATAAATATTTCTGCAGCTTTCTGAAATCAGCCTAAATTTCTAATCATTATCCTTTATGATATTGGTCCCCATTTAATAATTCAACTGGTAAAATACCAGCTTGAAATATTGCTCATATGTTTCTTTTGACAGAAACTATTTGATTAATTTCCTCCCCAAAGGGACAGGGGGTGAACAATATGATTTCACAGCTCTTCTTACCATGACAAAGTGATCGAACAAAAACGTCAGTCAAATGGTTCTTACCAAGGGACGGAAACTTTGGAAGATGAGTGTCAGGGTACATTTGCTTTCAGTTCAGTTCAGTTGCTCAGTCATGTCCGACTCTTTGGGACCCCATGAATCGCAGCACGCCAGGCCTCCCTGTCCATCACCAACTCCCGGAGTTCACCCAGACTCACATCCATTGAGTCAGTGATGCCATCCAGTCATCTCATCCTCTGTCATCCCTTTCTCCTCCTGCCCCCAATCCCTCCCAGCATCAGAGTCTTTTCTAATGAGTCAACTCTTCGCATGAGGTACCCAAAGTACTGGAGTTTCAGCTTTACCATCATTCCTTCAAAAGAAATCCCAGGGTTGATCCCTTCAGAATGGACTGGTTGGATCTCCTTGCAGTCCAAGGGACTCTCAAGAATCTTCTCCAACACCACAGTTCAAAAGCATCAATTCTTTGGTGCTCAGCCTTCTTCACAGTCCAACTCTCACATCCACACATGACCACAGGAAAAACCATAGCCTTGGGTAGACGGACCTTAGTCGGCAAAGTAATGTCTCTGCTTTTGAATATGCTATCTAGGTTGGTCATAACTTTTTTTCCAAGGAGTAAGTGTCTTTTAATTTCATGGCTGCAGTCACCATCTGCAGTGATTTTGGAGCCCAGAAAAATAAAGTCTGACACTGTCTCCACTGTTTCCCCATCTATTTCCCATGAAGTGATGGGACCGGATACCATGATCTTCGTTTTCTGAATGTTGAGCTTTAAGCCAACTTTTTCACTCTCCTCTTTCACTTTCATCAAGAGGCTTTTTAGCTCCTCTTCACTTTCTGCCATAAGGGTGGTGTCATCTGCATATCTGAGGTTATTGGTATTTCTCCTGGCAATCTTGATTCCAGCTTGTGCTCTTTCCAGCCCAGTGTTTCTCATGATGTACTCTGCATATAAGTTAAATAAGCAGGGTGACAATATACAGCCTTGACATACTCCTTTTCCTATTTGAAACCAGTCTGTTTTTCCATGTCCAGTTCTAACTGTTGCTTCTTGACCTGCATATAGGTTTCTCAAGAGGCAGGTCAGGTGGTCTGGTATTCCCATCTCTTTCAGAATTTTCCACAGTTTATTGTGATCCACACAGTCAAAGGCTTTGGCATAGTCAATAAAGCAGAAATAGATGTTTTTCTGGAACTCTCTTGCTTTTTTGATGATCCAGCAGATGCTGGCAATTTGATCTCTGGTTCCTCTGCCTTTTCTAAAACCAGCTTGAACATCAGGGAGTTCACGGTTCATGTATTGCTGAAGCCTGGCTTGGAGAATTTTGAGCATTACTTTACTAGCATGTGAGATGAGTGCAACTGTGAGGTAGTTTGAGCATTCTTTGGCATTGCCTTTCTTTGGATCTAACTAAAAAAGAGGTAAACAGCTTCATATCACCTTCCTTGTTTCTTATTATTCTTATGGTATATAAACCAATACAATCACATTCTGTGTTGAGATGGGGCTTTGCTGATGGCTCAGTTGGTAAAGAATCTGCCTGCAATGCAGGAGACCCCAGTTTGATTCCTGGGTCAGGAAGATCCACTGGAGAAGGGTAGGCTACCCACTCTAGCATTCTTGGGCTTCCCTGTGGCTCAGCAAGTAAAGAATCTGCCCGCAATGCAGAAGACCTGGGTTTAATACCTAGGTTGCGAAAATCTCCTGGAGAAGGGAAAGGCTTACCACTCCAGTATTCTGGCCTGGAGAATTCCATGGATTGTATAGTCATGGGGTCACAAAGAGTTGGACATGACTGAGCGACTTTCACTTTCTGTGTTGAGATACAATTCACTGAGCTAACTGGAATAATTCATTAAGTAGCAGTTACTGCTGCTACTCCTGCTAAGTCGCTTCAGTCGTGTCCGACTCTGTGTGACCCCAGAGACGGCAGCCCACCAGGCTCCCCTGTCCCTGGGATTCTCCAGGCAAGAACACTGGGGTGGGTTGTCATTTCCTTCTCTAATGCATGAAAGTGAAAAGTGAAAGTGAAGTCGCTTAGTCATGTCCAACTCCTAGCCACCCATGGACTGCAGCCTACCAGGCTCCTCCGTCCATGGGATTTGCCAGGCAAGAGTACTGGAGTGGGTTACCATTGTGTTCTCCGATTAAGTAGCAGCATATTATACCAAAAAGGTCCATGCAGTTAATCAGAGCTTTAGCGGCAGCTATATCTGATTTGCACCCTGGTGGCTCAGACAGTAAAGCATCTGCCTACAATGTGGGAGACCTGGGTTCGATCCCTGGGTTGGGAAGATCCTCTGGAGAAGGAAATGGCAACCCACTCCAGTACTCTTGTCTGGAAAATCCCATGGACGGAGGAGCCTGGTAGGCTATAGTCTATGGGGTCTCAATAAGTTGGACATGACTGAGTGACTTCACTTTCACTTTCTTTCCCTTTCACTGACTGTGTGAGCTTGCCTAAATTATGTATCCTGCCTAAACCTCAGTTTTCCCTTCGGCAAATGGGAATAACGATAGTATCTATTCCATTAAGTTGTTAGGAGAATTAAATTAGATTATCTGTGTAGATTCTTATCACAATTGGTGGTATACAGTAAGGACTGAACACACACATATTATTCCCATTAATATTTCTGTGGTGCAAGTTTCCTACTTTTTGCTCTTCTTTATGATATCTTCCCACCTTTCAATTTTTTATCCTATTTTTTTTACTGTTCCTGTATTTTTTTCCTTTGTCTTTCCCTTATTTTCCTTTTTTTAAAAAAAAACAAAGGAACTCAGGTTCTCAGAAGGATTTTTTTTTCAATTCAATGTTTTAAAGATATAAAATTAGTTATAAAAGTCTCCTAAATGGGAGATTGTCAGTAAAACTTAAGCATCTCAGTGACAGAATATTCTGGAGTTTATGACATTTCAATTCCAATATCCCCAGAAAGTTAATGCTGACACAAGAAAGCAAGTTTTATTCTTAGATATTTCCAGGTGGTGCAGTGGTAGAGATTCTGCCTGCCAATGCAAGAGACGGGGTTTGATCCCTGGGTCAAGATCCCCTGGACAGGAAACAGCAACCCACTCCAGGATTCTTGCCTGGAAAATTCCATGGAGGAGAAGCCTGGTGTGCTTACAGTCCATGGAGCCGCAAAGAATTGGACATGACTGAGCAACTGAGCACATGCATTCAATATACGCATTCACCTCATTATCATGAGTTCATTTAATATTTGAGTATTTGAATGGTATTGCTAAAATTATTTTTGAGGTATAATTTACATACAGTAAAATACCCTTTTTAGGTATACAGATCTATGAATCCTGACAAATACTTAAAACTGTGTTAACTACCAGTGCAGTCAAGATATAATTTCTATTCTTGCCCCACCAGACAGGTTTTGGCAACCAGCAATTATTTTCTGTCCTACAGTTTTGTCCATAATATTATATATATGGAATGATACAGTATTCAGGCTTTTGAGTTGACTTCTTTCACATAAAGTATATTAGATCCATGTTGCTACATGTGTTATCATTTTGTTCTTTTTGCTGCTGAATGTATGAAATGTATAGATGTACTCCTGTTCATTTATCCACTCATCAATAGATGGTCATTTGGGTTGTTTTCAGATTGTAAGTGATTGTAAATAAAGTTACTACAGACATCCAGTGCTAGTTATAATATTTGTAGCAGAAGTAGGAGGTAGACATGTTTTCATCTGTCTTCACTAAGTATCTAGAAATTGAAATGTTTGGATAAACTTTTCTACTTTCTCCAAAGCAGTTTTACCATTCCTCACTCCTACCAGCAATGCACGATAGTTTCAGTTGTTCCACATCCTTGTCAGCACTTGATATTGGCAGGGTGTATTTTTAATATAATTTCAGCCACTCTAATAATAATGGTGTGCTATCTGTGGCCTTAATTTATAGTTATTAATTGCTGACAGTATTGAGCATTCATAAATCTTCCTGAGAGAGAATTTTTTGTTCAAATATTTTGATCACTTTTAGATTTTGTATATTGTCGTATTATTATTGAATTGCAAGAGCTCTTTACATGTTCAGGATATATATTCATTATTAGACATAAATTTGCAAATATTTTTTCTACTTTTTTAACTTTCTATTTCTTAATTATGTCTTTTGATGTCTACAGCTAAAAATTAATTTATTCGGAAGGTAAAATCTTTTTATTTAAATTATTACTTCACAATAACTTTCCTCATATAAATAATGAAAATTCATGGTCTTCTGGTTTACTATGCATTTAGCTCTTCTTACAATCACTTTTAAAATCTAGTTTCAAAAAATATGCATAGTAAACAGTTCAAATGCTCTGATGAAGCCTTCCCCCCTTACTTTATCTCTAAGGGAAAATACTTCTTAAATGTTGTTTGCTTTGCAGAGGACACAGGGGAATTTCAGTGATTTTTTTTTTAATCAAAAAGAGATAGATTTCAACTTCTCTAATCTCTTTCTTTCATTCTTAATACTTTTCCAACTTGGATCTGAATGCACATTCTTCTCTGGATCCTATTAAATAATGTGATTTCTATTCTCCCAATTCAATAAGCCAACATCGTGCTAACTTACTTTTTCTCCCATCAATTCTTCCCCAGATAACATGCCCACATGCCAGCCAAAGTGATGAAAATATCACAGAGAAAAAGCTTTCCCAGGTTAACACTTCAACATTTCCAAATCCTTGCCTTTCTCTCTGGAATAAGTATAAATAGAGATAGCAGAGAATATAAGGGGAAATATGCACTTTGGGAAACCAATAGAACTGGATCTTTGTTCTGGATCTACCAATATGCATTTGTTTATTGACTCTTTCCTTATGTATTCATTCATTCATTTAGCAAATTACTTTCTGACCATCTGCTGTATGTACCATACTAGAAATTGGAAATAAAGTAGTGTATGAGACAGATTTGGTCTTTCCAGGTGGCGCTAGTGGTAAAGAACAAGCCTGGCAATGCAGTAGATATAAGAGATGTGGGTTAAGTCCCTGGGTCGGGAAGATCCCCTGCAGGGGGAACAGCAACCCACTCCAATATCCTTGCCTGGAGAAACCCATGGACAAAGGAGCCAGGCAGGCTACAGTCCATGGGGTTGCAAAGAGTCAGACATGACTGAAACAACTTTACACACACACACGAGACCGATTTAGCTTTTTCCCTCCAATAAATGGCACACTCTTTCTTGTGCTGAAGTGTGTGTTAGTCACTCAGCCGTGTCTGGCTCTTTGCAACCCCAAGGACTGTAGCCCACCAGGCTCCTCTGTCCATGGGATTCTCCAGACAAGAATACTGTTGTGGGTTGCAATTTCCTTCTCCAGGGGATCTTCACAACCCAGGGATCAAACCCAGGTCTCCAGCACTGCAAGCAGATTCTTTACCATCTGAGCCAAGGTTGTCCTGTGTAAGCTATAAACTTTTCTGCTTTATTTTTTTCTACTATAAATTGGGGAAATAAATTCTTAGCTCACATACTTCCTAAACATAATTAAGTGAACCATACCAAGACATACATGTATATTTGTACTTCTGAAACAGTGAGATGAATTGGATGCTCTTTTTTACCTGCCCACATCCACCTTCTACACAGGATATCTCCTAAATAACTTGTCCCTAATGGTGAGAAGAAAAGTCACACTGACATGGATGCTTAGGAGAATGGAGAGCTGTCTGCAACAGGTAGTGTAGGCAAATTGGCTTTCTGCTGCATTTTCTTGATAGATCATTCAAAGCTACAGTATTATTACAACAACTTCTGAATAAACCTTCAGCGGAGCTGGTTGCCTTTCAACATATCTTCACTTATACACTAATGTTTTGTGTGTTTTCTCTGGTTTCCATTCATCTGTACATCCCCTTTGTAAGTGGGCTTTGCACATATCAATGAAATCTCCACAATTCAAGAGAAAAGGACTGGAAAATAGGACCAGAAAATACTTTTACATTAACTACACACTAAATTTCCAGGAAACAGATTATCTAATATCTTGGGAATGTAATTCAAGAGACACATTCTTTTGAGATTAAAAACAGCTTTCACAATACAAAGTATTAAAAGACAGCAATGCAATACAAGCTTCTAATTGTTAATGCCATTCTCAGAACATCAGTTTCAATAAACGATCCCTTTAGAAATGCTTTTCCAACTAGTGACTGCTCTGGAATTTCTGCTATTATTTTCTAGGCATTTTATCTACTTCTATTTATACCATAAATGGCCAAAAATAAGAAATCATGTCAAAAGTGTACACATGTGAATCTTCCAGCCTAAAAGCCTAAGATTCAGTCCAAAAGACAGCAAAATGAAACTTCAAAAGCTATCCAGTTTCTCTTCATATTCATAAGTTTCTGCCACTAAATCAATTGCGGGGGGAGTGTGGTGGTGAATAAACCTGCTGCTATCTCTATTCCCAAAAGTCTCCTCAACCAAATGGTCAGCCTTTATTCTATATCCTTTAATCATAACTTGGTCAACCTCTGAATCTGATCCTTCAACCAAATAAGGATCACTGAGTACCCAGTGCCAGCAGGTACCCAGGGCAGATGCAAATACCCATCAAGATGATTTTTTTTACTTGTCTTATATTTCACACAGACACATATATATTCTCCAAATTCTAGCTAATATAACTAATGTTAATAAATTTATTGATTGCTAAAATTACATGTGATATCTTATTCTTCAGCCAACTACTAAAAAAGATATGAACACTACCTATACTTTATAGAAAACCAATTGAGATATAAGGAAGTTAAGCTTGTACAAAGTCACACAAATAGCCAGGACTAGAAAAGATTTAAACATAAACATTGTGTTCCCAAATACTTCTTTAGTTATACATGATAGGACTTGAAAAAGCTAACTCCCTCCTTATATAGCACACAGGGGGTATATAATAGTAAATGCCAACTGGCACATCAGTGAATCTGAAGGCCCCAAAACAAGTGTAATGTTTTTAAAAAGCAGAGTTCACTGTAGCCAGAGCACTAGCTCTTATAAAAATAAATTTGGCTAGACCTGAAAAAAACCAGGTGCCAGATGAGAATTAAGGAAGAAGGTATAAAGACTGTCAGGACACTGGTTTAATAAGAAAGAAATCCAATATACTTTGCATCTCCTCCAATTTTTCTGTGTTTGGTGTACTCATCTAGGAACAACTTCAGGTGTTTTTTGGTTTTTTTTACTATAGCTTTTCTATTTCACACAACCTAGAACTTTTCATGCTTCTTTAGAAGCACAGGATCAGGATGTTTTATGGGCATGATTATAAAATGGATGGACTATATTATTAAAGGCAAATGGGTCAATATAACATATGGGTTAACTGCAACTAAATATCTTTGGAAGTTACTGATAAGCTACTAGGTACAGCAACATGAAATAAAATTTACCAAGTACATGATTTTATACAATAAGTGAATTTTCCTACGGTCAAAAGCTACATACTAAGTCTTCTCTAATGACTTCTAAAATAACACAAACAGGACAAATATAGAGGACATAAAACGAACGGGAAAAAAAGGTATCAAGGAATGGGAAAATATTTGAGATATAGATATATATCTATTTATTTATATATAAAAATAAGTGTCTTCAAGTAGGGAAAGTTAAATTGCTGGTATAGGAGAAAATAGCTGCATATAAATCATTGTTATTGATCAGTCACTCAGTTGTGTCTGAATTTTTGCAGTCCCATGGACTATAGCACACCAGACTTCTTTGTCCATCACCATCTCCCAGAACTGGCTCAAACTCATGTCCATCAAGTCGGTGATACCATCCAACCATCTCATTCTCTGTCATCCCCGTCTTCTCCCACCTTCAATCTTTCCCAGCATCAGGGTCTTTTCCAATGAGTCAGTTCTTCACATCAGGTGGCCAAAGTATTGGAGCTTCATCTTCAGCATCAGTCCTTCCAATGAATATTCAGGACTGATCTCCTTTAGGATGGACTGGTTAGATCTCCTTGCTGTCCAAGGGACTCTCAAGAGTATTCGCCAACACCACAGTTCAAAAGCATCAATTCTTCGATGCTCAGCCTTCTTTATGGTCCCACTCTCACATCCATGCATAGCTACTGGAAAAACCATATCTTTGACTAGACAGACCTTTGTCGGCAATGTAATGTCTCTGCTTTTTAATATGCTGTTTAGGTTTGTCATAGCTTTTCTTCCAAGGAGCAAGTGTCTTTTAATATCATGGCTGCGATCACCATCTGCAGTGATTTTGGAGCCCAAGAAAATAAAGTCTGTCGCTGTTTCCATTGTTTCCCCATCTATTTGCCTTTAATGGTTTAAAATGAGAATGGAAACCCAAATAATGCATGCATATATATAGTTAATCTTGAGCTTTTCCCACCACACATTGTCCCCAAGATTTTTCTTCAGTAAAAATATATACCACTAACTTGCTTCTTTATCTTCTATTTCAGTTTTGCTTTGATTATTAGATTTGCTTTTTTGTTATTTTGTATTTTCATTAAGTCAGCCCTTCATACCTTCTTTTCATTAGTTAGTGGTTGAATTTTTGTTTCAATATAACTTTATTTTATTAATTAAGGCTTATTTCTCCAACTTGTCATGACTACTTTGAATTCTCAAACTATCATCCAAACCATCAATCCCACTGTAAAAAATGCCAGAACACCCACTGCTCATATTTTTTTCATTCTTAATAAAATGTGATGTCAGTAGAATACTAGGACATTTTTAGATTTTCCACAGAGGAAGTTTCCTAACATACTATTTACAAAGGATTCTTCATAAAGATGATTATATATAGAATACCCTTTTTTGGTCTCTATTCTAGCTATTCACTGGTAATAAAAAGGATTATGATTATGTTGAAAAGGGAACCACAAGCACTTTGCACATTTTTCTCATTAAATGGTAAATATTTTATCCTTCAACACCTATTTTCCTATGTTCACTATTATAATTCATCTTTCTGGAACACCTATTTCAATTTCCAAAATACATACCAACAAAATCTAAAAAACAAGTTTAAATTTTTGTTTACCATGTTCTCTGTGCCAGACACAGTTGAAAGCATTTTTTATTGTTCATTTACTGCCTCTTTTCAAGATAGGGATTGCCACTGTTTCTATGCACATGTGAGAAGACTAAGACTCACAGAGGTTAAATAGCCTGATCACTGTCAGAGAACTGAACCTAGGCAGTATCAATTTAAAGCCTGTACTCTTAAGTACTAGGTTTCACTCATAAACACCCACATACTCCATTTAATGAACTGCATTGAGGCTAAATATCAATTCCATTTCACCTTCTGTTCTTCAAGGAATAGACTCAATTTAAGTAAAACATACAGGCATACCTCTTTTTATTTCTTTTTGCTTATAGCACTTTGCAGATATTGTATTATTTTAATTGTAGGTTTGTGGCAATCCTACAATGAGCAAGTGTATTAGCGCCATTTTTCCAACAGCATTTTTCACTTTGTGTCTCTGTGTCATATTTTGGTAATTCTCACACTACTTCAAACTTTCATTATTATTATGTTTGTTATAGTGACTTGTGATCAGTGTTCTTTGATGTTACAACTGCAAAAACATTATGACTTGCTGAAGGCTCAGAAGATGGTTAGAATTTTTTAGCAATAAATTATTTTTAAATTAAAATATGTACATTATTTTTTAGACATAATGCTATTACACACTTAAAACACTACAGTAGATTGTAACCATATCTTTTATATACTTTGGGAAACCGAAAAATCTGTGTGATTTATTTTACTGTGATATTCACTTTATTGCAGTGGTCTAGAATCAAACCTGCAATATCTTAATAGAGAAAATATGGAGAAAAATCTATATTCAGGTTTCCGAATTATACTTGATCACTTAGCAAAAGCATTCAGGTTTGCACAGATCCCTACATTATCAGAGTTTATCAAGGTTCTCCTTTCCAGGGGAGAGGACCATAGCCAGAGAGGCAGAGGGGATATCTTAAGCGAAAGACCCTAAGCTTACATCCACTCTACAACAAATCTCATCATATTAAAAGAAATGATTTTTAATCTGTAGCTTTCATAAGGAGAACTACTAATTTAGATGCAGTATACTACTAGAGTAGGCGTTAGTTCTGTGCCATGCATCCAGGAAATGCTCAATAAATATTAACAGATAATTGCCAAAGTTATAGTTAATATAAATTACACATGTAATATACACATCTCAGTTTTTTAAGAGAATACATTCAAAACAGGGTTTTAAATTATATACAAGAACAACAACTGCAAAATTAACTCTGTGAAAACTACAGCCAAGAACAGGATACAAAATAGCCTGAAACTTACTTGATAATCAAATATGAACAGTGATGTGGTTATATTGGGCTTTTTATTATTTTCTTCAAAATTCATTCTCAGTATGATTTTCAGTTTTAAATATTAAAGTCCCTCAAGCTTGAAGAAAAGTGTTTGCATTCAGTTCAAGAGAAACAGAGTAGTAATCTTGAATATAAATGATCATTTTAGAAAAGAAATTCATTGATAGGAGCATTTACAATGGAGGCCTATACTATCAATTAATTATGTCATTTATCATCAATTTGAGGGACAGTTGAATTGCTTAAAGGACTGACAAAAGGTCCTAAACAGGGAAATAAATTGTCAAGCTGTAAAGGATCTTAGAGGTCATTGAGTCCCACATTCTAGTTTTCCATAAGGACACTGAGACACAGAGAGGAATAATTATTATCCCAATGTCACACCATGAATTAGGGGAAAGAGAAAAGATTAGAGCTCAGAGGGACCTATACCTCAGGGACTGTATTTGAGTATCGGGGAATCTTAGAAGGTATCACTGGATTTTAAACAAATGTTGTATCCCTTCTAGTAGTTTATCTTTCAGTCAAGGATAAATGCAACTGCAGATACTCCTGGCTTTATGTAGAGTAGGACAGCTCAGAGATGCATAGCAATAACTCCTGTGTGACTAAGAAAAGGTCTCAACTGCTTTAAAGCATGCTTTAATCTCAATACTGTCATCCGTCCACTCTCACAGTAGGAAGAGACCTTAGAGGTAATAACTTTTAGCTTTGTAAAATTTCAGATGATTTTAGTAGACAAGCATTTAAATAGGTTATGTTCTTCAATGACCATATGTTGGTGAATAAGGCTATTATAGAGGAGAGTCTTGGGTATGTGGAATATATAAGATTTTGATAATGAATAGTGAACAGATTCTACAAGAAGATATATTAGAAATACTGAGGTCCCAAGACTAAAATGAAGACAAACAAAATAACCACCTCTCTGGAAAGATGATAAATGGGCAGTTTGTGGGAGGAAGGTAGAGGTAAATTTTTTAGTCCCTTTTTTGTGGTATAATGCTACAAATGTGTGTGTATCCTGCTTAAAGAATACAGACTTAGAGGAAACTATCATCTTACATCATCTTCCAGGAAAAGCCTAGATAGAAACTGGTGAGCTGGGATGAGGTTAGAGAAGGTGGGTTAATTGTCCTTGCCAAACAAGCTGGATCATTTTGATTAGGCACAAGACTAGTTTATGCCAGCTTAAATCTGTGTATCTGTGTCTACATGTATATATCTGTGTTTGCATTTATATATGTACTTATTTTTCACATATTTGATTATTGTCAAAGGTAGCAGTAATAATGGATAGGAATCCTGGAATAAAAACCAGAAAACCTGAGTTTACATCCCAGTTATGCATTTTACCTGTCTTCTGGCCCTCATCACATCAATTGCTTCAGGATTATCGGATGAGAAAAACAAAAGCTCAGAAATGACCTAGGGCAACCTCCTCATCTCAAAGATGGGGAAACTGTTCTTAAGATATTTAAAACCAGAGATGATAGTAACTAACTGGTTGAGTAAGGGCTCCCTCTATATTACCTTCTACTACTCTGCAAACTAGGGGAAAAAGAAAACACAAAACTTTCCCTTGAAATTAGGATTTTTCACATGACCAAGTTTTCATCAGTCTCACAAGCGGAGGAAGTAAACATCATGAGTGGACCAGTGGAGAGGCGGAGTTTCTCTGTCTTTGTTATAATTACCCACCCGGTAGGTTGTATTTAAGGAGAAAAATGAGTTGATGAAGACTTTCTTCTCTTTCTTCTTTTATGAACCATAGAGATTAAAAGTTGCAATAAAATATTTGAAATATATGATGAAGTCTATAGACTGTGCATAGAAATATGTCACAAATCCTTTCAAGACATCTGTTTTAAAAATTGTGTTTATTCAATTTTGTGACCATGTTTTTCCCCAAGAAATCTGTTTTAAATATATAAAGAGCAAACATTTTAATTTAGACAGTTTTAATTTAGAACAACCTGAGCAATATTTCTGAGAGTCAAAACGTAACAAAGATTCTTTCTTAAATAAAATGTGGATTGCTTACACACTTATATGTATTTATAGTTTGAAGTAGCAAGAAGATTTCAGAATTTTCATAAGAGATGAAATCAAAAAAGGAGGCTCAGAAGAAATGTACTCTACAGAAAAGCCAAGGCTAGTCTGGAAATCGAAGCAGGGTCATTGTCCAGAGAAGTCAGAAGACAACAGACCACAGGATGTTTATATCAAGGGATCTTTCCTGTTTGTTGAAAGTTAGCATCTTACGCCATCCCTTCTTTATTTAATCCTGCTTATTAACATAAACATTTTAAATGAGGGTATTCAGTCCAAAACTTCAATATGCTGATTAGACATAGACAATACTGACATGTATTAAATTGCTACTCATCAACACACAAACACTAAGGTCAGATATACTTTAACTGTGTTTGAATGAATATTCTCATCCCAAAATTAGACCTCCTGTGACAACTAGAGAGTTACTGTAAACAGGATGTTGAAATAGAAGAGCCATTTCTCATTAGCATCCAAGGAAAATCTTCCACATTCAAACTGCCTTTCACATTAATGAACATGATAAGAGGATTTGCATTTGTTTGCACACAAATCACATGTTTAATACTTCAAAGACAATGGACTGAATTCACCCCTTATCATGTTTAATTCTGACCAGATTTTCAAAAAGGAGCTTTTGGTGGACACAACTTTGATAAACATTATTAAGCATATGAATGCATGAAGATATGTATGTGGAATGTTTAGAATATGCCTGGCACACATTTAAATGCTCTATTAAAAAAACCACTAGTGTTATCAGTAGAAAATAAATCTGCAGCAAAGTGGTATTGATGACAGAAAAACATTTTTTTTAATGTTCTGCAGGTAAATTCAGAGAAGGCAATGGCAACCCACTCCAGTACTCTTGCCTGGAAAATCCCATGGGCAGAGGAGCCTGGTAGGCTGCAGTCCATGGTCTTGCCAAGAGTCGGACACAACTGAGCGACTTCACTTTCACTTTTCACTTTCAGGCATTGGAGAAGGAAATGGCAACCCACTCCAGTGTTCTTGCCTGGAGAATCCCAGGGACAGGGGAGCCGGGTGGGCTACCGTCTATGGGGTCGCACAGAGTCGGACATGACTGAAATGATTTAGCATCGGCAGCAGGTAAATTAGTGGCATTTCAAAGTATTTTACAAACTTCTGTACAATACATAAATCTACCAGATTAATGGGAATCCCTTCAAAACAAGGATTTAATTTTATACAAAAATATAGTATAAATTCAATAAATATATGGATAATTAATTAAGAAGTGAATGAATTAAAAGCAGTTAGCCAAGTGTTAGAAACTACTGTTCTTGGAACATACTTAGTAGTCAAATAATGAATACAAAAATATGTTTGGACTAGTAATGATAACAAGGTCTTCCCAGAAAATTAAAACTAAAATTGACTAAGATACCTAGTATCTTATTAGAAAATATTCTGTAAAAACAAGGCTTACAGAGATAGCTTAACTTTACATAAAAGTGTGCTTTCAAATGTTTTAACTTAAAGAGTAACTGAAACATTCCTCTAACATGCCTGCATACCCCCATCACTGGTATTACTCCCCTGTGCAATATGCTAGCATGGTAGCTAAGAGTTGACAGAGGAAGACAAATACCATATTAGCTAAATAATTCATTAATCCATGTTACTTTACATTTTTTTGGTCCACTATAATCTCTTTTATTGATTTTACTTATTCAGCAAATATTTACTAAGTTCCTATTATGGGCAGCACAGTAGATATTCCATAGCAGGCCTAATAGATACAACCCTCAATTTCTCTAAGATGAGTTTACAATGAAAGGTTATTGGGAGTAGGATGTTTGTACGGGACTGAAGTAGACTAGAGTGGCAGAGAAAGAAGCCATGTATACGGAGCATCTCCTACAAGGCCAGAATAGGGGCCCCACCCCTACCCCGCCCCACTGTTCTTCCTTCCAATCATCCCTATAAACAGAGCAGAAAGTTCAATTTTTACCACCCTTTTGGAAATGATCTGAAAATATATCCAATTATATAACAAAACAAAGATAATCTGTTGCAAAATGAAATTCTGAAGTAAAAGTGGATCAATATCTATACCTATTTATAGTATCTAAGGTGACAATATATCAGAGAGAAATTTTAGAACATGTTTGACATTTAAAGTAATAAAGGCACTGGCCTTAGCTATTAGGGATATATTTGTGATCAAATAGACCTGGTCACTACTCTTGTGGGGTTTATAATCTGCAAGTTAATACAGATGTGTAGGTCAACTCTAATGCACAATGAACACTATTGAGAGTCAGGTCAATCATTTTGGAATCAACTCTGATTCTTCTCTTTCTCTCCCACCCTACAATATAAACCATCAGCAAACTCTGTTAGCTTTCCTTTCAAAAAATTGACCAACGAGAATCAGTTCTCCCCACCCCCTTCACTACCACTCCAGTCCAACATCACATCTACCAACAGAATGGTTCCGCTACACCCTCTCCTGTGTGCCTACAATCTGTTCTCTCTAGCCTGGGGGAAACAGAAATAATACTCTTCTTTGTTTCAAATACATCAATGATGTCTTGTTGAATTTAGAATAAAATTTGAAGTTAATGTCGTGGTCTGTCAAATTCTAATTAATCTGGACTTCAGTTATCACATCAAACTCTCTCTACCTCTGCTTTGCCCATTGTGTTCAGTTTTTCTGGCCTCCGTCCTCTTCCCTGAGCATTCAAGCATACTTCCACCTCAGACCTGAGCCACTATACCTCAGAATTTCCTGTTTCTTGAAAAAAGTGAAGTGAAAGTGTTACTGCTCAGTCATGTCCAACTCTTTGTGAGGTTCCTCTGTCCATGGAATTCTCCAGGCAGGGAATACTGGAGTGGGTTGCCACTCTCTTCTCCAGAGAACCTTCCCGACCCAGGGTTCAAACCCGAGTCTCCTGCACTGCGGGCACATTCTTTACCATCTAAGCCACCAGGGCATGTTTCTATGTTCACTCAAATGTCACCTTCTCAGAAGCCCTAATGTGATCACCCTAATAGTAATAATATCCCTTATCCATTCTCTATGCCTCCATTCTGCTTTAATTTTCTTCATAGCACTTGCCATTTTGGGGCATCATACTACAAATATAACAACCTATTGCTTTATTTATCACCTGCTTTATCACCTGAAAATACCCAAAACAGCAGGGTTTTGTCTTTACATGGCTCAGCATCTACAGTAGTACTCAGGATATAGCAAGAGCTAAGAAAATATTTTTTGAAAGAATGAACTGTCATTCAATAACCATACTCTTTGAAGTTGCTAATATTATTCCTACTAATAATACAAATAAGACAAAAAGAGTAAAGTCCAAATGGATAATGCAACCCTTTTAGAAATAGATAAAAGGATCCAGGAAACGGGGCTCTGTGGGTAAAGGACTAGATGCCTAGTTCAGGATTGAAATAATGAGGAAAGAAGTAAAAATAAAAGAGATTAGCTATTTTTGCTTGTTCATTTCCCATTTATTTAACTTTAATACTACCAATAAATACCTTGGAAAAATGTTGTACCTTGATTCTGCAAACTCAATGTGCTTTGCTAATTTCAAGTCAAAATGTAAAGACTAAAAGCAATGGTCATTATTTACAAAGAATGAGAAATGATCAAAAATATATAATGGTCACTGCTTAATTACTCTATTCTGTTTCCATATCTGATACATGCCTAGCTTCTGATACATGTTAGACCAGGCACAAATTATAATTTGAATGTGGGGTATAGAATTGGAACTTGCAAGGATGTAAGAGCTAATAGCCCAAAGAACAGTGGAAAGTGTGATGAGAGCTAAAGAGGATTATAATGCCTTTCCGGATTTGGTGGATGAATAGGTTTTGTGTTTTGTTTTTAGCATGTCTTCAGAGCTGAATAGATGCTTTGTGCACTAAATAGAGTAAAGCTCAAATCAAGTTTACTGTCTCCATATGCTTCCAACCACATATGCACAATGGTAGATTCACTGAAAACAAAAAGGATAAGTCATTTTTCCTAGAAAAGGTCATTGTGTTACTAGAACTATAAAGAGCAAGAGTTCAAATGCAAGCCAGGGCAAAAAAAATCAAATTTAGAACTTAATTTTGCTGGTGCCCTTCCAAAACAGCAATTCAATAAAAGAGTATCTGCAAGTCTTTTATCTGCAAACTTAATTTCATTATTGCACTATATGGTACTTCAAAAACCAAAAACACAGATCAGCAAATTTATTAAAATCGTAATGAATGGATCCCTTAGACTTTGATCTCCTACACCAGTTTTATTGCACTCTCGTAAAGGGAGATCAATTAGGAGGACCTTTTTTTTTTCCTCTTTTCAAATAGTACTCTCAGACTGTACATTTGAACTTGATTTTGTCAAAATTAGGCGTGGCACACATTATTTGAAAAATGAACTCTTCCCCCAAATATGCTATTGTTTAATATGGGCAGCAGTCATTTCATTCCTGATTTGAAAAAGTAAAATACTATATTTAATGACATTTCCTAAGGCTTTCTGATATAATACACTAAAAAACTCTTTTATGACACAGAAAAAAGCACTATTAAATGTAGTGTTTCTAGGAAAGTACTCTTTAAATCAACTGACATGTCTTTCTAGAAAACAGAATCTTACTCCATATTGTGAGGATTTTGATTTATTTGTTGCAGTACACCATTGCTTCTGATTTCCAAAATACAAAGTAAGAGGCTTCTATAATGAAGAATTTTTTTAAATGACTTTCCATAAGCAAAATACATTTATTTTTTAGCATATACAAAGAGCTTTGTTATGAATCTGAAAGCCTTTTCCGAGTACCTAAGAAGAAAGTTACTCAAAAAGACTAGATAGGGAAAATAATTCTCTCTAAATGTAACCAAGTTTTTAAAGAAAATGAAAAAAGCTCAGTTATACATCTTTGTTTCTAGAGTTAAAGCAGGGAAGGCCTAGCTCAGGGCCTGATTACCACTCACATGGATGGTGGAACTGATCTTAGGAAAACTGCTGCTCATATACCTACCATGAACAAAGTCTTACCTAGATTAAAAAGGACAGCATAAATACACAGATTCTGGGTGGAAAAAACAAAGGAAACATGCAAAGCCCAAAAGAGACAGAGCAGTCACTAAACAAATGTTTGCTTTCAATACTGGTTATTTCTGATTTTTGCTGCTCTTCATTCTCTACTCTCTCCCGTTTGACAATGTTTTGTATTTTCTTTGGGCATTTCATTGACCTAGTTGATATTTCATAACATAGAAAAGATCCGTCTAGTCAAGGCTATGGTCTTTTCAGTCATCATATATGGATCTGAGAGTTGGACTATAAAGGAAGCTGAGCACTGAAGAATTGATGCTTTTGAACTGTGGTGTTGGAGAAGACTCTTGAGAGTCCCTTGGACTGCAAGGAGATCCAACCAGTCCATCCTAAAGGAGATCAGTCCTGAATACTCATTAGAGGGACTGATGCTGAAGCTGAAACTCCAATACTTAGGCCACCTGATGCAAAGAACTGACTCACTAGAAAAGACCCTGATGCTGGGAAAGATTGAGGGCAGGAGGAGAAGGGGATGACAGAGGATGAGATGGTTGGATGGCATCACCGACCATGAGTTTGGGTGAACTCCGGGAGTTGGTGATGGACAGGGAGGCCTGGCGTGCTGTGGTTCATGGGGTTGCAAAGAATCAGACATGACTGAGCAACTGAACTGAACTGAACATAAAAAAATATACATATTTTACAACTTATGAAATTTTAGAATATTAATTTTCATGAAAGTAATTTTAAAGTACATGATAAATATTTATTAAATAAACATTTATTTTAAAAGATTTGGAATTATAGTACTTTGGGTTTTTTTTTCTTCATTTATAAATTTTTATGTAAATGTATCATTTTGAAAATGAGAGGAGTATTACTAACTGGGAGAACTGCTTCTTTACCCATTTAGAGAAACACTTTTTTTGTGTGCCAAGATAACTGGAAGTTTGTATCAAAATGAAAAGTGTGTTTGGTAAGCATGGAAACAAATCAAAGGGTGAAAGTACTGACGATAGTAATTATAGGTAATGGTGAAACTTTATGAGTAAATCTTGTTCCACAAGAGAGTACATTTTGAACAGTCATTAGAAAATTCATCCTTGCCTACATCCAGCTGTGTACAAAAATTAACCAAAATTTTATTGTGATATTTTCTTTTATGTCACTCTTGGTTTCTTTTGATTATTTTGTTAACTGGATCTACAAACTATATCTTTCTCTGAATTTCAGAGACAAGAAATTTTCTTGACAAGTCCTTCTCTTTCATTCCATATCTTCTCCATCTTAAGGACTCATTGCAACCCCATGAACTATAGCCTGCCAGGCTCCTCTGTTCATGGGATTGTCCTGGCAAGAATACTGGAGTGGGGTGCCATGTCCTTCTCCAGGGGATCTTCCCTATTCAGGGATCAAACCTGGGTCTCCTGCATTGCAGACGGTCTCTTTACCAACTAAGCCACCAGGGAAGCCCAGACAGTTCGGTTACCCTTATTCTAGTTACTCAGTTCTATGCCTCCCTTTATTTCCTGAGAACAAATCTAAACTTTTCATTGGGATTCTACTCATTATGGAAGCTAACAGTCTTCAAAACATGTCTAAATCTATTGGCAGTCATGAATCTTTCTTATAAGACCCTGACATGTCTTAGTTTCACTTGGGTCTACAGTTACTTATTTCCAATTTTGCTTTCCATCCAAGATCTATCATTGTAGTCAAAGCAGTCTTTCTAAAATTATAATCTTATATTACTATCTGTTCTTATTACTCTACGGCAAACTCAGAAGATAAGGTCCATGCCCCTTAAAAGACTTAGAAAGCTTGGTTTGCAGCTTGCATTTAGCCAATAAAACCATTTTTTCTTCAAGCATCAAAAATTCTAAAACCTTCAATGAGGCATGGTCTCATGTGTCATGCTCTATTCTCTCTTCCTTCCTGCTTCCTTAGTTAACTCTTATTCACATTCAAGTCTCACCTAGCTGTCTTGTTCTCTAGGAAGCGTTCTCTGCCGCCTAAATCTGAGTTGCATGTACTCTATCACTAGCATTCACTCTGCATTAGAGTTGACCTTTTACACATCTGTATTAACTTGTAAATTATAAACCCCACAAGAGTGGTGACCAGGCCTATCTGATCACAAATATATCCCTAATACCTAAGCCCAGTGCCTTTTTTACTTTAAATGTCATACATGTTCTAAAATTTCTCTCTGATATATTGTCACCTTAGACACTATAAATAGGTATAGATATTGATCCACTTTTACTTCAGAAATTCATTTTGCAATGGATTATCTTTGTTTTGTTATATAATTGGATATATTTTCAGATCATTTCCAAAAGGTTGGTAAAAATTAGAACTTTTTGATCTATTTATGGAATGTATAGATACGAGTCAGATAAATTATTGCCCAATCAAAAATTGATGGCATTACTATTTGGGAATTTTTAAACCTAAGAAGGGTCAAAAAATGCGTGTACTGCACTAAAATTTTGGAATTACTTATAGACGTTCGGTGATATAAAAGGAAAACTAGAAATGTACTTTTTTTATGAATCATTTATGAGATCAAACCCAACGTTAAATTAGGTTACTTGGAAATGTTTAAGGGTTTAAGAAAAGTCTGTATAATATGTACTTAACATTATACACTTAAGAATGTACGTTTCCTTTGTGTTTTAATGTGTTATTTCCCTTTTGAAATATTATGAAACTATCATGTTGATACATTTTTTGAAAAGGAGAAATAAACAATATTTGTTAAATAAACATTTTCATGGGATGCATTTTTACATGAATAATCATTACTTAAAATGAGTAAATTTTGAGTGAAATATCCTCAAATATATATTTAGCTAAAATGTGGACAAATTTACAGAATTATGGTTTACAGAGGATAGTAGAGAATTCTGTATTTCCTTCTTTTCAATAACCATCATCTTAGTAGGTACATAATTTGAACATCTTATGATGAAAAATAAGCCAAAATATAATGAAAAAACCCAAAAGTGATACAGCCCAAAGAAAAGAAGAAACAGTAAAAAAGAAAAACTCTCTTACAGGGTAGAAGGAAGACATATAACCAGAAACACACTAAAGACCAGATGACAACAATGATAGTAAAAACCAAGGAACCTTCTCTATATTTTGAGGTCTGCCTACAGTCTTCCTGTAAAGTCTCTGGAAACCATATTTAGAGGTTTCTTGTTAGTCATTACTAGTATTATATCATTCAGCTGGGAAATGCATCCACATATACATAAGAGATGAGGTAAAAAGAAAAAGAACAAGAGTCAAATTAAAGAAATAATTTAATGACTCCAAATCAAAGAAACAGTCCCAAAATTTGACAGTAGACCAAAGTTTGACAGTAGACAGTAGACTCTTGATGGTTTGTATCAATGACTCCAGAGTCTATCCAAGGTCTTTCAAAGCTATTAGTGGTGCTAGTGAGGACACAGGGGAAAGACTGTGGTGTCGAGGCAAATGAAGCCTGTGTTCAAAATCTCTCCTTATTACATAGATTCTCTGGACCTTAGTTTTCCTATAAGATGACATGACCCGTCCATCTTGGGAGGCCCCACATGGCATGGCTTAGTTTCACTGAATTGGACAAGGCTGTGGTCCATGTGATCAGATTGGCAATGGTGGTCATAGTGGAGAGTCTGAAGAATGTGGTCCACGGGAGAAGGGAATGTCAAACCACTTCAGTATTCTTGCCTTGAGAACCCCATTAACAGTATGAAAAGGCAAAAAGATAGGACACTGAAAGACGAACTCCCCAGGTCAGTAGGTACCCAATATGCTACTGGAGATCAGTGGAGAAATAATTCCAGAAAAAATGAAGGGATGGAGCCAAAACAAAAACAACACCCAGCTGTGGATGCGACTGGTGATGGAAGCAGGGTCTGATGCTGTAAAGAGCAATATTGCATAGGAACCTGGAATGTTAGGTCCATGAATCAAGGCAAATTGGAAATGGTCAAACAGGAGATGGCAAGAGTGAACGGTGACATTCTAGGAATCAGCGAACTAAAACGGACTGGAATGGGTGAATTTAACTTAGAAGACCATTATATCTACTACTGTGGGCAGGAATCCCTTAGAAGAAATGGAGTAGTCATCATAGTCAACAAAAGAGTCCCACACGCAGGACTTGGATGCAATCTCAAAAACTACAGAATGAACTCTGTTCGTTTCCAAGGCAAACCATTCAATATCACAGTAATCCAAGTCTATGCCCCGAACAGTAATGCTGAAGAAGCTAAAGTTGAATGGTTCTGTGAGAACCTACAAGACTTTTTGAACTAACAGCCCCAAAAGATGTCCTCTTCATTAGAGGGGAGTGGAATGCAAAAGTAGGAAGTCAAGAAACACCTGGAGTACCAGGCAAAATTGGCCTTGGAGTACAGAATGAAGCAGGGCAAAGTCTAATAGAGTTCTGCCAAGAGAACACACTGGTCATAGCAAACACCCTCTTGCAACAACACAAGAGAAGACTCTACACATGGGCATCACCAGATGGCCAACACCAAAATCAGATTGATTATATTCTTTGCAGCCAAAGATGGAGAAGCTCTATACAGTCAGCAAAAGCAAGACCGGAAGCTGACTGAGGCTCAGATCATGAACTCCTTATTGTCAAATTCAGACTGAAATTGAAGAAAGTGGGGAAATCCACTAGACCATTCAGGTATGACCTAAATCAAATCCCTAACAATTATACAGTGGAAATGATAAATAGATTTAAGGGACTTGATCTGATAGAGTGCCTAATGAACTACGGACGGAGGTTCATGACATTGTACAGGAGACAGGGATCAAGACCATCTCCATGAAAAAGAAAGGCAAAAAGGCAAAATGGCTGTCTGAGGAGGCCTTACAAGTAGCTGTGAAAAGAAGAGAAGTGAAAAGCAAAGGAGAAAAGGAAAGATATAAACATCTGAATGCAGAGATCCAAAGAATAGCAAGGAGAGATAAGAAAGTCTTCCTCAGTGATCAATGCAAAGAAATAGGGAAAACAAGAGAATGGCAAAGACTAGAGATCTCTTCAAGATAATTAGACATACCAAGGGAACGTTTCATGCAAAGATGGGCTCAATAAAGGACAGAAATGGTATGGACCTAACAGAAGCAGAAGATATTAAGAAGAGGTGGCAAGAATATACAGAAGAACTGCACAAAAAAGATCTTCATGACCCAGATAATCATGATGGTGTGATCACTCACCTAGAGCTAGACATCCTGGAATGTGAAGTTAAGTGGGCCTTAGGAAGCATCACTAGAAACAACGCTAGTGGAGGTGATGGCATTCCAGTGGAGCTGTTTCAAATCCTGAAAGATGATGCTGTGAAAGTGCTGCACTCAATATGCCAGCACATTTGGAAAACTCAGCAGTGGCCACAGGACTGGAAAAGGTCAGTTTTCATTCCAATCCCAAAGAAAGGCAATGCCAAAGAATGCTCAAAATACCGCATAATTGTACTCATCTCACATGCTAGTAAAGTGATGCTCAAAATTCTCCAAGCCCGGCTTCAGCAATACATTTACCATGAACTTCCAGATGTTAAACCTGGTTATTATACTGAGTGAAATAAACCAGAAAGAAAAACACCAATACAGTATACTAACACATATATATCATGGGGTCGCAAAGAGTCGGACACGACTGAGTGACTAAACTGAACTGAACTGAATGATAACCCTGTATGCGAGACAGCAAAAGAGACACAGATGTATAGAACAGTCTTTTAGACTCTGTGGGAGAGGGTGAGCGTGGGATGATTTTGGAGAATGGCATTGAAACGTATAATATCATATGTGAAATGAATCACAAGTCCAGATTCGATGCATGATACAGGATCCAGAGGGATGGTATGGGGAGAGAGGTGGGGCTGGGGGTTCAGAATGGGGAACACATGTACACCCGTGGCGGATTCACACTGATGTATGGCAAAAACCAATACAATATTGTAAAGTAATTAGCCTCTAATTAAAATAAATTAATTTATATTAAAAAAATTTTAAAAGGTAGAGGAACCAGGGATCAAATAGCCAACATCTGCTTGATCATCAAAAAAGCAAGAGAGTTCCAGAAAAACATCTATTTCTGCTTTATTGACTATGCCAAAGCCTTTGACTGTGTGGATCACAATAAACTATGGAAAATTCTGAAAGTGATGAGAATAACAGATCACCACACTTGTCTCTTGAGAAACCTGTATGCAGGTCAGGAAGCAACAGTTAGAACTAGACATGGAAAAACAGCCTGGTTCCTACAGTAAAAGGAGTCCACTACGGCTGTATATTGTCACCCTGCTTATTTAACTTACATGCAGAGTACATCAAGAGAAACGCTGGACTGGAGGAAGCACAAGCTGGAATCAGGATTGCCGGGAGAAATACCAAGAACCTCAGATATGTAGATGACACCACATTTATGGGAAAAAGTGAAGAAGAACTAAAGAGCTTCTTGATGAAATTGGAAGAGGAGAGTGAAAAAGCTGTCTTAAAGCTCAATATTCAGAAAAGATCATGGCATCCGGTCCCATCACTTCATGGCAAATAGATGGGGAAACAGTGGAAACAGTGTCAGACTTTATTTTTCTGGGCTCCCAAATCACTGCAGATGGTGACTGCAGCCATGAAATTAAAAGACACTTACTCCTTGGAAGGAAAGTTATGACCAACCTAGACAGCATATTAAAAAGCAGAGACATTACTTTGTCAACAAAGGTCCATCTAGTCAAGGCTATTGTTTTTCCTATAGTCATGTATGGATGTGAGAGTTGGACTATAAAGAATGGTAAGCACTGAAGAATTGATGCTTTTGAACTGTGATGCTGGAGAAGACTCTTGAGAGTCCCTTGGACTGCAAGGAGATCCAATCAGTCCATTCTAAAGGAGATCAGTCCTTGGTGTTCATTGGAAGGACTGATGTTGAAGATGAATATCCAATACTTTGGCCACCTGATGTGAAGAGCTGACTCATTTGAAAAGATCCTGATGCTGGGAAAGATTGAGGGCAGGAGTAGAAGGGGACGACAGAGGATGATATGGTTGGATGGTATCACTGACTCAATGGATATGAGTTTGGGTGAACTCCGGGAGTTGGTGATGGACAGGGAGGCCTGGCATTCTGCGGTTCATGGGGTCACAAAGAGTCGGACATGACTGAGCAACTGAACTGAACTGAAGATGACATAGTTAAACACATCTTGTTTGTTGTGGTAAGAATTAAATGAGATAACATAAAATTGATGAGGGGTATACAGTAGAAATTAGTAAATAATTCTTTCTTCTTTTGCACATTACTACTCAGGGCATTTTAAAAGCATACTATTAACATTACTTCAGGGCTTCCCCAGTGACTCAGTGGTAAAGAATTTGCCTGCAATGCAAGAGCCAAAGGGGATACAAGTTTGATCCCTGCATTGGGAAGGTCCCTTGGAGGAGGACATGGCAACTCACTTCGGTTTTCTTTCCTGGAGAAGTCCTTAGAGGAACCTGGCGGGCTACAATCCATGGGGTTGTAAAGAGTTGGACACAATTGCAGAGACTTGGCATGCAATTTTACTTCACATAATATATAATTTTAATTATGTATAAAAGAGTCTCAGTAAATACTAAAAGTCATCAACATAATGGGAATATCCCAACTTAAAATATTCTCTACTAGCAAATGGTCATAGCCAGAAAATGTTTATTAGACTTTTTTTAAAAGCTTGTGCAAAGATATTTATATCTTTCAAGACATTGCCTTTAATTTAGTGACAAGATTAGAATTATTTGCTGGGGTAAATCATATTATTGTTTTTACATCAACGTGTGTATGTTTTCTTTTGTTCTATTTTTTAAACAATAAAAACCATGCATATTCAGTTAAGGAAACCAAGGTGTAATAAGGTATAGCTAATTTGTGGAAGTGCAAAAGACACAACCCATAAACTAATTATTTTATTGAATATCATTAGTCTCAAAAAATCTTGAGTTGGCAAATAATCTGGATAGTCTGAGTAAATTCTTGTCATTTCATTCCAACCTTGCCCTGAGTAATTTCAAGGATCTGACCCATAAAAGCAAGATCCTAGTTAGAAATTTTGACCAATGGCAAGATCTAAGCCTCCCCTTTCAAGCTGTTAGCATTTTCTATATAAATTCAGTCCTGCAAGCAACTGAATTTAATATGTGATTGGTTCACACCAGCTAAATTTTTGAGGAAGAGTTAAAAGAGCCATTTTTGGCTAGATATGAAAAACTTTATGCAACAAATGCATATTTGGGAACTGCAAAATGAGCATGCAAATCAATTTATATGCATGGGTGAATGAATATAGATGAGCTATTTTCAAAGTATAGCCATCCTGGTGTAGCATAAGATAGCTGTACAAAAGGAATGGGAAGGTGGTGAATTGCTCAGCTTAGTCACCCATTGACAATTTTCAAAGGAAAATTGCATTGTCAGTTTCCATTATGCCTGCACAAATTTGGACAAATTAAGGAGTCAACTAAGTAATTATTGATAACATACATGTGTATGAAGTAAAGTAGGAAAATCTTGCCAGTCATTTGGAACTTCTCAGATGTTGCTAGGATTTCCATTAGGAAGAGGAGACATTACAAAAATGGTAATACACCTGACTGTGAAGCCAGTTTGAGATACAGCCATCTCTCTAATTTGATACTGGAGATGGGTAAGAATAGCAGGAGATGTTGTAAATGGGACATTTAACAGAAATCACTCTACTGAACAGAAATATTACATCTGCTTCCAGTCTCTAAGATCCTTTTGTTAATTACCAGGAAAATTGTCATTCAACCTGGAAAATGGGTCTAAGTAAAAAAAAAAAAAAAAAAAGAATCCTTGGAGTTACACAGGAGTTAAATTCTAGAATTCTCTCATTCATGATAGTCTTTCAGAATATATCCTGTAAGATCAGTGCTATATTCATTTCTGATAATATGAATATTCTGTTTTTACTTCTATATCAGAATGTTCAACCTAGAATGATAATATAAATTCTTGGAAAGTCATTTATGAGTCTGATCTTCTCAAACAGACTATTAGTTTGACATTTCAAAATCAGATTGAAAATCCCATAAAATGGAGAGTCACCAACTTCCTTTATTAATCTGGTCTTCTACTTGCAAATATATCCTGCAAATAATTTAAACAGATTTTTCTTTATTCCCTCCATGGAAACAGTGTAATACCTGATCTTTACAAATTATTTACCTTTTGTTACATAAGTAAGTATACATACGATACTATTTTTTGAATATATGTGTATACGCATGTGTATATATGTGTAAATGTGTATTTGCAATTCATGCTTGCTAAACAATATATTTTAACATTTTTATTCCCACTTAAATAGATATCTCATTCAAGTTATGTTGTTAGGTGCTATATAAGGGTCTAACATGGTTTACTTAGCCAATTACTTGCTAATTAATACTTGAGTTGATTCCACATACTTGATTTCAGCACTACAAACAACAGGTAATGTTGTTTGTTGTATATTATCAGTGATAATATATTTGTGAGATATGTTCAGGTATTTCTGTTAAAAAAAAAAGTCCCAAAATGGGAATTGCTCTGTTAAAGAGTATATCCATTCAAATTTAGCATAAGTACTGCTGAACTGCCTCTACAAACAGTGATGTACATTCCAACCAGAAATGTTCAAGAGCATAAGAGTACCTATATTGCCATATCTTTGCCAATACTGTGTATGATGGTACCCTTTAATCTTCTCAATTAGCTAGGTAAGAAATAATACTTCAGTTTAATTTATATTGCTTTACTTATTACTGAGATCAAGTCCTCCTATTTACTGGGCATTTGTATTTCTCTTTTAAATAACTTCTTGCTTTCTTTGACCCATTATCCTTAATATTCCCTTCTTAATAGCTTGAACTTATTAATAACTAAATTTAGTAACTTTGTTTAGCTCCTGGCTGGATGGCATCACTGATTTGATGGACATGAGTTTGGGTGAACTCCGGGAGTGATGGACAGGGAGGCCTGGTGTACCGCAATTCATGGGGTAGCAAAGAGTCAGACATGACTGAGCAACTGAACTGAACTGAAACTGAAACTGATGAGCCAGTTAGCAAGCTCTTACATATATATGCATATGTATATGTATATAGATAGATAACAGAACACAAAGAAGTATAAATGTCCCTAGACTTAGAATCACGTGAAGAAATAGGTGGGATGTTAAATAACTATAACATAATGTGTTGAATGTCATGTTAACTATGCCATCAAGTGTCTATGCAAATCCGGCACTGGTCCTGCAGGAGGACTGCAGGAGGATGTCAGGGAGGACTTCACAGATATTTGTGAAGGATGGGTGAAATTTCACTTGAGAGACTGGACAGAAGATTTTTGGTCCAACGAAAATAGCAATAGAAAGGGCCCTGAGACATATAAATGCAGTAATTAGTCATAATACAAATAATGACTGGCTTAGATCACAAGGTTTCAATTAAGATAAAATGGTAAGAAATGAGACTGGGAGGATCAGGAGATATTTAGAAAAGTACTCACCTTTCACAATTAAGAATGTGTGATTTATCCTTAAGTCAAAGGAGAAATATTATTTTTAAAGGACCACTGCAGCAGTAAAGAACCGCTTCAGGTGGGGGAATATGGAAAACAGCCTGGGATTTGGAACAAGGGTAAAGAGATTATAAAACAATCCTTTTGGGTGAATACAAGAGCCTGAAATAGCATATCAATAGAGTTAACTTAACTTGGTCATGCAAGATACATGATTAGTGCCTTTATTTCCTGACTTGGTAGCCCTAGATATTCATCTCTGTGACAGCATTCAATGCATTATATTGAAATCATTTATGGGCTTCCCAGGTGGAGCTAGTGGTAAAGAATCTTCCTGTCAAGGCAGGAGATGTAAGAGGTGTGGGTTCAATCCCTAGGGGGGGAAGATCCCCTGGAGAAGGGCATGGCAACCCAATCCTGTATTGTTGCCTAGAGAATCCCATGGACAGAGGAGCCTGGTGGGCTACAGTCCACAGGGTTGCAGAGAGTCAGACCTGACTTAAGTGACCTAGCACGCACACACAAAATCATTTATGCCAGCCTACTCCACTAGAATGTCACTTCTTCCCCTTTCAATTCTTAGACCAGTAGTGACCAAACAGAGTGTCTCATAGGAAGGAAAAAAAAAAGTCAGGTTTCCTTGCTGCCAAACAAAGAAAAAACAAATTTGTATTTGCTATCAAATGTTTTTTCTACATATTCTCTATAACTTTCTAACGATGTACCACAAACTATTTCCTTTTAATATGAACAGATCCAATGATTAGAATAATTTGAAATTATGGTGACTTAATTGAGAGTGTGAAATGATCCATTAAGTGTAATTTTTAAAAAGGATCCATGTTTCTCACTCTTCATAGACATGTTGCATTTTTCAAAAAGGCTTATTTTTACCACAGCTGAGGATATCATTAATAAGATCACTAACGGTACACACGTACACTCTATTATAGATCTCCATATACTATGATTAATAGTGAGACTTATTCACATTTTTGATACCTCCTTTTTTTTAATACTGTATTTAGGTCTCAACACTTTCAATTGTGCTGCCAAACTTCAAAAGTACTGAGAACACAAAGGTGAGCGAACACCTCTTGAGATGGTATGAGCTAACACCTTGTCTTATGTAGGATAGCTTCTTAGTAAGTGGTTTAGGAATTATGAATGAATTCATGAATGGACAAAAACATAGAAGTCAGAGATAAGCTAGATTTCTGGTTTGCGTAACTGTTTAAACTAAGAAACCGAGGACACTACAGTACCCATAAATAAATGTTCTTAATGTTGTGAATAGTTGTTGTTTTGGTTTTATTTTCTTTGTTTTGTTTTTAACTCAAAGACTATTTTTTCAGCCTTCTCATCTTATCCTTCTCCAGGAAGAATTCACACTAGTGCTAAAACCCCTTTTATCCAAAGCTGTATTTCCCAGAGGAAGAGAAATAACATAATAAAAGGTTTGATATGGGAGTGATACCACTTGAATGTGCTGCAGTGAGTCAGCCAGACAGAAACATCAGGACTGGTAGAGGTGAATTCCATGCCTGGAGGGTGCAATGGAGATGGCAGCATGAACAACAGAGGTACAAGGTGAGTTGAGATACAGGCAGCAGCTGTAACTTGAACTCAGCCACGTCGAAGGAAACATGAAACTGGGGCAATCCACTGGGTGAAGAGGACAACAAGGGCTAGTGGCTCAAGGCAAACGCAAGCAGGTGGGCAAAGAGCCCATCTAGAGTGGATTCCAGGGACTCCTATGCACAGCACATCAAGTTAAGGCAACTGGGGAAGTAATTTATACTCTGTAGCAGTCGGCGCTATGTTTTACTCAAATGCATCTGTGAATTATAACTTCAGACCCTCTTAAAATGGGTTTTCTGGCTTTTTTCCTTTTTGGCAGGGGTTAGTTTGGGGACTTTCTTTTTTAGAGGTGGGTGTTGTTTGGAGCTAATTCTGTCATACTTGGAAGATTTGAATGCTAAAAGTTTTCCCAAAAGTATAATTATTTACATATCTATGAGCTAAAAATGTATTCTGAAGGTTATTTAGTCCAGGCCTCTGACCAGAAGAAGGGAAATCAAGCAGTTTAAGAGGGCAGGTGTCTGTCTAAGGTACTGTTGAGAATCTCCAGGAACAGACATTTGCCCCACCTCTGCGGGCCTGTTCTCATATTTACACTAGAATCACAAGCAAATGTGGTTTTCTCTTTCCTTGGGCTTCAATCAACACACTCTTATTCATATCCATTTCAACTGGTTAGCCTTCTGTGGACCAGACTTCCACTGCCCATTTTTCTTAATCCAAATTACTTTTTTCTGTTTGTCAGCTCAAATTTTTCTGGCCTACTTTTCCGGCTTAAAAATACAATGCTATCAAGACTCTTTTATTTCCACTGAAGACATAACAAGAATAAATTAATTTATATCATTAGAAACAGGATTTTCATTAAATTTAAAAAAGAAATTCTGCCCAGAAAAAGTTTTTAAATATTTAACATGGACTACTAAGAGAAGGGGAGTAAATATGAAATTGCATTAGTTTATTCAGGCATCTTTTAAACGCAGAGCAGATTCTTACACATGAAGGAGTATGTAAAGGATACACAGTTATTATTTTAATATTAAAAAAGAAGGAATTACAAGTCCAAGGCATGGCCTCAGGAATCATGCATGCAGCCTTCATTAAAATGCCAGCTTTGCAAATTGCCAGTGGGCCTCAGTTTTCACATCTTTAAAATGGAGAAAATAGCACCTACCTTATGGGTTTGTGAGGAAGAGTAAATGAATTAATATGTGTAAAGAGCTTAAATTAGGGCCTGACAAAGAGTACGAGTTATGTGCGATTTTGCTCTTGTTTTTGTTGTTCTTACTGGTATTAGTAGGAAAGAGACCAATGACACATTGCCAAAGATAAAAGATGATTATAGTTTCTGTGACTGAATTGTAGGCAAGAATACGGTTATATTTGCCTCTTTCTTCCTCCTGTGTTTGCCAACAGCTCAATTCCAGGGCTAAAAGTCAAGAAACGCATATTCTTGTCCCTTCCTCCACTAACCAGATGTGTAATATTTTAAGTCACTAGTTCACAATGTTCTGATTGTTTCAAATTCTATTAGTTTTCCACTGTCTCTCAAACTTTTCTCCAACACTCCTTTTTCCCTAATCATCTTCTTCTTTCCCTATCTCCTGTTCCTCCTTCTCAGCCTTCTATCTCATTTTTATTATTACATATTCCAAGCATCACAGCTTCTCTGAGGCCTCATTGTCCTTTCATCCTCCATCCCTATGGGTGCAAAACCCTCCAAAATTAATATCTGGCCCCAATGCAAATCAGCATTACCTCTGTTTTAGGATGAAACACAACAATTTCGGTGTCATATAAACAGGGATTTTGTCCAAGATGAATAACACCCTGAGTCTAGAGGAGGAAGATGTGCCCATCATTTTTCTTTATTTCCAGCGACCTCTGGGGAAATGGTCAGCTCTCAGCTCACAATCAGAGAGGGGGAAGTGCCATCTCCGATGAAGAATTATTCTAATTCATGAAGCTCTACCTTTGCCTATACTTTGAGGAAGGAAATCAACATAGAGAGCTGAAGAAGGATAAACAATGTATAAAGCCCAAAGTGGGGGGCAAAAAAAGCTTTAAATGTTATTTGAAGCAAAAAAAATATAAATTGTGGAAGAAGATAGTTTACTATATTCTATTTATTATATTATTTTTATCCCACTGTTCTAATCTGAATAAAAGTATAAGGGGCTTCCCTGGTGGATCAAATGATAAAGAATCTGCCTGGAATGCGGGAGACCCGGGTTCAATTCCTGGGTTGGGAAGATCCCCTGGAGAAGGAAATGGCAACCCACTCCAGGATTCTTACTTGCAGAATTTCATGGACAGAGTAGTCTGGCAAGTTATAGTCCATGGGGTCCCACAGAGTATAAGAGGCCAAAGGAAAAGAGATTAATAATCCATATGTCAAAAAATTACCCATATAATGACAAAAACTAAACAATGAGGCATGTTCTGAACCTTATAAATGACTCATTTGAATATTAAAAGCAAAATTTTGTAGAGATTGATACCCACTCTGGTAAAGGGTTTTGGTGCTATTATTGACTTTTTAAAACCTGGCTGGCTGTTTCAAAATATTTCTCTGGTGGTCTTAGCTTATAGGAAAATCACTAGGAGTTCAGTAAATAAGTTTAACTCCCTGGTTTTCTTAAGTATGAAAGTTTTTAAAAAGTCATTATTAATATTAGTTTAACTTTTTTCATATGTTTGAATATAACTGTGGCTCATTCTGATAGATATTTAAATAATAACTATTATTATTTTATAATAATAAAATTTCATTGTTAGTTACTCTTGGTAACTGACAGAGCAGTCTTAGAGCAAGACTTAATATATTTTGTCTTTAATATGACCTCCAGGAACAGCTGGGGTTTTAGTTAATAATATGAAAGTGCTATTTTGCAAAAACCTCAAAAATCTCTAACATTATGCCCGATCAGAGAAAGTCAGTTGTCATAATTTAAGGATAAAATTTTCAAGTTTCTAAGGTCTTCTATAGAAAAATATATATGTATTTTTCTATATGAGAAAACATATAGACTATATTAAATCATAAAAACATTATATTTTATTGATATGTTTAACCAGTATATATTTTTGAGGGTTTTCATATGATTTTCAAGACTTCAAATAAAATCCTTCTCTATTTATATTATGTAATTTTCTTTTACATGTCATATTTTTATATATACATATCTCTGTTTATATACATGTACATTTATATATCAAAAACAAATGATTCATGATTTTTAAATATCTCAATACTTTATTTCACAGAAAATTGATTCAATTTTTAAAATGGGTTCATAAATATATCCTCCTATACATGTAATTGTGAAATTGGGTCATGGAATACAATATATAACTTCCTATTTTTAAAATGTCTTGATCTGGAAAAATTAAACATTTAGTACCTTAAGCATCACATACAGTCCTTTCAAATAAATAATTACATTGTTTGCAGGGGAAAAAAATCAATGTTGCACTCAAGATGAAAAGCTTAATTTGGAAGGTAGTATCTTCCATAGAGCAGCTATACTTATATGCTGCCATGCCAGCTTCTTCCCTAAGGAGAGTCCAGGCATGCTTAATTGTAGAGAGACATCATTACTTAGAAGAAAAACATGAGTCTTTAATTTCCTTGCCTCTGCTGGACTGGAGTGGTTCTTTCTGCTGAATCTAGCAATGTCTGGGTAACACCCAAGTATAGCTGGCTCTACATACAAGACCAGGTATTGTAAGGTAACAAACAACAGTAACTGTGATCAGTACTGCTTCTGTTATGGATTGCCATCCACACAGAATTCATTATGTCCATAATTAAACAAAGGGAGGACCCTCCTAACGTTAGGATGCTAGTGAGGCAACTGTTCTTCTTGGCAGTGCCTCTTCTAACTTTGGAAGCACCAGATCCCTCCTGGGAATCAACCTGAGAAAGTGCTATTTGAAGCAGCACTTGTTCCCATAATGTGGCATCAGTGTCTTACTAAATACAGTTCAGACAGTTTTGAGCACAAGTGACTAGACAAGTGTCCAGGTCAGCACTTTGTCTTGCCAGGTCAGTCTTGTTTTCTTCCCACTTCTTTCCAATAATAGTGTTTCATATATACCAGAAACAGCATAGAGAATATATCTTTCTAACTCCAAGAACTACTCCCAAGTTCAATTTTAGGCAATGTGTTGGGAAGCCAAATTCACTTATCCAAAAAGAGACACAACGTTCTCATTATGTAATTTCAATTAAGTGCCCAGTGTACCATCACATATATCTTCAGCAGAATCACGTTCTAACTCAGCAACTCTCACTAAGTGTATACTTAGGGGACCAGCCTGGGTCTTTACATTTGTGCTGAATCACCAAGGACTTTGATACTTTTAATGAACTGTATCTCCTAGAATCTGAAACAGATGGAAATTGTGTACCTTGTTTTTTGAAACTAAGTATTTTCATTCACATGATCAAGAATTAGTTGTAATATTCTTTACATGCAAGATATTGGTTCTTTACTTCTGGTTGCATCAGAGTAGAATCAACCTGTTAAGCATAATATGAATAGAAGGCCAACAAAAAAAGCAAATACACAAGCATTATATAAACAGAGTGTGATGAATCCTGACAAGCTAATCAAATTCTTTGTTATCATGACATTAGGAAATGGCACTAAATGTAAGGGTCTGCCACAATCATCAACTCTGAAGGCTTTATTAAAAATCAGCCATTCAAATTGGCACCACGTTGACAAGTAGGGAACACATTTTCAGCGGTTATCACCCGTCTGTTAAGTGAGACACACAGGTTTTGTCATATAATGGATACAGCTGCCTGCTGGGACAAAAGACACACCTGGGCTCAAGTTTCATCTCTGCCACTGAGCTATGGAATTTTTGGCAAGCTAGTTTTTCTAATACAGTTTACTCATCTGTACAATGGGCATTTTATAAAATCTATCAAGTAGGATGCTGCAGGAAAAAAATATGGTAAAACAGATTAAGTACACTGCACAATGCCTTTCACTTGGTAAACATTAAATAGTAAGTATAATAAATGTGATTCTAAACAGAATGATTTTAAATTGTACTCAAATTCAAGAGGTGCTTATAGCACCAGTAAAGTAGGAGGGCCTAGTGTACCTTTTGAAATAATCTGATACCTAATATTTTGGTGGTGGTGGGGGAAACCATGTTATTAATAGTTTTGAGAGTATAGCTTGACTAGTAATTTTTTTCCAATATCCACTCATTCAAGTATTTATTGAGCTTTTACAATACATTCATCATTAATTACCTAAAATACCAGTAGCTGAGTTGCTTGACTCAACTTATATTGCTTGAATGTATTGGTAAGATTTTCACTCAAATAGATACAAATGTAAAATAAGACCCTATGTTTTATTTCCAATATAAAGGCACAAGAAATTGGAAACCAGATTAAAAGTTGTGTAGGAATTTAAAACAATATCTCTCTCCTTTCTCTTAGGTTCATTCATATATAAATACACTTGCTTCCTGGAAAGGTCACTGGACTTATGTTGCAAATATCTGACTCTTGGGCTAAAATTTGTAAATATGTATTTCCATTAAGGATTCCTTTGCAATTTTTTTAATATATAATCAGTGCATTGGTTTTCATTGAGAAGCATTCCTTTCAATGCTTCTGAAGGAATTTTTTTGTGGGGTGGGGCTTATACAGTAAAGAACATAAATCTTAAGGGTATAATTCAGTGAATCTTTACTCATACATATGCCCACATAACCACCACCAAGATTATGTCAAAGGCTCCACTGTGTCCTCTTCTAACTCAACACCACTGAAAGGGAATCCCTATTCTGACCTCTATTACAGCAGATTTAGTTGTGTCTGTTTTGAACTTCACATAAATATAATCATATGATATATACTCATACAGTTGCTACCTTATGTTACTAATTCCATTTGTTTGGATTTTACATAGGAGGAATAAGGAGATCTTGAGCTCTTTAAGCAGTTTGTCTATATTAATGTGTCAATATGTACTAAGAGAACTCTACGAAATCTCAGACCTACTATTGGGTGTAAACAATGTAAAATTCATAGAAAATGACTTCAAAGTACATTTACAGAAACAAGTTTAACATTTTCACTATTCACATCCATAACATCCTAGAGCCACTACCCTACTGCCATTGGATACTTCTAAAGTTTCATGTTTTTCTGAGACTTTTACATCCATTATCTACTCACAAACCTTCTGTGAGGTAGGTTAGCCGGAGTTCACAATCAGTAGTAGTCTGATTAGGTGTTTCTCAAAGTGTAGTATTGAAAACTGAAATTAGAACATCAGCAGCCTTACTTTACTTTTATCAGAACTTAGAAGCAATGTCACATCTGGAATTTAGCTCTTCAGATGCCACACCACCTTCTGTTTACATACACTGTGTAAACAATAACACTGCTGGAAATCTGATAGAGCACTGTAGACATTCCATACTCAAGTGGAAATGCATGGGATCCATGCTTAAGAGTGAAAACCAAAAAGCCATGCAATTTCTGAAGAGCTCTAAATCAACTAACCAAAATAACTTTTCTCTCCCTAAAACTTAATTCAGACATGTTAAGACTTACTACTCAGCAAAGACTACACTTACCAATTTCTACACTTCCAAGTAACAGCAAGAAAATGAGCCATAGAATCATAGGGAAGTATACAAGGAAAAAGTAAAAGGGCTCTGCATAATAGTGTGATGCATAACAAACTAAAATCCTTTAGAATGCAAAAATGATTTATGCTAATTATCTCAAATACTTGTGCAATTTTTGAAAGTACAGTTTGCCTAACAATTTCTAATAATAGCTTTATCATTTCCATGACAAAACAAAACCTGGATATCTACAGTAAGGCCTAATTTTCAGTGTATATTTATAGGAGTTAGCCCTACGAACAGAGTAGTCACCAAATGCTCACTGAGAAAGTAATAAGGAATGTGAGTCCTGTTTCCAGAAACTGGTGTGGCTCAAGGTTCCAGTACTCAGGATGCAGCTAAGAATAAGAGACATATTATATACTACCCGTCCTTATGTAGTCAATCTGAAATCTCTTAACTAATCATTTAATTATCAAATTTAATTTAATGCTATCCAAAACTAGAACATGATGTTACTAGTATATATGATTTTACACTGAAAATATAATCTGTTCATGCAACTATAAGAAACCTTTCTTGAATTTTTAAAAGTTCAAGTATATTAGCTAACTTCTCTGTAACATACAGACAAATAACTTGAACTTACAGATGAACCTCAAAGACCAATTATAAATAAGATAGATTCATTAGATACCTATAAATTAGGATAAATATTATAAAAATTCACTAAGGGATCAGGATGGATAAAAGTATTTATGTAGAAAATGATAGTTTTTCGCAAATGCTTTTGTGTTAAAGATTCATTTCATTATAATAAAATTTCTCAAGTAGAATATGTTTTAAATATTTTGAATTACAGCCAGACATGGGTAACATTAGAGCACAGCTGTGTAAAACAGAAATAAAGGTTCCCGGTGTTTACTCTTTGCTTTTCTTTGTAAGTTGAAACTTCAGGGCTAATCAAGTAAGGATCGTTATTACATTAAAATTCTTTTTAAATAAAAAAAAAAAGTTCCATATTTGAATTTTCAGTGCCTACTCAATGGCTCAGCAGGTAAAGTATCTGCCTGCGATGCAGGAGACACAGGAGACAAGGGTTTGATCCCTGGGTGGAGAAGATCTCCTGGAGGAAGAAATGGCACCCCACTCCAGTATTCTTTGGAGAAGGAGATGGCAACCCACTCCACTATTCTCGCCTGGAGAATTCCATGGACAGACCATGGAGTCACAAAGAACTGGACACGACTGAGCGACTAACACACACACCAGTATTCTTGCCTGAAAAACTGTCTTGGACAAAGAAACCTGGTGGGCTACAGTCTAAGGGGTTGCAGAGTTGGACACAGCTGAGCATGCACGCATATATTTGAATTTTACTTGACAGGAGCCCTGAAGAAAGTGGTATCAGTAGAAGCAGTGGTTCTAGTGGTAGCGGTGATAACAGTGATAAAAATAACAAGCGGATACTTTAGAATATTTACGATGTGCTAGAAACTGTGCTAAGAGCTTTCCATGGAGTGAACAGCTTGCTTTTGAGAAGAGCCCTTTGAAGCAGGTACTATTATACCATTTTTACAGATGACAGTATTGAGGAATAAAGTTTGAGTGAGCCCACTGAAACCAGGCAGTGTGGTCCCACAGTCTGTGTAATTCAATATTTTATACTACAAAAGCATCTCAGCATAGTTAAACAAACTAACACATCCCACTTCATTTGTGGCATTCTAAAATGGTCAGTTTTGATTACTATTTTACAGCCCAGATAAGCTTTTTTTGATAGATCAGACAGATGCCTTTCATTATTATGCTTCACAAGCTTCTCATAACATTTCATCTAAATCAAAATTATGAATTTCTCCATACCCCTTGAAGTTTTTTCAGCACAGGTGATCCACCTTTCCTCTGATGGTAGACTTCAAACAAAACTCTGACAAAAATCTCTGAATCATTTTTGTCCAGTACTTACCTATACAGTAACTACTTAATTTTTTTAACCTTATGAAGATTATATCTATGTATTATTTCCCTTTAATGGAGCAGTTAAAATACTCAAAGCCTAAAATCTATCTATCTATCTATATAAAATCACAAGGAAGGCATGTTGAGCAAGGTCCTTGGGAATATAGTTAAATAGGGCACTATCAATGGGCTCCAGAAGCCTACAGATTCAATGGGCATATCTGAAAGAAATCACATAATAATCCACATAAAGGGTTCAGATAATGCATTTTACAGGTAGAACCAAAGTGTTCTAAACAAGTGGCTTCAGAGTTCTATACAGAATCAAACTTACAAAGATTCTAACTTCCTCAGAAAAAGAATCTTGCTTCCGTCTCTACAGTTTGCAGTGTGTGCTTAACAAATGTTGTTGAGTGACAAACAGAAAATAATGCTTTTCTCTGGCCTCCTATCAATCTGGTCTCTACACTATAGTCAGAGTGATCATTCTGAAATGCAAATTTGATAATGATGTCCTCCCCCTAACCTTCCACACTAAACTCCTTCCATTGCTTTTCCATCATTTTTTCAACAAAGACTGAAATTCTTAACACTGTGTTGGAAGGCCCTAAGGACCTGGCCCTACTGCACTAAGAGTTCCACATTCAAGGGCCTTCCCTTAGTTTCCTGAATGTGCCATGTGAGCTCCTACACCAGGCCGTGACTTAACATTTCTCCTGTGTCTTTACCTGGCTAATTCCTTATCTCTCAGATTTTTGTTTAAGTATCACCCCTCAGGAAAACTTCTTTTGATTAATTCGGTTCACACTATTTTAATTTCTCATAGTACAACATACTTGTCCTTCAAAATATATACTATTGTTTAAAGTTTTCATGTGTTTACTTTTTCAATTACTGAGCCTCCTCACTGGAATGTGAGGCTTTTACCTTCCTATGAAAGTAGGAACTGTTTCTAAGAGTTTACTCACAGTTGTATCGCTTAGGCCTATGATTCAGGCACATGCAAAGCACATAATACTTGTTGGATAAAGAGAAAAATGAATGAATGAGTGAATATGGTTGTCTATCTGGCAACATTCATAAAGTCATAGAAAGCAGAGGCTTCATTAAGTGATATCTATCACACTGTCATGTTTAGTAATATTAAGCAATCAGCCATCACAAGCCACTTGTGTTTCAGGCTATTTAAACAGGGGAAGTGAATAAAATTGATACTCAGTCTAGTATGACATTTTCATATAAGTGGCCCTAAAATGCATAAAATCTGGACTTGGAAATAATGAAATGTATAAGCTAAGTTCTCATTGATCAGCTTTTTACTCTCATTTTTAACTGGGTGGCCACAGAATTCACTAGTTCTTTCAAGCTGCTAGGAAACTATTAGTGATCTTAAGTAGAAACTTATTAAATAATAATGATCCCAGGACACTTAGATGGGTAAGATTCACTGAAAAAGCTATGTATCCCGTAAGTATCCATCATATACATTAGTTCTGTGTGTGTGTGTGTGTGTGTGTGTGTGTGTGTGTGTGTGTATGTATTCTCTTGAATAACCACTTGGACCTAAAAAAATGATCAAATCTAATAAAATGGAAAGCGTATTCAATAGTCATGATAAATACAGGGCTTGAGAGTAAGAAGGTTGGTCCCAGGCTCTTCCACTAACCTGATCATGACACGTAACCTTTCTGTTTTCTCTTTCCATCACCACATGAATAAATAAATAAAACTTGTCAGGCTATCTGAACAAATGAGTAAGGATAAAAGTGAGCTCATTAAATGAAGATATTCTAGAAATCCATAGGTACAGAAGGTTTTTAAAGGCACTCTAGAAAGAAGGGAATATTCCTAAATTTTCTTTTTAATAATTCTTATTGTATTTGGAATACAAAGGCAACTAAGATATTAGACTTTTTATCAAGTTAAAAAAATTGTAGTTGGGACCAGATATAATTTGAAAATTATTTAATGTTTGTTGTTAATCTTTTTTTCCAAATTTTCTCAAAACGCTTATGGGTTTGTTTTTAAATCACCATGTTTTTTTAAATGTGGCAATCAGTGTAAATACTGGCTACAGGCAGGGCTTTGTTTATATTTCATCTGAATACAAATCATCTATCCCTAGCCATCAATACATGATTGGTGTTGGGAGAGGCATCCATTCTCAATTAATTATTTAATAGTCACTTGACACACATGAAACAGAGAAAATAAGCAAAATGGAGCCAATCATTCTAGGGAGACTGACTCTGCCTTTATCACTCCATTTTCCATTTCAGAGATATGTAATTCTGCTTCTCTCAAAATATTACTTTTGCCATGCCTTCTCCACTCTTAACTGTTCCTGATTATGCACATCCCTGGATTCCTATGTTAAAAATGCACAGAAAAATAAAAATTTTCATTTAAAACACCCTCCTACACAGAACAAGCTGTCATTGTGTCATATTTGTTTCCTAATTTAAGAAAGGAAGTTATATTTCATGTGTTCTTCCTTAAATTGTCTGCTTTGTATTTTAAAGCAGCATTGGGATATTTAGAGCAATGTGTCCCATAAAATAATGCCCATCTTTTATTTATTTCTATGTATCAGTGCAGAGGTACGCAACTTCAATTTATACTATAGCAAATCATCAAATGTAGCTAACTTATTCATGGCTTACAATCAAGTTAGATTTGGCAGAGAAAAAAGCATATACTGTTTCATTTTTCATAAAGCATAACTATAAAACCTGATGTTAAATCCATGGAAATTTACCAATCAAGCTTAAGTGTAGTATAGGCCATGGGATACACAGTCCTCTATAATTATTTAAGCCAAAATACATGAAAACAAAAACCTTCATGGAGGCAGAAAGCAGTAAAATCACACCTTACTCTTTTTTCATAAAACCATGAAGGCTGCAGAACTCTCCTAATGACTAGATTTTTTTCACCCTTTCTGTTGTTTAAACAATTACAAATTTTATCAAGTCTTCATTTCTCTTAAAGTCAGGTAAGAGAGAACTGCCAAGTCTAGTAAGATTTACAAGGGCTAGTTCCCCTTAGCAGTGTCAGCAATAAAAAAAAAAAACAAAACATGTCCAGAAGATATTATACAATAAAATGCAGCCATACATAGAGTTTTTGTCTCTAAAGCTTTCAAAATAAGATTTACTAATTCACCTTTAAAAAACAGCCATAAATGCCATTTATCCATATGTCATTGATTGACTTGATCTGACCCGAAAGCTATCTACTTTAAACCCTGACATCTTTCCTGCTCAGCCACAGATACATTCATATTTCTTTTTCATATTATTCACTTTTTGTTCACAGTCTTTCCTGTATTTATACAACAATATTTTTCCTTGGTCATTGTTATGTAGCAACATTGGAAGAACACACCAATGACTGAATGTTATGTATATAAGGGAGAAAATTAAACTTAGAGGTATGAGGGTTTTTGTGTTTGTTGGTTGTTGTTTTTTTTTTAATTCCACAGTTTCAATCCCTAAGAACAACAGCTTGGCCTCCACTACTCAGATAAATATATTTAGCTGAATATCCTTGGAAAATTTCATGCAATGCTTCATATGCATCCCCTGTTTATTAGCCTGCAGAAGCTTCCCAGTCCAAAGTCTAAATCTCTCTACTATTTACCTTCCCAAGTCATCTGATTGAGAAATATGCTATTTAATCTCTAACACTTCTAAACATGAGCTGACCTCTCTCCCACTTCAAGAAACCACAGAAACAATTTGATTAAACCAACAAATGTTGGACATAGCCAGAGAAACTACCATTAATTCCAAGAACCCTCCTCCTAATCAAGAAATTTTGCACAAGTCCTGCCCTACTCCGCCCCCCACCCCCTTTCCCCACAGGGGCAGGACTGGCCACTCTACTCATAAAAGGCACAGCTGTGTCTATGAATCCTCTCTCCCTTGCCCATCACCAACTATGTGGGGATTCTCAACCATGGTCAATTTCTCCTGACTTCATTTTTCACCAAACGTATGCCCAATCTGCATCGTACGGGGGAAATCTGTGTATTACAGACAGTGGTGACAGAGGAAAAGCACATTTTTTGTTCTGGTGGGCCCCAATCCAGCGAAGAGAGGGAACGGCTTGGCAAAGAACCTGAGGACTGAAGAAGGGAGGTCATTTTACTTCCCACTTGGAAGGAAGTAGTACTAGTGGAAAGGGCTCCCGGGAGGAAGCTGAACCTGGAAATGGGGAATGCTCAACCTTTTCCAAGAGGCCACGGGAGGGGCTGTGGGAGGTGAGAAGAGGGAGAGGCCCGAAACAGGTTTTCACCTGGACCCTACGCGACACAAGCTCTCCAGAGAAGGAAGCCCGCATGCACAGGCCCCAACCTGCCTCGCCCTTCCTCCCCGTACCCTGCCCAGGCCAAGGCCCCAGGGCTCCAGCGTCATCGGGCCTTACCTTGGCTGCAGTCCTTGCCACGGAAGCCGGTTCGCGAGCAGTCGCACACCGCCTGGTCGTCCACTACGGAACACACGCCCCCGTTGAGGCACACCCCGCCCTCGCCCTCCTCGCCTGCTTCGCACGGGCTCCCGCCGCCGCTGTTGGGCGGCTCGTCGTCCAGCTTGACCTCGCCGCTGTCCACCGGCAGGGCCAGAGAGGAGTTGACCCGCACGTCGCGGATCCAGCCTTTGAAGGGCTCTCGCTCCCGCACGGAGGCCAGCGTGAGCTTGAGCGCCGCGGCGCGCAGTTCTGGGGGAAGCCCCCCGACGAAAAGGCCGCTGAACACCGTCATATCCCGGCGCTTGGACTTGACCTCCACCCACTTGGCCTCCACCTGGTCGATGAAGAGCGTGGTGTTGCGGAACTGCCGGCGGATCCGCACGTTGTGCCACGCGCCGTCGTTGACCGGCGTGTCCGTCAGGAGCGTGGCGGGCTCGGCGCAGAAGATGGAGAAGCTGAGCTGCAGGCGGCCGCCGCGCGTTAGGATGAGCTCCAGGAAGTCGCAGAAGCCCTCGTCGTCGAAGTAGAGCACTAGGCCGCGGGCGCTGCGCGTCTTCAGCTGGAAGCTCATCTCGCTCTCGCAGCAGGCGTTCCACTTGGGGAAGCGCGTCCACTGGCCCTCAGCACCCGGGAACTCCAGCCCGCTGCCCAGCTCCGCCCAGCAGCCCAGGAGCAGCAGCGAGAGGCACAGGAGAAAGCAGCCCCCGCGCTGGAGAAGCGCCGTCCCCATGCTCGGGGCTGGGGTGCGGCGGGGGGGTGCCGGGGCCGACAGGGTCAAAATGATCTTGGACACCGTGATGCAGAAATCGGGGTCCGGAAAGAAGTCGGGTAAGGGGACAGGCAGGAGTGGGAGGGATGTCGCCTCCTTTACCTAGCTCTTTTTTTCTTCTTCTTCTTCCAGCAACCCCTCCCTCTCTCCCTATAGTCCCCTCCCAACTGGAAAATGTAGACCCCAGCAGCACAGGGCAGCCACAGAACTTCTAGACCAAAGGGAGGATACACTTTGGAAGCAACGTTCTGGAAAAAGGTGTCAACAGAAAATCAAGGGAAATCACACATCCATTTGAGTCCGATGAACTAGTCCAAGGGCATCGGTGGGGTCGGCAGATACTTCACTCTTCAAATACCATTGTCTGCCAGGTATCAGCAGTGGTACCAGGCAAAAGGGAAATGGTTAGAGTCAGGTAAAAAGCAAACACTTTCCGGGGAAGTAAGATGCCGGCAAAGAACCAGGATCCTTGAATGCTTGGTAACACCTCAGGTGTTTCTCCTCCAGATGCAGTGTCCAAACCAATAAGGCACCACTTATTAACCCGAGTAGCTTCAAAGGCCTGCGTCTTCTGCCATTATCATAGACTTCCAGTACCACTGTAGCCAAAGCAGAATTCCTTGCACATGGCCTCAGGGGCTGGGTTTTACTTCTTTTTTTCCCTCCTCAGCAGTAGGGTTCAAACACAGAAGCTGTGAAATAGCCAGAAGCTGTTAGAGGTGGAAAATACACCAGCTCCTCTTCTCTCCTCTCCGTCTCTGCAAGGCCAAGCTAACATGCCAGTGTTATCAATTGGTCGTGTGTTGGTGATGCGTTTTGGATTTATTTTGTCTTTTTATAAGGAGCCAGAAATCTGCAGAGAATTAAAATAAAAATTAAGTTCTAAAGTCTGAGTATCATATAATCATTATTCAACCCAGAAATCAGGTATATAATTGCTGTTATTAGCAAGTCAAAGTTAACCTTATTGGAAAGAACTTATTTGTCCTGATCTATAAGTAAGAAGAACTAATGTCTCCTAATAGTTAATATCACACTCTTATAATCAGCCACCACTACACCCTTGTAGTTTATTATAACCATTCATAGGTAACCCTCCCAAGGTTTTCCTTTTAAATAGAAATTTTGGTTAATGTTATATTTTAATGTTTCTGAGAAAGTTTAAAATATATGAAAAGGAGAGGGGGGAGAAAGACTCTGTTAGAAACTTCTGCTTATATGTGCACTGGTTATATGGACAATAAAAATACAGCCTATTTAAATCTCAGTTAATAGCTAATTTTACAACAGGCGAAGCATACCAAACTGTTGACTGGAAGCTCCCAGCATGGATTTGTGTAGCATACCTACTCTTATTTTTCTCAGAGAGAGAAGAACACTGATGGTTTCTTGGGATTCTTAAATTTCAAATGAGTATTTTCTTCCTTTTTATTGATGGAATCATTCATTATAGGAGAAAATACCTCACTGAAGTCAGATGTCTGTTTTCGGCAGCATTTGTGTCTCAACTGCCATAATATTAACTCCTCTAAAGTCAAGTATTTAATATTTTGCCTAAGAGTGCAGTAATCTTAACTCCTCTTCAAGTCCTTTCTGGCTGTCAGCTCTTAGAATTTGTGTGGTTAGAATAGCTACTATGTCACCTTAGCTGCTATGGCTCGAGGAAGCTCACATTTAAAATCATATCTTTGAATTACTCACTAAACTATTAAATCATCTCTCTTTATTCAACTCTAATTTGACAGGTTCTTGTAATGGTATAGAACTCATATATAGTGAATTCTTTTTCAGTGTTTTTTTTTTTAACCAAAAATTACTCTCATATTTTAACCAAGAGAATCACAATGTATCATCTGGTCCAGCTAAGAAAATATATGTATTTCCTTCACCATTTCCATTTCTCACTATCTCCCCCCGCCCAACACTTACACACACAACACACACAGGCACAGACACCAGTTTATTGCCTAGACACAGAAACTCACTATCCAATTAACACTTTTTTCCCTACAAGCTGAAACTAGCAGTAATTTATGGCTCCGCATTGTGCTGCTGCTCCTCCATGAAGGGAACCGAGAACATTTGTCTTCAATACAGAGCAATCCCTACAGGTGTCATCTGAGAGCCACCAAGCTAGGGGATCCCACTTCAAGTTCCTCCCCAGATGAAATTGATGACCGGTTCTCTCTCTTTCAGCACACACACAACACACTACACACACTGCCCACTAGCAAAGGGACTTTAAAATCTCAGTTGCTTATTACGGCTGATACATGCCACACCATGAGTAATCACCAGCCATATCTTGTCTACTCCTGCTCCAAACCCAAAGAAAAGTGCTCTTAAAAATCATTCTAAAAGACATATTATTCAGAAGACTTTCATTTTTTAAGTGGACTCAGAAATCTGTGAAATTTTCAGTCATTGTGAAATAAACCTGAAATTTCAAGATCAAGAGTAAGTGCTTTGAAACCATTTACAAGCTCCTGTGTTAGAAAATCATTTTTTTTTGTTAGTCAGTTGGAATCAATTGTTTTATTAATTGACATTCCATAGATCATAAAACCTTTCTTTACACCGCTCTCTTGCCCTCCTCCAACAATGCATATCTTGACAATTTTTTTTTTTTTTTAAGGAATGTAAAAGAGGGAGGAAAACATATTTTTACCACAGGGGAGGTCAACTGACTCTCCCAGTTCTTAGAGGAAGCTCATTGTGTGTGAGAGAGTATCTCTATTTATATGGAGAAAAGGATTCTCTTTAGGTGCCGGGAAAACCTGGCGAGTTCACAAATTAGAGGATAAAATAAAAGGATCTGAAAAACAACCTCACTGCAGCCAAAGGAAGAAGCGCTCTAATTCAAAAGCAGACTAACAGCCTCATTAATCTTTTCTTTCATTTCTAGAATCAAATTCATTCCCAAGCCACTGGAAGGATCGATACAGTATGCTCATGGGCTGCAGTTGCATTTATTTTAATATGTTTATGGTAACACACACACGCACAAACATGCACACACCTTTCCATGCATCATTCAATGTATCATAATAAAGAACCTGAAATGTTTGAGAGGATTTTTAGAAGCGCCTATCATTTCTCCCTGGATATTTCAAAGTCCCTTAATACCAATGCACACCCAAAATTCTCCCTGGCTTTCCCGCCCAGTCTCTAAGCCCCATCTCTAATACCAGTGCAGTTTCTTGGAGCCTGGAGTCGACTGCACAAATTAAGGATAGGCACAGCATGGGGCTGATGGGGAAGGGAAAGAAAGATGTAGCTCTAGATGTATGTTATTGCTTTGGTTTCTAACTTGCCCGTTTTCTTTTTCTGCTAATAAATCACTGCATTCAGTCTTCAAGTTACTACCCCAGCTCCACCATCTCATCTTCTTGCCACTATTTAAAAAGCTTCATGCAAAACAACCAAGATCTATACTCCTCCACCCTCCCACCACCCATCCTTCCCTGTTCATTTGTGGCAGATCCTGGCTCAATTACAATGGGGAAACATATCCTTCTCCAGCTAGCCTCGCCCCATCCCCTCCCCCCCCCAACACAAATTGAGCTTCTTTACCTGCCCGGTTATTCCCCCTTAACTCGAGCCAGAGCTTGAGGCATGCAACGGTCAAAGCGAATTTCCTGAGGTCTGTGGATAAGGCGACTGCTGCTGCCTTTAGAGAGGCGTCAGGCTTGAGCGTCTATCTCCAGGAGTGCGGGAGGGGAGAACAGGCAAAGGAGGGGAGCAGAAGGAGGAGGAGAGGGAAAGAGCTGGGAAGGAGGAGGCGGTCGCGGAGCCCGGGAAGGCTGGGTTACGTGACGTTGGGTGCTGTCCTTCTGAAAGAGAAGGGCGGAGCTGAGCTCTCCGCAGTACCATGGAGAGCGGCGGGCCGTCCCCAGACTGGGATACTGGTGGGCTCAGCCCGCCGGGCGCAGCCCCTCCCGGTGGGGATGCTGCGCAGTGAGGTGTGTTTCTGCCTTTGCTTCGTCCTCTTGCCGGGGGAGCCCGATCCTGGGGGCGGGGACCTAACGCAAGTGCTTCTAACTTGTCACCACCCACCCTCCCCCATGAGAGAGAGGGGAGGTGGATATAGAAAAAGAGGAAGAGGAGAGAGCGGGAGAGGGAGAGAGAGGGAGAGAGAGAGGGGAAAAAAAGAGAGAGAGAAACACGTAGCCTACTGAGCATGCCCAGGCCCCTGCTAGACCCACGGAAAGCTGTGTGGAGATTCCACTTCTCCGGGGTTTTGTCGTGATTGGGCAACGGTATCTGAGAGGGTTGGTTCCAGGGCCTAAAGGAAGGGGCCAAGGAGTCGGTGATTAAGATGAGCTCTCGCTTTACTTGTGCACTTTGATCTCTTGCTTGGAACCCTAGAAAAGCTGCAGCTCTTCGAGGAATACAGAGACAGGCAAGGTTCACACAGTCGCTGGCATTCCCCCAGATCCACAGTCCCTGCCCCACCCCTTACAGTGGCCCCGGGATGAGTGATCACTTCAGATCGTCACGATCTGCCCAAGCTTTGCCAAAAAGATGCAAAAGGGACCCACCCAGTTAACGTGCCAGTTTAAGAGCCCAGACTCATCTACTGGACAAGGTACTTTGGTGGTAGCGTCTCCTCATCCCTTCTCCTCCCCCAGCTTTCTGTGCTCTGCCCTGGCCATGGACATCCGGAGCTGAACCAAGTTCTGTTCTTGTTTAACTCTTCGCTCTGTCTCCTCCTTCCTTTTGCAGCTGGTAAAACCTGGAGGAAGTGAAACCTGATACAAGGCACTGACCATATCACTGGGCATGCCCAGTAGGCATTGCTGAGTTTGGTAACAAAGGAGTTAAATCTAAAGGAAGCTTGCAAAATAGGTGGTAGAGAAGTCTGAGGTGTGTGGCTTAATTATAGTTTGAGTCCTATGGACATTTAAATTTCTAACCCTATTATATTCCTAGTCTGGGTTAGTTTTAGAGCAGAAAAAGCAGACATATTTATTTCAGTACCACAAGCCTAATAGCTTCAGCCTTAAATATTGTTAAGGTAGGACTATTTTCTGCATCTCGGCCCTATACAGCAAAACTGTAAAACGTAGACAAATTCAGGAGTACTAAAATAATATACATTCCAAATCTAATATCCATTTCCTGCCAAAGAAACCAGAACTCATTCCTTTTGATAAGCCTATTTATACTTTCACTGCTTGTCTAAGAGTCTAAATAACTTGGATACAGGAATAAATTGTATTATTTTTATTGGCTTCAGAAAGGCAGTGTGGTCAAGTAATTAAATGTGTGGGAACTAGAATCAGGTTGTCTGGGCTTGAATTTCATCTCTGCCAGGTAGCAGCTGTGACCTTAAGTAAAATGCTTAATCTTGCAATGCCTCAGTCACATCATCTGTAAAATGGATATGTTAACAGTTCCCAATTTATCTATTTGTTGTTGTGGAGGTTAAATTAATAAATAGATATAAAATAGTTTAGAACTGTGTTGAATAAATGCTAGCTTTTTTCTATTAGTTCCAAGCCCATTCTGTTCTCTCTGACCCGATGGAAGTCACTTCTCTGAAATCCAGATTCCTTGAATGTAAAGTATGGGTACTAGTGAGTGCCATTTATTCCACAGGACTACTTTGGGAATGTAATGAACTAATAACTGCTAACATGATTTTTTTTAAGTGAATTATTAAATAATGTAAAACTAAGTCTCAGAAAAATACCTTATCTAAGGTTAATCAGTCATTAAGTGAATTTGGACCACAAATACACTCTACCTAACTTAGGGTATTTTTAAAAACTTGTCAATAAGTTCTAGAACAAATAGTATATAAGGTGTGCCTACATATGTCTCTTATAGAGGTAAAGCTTACTACAAAAGTAAGTAGAAGGGACAGCTAATTTATAAGAATTGAATCTAAAAAGGTTCCACGATACCCTTAAGATCTGTGTAGGTTCCTCAGTAAATCTGATGATGCTAGCAGATTTCTAGAGGCTCTCTTAAGAGTCAAAGTCCTATCTTTTACCTGGACTCTTAAAACCCATTGATTGCCACCAGTGTGTAAGACCTGATTAATTATTTAGTCTCTTTCATTTTTCCTTTGTGAATTTGGATCTTATCTTTAGTTGGTCTACACAGTGTTTCCACTGGATTGTAGTTTTCCACAGGCCATCTATTGTGATTTTCTAGTTCAAAGATATATTAAAATTATTATTCTTCATGTATAAGTTTTAAAACAAGAAGTCCTATGTGCCTACCCCTCACACACACACAATCTAAACTGTGAGGCAACAAATTATGTGTTGCAATAATCTCCTTTGCAGTTACCAGATTTAAAGCAACTACTGTATCTAGTCTAAGAGATATGGACAGACAAAAGATCTCTTTCCTTCAGTAAGTATGCAGAGAGAAAACTATCAGTATGTATATAGAATGGGGAAGAAAAAATCACAACATAATTTAGTGATAAAAGCTCTTTAAAGTATGACTTGCTGTGTTGTCTCCAAATGTAAATTGATTCAACTCTCTGAACACTAGTTTCCTCATCAGTAAAATAAAGATAATGACACTTTATTAGATCTGGTGAAAATAATGCCAATATCTGATGCTGAGTATCTACTCCATGCCAAACTGCTCTAGTATTTACTTACATTAACTTAGTTTATCCCTCACAGCAACCCTATCAGAAAGAGTCTAGGATTTTACTCATATTACCAATGAGAAAAGTGAAGCACAGAGAGGTTAACCATGAGTCAAGGTCACACCTAGTAATATAAGAGCAAAGAAGAATTCAAACTCAAGACTGTGATCTTAAATACCACGCTACACTGCCTCTCATCAAATGATTGAATATGCCTAGCACACTACTTGACACAATACAGGTGCTAATTAATGTTCATTCCTTTTTTAAGAGTTTCATCAAAAGGAATTCAGGAAACTACACAGTCAGCTTTGGAATGTATTAGTAATATCTTTCCTTAATAGCAAATAATATATAAAGTATCTTAATGAAAACAGATGAGGTGTTTTTAATGTTATTATTTCTTTTTTTGTTTGTAGGTAAGATGTAAAATGATTCCTATTGAAATAAATATGAGGCAATTTAATATTTGTAGGGGCTTCCCCTGTGGTTCAGACAGTAAAAATATCTGCCTTCCAAACAGAAAATGCCGGTTAGATCACTGAATCGGGAAGATCCCTTGAAGAAGGGAATGGTAGACTACAGTCCAGGGTCCCAGAGAGTCAGACAGTACTAAGTGATTGACACTTTCAACATTTGTCAGAAGAATCTAGTACCTTTTTTTTTTTTTTTTAAGAAAGGTGGAAACTAGGATTAATTCCTCTCCAATCACCTAGGGGTATCTACCAATTTTAGGCTACAGTACTGTGTGAAGGATTTTAACTTCTGCTCCTTTCTACTACTCAGAACAAATGAGATAATTGTGAAATCAAGGTGGTTGTTTATGCTTATGTCTGATTGGGAGAATTCCTAACAACCCAAATATGGAAACATAAATAATATCTCATATCATAAACTGGTAAACATTTTGCAACAATGAAAATGGAAATGCGTGATCACCATAAACAAATATATTTCCATAAGGTATTAAATATTAATGAGCATCCTAACTTGGAAGCTTGCTCTACACTAAAAATAAATGAAAATAAGTGATAAGATTTTTTTTTTTTGACTGAGAAATGAATATAGAGACACTCTCTGTTTATTGCTGCAATCATAGCTTGTGCTTTAACATTAGGAGATCAGTGTAAACACCTACTTTCTCAATTAACATTAAGGCAATGTGGAGGTTTTGAGATACCCATGAACTCCAAGACTGATATCAATTTGGAAGAGGGTTTTAGCTTTACAAATATGTGATTGAGAAGAATTGTATGGTAATAATGAAGGAATATATGAGTTGATATGTATTAAATACCTTTCCACTAAAGATGGTAGATAATTTAAAAGAGCAATAAGATTTATCATTTTGAGGGATTTTCTATTTGCTGTGATACAAGTGGTGAAATTGAAAGCCATTTTTTCCTACTGAAATAATGGTATTACTAGGGAGAGATTAGATTAAATGATATTCTCAACTAAATTTCAGACTAATAGTGAATTCCTCTACTTAATGACAGTATCACTGTGGCATAATTGGAATGCTATTGTTTAGTTTACAACTTATTTATTTTAATAGTAAATACAACACTGTTATTTGGTTTGTGGCTAAATGTCTAGCTGGTTTCCTTTGTATGAATCAACATGGTTTCTTAGTAACAAAAGTTGATGAATAGTTATTGAACATGCCACTATGTAAACCTCATTTTCAACAAAATAATTTAGAGGAGTTTTTAAATGCAAGGAAATAAAATAAGTCTGGGTCTTTGGACTCAGCTATAGAATGGAAAAAAAATACTAGAAATTTCATATAGAAAAAGCCCTATAATTTCTCATGAAGTTTACTAAGTTACTTTCAAGAGAAATAAACAAACTCAGCATGTTATATAGTTTTGTACTACTTGAAAAAAAAATCTTTGGCAAAGTAAAATTAGGCTACTTTCACATGAGTATATAATTTTTCAGTAATTAGAATATAGACTGGTTTTTAATGGCTACAAATTACCTGAATAATGATAATTACTAATGTGTCAAGCCACAGTAGAGAAAGCACATGAATATGTACTTGAGAATAGTACTTTAAGTTCTAACTGATGCACCTGCTAGAGAGGTTTTAATATGGGATCCCTGCAGTGCTTTTAATGGGTAGTGTTCTTAAATCTAGGGTACCACTAACACCTGTGTATGTTCCTTCATACCTCCCTCCCACCTCTCCTTCCCCCCACAATGATGAAAAATCTTTCTGAAGAAGAATAGCAGCTACTAAACTAAATTTGTGAGAAATCCCTGTGGGGGTAATTTTATTCCCTGATTAGTCACATATTTGAGCCAGGGATCTAACCCGAGGATCCTGCAAGTCTGTATTGCAGGCAGATTTGATAACAGTGAGCTACCAGTGGAAACCCACTCACATCCCTACTCACAGTCAATCCCTCCCATTTCCGATGGCTAGACTTCAGGAAAGGAATTTTCTCATCTGTCAGAATCTAGCTTTACGCTTATTTTCATGGAGCCCCTGCAGCCAGTGTGTTTAATTTAACCAATACAATTTATTTTCCCTTACTGTGACTTTTGAGGGAAGATCAAGAACTGTGCTGAAGTTCTAGATGCCGGTGAGACTCAAAACCTTCTTTTACCTTTGCTTAATTTCAGCTACCCTCACAATCTGTGGAATCAATTCTCTGTGTGGGCATATTGAAATCATTTGTAGGTAGCTTTTAAGGCACATCTTGTGTGAATTATTGTTTGTTTATTGTTTATCTGTTTCCCATCTTATCACAAACTAATCCCCCTCATTTTTATATCTATATATTTAAGCCTCATTATTCTTCCAGGGCTCTCTCCTTCTCCTGTAGTGCTTATGTTTACCTTTCATACCCAGTTTTTTCTCCACTGCATCTGTTTAATACTGTTTTTCATTTAATTATATATCACACATACACTTAATCCTATATCACACATACACTTAATTATACACACTGAAAGCTAAGTATATTAAAAATAAAGACAATGGTAGATATTCAGTATACACTATTGGAATTTTACAAATTAGAGATACTGACTTTTTAAACAAAAACTAATCTTGGGCTTTTGAAGTTACTTGTAAAGCCAAATTGACAAGAATTTTATTTTTATAAGAGCTTTTCTCCTGTTGAAGGAAATATAACAGTAAAATGGAAATGAACTAAATCTTAAAATGTTTGCTCTTGATCTAGACATCCCACTGAATTAAACTATAGTACAGTACTAGACAATTTAATTTTCTGTAGATCAAGGAAAGCAGACAGAAATGTAAGCAAGTCCAGCATGTGACATACATGAGGGAGGTAAACCGAACTGGGGAAACCATGAGGATGGGTTGGCACTGTGGCCAACTACAGATTGCACACTTTTCAAAAAAGGGCATCCACACCCCAGCTCTAGCAGATTGTGGTCAGTAGGGCCCAGTGTTCCCAGATCATATTATTTTTCAGAAGTTGTTGGAAATTTGGAATTTTATATGAAATCTATTGCTTTCTAAAATCATAAATCATTAAAAATAATAATAACCTCCACAACAACATTGTACAGGACAAAACAGATTTCTTCACTGCTTGGAAATGGCACATGAGCTGCCAATTTGTCACCTTCACATTTATGTTCACACATACACATGCAAACTCACACTTGTGCATTATTTTTGTCTGAGTTCATTATTTCAAAAGATGTATTTATATGTTCTAAATCTAGCCAAGAATATAGAGTGAATACATAGATAAAATCAAGATTAAAGGTTTATCTACTGGAATGAGGAAGATGATTTTTTAAGCAGCTTGGTATATGTGAAAAAACACTGCATTCTCAGTAACGTCTGTTTCCTAGCTCTAGCTTTGTTATTAACTCTGTTTAGCACCCTAGACAAATCCTTTAGCTTCTCTAGTTTAATGGCTGCTTAGATATACTATGGGTGGAATTCTGTCCCCCAAAGAGATATGTTGAAGTTCTCACCTCTAGTATCTGTGAATGTGACCTTACTTGGAAATAGTCTTCGAAGATGTACTAAAGTTAAGATGACGTCATACTGGATTAGGATTAGCCTTGCCTGGGAAATCCCATGGACATAGGAGCCGGGTGGGCTACAGTCTGTGGGATCAAAAGAGTCTCATATAATTTAGCGACTAAACCACCACCACCAAGTCCAAAGACAAGTGTTCTTATATGGAAAGAAAAACTTGAAGACAGAGGAAATACAAGGAATATATCAATAAGGACAAAGAAATCAGGGTGATACAGCTACAAGCCAAGGAATGCCAAAAATGTCAGCAACACCAGAAGCTCTGACACAGATATGGGACAGATTCTTTCTCAGAGTTTCAAGAAAGGATTAACCCTGCTCATATTTTGGTTTCATAATTCTAGACTCCTGAATAGTAAGAAAATAAGTTTTTGCTGTTTTAAATCACCTAGTTTGTGGTAATTTGTTATGATAGCCTTAGGAAACTAATACAGCATATACATGATAGAGAGGCTTGGGAAAATACACATATGGGGCAAACTAGTATAAGAAGCAGTCCCCTCGATGACTTTATGTACGTGTTACTTTAATGCATATATGACCTTGAGCAGCAGACATTCATATTCATTCCCCTTCTCTCGCTGTTTTCCTCCCTCACTTTCTCCCTCTCACTCTTTTTCTTGCTCTTACTTTTCCCCTCTCTCTTTTTCTCTCTCTTCCTCTCCCTCTTTCTCTGTCCATCTGCCTTTCAAAAAGATATGGCTTACAGACTCAAATTAACTTGAACCCAATTAGCTTGAACCCATAGATTGCTTCTGGATGAGTGACACCCAGATCTAAGACTAAAGCCCACATTCTTGTTCACTGTATCCTTCTGTTTTAACATTTTCCAGAGAAATTTATACGATATACTATAAAATTATTATTGTGGCATTTAATTTTGAAGAAACTGAAAGTAGAAAACAAAATGTTACAACAGAGAAAGCAAGAATACCTCTCTCAAATATATACATCTCAATACATTTTATGTATAATACATAGGTCTTGAATAGGATAAGAAAAAGGAATATTGTAGTTTTTTAGTGATTTAATACCAGCAATAATTTAAAATTAAACTTTTTAGTGTAGTAAAGAATGATAAAATATAGAAAACCTAAGTCTAGAGCTTGATGAATTTCAAAGACATAAACACATCCATATGACTTTCATCAAGATAAACAATAGAATATGACACTCATTTTCCTTTCAGCCATTTCCTATCCCTTCCTCCATAAATATCTTTATTTTCTAACCTCTCAAACTAATTTTGGGCTTCCGAGGTGGTGATAGCAGTAAAGAATTTGCCTTCCAATGCAGGAGATGCAGGAAATGAGGGTTTGGTTCCTGCATCAGGAAGATCCCTGGAGTAAGAAATGGCAACCCACTCCAGTATTCTTTCCTGGAAAATTCCTTGGACAGAGGAGTCTGCTAGGCTACAGTCCGTGGAGCAGCAAAGACTCAGACACAACTGAGCACATACATGCAAACTAATTTTGGCTATTTTCCAATGTATATGAACTCTGTAATTCAGTATGTTCTCCTTTGCATCAATGTTATGCTTGTGAGATCCATTCATGTGGATGAACACAGTGGTAATCTGCTCATTTTTCAATGCTGTATTCAGTTTTATAAATATATTAATATTTATCCAATTGTTGATAAACACTTGGATTACTTTCAGTATCTAACACAAACAGTATGTTATTAATATTATAATACAATTATGCTTTGCAAATATATACACAGTTCCATGAGTCCATGTCTAAGTGTTGCATTGCTGGCTCATAAGTTCTCTTTAGTAGTTGTTGCTGAAAAGATTTCCAAAGTTGTAAAAATTTGTACTCTGAAAAGCAGCATATGAGAGTTTCTCACATTCTGGCCAACAAATACTTATCAATCATTTTAATTTTAGATAATTTTGGTTGATTTTAATTTTAGTTGATCTTATTGTTGTCTTATTATGGTTTCATTTTTTTATTTTCCATATGACAAATGAAGCTGAGCACCTATTCATAAATTTATTGGTCATTAATTTAAGATGTTTTAATACATATGATTTCTTTTATATTTATGCATATTAAAATATCTTACCCTCTTGGGGTAAGCATGACTATGTGTCTACTTCATGATTTCCTTTGACAAATGGAAAACTTAAATGATAATGTTGTCCAATTTTTAAAAATATTTCCTTTTTGATTGTTTTGTGTATAGTATTTTAGAAAACAATTTTATATCCTAAATCATTATGTTACCTTGTAGTAACGTATTTTAAATTTCAAAATATATATATATTTCATATTTAGATCAATATTACATCACAGTTTAACTTTTTTTCTTGAGAAGAATATCCAGTTAACTCAGAACTATATATTGACAAAACTAAAACTTCCACACTGTTCTGAAGTATCATTTTTGTCAAAAATAAATAATCAAGTGTTAATACATGTGAGGCTATGTCCCATATTTAGTTTTAATGGTCTCTTTGTTGTCTCAAGTAATGAACCTTTATAAAGAAATGAAATATCTAGTAGCTTTTAATAATTCAGCACTATGAGTAATGCCTATTGCAATTTAACAGAGATATCATTTATTAGATTAAGTAAATTCTTTCCTAATCTCAGTCTACTAATATTGTTGAATTCCATAAAAAGCCATTAATATTTTGACAACCTTTTATACAATCATAAAATTTTTCTCTATTAATGTGATTAGTAACATTGGTTGATTTACAAGTGTTAACCACTTAAATTGTTATTATATCCCCAGTTTATTCATATTTATGAAACTTTTATTAATTCTGCTTGGTAATATTTTCTATAGAACTTTTGCACCTAAATTCATAAGGAGAATGGCCTATAATTTGGGAAGAAGGTAGATAATGCTATCCTTATAAAACAAAACAATAATTTTTTCATTTTTCCCTATTTTGTGATTGGACTTACATAATGCTGGTATTGTTTTTCATTAAATATACACTAATGAGACCACTTAAGCTAAGTCTTTATAATTTTTAATTCATAGAGGATCCTTACAGATGTTCTATTCTTTCCTGGTATTAGTAAATCTTATCCTCTTCTCTTTTTATCTTCATAATTCATCATAAGGAGTTATCAATTCTAACCATCTTTCCTAAGAATCAGTGTTTCTCTTTGTTCACTTTTTGTTGTGTATTTGTTTTTCATATAATTGAGTTTGATTTTAAAATTTATCTTTCACTTAGTTTCTTTGTGTCTAATGGACTAATTTTCTAATATCCGGCTAAATTCTTGAAAAGATATTTATACCTTAATTGTCACTTTCTTCTTTTTCTTCTTTTTTAAAATTATTCTTTATTTTTAATTTAAATTTATTTATTTTAATTGGAGGCTAATTACTTTACAATATTGAATTGGTTCAGCCACAAATCAACATGAATCCACCATGGGCGTACACACGTTCCCCATCCTGAAAGCCCCTCCAACCTCCCTCCCCGTACCATCCTTCCGGGTCATACCAGTGCACCAGCCCCAAGGATCCTGTATCAAACCTGGAATGGTGATTGATTTCTTATATGATATTATACATGTTTCTATGCCATTCCCCCAAATCATCCCACCCTTTCCCTCTCCCACAGAGTCCAAAAGACGGTTCTATACATCTGTGTCTCTTTTGCTGTCTCACATAGAGGGTTATCATTACCATCTTTCTAAATTCCATATATATGTGTTAGTATACTGTATTGGTGTTTTTCTTTCTGGCTTACTTCACTCTGTATAATAGGCTCCAGTTTCATCCACCTCATTAGAACTGATTCAAATGTATTCTCTTTAATGGCTGAGTAATACTTCATTGTGTATATGTACCACAGCTTTCTTATCCATTCATCTGCTGATGGACATCTAGGTTGCTTCCATGTTCTGGCTATTATAAACAGTGCTGCAATGAACACTGGGGTACATGTGTCTCTTTCAATTCTGGTTTTCTCAGTGTGTGTGCCCAGCAGTGGGATTGCTAGGTCATAAGCCAGTTCTATTTCCAGTTTTTAAAGGAATCTCCACACTGTTCTCCATAGTGGCTGTACTAGTTTGCATTCCCACCAACAGTATAAGAGGGTTCCCTTTTCTCCACACCCTCTTCAGCATTGATTGCTTGTAGACTTTTGGATCACAGCCATTCTGACTGGCATGAAATGGTACATCATTTTGGTTTTAATTTGCATTTCTCTGATAATGAGTGATGTTGAGCATCTTTTCATGTGTTTGTTAGCCATCTGTATGTCTTCTTCGGAGAAATGTCTGTTTAGTTCTTTGGCCCATTTTTTATTGGGTCGTTTATTTTTCTGGAATTGAGCTGCAGGATTTGTTTGTATATTTTTGAGATTTGTTGTTTGTCAGTTCCTTCATTTGCTATTATTTTCTCCCATTCTGAAGGCTGTCTTTTAACTTTGCTTATAGTTTCCTTAGTTGTGCAGAAGCTTTTAACTTTAATTAGGTCCCATTTATTTATTTTTGCTTTTATTTCCAGTATTCTGGGAGGTGGGTCATAGAGGATCCTGCTGTGATTTATGTCAGAGAGCGTTTTGCCTATGTTCTCCTCTAAGAGTTTTATACTTTCTGGTCTTATGTTTAGATCTTTAATCCATTTTGAGGTTGTTTTTTTTTTGGGGGGGGGGGTGTGTATAGTGTTAGAAAGTGTTCTAGTTCATTCTTTTACAAGTGGTTGACCAGTTATCCCAGAACCACTTGTTAAAGAGATTGTCTTTTCTCCATTGTACATTCTTGCTTCCTCTGTCAAAGATAAGGTGTCCATAGGTGCGTGGATTTATCTCTGTGCTTTCTATTTTGTTAATTGATCTATATTTCTGTCATTGTGACACTACCATACTGTCTTGGTGACTGAGGCTTTGTAGTAGGGCCTAAAGTCAGGCAGGTTGATTCCTCCAGTTCCATTCTTCTTTCTAAAGATTGCTTTGGCTATTTGAGGTTTTTTTGTATTTCCATACAAAATGTGAAATTATTTGTCCTAGCTTTGTGAAAAATACCATTGGTAGCTTGATAGGGATTGCATTGAATCTGTAGATTGCGTTGGGTAGTATATTCATTGTCACAATATTGATTCTTCTGATCCATGAACATGGTATATTTCTCCATCTATCAGAGTTCTCTTTGATTTCTTTCACCACTGTTTATAGTTTTCTATATACAAGTCTTTAGTTTCTTACAGTTCAGTTCAGTCGCTCAGTCATGTCTGACTCTTTGTGACCCCATGAATCGCAGCACACCAGGCCTCCCTGTCCATCACCAACTCCAAGTTCACTCAAACTCATGACCATTGAGTCAGTGATGCCATCCAGCCAACTCATCCTCTGTCGTCCCCTTCTCCTCTTGCCCCCAATTCCTCCCAGGATCAGAGTCTTTTCCAATGAGTCAACACTTCGCATGAGGTGGCCAAAGTACTGGAGTTTCAGCTTTACCATCATTACTTCCAAAGAAACCCCAGGGCTGATCTCCTTCAAAATGGACCAGTTGCATCTCCTTGCAGTCCAAGGGACTCTCAAGAGTATTCTCCAATGCCACAGTTCAAAAAAATCAGTTCTTCGGCACTCAGCTTTCTTCACAGTCCAAATCTCACATCCATACATGACCACTGGAAAAACCATAGCCTTGACTAGACGGACCTTTGTTGGCAAAGTAATGTCTCTGCTTTTGAATATGGTATCTAGCTTGGTCATAACTTTCCTTCCAAGGAGCAAGTGTCTTTTAATTTCATGACTGCAGTCACCATCTACAGTGATTTTGGAGACCAAAATAATAAAGTCTGACACTGTTTCCACTGTTTCCCCACCTATTTCCCATGAAGTGATGGGACTGGATGCCATGATCTTCATTTTCTGAATGTTGAGCTTTAAGGCAACTTTTTCACTCTCCTCTTTTACTTTCATCAAGAGACTCTTTAGTTCCTCTTCACTTTCTGCCATAAGGGTGGTGTCATCTGCATAGCTGAGGTTATCGATATTTCTCCCAGCAATCTTCATTCCAGTTTGTGCTTCTTCCAGCCCAGTGTTTCTCATGATGTACTCTGCATATAAGTTAAATAAGCAGGGTGACAATATACAGCCTTGACATACTCCTTTTCCTATTTGAAACCAGTCTGTTGTTCCACGTCCAATCTAACTGTTGCTTCATGACCTGCATATAGGTTTCTCAAGAGGCAGGTCAGGTGGTCTAGTATTCCCATCTCTTTCAGAATTTTCCACAGTTTATTGTGATCCACACAGTCAAAGGCTTTGGCATAGTCAATAAAGAAGAAATAGATGTTTCTCTGGAACTCTCTTGCTTTTTCCATGATCCAGCAGATGTTGGCAATTTGATATCTGGTTCCTCTGCCTTTTCTAAAACCAGCTTGAACATCAGGAAGTTCACGGTTCATGTACTGCTGAAGCCTGGCTTGGAGAATTTTGAGCATTACTTTATTAGCATGTGAGATAGTGCAATTGTGTGGTAGTTTGAGCATTCTTTGGTATTGCCTTTCTCTGGGATTGGAATGAAACTGACCTTTTCCAGTCCTGTGGCCACTGCTGAGTTTTCCAAATTTGCTGGCATATTGAGTGCAGCACTTTCACAGCATCATCTTTCAGGATTTGAAACAGCTCAACTGGAATTCCATCACCTCCACTAGCTTTGTTCATAGTAATGCTTTCCAAGGCCCACTTGACTTCACATTCCAGGATGTCTGGCTCTACGTGAGTGAGCACACCATCCTGATTATCTTGGTCGTGAAGATCTTTTTTGTACAGTTCTGTGTATTCCTTCCACTTCTTCTTAATATCGTCTGCCTCTGTTAGGTGCATACCATTTCTGTCCTTTATCGAGCCCATTTTTGCATGAAATGTTCCCTTGGTATCTCTAATTTTCTTGAAGAGATCTCTAGTCTTTCCCATTTTGTTGTTTTCCTCTATTATTTCTTTGCATTGATCCCTGAGGAAGGCTTTCTTATCTCTCCTTGCTATTCTTTGAATCTCTGCATTCAGATGCTTATATCTTTCCTTTTCTCATTTGCCTTTCACTTCTCTTCTTTTCACAGCTATTTGTAAGGCCTCCTCAGACAGCCATTTTGCTTTGTGTATTTCTTTTCCATGGGGATTGGCTTGATCCCTGTTTCCTGTACAATGTCATGAACCTCTGTCCCTAGTTCATCAGGTACTCTATCTATCAGATCTAGTCCCTTAAATCTATTTGTCACTTCCACTGTATAATCATAAGGGATTTGATTTAGGTCATACCTGAATGGTGTAGTGGTTTTCCCTACTTTCTTCAATTTAAGTCTGAATTTAGCAATAAGTAGTTCATGATCTGAGCCACAGTCAGCTCCTGGTCTTGTTTTTGCTGACTGCATAGAGCTTTTCCATCTTTGTCTGCAATGAATATTATGAAACTGATTTTGGTGTTAACCGTCTGGTGATGTCCATGTGTTAGTTTCTTTAGGTAGACACATTCCTAAGTATTTTATTCTTTTTGTTGCAATGGTGAATGGAATTGTTTCCTTAATTTCTCTTTCTATTTTCTCATTATTAGTGTATAGGAATGCAAGGGATTTCTGTCTGTTGATTTTATATTCTACAACTTTACTATATTCATTGATTAGCTCTAGTAATTTTCTGGTGGAGTCTTTAGGGTTTTCTATGTAGAGGATCATGTCATCTGCAAACAGTGAGAGTTTTACTTCTTTTCCAATTTGGATTCCTTATATTTCCTTTTCTGGTCTTGTCACTGTGGCCAAAACTTCCAAATCGATGTTGAATAGTAATGGTGAAAGTGGGCACTTGTCTTGTAGGGGAAATGTTTTTAATTTTTCACCATTGAGGATAATGTTTGCTGTGGGTTTGTCATTATAGCCTTTATTATGTTGAGGTATGTTCCTTCTATTCCTGCTTTCTGGAGAGTTTTTTATCATAAATGTATGTTGAATTTTGTCAAAGGCTTTCTATGCACGTATTGAGATAATCATATGGCTTTTATTTTTCAATTTGTTACTGTGGTGTATTACATTGATTGATTTGCGGATATTGAAGAATCCTTGCATCCCTGGGATAAAGCCCACTTGGTCATGGTGTATGATCTTTTTAATGTGTTGTTGGATTCTGTTTGCTAGAATTTTGTTGAAGATTTTTGCATCCTTGTTCATCAGTGATATTGGCCTGTAGTTTTCTTTTTTTGTGGCATCTTTGTCTGGTTTTGATATTAGGGTGATGATGGCCTCATAGAATGAGTTTGGAAGTTTATCTTCCTCTGCCATTTTCTGGTAGAGTTTGAGTAGGATAGGTGTTAGCTCTTCTCTTAGTTTTTGGTAGAATTCAGCTGTGAAGCTGTCTGGACCTAGGCTTTTGTTTGTTGGAAGATTTCTGATTACAGTTTCAATTTCCATGCTTGTGATGGGTCTGTTAAGATTTTCTATTTCTTCCTGGTTCAGTTTTGGAAAGTTGTACTTTTCTAAGAACTTGTCCATTTCTTCCAAGTTGTGCATTCTATTGGCATAAAATTGCTGATAGTAGTCTCTTATGATCCTTTGTTTTTCTGTGTTGTCTGTTGTGATCTCTCCATTTTCATTTCTAATTTTCTTGATTTGATTTTTCTCCCTTTGTTTCTTAATGAGTCTGGCTAATGGTTTGTCAATTTTATTTATCCTTTCAAAGAACCAGCTTTTGGCTTTGTTGATTGTTGCTATGGTCTCTTGTTTCCTTTGCATTTATTTCTGCCCTAATTTTTAAGTTTTCCTTCCTTCTACTAACCCTGGAGTTCTTCATTTCTTCCTTTTCTAGTTATTTTAGGTGTAGACTTAGGTTATTTATTTGACTTTTTTCTTGTTTCTTGAGGTATGCCTGTATTGCTATGAACTTTCCCCTTAGCACTGCTTTTACAGTTTCCCACAGATTTTCGGTTGTTGTGTTTCCATTTTCATTCGTTCCTATGCATATTTTGATTTCTTTTTTTATTTCTTCTGTGATTTGTTGGTTATTCAGCAGAGTGTTGTTCAGCCTCCATATATTGAAATTTTAAATAGTTTTTCTCCTGTAATTGAGATCTAATCTTATTGCATTGTGGTCAAAAAAGATGCTTGGAATGATTTCAATTTTTTTGAATTTACCGAGGCTAGGTTTATGGCCCAGGGTGTGATCTATCCTGGAGAAGGTTCTGTGTTCGCTTGAGAAAGAGGTGAAATTCATTGTTTTGGGGTGAAATATCCTATAGATATCAATTAGGTCTAGCTAGTCTATTGTACATTTAAAGTTTGTGTTTCCTTGTTAATTTCCTGTTTAGTTGATGCATCCATAGTTGTGAGTGGGGTATTAAAGTCTCCCACTGTTATTGTGTTATTGTTAATTTCCCCTTTCATATTTGTTAGTGTTTGTCTTACATATTGCGGTGCTCCTATGTTAGGTGCATATATATTTATAATTGTTATATCTTCTTCTTGGATTTATCCTTTGATCATTATGTAGTGTCCTTCTTTGTCTCTTTTCACAGCCTTTGTTTTAAAGTCAATTTTGTCTGATATAAGTATTGCTACTCCTGCTTTCTTTTGGTCTCTATTTGCATGGAATATCTTTCTCCAGCCCTTCACTTTTAGTCTGTATGTGTCCCCTGTTTTGAGGTGAGTCTCTTGTAGACAACATTTATAGGGGTCTTGTTTTTGCATCCATTCAGCCAGTCTTTGTCTTTTGAGTGGGGCATTCAACCCATTTACGTTTAAGGTAATTATTGATAAGTATGATCTTGTTGCCATTTACTTTATTGTTTTGGGTATGGGTTTATACACCTCTTTTGTGTTTCCTGTCTAGAGAAGATCCTTTAGCATTTGTTGGAGAGCTGGTTTGGTGGTGCTGAATTCTCTCAGCTTTTGCTTGTCTGTAAAGCTTTTGATTTCTCCTTCATATTTGAATGAGATCCTTGCTGGGTACAGTAATCTTGGCTGTAGGTTATTTTCTTTCATCACTTTAAGTATGTCTTGCCATTCCCTCCTGGCCTGAAGAGTTTCTATTGAATTATCAGCTGTTATCCTTATGGGAATCCCCTTGTGTGTTATTTGTTGTTTTTCCCTTGCTGCTTTTGATATTTGTTCTTTGTGTTTGACCTTTGTTAATTTGGTTAATATGTATCTTGGGGTGTTTTGCCTTGGGTTTATCCTGTTTGGGACTCTCTGGGTTTCTTGGACTTGGATGGTTATTTCCTTCCCCATTTTAGGGAAGTTTTCAACTATTATCTCCTCAATATTTTCTCACGGTTTTTCTTTTTGCCTTCTTCTTCTGGGACTCCTATGATTCGAATGTTGGGACATTTAATATTGTCCTGGAGGTCTCTGAGATTGTCCTCATGTCTTTTAATTCATTTTTCTTTTTTTCTCTGTGATTCATTTATTTCTACTATTCTATCTTCTACTTCACTAATCCTATCTTCTGCCCCTGTTATTCTACTATTTGTTGCCTCCAGAGTGTTTCTGATCTCATTTATTACATTATTCATTATATACTGACTCTTTTTTATTCCTTCTAGGTCCTTGTTAAACCTTGCTTGCATCTTCTCAATCCTTGTCTCCAGGCTATTTATCTGTGATTCCATTTTTATTTCAAGATTTTGGATCATTTTCACTCTCATTATTTGGAATTCTTTCTCAGGTAGATTCCCTATCTCTTCCTCTTTTGTTTGGTTTAGTGGGCATTTCTCCTGTTCCTTTACCTGCTGGGTATTCCTCTGTCTCTTAATCTTGTTTATATTGCTGTGTTTGGGGTGGCCTTTCTGTATTCTGGCAGTTTGTGGAGTTCTCTTTATTTGTGGAGTTTCCTCGCTGTGGGTGGGGTTGTATCAGTGGCTTGTCAAGGTTTCTTGGTTAGGGAAGCTTGTGTCAGTGTTCTGGTGGGTGGAGGTGGATTTCTTCTCTCTGGAGTGCAATGAAGTGCCCAGTAATGAATTATGATAAGTCAGTGGGTTTTGAGTAACTTATGCAGCCTGTATATTGAAGCTCAGGGCTGTGTTTCTGTGTTGTCGGAGAATTTGCATGGTACGTCTTGCTCTGGAGCTTGTTGGCCCTTGGGTGGTGCTTGATTTCAGTGTAGGTATGGAGGTGTTTGATGAGTTCCTGTTGATTAATATTCCCTGGAGTCAGGAGTTCTCTGGTGTTCTCGGGATTTGGACTTAAGCCACCTTCTTCTGGTTTTCAGTTTTATTTTTACACTAGTCTCAAGACTTCTCCATCTATACAGCACCATTGATAAAACATCTAGGTTAAAGAGGAAAAGTTTCTCCACAGTGAGGGACACCCAGAGAGGTTCACAGAGTTACATGGAGAAGAGAAGAGGGAGGAGGGAGTTAGAGGTGACCCAAATGAGATGAGGTGGAATCAAAAGAGGAGAGAGTAAGCTAGCCAGTAATCACTTCCTTATGTGTGCTCCACAGTCTGGACTGCTCAGAGATGTTCACGGAGTTATACAGAGAAGAGAAGAGGGAGGAAGGAGACAGAGGTGGCCAAGAGGATAAAGGGGGGAATCAAAAGGAGAGAGATAGATCCAGCCAGTAGTCATTTCTTTAAGTGTTCTCCACCATCTGGAACACACGAAGAGATTCACAGAGTTGGGTAGAGAAGAGAAGGGGGAGGGAGGAGATAGAGGTGACCTGGTGGAGAAAAAGGAGAGTCCAAAGGGGAAGAGAGCAGTCAAGCCAGTAATCTCGCTCTCAAGTGAAAATGGGTACTGAAGATTGGGTTCTGAAAGGTACAAAACTGATAACAAATACCAAAAAGCAAAGATTAAAAATCTAGAGTAGAGGTTCGATTTTCAAAAATAAAATATTGAAGTAAAGGAAAAAAGTCACAAAAGTTATAAAAAATATATATGTATATGAAGTTTGCTTTAAAAAATAGGGTCTTTTTTTTGGAAAGTAATAGTATATTATAAAAATGAAAATTAAAGGAGTAATATAGGACTTAAAATTTTAAAAAATTAAAAAAAGAATGATAGTAAAAATACATCTAGGACTTTCTGTGTTGGTGTTGTGGGCAGTGTGGGATCCATTCATTTTCGGATAGTTCCTTGGTTCATCTTATATTTCTCAAGATCTATGAGGCCAGCCCTGGGCTGCATGCACCTCCCAACTTGTTTTGAAATATCTTTGTTGGAGATTATACATTTTCTTCTTAGCTGCACACCACACATTTTGATATGTGGGAATGTCATTATGATTCAGGTAAAATTATCTTTTTAATTTCTGTGATTTCATTTTTGACCCATAGATAAGTATCTAAGCATATGGCAACTTTCAAACATTGGAAGATTTTTTTGTAATATTATGTATTCACAATTTCTGCATATATCAATTTTTTTAGCTGTGAAAAGAATGTTTGCTCCAAAACTGTTGTGCATTAGTATTCTGAACTGTTGATTAAATCAAGTTTATTCACTGTGTAATTCATATTGTATATATTCTTCATGTTCTGTGAAATTTTCTTTATGCATTTTTTATAAATAAGGAAATATGTTTTATAGTTTGATATATGTTGCCATTATATATACATATATAATAATATAACTGTTTGAATAAAAATATATTTGTGTATTTCTGTTAGATGAATGCTTTAATAATCAACATGTTATATCTCTTTTTATCTCTATTATTGCTGCTGGTCTTAAAGTCTATTTTGTCAGATATCAGTGTAACTAGTCCAGTTTGGTTTGGATTAGTTTTTGTAAATAGCTTTTTTTGAAATATTTTTAGTTTAACTTTTCTATATATTTATTTTAAAATGCTTCAATTATGTTTTAAAATTATATATGACAATCATGTCTTAGAGTTCATTGTCTATTTAAAATAATTTTGGAAGCAACAGTTAGAACTAGACATGGAACAACAGACTGGTTCCAAATAGGAGAAGAAGTATATCAAGGCTGTATATTGTCACCCTGCTTATTTAACTTATATGCAGAGTACATCATGAGAAATGTCGGACTGGAAGAAATACAAGCTGGAATCAAGATTGCTGGGAGAAATCAATCACCTCAGCTATGCAATTGACACCACCCTTATGGCAGAAAGTGAAGAGGAGCTAAAAAGCCTCTTGATGAAAGTGAAAGAGGAGAGTGAAAAAGTTGCCTTAAAGCTCAACATTCAGAAAGTGAAGATCATGGCATCCGGTCCCATCACTTCATGGGAAATAGATGGGGAAACAGTGGAAACAGTGTCAGACTTTATTTTTGGGGGCTCTAAAATCACTGCAGATTGTGACTGCAGCCATGAAATTAAAAGACGCTTACTCCTTGGAAGAAAAGTTATGACCAACCTAGATAGTATATTCAAAAGCAGACATACTTTGCTGACTAAGGTCCGTCTAGTCAAGGCTATGGTTTTTCCTGTGGTCATGTATGGATGTGAGAGTTGGACTGTGAAGAAGGCTGAATGCTGAAGAATTGATGCTTTTAAACTGTGGTGTTGGAGAAGACTCTTGAGAGTCCCTTGGACGGCAAGGAGATCCAACCAGTCCATTCTGAAGGAGATCAGCCCTGAGATTTCTTTGGAAGGAATGATGCTAAAGCTGAAGCTCCAGTAATTTGGCCACCTCATGAGAAGAGTTGGCTCATTGGAAAAGACTCTGATGCTGTGAGGGATTGGGGGCAGGAGGAGAAGGGGACGACCAAGGATGAGATGGCTGGATGGCATTACGGACTCGATGGACATGAGTCTGAGTGAACTCTGGGAGATGGTGATGAACTGGGAGGCCTGGCGTGCTGCGATTCATGGGGTCGCAAAGAGTTGGACACGACTAAGCGACTGAACTGAACTGAACTGAACAGTAATTGCCCTACCTAGTCTGTGCTTTCTTTTCCCCTCCTTTCTTGAATATATGGATTAGTCAATTTTTTGTATTATTTAACATTTTTCCCCTAGGTAATTTTAGTGGTTTCTGTGGATTACAACATGCATGCTTAACTTAAGCAGAGTCAAATAAAAATTACTATGTCCAGGGAAATATAAAGACGTTTTGAACACTTTAACTTTTCTTCCCCTTTCTAGCTTTTTTGTTATTGTTGTCTTGTACTCTGGAGGCTTCCCAGGTGACCCTAGGGGTTAAAAACCCACCTGCCAATTCAAATTAGACTTAAGAGATGTGGGCTCGATCCCCAAGTCAGGAGGATCCGCTGGAAGAGGGCATGACAAGCAACTCCAGTTCCTATGATACATTACTATTATTATTTTATAAGTCAAAATTATTTATTTATTTATTATTATTTATTTATTATTTATAATTCTCCACATACTTAATTTTTCTATAGCTCTTCATTTCTTCCTACATTGTTTTCATTGAATTTACTTTTTTTCTGTATGAAAAATATGCTTTGCTACTTAATTTAGTGTGGATATACTGATGGCAAAAATATCAGAATTTGCTTCACAATATACTTAATTTGCTTTCGTTTTTAAAATAATATTTTAGGTTATAAAAAATTCTTGTGTGGGAAACTTTTCCTTCAGCAGTTAAAAAATATCACCCCAAATATATTGTGGCTTCAATCTATGGTTTCAATAGATTATATTAAAATGTCCGTAGTCCTGTCATCTTGCTGATCCTTTAAGGTAATGTGCCACTTTAGCCCTTCTGTTGATAAGACTTTTTAATGTGGTTTTGGGCATTATAACTGTGGTAGTCAAAGTTGTTTGTGATTTTTCCTGCTTAGTTCAGTTCAGTTCAGTGCAGTCACTCAGCTGTGTCCGACACTTTGCGACCCCATAAACCGCAGCACACCAGATCTCCCTGTCCACTACCAACTCCCAGAGTTCACCCAAACTCATGTCCATTGAGTCGGTGATGCCATCTAACCATCCCATCCTCTGTCGTCCCCTTCTCCTCCTGCCTTCAATCTTTCCCAACATCAGGGTCTTTTCAAATGAGTCAGCTCTTTGCATCAGGTGGCCAAAGTAGGAGTTTCAGCATCAACATCAGTCCTTCCCATGAACATCCAGGACTGATTTCCTTTAGAATGGACTGGTTGGATCGCCTGGTAGTCCAAGGGACTCGCAAGACTCTTCTCCAACACTACACTTCAAAAGCATCAATTCTTCGGTGCTCAGCTTTCTTTATAGTCCAACTCTCACATCCGTACATGACCACTGGAAAAACCATAGTCTTGACTAGACGGACCTCTGTTGACAAAGTAATGTCTCTGCTTTTTAATATGCTGTCTAGGTTGGTCATAACTTTTCTTCCAAGGAAGAAGCGTCTTTTAATTTCATGTCTGCAATCACCATCTGCAGTGATTTTGGAGCCCAGAAAAATAAAGTCAGCCACTGTTTCCCCATCTATTTGCCATGAAGTGGTGGGACTGGATGCCATGATCTTAGTTTTCTGATTGTTGAACTTTATGCCAACTTTTTCACTCTCCTCTTTCACTTTCATCAAGAGGCTCTTTAGTTCTTCTTCATTTTCTGCCATAAGGGTAGTATCATCTGCATATCTGAGGTTATTGATACTTCTCCCGCAATCTTCATTCCAGCTTGTGCTTCTTCCAGCCCAGCGTTTCTCATGATATACTCTGCATAGAAGTTAAATAAGCAGGGTGACAATACATAGCCTTGATGTACTCCTTTTCCTATTTGGAACCAGTCTGTTCCATGTCCAGTTCTAACTGTTGCTTCCTGACCTGTATACAGGTTTCTCAAGAGGCAGGTCAGGTGATCTGATATTCCTATCTCTTTCAGAATTTTCCACAGTTTATTGTGATCCACACAGTCAAAGGCTCTGACATAGTCAATAAAGCAGAAATAGATGTTTTTCTGGAACTCTCTTGGTTTTTCAATGATCCAACAGATGTTGGCAATTTCATCTGGTTTCTCTGCCTTTTCTAAATCTGGCTTGAACATCTGGAAGTTCACAGTTCACGTACTGTTGAAGCCTGGCTTGGAGAATTTTGAGCATTACTTTACTAGCATGTGAGATAAGTACAACTGTGTGGTAGTCTGAGCATTATTTGGCATTGGCTTTCTTTGGGATTGGAATGAAAATGACCTTTTCCAGTCCTGTGGCCACTGCTGAGTTTTCCAAATTTGCTGGCATTTTGAGTGCAGCACTTTCACAGCATCATCTTTCAGGATTTGAAATAGCTCCCTTGGAATTCTATCACCTCCACTAGCTTTGTTGATAGTGATGCTTCCTAAGACCCACTTGACTTCACATTCCATTTTCCTGCTTATGGTCTTCTTACATCTGTGAACTGAGATTGTTCATCAATTTTGGACTATTCTTGGCTTGTATCTAATCACATATTCCTTAATTCCAATTATCTCTCCCTTTCTTTGCATGAACTGCAATTTCAAATATGTTAGATAATTTCACCACGTTCTGTGTATTGTGATTTTTATTTCTCTCCTCTACTTTTCTTTCTATGCTTTAGTCTTGATATTTCATTTACCTTAATATTGAGTTTACTAAAATTTTCTTCTGCTAATTCTAACCTAACCTCATTTAAGTTTTGTTTTTAATTTAATTAGATTGTTTTTCCTAATGAAAATACACTTATCTTCTGTTAAATAGTGTTACCCATCAACTCTTTATTGCTCTCTGAGGCTTATAAACATGTTTTAAGCTTTTTTCTGGTTGTTTTTGGTGGGCTTGTTAGACTATACAAACCGTTCCATCTTCAATGAAAGTGGAACCTCAAAGACTGTCCCTTCTCTATATTATTGCAAAAAGTCATGGCATGTCAAGGGAAGTATTTGTAAACTAGACTTTTTGAAATATATAAAGACATGTCTATATTCATACCAAGGCTTCATTCTTCATCCAATAGATACAGAGAGTGGAATGTTTTTCCTTATAGAATAGCTAGCTTTATGCAGAATTTCTTCTTCTACCATCAAAATAATCCCATATGCAAATAGACAAGCTTTTCCATTATATATGAAAAATTTCAAACATTTTAAAAGGCATGCAAATGAGGCACAGTTGTCCAAAGTATATATTATTCACGTATGCCTAGATGCATAGAACTATTTCCTCTAAAGTATAAATCATGATGCATTTTTTAACATTAAAACAGAATTGTTATATGACATTATCATGGTTATCATTACTGGGCTTTATTCAAAAAGCATTCATCATCAGTTGAGTAAGAACGAGCATGCATTTTTCCAGTTGTCTTGCATTATTTCTCAAATTAATCTAGAAAATTCTAACAAAAAAATTTAAAATTTTTTGAAAATATTACCTCCAGGGTTGATAGTCTGTAGAATAACCATGTCCAAAATTATAGGCAAGATATTTTGAAATTTTCAACTTGTTGGTAATTTTTTTCAAAACAATTGAGGTGAGCCTATAGCATTTGTTTCCTGAGGACAGTAATTAAGACTAGCTTCTTCACCTCTCCTCAGGATCTCACAGAGTGTCTACCACATGGTAAGTATACAGTAAATACTTCTTTTTAAATAAATGAATAAAAGTAAGAATGACTAGCTAATCCTTAAATATGATATTATTAGTTAAGTTTGGGTAAAATATAAGTGGATATATGACAAAAATAGTAGTCTCCAGTTTTCCCTCAAAATTATCAAAAAGATTTGAGGCAAAGGAAATAATTCCACAGTCTTAAATACTCAAAAAAGTTGCTTTTAATTTATTTTTCTGAAATAGACTATGTTTCTGGTATATAATATTTACTTTCTTAAATCAGGAAAAATTATATATGGCATATATAAAATTTTCATACAAATTTATGATAGAAATGTTTTCTACAGTAATTTATGCATTCTTGTATGCTCAGCTGTGCCCGACTCTTCTCAACCCTATGGACTATAGCCTGCCAGACTCCTCTGTACATGAATTTTCCAGGCAAGAATATTGGAGTGGGTTGCCATTTCCTACTCCAAGGGATCTTTCCGACTGAAAGACTTGAAACTGCGTGACCTGCTTCTCCTACTTGGCAGGCGGATTCTTTACCACTGCACCACCTAGTTAATGAACCAGTAAAATTCTTAAGACTTTATTATAGTACTCGTCAAATTTTGTGAAAAAGCATTTCAAAAATTAGCATTATGAAGGGTGAAATGATGTAAGTAGTATTCCTGCCCATTTCTCCACCACTATATAGGACAATACTATAAATACTTTCTTAAAATACCAACTTCAGTTTTTAATGTTTCTGATAATTTTACTATATAAAATGCAATTATATGATGCAATTAAGGGCTTTATAATCATCATAAAGCAAAACAGAAATTTCCTTTAGATAGTTCCCAACTCAAAAACTTTCCTCCTGACATTAAGATATGAATACATATATTTAAAAAATGACCACTGTTATAATTTTTACATGTAAAATGGACTTTTGGACTCAGAGGGAGAGGGAGAGGGTGGGATGATTTTGGAGAATGGCATTCTATCATGTATACTATCATGTAAGAATTGAATCGCCAGTCCATGTCTGATGCAGGATACAGCATGCTTGGGGTTGGTGCATGGGGATGACCCACTGAGATGTTATGGGGAGGGAGGTGGGAGGGGGGTTCATGTTTGGGAACACATGTAAGAATTAAAGAATTAAAAATAAAATAAAAAAAAAGAAAAAAAAAAGAAAAATCTAAAAAAAAAATAGTCCCATCATAGAAAAATCAGTGTACTTTTTTTTATAGGAAGATAAAAGGACACAGATTGTATTCCTAGTAACAATCTCTATCAAAATATTGGTGATCTCTCCACTGCAAATTGTACTCAGCTGCAAACCTGCTCTTCTTTCTTTTGGAGACAGTACTGGAAAAGGTCAGTTTTCATTCCAATCCCAAAGAAAGGCAATGCCAAAGAATGCTCAAACTACCACACAATTGCACTCATCTCACACACTTAGTTGAAGAAGGTGATGGCGCCCCACTCCAGTACTCTTGCCTGGAAAATCCCATGAATGAAGGATCCTGATGGGCTGCAGTCCATGGGGTCGTGAACAGTTGGACACAACTGAATGACTTCACTTTCACTTTTCACTTTCATGCATTGGAGAAGGAAATGGCAACCCACTCCAGCTTGCTTGCCTGGATAATCCCAGGAATGCAGGAGCCTGGTGGGAGGCCATCTGGTGGTTGCACAGAGTCAGACACGACTGAAGTGACTTAGCAGCAGCAGCAGCACACACTTAGTAAAGTGATGCTTAAAATTCTCCAAGCCAGGCTTCAGCAATACGTGAACCATGAACTTCCAGATGTTCAAGCTGGTTTTAGAAAAGGCAGAGGAACCAGAGATCAAATTGCCAACATCTGCTGGATCATTAAAAAAGCAAGAGAGTTCCAGAAAAACATCTATTTCTGCTTTATTGACTATGCCAAAGCCTTTGACTGTGTGGATCACAATAAACTGTGGAAAATTCTGAAAGAGATGGGAATACCAGACCACTTGATCTGCTTCTTGAGAAACCTGTATGCAGGTCAGGAAGCAACATTTAGAACTGGACATGGAACAACAGACTGGTTCCAAATAGGAAAAGAAGTATATCAAGGCTGTATACTGTTACCCTGCTTATTTAACTTATATGCAGAGTATATCATGAGAAACGCTGGGCTGGAAGAAGCACAAGCTGGAATCAAGATTGCTGGGAGAAGTATCAATAACCTCAGATATGCAGATGACACCACCCTTATGGCAGAAAGTGAAGAACTAAACAGCCTCTTGATGAAAATGAAAGAGGAGAGTGAAAAAGTTGGCTTAAAGTTCAACATTCAGAAAACTAAGATCATGGCATCCAGTCCTATCACTTCAAGGCAAATAGCTGGGGAAACAGTGGAAACAGTGTCAGACTTTATTTTGTGGGGTTCCAAAATCACTGCAGATGGTGATTGCAGACATGAAATTAAAAGACACTTGCTCCTTGGAAGGAAAGTTATGACCAACCTAGATAGCATATTAAAAAGCAGAGACATTGCTCTGTCAGCAAAGGTCTGTCTAGTCAAGGCTATGGTTTTTCCAGTGGTCATGTATGGATGTGAGAGTTGGACTATAAAGAAAGCCGAGCACCAAAGAATTGATGCTTTTGAAGTGCAGTGTTGGAGAAGAGTCTTGCGAGTCCCTTCGACTGCAAGGAGTTCTAGCTAGTCTATCCTAAAGGAGATTAGTCCTGAGTGTTCATTGGAAGGACTGATGTTGAAGCTGAAACTCCAATATTTTGGCCACCTGATGTGAAGAGCTGACCCATTTGAAAAGACCCTGATGCTGGGAAAGATTGAGGGCAGGAGGAGAAGGGGACGACAGAGGATAAGACGGTTGGATGGCATCACCGAATCAATGGATGTGGGTTTGGGTGGACTGGACTCTGGGAGTTGGTGATGGACAGGGAGGCCTGGCGTGCTGCAGTTCATGGGGTCACAAAGAGTTGGACATGACTGAGTGACTGAATTCAACTGAAGAGATTTTTGCCAATGTATTGCAGTATCATCACAATGATTACTTTTTCAATTAACCAAACCCTGGCTCTTTAAGCTGTGTTCAAAAGACTAACCTTAAGTTTATGTTTCAGATTTCCTATTATTTTTCAGTCTGCAAATCTATGTCATGTTTGAACAGTTTTCAAAAGATCCCTGCCACGTGTAGGTTTTAAACAAGCTGTTTTAGTTTAATGAAGACAATAGTAAAACTCTGCAGTAGTAAAAGAACCAGTATGATAAAATCTGCTTCTGTGAATGTATTGTCACAACAAGTACTTAGCAGACAATCAAATTCTTGGCTTGGATTTCTTCCTCTTGGTCATGGGATTTCAAACAGATTTTCCTCATTTTGAATGAAACTATCCATTCAAAATATGACAATAAGAGCAAATCGAACCTCTGAAGACATTATTCGTTGCTGAGGAGTGAACTATAATTTGATCAACTCAGGATTATTATTATTATTATTTGCTTTATACTCAAAGCTGGATACAGACACTCTAGTTTAGCAGGTTTTCCATTTGTTTTCATTTTTCCTTAATATGTACTCCTCTCCACCTAATCTCATTATTTAGTACATTAGTTAGTTTTTTAAAAAAATATTGACCAAACCATATTCTTAGGGCATGCCCACTTCGTTCTCAATCTCAGAAAACATGTTTATTTGGCTTCATTACATAATGGATCTGACTTAATTTGGGGAGCAGGGTTGATCTTACCTCCAGGCAGAAGCATATTTACCTAGGAGATGCAATTGGAGGGAAACAATTCACTGTGCTTGGATGTTAACATGTTTTTAAATAACTGGAGCATTTCCATTCTGCACAATGCAGAGAAGCATATCTGTAACTACAGTGAGGCATCTGCCTCTTATCCAAAAATTAAGGTGGCACTGCAAAACTCAGTAATCAAGATAAACAGTATTTTAATGCACTTTTTAAAAATATAAAAGTAATGCAAAACTATCCATAATGAACAAGAAATAAAATTTTAAATTAAGCATCAGTATCACATTTCTTTTAAGTATTACTTATTTTATTTCAAAATTCAATACGGTTTAGCAGAGCTCTGTATCTTGTTTTCATTACTTTCCTTTTCTTTTTCTTAAATTGCCCGTTAGTTTTTGCACCCCACGCAAGCACTTTATTCATTTTGTTTTAGCCTTGGCCCTGCACTGGAGACTCTCCTTTGTCACTAGTGAAAGTTAAAGTTCCAAAAATACAGAGGAAAATTCAAACTACATAATATTTTTTCCTTTTTGTTATAAGGACAGAATTTGATAACATCATTGTGCTATGCATCTCAACCTGTAAAACGACATTATAATTTACTTACAGATATCCACAATCATCTTGGTACATCCTTGCAAGTGGATCCATAATATGTATAATGTGGGGAGTCTATGAATCTATACTTTATAGTAAATACCAAGTGATTCTCTTGCAGATTTTCTGATGCTGCTTGGAGAAACATTTGGCCAGACTCTAACAACCAGTCACCGTTATTTGTGTCTTTCCTGGCAGTGGTCTCTTTGTTACCCCTATGGACTATAGCCCACCAGGATCCTCTGTCCATGGGGCTTTTCAGCAAGAATACTGGAGGGAGTTGCCATTTCCTCCTCCAGGAGATCTTCCCAGGTCAGGGATCAAACTGTCATCTCCTGTTTTGTCAGGCAGATTCTTTACAAGGGAGCCACCTGGGAAGCTACATGATTAAAAAAAAAAAAAAAGCCTGGGTCTTTGCCTAGTTATATTCAAAACAATGCCAAATAATTTTAACAGACACAGTATTCTTACATCTTTTTAAGTTTTCATGGGACTTTCACAGCTTTGTGACTTTTATTAAGTTGTACAATTTAGGAATTTAAATTAGAATGCATTTGGTGTGCTGAAAATGATGATAATTGGTGAATGCTGTGCTTAGTTGATTTGGAATTTAATTTTATTTGCTATGTAGGAAATTACCATTTCAACTACTTTGCCACTTAAAAAAATTAATACTTGAATAAGAATATATTGCATAATGTAGATCTATACATTTATAAATACACCTACAAATTCTTACAATGAGAACTTATAATCTCTTGAAGAGTACATGTAAGTTTTGTAACTTCTACATCTTTTCATGTTGTATCAGCTTAGTAGTGTTTATGACAATCATATTCCAGGAACTATACACATTGAAATCACCTGGACTGTTCTGTAGAAAACAGATTCCTTGAGTGTACTCCAATATCTAGTGATTTGGAATTTTCTATATTTTTATCTTCATCTCCATATAATTCTGTTGCCTCTTAAACCTTGATTGGGTTTTAATCCTTCCACAGCACTTGGTACATATATTTTATGTGGTTTTGGCACAGTAATGTGGTGGGATGATCCACTCTCCTAATGAATTTTGCCCACTTCACAACTGGTCCCCAAATGGAGAGGAATATATGACTAATCTTCTCCACTTTTAAGTAGCAAAGTAATGAAGCAGCATAATTAATAATAAGAGTTGAGGCTGGAAAAAAAAAAGGAAACTGTAATTCAGTTTTTTCTCTGATGCATTTTCTGGGGAGTTTATAGGTTATAACTTTATGGCCAAAAGTGTGTGCCATACAGAGAGACCAACAATCCATCTGGCTGTATATATAACACTCTCGGGCTTCCCTTGTGACTTAGATGGTAAAGAATCCACCTGCAATGAGGGAGACCTGGGTTTGATCTCTGGGTTGGGAAGATCTCCTGGAGGAGGGCATGACAACCCACTCCAGTATTCCTGAAAAGTCCCCTGGACAGAGGAGCCTGGCAGGCTATAGTTCATGGGGTCTTAAAGAGTTGGATACGCCTGTGCAACTAAGCACATACAGAGCACACACATAACACTCTTAGAACTAACAGGAGGTAAAAGAAGGACATGTTCTTAATTTTTGTAGTACTGTTACCAATTATTTACTGATTTTTTTCCCTAATACTAACGGTATTTAAATGTCTGCCAACTTATCCAAAACAAAACAAGTTCTGTGAATATATTGTCATCTACCTACAACGTAAAGGAGCGCTTCTATTCATGTATCTATTTAAAATGCTCTACATATCCCTCCTTCTGTCAGGATCTCTTGGTCTCTTTGTATCCCTCAGCCCTGTCTTTTCTCCTTAATCTTTACACCTTCAATACCCATGTGTTTCAAATTGAAGAGTTATGTTTTACTAGTTGATCTCATACACAATTCAACATATTTAACATATTTTCTAATGCCAAGAGATCATGTTGCCCTCAGTTAAAAAGCATAATCAGAGTCAATAAAGATGATTATGTTGAAGCCACCTATCCAAGAACTATAGTGTTTCCCCATGAAATCAAAGTGTGTCTGATTTCTATCAGATAAATATTACAACACATGGAAGCCCCATTTTCAAATCAGAGTCCCTATAGTTAAAGCAATAAGAGCACTGATAAATATTTCTTAAGAGCAGTCCTTGAACATTTTTGTTTGGAGCCACATTGTTTTTACACTACTAAAGTTCTTATTAGAGTACTCTTTTAGAGAGGCTTAACAACATAAAGGCAGTAAGATAGTTCTAGAACACAGAAGTCTTGTGGCACACACAAAAAAGTTGATGTCATTTAATGCCAGTCCTTCATGAGTGCTAAAGGAATATACATGACAGCAGGAAAGAATCACCATGTTCCCATCTCACTTCCTTAATTTAAGTATCGGTGGCAATTCATGGACTGTCTCTCATCAGCAAGAGTTTCTTTTTTATGGCATGTACAATTGTTCATGAGGATATGACAGCATAAGTCATTTATAAAGATACGCAGAATGTCTGATCATCAGTCAAACAGGAAATATATTTACTGCACGAATGTGATAACATGAGTGATTTTGTTTTTTAATTGTTCAATCTCCTAGGAATTTTAGGTACTGCTCTGGATGACTAATTAACTTCTGAATTTTACAAACTAGCATCCGTTTTAGTTTTTAAGTTACCTCTGAATGTCATTGACATTATATGACACGCTGATAGTATTTGTAGGGGGGCTCAATAGGACACAGAAAATGTCAACTAGCCACTGTCACTCTGGTTCTCTAGTCATGCAGCTTAAAGGATAACATGGGCTCTATACCCCAAAATGAGACGTATTCTTCCTTTTTAAACCACCCATAGTTTTAAAAATATGCCTAGCCTGACCTACCTTAGGAAAAAAGTATTTAAATTCAGATAAATGCAAAGATAGAATTTGAAACTGTCATGTTCCTTAACTCAACTTCCAACAATTATCAATTAATGGACAATCATTTGTAGATTAGTTTCTGTACTATACTATCCTTCACTCTGGGTTTTGCAAATTTCATCCCATGGTTCAATGTAACATATTTCTGCCTCCCCTGTGTCTCAAATAAATTAGAGGTGAGATCTAGAGACTTGATTAGATTGAAGTTAGAAGATTTGGAGAATACTATTGTATGCATGTCATTACACATTTTATTCAAGAGATATATAATATCTGTTTTGGAGTAATGTTAGTAATTGATATCATTGCCTAAACCCATTAATTTATTACTGGTTTTAAAATAGTAATATGCTAATTTATTCAATCCTTATAAATCTAATCACTGAAATATTTACATAAAGGGAAACTTTCAATTATCAACTATTTGGTTATCAGGAGTTACAGCTTATATAGTGGAAAATCTGGATGGATGCCTAATTGTTTCCTTTATTTTCTATGTTTAAAAAAATGAGTTGATTTCTATCACCCAAATGGCACACATGTTTTATTTTTACTTGATTGAATTTTGTTTGTGTTCAATATATTTATGATTCATGCATTCAAATATTTTAATGGATTTTGATTCATTGCTGTTATTATGCTTAGCATCAGTATCAGTTCAGTAACCCAGTGATGTCCAATTCTTTGCGACCCCACGAACCACAGCACGCCAGACCTCCCTGTCCATCACCAACTCCTGGAGCTTACCCAAACTCATGTCCATTGAGTAGAGGAGCCATCCAACCACCTCATCCTCTATCGTCCCCTTTTCCTCCAGCCTTCAATCTTTCCTAGCATCAGGGTCTTTTCCAATGAGTCAGTTCTTTGCATCAGGTGGCCAAAGTATTGGAGTTTCAACTTCAACATCAGTCCTTCCCATGAACATCCAGGACTGACCTCCTTTAGGATGGACTGGTTGGATCCCCTTGCAGTCCAAGGGACTCTCAAGCATCTTCTCCAACACCACAGTTCAAAGGCTTCAATTCTTCAGCACTCAGCTTTCTTTATAGTCCAACTCTCACATCCATACATGACCACTGGAAAAAAACATAGCCTTGACTAGATGGACCTTTGTAGGCAAAGTAATGTCTCTGCTTTTTAATATGCTATCTAGGTTGGTCATAACTTTTCTTCCAAGGAGTAAGTGTCTTTTAATTTCATGTCTGCAATCACAATCTGCAGTGATTTTGGAGTCCTGAAAAATAAAGTCAGCCACTGTTTCCACCGTTTCCCCATCTGTTTGCTATGAATTGATGGGACTGGATACCATGATTTTTGTTTTCTGAATGTTGAGCTTTAAGCCAACTTTTTCACTCTCCTCTTCCACTTTCATCAAGAGGCTCTTTAATTCTTCTTCATTTTCTGCCATAAGGGTAGTATCATCTGCATATCTGAGGTTATTGATATTTCTCCTGGCAATCTTGATTCCAGCTTGTACTTCTTCCAGACCAGCATTTCTCATGATGTTCATCCAGCCCAGCATTTTTCATGAGGTACTCTGCATATAAGATAAATAAGCAGGGTGACACTATGCAGCCTTGACATGCTCCTTTTCCTATTTGGAACCAGTCTGTTGTTCCATGTCCAGTTCTAACTGTTGCTTCCTGACCTGTATACAGGTTTCTCAAGAGGCAGGTCTGCTGGTCTGGTATTCCCATCTCTTTCAGAATTTTCCACAGTTTATTGTGATCCACACAATCAAAAGCTTTGGCATAGTCAATAAAGCAGAAATATGTTTTTTTTTCTAGGACTCTCGTACTTTTTCAATAATACAGTGGATGTTGGCAATTTGATCTCTGGTTCCTCTGCCTTTTCTAAAACCAGCTTGAACATCTGGAAGTTCATGGTTCACATATTGCTAAAGCCTGGCTTCAAGTATTTTGAGCATTACTTTACCAGAGTGTGAGATGAGTGCAATTGTGCAGTAGTTTGAGCATTCTTTGGCCTTGCCTTTCTTTGAGATTGGAATGAAAACTGACCTTCTCCAGTCCTGTGGCCACTAGTGTTTTTTCCAATTTTGCCGGCATATTGAGTGCAGCACTATCACAGCATCATCTTTTAGGATCTGAAAGAGCTCAACTGGAATTCCATCACCTCCACTAGCTTTGTTTGTAGTGATGCTTTCTAAGACTCACTTGACTTCACATTCCAGGATGTCTGGCTCTAGGTGAGTTATCATACCATCATGATTATCTGGGTCATGAAGATCTTTTTTGTACAGTTCTTCTGTGTGTTTCTGCCACCTCTTCTTAATATCGTCTGCTTCTGTTAGGTCCATACCATTTCTGTCCTTTATTGAGAACTTCTTTGCATGAAATATTCCCTTGGTATCTCTAATTTTCTTGAAGAGAGCTCTAGTCTTTTCCATTCTATAGTTTTCCTCTATTTCTTTGCACTGATTGCTGAGGAAGTCTTTCTTATCTCTTCTTGCTATCTTTTGGAGCGTTTATATGGGTATATCTTTCCTTTTCTCTTTCGCTTTTTGCTTCTGTTCTTTTCATAGCTATTTGTAAGGCCTCCTCACACAGCCATTTTGACTTCTTGCATTTCTTTTTCTTTGGGATGGTCTTGATTCCTGTCTCCTGTACAATGTCAACCTCTGTCCATAGTTCATCAGGCACTCTATCAGATCTAATCCCTTAAGTCTATTTCTCACTTCCACTATATAATTATAAGGGATTTGATTAAGTCATACCTGAATGGTCTAGTGGTTTTCCCTACTTACTTCAACTTAAGTCTGAACTTGGCAATAAGGAGTTCATGACCTGAGCCACAGTCAGCTCCCGGTCTTGTTTTTGCTGACTATTTAGAACTTCTCCATCTTTGGCTGCAAAGAATAGAATTAGTCTGATTTTGGTTTTGTCACCTTTATCTAATGGGAATCTGTTTAGATTGGTTCTCATTTACTTCTTGGCAACTCTGGTATTTGTTAGTTTCTCTGTTCCATAAGCTTTTCACATATATTTTTATCAAGCAATGATGATAACGTGCCAGTATATTATTTCATTATTAAAAATGGTGATATCTAATTTTATTGTTTTTTTTTTTCACTTTTTAGTTTTAAAATACATCCTCCATCAACTCCTTTAATATATTCATGTATAGTTTGTATGTTAAAAGTGGGATATATACTCTTAAAATATCATTTTATTTACCAATATTTAGAATATTAGTTAATTCTCTAGAAAATATTCTATTAGTGACTATGGGAGATTAAAATTATTGACATTTATTCTTCATCCCATCTGTGTCTACATTCATGCTATGTTATTTTTCAGTTCATTTTAGCAGAAGCTGAGTGCTCTTCCCCCTCTTGTCTTTGCACTCAGTCACGAGGCTTACTCTGGCTAAGAGCAGCCAAACAGCAATAAGCAGCTTGACATATGCTTGTGAGGTTAGTCTTTCTTTCTTGTATGCTGTCATTATCATGAGAAGAACATGTCTCATCAGTCTTTTCTTGACCTGAGGAGGATGACAGAAATACAGAGGAGATCAGGACTCTGTCTAATGCTTGGAGCCAAGCCCAGACAAACCCAAACTAGAATACCTGACCTCTGGGAGCCACAAACACATATGAGCAAGAATCCTTATTTTCACTTAAGCCACTGAGTTTGGGGAAGTTTATTATTTCAGAAGACTATTGGTAACACATGATCGACACAGTGACCAGTGAGGATTTTATATTATTATGAACTGATGGATTTTAAGAGGTCTGCTATGTTTCAGTCCATTTGTTTTATTAAATATTCTCCAATGTCTCACTTTCATCCAGTCAATGTCTCTTTAAATTGTTTCCTAAATCTGCTTAATCTAACTTTAATAGTATTTGATAACTTTATTGCTTTCTGTTATAATCAGATCTTTCAGGCTCATTTGTACGTTTTCTCCCTAAGACATGGAGTTAGCCATTTCTCCAATAAGCCTGTATCTTTTTAGTACAAAATGTTGCTTAATGCAAGCAATCATGGTGTTAGAGATGTTACTGGTGCCATGTTGATCAGTTCCTAAGCTGATTCACTGCACAGATGTAAAGTTTCTGTGTGCATGTGTGTTTTTCTAGGGAAAATATGCCATGAGTTATATGGTTATTTCCAATTAAAATGTCAGGATTTAAGATTATAAGGTTTTACATAATGTCTATAGTTTATAAATAATCTTTTTTATATTACATATATAACATGATTTCAGAACAATACTGATGTTATTACTAAAATATGATTAGTGAAAACACCTTAACGATGTAGTTAATTTTGGTTTTTATGCTATATCCTACCTGCAAATTCATCATCAAATTACCGTATTTAACAGTCACTTAAAATAACTTTTCTCTGTGTGGTTGAGGCACCAACTTGATGCATTGCTTGGTTCATTTTATCTTTGATTCTTAAAAACTGTTGTTTGGCTTTAGATTTTTCCTATAATTGGGTAAAGTATTTACATGTTTCTCAACAAAAGTATTAAGTAAAATATTTCCTGTGAAGTTTGCTTTCTGTCCCTGATTCCTTCAATCTATTCTCCCCTCTTAGATAATTTACATTATTTTATTTTTTTTATTTTTAGGATTATCCTTCATTTTCAAAACTATATAACTATATAGCAATATTATATATTTTTATTATATGTTTTCATGCCCTTCATTACATAAATGGGGACATATTGTACACATTTTTCTCCATGATAATTTTTTGTTTACTTAATAATACATTTTGAAGAACTCTATATAGCAGTATGTACATATATTCCCAATTTTTTAATAGCTGCATAGTATTCCAGAATGCAAATGAAGCATAGTTTATACAGACAGGAGTCCTCAATTGATGATGATTGTGTCATTTCCAACCTTTTGCTGTTATAATAGTGCTATGATAAACGGTCTGTGCAATAGTCTTTTATATTGTTTCATTTGGGAAACAATATTTCCCAAAAATAATTCTAGAAATCATTTTACTGGTCCAAAGGTAAATGCATAAATAATGATGCTTCATATTGTTGAATTCTGTCTGCAAATACTCACATTGGTTTTGCATTCTCACCTGATTTATCTATTATTAAATCAAAGTAGTAGAGTAGAAAGCTGAGAATTATACATTTGAATAAAAGAAAAGTTTATAAAATTAATGCAGTATCACTTAAGTGGTATCTGTTTAACACTATTAAGATTTAAATTCTTAGAAATGAGTGCCTTACATATTTTACAGTAAATATATATCCTTTTAATCACAAAGTCATGACACATTTCTTTCAATGTCTTTGCCTAAAAAATAAATGTGTTATATATATGTTGTCAGTGTTATTCCTATCTTACCTAGTAAGGAATCAATGACATTCTCAAGACTTTTGAATCACACAAAAGATTCAGTTCTCCAAAGGAGTTCATATAAGTTGAAGTGGATCATATATTTAAATGTAAATAGTCAATAATGAACTTTCTAGAACAAAATAAAGAAAATCTATGCAACCTTTGTTTAGTAAAGATTTTCCCAAAAAACCAAAATGTAATATGCATAAAAGGAAAAATGATGAGTTGAACATCATTAAAATTAAAATATTTGGTTCTTTGGAAAAGAACATTAAGAAAATAAAATTAAAAGCCACAAACTCTAATAAACTATAATGCATTTGTCTACAAAGGGCTTGTAGTCAGACTACGTAAGACATTTTCACAACTCAATGTTAAGATTACAAGCAGTCCAATGAAAATATGAGCAAAATACTCATATACACATTTCACAAAAGAAGACAATACTAATGGCCATAAAGCAAATGGAAATATCATTACCATCAGGTCATTGGAAAAATTACAGTTAAACCAAATGAAATACCAAAACACTCCATCATAATGGCTACAATAGTAAGTGTTGGAGAGGATGTGGAGCAATCAAATCTCATACATTTCTGATATGAGTGTCAAGTGGTACAATAACTTTGAAAAACTAGCCACTTTTTAGGGTTTAAGGTACACTTACATTTGATTTAGAATTGCATTTTAAGTAGTCACTCAATAATTTTTTTGTGTGTTTAAATGAAGGTTTAATGTTCTTAAATATCTACCAAAAGTAGACTACAATGTATGAAGATCACATAAAATGAACTTCATTTTCAGCATCACAGATATTTGGAATACAAAAAGCCCAGGGATGGATATTACAAGTAAGAAAGGTACAATTTGTGTTTTTTTTTTTTAAAGCTTAAAAATTGATTTCCTACTTCAAAAATCCTAATAATGGTAGCCTCGGTTACCATGAGGGCAAATGTTTCATATGTTCAATACCAAAAAATTTACTTACCTAAGTATCCACAAAAATATATGCAAATACTTACAGTAGTTTATTCATAGTAGTTATAAACTGTGAAATAATGTTCATAGGCAGGTAAATGGATAAATACATTATCTATCTCTACAATGGAAAGCTACTTTGCAATTTAAGTGAATGGGCTGCTGATATACACAATATCTATGAGTTTCATATACATTTTGCTAAACAAAAGGTATCAGGTATAAAAGAGTAAGTACATTATGTGTCCAGTTCTCTGAAATTTTAGACATGACAATCTGAACTTTAGTGGGAGGAAGGGAAGAAATGGTTGCTTGCAACTGGGATTGAAGGGACTATGTAAATATCTTAAGGAGGTGGAAGAGTTCTACACTTTGATTCTGATGGATTTACATGAATGTATGTATTTTCAATATTTATCAAATAATATTCTTAAAATGGGCATGGTTTATTACATGTAAGTTATAGTCCAATAAAGACAATTAAAAACATTTCAATAAAAATATTCTCTTTTATTTGAGGGACTATAAACACAATTTGTGTCCCATTGAGAGACTGGCTTAAAATGAAAGCCACTTTAGGGCAAAATCTATACTTTAGGGATAGTGGGTAATCATTTCAGCTGGTAAAGAATCCACCTGCAATGTACGAGACCCCAGTTCGATTCCTGGGTTGGGAAGATCCCCTGGAGAAGGGGGGATAGGCTATGCATTCCAGTATTTTTAGGCTTCCCTGGTGGTTCAGACTGTAAAGAATCCACCTGCAATGCAGGAGACCTGGGTTCAGTCCTTGTGTTGGGAAAATCCCCTGGAGGAGTGCAAAGCCACCCACTTCAGAATTCTTGCCTGGAGAATCCCCATGGACAGAGGAGCCTGGTGGGCTACAGTCCGTGGGGTCACAAAGAGTCAGACATGTCTGAGTGACTAAGCACACACATACAAATCAGTGGATGTGTGAATTAATTATTGATTTGATTACCACTGACATTATGCATTCAATAGCTATAGAAATGTCTACTGAAAAAGATATTCCATGCAAATAGTAAAAGAAAAAAAAGTCAAACTAGTATCAGACAACATAGACTTTAAGTCAAAATCCATTACAAATAAAAAGGAAGCATTATATATTGATAAAAGAATTAACTTATCCAGAAAACAAAACAATTATAAGCATATACACATGAGACAACAGAGCCCCTAAAGATGTGAAACCAACACTGACAAGACTTGAAGGGGAAAATCATGCATTTCAATAATAATAGTTGGTAACATCAATAGCTCACTTTCAATAACAGGAAACATTTAGATGAAAGATCAGTAAGGAAATAGGGGGCTTGGACAACACTATAATCCAACTATACCTAATATATATATATATATCTGTATATATACACACACACACACACACACGTACACTATATAACAAGCATAGAATACACATTCTTCTCAAATGTATATAGAAAATTCTCTAGAGTAGCCTGTATGTTGTCACAAAATAAATCTCAATAAGTTGAAAAAGACTGAGATTGCACAAATAATTTTTTCTAACAACAACACAGTAGAGCTAGAATCACTGATGGCTCAGACGATAAGGAAGGTAAAGAATATGACTACAATTTTAGGAAATCTGGGTGAAATCACTGTATAGGGAAGATACCCAGGTGAAGGGAATGGTTACCCACTCCAGTATTTATGCCTAAAGAATTCCATGGACAGAGGAGCCTGGCAAGCTAAAGTCCATGGAGTCACAAAGAGTCAGACACAACTGAGTGACTTTCACTTTTTTCAGAAATAAATAAGAATGAAAATTAAAAAAAAACACAAATATGTAAAAATTAAATAATACATTCAAGCAACTAATGGGTCAAAGAATAAATTGCAAGGCAAATTAAAAATACTAAGAGATGAATGAAAATATAAGTACAACATAAAACGTATGGGATATAGCCAGAGCAATAGTCAGATGAAGTTCTTTTTAGCAGTAAAAGCTTATGTTAAAAAAGAAGAAACATCCCAAATCCATAACCTAAACTTAAGGACCTAGAGAAAAAAGAGCAAACTAAACCCAAAGCTAGGAGAAGGAGAAAAAATAATGAAGATTCAAATGGAGATAAAAAATACAGAATGGAAAATAATCGTATCAACAAATCCAAAAGTTGGTTTTCAGAAAAGAAAACTGACAAAGCTTTAGCTAGACTGACAGAAATGAAAGAGACGATTTGCAAATAACCAAAATCAGAAGTGATACTGGGTACATTACCATTGATCAAAAAAAATATGTTTTAAAAATTATAAGAAAATACTATGAACAAATGAACACCAATGAATTAAACAATAAAATGGACACATTTCTAAAAACATACAGATTACCAAAGCTGACTCAAAAAGAAATATGACCAGACCTATAACAAGGAGAGACGGAATCAATAATAAAAATATTCCAAAAAAGAAAATGTTAGGATCAGATATCTTCACTGGTAAATTCTACCAAACATTTATTGAAACATGTATAATATCATATAAGAAACGAATCGCCAGTCCAGGTTCGATGCAGGATACAGGATGCTTGGGGCTGGTGCACTGGGATGACCCAGAAGGATGGTACGGGGAGGGAGATGGGAGGGGGTTTCCGGATGGGGAACACGTGTACACCCGTGGCAGATTCTTGTTGATGTATGGCAAAACCAATTCAATATTGTGAGTAATTAGCCTCCAATTAAAATAAATACATTTAAATTAAAAAAAAAAGAAGAAATAACACGAATCCTTTCCAAACTCTTATGGGGGCTGTGGGGGTTGAGGGGCACTTTCTAACTCATTATGTGAGACCAGCGTTATCTTGATACCAAAACCAGATAAAGATGTCACACACACACACACAGTTCAACTGATACAGCAAAAACTTTTGACAAAATCAACAACAACAAAAAATTACAAAAACTAAGAATATAAGGAAATTTCCTTAATATGATAAAGGGCCTATATGACATATGCACAGATAACATCATACTCAATAGTGAAAGACTGAAACCTTCCCTCTTAATATTACAAAGAGAAGAATGCTAGCTTTTACCATTGCAATTAAACATTGTACTTGATGTTCCAGCTAGAGCAATTAGGCACCAAAATCAGTCAATCAACTATTGAATAAAAGGCATCCAGATTGGAAAAGAAGTAAAACTATTCCCCTTAGCAGATTACATGATCTTATATAAAGAAATGGCTCAGAGGATAAAGCATCTGCCTGCAATGCAGGAGAGCCGGGCTCAATCCCTGGGTTGGGAAGATCCCCTGGAGAAGGAAATGACAACCCACTCCAGTATTCTTGCCTGGAGAATTCCATGGACAGAGGAGCTTGGCTGGCTATAGTCCACGGGGTCGCACAGAGTCGGACGCGACTGAGCAACTTCACTTTCACTTTCATAAAAAGTCTAATAGTGTGAAAAATGAATTCAGCAAAATTTCAGAAAAAAGATCAATACTCTAAAATTAGCTGTGTTTCTGTATACAATCAATAAACAATAAAAAGGAAATAATAAATAATTCTACTTGTAACAGTGTCCAAAAGAATAAAGTAAATAGAAATAACTATAACCAAGGAGATGAAGACTAGTGCAGCAAAAACTAAAAAACATTGCTCAAAGAAACTAAAGAAGACTTTAAAAAATTGAAAGATATACCAAGTTTGTGGGTTAAAAAACTCTATATTGGTAAAATGTCAAGACTCCCCAGTGTGATCTTTTGATTCAAAGCAAGCTCTATCAAAATCCCAAGATCTTTTTAACATAAATTGAAAAACTGGTCCTCAAATTCATGTGGAAATCCTAGGGGCCCCAAATAGTCAAAATGGTCTTGAGAAAAGAACATGTTTAAATGAGTTAAAACTTAAGTTTCAAAACTTACTACATGGCTATAGTAATATAATTATCATGGTAATGGCATAGGATAGACACATGGAACAAAGGCATAGGATTGAGAGTTCAGCAATAAACCCATATATCTGTGGCCAGTTGATATTTGACAAGAGTTCTAAGACAATTCAATGGGGGAAATAACAGTTTCTTCACAAATGGTGCTGGGACAAGTGGATATTCACATACAAAATAAGTTAGACCTCTTATCTTAGAACATATACAAAAATTAATTCAGAATGAGTCAATCACATAATTATAAGGACTAAAAATCAGAAAGCTTTTAGAATAAAACAGATATTAATAAATCTTCATGACCTCAGATTTTGTAATAGGCTCTCAGCCATGAAAACAAAAGCATGAGCAACAAAATGCAAAAAAATTTAATTGGATGTCATCAAAATTTAAAATTTATTCATCGAAGAATACTGTCAAGAAAGTGAAGGTAATCTATAGAGATTGGGAGAAAATATTGTCAAATTATATATTTAATAAAAGTCAGATTATATAAAGAACTCATAGATCATTAAGAAAAATACAAACAACTCAGTTTTAAAATTTGCAAATCCTTGAAGAGATATTTCTCTAAAGAAGATATACAAATGTCCAACAAACACATGAAAAGTTGCTTATCGTTGTTAGTTGTTAAGGAAATCGACAATGAAATACCACTTCACACTCAGTAGGATGGATACAATAATAATTAAAAGAAAAAGAAAATTAAAAGTGTTATTCAAAATGTGTGATAATTGAAATCTTCATATACTGGTAGTGAGAATACAAACTGATGCAGCCACTGGAAAATAGTTTGGCAGTTCCTCAGAACAGCTCAATACACACAGGATTACTATATGACCCCACAAGTCCACTCCTACTTATTTACCAAATATAATTGGAAACAAGTACTCATAAAAAGCACATGTACTCTCATATACAGAGCATATATAGCAGCTGTATTTATAATAACCCAAAGCGTGCAAACAGTATGAATATCAATCATGTGGTGAGTGAATAAACAAATGCATCAAGATCCTTCACCAGGAAAATGATTATGTTATTGAAGGCTCAGTGAATATACATACATATACATAATATAGGCCTACTTCAAAGTTACAGCAGGTTCAGTTCCAGGCCACCATAATAGAGCAAATATGGCATTAAAGCAAGTTATATGAATTTTTTGTTTCCCATTGGACATAAAACTTGTGCTTTCACTGTATTGTTAAGTCTATTAAGTCTGCAATAGCAGGAACAAAAACACAGTGCACAAACCTTAACTAAAATATATATTTTATTGATGAAAATGCTAACCATCATCTGAGCCTTCAGTGACATAATCTTTTTTCCTGGTGAAGGATCTTGCTGCAATACTGATGCTGCTGACTGGTCAGGATGGTGGTGGCTGAAGACTGGTATGGTTCTAGCAATCACTTGAAAGAAGAGAACAATGAAGTTTGCTGCATTAGACTCTTCCTTTCATGAACAGTTTCTCTGTAGCATGCACTGCAGTTTGACAGAATTTTACCCATAGAACTTTTTTCAAAATGGGAGTCAGTTCTCTCAAACACTACTGCTTTTTCATTGACTAAGTTTACATAATAGTCTAAGTCTTTTGTGGTTTCAACAATCTTCAAAGCCTCTTTATTGGGAATAAATTCCATTTCAAGAAACCACTTTCTTTGCTCATCCATAAGAAGCAATGCCTTGTCTTTTTAAGGTTTTATCATGATATTGCAGTAATTTAGTCACATCTTCAAGCTTCACTTCTAATTTAGTTCTCTTCTATTCCCAACACATGTATAGCTATTTCCTACACTGAATTCTGAATCCCTCAAAGTCATATGTGAGGGTTGGAATCAACTTCTTCCCAACTTGGGTTAATGTCTCTATTTTGACATCTTCCTCTGAATCATGGATGTTCTTAATGGCCTGTAGGATAGTGAATCCTTTGAGAAGATTTTCACTTGACTTTGCCCAGGTCCTTCAGAGAAATCACTGTTTTGAAAGCTGAAGCCATATGAATGTATTTCTTAAATAATAAGACTTAAAAGTGAATCTTACTCCTTGATCCATGGGTTATAGAACAGATGTCATGTTAGCAGGCATGAAAACAGTAGTACATCTCCATCAGAGTTCTTGAATGACTCAGGTGAATTGTCAGTAAACAGTAATATTTGAAATAAATCTTACCCCCCCCCCTCCCGAGGAGTAATTCTCAACAGCAGGTTTAGAATATTTAGTAACCCATGTTGTGAACACATGTGCTTCCAGCCAGGCTGTTTTTCCATCGATAGAATATGGGCAGAATAGATTTAGCAGAATTCTTAAGGATTCTAGAATTTTTAGAATGGTAAATGAGCACTGGCTTCAACTTAGAATTGCTAGCTGCATTAATCCCTAACCAGAGAGTCAGCCTGTCCTTTAGCACTTTGAAGCCAGGCATTGACTTCTCCTCTCTAGCTTTGAGAAGTCATCTTCTTCCAATATAAGGCTGTTTCATTTACACTGGCAATCCGTTTAATCTAGCCACTTTCATTATCTTACTTGGATCTTCTAGATAACTTATTGCAGCTTCTACATCAGCACTTGTTGCTTCTTGAACTTTAACTTTATGGAGATGGCTTCTTTCCTTAAACCTCTGCTAGCCTCAAACATTTCTTCTGCAGCTTCCTTATCTCTCCCAGTCTTCATAAAATTGAAGAAAGCCAAGGCCTTGCTGTGGACTGGACTTTAGTTTAAGGGAATGTTTTGGTTGGTTTGATCTTTAGTCCAGATTACCAAAACTTTTATCATATCAGTGATAATGCTATTTCCCATCCCTACCATTTGTATGTTCACTAGAGTCAATTTTTAATTCCTTCAAGAGATTTTCTTCACATTCACAACTTGGCTAACTGACACAAGAGGACTAATTTTTCGTCTATTTCACTTTTTGACATATCTTCCTCACTAAGCTTAATCATTTCTAGCTTTCTTTTACTTGAACACTTAGAGGCTATTGTAGGTTTATCAACCTGCCTAATTTCAATATTGTAGTATCTCTCAGAATAGGGAGGCCCAAGGAGAGGTAGAGAGACAGAAATTTGGTCAGCTGGTGGAGAAGTCAGAATATACACTATTTATCAATTCAATTAGCTATTTCATATAGGAGAAGTTCATGATATTCCAAAACAATTACAGTAGTAACATCAAATAAAATGAGGTACACCTGCATTATTCAACCATAGAAAGGGATGAAATACTGATATATGCTATAATAAATATTAAGCTAAGTATAAAAAGGCATATACAAAATGTCTAATTTTGTCTGACTCCATTTACATGAAATGTTCAGAAGACACAAAACTATAGAGATACATGGTGGGAAAAATGAGAAGAAATTGTTTATCGGGTAAGGGCTTTACTTTGGAATGATGGTGATATTTTGAAACTAGGTAAATTTCACAACTTTGTAAATATACTAAAGAACACTGAATTGTTTACTTTGAAATTCTTAATTTTATGTTATATGAATTTCACTTCAACACATTAAAAAATGTCCTTATCCATTCATTCAATACTTCCCAATTAAGTCTTATATTCTTTTGAAAATATGCAGGTAATTTGATGCTTATAAATTTCTTTTCTTTAATTAATTTATTTTTTAATTGAAGGATAATTGTTTTACAGAATTTTGTTGTTTTCTGTCAAACTTCAAAATTAATCAGCCATAGGTATACATATATCCATTCCCTTTTGAACCTCCCACCCATTTTACTCCCCAACCCACCTCTCTAGGTTGAGCCCCTGATTGAGTTTCCTGAGAGATAATAGAAAATTCCCATTGGATATCTATTTTATATATGGTGGTGCAAGTTTCCATGTTAATCTCTCCATACATCTCACCCTTTCCTCCCCTCTCCCCATGTCCATAAGTTTATTCTCTATGTCTGTTTCTCCATTGTTGCCCTGCAAATAAATTCCTTAGTACCAGTTTTCTAGCCATATATATGCGTTAGTATACAATATTTATCATTCTCTTTCTGACTTACTTCACTCTGTATAATAGGCTCTAGGTTCATCCACCTCATTAGAACAGACTCAAATGTGTTCATTTTTATGGATGAATAATATTTCATTGTGAATATTTACCACGATACCTTTATCCATTCCTCTGTCTAGGGACATCTAGGTTACTTTCATGTTCTAGCTATTGTAAATAGTGATACAATGAACAATGGGATACATGTCTCTTTTTCAATTTTGGTTTCCTCACCGTATATGCCTAGGAGTAAGATTGCTGAGTCAGATGGTACTTTTATTTCTAGTTTTCAGAGGAATCTCCATACCATCTTTTGAGTGGCAGTATCAATTTATATTTCTACCAGCAATGCAAAAGCATTCCCTTTTCTCTATACCCTCTTCAGCATTTACTGTTGGTAGACTTTATGATGATGGCTATTCTGACCAGCGTGCGGTGATATATCAGTGTAGCTTTTATTTACATTTCTCTAATAATGAGCGACGTTGAGCATCTATTCAAGTGCTTGTTCAGTTCAGTTCAGTTGCTCATTTGTGTCCAACTCTGCAACCCCACGGGCTGTAGCATGTCAGGCTTCCCTGTCCCTGTCCCCCACCAACTCCCAAAGCTTACTCAAAATCACATCCATTGAGTCGGTGACACCATCCAACCATCTCATCCTCTGTCATCCCCTTCTCCTCTGCCCCCAATGCCTCCCAACAGCATGATCTTTTCAAATCAGTCAGTTCTTCACATCAAGTGGCCAAAGAATTGGAGTTTCAGCTTCAACATCACTCCTTCCAATGAATATTCAGAACTGATTTCCTTTAGGATGGACTGGTTGGATCTCCTTGCAGTCCAAGGAACTCTCAAAAGTCTTATCCAACATCACAGTTCAAAAGCATCAATTCTTTGGTGCTCAGCATTCTTTAGAGTCCAACTGTCACATCCTTACATGACTACTAGAAAAACCGTAGCCTTGACTAGAGAGAGCTTTGTTGGAAAATTAATGTCTCTGCTTTTTAATACCCTGTCTAGGTTGGTCAAAACTTTTCTTCCAAGGAGCAAGTGTCTTTTAATGTCATGGCTGCAGTCACCATCTTCAGTGTTTTACAGTCCCCAGAAATAAAGTCTGTCAGTGTTTCCATTGTTTCCCCATCAATTTACCATGAAGTCATGGGACCAGATGCCATGATCTTAGTTTTCTGATTGTTGAGTTTCAAGCAAACATTTTCACTCTCCTCTTTCACTTCCATCAAGACGCTCTTTAGTTCTTCTTTGCTATCTGCCATAAGGTTGGTGTCATCTGCATATCTGAGGTTATTGGTATTTCTCCTGGCAATCTTGATTCCAGCTTGTGCTTCATCCAGTCCAGCATTTTACCTGATATACATTGCATATAAGTTAAACAAGCAAGGTGACAATATACAACCTTGACATACTCCTTTTCCTATTTGGAACCAATCTGTTTCATGTCCAGTTCTAACTGCTGCTTCTTGACCTGCATACAGATTTCTAGGGAGGCAGGTCAGGTGGTCTGGTATTCCCATCTCTTATCATTTTTCCACAATTTGTTATGATCTACACAGTCAAAGGCTATGGTGTAGCCAATAAAGAAGAAGTAGGTGTTTTTTTGGAACTCTTTTGCTTTTAGGAAGATCCATAGGATGTTGGCAATTTGATCTCTGGTTCCTCTGCCTTTTCTAAAACCAGTTTGAACATCTGGAAGTTCTTGGTTCATGTACTATTGAAGCCTGGCTTGGAGAATTTTGAGCATTACTTTGCTAGCATGTGTGATATGTGCAATTGTGAAGTAGTTTGAACATTCTTTGGCATTGCCTTTCTTTGGGATTGGAATGAAAATTGACATTTTGTGCTTGTTATCTGCTTGTATGTCTTATTTAGAAAAAATGTCTATTTATGTCTTTTCCCTACTTTTTGATGCAGTTGTTTGTTTTCTGGTATTGAGTTGTATGAGCTGTTTATATATTTTGGAAATTAATTCTTTGACAATTGTTTCATTTGTTATTATTTTCTCCCATTGTGAGGGTGGTCTTTTCACCTTGCTTATAGTGTCCTTTGCTGTGCAAAAGCCTTTAAGTTTAATCAGGTCCCACTTGTTTACTTTTCTTTTATTTTGTTACATTAGGAAGTGGGTCACAGAGGCTCTTGCTTTGATTTCTGTCATTGAGTGTTCTGCCTATGTTTGCCTCTATGAGTTTTATGGTTTCTGGTCTTAATATAAGTCTTTAATCCATTTTGAGTGTATCTTTGTGTATGGTGTTAGGGATGTTCTAATTTCATTCTTTTATATGTAGCTATCTGAAATGCAGTTCTTGGATGCAATCTCAAAAAAGACAAAGTGATCTCTGTTCGTTTCCAAGGCAAATCATTCATTATCACAGTAATCCAAGACTATGCCCTGGCCAATAATGCTGAAGAGGCTGAAGTTGAAGGGTTCTATGAAGACAAACAGGAACTTCTAAAATTAACAGCCAAAAAAAAAAAAAAAGAAAAGTCCTTTTCATCATAAGGGACTGGAATGCAAAAGAAGGAAGTAAAAAAATACCTGTAGTAATAGGCAAATTTGGCCTTGGACTACAGAATGAAGCACGGCAAAGGCTAACAGAGTTTTGCCAAGAGAACACACTGGTCATAGCAAACACCCTCTTCAAACAACGCAAGAGAAGACTCTACACGTGGACCATCACTCAGATTGATTATATTCCTTGCAGCCACATATGGAGGAGCTCTATACAGTCAGCAAAAACAAGACAGGGAGCTGACTGTGACTCAGATCATGAACTCTTTATTGCCAAATACAGACTTAAACTGAAGAAAGTAGGGAAAACCACTAAACCATTCAGGTGTGACCTAAATCATATCCCTTACGACTATACAGTAGAAGTGACTGATAGATTCAAGGGATTAGATCTGATAGACAGAGTGCCTGAAGAAACTAATATGGATCTTCATGATATTGTACAGGAGACAGGAATCAAGATCATCCCCAAGAAAAAGAAATGCACAAAGACAAAATGGCTGTCTGAGGAGGCCTTACAAACAGCTACAAAAAGAATAGAAGCAAAAGGCAAAGGAGAAAAGGAAAGACATACTCATTTGAATGAAGATTTCCAAAGAATAGCAAGGAGAGATAAGAGAGCCTTCCTCAGTGATCAATGCAATGAAATCGAGGAAAACAATAGAATGAGAAAGACTAGAGATCTCTTCAAGAAACTTAGAGATACCAAGGGAACATTTCATGCAAAGATGGGCTCGACAAAGGACAGAAATGGTATGGACCTAAGAGAACAGACGATATTAAGAAGAGGTGGAAAGAAGGCATAGAAGAACTATACAGGAAGGATTTTCACCACCCAGATATTCTAGATGTTGTTGAGAGAGTCAATTCCTAGGCAGGTTGATAAGAACCCCAGGGATCCCCAAGGAGAGAGGGGTCTGGAATACTCAAGGAGGAGGAAAGGAAAAATTTTTTTCCTCTACATTCCTTCCAGTTCCAGTTCAGTTGCTCAATCGTGTCTGACTCTTTGTGACCCCATGAATCAGAGCATGCCAGGCCTCCCTGTCCATCACCAACTCCCAGAGCCTGCTCAAACTCATCTCCATCGAGTCAGTGATGCCATCCAGTATCTCATCCTCTATCATCCCCTTCTCCTCCTGCCCCCAATCCCTCCCAGCATCAGGGTCTTTTCCAATGAGACAACTCTTTGCATGAGGTGGCCAAAGTATTGGAGTTTCAGCTTTAGCATCAGTCCTTCCAAGGAACACCCAGGACTGGTCTCCGTTAGGATGGACTGGTTGGATCTCCTTGCAGTCCAAGGGACTCTCAAGAGTCCTCTCCCACACCACAGTTCAAAAGCATCAATTCTTCAGTGCTCAGCTTTCTTCACAGTCCAGCTCTCACATCCATACATGACAACTGGAAAAACCATAGCTTTGACTAGACGGATCTTTGTTGGCAAAGTAATGTCTCTGCTTTTAATATGCTGTCTAGGTTGGTCATAACTTTCAATCCAGGCAGTAAGTGTCTTTTAATTTCATGGCTGCAATGCCATCTGCAGTACTCTTGGAGCCCAGAAAAATAGTCTGACACTGTTTCCACTGTTTCCCCATCTATTGCCATGAAGAGATGGGGAGAGATGCCATGATCTTCATTTTCTGAATGTTGAGCTTTAGGCCAACTTTTAACTCTCCCCTTTCAATTTCATCAAGAGGCTCTTTAGTTCCTCTTAATTTTCTGCCATAAGGGTGGTATCATCTGCATATCTGAGGTTATTGATATTTCTCCTGGCAATCTTGATTCCAGCTTGTGCTTCTGCCAGCCCAGCGTTTCTCATGATGTACTCTGCATAGAAATTAAGTAAGCAGGGTGACAATATACAGCCTTGACGTACTCTTTTCCTATTTGGAACCAGTCTGTTCCATGTCCAGTTCTAACTGTTGCTTCCTGACCAGCATACAGATTTCTCAAGAGGCAGGTCAGGTGATCTGGTATTCCCATTTCTTTCAGAGTTTTCCACAGTTTATTGTGATCCACACACTCAAAGGCTTTGGCATAGTCAATAAAGCAGAAATAGATGTTTTTCTGGAACTCTCTTGCCTTTTCCATGATCCAGCAGATGTTGGCAATTCGATCTCTGGTTCCTCTGCCTTTTCTAAAACCAGCTTGAACATGTGGAATTTCATGGTTCACGTATTGCTGAAGCCTGGCTTGGAGAATTTTGAGCATTACTTTACTAACATGTGAGATGAGTGCAATTGTGTGGTAGTTTGAGCATTCTTTGCCATTGCCTTTTTTTGAGATTGGAATGGAACCTGACCCTTTCTTGTCCTGTGGCCACTGCTGAGTTTTCCAAATCTGCTGGCATATTGAGTGCAGCACTTTTCCAGCATCATCTTTCAGGATTTGAAATAGCCCAGCTATTTCTTGAAGAGATATCTAGTCTTTCCCATTCTGTAGTTTTCCTCTATTTCTTGCATTGATCACTGAGGAAGGCTTTCTTATCTCTCCTTGCTATTCTTTGGAACTCTGCGTTCAGATGCTTATATCTTTCCTTTTCTCCTTTGCTTTTTGCTTCTTTTCTTTTCACAGCTATTTGTAAGGCCTCCCCAGACAGCCGTGTTGTTTTTTGGCATTTCCTTTTCTTGGGTATGGTCTTGACCTCCGTCTCCTATACAATGTCATGAACCTCTGTCTATTGTTCATCAGGCACTCTGTTTATCAGATCTAGTCCTGTAAATCTATTTCTCACTCCACTGTATAATCATAAGGGATTTGATTTAGGTCATATCTGAATGGTCTAGTGGTTTACCCTACTTTTTTCAATTTAAGTCTGAATTTGGCAATAAGGAGTTCATGATCTGAGCTACAGTCAACTCCTGATCTTGTTTTTGCTGACTGTATAGTGCTTCTCCATCTTTGGCTGCGAAGAATATAATCAATCTGATTTCGATGTTGACCATCTGGTATTGTCCATGTGTTGAGTCTTCTCTTGTGTTCTTGGAGGAGGGTATTTGCTATGACCAGTGCATTCTATTAGCAAAAGTCTATTAGACTTTGCCCAGCTTCATTCTGTATTCCAAGGCCAAATTTGCCTGCTACTCCAAGTGTTTCTTGACTTCCTACTTTTGCATTGCAGTCCGCTATCATGAAAATAACCTTTTTTGAGTGTTAGTTATAAAAGGTCTTGTAGGTGTTCATAGAACCATTCAACTTCAGCTTCTTCAGTGTTATTCTTTGGGGCATAGGCTTGGAGTACCGTGATATCGAATGGTTTGCCTTAGAAATGGACAGAGATCATTCTGTCATTTTTGAGATTGCATTCAAGTACTGCATTCCAGACTCTTTTCTTGACCACGATGGCTACTCCATTTCTTCTAAGGGATTCCTGCCTGCAGTAGTAGGTCTGGAGAAGCCTTACAAATAGCTGTGAAAAGAAGAGAAGTGAAAAGCCAAGGAGAAAAGGAAAGATATAAACATCTGAATGCAGAGTTTCAAAGAATAGCAAGGAGAGATAAGAAAGCCTTCTTCAGCAACCAATGCAAAGAAATAGAGGAAAACAACAGAATGGGAAAGACTAGAGATCTCTTCAAGAAAATTAGAGATACCAAGGGAACATTTCATGCAAAGATGGGCTCGATAAAGGACAGCAATCGTATGGACCTAACAGAAGCAGAAGATATTAAGAAGAGATGGCAAAAAATACACAGAAGAACTGTACAAAAAGTATCTTCACAACTTGGATAATCATGATGGTGTGATCACTCACCTAGAGCCAGACATCCTGGAACGTGAAGTCAAGTGGGCCTTAGAGAGCATCACTATGAACAAAGCTAGTGGAGGTGATGGAATTCCAGTAGAGCTATTTCAAATCCTGAAAGATGATGCTGTGAAAGTGCTACACTCGATATGCCAGCAAATTTGGAAAACAGCAGTGGCCACAGGACTGGAAAAGGTCAGTTTCCATTCCAGTCCCAAAGAAAGGCAATGCCAAAGAATGCTCAAACTATTGCACAATTGCACTCATCTCACATGCTAGAAAAGTAATGCTCAAAATTCTCCAAGTCAGGCTTCAACAATACGTGTCCATGAAATTCCAGATGTTCAAGCTGGTTTTAGAAAAGGCAGAGGAACCAGAGATCAAATTGCCAACATCTGCTGGATCATGGAAAAAGCAAGAGAGTTCCAGAAAAACATCTATTTCTGCTTTATTGACTATGCCAAAACCTTTGACTGTGTGGATCACAATAAACTGTGGAAAATTCTGAAAGAGATGGGAATACCAGACCACTTAACCTGCCTCTTGAGAAATCTGTATGCTGGTCAGGAAGCAACAGTTAGAACTGGACATGGAACAACAGACTGGTTTCAAATAGGAAAAAGAGTACGTCAAGGCTGTTATTGTCACCCTGCTTATTTAACTTCTATGCAGAGTACATCATGAGTAACTCTGGACTGGAAGAAACACAATCTGGAATCAAGGTTGCTGGGAGAAATATCAATAACCTCAGATATGCAGATGACACCACCCTTATGGCAGAAAGTGAAGAGGAACTAAAAACCCTCTTGATGACAGTAAAAGAAGAGAGTGAAAAAGTTGGCTTAAAGCTCAACCTTCAGAAAACGAAGATCATGGCATCCGGTCCCATCACTTCCTGGGGAATAGATGGGGAAACAGTGGAAACAGTGTCAGATTTTTTTTTTTTTCTGGGCTCCAACAGCACTGCAGATGGTGATTGCAGCCATGAAATTAAAAGATGCTTACTCCTTGGAAGAAAAGTTATGACCAACTTAGCATATTCAAAAGCAGAGACATTAGTTTGCTGACTAAGGTCCATCTAGTCAAGGCTATGGTTTTTCCAGTAGTCATGTATGGATGTGAGAGTTGGACTGTGAAGAAGGATGAGCACCGAAGAATTGATGCTTTTGAACTGTGGTGTTGGAGAAGACTCTTGAGAGCCCCTTGGACTGCAAGGAGATCCAACCAGTCCATTCTGAAGGAGAACAGCCCTGGGATTTCTTTGGAGGGAATGATGCTAAAGCTGAAACTCCAGTACTTTGGCCACCTCATGCGAAGAGTTGACTCATTGGAGAAGACTTTGATGCTGGGAGGGATTTAGGGCAGGAGGAGAAGGGGATGACCGAGGATGAGATGGCTGGATGGCATCAGGGACTCGATGGACACGACTCTGAGTGAACTCTGGGGGTTGGTGATCAACAGGGAGGCCTGGTCTGCTGCGATTCATGGGGTCGCAAAGAGTGGGACACTACTGAGCGACTGAACTGAACTGAACTGAGTTAAATTCATCCATTCCAGTCCATTTTGGTTCACGGATTCCTAGAATGTCGATGTTCACTCTTGCCATCTCCTGTTTGGCCACTTCCAATTTGCCTTGATTCATGGTCCTAACATTTCAGGTTCCTATGCAATAATGCTCTTTTCAGCATCGGACCTTGCTTCTATCACCAGTCACATCCATAACTGGGTATTGTTTTTGTTTTGGTTCCATCCCTTCATTCTTTCTGGAGTTATTTCTCCACCTATCTCCAGTAGCATATTGGGCACCTACTGATCTGGGGAGTTCCTCTTTTAGTATCCTATCATTTTGCCTTTTCATACTGTTCATGGAATTCTCAAGGCAGTTATATTGAAGTGGTTTGCCATTCTCTTCTCCAGTGGACCACATTCCGTCAGACCTCTGCACTATGACCCATCCATCTTGGGTGGGCCCACACGGCATGGCTTAGTTTCATTGAGTTACACAAGGCTGTAGTCCATGTAATCAGATTGGCTAGTTTTCTGTGGATATGGTTTCAGTGTGTCTGCCCTCTGATGCCCTCTCACAATACCTACCATCTTACTTGGGTTTCTCTTACCTTAGTTGTGGGGCATCTCTTCACAGCTGCTCCAGCAAAGCCTAGCTGCTGCTCCTTACCTTGGACGAGGGGTATCTCCTCACCGCAGCCCCTTCTGACCTTAAACGTGAAGTAGCTTCTCTCAGCCCTCCTGTACCCGCACAGCCACCACTCTTTGGAAGTGGGGTAGCTCCTCTCAGCCGCTGCCCCTGACCTCAGACGTCCTACATTCCTTAGGATTACAGACCCACTTCCATAATTTACATTTTAAGATAACAAGATTGGCCAGAAGGTTTTTTTCCAGAAATTGTCTTCAAGCAGGATGTATTATTGTTATATACTCCTGTAGATTATATAGCATACCAGTCTCTTGAGTCCATGGGATTTTCCAGGCAAGGGTACTGGAGTGGGTTCCCATTTCCTTCTCCAGAGGATCTTCCTGACCCAGGGATTGAACCTGGGTCTCTCACATTGCAGGCAGACACTTTACCATCTGAGCCACCAGGGAAGACAACTAATGAAAAGTATATAACTCCATTGCTAACACTAGTGAGGGGGTACTCTTTCTGTCCCCTTCTGATGTCTATGTCAGAAGCTTTCTCTATCCCTTTTACACTTTAATAAAACTCTATTACACAAAAGCTCTGGGTGATCAAGCCTCATCTCTGGCACCAGATTTAATTCTTCTCCTCTGGAGGCCAAGAATCCTGGCACCTTTCATGGTTCAGCAACAATCTTTCATCTTGGGGGCTCATCCAGGATTCTTCAGGACAAGGTAGGGATGCTTGAAGCTCTAGTCTTTGTCCTCCTAGTGAACACATTTTCGGCTGTACTTTACTAACCCTATAATGTGCTTGTGTGAATGACTAACACACTGTGTGTGAAGCAAGTGAGGAGCTCTGCTCTGCAGCTCCACAGTGACCTCATATGGCTTATGGCAGAAACCCTTTGGGGGTTTATACAGACCTGCCAGTGCCAAGAGGCACCTAATTTCTCCTTCGGGTATCGACCAGAAATGGGCAAAGTGTGCGGACCGAACTCTCCTTTCTTGGTCAAACTTTCTGGTTTCTTTGACCATTTCATAACTTTTTGTGAGTTAGAGCCACCAACCTATCTGTTGGATCATAGACTTTCAAGGGACTTGTGATCCTTGCTGTTACTGTGTACTGTTACTTAGGCCCCGAACTTGGATTGGTAATCAGGAAGGGCCTAGCTTCACTAGGAGTCAAAAGCTCAGAAGCTAGATGGAGCTCTATCCCAAGAGCATCTCTGAGGTTAAAGGTTACTTAGATTGGAAGTGCAATGAGTTTCTTTCTTTGGTAATGCTAGCTCTTAGTAGACCAAGAGATTAGAGCAGGCTTTCCAGTGGCTTTTGTCCCAATACCTTACATATTCTTTCTGTGGAATCTATGGGAATGAACTGGAAGGACTGGCCCTAATAATTCAAGGACAAAAATAACTTTTTCCTCACTGATCAGACCTTCACCATCTCTTTTGCTATCACTTATACTGGTGTGGTGACACTTGGAAGGAACATCTCAGTTTTATGTTCGTACTGGTCTTATTGTGGTCAGGAATATACTCAGGGTCATGCACAGGCACTCACCTGTGCACAGGCACAGGCGATGAATGTTTCCTCCAGCGGTCTTAGCTTGGGAGGCATTCTGGAAGGTTACTCTGATAGCACCCTGGGTGGCATCAGAGGCAAGCAAGGTTTTAACGGTGAGGAACTGGACATTAGTTTGGGATGCCCCTGGTGCATCTCCAGGTCTACCCCTTGTGCATCTCCACCCCATCTCGGTGGTAGAACAGGGAGGTACGAGTACGGCACCTGCATCAGTAAGGGACAGACTAAGTCTAACCAGGGAAGGAAAGCTTCAGTGTAAAGTCTGTCTACACCCGCATCTAGAGCAGGGAGGGACGCCTCTGGTAGAAAGATGGTGCTGATCGCTTTTTTTGTCTCTTGCAGATGGGAGCTAATAATTCCAGCCTCATTCCTTTGAACTGTATCCTGAAAAACTGGGATAGATTTGATCCCCAGAGCTTAAAGAAGGCACTCCTGATCTTCTTCTGTGATACTGAATGGCCTATCCTTTAGAAGACAGGGAACACTGACCTGGTGAAGGATCTCAATTATTATTGTTTTACAATTAGGCTGGTTCTGTAGAAAACAAGGGAAATGGGTTAGAAGTAGCATATATGTTGCCCTTTTTCTCTCTTCGAGTTATGCCAGACTTATGTCCTAAGGGTATAGATTTGGGCATGAAACCTTCAGCTCCCTCCTGTCCTCCTACTTTGCCCCCATACCCAGGGCTCCAAACTAAGCAAACTGAAAGTCAGGGACAACACCCCCCCCACCCCCCCGGCCCAGGAAGGGCTGCCTTGGTCTCAGTAAAAACCCAAACTGAGATTCAAACAGTCCAAGTAGAGGTTCAAACAACTGTCTCAGTATGACCTCAGATTAATCTGGTTTCAATAGAAAATTAGACAGTCGAAGTAAGAGAAGCTCAGACAGCAAAACTAATGGCGAAAGGCAGGATGAGATGGAGGACAGGAAACAGAGATATCAAGAAAAGCAGGTTTCTCCAATCTATCCCTGGAATCGTATGCACAGAGCAGCAAGAGAGGCGGAGGAAAGCCACTAAAGCTGTTGCTTCTTCATGAAGAACCCACTGGGAGAAATAATCAGTCTATGAGAGTTAATAAGCCCTTTTCTTATCAGGAAATACAAACAATCAAGGAGGATCTGGGAGACTATTTAGAGGACCCAGAAAAATATATTAGAGCTTTTAAAGCTGTTACTCTGCTTTATGACCTTACTTGGAAGGATGTGGTGTACATCTTGGGACAAACACTGACTCCTGACTCAAAAAGTTGAATTTTGGGGAAAGCTGTTGCTTATGGAGATGAATGGCTTGATAATGAATCAGAAGGGAGGAAGGAGTATGAGATAGCCTCCCTCCCCACTGGGAATAAGGCAGTCTCAACTATAGAACCAGATTGGGACTATAACATGGCTAAAGGGAGATAGGATCAGAGTCATTTTGTCGATGTGTTCTTGAAGGACTCAGGCAAGTGCATGCTAAGACTTTAAACTATGCCAAATTGCAAATATAGAACAGATGGAGAAGGAAGCTCCTGGTAAATTCCTAGACAGACTGAGAGAAGCCCTTTGCAGATTCACTGAAATTGACCCTGAAAGTGAAGAGGGAAGAGTGATCTTAAAAGATAGATTTCTCACTCAATCAGCTCCAGATATCTGCTGTATGGAGCAGATCAGTCTTTAGATAATCTGTTGAAACTGGCTCAAACAGTCTATCATGGTAGGGAATATGAGGAAAAGAAAGAAAGGCAGAAAAAGACAAAGGGATAGGTGGAAGCCCTTGTAATGGACTCAGGTGAAAAAGGATGGGCTTGCTATTACTGTGAAAAAGGAGGAGCACCTCAAGCAGTATTGTCCTCATGCATCTAAGCTGCCCCCGGCTCCATGTCCAGTCTGCAAGGGACCACACTGGAGGAGAGAGTGCCCTCAGAAGCATAGGTTTCAGGGGTCAGACTCTCAAGACAATCAGGACCGAAGGTGCCTGGGAGTCCCCACATAAGCTCTCATCCTAATACCTGAGGAACCCCAGGTATTAATAACTGTGGGGGACCAACCCATCAATTTCCTTTTAGATATTGGGGCAACTTACTCTGTGCTTACTGAAGCCCCTGGGCCACTTTCTTTCTAACCTGCTACTGTAGTGGGACTGTCTGTACAAGCCAAAAGGTAATACTTCAGTTATGTTCAGTTCAGTCACTCAGTCATGTCTGACTCTTTGCGACCCCATGAATTGCAGCACACCAGGCCTCCCTGTCCATCACCAACTCCCGGAGTTCACTCAGACTCACATCCACCATGTCAGTGATGCCTCTCATCCTCTGTGGTCCCCTTCTCCTCCTGCCCCCAATCCTTCCCAGCATCAGAGTCTTTTCCAATGAGTCAACTCTTCTCATGAGGTGGCCAAAGTACTGGAGTTTCAGCTTTAGCATCATTCCTTCCAAAGAAATCCCAGGACTGACCTCCTTCAAAATGGATTGGTTGGATCTCCTTGCAGTCCAAGGGACTCTCAAGAGTCTTCTCCAACACCACAGTTCAAAAGCGTCAATTCTTCAGCGCTCAGCCTTCTTCACAGTCCAACAGTCCAACTCTCACATCCATACATGACCACAGGAAAAACCATAGCCTTGACTAGACGGACCTTAGTAGGCAAAGTAATGTCTTTACTTTTGAATATGCTATCTAGGTTGCTCATAACTTTTCTTCCAAGGAGTAAGTGTCTTTTAATTTCATGGCTGCAATCACCATCTGCAGTGATTTTGGAGCCCCCCAAAATAAAGTCTGACACTGTTTCCCCACCTATTTAGTTGTTCTTTAAGTTGTAACTGGGACTTTGTGCTATTTTCACACGAGTTTCTGATCGTGCCAGAGTCTCCCTTACCCCTTTTGGGGAGGGATAAACTGAGCAAGGTTGTCTCTGTTTTCATGAATATGGAGCCCTCCCTTTCTCCCCCTTTAATTGAACAAAACGTTAATCCTAGAGTGTGGGCTGATGGAAAATCTGGGGGTTGAGCACAAAATGCTATTCCTGTAGTTGTCAAGCTCAAATACCTGCACTTATCCCACATAAGAAGCAGTATCCACTGAAGCCCGAGGTTAAGGAATGGATGAAATCTTACTCTACTGACTTCTCATGATGTGATGGAATCTTAAACTCTAAGATTAAGGTTAATGCTTGGTTAAGGTTAAGGTTCAGTTCAGTTCAGTTCAGTCGCTCAGTCGTGTCCGACTCTTTGTGACCCCATGAGTCGATAAGGTTAATACTTGGTTAAGGTTAAGATTAATTCTTGGAAGACAAACAGTAGGCTCCCTAATCAGTCATTGTTGTCAGAAGGACCAATGACTAAGCTTAAAGTTTGTGGAAATTTAAATCCTGCCACTTTCCTTCCAGAGAAGAAAAATGAAACACCTGATAACAATCGGTCCCTATTTCTAACTTTAAACTATGCAGCTCGGGAAGATCTAGTGGATCCTGACATGAAAATATTTACAGATGGCAGTTCTTTGGTTCGGGATGGGAAGTGTAAAGCAGGTTACGCCATGGTGGTAATGGCTGAACAGGTTTTTATAAGCAAAATCTCTAACCCAGGGAGACAGTGCTCAGTTAGTAGAGCTTGTGGCTCTGACCCAAGCTCTAGAGTTAAGCAAAGGGCAGTGAGTAAATATCTACACTAATTCTAAGTACGCTTATTTGACTTTACATGCTCGTGCTGCAATATGGAAAGAAAGTTTAAAACGGCAACAGGAGAACCTATTAAGCATTTCAGAGAGATTTTAACTGCTATATTTTGTCCTAAAGAAGTAGCTGTTATGCATTGCAAAGGGCACAGCAGGGTTGGGACTAAAGTAACCAAGGGTAATCAGCTGGCTGACCATCAAGCCAGAAAGGCAGCACTTTAGGAATCCCCTTCACTGCAGACAACTTTGATCTAGACAGGTCCTGTGGAACAGGAAAAACCACAATATACTGAGGAAGAATTAGGAAGATATGGGAAAAGAGGAGCAAAGATTACTAATAAAGGATGGTTACAGTCTGCGGATGGATGATTAAGAATTCCTGAAAATGCTCAATGGAAAAGTTTTCCTGAAGCCTTAGAATTAGCTAATTATGTAACTCAGCTGTCAGCTTTTCAACAGGCATTTATAGAACTCTGGGAGGTGACTCCTGACCCAGCCTCTGAGTCAAGCAAGCCTCTATTTGAGCCAGGAACCAAAGTCTTGATAAAAACACTGGGATCTGGGGGCCAATCTCTCAAGCCCCTCTGGGAAGGCCCTTACCAGGTTATTCTTTCTTCTCCCACAGCTGTCAAAGTACTAGGAATTGATTCCTGGGTGCATCACATTCGAGTTAAGAGGTGGCACCCTGACCAGAACTAAGTGACATCATTTTATGTCTTTACTTTCTATGCTCTGAATTTGTACTCTTCAGATGGGTCTGATAATCTATATGAGCCTGCTTCTGCTGACTCCAAAAGTCCTGAGTCTGCCATTTGACCCTCAAGACAACACCTTCCTGTCCTGGGCTCATTCCTATGCCACATTCCACAATCGGTCTAATTGCAGGGTCTGTGGAGCAATCCACTCCTCATTAATTGAAGACTTCCCATGGTGAGTTTCTCCACTTCAAGGAAAGAACTTTCTTCAACTCTGAGATGACATCTAACAATCCTAAAATGGACTGATGTAACTATGGACATGATGTGACTTTTAATTTTGATTTTAACTTGTTTTAATGACTATTTTGCCTTGCATCTGCAACTGTGTACCTGGATTTGTTTCTAGTCCCATGAAGTCTTTTAAGTTACAAATGTTGTGCAAGCTCCTATGAGTGCCACAGCTTCCTCCAAATATTACCTGGGCCCCCTGAATCAGAGACCCTCAATATGAGGGTTAGGAGAATATGTTGCCTCAACAATTTAGGGACCATGACCCTCAACAGCAGGAAGTAGTTATCGAATGAAAACAATGCCCCTTTCCCTTGGCAACATAATTCTCCTAAAAGAAAAGGGGGGAATGAAAGAGTCAATTCCTAGTCAGGTTGATAATAAGTCTGGGAGGTCCCCAAGGAGAGAGGGATCTGGAATTCTCAAGGAGGAGGAAAGGACAAACTTTTTCCTCTCTACATTCCTTAGGATTATATAACAATAATGTATCCTGCTTAAAGACAGTTTCTGGAAAAAAAAAAAACTTCTGGCTAATCTTGTTATCTTAAAATGTAAATTATGGAAGGGGATCTAGTAAGGTCTTTACAACCTCCAGACATACCTTTGATTCACTGTAATAACTAATTGTAAGTATATAACTCCATTGCTAACACTAGTGAGGAGGTACATGTCTTCCCCCTTCTGATGTCTATGTCAGAGGCTTTCTCTATCCCTTTTATGCTTTAATAAAACTACTACACAAAACCTCTGAGTCATCAAGCCTTGTCTATGACCACAGATTGAATTCTTCTCCTCTAGAAGCCAAGAATCCTGGCATCTTTCATGGTTCAGCAACAACCCTTGGTGTGATCACTCACCTAGAGCCAGACATCAGGAAATGCAAAGTGAAGTGGGCCTTAGAAAACAACACTCTTAGCAAAACTAGTGGAGGTGATGGAATTCCAGTTGAGCTATTTCAAATCCTAAAAGATAATGCTGTGAAAATGCTGCACTCAATACGCCAGCAAATTTGGAAAACTCAGCATTGGTCACAGGACAGGAAAAGGTCAGTTTTCATTCCAATCCCAAAGAAAGGCAATGCCAAAGACTGCTCAAACTACCACATAATTGCACTAATTTCGCATGCTAGCAAATTAATGCTAAAAATTCTCCAAGCCAGGCTTCAACAGTACATGAACTATGAACTTCCAGATATTCAAGCCAGATTTAGAAAAGGCAGAGGAACCAGAGATCAAATTGCCAACATCTGCTGGATCATTGAAAAAGCAAGAGAGTTCCAGACAAATATTTACTTCTGCTTTATTGACTACATCAAAGCCTTTGACTGTGTAGATCACAACAAACTGTGGAAAATTCTGAAAGAGATGGGAATACCAGACAACTTGACCTGCCTCCTGAAAAATCTGTACGCAGGTGAAGAATCAGCGGTTAGAACTGGACATGGAACAACAGACTGGTTCCAAATTGGGAAAGGAGTATGTCAAGGCTGTATATTGTTACCCTGCTTATTTAAGTTATATGCAGAGAACATCATGAGAAATGCCAGGTTGCATGAAGAACAAGCTGGAATCAAGATTGTCTGGAGAAATATCACTAACCTCAGATATGCAGATGACACCAACCTTATAGAAGAATGCAGAGAGGAACTGAAGAGCCTCTTGAAGAAAGTGAAAGAGGAAAGTGAAACAGCTGACTTAAAACTCAGCATTCAGAAAACTAAGATCATAGCATCTGGTCCCATCACTTCATGGCAAATAGATGTGGAAACGTTTGAAACGGTGAGAGACTTTATTTTTCTGGGCTCCAAAATTCAGGGCAGATGGTGACCGCAGCCATGAAATTAAAAGACGCTTGCTCCTTGGAAGAAAAGTTATGACCAACCTAGACAGCATAATAAAAAGCAGAGACTTGACTTTGCCAAAAAATGTCCATCTAGTTAAATCTATGGCTTTTCCAGTAGTCATGTATGGATGTGAGACTTGGACTATAAAGAAAGCTGAGTGCTGAAGAATTGATAATTTTGAACTGTGGTGTTGGAGAAGACTCTTGAGAGTCCCTTGGACTGCAAAGAGATCCAGCCAGTCCATCCGAAAAGAAATCAGTCCTGAATATTCATTGGAAGGACTGATGTTGAAGCTGAAACTCCAATTCTTTGGCCACCTGATGCGAAGAACTGACTCATTTGAAAAGACCCTGATGCTGGGAAAGATTGAAGGCAGGAGGAGAAGGGGACGACAGGATGAGATAGTTGGATGGCATCACCAACTCAATGTACATAAGTCTGAGTAAACTCTGGGAATTAGTGATGGATAGGGAGGTGTGGCACAGAGCAATCCATGCGGTCACAAAGAGTCAGACATGAGTGAGCAACTGAACTGAATAGTCACTGACTGTCCAGTTTTCCTGGCACCATTTATTGAAGAGGTTTTCTTTTCCCCTTTCTATATTCTTGCTTCCATTGTCAAAAATAAGGTGCTGATATGTGCATGGGTTATTTCTCTTCTTTCTTATTTTTTTTCTATTGGTTTATATACCTGTATTTGTGCCAGTACCATACTTTCTTGATGACTGTAGCTTTGTAGTATAATCTGAAGTCAGGAAGGTTGATTCCTCCAGCTCCACTCTTCTTTCTGAAGATTGTTTTGGCTCTTTGGGGTCTTTTGTGTTTCCATGTGAACTGTGAAATTATTTGTTCTAGTTTTGTGAAAATGCTGTTGGCAATTTGATAGGGATCACACTGAATCTGTAGATTGCATTTGGTAGTATAACCATTTTCCCAATACTGATTCTTCCTACACAGGTACATGTTGTCTTTGATTTCTTTCATCAGTCTTATAATTTTCTATGTATATTCCTTTTGTCTCCTTAGGTAAGTTTATTCCTAGATATTTAATTCTTTTTCTTGCAATGATGAATGGGGTTGATTCTTTAATTTCTCTTTCTGATTTTTCATTGTAAGTATATAGAAATACAAGTGATTTTTGTGTATTGATTTTGTATCCTGCCATTTTGCTAAATTCTCTGATTAGCTATAGTAATTTTCTGATGTAATTTTTAGGGTTGTCTATGTACCCTGTATCATGTCATCTGCAAACTGTGGGAGGTTTACCTCTTTTTTGATCTAGATTCCTTTTATTTCTTTTTATTCCCTGATTGCTGTAGCTAGGACTTCCAAAACTATGTTAAATAATAGTGGTGAAAGTGGACACCCTTGTCTCATTCCTTATCTTAGGGGGAATGCTTTCAGTTTTTCACCATTGAGAATAATGTTTGCTGTAGGCCTATCATATATGGCCTTTACTATGTTGAGGTAGGTCCTTCTATGCCCATTTTTGAAGAGTTTTAATCATAAATGGGTGCTGAATTTTATCAAAGTCTTTTTCTGTATCTATTTAGATTATCATATGATTTTTTATCTTTCAGCTTGTTAATATGGTGTATCACATTGATTGATTTGCATTTACTGAAGAATCCTTGCATCCCCGGTATAAACCCAACTTGATCATGGTGTATGAGTTTTTTAGTGTGTTGTTGAATTGTATTTGCAAAAATTTTGTTGAGGATTTTTGCATCTGTTTATCAGTGATATTGGCCTGTAGTTTTCTTTTCTGTGTTATCTTCGTCTGTGTGATCTCTTGGTATCAGGGTGATGGTGGTCTCATAGAATGAGTTTGGAAGTGGTCCTTCCCCTGCAATTTTTTGAAAGAGTTTTATAAAGATAGGCATTAGCTCTTCTCTAAATGTTTGACAGAGTTCTCCTGTGAAGACATCTGCTGCAGGGCATTTGTTTTTTGGGGAGATTTTCTTATCACAGCTTCAACTTCAGTGCTTGTAATTGGGTTGTTCATAATTTCTATTTCTTCCAGGTTCAGTCTAGGAAGATTGAATTTTTCTAAGAATCTGTCAATTTCTTCCAGGTTATCCATTTTATTGCCATATATTTGTTCATAATAGTCTCTTATAAGCCTTTGTATTTCTGCATGGTCTATTTTAACCTCTCGTTTTTCATTTTTCATTTTGTTAATTTGATTCTTCTCTCTTTTTTTCTTCATGATTCTGGCTAGAAGTTTGTCAATTTTGTTTACTTTCCAAAGAAACAGCTTTTGGTTTTATTACTCTTTAGTATTATTTCTTTCACTTCTTTTCACTTATTTCTGCTCTGATCTTTATGATTTCTTTTCTTTTGCTTTTTTTTTTTTTTTTTTGTTGTTGTTCTTCTTCTTTCTCCAGTTGTTTCAGGTGTAAAGTTAGGTTGTCTGTTCAACATTTTTCTTGTTTCCTGAGGTAGGATTGTATTGCTATAAACTTCCCTCTTAGAACTGCTTTTGGTGCATCCCATAGATTTTGAGTTGTCGTGTTTTTATTGTCATTTGTTTCTAGAATTTTTTAATTTCCCTTTTGTTTTTTTCAGTAACCTGTTAGTTGTTTAGAAATGTATTATTTAATCACCTTTTTTTTTCTTGTAATTGATATGTAGTCTCATAGTGTTGTGGTCAGAAAAGATGCTTGATGAAATTTCAATTTTCTTAAACTTACTAAGGTTTGATTTGTGACCCAAGTTGTGGTCTATCCTGGAGAATGGTCCATGTACACTGGGGAAGGTGTATTCTTCAGCATTTAGATGGAATGTCATGAAGATATCAATGAGATTTTTCTCATCTAATGTATCATTTAAGACGTGTTTCCTTATTAATTTTCTGTTTTGATGATCTGTCCATTGATGTGAGTGGGGTGTTAAAGTCTCTTACTACTTTGTGTTCCTGTCAATTTCTCCTTTTATGTCTGTTAGTGTTTGTCTTATGTATTGAGGTGCTCATATTTATAATTATGTTATGTCGTCCTCTTGGATTGATCCCTTGATCATTATGCAGTGTCCTTCCTTATCTCTTGTAATCTTCTTTGTTTTAAGGTCTATTTTGTCTGATATGAGGATTGCTACTCCAGCTTTCTTTAGCTTGCCATTTGCATGGAATATATTTTTCCATCCTCTCACTTTCAGTCTATATGTGCCTTTAGTTCTGAAGTGGGTTTCTTGTAGACAGCAAATATATGGGTCTTATTTTTATATCCATTCAGCCAATCTATGTCTTTTGGTTGGAGCATTTAAGCCATTTACATTTTAAATATTTGTTGATATATATGTTCCTATTCTCATATTCTCAATTGTTTGGTGTTTGATTTTGTGGATCTTTTTCCTCTTTTGCACTTCTTGACTATATAAGTCCCTTTCACACTTGTTGTAAAGCTTGTTTGGTGGTGCTGAATTCTCTTAACTTTTGCTTGTCTGAGAAGCTTGTGATTTCTCCATCAATTTTCAATGAGATCCTTGCCAGGTAGAGTAATCTTGGTTGTAGATTTTCCCCTTTCAGTACTTTAAATATATCCTGCCATTCCCTTCTGGCCTGCAGAGTTTCTGCTGAAAGATCAGCTGTTAAACATATGGGTTTCTCGTGTGTTACGTGTTGCTTTTCCCTTGCTGCTTTTAATATTCTTTCTTTGTCTTTAATCTTTGTTAGTCTGATTAGTATGTGTCTTGGTGTGTTTCTCTTTGGGTTTATCCTCTATGGGACTTGATTGACTGTTTCCTTTTCCATGTTGGGGAAATTTTCAACTATAATCTCTTCAAAAATTTTCTCATACCCTTTCTTTTTCTCTTCTTCTGGGACTCCTATAATTCGAATGTTGGTGCATTTGTTATTGTCTCAAAGGTCTCTCAGAATATCCTCAGTTCTTTTCATTCTTTTTACTTTATTCTGCTCTTCAAAAGTTATTTCCACCATTTTATCTTCCAGCTCACTGATTTGTTCTTCTGCTTCAGATATTCTGCTATTGATTTCTTCTAGAGTATTTTTAATTTCTGTAATTGTGGTGTTTATCTATATATATTTATTCTTTAATTCTTCTAGGTCTTTGCTAATTGATTCTTGCATTTTTCTCCATTCTGTTTTCAAGGACTTTGATCCTCTTTACTATCATTATTATGAATTCTTTTTCAAGTAGTTTGCTATTTCCTCTTCATTTATCTGGACTTCTGTGTTTCTAGTTTGTTCCTTCATTTTTGCAGTATTTCTCTGCCTTTTTTTATTTTTTAAAACTTATTATGCTTGAGGTTTCCTTTTCCCAGGTTTCAAGGTTGAATTCTTTCTTCCTTTAGTTTCTATGCCTTCCCCCCCGCGCTTCCCCCCTCTCTCGCCCTCCCCTGCCAAGTTGTATGCAGTGGTTTGCATAAGCTTCAGATAGGGTGAGATTTTTGCTGAGTTTTTTGTTTGTTTGTTTTTCCTCTGAGTGGCAAGGCTAAGTGAGATGATAATCCTGTCTGCTGATGATTGGGTTTGTATTTTTGTTTTGTTAGTTATTTGGATAAGTCATCCTGCACAGTTTGCTGCTGGTGGTTGGGTGATGCTGGGTCTTGTATTCAAGTGGTTTCCCTTTTGGGGGTTCTTACTATTTGATCCTCCCTAGGGTTAGTTCTCTGGTAGTCTAGGGTGTTGGAGTCAGTGTTCCCACTCCAAAGGCTCAGGGCTTGATCTCTGGTCAGGAACAAAGATTCTATAAGTGGTTTGTTATGGCATTAAATTAGATTAAAACATATACCCCAAAATGAGAAACCAAAGATGGACCCCAGACAAATGGCAGCCACAAAATCAGGCAAATAATAATTAAAATAATGAAATATACACAATATCCATATACATGCATAAGCAAAATCAAAACAGTCTAACAAAGATAAAGTACAATAGATTGAACAAAGGAAACAAAAAATTGTATCTACCAGTTATGAACAAAATTAACTAAAGCACAAACTGGAAAACAAAACTAAAGCAAGGTGCTGAGTGGGGACTAAAGCAATGAAAGCAAAACTAACAAATATGTTGAAAGGAAAGGAAAGAAAGAAAGGGAAAAAAGAATAGATATGCAAAGTTAAATAGAGGTAGATAAAGAAAATTTATATATATAAAGACCAACTGCAAGGGTAAAAGAACAGTAGGAAAAGCAAACAAAGGAATAAATGTAAAACAATTATTAGGTTTAAAAAGTTAAAATAAAAAATTACAAAAAAAGGGGGGAAAAAGAAAAGGAAAACTCCACAGAACTGCAAAATCAATCACATTGACAGGAAAAAAAAAAGACTCAAAAGCTTAAAAAAAGAAGACTGAAAAAGGTTAAAAAACAAGACTAAAAACTTAATTAGATTTCATAGGGGCAATAAAATCAACAACTACAACAGAACAGGGCTGTGAGGAGAAGGGGGAAAAAAAAGAGAAAAAAAATATCCATAAGAAACTACAGAATAAGTCAAAACATAATAAATTTTTTTCTTGAGTCACTGCTGTTAGAGTCCTTTCCCTCACTGGGAGTCACAGTCCACCTTACCTCTCTAGGATGCTCTCCAACACTTTGCTGGTCTCTGGACCTGCTGTGGGGGGAGGGCAGCTCTGATTCTAATCTGGTCCTACTCCTGTGTGTTCTTGCCTCTAATGTCCACAGCTTTCAGAACTAGTGTGTTTTCTTTTGTGGGAGACTTCAATGTCCTTTTATATATTTCATAGACATAGAGTCTGCCTAGTTGAATGTGTGGATTTTATCTTCAGCTTGTACAGCTGGTGGGAAGGTTTTGGGTCTTCTTCCTTAGCCACACTGCCCCTGGGTTCCAATCGTGATTTTATTTTCACTTCTGCAAGTGGGTCATCCACTGCTGTTTGCTCCTGAAGCTGCCCCAGAGGATCTGGATCTGCCCTAGTGAGGACCAAGTGCAGAGGTGGTGTAGCTGCTTGGGTCATAGGGGTTCTGGCAGCAGTAGGTATTCAGGGAAGTTGGCGGCTAGGGCAGCAGGAAATATAGTTCTCTAGAAGGGTATGTTAACCAGTATTGGCCAATACACTCTAGTATTCTTGCCTGGAGAACCCCTCTGACAGAGAAGCCTGGCAGGCTATAGTCCACAGGGTTTCAAAGAGCTGGACATGACTGAAGTGACCTGTGTGCATAGACACAAGACTTTTTTTCCTTTTTTTTTTTGCCTGAGGCAGCTTTGCCCCAGTGAGGGTTAAGTCTGAATGTGGGTGCACTTGCTTGGGTGCAGGGACCCTGGTCGTGCCAAGTGTTCAGGGACATGGACTGCTTGATTTGCAGAAATTATGGCCCTATCAGAGTCTGTTTTTGAGCCTCTGGGTAGCTGGTGATTAGAAGGTCTCTTTGGCTAGTCTTTCCTCATAGCTCAGCCTGTCCAGGCACTTAGAGGGCTCCCTTGCCTGGGGGCCTTCTCTGTTGTGACGCACATCAGGCACATAGAGGGGATCCCCTTGGCTAGGGTAGATCTGTAGATCAGTGCATCAGGTGCTTAATGGGGCACCCTCAGTTGGGGTCCTACTCTGTAGTTCAGGGCATCAGGCATTTGATGGGCTAGCCTCTCTACTGTTCAGCTGCTGATGCTGTTGTGTGGGGAGAGAGTGGTTATGGTGATGGCTCTACCCACTACTCATGACTCAGCAGTATTGCCCTGCTTCCACGGCTCCCTGGCTTTCCTCCACAGGTATTTCCCACCACAATCTCCTCCCTCATATTCTCTCCATCCCTCTCCTTGCAGTCAACAGCAGCCCACACCCTAGGATTGGTCCACAATCCCTAAGCTGTAGCTCCCAACCTCTGCACCTTCTAGGGGACCTGTGTACCTGTCCTGGGTATATATGGCTGTGGCAAGGACTGTCTGTTTCTCATTCCATTTAGGCTGCAACAGATCAACTGTTTTACTCTCAGCCTTAAATGTTTCCCCTTTGACTCAGACAATTGCCCTGATGTGGAGATTGGACCCCTGCTTCAGTTTCCCCACCTGCTGAGGGCAGGTCCAGTCCTTGTAACACTCCTGTTTTTCCCCCTAGTTCCTTCATCCTACCGAGTTTTTTCGTGGTTCTACATATTCTTTTCTGGAGAAGGCAATGGCACCCCACTCCAGTACTCTTGCCTGTAAAATTCCATGGATGGAGGAGCCTGGTAGGCTGCAGTCCATGGGGTCGCGAAGAGTTGGACACAACTGAAGTGACTTGGCAGCATATATTCTTTTCCACTGCTCAGGTACTCCTGTCTGCTCTTAGCTGATGTTCTGAATACACTTCTGGGTCTGAAGGTGTATTCCTGATGTATCCATGGAGACAGATGTACTCCATGTCCACCTACTCCTCTGCCATCTTGTTCTCCTGATGCTTATAAATTTCTTAGTGGATAAATAAAAAAGTATTCAGCTTCCTTGGTCACTTTTTTTTCCTTATTAATTGTATGGCATCTATTTCTTTCCCCGAAGTTATGTAAGGTCATAATATAGAGAATACATAGAGAGGAATTTACAATTTAGTGGCAAAGAGTGTACATATATATATATATATATATATATATATATACACCTCTGACTCTATGCCTTTGTCTATAAAAGGCATAGAATATGTTTAGAATATGCTCTTAATCTTTATCCATAACAATGCTGCTTGGATTGTACATTTCCTTGTGAAAACTTACAATAAAAGATCTTAGAGATTTTGAAGGTTTGATGTAGGCAGATTTGGATACTTCTTGCCTTTCACTATTTTTATTTATTTATTTTTCTTAGCCATTTATTAAATTACTTACACAACTAATATTAATGGAGTGCCTACCAAACGAAGGCCCTGACGTAGGAGCCTCATCACCAACCTTTCACTACTTTTAATTGACAATGGGTCTTGGATACTTAGAAATATTCTTAGAATCATGAACCTTGCTGAACCCTTAAATCTTACTAAGCCATATTCAAAAATAAACTTTCATTTATACCAAATTCCTTAATAATGATTCTCTTTTAGTGTGAGAATAAAAGGGTAATTTTATTGCTGCTTGCCATATTCAGTTGCTTCTGAGTGAATTTGCTTGAGGTTGCATGCTAAATTTTTAGGTATTTTTGCATAGTTTTAATTTATAATGCATGCCACACCTTCATAATGCCACACATGTTAAAATTAATCTATTATTATTTTAGAAATATCATATTATTCTATTGAAAAACAAACTTAGTCTTTTAGAGGAAAATCTAAGAATATGTGAATAAGAAAACAACTTTGTCATTCCCAAAGGAGGAAGTAGAAGAAACACTATAGTTCTCAGAACAAAACATAACCAACCAAAGAACACCAAAAGCAGCAGGAAGAGAAATATAGCAAAATATCAAGAGTTTGTTTTAGTTCATTCTGAAGTAGTATGGGTTTTATGTTTGGTGAAGATGAAAGAATCCCATGCAACAGACAACATGACCTTAATCTAACAACTCAGTAAGGTCATTACCTCCCTGAAGACTAAGCTCTGCCCTTGAGCATTCACTCCATCACTACACCTATTTTTAATATCTAGGGAAGTGGATGTACTAAACAGTTTATTTGATGAACATAATTCAACCAAAATAATAAAATTACCTAACAGGGGAAAATAATCGACAAAATATTTTAATAAACATTTACTGTTTATCTTTTTATGTATCAGACCTATTTTAAAAACACAACTTCCATCATCTCTTTTAGTCCTTGCAGTCGTACTGTGAAGTAGATATTATCACCATGTGTTTGGCAGGTCTTGAACAAACTAAATGTTGGTTGAATACAGTTTGTATGAATTATCCCCACTTTATGGATGAGAAGGCTGAAACCTAGAGTGGTTAAGGCATGTACCCAGAACCAACTCACTGTCAATGACAGAGCTGGGTCTCAGACTCATGTCAATGTGCTGACAAAAATTACAATCTTAGTTCTAAAGCCTAAGATCCTTTTAGTGTCTATCAAGCCAAGTAGAGATTCTTATTTCTCCTGTTGAGCATATCTCGAAATCAATGATATGTGAACAATTTGTCCTTTTAAAAGAGCTGGATGATCTCCAACATTTACTTTAAAATTGCCATCCTTGCAAATAGTGTCAAATATAATTTAGCCACATTCTATATGGGCCATACTGTGCATATTATATGAAGTTGCCCTTACTCTTTCTTCAGTCTTAAGTAGGAAGAGAAGGGGAATTTGAAAAGCGATACCAACTGAATGCCAAAACTGAGAAAGATTAAGAATTTCCTGTGAAATTTTCAAATAAAAAAGTTCACCTTCCTGAAATGCCTGGACTTCAACAAATTTTTATAATTCTGAAAAAGTGAAGTTGGGGGAGGGTAGACATGTACAGCCATTTCTTGCCTCAAGCTTTCCTTCATGTGTTTGGTTTCATGAGGGAGAGGCTAATGCCTGTTTCCAGTTATGAAACTCAAAGTACAATTGTAGTAAAACTGTGAGTATGCACTGTTTGGAAATTTCACTGAGTGACCCTAGACTTGAAGCAGTCTGGACATATATGGTAAAAGATATCTGGAGGTGGTTCCAGAACTAGTGCCAGACTCTCCAAGGAAATACTTTCTTAAAGAAGAGAAAAATCTATCTTATGATTCCATCAGAAGATCTAGAGATTTAGCTTCCTACTTTTTATGTTTATATGTGTGCTGTGCTATGCTAAGTCACTCAGCTGTGTCCAACTCTTTGGGATCCCAGGGACAGTAGCTCACCAGGCTCCTCTGTCCACGAGAATTCTCCACACAATACTGGAGTGGATTGCCATGCCCTCCTCCAGGGGAGCATCTCAATCCAAGAACTGAAACCAGGTATCCCACGTTGCAGGCAGATTCTTTACCATCTGAGCCATATTTATAAGTACATATTTATTTATTACATTTAATAAAATGTAATATTATATGTATATGTCAGAGTTAATAAACATAAAATATGTAATATTTTATGAACTTCTTTAGAGACAGTACTGATGTAAGTGCCAGATGCTTTCATGCCCATGACCTCATTATAATTCATATTAACATGCTAGTGTGGACATCTTTAAAAAGAACAGTCTTTACTTCACCTCATGATCCCAAAGCACAATTTTTTTAAACAATTGCCAAGGTTATTGTATATTTTATTAACTTTCCTTATGAAACTTGAACCTCAGAAAAAAATCCACAGGGAAAATAGATTTTTTTTCATTCTGTCAATGAAGTAAGGATATTATTATCTATGTATGAACAGTAGGAAGAAGAGAAAGTGGGGCAACAGCACTTTTTCTCAATGTGTCTTTTTATCTTATGATCAACAATTAATAATAAAGTAACTAAGAATTCATTACTTTGGCAATATTATGACAAAACTATCTAGCTTTTTACCCTGTCTTTTGTTTTTGTTCTTATCAGAGCTGCACTGTTTTAATATTAAGAAGCAAATTGGCTATATTGTTACCATTTTATCACTGAGTTACTCAAAGTACAAATACCAATATGGCCCAGATTTAATACAAGTCAGAACCCCAAAATGATGAGGACATTGAATTTTGAGCTCTCGACAAGGATTCCCTACTTCAGCTTAGATTCTTTTCATTCACTGAGTAGAAGGAAACGCGATGTCTCCCTAATAGCCTGTGAAAGGCGAGCTGGTATCGTTATAATAGACAAGTCTCTCACATTTTTAATTGGTAAAATTTAACAGTTCCACTTGTATCCACTTCAAACTTTAAAGGAAACATCATTTCACAATGAAATATTTTGCCTTCATTTCTCACATTTGGCTTGGATTTAAAATTGTGTCCTAAGTTTGTTAAAAATCTCAAGATTTCAAGCACAAAACCAAATTGTGTGTATAGGAAAGGAGCTACAAGTCTCAGATTCTTGTCTTTCCAACCTGGTTCTTTTTAAAAAATATGAACCATCAAGGAAGACACTTTTCTTTGACTTCACTGAGTTCATGAACATAATTTTAAATTAATATCAAAGGGATGAGAAATAGCATGATGGCTCTTCCATTCATTTTACATAACTAAAAATCACTGTTTTTTATTAAAAAATACAACAGTCAATTATTCCAGAATTAACTTCTAATTTTATAATACCTCTGAGATCTCCTTTGCAGATATAATTAAATAAGAAAAGTAAATCAAAGTTCTTATTTGAGAACAAAATATAGCTACTTACTGGAATGAAATAATACTAACAAACAAGTAGGATAACAGTATTATACCAGACTCTTCAGCTCCATCATTTGTTTATCTTGCCCTCTTGGTGCTAGTTTAATTTGTGGGAATTGGATGAGTAATTTTAGATGGTGTAATGAAGTATAGTTCTGTAAAAGTAATCATCACACTCATTCTTGGATTAAAAAAAAGAAAAACTTGTATTTAAGAATCATCTAGACAACAAGGTCAAAGGCACATTTCCAGGCTCTATTCCCATAAATTTTATGTAAAGGCTGGCATGAACATTAGTTTTAAAGTAGTATACCCAGGTGATAAATAAGAAGGTCCAGACACAGTTTGAAAGTCACTGTTAAGGCTCTCTCCAAGCCAAAATCTCTCCTTTTTCTAGGACTGCTAGGACTGTAACATACTTGGAATGCATTTGCGGGCCATATTCTCCTGGGTGTTATTGCTCCATTTATAGAAACCGTTAAGATTTATCCAGTACCTTGATGGCAGAGCGAAGATGAAAACCGAGGAGATTTGCATAGTCATTCCAAGTTCCACATCTTTTAAATAAAACTAATGAATTATATACAATTCATAAGAACTCATTGCCCTACAAGACTTTAAGTTCAACATTCAAATAAAAAGAGCCCTTTTATGGCAAGTTTACTTAATAACTACAATGATCTTTTTTCTGAAGGTGCACCCACAGGAAAAAAAAAATTATTTTACTGACATTTCCACACATTTTACCAGCATTAAGTGGAAAAAATGCTCACATTAAGGAGGCACGCTTAAATATTGTATGAAATTCTTATTTAAAATTAAGAACCTCTCTTCAGCAGTGCTCAAAGAAAAATATCAGCCCTATGTCTAGTCAAAACAAACAAAAAAAATCTTAGAATCATTTCAAGCTCAAAAACATGTCTAGCTCTTAAGGAAAAAAAAAAAAACCTGACAGTAGCCATAAGGAAGGAAGTTAAACATATTTTTCCTCAAAATATAGCTACCCAATTATAGCAGCTGAAAGACAGAGAGGCATTTTCCACTACTTTTTTCAACGACTGTCATTCTACGTCATACAGAAGCTTCTTGCTTGAATGAGGTACAATTCCCTGTAGTCTGAGATGACTGGTATGCCAAAAATACCTCTTTGCTGGATCTGCCTGGTAGAACAAATTGCTGGCTTTCCTGCTTTGCACAACTGTTCTAGAAATACTTCTGGCACATAATATCTTCTCTGGGCACTTTCTTTACCTGTAGTTCATCAATTGATTCTCATTCTCTATCATGTGTATTTGAATTAGCAACATTAAAGTCAGAATTTTAAGAGATAATAGTACAGAAGATAAAATCATTTTAGTGGCAAGCAACCTATAGAAATAGGAAGCTATCCATCAAGAAAACAAAATTTTAGTTATATGTATGCTTGTATATATACATATATATTTTTAATATATGTTTTATAATGCTCTTAGTATCATACTACTGGCTTAAAACTCAGCATTCAAAAAACTAAGACTATGGCCTTCAGTCCCATCACTTCATGGCAAAAATATGGGGAAAAAAATGGAAACAGTGATAGACTTTATTTCTTGGGCTCTGAAATCACTGTAGACAGTGACTACAGCCACAATTTAAAAGCTGCTTGCTCTTTGGAAGAAAAGCTATGACAAACCTAGACAGGTGGACCATAAAGAAGGCTGAGTGCTGAAGAACTGATGCTTTCAAACTGTGGTGTTGGAGAAGACTCTTGAGAGTCCCTTGGACAGCAAAGAAATCAAACCAGTCAATCTTAAAGGAAATCAAACCTAAATATTTATTCATTGAAAGGACTGATGCTGAAGCGGAAGCTCCACTACTTGGCCACCTGATGCAAAGAGCTGACCCATTAGAAAATACCCCAATTCTGGGCAAGATTGAAAGCAGGAGAAGGGAATGACAAAGGATGAGATGGTTGGATGGCATCACTGACTCAATGGACATGAATTATAGCAAACTTCAGATGGTTAAGGACAGGGAAGCCTGTTGTGCTGTGGTTCATGGGGCTTGCAAAGAGTCAAACAAAACTTAGCGACCGATCAACAAACCATACTACAATTTTAATTATTTTAATTAAGGCAAAAGAAGCCTATAGTAAAGTACACAAAGTTATCTAATCTTAATTGTTCTGTTCAATAGTTTTTACTCATATTTAAAGTTATTTATTTAGTAATTTCATTATGTATTTGGCTTATTGGCTATGCCATGCAGCATGCAGGATCTTAATTCTGGACCAGGAGTCTAACCTGTACTCACTTGCAGTGTAAGTGTGGAATCTTAACCACTAGACAGTGAAGGAAGTTCCTACCCATACACATAATTTTTATTTGTATGACTACCAACTAAAAAAACATTTTGATAACATTTTATGATTTTTATCATTATATATTAGTATGTTCTTGAACTTCATATAAATAGAATTACACAGTATACACTTGTTTTTGCCTGGCTTATTTCACTCAGCAAAATATTGTTAAGATTCAATTATGTTGTTTAGTGTACCAGTACTTAACTTTTATTGTTACATTGTACTTAATTTTATAACTTTATCATAATTTGTTCAGTCTCCTTCTGAACATCTGAGTTGCTTCCACTTTGGGATTATTATCAATAAAAATGATATGATTATTCTCTTTTTAAATATAAATTTATTTATTTTAATTGGAGGTTAATTACTTTACAATATTGTATTGGTTTTGCCATACATCAACATGAATCCACCACAGGTATACACGTGTTCCCCATCCTGAACCCCCATCCCTCCTCCCTCCCTGTACCATCCCTCTGGGTCGTCTCAGTGCACCAGCCCCAAGCATCCAGTATCATGCATAGAAACTGGACTGGCAATTTGTTTCATATATGATATTATACATGTTTCAATGCCCTTCTCCCAAATCATCCCACCCTCGCCCTCTCCCACAGAGTCCAAAAGACTGTTCTATACATCTGTGTCTCTTTTGCTGTCTCACATACAGGGTTACCGTTACCATCTTTATGATTATTCTTTATAGATATATTGTGAAAATACACACTATTTCTTTTGGATCCATCATTTGGAATAATGAAAGCTCTCGGCCACTAAGTTTAGTTCCAAACATTTTTCCTAAGTAATCCATGTCCCCAAGAGTTGGATACTAAAATGCAACTAAACATATGTGTGTGTGCTAAGTCACTTCAGTCGTGTCTGATTCTTTGTGATCCTATAGACTATAGCCTGCCAGGCTCCTATATCCATGAGATTTCCCAGGCAAGAGTACTGGAGTGGATTGCCATGCCCTCCTCCAGGGGATCTTCCCGACCCAAGGATCGAAACCATGTTTCTTAGGTCTCCTTGATTGGCAGGTGGGTTCTTTACCACTAGTGCCACCTGGGAAGTCCGGGACTAAACATACAATGATTTTATTAGAAAACACCTATGAGAGACAATGCAGAGAGAGAAAATCAGGAAAGTCGGAGGGAGCTATCAAGTGACAATGCAAGTCTGGACTCCCCATGAAGAAAGAGCAGAGGCAAAGTTGGGAGGAAGAATCTTACACTACTACACTGTCTAAGGGATTTTGGCTAGGCTATCATTCTCATGGTTCCTACAAACTCCATCCAGAAATGTGTGACAGCTCTAGGTGTTTTGCAACTTCACCAACATTTGGTATTGTCAGTCTTTTTAACTTTTAGTTGTACTGATCTGTGTATAGTAGAATCTCATTGCAGTTTTAATTTGTGTTTTCTTGATAAGTAATAATCTTGATTACCTCATTTGGGTACTTATTGGCCACTTTGCTATCCTCTTTTGTGAAGAACCTGATCAAATGTTTTGTCCATTTTTTGGATTACATTGTATGTTTTTTTTTTTCTTTTGATTTGTATAAGTTCTTCATACATTCTGAATAAAAATCCTCTGTTGGCCAAATATATTTTCAATACCTTACTCAGCTATCATATCCCTATTTATTCTCTTAATGGTGTAGTTTTGATGACCAAGGGTTCTAAGTCCTAGCTACCAAACGTTTTTCTTTAAACAGGACTTGGGTTCTGTTTAAGAAAGTTTTGTCTATACTAAAGGCACAAGGATTTTTTAAAATAGTGTCTTCTAGAAATTATGTAATCTTGCCATTTATACTTAGATATACAGTCCATCTCAAATTAGATTTTGGTGGCCATATGAGCAAAGGACTAAGGCTTACTTTTTTTCCAAATGGATATCCAAACACTCCAGCATCATTTATTGGAGAATAAAAAAATATTCCTCCTGTTGAATCTCATTGGTACTCTTACTGTTAAATCAAGTAAACATTTATTTAGTAAATACTAACTACTATTCACTATTTTAGATGCTTTATAAATAACTAATTTACTTTGTACTACATATTTACAAGATAAATTCTACTCTACCCATTTTACAAATGAAAAAGCCAAAGTACAAAAAAGATAAGTATATGTTGCTTACTAATCAAGTGGCAAAACCAGGATTGCAGCATAGCTATTTCAACTCAAGGGTCCGTATGCTTAACCACTAGTTCACGTCAACTTTCAGATGAGCTGAATCTAAAACTTATGAGAACTCATATGATACATTATTATAAATTATCTCAAGATGATTACTATAATTACTTTATAATTGATAAGAAATACATTTATATGTTATATGATAATTATTAGGGATTAAATGATACAAATGTAAACAAAGGAAGCCTAATTTATATGAATTTTAAAATATTTTAGAAGTGTTTATGAATTCTTATTAAAAACCTAAAGCATTTTATAAAATCAACAAAGTAAAACATATAAAACATATAAAACAAAGTTCATAAATGGCATAAGATGTTGAACTATATGAGAATGGGGCCAGTATGATAGCAACCAAAATTTTTCAAGTATTTCCAAAGAACTAGTATTGAGTGCTCAAGATCTGTGACACACATGGAAATATAAAGATGGACTAACCATAACTCCTTATCTCAAGGAATTTGTGAATCTGTGAAATCATACTTGACATCATCAATATGCTGCATGCCTAATTTGGGGAACATTAATGAGAACTAGAAATTAAATCTTTCAAGCCAAAGTAAAAATGTTTCTGTCTATGGGAGGAAACTAGACTATAGCAAGTTAAGTAAGTTCTTTCTTAAAGAGGGTGTATCATATCATTTGAGAAGGAAGAAATTGTTAGCAGTTCATGGTGAGGTGTTACAGTGAAGAAATAGGCATTTTTTTCTCCCTGTAACTTAATCTTTTAATGAGGACTTCCAAGGTGGTGCTAGTGGTAAAGAATTTGTCTGCCAATGCAGGAGACCTAAGAGATGCTGGTTAGATCCCTGGGTTGGGAAGATCCCCTACAGGAAGGCATGGCAACTCACTCCAGAATTCTTGTCTGCAGAATCCCATGGACAAAGGAGCCTGGTGGTATACACTTCACAGGGACACAAAGAGTCGTATAAGACTGAAGCCACTGAGCACACATGCATGCACAATCTTTTAATAAAGTTTATTATATTCAAATATAAAATTAATATATGCTTCTTTATATAATCATGTAAATATAAGCATAAAGAAGAAAATAGTAAACATTTGTATATAAATTCATCACTTACCATTACTATTATGCTGTATTTTCTTCCCACAATTATATTTCTATTTATATATTCATACACACATATATATGTATACACAAAATTGATGTATATTGTATATAGAGTTGGAAGTTGACTTTTTTCACTGTTATTTCATAAGCGTTATAAATCTCAAAAATAAACTTTTAAAATAGGCATATGATAGAACATTATGGATCTTCAATCTAATCTTTACACTGTTTCTAATCTTTCACTGTTTCTATTGAAGTCCTATAAATTATCAGAATTTTAGACTCCTACACAGTCCAAACAGTAAAAATATCCCTACTAAATGTAAATGATTTGCAGCCTCTTCACATTTCCTTATTAGCACAATAATCAAACCTAAGTGAAAATAAAGAAGTCCTATATTATGGGCCTGCACAGAATTTATTAACCTGTGAAACCACATGAGAACTTATTAATTCAGAAGTGTACATTTTTCTAGTACAGTGAGTCCCAACATGGTATCTCTGGTCTCCTAGGGTTCCATGAAATAGTAATAACAGCCTTTGAGCTATTTTCAGTATTTCAAAAAGCTGAATATAAATCATATATTTATCTACAACAAAGCAAAGTGCCAAAATGGCAGAAATTGTACAACTTAGTATGGTAACACTGGCTGCTATATTCTAAAACAAAAATATGATTGGCAGATACATCATTTTAATTAACTGAAAAAGGAAAATAAGTTAATCTTTACTTTGTAAATTTACTCTTCGGTAGATAAACTCTTTTTAAAATATGGCAGATGGGCAGAATTTTTTAAAATAAAAATGTGTCATGGTGGTAAAAATAACAAGTGAATCATCAAGTGTGACCACACAAGTGGTCACAAGTGTAATTTTAAACCATATCTCCCCCATATCTCACTGAATTTAACAATCACTAATTATCAGATAGCCTTCCAAGGTGGCACAGTGGTAAAGAATCTGCCCACCAATGCAGAGATGCAAGAGACACAATTTCAATTCGTGGGTAGGGAAGATCCTCTGGAGGAGGAAATGGCAACCCACTCCACTATTCTTGCCTAGAAAATCCCATGGACAGAGGAGCCTGGCAGCCTACAGTCAACGGGGTCACAAAGAGTCAGAAATGACTGAGTGATTGAGCATGCACAATTATCAAATACATATTAATGTCAGAAATGTACACATGAGAAAAGTAAGATGGTAAAAACTGCCAGATATTTTCAATTATGAATCACATCTTGATTTCAGAGATGGTAAGACATATTGCCTAGAGATCAAGGTTAACAATATCAGTACTTCTCATGTTGTTAGAACAATAACTTAATTAAAGCTATGCCATGGATCCTATAGTTAAACTCGTGAGTTAAATATATCTCAAAGGTGGTTAAACCCACAATTCCTGAGATTTAATTAATAGAAGAAATGAATTTGCATAGTGAATCTTTGGGGTTCTTCCTGTTGGTGTTGCCCTACATAGATGTCATGTGAGCCCACTTCACACCACTACACAAGCAGGTTGATTAAACTCCTGGTAGGGAATAAGACAAAACCCAGTGGCGTGCAATTGGCTTTCATTTCTAGAGACAATTTTTTAACCCATGTAACAATGATTTTCAAACAAGCATATTTTATGTTTGTAACACTAGAGCTATTGAACAAATCAAGATGTGTATGGAAATATTTACATATGATTTTTCCCATTTGATGAACCAGGAAACTGAAGTTTAGAGAGATAAGAGACGTACCTAAGATGGGCCAGGCATTTGATAAATGAGTCAAAACAAATATTGACCAGTTTCACCTTATCAATGTGTTTGTGAATACCTGTTACTTATTACTTGGGAAGCTTAGTTTTTTTTTTTTTTTTAAATAACTTACTAGTGTATTCCCTTTAGCAAAACCAAGTTATTAAAGCAGGCATGCAGTCTTTCAACAACAACAACAGCAAGATGATGTTGTTTTGTTTTCATATACTTATTTGATATGGCCTTGTTGCTCTGTTTCTTATTGGGAAGAATTATTCTCTTGGAAAATGTATGCACAGCTGGAGATATGCACAATAAATATATTACATATGTATTTACTATTATATACATAATATAAGTTATTTATAAATGCCTCACATTGTCTCTAAGTTTCAAATGGACCTGGTAGATTTCAAGAAACTAAAAAGAATGAATAGGTGAATTGAATAATAGGGAAAGATAATTTGCATTGAATTCAGAAAAAAAATTATTTCAATACCTATTCCTTCTGCATATGTTCTCTGATCAAGGGCTCACTAAAAATAATTTAACTTCATGAAACTGAATGTTATGTATATGTTTTTAATCTTAAATTTCTTCATATTTTTGAACTTTGCAACCTCAAATTCATCTTTCAAAGACTTCAAGAAGACCAAAGTTACAAAAAATTAAGTTGAGTATTTAGTCTCCCTTGTATCAGCATTATTGAGCGGGGTAATACCACTTTTGTCTTCAACTGACAATTTTAATGACAAAGAAACAATGGGCTTTAACATTCATCCTATGACATTCATTCTATGTCATAATAACCTTGAGTATGACATAAAATTTATGTCTTATGATACTTTGATTCATTATTTTATCAAGTTGCTTTATTTTACATCTTAGTTAATCTTAAGTGTTTATATCATTAAACTTCCAAGGATAAAAACTTTAGAATCATAAACTGAATAAATCCAACTGGTGAAGTTAAAATTCCAGTTTGTCTCACCTTTTCATTAGATCCTTTAGTCTTCTTACAATTATAATTTAAAATTTAAAAAATGGTATCATCCAGTATCGTCATCTTACTTTATTCTTTTATGTAGAATATTCTTGCAAAGAAAGTAATGATGGGATAAGTTCCTACTACCATGCTCTTTCTATATTTCAGTGTCTCCTTGACCAGATATATCACATGGAACACAACATAGCATGAAACAAAGCTATGTCTTCATTATTTTATTCCAAATTCAAAGTTTAGTTACCAGTTATCTTGCATCAGGATTTTCAGAAATGCATATAGCATTCTAAATTTGCAATTCCTGTAACTAACGTTACCTTGAGATCATTAATTACTAATTTAGATAAACAAGATAAAGAAATATTGAGTGAAGCAGCAAAATTATTAAGAGAGAAAAACAATAGAAAATTTGGGGCACTTTTGTATACAATACAGACTGTAAACAATTGACTATATACTATTAAAAGATATTTCAGAATTCCACAGAAACAAAATATTTGAAAATCATGTATAACACACTATGTAATTTCTTTTTTTTAATTTTATTTTTACTTTATTTTACTTTATAATACTGTATTGGTTTTGCCATACATTGACACGAATGCACCACGGGTGTATATGAGCTCCCAATCCTGAATTCCCCTCCCACCTGCCACACCATATCATCTCTCTGGATCATCCCCGTGCACCAGCCCCAAGCATCCTGTATCTTGTATTGAACATAGACTGGCGCTTCATTTCTTACATGATAGTATACATGTTTCAATGCCATTCTCCCAAATCATCCCACCCTCTCCCTCTCCCTCACAGTCCAGAAGTCCGTTCTATACATCTATCTGGAGCCGATTATACAGAGTGAAGCAAGCCAGAAAGAAAAACATCAATATAGTATACTGACACATATATATGGAATTTAGAAAGATGGTAATGATAACCCTGTATGCGAGACAGCAAAAGAGACACAGATGCAATTTCTTTTAGCACTACATATTTTTATACTTATATAGGTTTTCACTCCTTTTTTCCCCCTAAATAATATTTGTTTTTATGCCATAACTTGAAATAAGGACTTATCTCCATCCTGGTTCTTGATTAAGGAAATGGAATATATCTATTCAATCTTTGAATATAATTTATCATAAAATTCTCTGAATAATATCCACCTGTCTCAAGTTATTAAAGTATATTTTAGATTTCCATGTTGACAACTATTTTATGACTTTTTTTGAAAGTGGCCAGAAGCAACTTTTCCAAGTCTGAACCCTCCAGCTTTCCTCCAAATCTATTCTATCCTACCTTTTGCACATGTTAAAAATGCCCACTGCAACTACGTTTCTTCCTTAATTTCTCCTTATTAATTTACTCCTCTCTCTACCATATTTCCTACATTCAACTCTCTAGTTTCACCATCCTCCACACTGTACTCTCAGTGTGACATTTCCCTTGAACACAAAATCTGATTATAGCTTCCCATGCACAAAACATTTTGATCATTATAGTAATAATCCAATTTCTTTGGCATCCCCTATATGTTGCACTATCCTCATTACCTATATAAATTAATGCAACTGTTCCTCACCATAACCCTAGGAAATGGGTATCTCCTTGTTCCATATGAGAAACTTGAGTTATAGAGAAGTTAAGAAATTTTCACAAGTTTATACAACTAATGAATGGCAAGAGGCAGCACTCAAACTTAGGCAGTTTGCCCTCTGCACACTGTGGTAAGCCTCTTTCACATGATGCTTTTCATAAGTATTCTATGAGCTACAAACTCAAAATAAATTTAATTGCATGAAGCTGTTGGCATCCAATACATACGACTTTGTCTTACTGCTTCAGTGTAAACAACTGGACTACCAACTCCCAGAACTTGCATTTATTTGCCTGAATGCCTGATTTGCCCTGGAGAGGCTGATTTACTGCCTGGTTGGATGTAGTAACAAATTAGCTCCCACCCTCAACCAATGACCAAAGGGAATTGGTATATAAATGTTCCAGTTGCTTTAGTCCTGTCCAACTGTTTGTGACTTATGTATATAGCCTGTCAGGCTCTTCTGTCTTTGGGATTCTCTAGGCAAGAATCCTGGAGTGGGTTGCCATGCCCTCCTCCAGAGGATCTTTCCAACCCAGGAACTGAACCCATATATCCGGTGTCCCCTGCATTGCAGGCAGTTTCTTTACCCACTGAGGCACCTGGGAAGCCCATTAGCTTACTGCTGCTTCTGCTTAGTCGCTTCAGTTGTATCAGAACCTGTGCAACCCCATTGACAGCAGCCCACCAGGCTCCTCTGTCCCTGGTATTCTCCAGGCAAGAATACTGGGGTGGGTTGCCAGTTCCTTCTCCAATGCATGAGAGCGAAAAGTGAAAGTTAATTTGCTCAGTCGTGTCTGACTCTTCTGCGACCCCATGGACTGTAGCCTACCAGGCTCCTCCACCCATGGAAATTTCCAGGCAAGAGTACTGAAGTGGGTTGCCATTTCCTTATCCCATTAGCATACTAAGAACCCCTAAACCTTGTTCCTGTTAGCTCACGGTATCAGAATATGGAGAAGCAAACCTACAGATCTGTCTCCTGACTACCTTCATAAGGCATGCAACTGGTCTGTTATCAACTGCATACAGGCCTCCTGAATGCATGGTTTCCACAGCCCTGCAGAGCCCCTTAAACTGCTGCTGTAAGTGACATATGCAAAAAGCCAGGGCACCAGGATAAAGACAAATGCTAATTGAACAATGTCAGAGCACCATGTCACATAATCCCATCAAGCACAGGATATGAGTAAATGAAGAACAGAACCAGGAGAAATCGTGTCCTAGAGCAGGGCTAGACCAGGAGACCAGGAACTGACTAACTCCTTATTGCCAAATTCAGACTTAAATTGAAGAAAGTGGGGAAAACCACTAGACCATTCAGGTACTAACCTAAATCAAATTCCTAACGATTATACAGTAGAAGTGAGAAATAGATTTAAGGGACTAGATCTGATAGACAGAGTGCCTGATGAACTATGGATGGAGGTTTGTGACATTGTACAGGGGACAGGGATCAAGACTATCACCAAGGAAAGAAATGCAAGAAGTCAAAATGGCTGTTTGAGGAGGCCTTACAAACAGCTGTGAAAAGAAGAGAAGCAAAAAGCAAAGGAGAAAAGGAAAGATTTAAGCATCTGAATGCAGAGTTCCAGAGAACAAATAGCAAGAAGAGTTAAGAAAGCCTTCCTCAGTAACCAATGCAAAGAAATAGAGGAAAACAATAGAATGGGAAAGACTAGAGATCTCTTCAGGAAAGTCAGACATACCAAGGAAACATTTCATGCAAAGATGGGCTCAATAAGGGACAAAAATTGTATGGACCTAACAGAAGCAGAAGATATTAAGATGAGGTGGCAAGAATACACAGAAAAACAATACAAAAAAGATCTTCCTGACCCAGATAATCACGATGGTGTGATCACTCACCTAAAGCCAGATATCCTGGAATGGGAAGTCAAATGGGCCTTAGGAAGCATCACTACAAACAAAGCTACTAGAGGTGATGGAATTCCAGTTGAGCTATTTCAAATCCTAAAAGATGATGCTGTGAAAGTGCTGCACTCAATATGCCAGCAAATCGGGAAAATGAAGCAGTGGTCATAGGACTGGAAAAACTCAGTTTTCATTCCAATTGCAAAGAAAGGTAATGCCAAAGAATGCTCAAACTAACGCACAATTGCACTCATCTCACATGCTAGTAAAGTAATGCTCAAAATTCTCCAAGCCAGGCTTCACCAATACATGAACCATGAACTTCCAGATGTTCAAGTTGGTTTCAGAAAAGGCAGAGGAACTAGAGATCAAATTGCCAACATCTGCTGGGTCATTGAAAAAGCAAGAGAGTACCAGAAAAACATCTATTTCTGCTTCATTGACTATGTCAAAGCCTTTGACTGTGTGGATCACAATAAACTGTGGAAAATTCTGAAAGAGATGGGAATACTAGACCACCTGACCTGCCTCTTGAGAAACCTGTATGCAGGTCAGGAAGCAGCAGTTAGAACTGGACATGGAACAACAGACAGGTTCCAAATAGGAAAAAGAGTATGTCAAGGCTGTATATTGTCACACTGCTTATTTAACTTATATGAAGAGTACATAATGAGGAACGCTGGGCTGGATGAAGCACAAACTGGAATCAAGATTGCCGGGAGAAATATCAATCACCTCAGCTATGCAGATGACACCACCCTTATGGCAGAAAGTAAAGAGGAACTGAAGAGCCTCTTGATTAAAGTGAAAGAGGAGGTGAAAAAGTTGGCTTAAAACTCAACATTAATAAAACGAAGATCATGGCATCTGGTCCCACCATTTCATGGAAAATAGACGGGGAAAGAGAGGAAACAGTGGAAATAGTGTCAGACTTTATTTTTCTTGGCTCCAAAATCACTGCAGATGGTGACTGCAGACATGAAATTAAAAGCCACTTACTCCTTGGAAGGAAAGTTATGACCAGTCTAGACAGCATTTAAAAAGCAGAGACATTACTTTGCCGACAAAGTTCCGTCTAGTCGAGTCTATGGTTTCCCCATTAGTCATGTATGGATGTGAGAGTTGGACTGTGAAGAAAGCTGAGTGCTGAAGAATTGATGCTTTTGAACTGTGGTGTTGGAGAAGACTCTTGTGAGTCCCTTGGACTACAAGGATATCCAACCAATCCATCCCAAAGGAGATCAGTCCTGAGTGTTCATTGGAAGGACTGATGTTGAAGCTGAAACTCCAATACTTTGGCCACCTGATGCAAAGAGCTGACTCATTTGAAAAGACCGTGATGCTGGGAAAGATTGAAGGCAGGAGAAGGGGACGACAGGGGATGAGAGAGTTCGATGGCATTACCAACTCAATAGAGATGAGTTTGGGTAAACTCCAGGAGTTGGTGATGGACAGGGAGGCTTGGTGTGCTGTGGTCCATGGGGTTGAGAAGAGTTGGACATGACTGAGCAACTGATCTGATCTGAGAGCAGGGCTGGTAGGCACTGTGAGTGCGCTGTGCAGTCGTGTCCTGTGCACTAGCAGGAAGCCAAGAGATGCACTCCATACCATGTTTCTACCAAGAAATGGGAAGAAAGATGTCTGACAGGAAAACATTCTATCCTTAAATAAAAGCAGAGCATGGCTCATGGACTCTGAATGCACTTTCATGGCATAAAATAATTTCAATTCTCTGTTTTCATAAAGTAAAAATCTCAAGCTTTTGTGACTGAGTTCCACAGTAACTGGCATTTTATTTGCTTAGAATCTAAATGTTTTTAGTTTGAGAAGAAATCCACTGTGCTATATAGATCTTCCCATTTGATTTCTAGGGTTTCTTATTTTGATCCTTGGTAAAAAATTTTTTCCAAGAAACAGAATAGATACATATATATATTTAAAAACATGAACCATTAGAGAATAAAATAGGAAATAAAGAAAGATTTAAGTTTTGGCAGCCCTTGCTTTTTTTTTCTTTTTTAATTTTCTTAATGACTGTGAAGGTACTTCCCTGGTGGCTCAGATGGTAAATGTCTGTCTACATTGTGGGAGACCCAGGTTCAATCCCTGGGTTGGGAAGATCCTCTGGAGAAGGAAATGGCAATCCACTCCAGTACTATTGCCTGAAAACTCCCATGGACAGAGGAGCTTGGTAGGCTACAGTCCATGGGGTCGCAGAGTCGGACGTGACTGAGCGACTTCAGTTCAGTTCACTTCACTTCACAATGCTGTGAAGTGAAGCAGAATAAAAGGATCACTGGCTCCAAGTCTCCTAGAGATAACAAGTGATGAAAGTAAAAAACAAACAAACAAATGTACACCCCCAAACAAGGTCAGGTAACTTAAATTCTCTGCCCTGCCCCATAGTTTAAAAAAAAAAAAGAACACTTTTAGTAGCAGTTCAGAATTCATCTTTATCTCCTACCTGTTCCGTCAGTGGAAGTTTAAAGTCATGATATTTTTAGACAGTCATATTTTTATATATAGAATAAAAACTTGTGTTAGAGGACAACTGATTTTCTTTTTTTTAGGTAGAGAAAGAAGCAATAACTTTTAACTAAAACCCGCTACTTATTTTGATTACTGTTCAACTTGCTACCACTTAGCAAAAAGCAAAATTTCCATAGTGTTCCATATTGTTCACCTCAAATCTTGTTTTACAACTGTGGCATATGCTCCATTAAAAATAAAAAGATGAAGCAGTGATTAATTTAACATGGCTTTCATTGGGAAAATTGGGGAGGGGGAAGTGTGGGACATAATGAAGAGGAGATCAATGGACAAAAAGGTAAATTAAATATACAATGGTTTTCAATAAAAAAGAAGAATAAGAAAATGTTATTTTCAACAAAATGGAAAAAAAAAAGAAAGCCCATGAGTCATGCCATAGCCAAAACCATATTCTATCTTAAGTAGCTTTTCTTCCTCCACCCCTTTTTTTTCTCTTTTTAAAAATAAAATCTCTCCCCAAACCATCATCACTTTTAATCTTCTCCAGACTGGGCTTCATCTCGACACCCTTCATCCCCAGATTTCTCAGGTGGAAGGCTTAAAGACATTTTCTTTTCCAGAGGGCTCTCCGATTCCTCATCTTCTTCTTTGGGAAAAGGAATCTTTTCATTTGATGGCTTTGAAGCTGTGGGGAAATCCACTTTCTCCTTGCCTTTCACAGGACTTGGCATCACTGTGGCCTTTAGCCTGGGCTTGGACATATTCTTTTCTTTACTCTCAGGCTTGGACTTCTTAAACATCTTCTTCTTGTTTCTTTTTTGAACTGCCATAGATATATAAGTACTCCAGCCTTATATGTCTGCTCAAGTGGAATAACTCTCAGGACTTATACTCACTGTTTTACAGTGGCTTCAGTGTCCCCAATGGGATTATGGGAATTAAATCTTAGCATGATTCTTAATAAACCCTTAATTGTTTACCTTCCTTCCAACCTATCTCACTTACTCTCCTAAGAGTATTTCTTGGGTTCATCTACAAAATGAAGTAATTGCTCTTCTATCTATTTTTTTTAGTGACTGGAAAATGCAAGTTTATTAAATAGCTTGATTGATACTTTCTCTTTTGTTAAAAATTAAATGTATTTATTTTAATTGGAGGCTAATTACTTTACAATATTGTATTGGTTCTGCCACATAGCAACATGAATCCACCACATGTGTACATGTGTTCCCCATCCTGAACCCCCCTCCCACCTCCCTCCCTGTACCATCCCTCTGGTGCACGTCTATCTGTTGTATTTGAATACTTAAGTACTCAAACAAAGCACATGATATAAAACTTAAGATCTAGATTCTTGCCCTTTCTTCTCTACCAACTCATTCATTTTCTCTCATAGCTCTGACATATTGTTATTGTTTTTCAGTCACTAAGTCATGTCTGACTTTGCAATCCCATGAACTGCAGGACAGCAGGTTTTCCTGTCCTTCACTATTTCCTGGAGTTGACTCAAACTCATGTCCACTGAGTCAGTGATGCCATCCAACTGTTTCATCCTCTGTTGTCCCCTTCTCCTCCTGCTTTCAATCTTTCCCAGCATCAGCGTCTTTTCCAATGAGTCAGCTTTTCCATCAGGTGGTGAAAATATTGGAACTTCAGCTTCAGCATCAGTCCTTCCTATAAATATTCAGGGTTGATTTTCTTCAGGATTGACTTGTTTGATCTCTTTGCTGTTCAAGGGTCTCTCAAGAGTCTTCTCCAGCACCACAGTTTGAAAGGGTCAGTTCTCCGGTGCTCAACCTTCTTTCCAACATATGCCAAAATATTTAGTCTCTGAGGTTACCCCACTCTCTCAATCTTCCATAATTTTACATAGTTCAACCCCTCCACCTGGAAGAGTCTTCACTTCTTAGTCTGCTTGAAAATTCTTGCTCATCTTTATCTTCAATTTAAACCTAAAATACAACCTCCCACATCATGAAGCCTTCTTTGACTCCCAGGAAAAATCAAAGCACATTTGCCTCTGCTGGTATATTTTGTGTTGCATGATTATGGCAATTGTTTTAGTGGTTTTAAATAGACCATCCTGTGTCTATACAAGGATACAGGCACTCTGATGATACAAGAGACATTCAGTTCAGTTCAGTCACTCAGTTGTGTCTGACTCTTTGTGACCCCATGGGCTGCAGCATGCCAGGCTTCCCTGTCCATCACCAATTCCCAGAGTTTACTCAACCTCATGTCCATTGAGTTGGTGATGCCATCCAACCATCTCATCCTCTGTCGTCCCCTTCTCCTCCTGCCTTCAATCTTTCCCAGCATCAAGGTCTTTTCCAATGAGTCAGTCCTTCGCATCAGGTGGCCAAAGTATTGGAGTTTCAACTTCAGCATCAGTCCTTCCAATGAATATTCAGGACTGACTTCCCTTAGGATGGACTGGTTGGATCTCCTTGCCGTCCAAGGGATGCTCAAGAGTTTTTTCCAGCACCACAGTTCAAAAGCATCAATTCTTCAGCACTCGGCTTTATTTATAGTCCAACTATCACACAAGACTGAAGCAACAGCAGCAGCAGCAGTATCACATCCATACATGACTACTGGAAAAACCATAGCCTTGACTAGACGGAACCTTGTCTGCAAAGTAATGTCTCTGCTTTTGAATATGCTGTCTAGGGTGGTCATAACTTTTCTTCCAAGGAGCAAGTCTCTTTTAATTTCATGGAGTGATTTTGGAGCCATAAAAAATAAAATCAGCCACAGTTTCCACTGTTTCTCCATCTATTTTCCATGAAGTGATGGGACCGGATGCCATGATCTTAGTTTTCTGAATGTTGACTTTTAAGCCAACTTTTTCGCTCTCCTCTTTCACTTTCATCAAGAGGTTCTTTAGTTCTTCACTTTCTGCCATAAAGGTGGTGTCATCTGCATATCTGACATTATTGATATTTCTCCCTGCAATCTTGATTCCAGTTTGTGCTTCATCCAGCCCAACGTTTCTCATTATGTACTCTTCATATATATTAAATAAGCAGGGTGATAATATACAGCCTTGACGTACTCCTGATGTTACTACATGTGTATACCCCCAACACAGAGAAGACATTTAGAAAGGTGGCTCAGATGGTAAAGAATCTGCCTGCAATGTGGGAAACCTGATTTCGATCCCTGGACAGGAAGACCCCTTGGAGAAGGGAGTGGCTACCTACTCCTGTATTCTTGCCTGGAGAATTCCATGGACAGAGGAGCCCGGCAGGCTACTGTCCAAGGGGTTGCAAAGAGTCAGACATGACTGAGCAACTGAGCATGCATGAAACTAATAGATAAAAGATTTTCTATGTCCAACAAGGTCAATTTGATGATTAAAGGTTGACATTATCTACAAATTCTCAGCTGTGTGTCAATGTTACAAATGTTACAAAGCTACTTACTGTATTATAAGATTTACCTATAAAGGAGGAAAATGTTCTTCTTCTACCCTTCAATGTTCTTTGGTGGTCTAATAATCAAATATACATGAGACACATTAACAGGAGAAAACAAGTTGAATTAACTATTATGGGGGAGGGTCACCCAATAAGAATATGAGATCCACAGGCAGTCAGGCAGTAGTAATTTATATGTCATCCTGAGCTAAAGATTAGGGGGTAAGGGTCTGCAACTTCAAAGGGAAGGAAGATCATTTACAGGGAGTTCGGAAAAACAAATATTTAGTAAAAAATACTTGCCATGCCAGGCAGGCAATGACATACAGAGGAGACTTTGAACAAGCAGACCTTGCAGTTGCCCCTAGTCTGCCGCATCGCACTCATAATCTTTGAAGTTGTTTCTGCTGATAGTTCCATTCCTGGAATAGGTCCTCTGTCTGAGCTCTTTTAGGTAGTTAAGTGAAAGGTAAAAAGAAAAACCTCAAAAATCTTGAGTCCTTTGTTTCCTAAAAATAATCAATCTAAAATAATCCTTATGCCAAAGAGACCCATTTTTGGGTGGCAAAACTCTCCTCCCCTAGATATGCAAAACAGGCTGCAAGTAACTATGATATTATTTTACATAGAATTTGAAAAATTAAATAAATGTAATTTTTATATCATTACAATGAAATTGGAGGCCTTAACAATGTATGTTCAGTTGTGTTCAGCTCTTTGCAGTCCCATGGACTGTAGCCCACTAGGCTCCTCTGTCCATGAAATTTTTCAGGCAAGAATACTGGAGCGGATTGCCATTTCCTACTCCAGGGGATCTTTCTGACCCAGGGATCAAACCTATGTCTCTTGTGTCTCCTGCATTGGCAGGCAAATTCTTTACCAATAGTGCCAATTGGAAAGCCCAACAAGTTAATGGGATTATATTCTATCATGTTTTGCAAATATATTATGAGATATTTTAATGAAACATGAAAAAACATAAAACCATATTTTAATAGTATCAGTGCTAATTATATTCCCTAGATGTGGCACAGACAAAATGCTTTAAACAATCTACTAAAAGCTGTTAATATTATAAGCTAAAATTTTTTTCTAGTGACTATCAGTTGATTTATTATTTGAATGAATTTCATGTGGAATCAAATACAGTTATGTAAGGTTCCTCTCCATCAGTTTTCCTTCCCTTTGGCTAGTTTAAATGTACAGTTTTTATTTATAGATATAGATTCTTTAGATAATTAAAAAAAAAACTGTGTAAATAGTTTTCTTTTCCTAGGTAATTTACCCCTACCTCTAAGAGTAAATCTCAAAAAAGAATTGTGGCATAGAGAGATACTTTGGGTGTATATATGCCTCAGGTAGCAGAAGAATCCAGTACTTTTTCTTCTGGGTTAGCCTAACATGGTGTCACAGCTGATATTTTAAACATGATTCTGAGAATTGAGTTTTGTTCCCTCAGTGACACTAAGTCATACTTCCTCTTGAACGGCTATTTGTTTGTCTGGCTTATACATGTAACGCTTTTCTTTTTCCCACCTTCCATTCGTGAAGAGAATTTTCAAGATGCATTCAAGTCCAGAAATTCAAAATTATGGTTCCCAAAGCAAGTGTGACTCAGCCAGGTTGTGAATTAAGCCAATAAAGCAAATGCTTATATTAAGCTTTTATTTTTATTCATTTCAAAAACGTTATTCCCTGGAATGGCCTTATGAGACAGATACCTCATAGTGATTTGCTTCAGCAAACTTCTTACCCATCTGGTGACCTCTAGAATGAAACCGAAACTGGCACAAGTGACAGAAACTCAGTTAACATAGAATAGGCCAATTTCCTTCCTGTCTTAGGTGCATACACTTTCTAAGGATTTGGGATGCTTTTACAACCTTCCAGCCTTCACATATCCAACCTCTAACCTCAGTCCTTCAGATTTCAACTATGTTAGCCAACCAAAACTCCCATTTTACTTGCATTCATAACTACCAATTCATCTACTTAATAGTACTTTTCATAGCTGTTTCTAAATAATAGTGTATTTATTTATAGAATGTATGCCTTTGCCACTAGGATGCCAATTACCAAGACAGAAATCTTCATTTCCACCTAGCAGCTAATATAGTGCCTTACTCTTTATAGATACTCAGCAAGCATAGATTAATGAATAAGTCTCATCTTTTTACCAGTTTGTGCAGTTTTTACATTAATTGATTTTGGAAAGTCATCTCCTCCAGATTTGCTTGTAGCATCCTGGTAATTCTTCTTGTGCCAATTAAGCCAGTTTTCCTTGATCTTTCTGTTTAAAGACACAATCTCTCTGTGACTCCACCTCAGCATCATTTCTAAGTGTATTTGCAATGATACACTAAAAATAAAAAAAGATTAGTGTGACTGCAGACTGACTCAGACTCTGAGCACCAAAAAGGGAGGATCTATTATATCCTTACATTTCTAGAAAATAGTGTAAACTGAATTCTTATGAAATAAATGGATGAAGAAATGAACAAATGAAGGAAAAACATACATCAGAGCACTTCATGGTACTGCTTCCCACGTTATAAACATCTTATATACTGTAGTATATCAGCTGATGGCTAACAGAAGCTGGCACTTATTTGACAGACCTATTCTAAAACATCCATCAGTTTAGGTAATATGTCAGTTCAGGTAACATGACACATTCTGTTCTATCAGTATAATATTCTGGGTTTCCCATGATACTATGCCTTTTAAAGCAGTTTCTGAGGAATGGCTTTTAGAAGTCAAGGGCATCCAATTTTAGCCTAATGGGATTAATGCGGCAAATCAATTGGTATTCACTTTTATTGAATGCTTATTGAATCCCACATGAGTTTTGAATTTCATGCTAAATACTGGGCATACAGAACTATAAAACATGGTGCTGATCTACAGGGGTATGCAATGAGGAAGCATGAATGAAAAAAAAAAATTACAAGACCACACATGCTATGTGCAGATGAGTAGAAGTGACTAAAACTTCTCTTGGCATTCAGAGAACTAAGTCACTCTTTATGGAGGAGTTAGGAAAAGATTCACGAGGAATCTGAACTTAAATGGCAATATGAAAGATACAGATTAAATACATGATAGACAAAGGAGGAATCATGAACAAGGCTACAGGGGTTAGAATTCATATGCTATTCAAGCAACAGGCAAAAAATGGTGAAACCCTAATGATTAAACAGGCTGTGCTGGCTAGAGTAGAGAATTGGAGTACGTGAGTTATCTGTGGTGAATCTGAAGACACTATAGATGATTAGATAGTATATGACTGTCAGGGAAGGAAACTTTCCCTCTACCTTTGTAGATTGTTACTGGAGCCATGTGAATTAAACTAACAAAAAGATTAATACGGGAAACATAATTCAATGTTAAAATGCTTTGCATGGATGGGAGTTCGCAGAAAAGTGAAAGTCAAAACACTAGTTAGACTTAAGGGCTTGTATATAATTTTAATAAAGGAAAGAGACTTTGGGCATCAAGGGATGCTAAATCTTGGGAAAGTGACTAAGAAATACATGGAGCAACTAATGGAAGATAAATAAGGATTATTTTATTTTTCTTGGTGTCAGCTTTTTCTCTCTGATGATCAGAGTGTTAGACTCTCATCTTCTGGGCAGAGATGGGACACCTTCACAAGGGAAAAATTTAGACAATTCAGGGGAAGACAGAGAATTCTTCCCACATCTGCTGATTCTCAACTTCATTCAGCTCAAATTAATACTTCAGGCAAAGAGGCATGTATGGAGTGGCGTAGCCTAATCTTCATTACCTTGGTCACCTAGTTATGGTTCTTGAACTTTATCTTTGTTGTTGTCACTGTTCAGTCACTGGATCATGTCCAACTCTTTGTAACCCAAAGGGCTGCAGCACAGCAGGCTTCCTGTCCTTCACTATCTCCTAGAGGTTGCTCAAACTCATGTCCATTTATTTGATGATACCATCCAGCCATCTCATTCTCTGTCACCTCCGTCTCCTTCTGCCCTCAATCTTTCCCAGCATGAGCGTCTTCTCCAGTGAGTTGGCGTTTCTCATCAGGTGGCCAAACTATTGGAGCTTCAGCTTCAGCATCAGTCCTTCCAATGAATATTCAAGGTTGATTTCCTTTAGGATTGACTGGTTTGATTTCCTTGCTGTCCAAGGGACTCTCAAAAGTCTTCTCTAGCTTTATTTTATGTGTAAACAACACCCCTGAGAAAGTTGAACATATGCTATTTCCCACCCCTTCAACCTCTCCCAGCTTATCTATTATACTAGCTGATTTCTAAATATTCTCCTTTGCCCATATGATATAGAGGAGCTAAATCTCTGATCCACGCTCATCTCAGTCTCCCGAAAATTTGCTTGACAGACACAGTCTCAGCTTATCACCTCTGACCTTCAAATCTATTGATAAACCTTGTGGTCATATGTCTGCTTCTGCCAACTGGTAAAAGAGATAGTAAGGGTAGGTAAGGGGCTTCCCACGTGGCACAAGTGGTAAAGAATCTGACTGCCGATGCAGGAGACATAAAACTTGGGTTCGACCCTGGTTCAGGAAGATCCCCTGAAGGAAGGCATGGCAACCCACTCCAGTGGTGGGACACAAGAATTGGACACAACTGAAGAAACTTAGCACACACATTCACACAAGAGTAGGTATATAATGTAATGCAACTAGGGGAAAAAAAAATGGAACATTTCAAGTTTGAATATCCTATATAATAATATGTCTATCTGTGTCTCCTGTATGGGGTAACAAAGAAGTTGTTTGTGGGGAACAACTGTATGGGGAAACAAAGAAGGGAAACTATATTTGACAATTGCACTCAACCTGTTACATCGTTCTGAAAATGTCATGAAATCCAAATTCCTCTTACCAATCTTAAGTGTTATGAAAGGAGTTTTATCTTTACCAATTCCTTGAACAATTATGATAGCTTTTATAATTATAGTCTGAGATAATACCAGCCTATTTGCAGACAAGATGAGATGAAATACCTTGACATTAGTTGCAGAAGCATCACATAATTCCATTAGGAACATTTAGATTGCCATAGCACCATCTGGATATCTCTTTGTTAAGGAGTTATTTTTCACAGATTAATGTACTTTATGATACATTTATTCACGGGTGAAGAGTTAGTTGATGAAAACAATGCAACTGTAACTTGCTGCTATTCTTTTATCTTCAAGCAAACATCAATGCCTCCTTTTTCACTACATCCTGGAGAGATTTTTAAACCTAATTGTAGGATTTTAGATTTCTGAGATGTTCATGCACAGCACAATTTCACTTTTTTTTTTTTAATGAACATTTCTTGCTGGCGTGGAAGTGAAAAGAATCAGATTTTAGCATGAAAAGCACAGAAACAAAAGTTGTATCTGCCATAAAAAAGACTGTCTGAGGTGAATAGTATTAATCAGAAGGCACATCAACAAAGAAGCATCCAATTAAAAAGAACCAAGCAGGTTCAGTGAGTATAGAGTGATATCTTTTTCAAATCTAAGCTCCCAATCTAGTACCCTTAAATGTTTATTTGCATTTTAATTGCTTGAATAACAGTAGGATATTAACGAAATTCCTCAGAAGGCAAATAGTCAAAAGACTCCGTTTAAGGCCTATAGTTAGTGATTCTCATTGCGGTACCACAGAATACTTTCTTTAATAGAATGCCTTTAGAAGGCAGACTCAATTTGTAATTCTGTGGCATATGCAGTGCTATTAACAGCTGTGTTTAGCACGGCTTTAGGATCCTTGAGATAAAGGCCTAGGGCCTCCTTTCTATATAATGGCCATAAAAGATTAAATTATATACTCATGCATGGAAATAATGTTAATAACCCTGTGGATTAATAATTCTTTACTTACATGGCTCCCTATCTTGAAATCTATATCATATAAAAAATGAACAATATTTTCATTAGTTGGAATATAAGCCAGTTGCAGTAACCAAGTTATTGTCAAATACTCTTTATACAGTAATAAGAGATTTTCAAAAATAAATGACCACTCCTAATCCCCCCAAAACTGGAATAATACTTTGGTGTTCTATTTGTGTATATCCAAACACTTTTGGATCTAGGTGCTCAAATATCTGAAATGTCAAAAAGTGGAGCAACTGACACTTAGGAACATTTTATTTCCACTACAAAAAAATCAACATAATACTTGGGCAAAAATACTGCACAAAACACACTCTTTATGTAGGTTAATGTCATAAATACTAAATTGGATAAGAGAGATACATCTGTGAAAAATTAATTACCTGGGAAGTAGATCACATGTACCAAATTTCATTGTTTTAATAATTTTTCTTTGGAGCGTCCTATGGTCCTTCGTATTTGTTGACCTACCATCAGATTGCTGTAATGAATAGTTTATTGACTTTTTTTCCCTATTTTTCAAAAAGAGAAGAAAGGTATAAAGTGCAGTAAGGAATTTAGACAAAATTAATTCCAAGCACTCATGCATATTAAACTATAGACTCAGAGGTTGCATGTGTAGGTAGAAGCATCTGTGTGTTTACATGGCATTTATGTGTGTTCATAAGTATAGTAAATACGTATATCCCCATCTATATCCATATCCATTGCAAACTGAGGAAATTCAGAATAACATGGACAAAGAACAAAGTGATTAGCTTTTGTCTTTCCACTGCTTGTTACTAAAATCAAAATAGCATCACTTCTGAACTGAAATACTATAAATAGCTTATAAGAAATAATAGCTAATATTTGTTGAGCACTCGCTAAGTGGCAGAAGTTGACCTAAATACTTTTAATGCAATCACTAATTAGGTCTTTATAACCATGCTATAAGGTAGGTACTATTACTATTCTCTCTCTCTCTCTTTTTTTTTTTTTTTTTTGAGTAGGAAAACTAAAGTGCAGAAAGTTCATACAAACTTTTCAAAATTATAGGACAAATGATTTGTCAAAATAAGTAGTTTGTGCCAATTCCTTTCTCGTGATCACTATTTCACGGCATCCTGGTTGGAAGCATAATTGAATGCTGAAAGATTTTGGAGCAAGTGGCTAAATTAATAAAATCTACTGTATTTTAAGGCTTCTCTGGTGGCTCAGATGGTAAATAATCCATTTGCAATGAAGGAGATCTTGGGTTGGGAAGATCCCCTGGAGAAAGGAATGACTATCTTCTCCAACATTCTTGCCTGGAGAACTGTATGGACAGAGAAGCCTAGTGGGCTGAGTCCATCCATGGAATCACAGAGTTAGACATGAAAGAGAAACTAACACTGCACCTTAAATTTGCACCAAGAAATTTAATGCAATTTTCTATGTTTTTGTGTTGTTAATGTACTGTTTCATGCTTCAATGTTAATCGCACAAATAATCTTCAAGCTCCTTGAGAGCAGATATCAGCCCCTTTGTTGGACATCTTTGGAATACCACTGAACAGATAATATAATGCCACATATATGGCACGTTTGCAAGAAATGATCTTTTTTTTGATAAATAAATAAAATATTTGAAACTCATTCTCACTTTATCTGATAAATTCTATTTCATAGTTTTCAGTGTTAGAAGATATAATATGCCTAGATATTCCAGTTTTGTCATTGAAAGTATAAAAAAACTCTATACTATTCCTGCACATGGATCATCTATTCTGGGCAGGAACTTCTATGTTGACAAGGAAATGTGGATTCCTGCTCAAATCTTATAGAAAGTATATTCAAAAGAAGGGTTCTTTTAGGTTGCTTCTTTACTTTCAGATCCTTTCTCCACTGTTCCCTGCTCTGTTCTGCTGCACTGCATGGGCTGATCCTGCAACCACACTTCCTAGGCACCCGCTTGCCCACTTGTTCTGAATGAAGCTTCCTAAAATATGCAGACAGGAGACTAAAGAGTGAGAAGGGAGCCTTGGTATCTTAACCTGAAAGCAGCCCTCCCAAAGGTTTTAACTGTCACCAGATCACCCTGGTTCCTAAGATCTGCTAAGGTCTCTCTTCCGTTGTGTCCCAGCAGACCTAGGAGTGGCCACATCTTTTGCTTCTCTGTAGGTTACTCCCTGCTCCACCCACCCTGTCTTCTGTTTGGTCTATCTTTTCTATTACATGTGCAATGAATTAATACACTAAATTCCTCTTGTTTAAAACACCTGTAGTGATTTTATTTCTCTTATTAGACTCAGATTGATGTAACATTTATTGTAGATTCATAGCATTTAGTAACTCATCAAAAGTTTCTGTCATAACAGATTTGGTTCTATCATCATCCCTGGTATTCTTTATTTTCTACTTGATTTACTTATTTACATAGCATCATGAACTTGGTGTTGGAGATGACTCTTGAGAGTCCCTTGGACTGCAAGGAGATCCAACCAGTCCATCCTAAAGGAGATCAGCCCTGGGATTTCTTTGGAAGGAATGATGCTAAAGCTGAAACTCCAATACTTTGGCCACCTCATGTGAAGAGTTGACTCATTGGAAAAGACCCTGATGCTGGGAGGGATTGGGGCAGGAAGAAAAGGGGATGACAGAGGATGAGATGGCTGGATGGCTTCACCAACTCGATGGACATGAGTCTGAGTGAACTCTGGGAGTTGGTGATGGGCAGGGAGGCCTGGCGTTCTGTGATTCATGGGGTCGCAAAGTGTCGGACACAACTGAGTGACTGAACTGAACTGACTGATTAACAAAATGATGAACTTTGGCATTTCAATAATTCTACATCAGAACTTATTGGAGAAAATATTTTGTAGGTTCTCTGGTTACACACTTGAGACCAAGATCTGAATTGTAATTAAGCAATGCCAGTAGCCTGAAATGCAGGAGACCTGAGTTAGATCCTTGGGTCGGGAAGTTTTTTTTTAATTCTTGTGTAAAATGTCATGTCTGTTTACAGGAAAAATGACCTTTGCCTCCATACCCATTACATTCACTGATTCACCAACAACCTCGTGTTCTGAAAGAAAAAGTTACTATAAAAAATGTTTAAAAAGTCTATGTGAGTTGTGCAATTGCTGATTTGTTTTTAAACCACAACTATATTTTAGATGGAAAAAAATATCCACAAGAAATAGAAGTTTTAAGAGCAATTCCTTCTGTTAAAAATGTTGATCAGAGGACATGCTTTATCTCCTTGAATTATTCTGTGATAGTAGTACACTTAAAAATAAAGGATGGCTTCTCAAGTGCCTGCCAACTAAGACAGTTAAGAGTGACTCTTGTATCTTTCCAAAGCAGTGACTATAAGAACCACAGTTTGTGCTGTCATCTACCAGGATGCCAGGAAAGAAACAACCATGCTAAGGGTTATATACTATTGAAGTGTTAGTTGCTCAATTGTACTTTTTTATGACTCCATGGACTGTAGCCCACCAGGCTCCTCTGTCCATGGAATTCTCCAGGCAAGAATACTGGAGTGGGGTGCCATTTCCCTCTCCAGGGGAACTTCCCTTCCCAGGGATCAAACTGGAGTCTTCTGAATTTCAGGCAACTGGCATTGCTTAATTACAATTCAAATCTTGGTCCCTAGTGTGTAACCACAGAACCTACAAAATATTTTCTCTGATAAGTTCTGTTACAGGATTATTGAAATGCCAAAGTTTTATTTCCCCAATTAAATAGAGAAAATGCACCGTGTTATCCTCCTATGTTTTATTCATCTCTGATTCCCTACTGCATTGAGCAGTTTCCACATTAGCAGATTCTGAATGACAAAGGATGGAAAATGGTGCTAGAGGAGGCTTTGTTGTGGTGTCATTTTATTTTCTGGAATTAGTTAAAAAGTCTTAATCCAGTAGTCAAAGATATTTTTGAGTACCTATTATATATACTATTCTAGTTATTATAGGAGATACAAAATCAATATACAAAAATTCTCTGCCCTTTAAGACTTCATAGCTGAAGAAGGTTAAAATGATCAAAATCAAAGTATGTTTATATGTGTGTATATATGTATATATAGAAATAAAATCATACAGTTTTAGTAGATAGAGTAAGAAAGAAAAAAAATCATCTGAACTTTATGAACTCCAATCAGCAAGAATTTATGAAGGGTTCTCCTTTTTTGGCACCACACTGCTTTGGCATACATTAAGTTTTAGAGGAAAAATATAGCATTTGAACCAGGCTGTAAATAATGGATCTGTGAATCAGGTATGAGAGTAAGGGGTTAGCAAAGAACACTACAGGGAAGAGGTCTGGTATGAACAAGAAATGGCTGAGTTTGGTGACAAAGTGAACTTTGTAATTTGGTGTTGAGCTATTCACTCTTTCCCCAAAGTTAATTTTATTTAAGTTTAATGAAGATATTGTTGGAACACAGAGATTACAAATACAAGACATGTCTTTATGCAATAAACATTATCAGTATCCCTTGTTTGATAACCCAGCGAAAGGCTGGCTTTTCCTTTTACTTGATTCAGTAATTTATTTATGTCAATATAGATTCCAGGATGCTCATTTTTTACTTTGGAGTTAAGCCGATTATACTACATTTTAATTTTTTTACTCACGTCTTTCCGGATTTGACCACTGGGCACTTTACAAGTTGGTTCTTTTATCTCTTTGACACATGCCAATCTTTTGTTTTTTGAATATTCCCTTACCTTCTGGTACTACAAGATGTTCCAGTATCCTTTTGTGTTTTCCCTGCTCTGACTTGTGAATCAACCATTGACCCAAGAATTCTTGGTGGATTTTATTTGAGAATGAATCTGGGTAGTGGGTGAGCTTATTGCCCCTCAGGTTCATTTCTTCCAGACACTCTGAGCAGGCAGAATAGATTATATATTTATGTATACTAACTCACATATCAACCTATTTCTGTAATTGTCTCTGTATCTATATCTCTGCATACATATTAAGCAAAATTTAAGACCATATGGATGTCTCTGATTCAAATTCAATAGCACAAAGTTTATTCCAGCCTTACATTCTTGTTTATCTGTAGCTTTCGTCTCCAACAGTGAGAAATCTGACTCCTGCCATCTGCCATCTATTCACTCATTTGTTCTCCCTCACTATATGTATATAGTGGTTTCAGAATTGTTCATCTATATTTCTGTAAGAAACAGTTCTATCAACCAGAATACAAAGTTTCAGTTCAGTTCAGTTCAGTCACTCAGTCATGTCTGACTCTTCACTACTCCATGAATCACAGCATGCCAGACCTCCCTGTCCATCACCAACTCCCGGAGTTCACTCACACTCATGTCTATCGAGTTGGTGATGCCATCCAGCCATCTCATCCTCTGGCGTCCCCTTCTCCTCCGGCCCCCAATCCCTCCCAGCATCAGGGACTTTTCCAATGAGTCAGCTCTTCACATGAGATTGTGAAATTATTGGAGTTTCAGCTTCAGCATCAGTCCTTCCAATGAACACCCAGGACTGATCTCCTTTAGGATGGACTGGTTGGATCTCCTTGCAGTCCAAGGGACTCTCAAGAGTCTTCTCCAACACCACAGTTTAAAAGTATCAATTCTTCGGCACTCAGCTTTCTTCACAGTCCAACTCTCACATCCATACATGACCACTGGAAAAACCATAGCCTTGACTAGATGGACCTTTGTTGGCAAAGTAATGTCTCTGCTTTTCAGTATGCTGTCTAAGTTGGTTGTAACTTTCCTCCCAAGGAGTAAGCGTCTTTTAATTTCATGGCTGCAATCACCATCTGCAGTGATTTTGGAGCCCCCAATAATAAAGTCTGACACTGTTTCCACTGTTTCCCAATTTACACCTGTACGATTCCTTTTGTTGATGATTTTATACTCTCCAGTTAAGACATTTTTTTCTGAAGTTACTTAGATCATCTTCTTTGGTTTGTTCTTATTTACTTTGCAAATATTAAAGTTAACTCCTTTTATTTTATACTTCTATGAATAAATTCAGGTAACTATTATTCCAGTGACATAAAAAGCAGTTTCTCCATCCCAAAAGTTCTCCATCCCATGTGTCTTCCCTTTTTATTGACTTCATCTAAGTAATCATCAGAAAATATCTACTGAGTGACCAGATGGGTATACTTCTTTAGTTTTCTAATGCCAATCTAAAATTTTCCCCAAAACTTTCCATCTTTTCCAAAAAGAAAAGATAATTTCTTAGTATGATATGTAAGATTCTTTATGATCTGGTTTCTCACTCATTTATTCTCATCTAATTTCTTCCTACTGAATGACTCATCTTTGAATAAGGAAGTTAGTCACTCTTTTCTGAGTAATCACATAGCACCAAAAACAAACTTTTATTCTAGCATTCCTTGTATTAAATTGTAACCATTTATGTACATTTGCTGACAAAGGTCCATATAGTCAGAGCTAAGGTTTTTTCCAGAAATCATATACGGATGTGAGTTGAACCATAAGGAAGACTTAGCTTATGGTCCAAGAATTGGTGCTTTGGTCCAAGTCAAAGAATTGGTGCTTTCAAATTGTGGTGTTAGAGAAGACTCTTGAGAGTCCCTTGGACAGCAAGGAATCAAACTAGTCAATCCTAAAGGAAATCAACACTGAATATTCATTAGAAGGACTGATGCTGAAGCTGAAGCTCCAATACTTTTGCCATCTGATGTAAGACCTGACTCATTGGAAAAGACCCTGATTCTAGGAAAGGTTGAGGGCAGGAGGAGAAGGAGGTGACAGAAGATGCAATGGTTGGGTGGCATCACTGACTCAATGGACATGAGTTTGAGCAATTTCCAGGAGATGGTGAAGGACAGGGAAGCCAGGTATGCTAAAGTGTATGGGGTCACAAAGAGTTGGACATGACTGAGTGACTGAACAACAACAACAATGATGTACATTTCTGTCTCCCCAACTTGAAATGAGTCTGCTTAGCTGATACCTGATGCTATTCATCTCTGTTTTCAGCAATTTGAACAGTTCCAGATATATAGTAAATCCTTGATGGTTGTTAGCCAGATGAAAAAGGATGTGAGTGAAGTAGTGTGTTGATTCTGGGGGGTTGGCAGGGTTAAGTCAGAGACAAATGTATATATGATTATTGGGTCCCTAGCGAGCGGCCACGACATGGTGCACTAAGCGCAGCAAGAGGAGCTTCTCAAGTCTGAGGTCAGGGGCGGTGGCCAGGCGGAGCTACCCTGAGTCCTAGATCAGTGGTGGCTGGGAAGAGACACCCCACATCCGAGGTCAGGGGAGGTGGCCAGGAGGAGCTACACCGCCTCCGAGGTCAGTGGCGGCTGGGAGGAGACACCTCGAGTCCGAGGTCAGGGGCGGCAGCCGAGAAGAGCTACCCCACGTCTGAGGCCAGGGGTGTCTGGGAGAAGCCACCTCGCACCTGCAGACAGGGGTGGTAGCCCTGAGGAGCCACCCTGAGCCGGAGGCCAGGGGCGGCTGCCGGGAAGACCAACCCAAAGAGCGGTGGCTAGAGGAGCTATCCCACGTTGAAGGTCAGGAAGGGCGGCTGTAAGGAGATACCCCTCCTCCAAGGTAAGAAGCAGCAGCTAGGCTTTGCTGGAGCAGCCATGAAGAGATACCCCACTACCAAGGTAAGAGAAACCCAAGTAAGACGGTAGGTGTTGCAAGAGGGCATCAGAAGTCAGATACACTGAAACCATACTCACAGAAAACTAGTCAATCTAATCACACTAGGACCACAGCCTTGTCTACTAACTCAATGAAACCAAGCCATGCCTGAGGGGCAACCCCAGACGGGTGGGTCATGATGGAGAGGTCTGACAGAATGTGGTCCACCAGAGAAGGGAATAGCAAGCCACTTCAGTATTCTTGCCTTGAAAACCCCATGAACAGTATGAAAAGGCAAAATGATAGGATACTGAAAGAGGAATGCCCCAGGTCAGTAGGTGCCCAATATGCTACTGGAGATCAGTGGAGAAATAACTCCAGAAAGAATGAAGGGATGGAGCCAAAGCAAAAACAATACCCAGCTGTGGATGTGACTGGTGATAGAAGCAAGATCTGATGCTGTAAAGAGCAATATTGCATAGGGACCTGGAATGTCAGGTCCATGAATCAAGGGAAATTGGAAGTGGTCAAACAAGAGATGGCAAGGGTGAACGTCGACATTCTAGGAATCAGCGAACTAAAATGGACTGGGATGGGTGAATTTAACTCAGATATCTACTGCTGCAGGCAGGAATCCCTCAGAAGAAATGGAGTAGCCGTCATGGTCAACAAAAGAGTCCAAAATGCAGTACTTGGATGCAATCTCAAAAATGACAGAATGATCTCTGTTCATCTCCAAGGCAAGCCATTCAACATCACAGTAATCCAAGTCTATGCCCCAACCAGTAATGCTGAAGAAGCTGAAGTTGAACGGTTCTATGAAGACCTACAAGACCTTTTAGAACTAACACCCAAAAAAGATGTCCTATTCATTACAGAGCCTGGAATGCAAAAGTAGCAAGTCAAGAAACACTGGGATTAACAGGGAAATTTGGCCTTGGAATGCAGAATGAAGCAGGGCAAAGATTAATAGAGTTTTGCCAAGAAAATGCACTGGTCATACCAGATACCCTCTTCCAACAACACAAGAGCAGACTCTACACATGGACATCACCAGATGGTCAACACTGAAATCAGATTGATTATATTCTTTGCAGCCAAAGATGGAGAAACTGTATACAGTCAACAAAAACAAGACCAGGAGCTGACTGTGGCTCAGCTCATGAACTCCTTATTACCAAATTCAGACTCAAATTGAAGAAAGTAGGAAAAACTGCTAGACCATTCAGGTATGACCTCAATCAAATCCCTTATAATTATACAGTGGAAGTGAGAAATAGATTTAAGGGCCTAGATCTGATAGATAGAGTGCCTGATGAACTATGGAATGAGGTTTGTGACATTGTACAGGAGACAGGGATCAAGACCATCCCCATGGAAAAGAAATTCGAAAAAGCAAAATGGCTGTCTGGGGAGGCCTTACAAATAGCTGTGAAAAGAAGAGAGGCAAAAAGCCAAGGAGAAATGGAAAGATATAAGCATCTGAATGCAGAGTTCCAGAGAATAGCAAGAAGAGATAAGAAAGCCTTCTTCAGCGATCAGTGCAAAGAAATAGAGGAAAAGAACAAAATGGGAAAGATGAGAGATCTCTTCAAGAAAATTAGAGATACCAAGGGAACATTTCATGCAAAGATGGGCTCGATAAAGGACAGAAAAGGTATGGACCTAACAGAAGCAGAAGATACTAAGAAGAGGTGGGAAGAATACACAGAAGAACTGTACAAAAAAATTCTTCACGACCCAGATAATCATGATGGTGTGATCACTAATCTAGAGCCAGACATCCTGGAATGTGAAGTCAAGTGGGCCTTGGAAAGCATCACTATGAACAAAGCTAGTGGAGGTGATGGAATTCCAGTTGAGCTATATCAAATCCTGAAAGATGATGCTGTGAAAGTGCTGCACTCAATATGGCAGCAAATTGGGAAAGCTCAGCAGTGGCCACAGGACTGGAAAAGGTCAGTTTTCATTCCAATCCCAAAGAAAGGCAATGCCAAAGAATGCTCAAACTACCGCACAATTGCACTCATCTCACATGCTAGCAAAGTAGTGCTCAAAATTCTCCAAGCCAGGCTTCAGCAATACGTGAACCGTGAACTTCCTGATGTTCAAGCTGGTTTTAGAAAGGGCAGAGGAACCAGAGATCAAATTGCCAACATCCACTCGATCATGGAAAAAGCAACAGAGTTCCAGGAAAACATCTATTTCTGCTTCATTGACTATGCCAAAGCCTTTGACTGTGTGGATCACAATATACTGTGGAAAATTCTGAAAGAGATGGGAATACCAGACCACCTGACCTGCCTCTTGAGAAATCTGTATGCAGGTCAGGAAGCAGCAGTTAGAACTGGACATGGAACAACAGACTGGTTCCAAATAGCAAAAAGAGTACATCAAGGCTGTATGTTGTCACCCTGCTTGTTTAATTTCTATGCAGAGTACATCATGAGTAACTCTGGACTGGAAGAAACACAAGCTGGAATCAAGATTGCCGGGAGAATTATCAATCACCTCAGATATGCAGATGACACCACCCTTATGGCAGAAAGTGAAGAGGAACTAAAAAGCCTCTTGATGAAAGTGAAAGTGGAGAGTGAAAATGTTGGCCTAAAGCTCAACATTCAGAAAACGAAGATCATGGCATCCGGTCCCACCACTTCATGCGAAATAGATGGGGAAACAGTGGAAACAACAGTGTCAGACTTTATTTTTTGGGGCTCCAAAATCACTGCAGATGATGATTGCAGCCATGAAATTCAAAGACGCTTACTCCTTGGAAGAAAAGTTATGAGCAACCTAGATAGCATATTCAAAAGCAGAGACATTACTTTGCCAACTAAGGTCCGTCTAGTCAAGGCTATGGTTTTTCCTGTGGTCATGTATGGATGTGAGATTTGGACTGTGAAGAAGGCAGAGCGCTGAAGAATTGATGCTTTTGAACTGTGGTGTTGGAGAAGACTCTTGAGAGTCCCTTGGACTGCAAGGAGATCTAACCAGTCCATTCTGAAAGAGATCAGCCCTTGGATTTCTTTGGACGGAATGATGCTAAAGCTGAAACTCCAGTACTTTGGCCACCTCATGCAAAGAGTTGACTCATTGGAAAAGATTTGATGCTGGGAGGGATTTGGGGCAGGAGGAGAAGAGGACGACAGAGGATGAGATGGCTGGATGGCATCACGGACTCGATGGATGTGAGTCTGAGTGAACTCCGGGATTGGACAGGTAGGCCTGGCGTGCTGCATTTCATGGGGTCACAAAAAGTCGGACACGACTGAGTGACTTAACTGAACTGAACTGAGCTCCAAAAACAAGGTTTCTGCAATGGACTTATGTCCCCACTAAATTTTTATGTTAAATTTCTAATCCCCAGTATGGTGGTCTTTGAAGATGAGACTTTTTGGGAGTTAATTAAGTTTAGATTACTGCCCTTATGAAAAAGAGCAAGAGATCCAAGGTCTCTCTCTCTTGCAACCATGGGAGGATATAGCCAGAATGCAACAATCTGTAAACTAGAAAATGTGCCCGGTCTAGACCTCAAATCTGTTAGCATCTTGATCTTGGACTTCCCATTTTCCAAAACTGTAAGAAATGTATGTTTGTTTTTTAAATCATAGCATTTTGTTATAGTATCCCAAAATGAGTAAGAGAGTCTCTGAAGATGCAAATTATCAACACAAGTCAATAATGGTTATTTGGCAAATGAATGACTGCATAGAACATTTTTTAAAGTTCTGTTTTTGACTTTTAACCCTGTGAAAAATAAGAAAAAGGATGAGCAAATGTTAGTGTTCCCTATCTAATTTTTTTTTCTGTTAGCCCTTTAAAAAGAGACAGCATGTAGACTGAGGGGTTGATAAAAGGCTTTTGTTAAAAATGTAGGAAAATCAAAGATGACTTTGTTCTGGGTAATCTGACAAGGAAAGAATAATGTTCGATTCTCAAGTTTATCAGATTCTGCTTCCCTGAATGAGATAAAGAAATTGAACCAAATACAAATTTTTCTCAGAGTTATGAGAGAGGCAGACAGTTAAAGAAAGAAAGAAAAAATATCCCCAGTTTTGCTGTAACAACTTTATGGAGGTGAGTTGGTGAGAATGAAGCCCATTCACCTAGATGGCAACTGATGGAGAAAGCTGATCAGGTTCCAGCCTGTGGCTGCTGCAAGTAACCTGACTCTCATTCATTTGCAGTAACACTGAAATCCAGCTCTATTTTGTGGACTAGTTGCTTGCCCAACCTCTTCCCCTCTGTCCCAGTTATGGAAACGAGCCACCTCTATCTCAAGTGGGAAAATATCTGGAGATTAAGTTTGCTTAATACCATTCTGTGTACACAAAGATTACAGCAATTCTGATCACAGCTTTTAAATGTGTAGAATGAGTGACCAACTTGGTTAACAAACCTGCCTAAACCACGCAGAATTGAAACAGGTCATTTGAATGTGACCAGCTTGAAGGTGTCATTTGCACCAAAGGCACACACAAGAAGTAAAACAAATACTCAGAGGAAAGAGCATTTTGGGATTAGATATCCAGGAAATTACTCTAAAGAAATGGTCAATTTTTAGCTGAGTCCTCAAGAGTGAGGGTGATGTTGAGTGAAGAGAATTTTTTTTCCCCCTAGGAAAGAGAAACTGAATGGAGGTGAGATCATGCAAGTACATGTGGGTCATGGCTACCCTAATCTGAGAAGAATAATAAGTTAATAAAGGAGAACAAGTCATTAAAAGACTTAAAACATCATCTGAAAGCTGATGAAAGCATAGACATCAAAATATTACTTAAAAAATAAACCTACAGAGAACCGGTCTCTCACAAAGGAAACACCCATGCTTATTCTCAGTTCAGTTCAGTTCAGTTCAGTCTCTCAGTTTTGTCCGACTCTTTGTGACCCCATGAATCGCAGCATGCCAGGCCTCCCTGTCCATCACCAACTCCTGGAATTCACTCAGACTCACGTCCATTGAGTGCGTGATGCCATCCAGCCATCTCATCCTCTGTTGTCCCCTTCTCCTCCTGCCCCCAATCCCTCCCAGCATCAGAGTCTTTTCCAATGAGTCAACTCTTCACATGAGGTGGCCCAGAGTACTGGAGTTTCAGCTTTAGCATCATTCCTTCTAAAGAAATCCCAGGGCTAATCTCCTTCAGAATGGACTGGTTGGATCTCCTTACAGTCCAGGGACTCTCAAGAGTCTTCTCCAACACTGCAGTTCAAAAGCATCAATTCTTCAGCGCTCAGCTTTCACATCCATACATGACCACTGGAAAAACCATAACCTCGACTAGACGGACCTTAGTCGGCAAAGTAATGTCTCTGCTTTTCAATATGCTATCTAGGTTGCTTATTCTGCTGTTGACTAAATCACAAACTAGCAAAGTCCAGGAGGTACTTTCTGGAAGACTCCCTCACTGCTGACCTCTAGTTTTTAAAAGTTTGCCTTGATTACGGTTTTGACACCATTGCATCCTTTGCTTGCTGACAAAGCCTCAGATACATTTTTCAGATTCAGGATACACTTTTTTTTGTTCAGACTAACAAAAATAAACCTGCTCCAAAAGCAAGGTCAGAGGCCCTTGACTCACCAGGGAAAGTGAATCTCTTCCTTTTTTTCTCAGTCTCTTCTCAAACACTTGTGCTGACTGACAATCTGGAAGATGTTTGCACATTCATGAATGCTTACCTTGAAATTGCAGTCTTCTGCAACTCTATGGTTTCCAAGAAAATTATATTGTTTCTAACGGCTTAGTCAAATGGTTTAATTGTTCTTCCATTTGACAGCTTCACTCAGTTTTCATTTTATGAGGCAATAAATGTTTCCTACTAGCTGGTTTTACACAGCACATTTAGATGAACTATTTATTACTAAGCATATAATATATGGTAAGAAAAAAAAATCCACATTTTTTTCTAAGATGTAACATGAAAATGTTTAAAAAAAAACTCACTGTGACATTTACCTTCTAATAACCACCTCTTAAAATTATTTTTCAGTTCATCATGTGTGGAAAGATTATGTGTGTTGTATTCCAAAGTTCATATGTGCGTTGTGGGTTGTATATTAAAGTCCTGGTAAATATAATTACGAATACATCAAAGGCAGTTAAGCTACGTGGTTCTGATTAGGTATATTGTCAAACTGTATTAACAGCTGGCAGTATGAGGGAAAAATCCTCTGACTACTCAAGATTCAATTGACTGTACAGAATTCTATTCTCTGAAACTGACAAATCATTTTGAGTAAAGCATTATATTTCATTACCTAAAACTCTGTTCTTTTCTTGATACACAGTGAGCTTCAACTAACACTGTGTACAATGACTAAGGCTGGCAGGTACAAGTGTATCTAGTTGCATAATTATTCTCATTATTATTTTCATAAACAATAAGTACAGTCACCTAGAATCAGGCTTTCCCAGGGTCTCAGTACCTTGGCATCATTCACAAACCTGTTTCCATCTTTGCAGCTCTGATTTCCTTTAGGCCATAAGAACACCTGTCCTTGGTCCACACAATTGTGCAGCCAGCAGGCGGAGGGACACGTAGCACAATGGCTGGCTCAAAATATGCACTCAAGGTCTGTCTCTACAGAGTGCTGAGGTGGGGCACCTAGAAGAATCTGATCTTGAATTAAAACTCAAAGCATCTCACTCTCACCAGCACCCGCTTGCTGACTCTCTGGCCACAACAGTGAGCTTCCTGACTGTCTGACCATTACCAGCTCTCTGGCTCCACCTGCTCCTTGACCACCGCTGCTCCCTGACTACACCCTGCTCTTGGACTGCACTGCTCAGTGACTACATACTGCTTCCTGATCACACTCTGCTCCTCACTATACTTGGCTCCCTAATGATGATCTATTTGTGAGGTACCTTACTCCCTATCCACACTCTGCTTTTTGCTTATACATACACTTTCCAATGACAATGTCCATTTCCAATGACTACTCCACCGTTCAGGGAGCAGTGACCCTGTACCGCTCCTTGGCTAAATACCCTGCTACCAAAATGCATTCTATTCCCTGCCAGCATTCTATAACCTGAATACATCCTGCTCCTTCACTATCCCTGAGTCCCTAACTACACTCTGCTGCTCAGTTACCCCTGCTACTATACTCTGTTTAGCAGTTTCCTTTGCCCACTCTGTTCCCTCATTCTGTCAAAAACACCGTCACCGCCTTCTTTCTTCCCGCTTAGGCCTGTGTTGTTGGCACACAACCTGACTCTCAAAACTGTCATTCTATAACACATATAATCCTTGTTTAATTCTGATCTTATCTAGTTTAGTGGTGGGTAGATAGTAAATAGTTTAGGCATTGTAGGTCATGAATTCTCTTTGGCAACCACTCAACTCTGGAGTTATTGTGCAAAAGCAGTCAAAGACAATATGAAAACAAATATTTGTGGCTGGGTCCCACAAAATAAACTCTTTTATACAATCAGGCAGTGGGCAGGATTTGGTCCATGGAACTTAGTTTGTCAGCCCGTGGTCTAGAGTATTTTTTAATCTCTGGTAGGGGACTTAGTTGGAGAAGGCAATGGCACCCCACTCCAGTACTCTTGCCTGGAAAATCCCATGGACAGAGGAGCCTGGTAGGCTGCAGTCCATGGGGTCACTAAGAGTCGGGCATGACTAAGCGACTTCCCTTTCACTTTTCACTTTGATGCATTGGAGAAGGAAATGGGAACTCACTCCAGTATTCTTGCCTGGAGAATCCCAGGGACGGGGGAGCCTAGTCGGCTGCTGTCTATGGGGTCACACAGAGTTGGACACGACTGAAGCGACTTAACAGCAGCAGCAGCAGCAGCAGCAGGGGACTTAGTACATTCTTATCACCATTTTTTTTTTACCATTTTAACAGAAAGCAAAACCTTTCTTGTATTCTGCTTAAAAAGATGAAGGCAGATCAATAATTTATATAGGTTCAAGGCAAAAGCAAATGGGTGGGGACTTAAAATGATCTAATAGAAGTCTTTTATTTTTAAGATAAAATTAAATTATATTTATTTATCCATGCTAGTGTTTTGTTTCCTAAAGTAAACTCAGCTTAATGTTAGAAGAACTATTTTTTCCCAGTCTCAGTAAAAGAAAAACCCTGAAACATCTAATAGTCTGTGAATGAGAGCTCACTTGCAAGTAACAGATGACCACATGTATAAGGTCAGGTCAAGCCTCTGAAAAGGCAGCAGTGGTGTCACAGTGCTTTTTCCCACCTCTTAACAATACTTGTAATTCCACAGTTAATTAATTTGCAAGAATGTTTTGGACTTCCAAGGGAAACAAGTTAGGTAACCACAAGCCAGCTTACCAAATGTGTTTCACATCCTGTATAAAGTTTTAAGTTAAACAAGAAGAGAATATATGAATGCTTGATGTTGAATACTTGTGGACAAGCTTTATATTTCTGATCAGGGGTTTATATCAATTGCAACTTTTGAACCAACTCTTCAATATAAAGTCAGTCACATTATTCCCTAGCTATGAAATCTTAAGCAGTTTATTGAATGCTCTAAGCCTCCATCTTTATATCTCTAAAATGGAATAGCAATAGAGTAATAAATAGGATTGGACACACAGTAAGGCCTTAACAAATCTAAGCTTCTCTGATTACAATTATCTAGGTCTTTGGGGCTGTTAGTAACTTTCACACAAAGGTTATATATAAATGTGGCACTCATATAAATTCTGGCATTTTCTGAGTAGTTTTAAAATTTTCTACTAAATTGGTTGAAATGTAATCACTATACAGTCCTGGGAGCAGATAGTATTAGCCTTGATATATACATAAGGAAACTGAACTTCAGGAATTTGAATGATTTTCACAAGTTTGTTTAGTTTTTTAGTAGTAGAACCATTCAGTTCTTCTCAAGAGATATAAGTATCTTGAAGAATCAGTTACCTACATCAATCACATTTAGTGGCTTTGTGGGAAAGTACATCTCTCAAAATGCTAGACTTGGACCAAGGTTAACTCAACTTCAGTTGTTTCTAATGCATCCTGGGAAACTTGGGCTTTTCCCTGAGAGGGTCAGCCTGGCACAGAGAAATTCTGTTTACAAGAATAGTATTTTTATTCACTGTTTGATGCTTGAAAGAACTTCACATGAGGAAAACCCCTTTATTGAACAATTTGAAATATGACTTAAAATAAATTTTGGCAGATGGCACTGTGTGGTTCTGTTCCTACTTCTATCTCCACCTTCATGTTGATCCTTTTCTCTGCTATGCTCCCTGCACCTCTGAGCTGGAGGCCTCTCAGTTCCTCAGACTTTCCTACTTCTAAGTCTTCCAACAGCATTTCTGTTCAGTTGAAAACAAACCATTATTCCCTTGCAATTGCCATTAATGTTTTATATTTCAGCACACATGTTATTTCCTTAAGAAAGCAATTTGTGTCCTGAGACTAAAGTTAAGATATTATAACTTTTTAAATTATTATATTTATATTATAATTATTTAAATGTCAGCCTGAAAGTATTTCCCTTATGTCTTTCTTCCTCAATAAAATATAAGTCCCACTGAGGCAGGAATCATGTCTCTCTTGCTCACTGCTCATTTCTCAGTATCTATTATATACTCTTCCCTCAATTAATATTTGATTAATTTGCATTCCTATTCAGGGGCAAGTAACCAATATCACATCTTTTTCCTGAGAAAATCATGATAAGGGAGTACATTGAGAGGGCCCAATTGTGCTATAAATCTGATTGAGGTTAGAGAACAGTAAGAGCAAAGGTCATAGAAAGGGGTTGTTTCAGAAACTAAAGAAAAGCAGAACCCATTCACTAATTTACTTTTCTTTCCACCCTTAGTAGAACACAATGAATTTTCCTTTTCTCTACACAGCATGCTTATATGGACTAGGAATAAAAATATGATTGTCAGATATCAATGCAGATGGCTAAATGGTAGCTACCACCCATGGGAAGTATTGGAAAAGAACAAAAGATTACATTCCTGAGAAGGTCAAGGTGAAGTCTCATATTCAAAGAATCATGAAGCAATCGTCCTGGCCTCAGGGTGTCCTGAGCACAGTGGTGTAAGTTGTGCATTTCACACAACTCATGAGGGGACATAAATCATATCTATTTGCAACAATCTCCTATCTAAGTGGGCCGTTAGATATCCTTTTGCTTTAATTACTCCAGGGAGGACAGTACGTAGGTCCCAGTGGCAAAGACTACTAAGATGAAGAACTGATGCATTAATTAACGTTTTATCAGGTCACATTCAACAGAGCCCTAACTTTACCAAGTAAAGAATTAATTTACACCTAATAAGATGTATGCATTTTGGGACTGGGGCAGCTTGTTGAGAAAAACATCAATGACTAAGACTATGTTCCTGTTTTATCTTCTCTATTTATAAGATAGGCTGAGACCTGGAGAGTTAGAGTTAGGTATATTTTCTTTTTAAAACAAAAGTGGAGTGCCTTAGTAAAGGAAGAATGGAGATAGTGCTAATAGATGTTGTGTAGGCAAATAATAACGTTTGGCATACTTAAGGTTACATCTAAATGTAGGGCTGTGGCTTGTGCTTTCTGGCAAGAGATGAGGTTTGAACACTGAGTCTGAGCAAACTACACTCTGGATCTAATTCCTAACCTAGTCTATCATAAGTATGGGTCTGTCATTTAACCAGCATGCAACTTCAAAATACTGATTTTTAAGATATTAAAGAATGGACAGAGGTGAAAGGAAAGAGGACAAAGAGCATCTCTTTTTGAATGAGATGCTTAAAATAGATCATAAAATAAAAAGGATTAGAGAATCATTAGTTAGAATAAAGAGAATAGTAACATTTAATTTTCAAAATAGTAAAAGGACTTATCTAAGTGTGGGTGGTAAGGAGCATGCATTCATGTTGGTCCAATAATTATTATACCTAATACTAAACTACTTTATTTCAACAGAACCTGCAGAGACTAGGCTCACTGAATAACAACATCTAATTATATCAACAGGGATATCACTATATTTTGCATAATGTGCTAGTTTCAAGCAAGAAATTTTGTGCCATACTTGGGAGTAGCAGTCCCTTTAAGAGGTACAGGCATATTCTTTTTCATAAGAAATATGGAAGCTGCTAAGGTACCAAAAGGGAATGAATTTAAAGTTTTCTATTTTATTTAAATGACTTAATCATTCAGATTTTCCCAGGGAGAAAAATGTCTCTAAGATAAATGGTGAGTTAAATTTTTTTATATGTAATAACTATTTCAACTAACCAGATCTTTTCTAATATATTGTCTCTTTTGAATTAAATTATTCCCACTAAATAATTATGTACTTTTGGGTGCTTCATGTTGCAACTAGCAAATCTAAATTAAAAGAATTTAATTTAGAAACAGTTTACATGACTCTCTTTAGTATCTTTCTTCAGGTTCCTTTCTCTTTTATTTCTACTTTTTCTTTATCATATTCCCTAAGAAGAGCAGTAGTGAGAAATTTGGAGCTAGTGGAAACTAGAGAAAATTACTCAGTCTTTCTGAGATTTCATTTTCTTATTTGCTGCTGGGAGACAGGAAGTACCTCCCTTGGTTAGAAGGAATGATTGGAGAAATAAAATGCATGTATAATATCTAGTAGATCCTGACACATAGTAGGTGCTCAGTAAAAGTTAGATTCTCAATCCCATCTCTCTTCTTTCCCTCCATCTCCATTTCTTTCTTTATTTTCCTTAGGTATGCAAAATGTTAAGCCATTCCTCTCAATTTTGTAGACTATCTCTTCTCACATCTCCTTGCCTTTTTGTATGTTTGTTTGTTTGTTTTCACCCAGTTGCACCTTGAACACTATTGTTAAATTCAACCATGACCTAAAGGTTGAATTTGAGAAAGTGATTAAAATTCAAGAATAACCTCACTTGGAGATATTAGAATTAAAACTTTCAAAAACATTAGGCTCCCAGGAATGCACTAAAACCATTCCAGCGAGAAATGACTTGCTGGCAGTCAGTCCAAGGAGCCTCACGAGGATCTTGTTTCCCATGGTTAGGCTGGCTGGGTCAATGTTATCCATATTCAGGTGCAAACATAAAGAGAGAGTCATTTTCTGCATGGGGGCAGTGCCTATGGCTGTTCTACATGGGGAATGTGAAGTTGTCATTCCCATTGAGATGAGGAATTTTGAGTGTTAGAATTATCTAACATTGCCTCAGCTAAGCTTACAGGGTTTAAAACAGAGCTTTGTAACGCATTTGATCTCAGCAGGACAAGCTCATTGGAAATATAACATCTGTTCAACTAATGCTTGTTTCCTCATGTAAGTCTCATTGTCTGATTGCTTGAAGGAAGTCTTAAAACTTTCAAGCAAGTAAACCCAAAAATGTGCATGTACACAAATATCATGCTAGAATTATATCTATACCTTTCACTATGCTAAAAAATTCTCATTATCTGACAGGATCCATTGCCTTATTATTTAACTTCTTTTCTCTTAACCAGGCAAAACAATTTTCCTTGTGTGCATCTACTTATTCAAGAATTAAAAAGCAAGTACCTTTGATGCTTCAGGTGCTATGATAGGCAATAGAATAAAAGTGGTGAGGAAAAGAGACACATTCATTGCCTGTCATAAAATACAGATATTAAACAAATGGTGACACAGAGGTCACCATTGTTTCATCTGTCCAGTGTCCTTCTAGAATGAGACCTTGTCACACATACATACTTTCTTTCTGATAATAGGCATCATCTCTTGGAGGAGAGGTAATGTCTCTCTGACTGGGCCCATCACATTATTCCTTATTTCTCTAACCACACAGACTGGTACAGAGCTGGGAATGTGACTCAAACTGGCTCAAAATTATCCTTCTTCTGGATTTTTCCAACTATAAATAATGAAGAAGAGCTCAGAAACTTTTGGCTGCCATGACGCCAACCAGATGAAGGTTCATTTCAAGTAGGAAAAGATAAAGTAAAGCACAGACAGACATAAACTGAATATAAATAGGAGAGTAATGAAGCCCTACTAGTTTTATCCTTGCTTACAGAACCCAAAGTCCCTGGAGGTCATCTGGTTTCTAGATGGTTACTTTAGATTCTGGAAAATGCCCAGATATTTTGCAATATTCATGCCATGTAATCTCATTTTAGTTATATTTCTGTGACATGCAATGAACAACATTCTTACCAATGAAAAAATATAAATTCATGCTTACGAAAGGTGGTAATTGTTTTAAAGAAAATCTTTGGCCCAGGAGAGTTTAAAATGGAGTCATCTCATCAAAGAGGGCAGGAAAAACTATCCTAAGGAGGGACATTTAAGCTAATATCCCAAGGATGAGTCTGTGTTAACTAGTAAGGGAGGGAGAAGGAAAACAAGTGCAAGTCACCCTGTTTGTGTTCCTGAGTGAAGTCCAGCATTGATGAGACGCTGATCTGCAGACCCAAATGGTCAAGGGTCAAAACACAGAGAGTCTCATGGGACATGTTTTTCATGCTCAGGGTTATAAGCATTAAACGGTCCTTCACATATATATTTCAGACTTAACATGTGGACAATTTTGATCAGCTGGCATTGTATTATACATGTGTTGATAACCAGAACTATATCTTCATAATCATTAATAATAGCCATTCTCCTACATAGCTTATGGGGAAGCTAAGTGACTCTCTGACTATGAAATAAATATAGGCAAAATACAATATGAATAAAAAAATACTGCAGAATGGAGTTTTGCTCCGTTTACATAGCTAGCCATAAGAGCTGAAAAGAAAATCTGTGCACCACAAGACTTCATTAGGATAGGTGATTCTACCACTTAGAAAATGGGTGATTACTTTGCCTGAATTTAGTTTGCAAACACATTGGTATCTAGGGCATTCCTGAGAGGTTGATAGATCGAAAATTGATAGATCAAAGATAAAAAAAAAGAAAGTTTTTTTTTTTTTTTTTTTTTTATGTTTCAGAAGTAAGATGAGAGCACAAAGAGGGAAATAAAGTAGAGGGTAACCCTGCTTAAAATACTTATATATCTTCCAACACTTACATATTTTTCTCTTTAAATTCTAGGGGCCTATGGCCATGGTCATGTACTACAGGGAACAGACGTTAGTGATGATTTAGTGGGAATAAATATATCCAGAAAGAAAAATAAACATTAACCAATAGCATTATGTAAAAATTTAAGGAAAAAATAATAAGTCCCAGTTCACTTATATTTTATTACCTAGGAAAAGTCATCATTGCTTATAAAAACATGGCTTTACATAAAGACTACAGTCATTTTAAAAATAATTTACTGGTACCTTGCAGAAAAAAAGGATTAAAACAAAATTACAGCAATGCCATTTCATTAGAAGGTGTAGCGATGTGCATCATGTTAAGGTACAGGAAATCTTGCTCTTTCTGGCTTAGCCTGTTTCCATCAGTGGGAAATGACTGACTAGCTCATGCTCAAGATTAGCTGCATGTTAAATTAAGGAACCCCTTCAATTATTACTGTTATCCATATTCCTAACACAGCTTATTAACTGCATATTTCTAGGTTCAACGTCTATATTTAGTACTGTAATCTTCTTTATTAAACGTTTCTTTTAGTAAAGGGAATAAAGTAAATGAACATGTCACTAAACAATAGATATTAGATTTTTTCCAGTCCATTCTGCTAAATTATTTATGAAGTGATTTTTCTTTTTTAAATCACTTAAAGGATGAAAGAATCAGGGAGTTTAGGTTTCCTTAGGGCAAAAAGAAAGGAAAAAAACGAAGCAAAACCTGCCTCTTATATGGAGATGGTTTGCTTCCTTTGAAGTCCTTGTGACTCTTGCTTAGTATTGCTAATTGAGAACTCTCATTAGCATTAGAAAGCTTTAATTAAACGTTTACTCCCTTGTGCTGGGTACCACATCACTTTTGAATTTTGTAGGTCGAGCCCTCTGCGTTACTTGTAGTTGAAGATGACTAGTCTTCTGCTTGATCCACAAGCCCTTAATCCTCTGGCGCCTGTCTACTTCACCAGTCTCATCCTTACCAACCTCTTCACTGAACATTCTCACCCTGTATCTAATTACTTTCAGATTCCCAAACAGCTCAAGCCTCTTTTCCTCTCAGGGCTTCCTGAACACTCTTATTGGCTTACAACACCTCCTTCCCTCTCTTTTCTTCTTTTTCTTAACTCCTGTTCTCTGTTACAAACTCACAACCAACACAATTTTTTCAGGAAGCCATTATTGATATCACGAGGTTGGGTTAGGTGCTGCCCCTGTATATAATCTCCTGGCATCGTGTGCTTAGCCCTTAGACCTTTGTAAGCCCTTTGTACTGTAAGTGAGCATTTTATTAAGTGTTCTAGTGCCTGGTACAGTTCATATAATAAACATTCACTAAATAATGAATAAATAGGTTAAAAAAATGAATCACAAGTGAAAAACCCATGAACCAGAAAACTGAGTCACTCATTCCTTAATAAAATGGCAAAAATAGTTTAATACTGTAACTAACTCTGATATTTTCAAAATATCCTGTCTAGTTATCTCTAAACCAATTATTTGTACTTCTATTTATTATACTGGTACCTTTAAAAAGTCCTCCCTTTCATAAATCTTTTAAACACAATTAAATTGACACTAACTTGTATTTAACTCATTTGTATATCTGACCTGCAAAAATCATATTCATTTAACACTCATTAAAAAAAGAAACAACACATTCATTTTCTCTAAAATATGCAGTCTTAAAATGACATCTTGCCGAAAGCTGATAACTGTCTTGATTATTCTAATCTAGACCAATTGAACAAAGAATTCATTTTGAAAAATGGCAGGTGACCTCATAACTTTTCAATTAGTTATCTGTGATTATATATTATTCACAGTAGATTCTACTTATAATTATAAAATTTTGGGTTGCAGGAACTTAGTAGTCAGCTACTCTGGGTAGAACTTATCATTCAAGTTCATTTACTTACTTGCTTCTTCTCTCAAGACTGTTTACAGCTTTATAGTTTCACAGCACAGTTTGACACAGTGCCAAGGACCATGTAAGACTACACAGGCATGGGAGAAACCCACAACTCTGTGCTTCTCCCTCCAGCACAATTTAAATGGGTGACTCCATTTAAATTGCTCCAGGAAGCAGGTGTTGACTCTACTTCCTCGTTCTGCTCAACAGTCAATAGATTTCATACTCCATTTGATAGGAAAATGTCACATTTATACTTCTTGCTGTGGTCAACATTTAATAAATTAGGTCTTGATAGTAGTTGTTCAACCATTTTTTCACTGTTTTTCCCATGAAGTTTTTATTTAATTTTTCAGTTCTCTGGGGCCTATTTGCTAATTGAATTGAAGAAGTTAGTAGAAACAAAACCAGTTTTAGTTTAACAAAACTAAATACCAGTTTGTGTTTTTGTAAAATATTGGAGAAATGATTATTCAAAAAGAATTATAATTAGAAAGGTAATTAAGAGTAAATAAATATTACTCTTTAAATAAATTTTACTTTAAATTGTTGAGAGCCAATTTAAGAGTTATTCTTTTGTTTAGAAAAGATGCATGCTTTTGCTAAGGTAATTTCAGGGGTCAAAAGTTGCGAGATGCAATGAGATATGGACTCATAAGTAGTTCAAGAAGTAGTATCAAGAAGATACTTTGATAAAGATCTGTCAAGTGGCACACTAAAAATGCATTGGGATATTATAATAAATATGATATGTCACTTTTCTCCTAACTGACTTAACTGGAAATAGAAAATGAACACTGATATTATGAAGGCTAGTTATTTACTAAATTATGGAGACTGTGGAAAGTCACACGAACTATTAGTTTTCTTGTCTATATAAATGGAGAGAATAACATCTTGCATGTGGGCTGTATTAATTATAATATATGGAACCCTTAAACAGTGACTAGCATATATTAGGCTTCAAATCATAGTGGCTATTTTTATTACAAGCATCTTAATGTAGTATTTGTTGAGTGCATATTACTAGACCAACTGGATTATAATTACCAAGTGATCTTAAGAAAAAATGCTCCTGAGTTACAACCCAGAGACCCCAATTTAGAATATTAGGAAGTTAGACCTAGGACTTTAAGGTTTTAAGAAATATCATTGAAAAATTATTTTTATTTATCCTATTAATTGAGCACTGCTGTATTGAATGAAACAACTCAGTTTTTAATAAGGTGAATAGAGCATATGTGATCACAAAGTTATTGTGGTATCTGAACTTCCTACTTATTCTTATGCGATTATGCCTACCATTTTATATAGCTTCACCATGTTGTGGTTAGTATGATCATTTGTATTCTCATGAATCCATAGTGTAGACTAACCCTTTCTCTGCTTATAATTTGCACCACAGGCACTGAGCAAATCATATTCTAATGAATTATTTTTAAAAACTGTTCTAAGATTCTTGTAATATATTAAACCATATGATGTTAGAGTTAACTTCAAAAGAAAGAAACAAAAAAGCTTGGTAGTGCTTTAGCTTGCAATTTAAGTGTTTCCAAGATGTACCTTTGACCTACATACTCTGTTCAACTGACCCAGGTATTATAACTAAAGTATAAACTTCTCAGTGTAATGCTTAGACTGCTCTTTTCTAGGGCCCAGGAGGCATCAATTTAAAAGAGGTGTCATTTGGAAGAACTAATATATATCTTGTGGCAGTAGAAGTCTCTGCCACCTCATTGGGTTGGGGAAACTCAGTTCAGTTCAGTTCAGTCGCTCAGTCATGTCTGACTCTTTGTGACCCATTGTGAGAATTTCACAGAATTAGCCAACATTTTACAGACCCTTTCATAATGAAATATAGAAAGCAATTATCCATTAGCACATCTGCCCTGGTCCTGAGGAAAAAACAAACAAACAAACAGTTAACACTAATGAAATTGTAAGCATCAATCAGTTATTCCTTTTGGTTTTAATAGCCAAGAAGAAATGTCCCATCAACCAATTTAATAAGGGGACTCCTCTCTTGTTGGTTTTACTCTCATTATTATTGCTTTCATGTCAGTGATTGTTTGCATCAGCTACCTTCAGCTTCCACTGACTGAACTGTCAGAGGCAACTGCATCTAAAGGTGTTTGGCTGAATGTACAATTACCTTATTGTCAAAAAACCGCAGTACACCAATCATATGTTAATACAAAGAAATCTGGATGTTTCTCTCCTAATGCCCACCAGGCCTTAAAGGCCAGCATCAAGTTCAGGAAATTTCTAACACCATTCCTTTCTCTCAAATTAACTTCAGATCTGAAGTATCCAAGGGGATCTAGAGTGTTAGTTTTAAAGTATTCTCAGTGAAATAGGGTTTTATGAGGCCAAACAAAGATCAAATTCATTTCAACCTATTTCTAGCCAGGCAGGATGATACAAGAGGTTAAGTATTCTAGGTTTTAGTCACACCAGGATCCTCCTGCTGGTTTTTTGAACAGAAATGTTTTGATCTCAAAGTGATCTTTGAGATTACCTCAAATACCTCAATTAAAGTGAACTTTGTTGAACATTTATAAGTAATACTCCTCATTTTTCAGATAAGTAAAAGTTGAAATCGAAGAGAATAAATTATTTTCCTAAAATCTTACAATTAGAACCCCACAGTCCAGATTCTTATCTTGTACTCCTTATAAATCATGCATTTCTTTAGTAAGACTGTTTTAAGAGATGGAAGTCTACCTTTGCAATTTGCCTCCACACTGCAGAATATCAGGAAAAACCTCCAGGATTTTTCTCTCATTCTTTCCAGGCTTTGCACAAATTTATTATTGGATTTCAATGATCTATTAGAAAACACTATGATTGAGATTCTTTGGTAGTTCCTCAGAGCTAAAAAATACCTGTAATTTTCCTGAAATCTTTCTGGACCCAACACTCACTCTTGTGATATGCAGGAGTTATAAGTGTATATTTTATACGATTATCATTTTATTTTTATTTTTATTTTTATCATCATCTTAATAAGCATAATAAATGTCATTCATTAACTACAAATAATACATTTAGTACAATGAAAACAAAAAACTTAACTCAGTTATGCCATAGGTTCCAACAAGATTTCAAAAATAATTTTGTGGTGGAATAAAAATATATGACATGGTTTGAGGGCTGTTTGCCTCAATGTATTTTGTACAGGAAACCTGAGAAATCTTATTACATTTTCTTCTTAATATAACACATTGTAATCAGAAAATTTATTTTAAAATGCAAGTAAAAACATACAGATATCACTAATTTGCACACACATATGAATTAGCACAATATTAACTAAGAGAAAAATGATGGGTAAATGACCTCACGGATTGAAGTTTAGAAAGATGTTACTGTAAAAAAAATTTAAAAAAGAAATAAGTCTGGAACAGTGTAAATAATAAAGGAAGTCTCTATGCCACTTATTAGGGACTCCTAGCCACTTCAAAGATGAAGATGGACAAGAGAAAGAAGGCAAAAAGATCTGTCAAGCAAAAGGGAAGGTACTTCTTTACTTTCACAGCTTTCTCTCAGTTCAGTTCAGTCACTCAGTAGTGTTTGACTCTGCAACCCCATGAACCACAGCACACCAGGCCTCCCTGTCCATCACCAACTCCCGGAGTCCACTCAAACTCCTGTCCATTGAGTCAGTGATGCCATCCAACCATCTCATCCTCGGTCGTCCCCTTCTCCTCCTGCCCTCAAATCTTTCCAAGCATCAGGGTCTTTCAAATGAGTCAGCTCTTCGCATCAGGTGGCCAAAGTATTGGAGTTTCAGCTTCAACATCAGTCCTATCAATGAACACCCAAAACTGATCTCCTTTAGGGTAGAATGTTTGGATCTCCTTGCAGTCCAAGGGACTCTCAAGAGTCTTCTCTAACACCACAGTTCAAAAGATCAGTTCTTCGGTGCTCAGCTTTCTTTATATTCCAACTCTCACATCCATACATGGATGTGAGAAACCATAGCCTTGACTAGACGGACCTTCGTTGGCAAAGTAATGTCTCTGCTTTTGAATATGCTGTCTAGGTTGGTCATAACTTTTCTTCCAAGGAGTAAGCTTCTTTTAATTTCATGGCTGCAATCACCATCTGCAGTGATTTTGGAGCCCCCCAAAATAAAGTCTGACTGACACTGTTTCCACTGTTTCTCCATCTATTTCCCATGGAGTGGTGGGACCAGATGCCATGATCTTCATTTTCTGAATGTTGAGCTTTAAGCCAACTTTTTCACTCTCCTGTTTTACTTTCATCAAGAGGCTTTTTACTTTCTCTTCGTTTTCTGCCATAAGGGTGGTGTCATCTGCATATCTGAGGTAACTGATGTTTCTCTCGGCAATCTTGATTCCAGCTTGTGTTTCTTCCAGCCCAGCGTTTCTCATGATGTACTCTGCATAGAAGTTAAATAAGCAGGGTGACAATATACAGCCTTGACATACTCCTTTTCCTATTTGGAACCAGTCTGTTGTTCCATGTCCAGTTCTATTTGTTGCTTCCTGGCTTGCATACAGATTTCTCAAAAGGCAGGTTAGGTGGTCTGGTATTCCCCTCTCTCTCAGAATTTTCCACAGTTTATTGTGATCCACACAGTCAAAGGCTTTGGCATAGTCAATAAAGCAGAAATAGATGTCTTTCTTGAACTCTCTTGCTTTTTCCATGGTCCATCGGATGTTGGCAATTTGATCTCTGGTTCCTCTGCTTTTTCTAAAACCAATTTGAACATCAGGATGTTCACGGTTCATGTATTGCTGAAGCCTAGCTTGGAGAATTTTGAGCATTACTTTACTAGCATGTGAGATGAGTGCAATTGTGTGGTAGTTTGAGCATTCTTTGGTATTGCCTTTCTTTGGGATTGGAATGAAAACTGACCTTTTCCAGTCATCTACATATCTGAGGTTATTGATATTTCTCCCAGCAATCTTGATTCCAGCTTGTGCTTCTTCCAGCCCAGTGTTTCTCATGATGTACTCTGCATATAAATTAAATAAGCAGGGTGACAATATACAGCCTTGACGTACACCTTTTCCTATTTGCAACCAGTCTACTGTTCCATGCCCAGTTCTAACTGTTGCTTCCTGACCTGCATACAGGTTTCTCTAGAGACAAACATAAATGGCACTCATGGAAACAGGATCAGAATTCTAAAATAGTTCTGGGAACTAAAGTGGCAAGCATATGTCTTGTCATGATATTCAATCAAATCAAGTTGTTAATGGCATTTATACTCATTTATCCAAAAAGAGGATCTCTGTGAAGAGATCTCACATCTCTGTGAAGGTCTGTTTTTCTCTTAGATCTCCAGGGTTGACAATGTTAGGCACCTAAATCCATCTAGTCAAAGCTATGATTTTCCCAGTAGTCATGTATGGATGTGAAAGTTGAACCTTAAAGAAAGCTGAGCACCGAAGAATTGATGCTTTTGAACTGTGGTGTTGGAGAAGACTCTTGAGAGTCCCTTGGACTGCAAGGAGATCCAACCAGTCAATCCTAAAGGAAATTGGTCCTGAATGTTCATTGGAACGACTGATGCTGAAGCAGAAGCTCCGAGCCTTTGGCTACCTGATGTGAAGAACTGACTCATTGGGAAAGATGCTGATGCCGAGAAACATTGAAGGCAGGATGAGGAGGTGATGACAATGAATGAGATGGTTGGATGACATCACCGATTCAATGGACCTGAGTTTGAGTAGTCTCTGGGAGTTGGTGATGGACAGGGAAGCCTGGAGTCCTGCAGTCCATGGGGTCGCAAAGAGTCGGACAGGACCGAGCAACTGAACAGACTGATGATTTCATTTCTTCAAGATCTTCCTTCTTTAAAAGAATTTACACAATTGCTTTGAGATTTGGTGAATATTTACTTATTCTTTTTCTATGTGCTTTCTGCCAATCAGAGTATTTAGTTTATTTATTATATGATTCGTGACTGAAAACATAGAGCTGCTTAGTCTTAAGAAATATGAATTCTATAATACTTATGTGGCATATTAGTAGATATAGTCTCTTTCCTGGAGTTAGCAAGATGGAGTTAAACTCTTAAAAATAAGTCTCAAAGCTGTAAAGAATTACCTTCCAGAAATTCTGATCCCAAATTGTTGTGTCATGATGTTATTAGAATTTCACTTTGGTAAAAATCATGAGTTTCATCATAAAGATTGGCATGCTTTCAGACTGGAAGTCTTTTTTCTTTTTTTTAATACTCCAGCATCTCTGCAGAAGTGGTACCAGCCCATATAATATCCTAAATTTTCTAAAAGCTCCAATTTTAAAGATGATTGGATATAATTATTTTTTCATATATGATTATCAGACACTTTCAGAGACTGAGAGCTGAAAAAGTCATCATCAGTACATAAAATTTTAAAAGAATGTTAAAAGAATTTCTTTTAACATGAAGAAAATATGAATATACACAAAAATATGAAGAACACTGAAAATTAGTAATACATGCCCTTTTCCTTAGTACTTAATATATTTCAAAGATACATGATTGTTTAAGCAAAGCATTAACAATGTAGTTTTCAGTTCATAACATATGTAAAAAAAAATCATAACAACAGCACAAAGTCCCAAAGGGTTGAAATGAAAGTAGTGTTTCTAAGTTCTTAAAATATGTGTGATATAATAATACTTGAACGTAGACTATCACAAGTTACAGATCTATGCTATAAGCCCTAAAGAATCCACAACAAAATGAAACACATAGATAACAGCAATAAGTTAACAAGGGAGACAAAAATTAGGAGATATTGGTAAAAGGTTGCAAGCTTCCACCGACATCAATAAGGCCTGAAAATCTAATATAAAACATGATGACTACAGTTGATAACACTGTACTGTATAACTGAAATATTCTGACAGTAGACTTTAGATGTCCTCACACCCTGCTGCACCCTAAAACGAAATATGTTGTGAGGTGATGGATGTGTTAATTAACTAGGCAGAGGGGATCCTTTTACAAGGTGTATGTGTATCTACTCACCATGATGTACACTTTAAATATCTTAGAATTTTATATGTCAATTGTATCTAAACAAAGCTGAAATAAATAATAAAAAATACTCATTGAGGAAAATAAGGCAGAGAGAGGAAAAAGAAAACAAAAATATAATGATTAGAATCAAAATAGGTGGTATATGTAATCTAACCATATTAATAATCACATTAAACATAAATGATTTAAACGCCCCATTTAAAAGGCAGAGATTATCAGGAAGGATGAAATAGCAACATCCAACTATATGCTACCTGATGAATATATTTTAAATAGAAACACAAAAATTAGTTAAAAGAAAAAAAATGGAAGTACAATGCTAACACTAATGAAAAGAAAGTTGGAGTGACTATATTAATATGACAAATTAAATTTCAGATCAAAGATGATTACCAGAAACAAAAAAGATCATTTCATAATGATTAAGGGGAAAATTTATCAAAAGGACGTACAATCCTAAATGTTTATGCACAAAAATATTAAAGATATTTAGCACATGTAGTGAAACCGATATAATTGCAAGGAGAAATAGATAAAAACACACTTATTGTTGGAGATATCAACATCTCTCTCACAATTAAAAAACAAAGAGGCAGCAAAAATGCAAGGAAAAAAGTAGATGTCAACCAACTTGACCTAATTGATATGCATAGATTCTGCCACTGAACAGTAGTAAAATATATATTCATTTCTGAAAACATTTACTGAAGTAGGCTATATTCTGTAAAATATGGGAAAAAATCGTAAAAGAAGTGTTATATAAACTAAAAAGATGCAAGAAGCCAAGTCATACAGAATATGTTCTCTGAATACAATGTAATTATATCATAAAGTAATAATATAAAGCTTTCTGGAAAATTCAAATATTTGCAAATTAAACAGCACATTTTTAGATAAACTATGGTTTAAGAAAGAAATCAAAATAGAAATTAAGATGGATTTTGAATGAATGAAAATGAAACCAGAACATATCAAAATCTGTTAGTTATCACTAAAGCAATATTTACAGGAAAAGTTTATATTGTAGAAGAAAGGTCTTAAAGCAATGAATTCAACTACCATATTAATACCAGGAAAAGAGGAGTTAGCTACACTCAAAGGAGTTAGAAGAAAAGGAGTAATAAAACTCAGAAGATAAATCAATGAATAAGAAATAGAAAACAATAAATAAAATTAATAACAAAAGCTGTTATTTTAAAGGAAATCAGCACAATTAATTCATTAACAGTCAAATTAAGCAAAAAAAAAAAAAAAGGACAAAAATTACTAACATCCAAATTGCATGCTCAGTTGTTCAGTCATGTCTGACTCTGCAATCCCATGGACTGTAGCCTGCAAGGCTCCTCTGTCCATGGAGTTCTCCAGGACAGAATACTGGAGTTGGTTGTCATTTCCTCCTGCAGGGTATCTTCCCCACCCAGGGATCGAACCCACATATCTCATGGCTAGCACCACCTGGGAAACCCCAACATCCAAATTGAGAGACACTAAATCGTTCATATATATAAGAGGGGGAAATTAGGCAATATCATGGATAATTTTAAGTGAATAAATTTAAGATAGAGATGAAAGAGACCAATTCTTCAAAACATTAAAATTACTAAAGCTCACTCATGAGAAATTAATAACTTGAGCAAACATGTTTTTACTAAAATATTGAATTTGTAGTTAAAAACCTTCCCCACAGAGAAAAATCCAGACCCAGATTTCTTCATTGGTAAATGTAATCAACATTTAAGGGAAATACAAAACTAATTCTACATAAGAAAAGCAGAATTTAGACACAGAGACAGGTATATACACAGGGAAAATACCATGTGAAGATTGAAGCAGATATTGGAGCAAGGTATCTTAAAGGCAAAGAATGCCAAGAATTGCTGACGATTGCCAGAAGCTAAGAAGAAGGGAAGAATTCTTTCCTAGAGTCTTTGGAAGAAGCATTGCCCTGATGATATGATTTCAAATATCTATTCTCCAGACACGTGGGAGAATAAATAGCTCTTTTTTTTAAGGCACCAAATTAGTGGGAAATTATTACTGTAGCTGTAGGAAATCAATAAAAATCACAATTAAAATTGCCATATGCATCTTTGTAAAAAATGTCAAGCTGATTTTGAAATTCATGTGAACATTCAAAGATCTAAATTATCAAAAAGAATTCTGGAAATGAAGGACAAATTTTGAGGACAAACACTACCAGATTTAAAGTCTTCATATGGTCCAACCATTTTACTCTTAGAAACAAAGACTTATAAAGAAATGTCCTAGCCCCAAAATGAAATCGACCTCAACATACTGATGTATATATACACCAAGAGACTTAACAGAGTTCTTGCTCAGTTGTGTCTGACACTTTGTGACCCATGGACTGTAGTCCACCAGGCTCCTCCATCCATGGAATTTTCTAGGCAAGATTACTGGAGTGGGTTGCCATTTCCTTTTCCAGGGGTCTTCCTGATCCAGGGATTGAACCCCGGTCTCCCACACTGCAAGCAGCCGCTTTACCCTCTGAGCCACCGGGGAATACCTTATACACCAACAAGTGAATACACAAATGTATTTTGATGTATCTGTGTTATAAATGCTATTCAACCATTAAAAGGAAAAAATACTGATTGATGTATGAATCTCAAATTAATTACTGTGAGCAAACAAGCCAGATCCTTTTTCTACCCTGTGAAAAAGAGAAAATAATTTATATACTATATGATTCTATTTTTATAAAATTGTAACAAATGCAAACTAATGTGTGGTGACAGAAAGAAGATGGGTGATTGTTGTCAGGGTAGGATGAAGTTATGAGATGAAGGGAAGGAATAACAAAAGTGCTCAAAGAAATTTTGAGTTTGATATTCATGTTATTTTTTAGTTTGATTATGGTTTCATGGATACATACAAAGTCAAAACTTATCAACTTATATTTTAAATATGAGGAGTTTACTGTATGCCAATCATACCTCAATAAAACTGCTAAAAACAAAAATAACATTCACCAATCTTTTCACAGCATTTTTGCTATGCCGTGCCCTGTGCTGATTGAGACACAATTTTGGGATGGAATATTTTCTTGTGATGAATGTATACTTTAGGATACCAAAGTCCTTTCCTGATATTTATGTTCTCTCATTCAAAACCCTATCCTCATTCAACTAGGCATATCCACCTTAGTCTGAATCCCAAGAAAGATTCTGGGATTGCTATCATTTGACTCCCCATCTTCCCTAGGAACTGAGTTTTTCATTCCCTTTAAATCTGTATCTGCAATTACTTGCTGTTATTACCTAATATCATCTACATCTAAGACCAGACCAAATATAATTACAGTGCCAATTTAATAGCATATTCTTAAGGTATCAGACCATTTCTATGCATTTACATAGCTTTAAAAATTTTGTGCAATACAGTTGTATATATACACACAACAGTGATTATATATCTATTATTATATAATTTATATACATTATGGATATTAGTATTAATATTAGTAATATATTAATGATATAATAATATGAATATGAATTTAACGAATTTAACTCAGTCGTGTCTGACTCTTTGCAACCTCATGGACTGTAGCCTGCCAGGCTCCTCTGTCCATGGGATTCTCCAGGCAAGAATACTGGAGTGGGTTGCCATTTCCTTCTCCAGGGGATCTTCCCAACCCAGGGATCGAACCCGGGTCTCCTGCATTGCAGGCAGGCGCTTTATCCTCTGAGCCACCAGGGAAGGCATATATGAATATAATATATATTAAAACATAAATTATCCATTCAATGGGGTCATACACTTTTATTTCAAAATCTATAAATTAATCTAGATGGGTTCAATGACCTATCATACCTAAAGTTCGTAAGACCATGAAGATAAATTTTAATCTATAAATAGAACTCAATTAAAGAATAAGCAATTAATGCACTGAAAGTGAATATTACTGGGCTTCTGTTTCACCACTTGATAAACCTGTGCCCAAAGACAGTTCCTTCATGGATCTGTTCATGTATTCATTCATGCAAGCTTTTATTCATTCATCCTCTCAACAGGTTATTAAACACTTTCCCAAGATCAGGTATGATGTCAGACCAGAGAGATAACATGTTAAAAAAATGGATATAATTTATATCCACATTATATTAGAATACAGTAAGGGATTTTACTTTGTTTAATCATTATTTTATTTAACTATTATCAGTTAAATAATATTTAACTAATATAGTTAAGTGCTACGTAAATGTTAATACTTCATTTAACTATTTATTTAACCAAATAGTCTAAAATCATATCTGGGACAGTGCTAATAAGAAGATACATTTCTAAGAATATCTAAAACAGAGATATTTGTCTTAAGAGTTGTCAGGGAAGGACTGCCTCAGTAAGTGCGGCTTGAGTTGAGATCTTAAAAATGGGATTCAGTTAACCAGGCCAAGAAAGAATGCAGGAGATTTTCAGGCAGAGGAAATACTTAGATAGGGCCTGACATTGTCATGGAAGGTAGAGTAATATATGCCCCTTACAGGGCTAACCCTTCTATACTTATTATTTGACCATCTAGAAGCCTCTGTGGCCTTACAAGATGAATAAACATCTAGATCAAAGGAGCCCAGATTCTTGTATAACTTCACAGAGCAAACACCACCTCCTGACCTCTAATCTTGGTCTTTGACAAGAGTAGTGTAAATTTGTGCTTTATCAGGCACTGCGTTTGCAGTTATTTGCTACAGGAGTCAGCATTAAATGTCCTAATGTGTCGGACTGATTAATCTCAGAAGTTTTTCCACCTGGAAAATTCTGTGATTTAAATTTACCATTTGAATATAAAGATGATGGTGTTCCCAGATGCTTTGTTTGCTTTACTAGCCTTTCAAACAAAATCGTTAATACTTTTATCTATTTTATTTATTCCATTTAATAAACAACTCAGTAAATAATAGGTAGTCAATAAATGTTTCCTAATTTATCAATCAATTGATCTTTCCTTGGTATAAAGGAGTATTCTTTCTCCACTGCACTATATTGCTTTTCACTTGAAATTTCAATATATACTGAAAAAAAAAAATTATATCTCACAGTCTTCATGCTTAGAGACTTGGAGTGAATTTTCCCCTACTTTTCTGAGGTTTATAATAACTGAATCTGCAATTAAGATTACTTCCATAAAATATTGAATGATTAATGATTTTAATAATGTTAAATTGCTTTTAGTAGATTGCTAATGACATTAAGATCAGGATATAAACCAAAGCTTCTGGTTATAGTCATTGATGTTGAAAACATGTGGCTTTCAATTGCTCATATTCCAGATAAAGTATAAAACTTTCTTAACCAAATGTTGAGAAAAACATTAGAGAAACTTAGGAAAAACATAATAAATATAACTATAAATTCAAATTTTAATTACTGTGTCTGAGATGATATCAAAAATTTTGAGATGTGTGATCAATCTGTCTTAATTATATAATGTACATATATATAGCTACCTATATTTTTTAAATACACATCTTTCTTTTGGGAAACCCAAAGGACTTTATGACTAATGAAAGAATGAATCCTATTAATTAACTGATTTTTGGTAATACTGTCATTTTCATTAAAAAACAGAACAAGTACAGTTTTTGAAAGATTATTACTCCAGCCACTTAGCAATACTTTGGTTTATCTCAGAAAATTCATACTAAAAACATGCTTGCCTCCTCTATCATACAAAATCTTAAGCTAAAAATCACTACTGCTGCGAGAAAAAAAATTTTTTTATATGTCTCCCTTCTAGATAAAGATTGCCAAGAGATACAGATCTGGCTAATGAGATATATAATTTGGCATTTTTTGGTGTCCTTCAAGAGGGACTGATTCAGCTGGCATGTGCCTTATAACTTATGCCCTCCCCCACTTTCCTCACTGGAATACAGACATGATACCTGGAGGTAAAATAGTCATGTCAAGAGTGGGGGGAGATAAACATATGCTGAATGGTGGAGTAGAAAGTGCCTGCTGATTGATGGCATCATGAAGCCACCATGCCTCTCTTTCTCTGAACTTTTTATAATGTTGAAAAACAAAACACTTCATTCATTTAAGTCACAACTTAATATAATTCTGACTGACTCATCAGTTTTTTAAAGTCATTTGAAATTCTTTAAACAGTATACTTAATGGTGAAAACCATGCCTTCACAAAATTCATATATATATAAATATTAAATCTTGTCATCATTCACAGGTAGTTGATGTATAGCTATATGCATATTTCTTAGGTTAGAAATTTTAGTTGTCAATAGAGTGAAACCAAGAACAATAGAACTCAAGCAAAAACATCTTATTTTTATAATAATATTATCACATTTCAGAGAATTTCTTCCCTTGGAAATAGAAGAAAAGTACAGAAAAGAAAGTTGTATACTGGATTGTCTTTCAAGAAAGCAGAAGTAGTAAGTAATAAGATATTGGGAAGACTTGTCAGAAAGTATATAGATATTTAAGACAAGTTTCTTCTTGTCTAAACAAACCACAAAAAGGCATGGTAGCTTTGTGTAATTCTGAAACCTCTGTGAGTCTTTATAAATTCAAGGAAAATCAACATTTATTTGGAATCACATTTGTTCAAGACATTGTGTAAGTATTATGCTAGATACTACATAGAAAATAAAGATAACTGAGTCTCAATCTATTCCATCACATTGCTTATAACCTAAACTGAAAACACGAGATAAAACAAAATGATGTCATTTAATGAGCTAGTTGAGCATGAATTTCATATAAAATCATTTAAAATTCTACACATAATTTAATATCTAGTAGACTGTTGATAAGTATGTGTACATTAAATAACAAATTGCTCTGGTATAGCACAGTAGGGAGTAATTAGTTTTGCCTGGAGAGCCTCTCTCTCTCTTTATTGGCTATGTTGTTTCTGACTCTTAAGACCCCATGGACTGTGGCCTGCCAGCCTCCTTTGTCCATGGGATTCTCCAGGCAAGAATACTGGAGAGGGTTGCCAGTTCCTTCTCCAGGGGATCTTCCCAACCCTGGAGTCCAATTCAGGTCTCCTGCATTGCAGGCAAATTCTTTACCAACTGTGCTATAAAGTGAAACCCCAAAGGAGAGGCAGAGATTATGAATATTTAGACATTTGCACTGAGTTTGGATGAGAATGACATTGATAATCAGATCTTTTTAGGAGAATGGTAGGAAACTGGGTGAAGGACATTTTAAACGTGAGCAAAGTGATAAAGGTGTTAAAAAATGATTGGCATAGTCTAAAAATGCTGTGTGTCTCTTGGTGCTAGGAATCAAGATGCATGGGGAGAAGAGCATTTAATGATACTATGTTGCTGTTCAGTCGCTAAGTCATGTGGGACTCTGGCGACCCCATGGACTTCAGCTCACCAGGCTCCTCTGTCCAGACAAGTGGCCATTTCCTTCTCTAGGGAATGACAGGATGAAGCAGGTTCACATAGAATTATCACTTTTCTGCCAGGAGTTTAGATATTATTCTCAGTGGAAAAACATTCATTTTTTTTTCTAAACTAGAAATATGATTCTGCTTTTGTTTAGAACTATAATCTTGGGCAAAGTGAACACAGGTTGGAGAAACTGAAACACAAATGCAAGAAGATTGATCATCTAGGAGACAATTTAAATGATCTACATTGTTGGGGACTTAATTGAAGATTCTACCTCCAAAGTAATGAAGGTGGACATATATAACAATAAGACTGCAGATCCTAAGCTTTGGCAAACAATTGAATAGGTGGTAAGAGTAGAAGGGTGAATTTGAAGCTAAGACTTAGGCTGAGTTACTGGAAAAATGAGGAGTTGAGAGTTAATTAACTTAAGAATAAAAACGGAGATAAAAATGTGGAAGGGAAAATACTAACTTTAGTTTTGTCCATGTGTTGTCTGAGGTGTCAGGAGTATAAGTTTATGTAAGTGCTCAGGCTTGCCCTTCATTGCTTGTTTTCATGAATTGTAAATAGGATGGTATCATCAATGATACCTCTATTCATGAATTGTAAATAGGGTGGTATCATTAATGATGCCTATATTTTAAGAAGGTGAATTTTCTAATAATAACTATAATGAGTACACTGTAGTCACAATAATAACTTTATTCATGCAATAATTTACAATATATTTTATACTCATTTTCTGCTTAATGCTTACAATGATCATAAGATCACTGGGGCAAGAGTTAATATCCCAGGTTTTTAGATGAGTCAAGGAAATGAGAGAATTGAAATCACTTATTTAAGGACAAATTGGAAAAGGTCAGTTTTCCTTCCAGTCCCAAAGAAAGGCAATGCCAAAGAATGCTTAAACTACCGCACAATTGCACTCACATGCTAGTAGAGTAATGCTCAAAATTCTCCAAGCCAGGTTTTAGCAATAAGTGAACTGTGAACTTCCTGATGTTCAAGCTGGTTTTAGAAAAGGCAGAGGAACCAGAGATCAAATTGGCAACATCTGCTGGATCATCATAAAAGCAAGAGAGTTCCAGAAAAAACATCTATTTCTGCTTTATTGACTATGCCAAAGCCTTTGATTGTGTGGATCACAATAAACTGTGGAAAATTCTGAAAGAGATGGGAATATCAAACCACCTGACCTGCCTCTTGAGAAATCTGTATACAGGTCAGGAAGCAACAGTTAGCACTGGACATGGAACAACACAGTTGTTCCAAATAGGAAAAGGAGTACGTCAAGGCTGTATATTGTTACCGTGCGTATTTAACTTATATGCAGAGTACATCATGAGAAACACTGGGCTGGAAGAAACACAAGCTGGAATCAAGATTGCCAGGGGGAAATATCAGTAACCTCAGATATGCAGATGACACTGCTTTTATGGTAGAAAGTGAAGAAGAGCTAAGAAGCCTCTTGATGAAAGTGAAAGAGGAGAGTGAAAAAGTTGGCTTAAAGCACAACATTCAGAAAACTAAGATGATGGCATCTGGTCCCATCACTTCATGGGAAATAGATGGGGAAACAGTGGAGACAGTGTCAGACTTTATTTTGGGGGACTCCAAAATCACTGCAGATGGTGATTGCAACCATGAAATTAAAAGACGCTTACTCCTTGGGAGGAAAGTTATGACCAACCTAGATAGCATATTGGAAAGCAGAGACATTACTTTGCCAACAAAGGTCCATCTAGTCAAGGCTATGGTTTTTCCAGTGGTCATGTATGCATGTGAGAGTTGGACTGTGAAGAAAGCTGAGTGCCGAAGAATTGATGCTTTTGAACTGTGGTGTTGGAAAAGACTCTTGAGAGTCCCTTGGACTGCAAGGAGATCCAACCAGTCCCTTCTAAAGGAGATTGGTCCTGTATGTTCTTTGGAAGGAATGATGCTAAAGCTGTAACTCCAGCTGAAACTCCAGTACTTTGGCCACCTCATGCAAAGAGTTGACTCATTGGAAAAGTTTCTGATGTTCTGAGGGATTGGGGGCAGGAGGAGAGGGGGACGACAGAGGATGAGATGGCTGGATGCCATCACTGACTTGATGGACGTGAGTCTGAGTGAACTCTGGGTGTTGATGATGGACAGGGAGGCCTGGCATGCTGCAATTCATGGGGTCACAACGTGTCGGACATGACTGAGTGACTGAACTGAACTGAAGGACAGACAGGTAAAAATATGGTGAAGGTGCCTGGAACACAATTATTTTGAATGCTTGTCCGAGGATTTTTTCATTTTAATTTTGGTCTTAGAACAAAGATATAAGCTCACAATTCACAAACTCCTTTTGGTAATAGTAATAACAAAGATTATGCAAACTAATATTTTGGGAAAGTCATTATTTTAGATGTGTGTATGTGACCATGTATAAATATTATATATAGTATGTGTATATATGTGTGTGTGTGTGTGTATACACATGTGTGGAAAGGATATATGTATATGTATGTGTATATGTATATATACACACACACACACGTAAGCATATGTTTTTTCCCCCCTACTTCAACTAAAATAGTACATTTTAAGATATTGAGTGCAGAAACATAAATGAGAATTAATTTTTCCATTAAGATGGATATTAAGATATTGTTCAATAATGTAAAATAATGCTACTCTTTCCACAAGATTTCTTTTGGTTGGAAAATGTATCAGTACTTTATAAAAACATGTAATTACTTTGTAAGTGTTATTTTAAATGAATTGATAAGTAAATATTTGTACTTTTTGTTTCAATTTCAATCATAGTTAATGTTGATAAATACTTATCCATGAAAGAAAAAGTCCTCAATAATTTTTAAGAGTGTGATGGGGTCTTGAGACCAAATATATATAAGAAGTATTATTATAAAATTTCAGATAATTTATATGTAGTTGTTGCTTTAAACCTTCTGATACCTCTGCAAGGATTGAGAGCTTGAGCTCACAGGCTCTACATGTAAGTCACCTGTCACCCTTACTCAAATAATAGTTCCATAACTGACTAGCTATGAAATCTAAGCAAGCTACTTTACTTCTCAGTGCCTCAGTTTTATCAATACTACAATGGTAATAAGGTATTTAGCTGAGCTACTGCCAAAGAATTCAAGAGTTATGACATAGCATTTCCAGGGTTGGGTGGCAGAAATAGTACACTCCAGCTGCAGGCAATAAATGGATGCACTGTCTGCAGAGAAAGAATAAATTTTTTAAAAAGTTACTAAAAGTCAATTTGCTCTTATTATCACCAGGCACCCTCAATTCTAAACAATGTCAATAATGAAATACTCGTTCTCCAAAATATCTTTTGTTAGATTAAGTTTTAGACAATCACCTGCTCTCCAGGTGGATGACATCAACTGCCCCACCAGGAGAGAAACCTGGGTAGCTCTTAGATTTGCTAGAGAGCCTCCTGGGCTACTGTCCACAGGGTCACAAAGAGTCGGACATGACTGAAGTCACTTAGCATGCACTCCTGCACTTCCTAGCTCTAGAACCTCCTTGACATCTGCGGGTTGAGTCTCTGTTTCAGCTGCATCCCAGTTCAACCTCTCAATTCTACTTCTCTCACTGCTAACAGAAATTGTTCCTGTGAGTACCAGCCAATACATCTCAGTATTCAAAACCATCTTAGAATCTGTTTCCCAGGGAATCTGATGCAGACAAGTAGCTAATCCAACATCATACAGATAGTGAATTTCATAACTAGAATTCAAATACCAGCAAGTTTGACTGCAGTGTACCCATAAACACTTAATTACTATCTCATTATATACACACAGTTCCTTGGTATCCCCAATAACTACAACAAAACAATGATCAGTGTTTCAGTGAGGCAGGCAATGCTAGATTTTCTCTTCGGCCTGATATTCAGTCAGGAGCTTAAATCATTAATAATTAGAGGGACAATTATAACGTATGCTTGGAGTCATTGACCAGAAACCACTTTGAGTGGCAATCTTCCTAACCTGCAAAATCTCTGAAATAACCACAAAGAGAGATTGAAAATCTGACTCAGGGAGTAAATGTTGATGTCTCACCTCATCAGCAGAGTGTGCACCTTTCCTTGATGTCTTTGTGTTAGCTGTATGCTGATAGCCAGTTACTGGATTCACACTTATTTCCCTGAAAAGACAAAAGAGTTTGTGCTCTTATTGTCTTCCCTGATTGTCTACCAAACCATCACCTAGCCTTCAAGGAGCATCATGAAGAATGCCTGCTTTATTTCTCTTGATTAAAAGTAATATATTTTCTAATATTTAAATGGAAAATAGTTGGGATTTTACTCTTACTTTGCATAAAACCATAAAGAAGGAAAGCTACTACACATAACCATTCCCTAACAGAGTACCCATTTTATTTTCCTTACAGTGTTTGTTACCATCTGATATTTTCTCAAATTAACTTGCTAACTTGTTTATTTCTTTCCCTGTTCCATTAATGTAAAATGAATGAGTAAGGAACTATTATATCATTTTTAAGCCACTAGAAGAATGTAGGACAAACAGTTAGTGTTTAACAAATGCTGGTTCAATGAATGAATATCTGGAAAGTAAGGACAATAAAACAGATTTTGAGAATCTGGTTAAAGTTTGAAGAAATATCTGTATTATTATTTATTTTGTACTTTGAAAAAAATTAAAAAGGTCTTACACTCTATCATACACTATGCTTGGTACTAAGTTTGAGGTGGCAAATTAAATGCATAATAACTGTCCTGAGAGACTCACTAGGACACAAACCAGGATATTTTGTAAACCACATTTGCACTGGATTATTAAAAACTTATTAAATGTTAGTGGCTACTATATCAATACTTTTAGGTAATATCTGATCATGTGACAAATAAGAATCAACATTTAGAGGAGATGTATTGAAGATGGCAGAGGAATAGGATGGGGAGACCACTTTCTCCCCCACAAATTCATCACAAGAACATTTCAATGCTGAGTAAATTCTACAAAACAACTTCTGATGCTGGCAGAGGACATCAGGCTCCCAGAAAAGCAGATCCTTGTCTTAAAAAACAGGTAGGAAAAATATAAAAGATGAAAAAAGAGACAAAGGAGGTAGGGAGGGAGCTCCATCCCGGGAAGGGAATCCCATCCCGGGAAGGGAGTCTTAACAAGAGAGAAATTTCCAAACACCAGGAAACACTCTCACTGCTGAGTCTGTGGCGAGCCTTGGAAGCACAGAGGGCAACTTAACAGGGAAGAAAAATAAATAAATAATTAAAACCAACAGATTACGAGCCCAGCAGTAACTCCCCCAGCAGAGAAGCAGCACAGATGCCTGCATCCACCACTAGCAAGTGGGGGCTGGGCAGGGAGGTGCAGGCTGCAGTGCTTTTTAAGAATCGGGCCGGACTGCCCTGAGTGTAACCAGAGTGAACTAACTTGGGCTAGCATTCCAGACTATGGGATAGCTACCACGTGAAAAGCTCTAACACAAGACACCGCCAGGACCACACACAGAACAAAAAACGGAACAGAAATAGCCAGCTGCAGACCATCCCCCGCCGGTGACAGGCAGCCAGAGCCGTAAGGGCTGGAAGGGGGCAATCGCAGCCCCGGAGAGACTTTACCTACCAAACTGCAAGCAGGCTTCCTTGCTAGCTAAGACTTCTTGGGGTTCTGGACAGTCACCACACGCCTGACAAGGGGTGCCAGCAGTACATCCAGAACACTGAGCCGCAGGGAAAGGCGATAAGTCACAGCAACTGTGCTCGCCAAACACCTGAGCTACTCGGTCCTGGGAAGGGCACAAAATGCAGGCCCAACCAAATCTGCGCCTCTGAGGACTACTTGAGAGCCGAACCTGAGCAGCTTAGACCGGGGAGGTGTGTGCAGCCTACGGCCGGCCTCAGACGGTTCCCAGCGGAGCAACGTAGAGCCTGAGTGGTGTGTGCTGTGAGTGGGGGCAGGCCCAGTAGGGATGAGACACTGCGAGCACATGCCAGTGTTATTTGTTTGCAGCATCCCTCCCTTCCCACAGCACAACTGAAAAAGTGAGCCTAAAAAATTAAAAAAAAGTCTCCACCACTGCCCCCCTTGTGTCAGGGTGGAAATCAGACACTGAAGAGACCAGCAAACAGAAGAAGCTAAACAGAGGGAACCACCTTGGAAGTGAAGCCACACTGCCCACAACACCAGAGGAAGTCCCATTCTCTTTTATTTTTTTTTGTTGTTGATGTTGTTGTTTGATTGTTTTTTCTTTTCTTTTTCTTCTCCTTTTTTTAACTTTCTAAAAATTTTAAGTCCTATATTTCTCCTTTAATTTCAATTTTTATAACCTATCACTTTTCAAAAAAAAAACACCCTATTTTTAAAGCAAATGCCATATATATATATATATATATATATTTTGTGGTTGTTGGTTTTTTAAAATAATTCTCGTGACTTTTTTTTCTTGTTCTTCTTCTTCTCTTTAATATTGTATTTTTGAAAATCCAACCTCTACTCTAGATTTTTAATCTTAGCTTTTTGGTATATGTTGTCAATTTTGTACATATAAAAATCCAATTTTCAGTACCCAATTTTACCTGAGAGTGAGATTACTGGCTTGACCACTCTCTCCTCCTTTGGACTCTCCTTTTTCTCCACCAGGTTGTCTCTGTCTCCTCCCTCCCCCTTCTCTTCTCTGCCCAACTCTGTGAATCTCTGTGTGTTCCAGACTGGCTGGATCTGTCTCACTCCTTTTCATTTCCCTCTTTTATCCTCCTGGCCACCTCTGTCTACTTCCTCCCTCTTCTCTTCCCTGTATAACTCCATGAACACCTCTGAGCAGTCCAGACTGAGGAGCACACATAAGGAAGTGACTACTGGCTAGCTTGCTCTCTCCTCTTTTGATCCCACCTCATCTCATTCCAGTCACCTCTAACTACCCCCTCCCTCTTCTCTTCTCCATGTAACTCAGTGAACCTCTCTGGGTGTCCCTCAATGTGGAGAAACTTTTCATCTTTAACCTAGATGTTTTATCATTAGTGCTGTATAGATAGACAAGTCTTGAGGCTACTGTAAAAATAAAACTGAAAACCAGAAGCAGGAGGCTTAAGTCTAAATCCTGAGAACATCAGAGAACTCCTGAATCCAGGGAACATTAATTGATAGGAGCTCATCAAACACCTCCATACCTACACTGAAACCAAGCACCACTCAAGGGCCAACAAGTTCCAGAGCAAGACATACCATGCAAATTCTCCAGCAACACAGGGACACACCCCTGAACTTCAATATACAGGCAGCTCAAGTTAATCCAAAACCATAGATGTCTCATAACTCATTACTGGACACTTCCTTGCACTACAGAGAGAAGAAATCCAGCTCTACCCACCAGAACTCCGACACAAGCTTCCCTAACCAAGAAACCTTGACAAGCCACTGATACAACCCCACCCACAGGGAGGAAACTCCATAATAAAGAAAACTCCACAAATTCCCAGAATATAGAAAGGCCACCCCAAACGCAGCAATATAACCAAGATGAAGAGACAGGAATACCTAGCAGGTAAATGAACAGGAGAAATGCCCACCAAACCAAACAAACGAGGAAGAGATAGGGAATCTATCTGAGAAAGAATTCTGAATAATGATAGTGAAAATGATCCAAAATCTTGAAATCAAAATGGAATCACAGACAAATAGCCTGGAGACAAGGACTGAGAAGATGCAAGAGGTTTAAAAAGGACCTAGAAGAAATAATAGTCAATATATAATGAATAATGCAATAAATGAGATCAGAAACACTCTAGAGGCAACAAATAGTAGAACAACGGAGGCAGAAGATAGGATTAGTGAAATAGAAGATAGAATGGTAGAAATAAATGAATCAGAGAGGAAAAAAGAAAAATGAATTAAAAGAAATGAGGACAATCTCAGAGATCTCCAGGACAATATGAAAAGCCCCAACATTCGAATTATAGGAGTCCCAGAAGAAGAAGACAGAAAGAAAGATCATGAAAAAATCCTTGAGGAGATAATAGTTGACAACTTCCCTAAAATGGGGAAGGAAATAATCACCCAAGTCCAAGAAAACCAGAGAGTTCCAAACAGGATAAACCCAAAGCGAAACACCCCAGGACACATATTAATCAAATTAACAAAGATCAAACACAAAGAAAAAATATTAAAAGCAGCAAGGGAAAAACAACAAATAACACACAAGGGCATTCCCATAAGGATAACAGCTGATCTTTCAATAGAAACTCTTCAGGCCAGGAGGGAATGGCAAAACATACTTAAAGTGATGAAAGAAAACCTACAGCCCAGATTACTGTACCCAGCAAGGATCTCATTCAAATATGAAGGAGAAATCAAAAGCTTTACAGACAAGCAAAAGCTGAGAGAATTCAGCACCACCGAACCAGCTCTCCAACAAATGCTAAAGGATATTCTCTAGACAGGAAACACAAAAAGGGTGTATAAACCCGAACCCAAAACAATAAAGTAAATGGCAATGGGATCATGCTTATCAATAATTACCTTAAACATAAATGCGTTGATGGCCCAACCAAAAGGCAAAGACTGGATGAATGGATACAAAAACAAGACCCCTATATATGCTGCCTACAAAAGACCCACCTCAAAACAAGGGACACATACAGACTGAAAGTGAAGGGCTGGAAAAAGATATTCCATGCAAATAGAGACCAAAATAAAGCAGGAGTAGCAATACTCATATCTGACAAAATAGACTTTAAAACAAAGGCTGTGAAAAGAGACAAAGAAGGCCACTACATAATGATTAAAGGATCAATCCAAGAAGAAGATATAACAATTGTAAATATATATGCACCCAACATAGGAGCACCACAATATGTAAGACAAATGCTAACAAGTATGAAAGGGGAAATTAACCATAACACAATAATGTTGGGAGACTTTAATACCCCACTCACATCTATGGACAGATCAACTAAACAGAAAATTAACAAAGAAATGCAAACTTTAAATGATACAATAGACCAGTTAGACCTAATTGATATCTATAGGACATTTCACCCCGAAACAATGAATTTCACCTTTTTCTCAAGTGCTCACGGAAACTTCTCCAGGATAGATCACATCCTGGGCCATAAATCTAACCTAGATAAATTCAAAAAAATTGAAATCATTCCAAGCCTCTTTTCTGACCATAATCCATTAAGATTAGATCTCAGTTACAGGAGAAAAACTATTAAAAATTCCAACATATGGAGGCTGAAAAACACACTTCTGAATAACCAACAAATCACAGAAGAAATCAAAAAAGACATCAAAATATACATAGAAAGGAATGAAAATGAAAACACAACGACCTAAAACCTGTGGGACACTATAAAAGCAGTGCAAAGGGGAAAGTTTGTAGCAATACAGGCATACCTCAAGAAACAAGAAAAAAGTCAAATAAATAACCTAACTCTACACCTAAAGCAACTAGAAAAGGAAGAAATGGAGAACCCCAGAGTTAGTAGAAAGAAAGAAATCTTAAAAATTAGGGCAGAAATAAATGCAAAAGAAACAAAAGAGACCATAGCAAAAATCAACAAAGCCAAAAGCTGGTTCTTTGAAAGGATAAATAAAATTGACAAACCATTAGCCAGACTCATCAAGAAACAAAGGGAGAAAAATCAAATCAAGAAAATTAGAAATGAAACTGGAGAGATCACAACAGACAACAGAGAAATACAAAGGATCATAAGAGACTACTATCAGCAGTTATATGCCAATAAAATGGACAACGTGGAAGAAATGGACAAATTCTCAGAAAAGTGCAACTTTCTAACACTGAACCAGGAAGAAATAGGAAATTCTTAACAGACCCATCACAAGCATGGAAATTGAAACTGTATTCAGAAAACATCCAGCAAACAAAAGCCCAGGTCCAGACAGCTTCACAGCTGAATTCTACCAAAAATTTAGAGAAGAGATAACACCTATGCTACTCAAACTCTTCCAGAATATTGCAGAGGAAGGTAAACTTCCAAACTGATTCTATGAGGTCATCATCACCTTAACACCAAAACCTGACAAAGATGAAACAAAAAAAGAAAACTACAGGCCAATATCACTGATGAACATAGATGCAAAAATCCTCAACAAAATTCTAGCAAACAGAATCCAACAACACATTAAAAAGATCATACAACATGACCAAGTGGGCTTTATCCCAGGGATGCAAGGATTCTTCAATATCCGCAAATCAATCAATGTAATTCACCACATTAGCAAATTGAAAAATAAAAGCCATATGATTATCTCAATAGATGCAGAGAAGGCCTTTGGCAAAATTCAGCATCGATTTATGATAAAAACTCTCCAGAAAGCAGGAATAGAAGGAACATGCCTCAACATAATAAAAGCTATATATGACAAACCCACAGCAAACATTATCCTCAATGGTGAAAAATTGAAAGCATTTTCCCTAAAGTCAGCAACAAGACAAGGGTGCCCACTTTCACCGCTACTATTCAACATAGTTCTGGAAGTTTTGGCCACAGCAATCAGAGCAGAAAAAGAAATAAAAGGAATCCAAATTGGAAAAGAAGAAGTAAAGCTCTCACTGTATGCAGATGACATGATCCTCTACATAGAAAACACCAAAGACTCCACCAGAAAATTACTAGAGCTAATCAATGAATATAGGAAAGTTGCAGGATATAAAATCAACATACAGAAATCCTTTGCATTCCTATACACTAATAATGAGAAAGTAGGAAAAGAAATTAAGGAAACAATTCCATTCACCTTTCAACAAAAGAATAAAATACTTAGGAATATACCTACCTAAAGAAACTAAATACCTGTATATAGAAAACTATAAAACACTGGTGAAAGAAATCAAGAGGACACTAATAGATGGAGAAATATACCATGTTCATGGATCAGAAGAAGCAATGTAGTTAAAATGAGTATACTACCCAAAGCAATCCACAGATTCAATGCAATCCCTAACAGCTACCAGCGGTATTTTTCACAGAACTAGAACAAATAATTTCACAATTTATATGAAAATACAAAAAGACTCGAATAGCCAAAGCAATCTTGAGAAAGAAGAATGCAACCGGAGGAATCAACCTGCCTGACTTCAGGCTCTACTACAAAGCCACAGTCATCAAGACAGTATGGTACTGGCACAACACAGAAATATAGATCAATGGAACAAAATAGAAAGCCCAGAGATAAATCCACACACCTATGGACACCTTATCTTTGATAAAGGAGGCAGGAATATACAGTGGATTAAAGACAATCACTTTAACAAGTGGTGCTCAGAAAACTGGTCAACCACTTGTAAAAAAATGAAACTAGATCACTTTCTAACACCATACACAAAAATAAACTCAAAATGGATTAAAGATCTAAATGTAAGACCAGAAACTATAAAACTCCTAGAGGAGAACACAGGCAAAAGGCTCTCCAACATAAATCACAGCAGGATCCTCTATGACCCATCCCCCAGAATACTGGAAATAAAATCAAAAATAAACAAATGGGATCTAATTAAAATTAAAAGCTTTTACAAAACAAAGGAAACTATAAGCAAGGTGAAAAGACAGCCTTCGCAATCAGAGAAAATAATAGCAAATGAAGCAACTGACAAACAACTAATCTCAAAAATATACAAGCAACTTATGCAGCTCAATTCCAGAAAAATAAACGACCCAATCAAAAAATGGGCCAAAGAACTACATAGACATTTCTCCAGAGAAGACATACAGATGGCTAACAAACACATGAAAAGATGCTCAACATCACTCATTATCAGAGAAATGCAAATGAAGACCACATGAGGTACCACTTCACACCAGTCAGAATGGCTGTGATCCAAAAGTCTACAAGCAATCAATGCTGGAGAGGGTGTGGAGAAAAGGGAACCCTCTTACACTGTTGGTGGGAATGCAAACTAGTACAGCCACTATGGAGAACAGTGTGGAGATTCCTTAAAAAACTGGAAACAGAACTGCATTATGACCCAGCAATCCCACTGCTTGGCATCCACACCAAGGAAACCAGAATTGAAAGAGACACGTATACCCCAATGTTCATCGCAGCACCGTTTATAATAGCCAGGACATGGAAACAACCTAGATGTCCATCAGCAGATGAATGGATAAGAAAGATGTGGTACATATACACAATGGAGTTTTACTCAGCCATTAAAAAGAATACATTTGAATCGGTTCTAATGAGGTGGGTGAAACTGGAGCTGATTATACAGAGTGAAGTAAGCCAGAAAGAAAGACACCAATACAGTATACTAACACATATATATGGAATTTAGAAAGATGGTAATGATAACCCTCTATGCGAGACAGCAGAAGAGACACAGATGTATAGAATGGACTTTTGGACTCTGAGGGAGAGGGAGATGGTGTGATGATTTGGGAGAATGGCACTGAAATATGTATACTCTCAGGTAAGAAATAAATCGCTAGTCTATGTTTGATACAGGATACAGAATGCTTGGGGCTGGTGCACGGGGATGATCTAGAGAGATGATATGGGGTGGGAGGTGGGAGGGGGGTTCAGGATTGGGAACTCATGTACACATGTGGCGGATTCATGTCAATGTATGGCAAAACCAATACAGTAATGTAAAGCAAAATAAAGAAAAAAAAATCAACATTTAGTGGATGAATGCAATGTGTTAGTCACTGTGTTAAGATTTCTAAAACATATTATTAAATTCTAGTCCTGAAATGTACTCTGTGCATAAAGTATTAGTATCCCTATTTTTCTAAAGGAATTCCTCACATAGTAAGTCTCTGACACAGAATTAGAATCCTGGAACTCAGGATTCTAACTCTAAAACCCACTAGAATTTCTAGCCACCTTCAACCTGGACAAGGAATTTCAACCTTCAAGAAGAGATAAATTGAGTAACTCAGTTTTTGAGAAAGTCATTCAGATAAATACGTTCAGCTCAATTTAGTTCAGTTCAGTCGCTCACTCGTGTCCGACTGTTTGAGACCCCATGAACTGCAGCATGCCAGGCCTCCCTGTCCATCACCAAATCCCGGAGTTCACTCAGACTCATGTCCATGGAGACCATGATGCCATCCAGCCATCTCATTCTCTGTCGTCCGCTTCTCCTCCTGCCCCCAATCCCTCCCAGAATCAGGGTCTTTTCCTGATAATAAGTCAACTCTTCACATGAGGTGGCCAAAGTACTGGAGCTTCAGCTTTAGCATCATTCCTTCCAAAGAAATCCCAGGGCTGATCTCCATCAGAATGGACTGGTTGGATCTCCGTGCAGACCAAGGGACTCTCAAGAGTCTTCTCCAACACCACAGTTCAAAAGCATCAATTCTTTGGCGCTCAGCCTTCTTCACAGTCCAACTCTCACATCCATACATGACCACAGGAAAAACCAGAGCCTTGACTAGATGGACCTTAGTCAGCGAAGTAATATCTCTACTTTTAAATATGCTGTCTAAGTTGGTCATAACTTTTCTTCCAAGGAGTAAGCGTCTTTTAATTTCATGGCTGCAATCACCATCTGCAGTGTTTTTGGACCCCCAAAAATAAAGTCTGACACTGTTTCCACTGTTTCCCCATCTATTTCCCGTGATGTGATGGGACCAGATGCCATGACCTTCATTTTCTGAATGTTGAGTTTTAAGCAAACTTTTTTTAAGTTCACCGTTCACGTACTGCTGAAGCCTCGCTTGGAGAATTTTGAGCATTACTTTACTAGCATGTGAGATGAGTGCAATTGTGTGGTAGTTTGAGCATTCTTTGGCATTGCCTTTCTTTGAAATTGGAATGAAAACTGACCTTCTCCACTCCTGTTTCCACTGATGAGCTTTCCCAATTTGCTGGCATATTGAGTGCAGCACTTTCACAGCATCATCTTTCAGAATTTGAAACAGCTCAACTGGAATTCCATCACATCCGCTAGCTTTGTTCGTAGATATGCTTTCCAAGGCCCACTTGACTTCACTTTCCAGGATGTGTGGCTCTAGATGAGTGATCACACCATCGTGATTGTCTGGGTCTTGAAGATCTTTTTTTGTGCAGTTCTTCTGTGTATTCTTGCCACCTCTTCTTAATATCTTCTGCTTCTGTTAGGTCCAGACCATTTCTGTCCTTTATCGAGTACATCTTTGATTGGAATCTTCCCTTGGTGTCTCTAATTTTCCTGAAGAGATCTCTAGTCTTTCCCATTCTGGTATTTTCCTCTATTTCTTTGCATTGATCTCTGAGGAAGGCTTTCTTATGTCTTCTTGCTATTCTCTGGAACTCTGCATTCAGATGCTTATATCTTTGCTTTTCTTCTTTGCTTTTCACCTCTCTTCTTTTCACAGTTATTTGTAAGGCCTCCCCAGACAGCCATTTTGCTTTTTGGCATTTCTTTTCCATGGGGATGGTCTTGATCCCTGTCTCCTGTACAATGTCACGAACCTCATTCCATAGTTCATCAGGCACTCTATCTATCAGATCTAGGCCCTTAAATCTATTTCTCACTTCCACTGTAAAATCATAAGGGATTTGATTGAGGTCATATCTGAATGTTCTAGCGGTTTTCCCTACTTTCTTCAATTTGAGTCTGAATTTGGTAGCAAGGAGTTCATGATCTGAGCCACAGTCAGCTCCTGGCCTTGTTTTTGTTGACTGTATAGAGCTTTTCCATCTTTGGCTGCAAAGAATATAATTAATCTGATTTTGGTGTTGACCATCTGGTGATGTCCATCTGTAGAGTCTTCTTTTGTTTTGTTGGAAGAGGGTGTTTGCTATGACCAGTGTATTTTCTTGGCAAAACTCTATTAGTCTTTGCCCTGCTTCATTCTGCATTCCAAGACAAAATTTGCCTGTTATTCCAGGTGTTTTTTGACTTCCTACTTTTGTATTTCAGTCCTCTGTAATGAAAAGGACATCTTTTTTGGGTGTTAGTTCTAAAAGGTCTTGTAGGTCTTTGTAAAACCATTCAACTTCAGCTTCTTCAGCATTATAGGTTGGGGCATAGACTTGGATTACTGTGATAATGAATGGTTTGCCTTGGAGATGAACAGAGATCATTCTTTCATTTTTGAGACTGCATCCAAGTACTGCATTTTGGACTCTTTTGTTGACCATGATGGCTACTCCATTTCTTCTGAGGGATTCCTGCCCGCAGCAGTAGATCTAATGGTCATCTGAGTTAAATTCACCCATCCCAGTCCATTTTAGTTCACTGATTCCTAGAATGTCAATGTTCACTCTTGCCATCTCTTGTTTGACCACTTCCAATTTGCCTTGATTCATGGACCTGACATTCCAGGTTCCTATGCAATATTGCTCTTTACAGCATTGGACCTTGCTTCTATCACCAGTCACATCCACAGCTGGGTATCGTTTTTGCTTTGGCTCCATCCCTTCATTCTTTCTGGAGTTATTTCTCCACTGATCTCCAGTAGCATACTGGGCACCTACTGACCTGGGGAGTACCTCTTCAGTATCCTATCATTTTGCCTTTTCATACTGTTCATGGGGTTTTCAAGGCAAGAATACTGAAGTGGTTTGCCATTCCCTTCTCCAGTGGACCACATTCTATCAGACCTCTCCACCATGATCTGCCCGTCTTGGGTTGCCGTGTGGGCATGGCTTGGTTTCATTGAGGTGCTATCCCACGTTGAAGGTCAGGAACAACGGCGGTAAGGAGATACCCCTCGTCCAAGGTAAGGAGCAGCAGCTTTGCTTTGCTGGAGCACCCGTGAAGAGATACCCCATGCCCAAGTTAAGAGAAACCCAGGTAAGATGGTAGATGTGGCAAGAGGGCATCAGAGGGCAGATACACTGAAACCATACTCACAGAAAACCAGTCAACCTAATCACACTAGGACCACAGCCTTGTCTATCTCAATGAAACCAAGCCATGCCTGTGGGGCAACCCAAGATAAATATGTTAGTAACCATTTAATCATTTTTCAATATTAAAAACATCCTATTATTTTTTATACCACAATATTTATGAAGCCTTTATTAGTGACAAGTACTATGCAATAATTATTGCTCTCAGATGGCTTGGGTATTTCTTCAGGTCCTAAGTTTTACTGAACAGATATTACTTTAATATAGTGTGAAATAAACAGATATTCCACAAAGGAATTTATCCAAATGGGCAATAAGCAGTGAAAATGTACTTAACATCGTTAGTCAATGGGGAAATATAAATTAAAGTCACAATGTGATACCACTGAACACAGACCAGAATGGTGAAATTAAAAAGAGAAATAAACCTCAGGGATTTTCCTAAGCTGAGGACAATGGTCTGTATCTTGAGAGGTATTTTTGTTATACCAGTCTGATGAACTTGTCAAAACTCATCAGGTGGTATTCTTAGAATCTGTACATTTCAGTATAGGCAATTTTACATGAAAAAAGTAAGCAAATATTCAATTCTCATTATTGATATATATATATATATATTGCATACTTACTGGTGAAGTGCATGCAACTTACTTTTGAATAGTATCAAAGAATAATAAATTGAATTGATGGATGATAGAGGGATAGATGCTTGGATAGATGTATACACTGTTCAATTTTTTCAATGTCTCTATATGTTTAAATATTTTCATAACAAAATATTAGAAAAAAATAATGACTTTCTTATGTCTTCTAATATAAAAATTCCTACATAAACTATATCATAGAGTCTTCCTGAATTTCCTAGGCAGAATGTATCCTATCACCTCTGTACAACTGAGAGACATAAGGGATTAGGATAAGAAACAGATTATCTGGATCTTTCTATTTCGCCTAAATTATGAATTGATTTTTTAGAAATTTTTATAAGTTAATCATTGTGGTGGCTTTTCAAGGGCAGGACTTATCTGCATTCATTACTATATCTCTTTCCAATATGCAGTTCATTGTTCTGCATATGACTGATACTCAAAATTATCTGTTAAACCAAAATCAATTTTGGTTATCACCATCTACACTTACTTCCCTATATTTCATTCTCATTTCCTCACAAATATGTTCTTCAATTTGGGCTTCCTAATCAACCTAGATAGCATATTTAAAAGCAGAGACATGACTTTGCCGACTAAGGTCCATCTAGTCAAGGCTATGATTTTTCCAGTAGTCATGTATGGATGTGAGAGTTGGACTGTGAAGAAGGCTGAACGCCAAAGAATTGATGCTTTTGAACTGTGGTGTTGGAGAAGACTCTTGAGAGTCCCTTGGTCTCAAGCAGTCCAGACTCCAACCAGTCCATTCTGATTGAGATCAGCCCTGGGATTTCTTTGGAAGGAATGATGCTAAAGCTGAAGCTCCAGTACTTTGGCCACCTCATGTGAAGAGTTGACTCATTGGAGAAAACTTTAATTCTGGGAGGGATTGGGGGCAGGAGGAGAAGGGGATGACAGAGGATGAGATGGTTGGATGGCATCACTGACTCGATGGATGTGGGTCTGAGTGAACTACGGGAATTGGTGATGGACAGGGAGGCCTGGCGTGTGGTGATTCATGGGGTCACAAAGAGTCAGACATGACTGAGTGACTGAACTGATCAGAACTGAACTGAATCATCCATGACCTTTTGTGAAAATGGGGGAATATAGATCAGGAGGTTTTGATTAAAATAGTAATTTTAATTACTAGTAAATGGTGAAGGGGATTAAAATGTACAAACTAAATATTAAACATGTTGAGAGAGTAAATATTAAAAGTTTTCAAAACAAGAGTAAAAATTTGTAACTATGTATGAAGATTGACATTAACTAGACTTATTCCGATCATTTCACAATTTTGGTCAACTAATTTTTATTGATTGCAAAATGGACTTGAATCTGAACCTTTGATGTAACCTAAAGAATACACAGAAGAACTGTACAAAAAAGATCTTCACGACCCGGATAATCACGATGGTGTGATCACTCATCTAGAGCCAGACATCCTGGAATATGAAGTCAAGTGGGCCTTAGAAAGCATCACTAAGAACAAAGCTAGTGGAGGTGATGCAATTCCAGTGGAGCTATTTTAAATCCTGAAAGATGATGCTGTGAAAGTGCTGCACTCAATAGGCCAGCAAATTGGGAAAGCTCAGCAGTGGCCACAGGACTGGAAAAACTCAGTTTTCATTCCAATTGCAAAGAAAGGCAATGCCAAAGAATGCTCAAACTACCACACAATTGCACTCATCTCACACGCTACTAAAATAATGCTCAAAATTCTCCAAGCCAGGCTTCAGCAATATGTGAACCGTGAACTTCCAGATGTTCAAGCTGGTTTTAGAAAAGGCAGAGGAACCAGAGATCAAATTGCCAACATCTGCTGGATCATGGAAAAAGCAAGAGAGTTCCAGAAAAACCTCTACTTCTGCTGTATTGACTATACCAAAGCCTTTGACTGTGTGGATCACAATTAACTGTGGAAAATTCTGAGAGAGATGGGAATACCAGACCACCTGACCTGCCTCTTGAGAAATCTGTATGCAGGTCAGGAAGCAACAGTTAGAATTGGACATGAAACAACAGATTGGTTCCAAATAGGAAAAGGAGTGCATCAGTGCTGTATATTATCACCTTGCTTATTTAACTTATATGCAGTGTACATCATGAGAAATGCTGGACTGGAAGAAACACAAGCTGGAATCAAGATTGCTGGGAGAAATATCAATCACCTCAGATATGCACATGACACCACCCTTATAGCAGAAAGTGAAGAGAAACTAAAAAGTCTCTTGATGAAAGTGAAAGAGGAGAGTGGAAAAGTTGGCTTAAAGCTCAACATTCAGAAAATGAAGATCATGGCATCCGGTCCCACCACTTCATGGGAAATAGATGGGAAAACAGTGGAAACAGTGTCAGACTTTATTTTGGGGGCTCCAAAATCCCTGAAGATGATGACTGCAGCCACGAAATAAAAGACACTTACTCTCTGGAAGGAAAGTTATGACCAACCTAGATAGCATAATCCAAAGCAGAGACATTACTCTGCTGACTAAGGTCCGTCTAGTCAAGGCTATGGTTTTTCCTGTGGTCATGTATGGATGTGAGAGTTGGACTGTGAAGAAGGATGAGCACCAAAGAATTGATGCTTTTGAAGTGTGGTGTTGGAGAAGACTCTTGAGAGTCCCTTGGACTGCAAGGAGATCCAATCAGTCCATTCTGAAGGAGATCAACCCTGGGATTTCTTTGGAAGGAATGATGCTAAAGCTGAAACTCCAGTACTTTGGCCACCTCATGCAATGAGTTGACTCATTGGAAAAGACTTTGATGCTGGGAGGGATTGGGGGCAGGAAGATAAGGGGACGACAGAGGATGAGATGGCTGGATGGCATCACTGACTCTATGGACATGGGCCTGAGTTAACTCCGGGAGTTGGTGATGGACAGGGAGGCCTGGCGTGCTGCGATTCTTGGGGTCGCAAATATTCGGACATGACTGAGCCACTGAACTGAACTGAGTCAATAAAAAAGTTACATCAACAGGGCGTATGTAAGGTGCACAATTAGGAAGATTTGTGTTTGTAAGGAAAATAGGCTTAAGATACATTTAAAGAGGTGAGACTGTGGCGGCTGAGAGTGCCAGGCTGTGACGGCGCAGGCGCTGCCAAGGAGCTACCCTACATCTCAGATCAGGGGTGGTGGCTGGGAAGAGCTACCTCCCGCCCTACATCAGGGGCGCAGCCAGAAGGAGCTACCCCATGCCCAAGGTCAGGGGAGGTGTCCAAGAGGAGCTACAGCACCTCTGAGGTCAGGGGTGGCAGCAGAGAAGAGGAACTTCACGTCCAAGAAGCAGTGGCTGAGCAGGCGCAGGTGGGCCAAGAGGAGCTACTCCATGTTGAAGGTCAGGAGGGGCGACGGTGAGGAGATATCCCTCATCCAAGGTAAGGAGCAGTGGCTACGCTTTTCTGGAGCAGCTGAGAAGAGATACCACATGTCCAAGGTAAGAGAAACCCAAGTAAGATGGTAGGTGTTGGGAAAGGGCATCAGAGGGCAGACACACTGAAACCATAATTACAGAAAGCTAGTCAATCTAATCACATGGACCAAGCCTTGTCAAACTCAATGAAAATAAGCCATGCCGTGTGGGGCCACCCAAGATGGGCAGGTCATGGTGGAGAGGTCTGACAGAATGTGGTCCACTGGAGAAGGGAATGGCAAACCACTTCAGTATTCTTGCCTTGAAAACCCCATGAACAGTATGAAAAGCAAAATAATAGGATACTAGAAGAGGTACTCCCCAGTCAGTATGTACCCAATATGCTACTGGAGATCAGTGGAGAAATAACTCCAGAAAGAATGAAGGGATGGAGCCAAAGCAAAAACGATACCCAGTTGTGGATGTGACTGGTGATAGAGGCAAGGTCCGATGTGTAAAGAGCAATATTGCATAGGAACCTGGAATGTCAGGTCCATGAATCAAGGCAAAATGGAAGTGGTCAAACAGGAGATGGCAAGAGGGAAAGCCAACGTTCTGGGAATCAGCGAACTAAAATGGACTGGAATGGGTGAATTTAACTCAGATGACCATTATATCTACTATTGTGGGGAGGAATCCCTTAGAAGAAATGGAGTAGCCATCATGGTCAACAAAAGAGTCTGAAATGCAGTACTTGGATGCAGTCTCAAAAACGACAGAATGATCTCTCTTCGTTTCCAAGGCAAACCATTCAATATCACAGTAATCCAAGTCTATGCCCCAACCAGTAACATTGAAGTAGTTGAAGTTGAATGGTTCTATGAAGACTACAAGACCTTTTAGAACTAACACCCAAAAAAGATGTCCTTTTCATCATAGGGGACTGGAATGCAAAAGTAGGAAGTCAAGAAACACCTGGAGTAACAGGCAAATTTTGTCTTGGAATACAGATTGAAGCAGGGAAAAGGCTAATAAAGTTTTGCCAAGAGAACTCACTGGTCATAGCAAACACCCTCTTCCAACAACACAAGAGAAGACTCTACACATGGACATCACCAGATGGTCAACACCAACATCAGACTGATAATATTCTTTGAAGCCAAAGATGGAGAAGCTCTATAAAGTAGCAAAAACAAGACCAGGAGCTGACTGTGGCTCAGATCATGAACTCTTATTGCCAAATTCAGACTTAAATTGAAGAAAGTAGGGAAACCACTACACCATTCAGGTATGACCTAAATCAAATCCCTTATGATTATACAGTGGAAGTGAGAAATAGATTTAAGGGACTAGATCTGATAGATAGAGTGCCTGATGAACTATGGATGGAGGTTAATGACATTGTACAGGAGACAGGGATCCAGACCATCCCCATGGAAAAGAAATGCAAAAAAAGCAAAAAGAAGTCTGAGGAGGGCTAATAAAAAGCTGTGAAAAGAAGAGAAGTGAAAAGCAAAGGAGAAAAGGAAAGATATAAGCATCTGAATGCAGAATTCCAAAGAATAGCAAGAAGAGATAAAAAAGCCTTCCTTAGCGATCAATGCAAAGAAATGGAGGAAAAGAACAGAATGGAAAAGACTAGAGATCTCTTCAAGAAAATTAGAGATACCAAGGGAACATTTCATGCAGATAGGCTTGATCAAGGACAGAAATGTTATGCACCTTAGAGAAACAGAAGATATTAAGGAGAGGTGGCAAGAATACATAGAAGAAATATACAAAAAAAGATCTTCACAACCCAGATAATCACGATGGTGTAATCACTCACCTAGAGTCAGACAACCTGGAATGTGAAGTCAAGTGGGCCTTAGAAAGCATCACTACGAGCAAAGCTAGTGGAGGTGATGCAATTCCAGTGGAGCTATTTCAAATCCTGAAAGATGATGGTGTGAAAGTGGTGCACTCAATATGCCAGCAAATTGGGAAAGCTCAGCAGTGGCCACAGGACTGGAAAAACTCAGTTTTCATTCCAATCCCAAAGAAAGGTAACGGCAAATAATGCTCAAACTACTGCACAATTGCACTCATCTCACATGCTAGTAAAGTAATGCTCAAAATTCTCCAAGCCAGGCTTCAGCAATACATGAACCATGAACTTTCAGATGTTCAAGGTCGTTTTAGAAAAGGCAGAGGAACCAGATATCAAATTGCCAGCAACCGCTGGATCATGGAAAAAGCAAGAGAGATCCAGAGAAACATCTATTTCTGCTTTATTGACTATGCCAAAGCCTTTAACTGTGTGGATCACAAGAAACTGTGGAAAATTCTGAAAGTGATGGGGATACCAAACCACCTGACCAGCCTCTTGAGAAATCTGTATGCTGGTCAGGAAGCAACAGTTAGAACTGGACATGGAACAACAGACTGGTTCCAAATAGGAAAAGGAGTACGTCAAGGCTGTATATTGTCACCCTGCTTATTTAACTTATATGCAGAGTACATCATTAGAAACGCTGGGCTGGAAGAAGCACAAACTGGAATCCAGATTGCCAGGAGAAATATCAATCACCTCAGATATGCAGATGACACTACCCTTATGGCAGAAAGTGAAGACAAAATAAAAAGCCTCTTAATGAAAGTGAAAGAGGAGAGTGAAAAAGTTGGCTTAAAGCTCAACATTCAGAAAACGAAGATCATGGCATCTGGTCCCATCACTTCCTGGGGAATAGATGGGGAAACAGTGGAAACAGTGTCAGACTTTATTTTTGGGGGCTTCAATATCACTGCAGATCGTGACTGCAGCCATGAAATTAATGACGCTTACTCCTTGGAACGAAAGTTATGACAAATGGGGAAACCATAGCCTTGACTAGATGGACCTTTGTTGGCAAAGTAATGTCTTTGCTTTTCAATATGCTTTCTAGGTTGGTCATAACTTTCCTTCCAAGGAGTAAGCGTCTTTTGATTTCATGTCTGCAATTACCATCTGCAGTGATTTTGGAGCCCCAAAATATTAAGTCTGACACTGTTTCTACTGTTTCCCCATCTATTTCCCATGAAGTGATGGGACCAGATGCCATCATCTTAGTTTTCTGAATGTTAAGCTTTAAGCCAACTTTTTCACTCTATACTTTCACTTTCATCAAGAGGCTTTTGAGTTCCTCTTCACTTTCTGCCATAAGGGTGGTGTCTTCTGCATATCTGAGGTTATTGATATTTCTCCCGGCAATCTTGATTACAGCTTGTGCTTCTTCCAGCTCAGTGTTTCTAATTATGTATTCTGCATATAAGTTAAATAAGCAAGGTGACAATATACAGCCTTGACGTACTCCTTTTCCTATTTGGAACCAGTCTGTTGTTCCATGCCCAGTTCTACATGTTGCTTCCTGACCTGCATACAGGTTTCTCAAGATGCAGGTCAGGTGGTTTGGTATTCTTGTCTCCTTCAGAATTTTCTGCAGTTTATTGTGATCCACACAGTCAAAGGCTTTGGCATAGTTAATACAGCAGAAATATATGCTTTTCTGGAACTCTTTTGCTTTTTCCATGATCCAGCAGATGTTGGCAAATTGATCTCTGGTTCCTCTGCCTTTTCTAAAACTACCTCGAACATGTGGAAGTTCACGGTTCATGTATTGCTGAAGCCTGGCTTGGAGAATTTTGAACATTACTTTACTAGCGTGTGAGATGAGTGCAATTGTGTGGTAGTTTGAGCATTCTTTGCCATTGCCTTTCTTTGGGATTGGAATGAAAACTGAGTTTTTCCAGTCCTGTGGCCACTGCTGAGCTTTCCCAATTTGCTGGCATATTGAGTGCAGCACTTTCACAGCATCGTCTTTCAGATTTAAAATAACTCCACTGGAATTGCATCACCTCCACTAGCTTTGCTCGTAGTGATGCTTTCTAACGCCCACTTGACTTCACATTCCAGGTTGTCTGACTCTAGGTGAGTTATCACACCATCGTGATTATCTGGGTCATGAAGATCTTTTTTGTACAGTTCTGTGTATTCTTGCCACCTCTTCTTAATATCTTCTGCTTCTGTTAGTTCCATACCATTTCTGTCCTTTATCAAGCCTATCTACATGAAATATTCCCTTGGTATCTCTAATTTTCTTGAAGAGGTCTCTACTCTTTCCCATTCTGGTATTTTCCTCTATTTCTTTGCATTAATCTCTGAGGAAGGCTTTCTTATCTCTTCTTGCTATTCTTTGGAACTCTGCATTCAGATGCTTATATCTTTCCTTTTCTCCCTTGCTTTTCACTTTTCTTCTTTTCACCACTATTTGTAAGGCCTCCTCAGAAAGCCATTTTGCTTTTTTGCATTTCTTTTCCATGGGGATGGTCTTGATCCCTGTCTCCTGTACAATGTCACAAACCTCCGTCCATAATTCATCGGGCACTCTATCTATCAGATCTAGTCCCTTAAATCTATTTCTCACTTCCACTGTATAATCATAAGAGATTTGATTTAGGTCATTACTGAACGTGTAGTGGTTTCCCTACTTTCTTCAATTTATTTCTGAATTTGGCAATAAGAAGTTCATGATCTGAGCCACAGTCACGTCCCAGTCTTTTTTTTGCTGCTTTATAGAGCTTCTTCATCTTTGGCTGCAAAGAATATTATCAATCTGATTTTGGTGTTGACTATCTGGTGATGTTCATGAGTAGAGTCTTCTCTTGTGTTGTTGGAAGACAGTGTTTACTATGACTAGTGCATTTTCTTGCCAAAACTCTATTAGCCTTTTCCCTGCTTCATTCTGGATTCCAAGGCAAAATTTGCCTGTTATTCCAGGTGTTTCTTGATTTATTACTTTTGCTATCCAGTCCCCTAGAATGAAAAGGACATCTTTTTTGGGTGTTAGTTCTAAAAGGTCTTGTAGGTCTTCATAGAACCATTCAGCTTCAGCTTCTTCAGCATTACTGGTTGGGGCATAGAATTGGATTACTGTGATATGGAATGGTTTGCCTTGGAAACGAAGAGCGATCATTCTGTCATTTTTGAGATTGCACCCAAGTACTGCATTTCAGACTCTTTTGTTGACCATGATGGCTACTCCATTTCTTCTAAAGGATTCTATCCTGCAGTAGTTGATATAATGGTCATCTGAGTTAAATTCATCCATTCTAGTCCATTTTAGTTCGCTGATTCCTAGAATGTCGACATTAATTCTTGCCATCCTGTTTGACCACTTCCAATTTGCCTTGATTCATGGACCTAACATTCCAATGTTCCTATGTAATATTGCTCTTTACAGTATCAAATCTTGCTTCTATCACCAGTCACATTCACAGCTGGGTATCATTTTTGCTTTGTCTCCATCCCTTCATTCTTTCTGGAGTTATTTCTCCACTGATCTCCATTAGCATATTGGTACCTACTGACCTGGGGAGTACCTCTTTCAGTATCCTATCATTTTGCTTTTCATACTGTTCATGGGGTTTTCAAGGCAAGAATACTGAAGTGGTTTGCCATTCCCTTCTCCAGTGGACCACATTCTGTCAGACCTCTCCACCATGACCTGCCCATCTTGGGTGGCCCCAGGGGCATGTCTTAGTTTCATTGAGTTAGAAAAGGCTGTGGTCCTACTGTGATTAGATTGACTAGTTTTCTGTGATTATGGTATCAGTGTGTCTGCCCTCTGATGCCCTCTTGCAACATCTACTGTCTTACTTGGGTTTCTCTTACCTTGGGTGTGGGGTATCTCTTCATGGCTGCTCCAGCAAAGTGCAGATGTTGCTCCTTCCTTGGATGAGGGGTATCTCCTCACCGCTCCCTCTCCTGACCTTGAACATGGAATAGCTCTTCTAGGCCCGCCTGCGCCCGCGCAGCCACTGCTCCTTGGATGTGGGGTTACTCCTCCCGGTTGCCGCCCGTGGCCTCGGGTGGGGGGTTGCTCTTCTTGGCTGCTCCTGCGCTCTCGCAGCCTGGCACTCTCAGCTGCACCCCGCACCCCCCCCCCCCAACCTCTGATGCTTTTTTCTAACTCAAGGACTATGAGCCATGCCATAAATGGCCACCCAAGATTGATAGATCATGGTGGAAACCTCTGACAAATGTGGTCCACTGCTGAAAGGAATGGCAAATCATTTCAGTATTCTTGCCTTGAGAATGCCATGAACACTATGAAAAGACAAAAATATAGGACACTGAAAGATGAACTCCCCATGTCTGTAGGTGCCCAATATGCTACTGGAGAAGAGTAGAGAAATAATCCTAAAAGGAATGAAAAGATGGAGCCGAAGCAAAAACAATGGCCACTTGTGGATGTGACTGGTTATGGAAGTAAAGTCCGATGCTGTAAAGAACAATATTGCACAGAAACCTGGAATGTTAGGTCCAAAAATCAGGGTAAATTGAAAGTGGTCAAACTGGAGATGGCAAGAGAAAGCACCAACATTTTAAGAACCAGTAAACTAAAATGGACTGGATGGGAGAATTTAACTTAAATAATCATTATATCTACTACAGTGGGCTAGAATCCCTTAGAAGAAATGGAGTAGGCATCACAGTCAACAAAAGATTATGAAATGCAGTACATGGGTGCAACTTCAAAAATAACAAAGTGATCTCTGTTTCCAAGGCAAATCATTCAATATCACAGTAATCCAAGTATATGCCCCAAGCAGTAATGCTGAAGAAGCTGAAGTTGAATGGTTCTATGAAGACCTAGAAGACCTTCTAGAACTAACACTCAAAAAAGATGTCCTTTTCATCATAGGGGACTGGAATACAAAAGTGAGAAGTCAAGAGATATCTGAAATAACAGACATATTTGGCCTTGGAGTACAAAATGAAGCAGGGAAAAGGTAAATAGAGTTTTGCCAAGAGAACGCACTGGTCAGAGTAAACATCCTCTTCCAATAGCACAAGAGAAGACTCTACACATGGGCATCACCAGATGGTCAATACACAATCAGATTAATTATATTCTTTGCCACCAAGTTGAAGAAGCTCTATACAGTCAGCAAAAACAAGACCAGAAGCTGACTGTGGCTCAGATCAAGAAATCCTTATTGACAAATTCAGACTTAAATTGAAGTAAGTAGGGAAAACCACTAGATCATTCAGGTATGACCTAAGTCAAGTCCCTTATGATTATACAGTGGAAGTAAGAAACAGATTCAAGAGATTAGATCTGATAGACAGAGTGCCTGAAGAACTAAGGATGGAGGTTTGTAACATTGTACAGGAGACAGGGATCAAGACCATTCCCAAAAAAAGAAATGCAAAAAGGCAAAATGGTTGTCTGAGGAGTCCTTACAAATAGCTGTGAAAAGAAGAGAAGCTAAAGACATAGGAGAAAAGGAAAAATATACCCACTTGAATGCAGAATTGCAAAGAATAGCTCAGTGAGACAAGAAAGCCTTCATCAGTGATCAGTGCAAAGAAATAGAGGAACACAATAGAATGGGAAAGACTAGAGATCTCTTCAAAAAAAAAAAAAGAAAATAGAGATACCAAAGGGAAATTTTCATGCAAAGATGGCACAATAAAGGACAGAAATGGTATGAACCTAACAGAAGCAGAAGATATTAAGAAGAGGTGGCAAGCATAAACAGAACTATACAAAAAGATTCTTCATGACCCAGATAATCACGATGATGTGATCATACACCTAGAGCCAGACATGTTGGTATGTGAAATCAAGTGGGCCTTTGGAAGCATCATTAGGAACAAAGTTAACAGAGGTTATGGAATTCCAGTTGAGCTCTTTCAAATCCTAAAAGATGATGCTCTGAAAGTGCTGCGATCAATATGCCAGCAAATTGGGAAAACTCAGCAGTGGCCACAGGACTGGAAAAGGTCCGTTTTCATTCCAATCCCAAAGAAATGCAATGCCAAGGAATGTTCAAACTACCACACAATCGCACTCATTTCACATTCTAGTAAAGTAATGCTCAAAATTCTCCAAGCCAGGCTTGCACAGTACAGTGCATTTCCAGATGTTCAAGCTGGATTTAGAAACGGCAGAGAAAACAGAGATAAAATTGCCAACATCTGTTGGATCATGGAGAAAGCAAGAGACAAAACATATATTTCTGCTTTATTGACTATGCTAAAGCCTTTGATCGTGTGGATCACAACAGACCGTGGAAAATTCTTCAAGAGATGAGAATACCAGACCACTTTACCTGCCTCCTGAGAAATCTGTATGCAAGTCAAGAAGCAACAGTTAGAACTGGACATGGAATAACAGACTTGCTCCAAATAGGGAAAGGTGTATGTCAAGACTGTATATTGTCACCCTGCTTATTTAATATATATGCAGAGTGCATCATGAGAAAAGCTGGTTGGATGAAGCACAAGCTGGAATCAAGATTACGGGGGAGAAATATAAATAACCTCAGATATGCAGATGACACCACTCTTATGGTGGAAGCTGAAGAAGAACTAAAGAGTCTCTTGATGAAAGTGAAAGAGAAGAATGAAAAAGCTGGCTTAAAACTCAACGTCCAGAAAGTTAAGATCATGGCATCCAATCCCATTACCTCATGGCAAATAGATGGGGAAACAATGGAAACAGTGACAGACTATTTTTTGGGCTCCAAAAATTAGTGCAGATGTTTACTGAAGCCATGATTAAAAGATGTTTGTTCCTTGGAAGAAAAGCCATGGCCAACCTAGATAGCATATTGAAAAGCAGAGATATAACTTTACCAACAACTGTCCAATTAGCCAAAGCTATGGTTTTTCCAATAGTCATGTATGTATGTGAGAGGTGAACCATAAAGAAAGCTGAGTGCTGAAGAATTTATGCTTTTGAACTGTAGTGTTGGAGAATACTATTGACAGTCGCTTGAACAGCAAGGAGATCCAACCAGTCAATGCTAAAGGAAATCTATCCTGAATATTCGTTGGAAGGACTGTTGCTTAAACTCCAATACTTTGGCTACCTGATGTGAAGAACTGACTCATTGGAAAAGACCCTGAACCTGGGAAAGATTGAAGGCAGGAAGAGAAGGGCATGACAGAGTATGAGATGGTTGCATGGCATCACCGACTCGATGGACATGAGTTTGAGCAAGTTCCAGGAGTTGGTGATGGACAGGGAAGCCTGGCTTGCTGCAGTCCATGGGGTTGCACAGTGTTGGACATGCCTGAGTGACTGAACTGTGATTAGGAGGACACATATTCATCTAAGTGTGTATATATATACATATATATATATATATATATATATATATATGTATATATATATTCTCCATTTCTTGAAAGCAGTATAATTCTATTCAATAAGTCAGAGTTACTCAAATCCTTCTTGTCCTTGTTTTCAATAATGAAATAACAAGATAGACTATTTTTAGGCTAATGATTTAAAAATTCAGCTATGTGCTACTGACAGCTAAATTTTAATATAAAAAATGATATGCCACAAAACAAATACATTGACCAATAGAATAGAATTTGGAGATTTGGAGCCCAGAAATAAACCCATATGTATATGAACAACTAATATTAACAAAGGATTCAATAATACTCAGCAGGAAAATGATAGTTTCTTCAATAAATTTTGCTTGGAAAACTACATACTCTCAACCAAAAGAATGAATGTGGCCCCAACTTACTCCACTTACAAATATTATCTTGTACTATGTAAAGAATTCCATGTAAGATCTGATACCATGATACTCTAAAAATAAAACAAAGTTCCTTTGAATTGGTCTTGGTAATTTTTTGAATTTGACACCAAAAACACAAGTGACAAAAGCAAAAATCAAATGGGACTTCATCAAACTAAAAAGCTTCTGCACAGCAAAGAAAACAGTTGACCAACAACAGCAACAAAAATAGTGGAATTGGAAAAGAATGATTGCAAACCATCAATCTGATAAGAGTTAATATCCAAAAATACATAAGGAACTCATACAGTTCTACTGAAAAAGAAACCTGATACAAAAAATGGGCAGAGGACTTAGATATTTCTCCAAAAAGGAAATACAAATGGTCAGGAAGTTTGTGAGAATGTCACTATCACTGATCATCAGAGAAATACATATCAAAACCTCAGTGAGATATCACCTGTCACCTGCTAGAACAGCTGTCACCAAAAAGACAAGAGATAAATGCTGGCAAGGATGTCAAGAAAAGAGAACACTGGTGCACTGTTGGTGGAGATTTAAATTAGGATAGTCACTGTAGAAAACAGTGTGAGCATTCCTCAAAAAAGTTAAAAATAGAACTACCATATGATCCAACAACCTCACATCTAGGTATACATCTAAAGGAAATGAAATCACTATCTCAAAAAAATATCTGCACTCTCAAGTTAGCTGCAGCGTTCACAATAGCCAAGACCTTGAAACAAATATCCATCGGATATAGGTAATGGCATATCTATCTATCTAGGGAGCGAGAGAGAGAAACACTGTATGATCTCACTTATTATGTGGAATATAAAAGCTCTGAACTCAGAAACACAGGAGAGAATGGTGGTTGCAGGGGCTGAGGAGGGGTAGAGAAAATGGAGGACATATTGGTCAGGGGATACAAACTTTCAGTTATAAGATGAATAAGTTCAGTGGATCTAATTGATGGCATGATGACAGTGGTTAACAATACCATATTGTATAGTTGAAAATTGCTGAGAGTAGAGTTTTAATATTCTCTCTATAAAAATAACAATGGTAATTATGTGAGGTGAAGGTTGTGTTAACTAACCTTATTGTGATAAATAATTTAATTACATACGTCTCAAGTCCTTACACTGTACACCTAAAACTTACACACTGCTGCTGCTGCTGCTAAGTCCCTTCAGTCGTGTCCGACTCTGTGCGACCCCATAGATGGCAGCCCACCAGGCTCCCCCATCCCTGGGATTCTCCAGGCAAGAACACTGGAATGGGTTGCCATTTCCTTCTCCAATGCATGAAGGTGAAAAGTGAAAGTCAAGTCGCTCAGTGATGTCTGACTCTTTGCGACCCCATGGACTGCAGCCTACCAGGCTCCTCTGCCCATGGGATTTCCCAGGCAAGAGTATTGGAGTGGAGTGCCATTGCCTTCTCCAACTTACACACTATTGCATGTCAATTAAATCTCACTAAGACTTCCCAGCTGGTGCAGTGGTCAAGAATCTGCCTGGGTCAGGAAGATCGCCTGGAAAAGGAAATGGCAATATACTCCAATGGTCTCTTCAGAAAAATCCTATGGACAGGGGAGCCTGGAGGGCTGCAGTCCATGGAGTCACAGAGCTGACACGACTTAGTGACTGAGCCGTGAGTGGTGGCTGTGCAGCGCTGCGGCAAGTGGCGGCTGTGTGACACTGGAGCAGCGAGCAGCTAAGAGGTCCTGACCATGTCTGCCTTCTCTTGACCACATTTAAGGTCAGGAGCGGTGGCCGTGAGGAGATACCTCATGTCCAAGGTCAGAGTAACCTCAGTAAGAGGGAAGGCTCTGAGGGAGGGAATCAGGGGGCAGACAGACTGAAACCACTATCACAGAAAACTAACCAATCTAATCACATGGACCACAGCCTATCTAATTCAATGAAACTATGAGCCATGCCATGTAGGGCCACCCAAAACAGATGGGTCATGGTGGAGAGTTTGGACAAAATGTGGTCCACTGGAGAAGGGAATGGCAAACCACTTCAGTGTTCTTGCCTTGAGAACCCCATGAACAGTATGAAAAGGCAAAAAGATAGGACACTGAAAGATGAACTCCCTAGGTCAGTAGGTACCAATATGCTACTGGAGATCAGTGGGGAAATAACTCCAGAAAGAATGAAGAGATGGAGTCAAAGCAAAAACAACACGAATTGTGGATGAAACTGGTGATAGAAGCAAAGTCTGATGCTGTAAGAGCAATATTGCATAGGAACCTGGAATGTTAGGTCCCTGAATGAAGGCAAACTGGAGTGGTCAAATAGAAAATGTCAAGAGTGAACACTGAGATTTTAAGAATCAGCAAACTAAAGTGGACAGGAATGGGTGAATTTAACTCAGATGACCATTATATCTACTACTGTGGGCAAGAATCCCTTAGAAGAAATGGAGTAGCCATCATGGTCAACAAAAGAGTCCAAAATGGAGTACTTGGATGCAATTTCAAAAATGACAGAATGATCTGTTTGTTTCCAAGGCAAACCAGTAATGCTTAATATCACAGTAATCCAAGTCTGCTCCAATCAGTAATGCTGAAGAAGCTGAAGTTGAACGATTCTATGAAGACTTACAAGACCTTTTAGAACTAATGCCCCCAAAAGATGTCCTTCTCATCATAGGGGCCTCTAATGCAAAAGTAGGAAATCAAGAAATACCTGAAGGAATAGGCAAATTTGGACTTGGTGTACAAAATGAAGCAGGGCAAAAGTTAATAGTGATTTTCCAAGAGAATGCACTGGTCAGAGCAAACATCCTCTTCGAACAACACAAGAGAAGACTCTACACATGGATATTACCACATGGTCAACACCGAAATCAGATTGATTATATTCTTTACAGCCAAAGATGGAGAAGCTCTATACAGTCAGCAAAAACAAGACCAGAAGCTGACTGTGGCTAAGATCATGAACTTCTTATTGCCAAAATCAGATTAAATTGAAATAAGTAGGGAAAACCACTAGACCATTCAGATATGACCTAAATCAAATCCATTATCATTATACAGTAGAAGTGAAAAATAGATTCAAGGGATTAGATCTGATATAGTGCCTTATGAGCTGTGGACAGAGGTTCATGACATTGTACAGGAGACACGGATCAAGATAATCCCCAGCAAAAAGAAAAGCAAAAAGGCAAATGGTTTTCTGAGGAGGCATTACAAATAGCTGAGAAAAGAAGAGAAGCAAAAGGCAAAGGAGAAAAGGAAAGATAAACCCATTTGAATGCAGAGTTCCAAAGAATAGCAGGAGAGATAAGAAAGCCTTCCTCAGTGATAAATGCAAAGAAAGAGAGGAAAACAATAGAATGGGAAAGATTTCTTCAGAAAATTAGAAGTACCAAGGGAACATTTAATGCAAAGACGGGCTCAATAAAGGACAGAAATGATATGGACCTAACAGAAGCAGAAGATATTAAGAAGAGGTGGCAAGAGTACACAGAACAACTGTACAAAAAAGATCCTCATGACCAAGGTAATCACGATGGTGTGATCACTCACGTAGAGCCAGACATCCTGGAATGTGAAGTCAAGTGGGCCATAGGAAGCATCACTACGAACAAAGCTAGTGGAGGTGATGGAATTTCAGTTGAGCTATTTCAAATCCTGAAAGATGATGCTGTGAAAGTGCTGCACTCAACATGCCAGTAAATTTGGAAAATTCAGCAGTGGCCACAGAACTGGAGAAGGTCAGTTTTCATTCCAATCCCAAAGAAAGGCAATGACAAAGAATGCTCAAACTATCACTCAATTGTACTCATCTATTGGACATGACTGAGCAATTTCACTTTCACTTCTTACTTTTATGCATTGGAGAAGGAAATGGCAATCCACTCCAGTGTTCTTGCCTGGAGAATCCCAGGGATGGGGGAGCCTGATGGGTTGCCGTCTATGGGGTCTCACAGAGTCGGACACGACTGAATGACTTAGCAGCAGCAGCAGCCCACTAGTAAAGCTAGTAAAGTAAAGCTAGCTTTAGTAATAGTAAATATTAATAAATACTTGGTTCAGTAAATAGTAAATAGTAAGTACTAGTAAATAGTATTATTATTTAGTAAATAGTAAATACTAACTTTAGTAAATCTAGTAAAGTAATACCCCAAATTCTCCAAGCCAGGCTTCAACAATACATGAACTGTGAACTTCCAGATGTTTAGCTGGCTTTAGAAAAGGCAGAGGAACCAGAGATTAAATAGCCAACATCTGCTGGATCTTGGAAAAAGCAAGAGAGTCCAGAAAAACATCTATTTCTGCTTTATTGACTATGCCAAAGCCTTTGACTGTGTGGATCACAATAAACTGTGGAAAATGCTTCAAGAGAATGGAATAGCAGAGCACCTGACCTGCCTCTTGAGAAACCTGTATGCAGGTCAGGAAGCAACAGTTAGAACAGGACATGGATCAACAGACTGTTTCCAAATAGGGAAAAGAATATGTCAAGGCTGTATATTGTTACCCTGCTTATTTAACTTGTATGTAGAGTACATCATGAGAAATGCTGGGCTGGAAGAAGCACAGCTGGAATCAAGATTGCCGGGAGAAATATCAATAACCTCAGATATGCAGATGACAGCACCCTTATGGTGGAAAGTGAAGAAGAACTGAAGAGCCTCTTGATGAAAGGAAAAGAGGAGAGTGATAATGTTGGCCTAAAGCTCAGAGTTCAGAAAACTAAGATGATGGCATCTGGTCCCATCACTTCATGGCAAATAGATGGGGAAACAGTGAAAACAGTAACAGACTTTATTTTTTGGGGCTCCAAAATCACTGCAGATGGTGATTGCAGCCATGGAATTAAAAGATGCTTACTCCTTGGAAGGAAAGTTATGACCAACCTAGACAGCATATTAAAAAATACAGACATTACTTTGTCAACAAACGTCCGTCTAGTCAAGGCTATGATTTTTCTAGTAGTCATGTATGGATGTAAGAGTTGGGCTATAAAGAAAGCTGAGTACAGAAGAACTGATGCTTTTGAACTGTGGTGTTGGAGAAGACTCTTGAGAGTCCCTTGGACTGCAAGGAGATCCAACCAGTCCATTCTGATGGAGACTGGTCCTAAGTGTTCATTGGAAGGACTGATGTTGAAGCTGAAACTCCAATACTTAGGCCACCTGGAGCAAAGAGCTGACTCATTTGAAAAGACCCTGCTGCTGGGAAAGATTGAAGGCAGGAGGAGAAGGGGATGGTTAGATGTTATCACCGACTCAATGGACATGAGTTTGGGTAAACTGCGGGAGTTTGTGATGGACAGGGAGGCCTCGCATCCTGCAAGTCCATGGGGTCACAAGAGTTGGACATGACTGAGCGATTGATGTGACGTGAACTGAACTGAGTGACTGAGCACATATCTCAATAAATCCAGAAACAATAAAAATAAAGGGAACATTAGTGGAAAAAAGTCACTAGTGCCAAACTTTTCCAGAAAGTTCAAAAATAAATATCTACCTGCCTGTTTGATGTGTTCACTTGAACAGGCATCTCAAAATTAGCATGTCTTCTAACTCCTGATACCTTTATCTCGCAACCTGTTTTACTTTCAGCAGTCCTATCTCCTTAATTTGCACCATCTCCCATCCAGTTGGTCAGGTTCAATATAATCTTATCATTAACTCTTTTTTTAAAAAAAAACATCTGGAATCCAGTCCGTCCATCTGTAGTATCCTGTTTGCTCCATATTCAAAATATCTTATATTCTAAATTTGTGCATCTCACCCTTCTCTGCTACCACTCTGGAATGAGCCGCTAGCACTTCACACCTAGTCTCTTTAGACTTCAGTCACTGCATCTCCTTATTCCTATGTATATACTGTTTCAGTCTCTTCTCCAATAGCAGGTTGAATATATTTAAAAATATCAGAGAGTGTGATATCACTGCTGAAACGCTCCAATAGTTTCACATTTTACTCAGAATAAAATCTGTCTTAGAGAATCTGACTGATATGAACTAAGGCCCCTCTCCTACTTCATTTTTTCAATCTCTCTTTCCCGTTTCACTGGGTCCCAACCACATTGTGATGTTCTTGGAACATGTTCAGTACACTCTCAGATCATTCATTGTCTGCATACGTTCTTCCCTTTGCCTGAAATTTTTCTCCTACCTATTAATATATGAACACCAGACTCAATCTTCTCCTTCAAGGCTCAGTTCAAATGTCAATGCCAAAGAGAATTCTTCCCTACTACAAAACAATACCCTTCTCATTTTCAGTCTCCTTAACTTATTTTTGTTATCTTCATAACACTTACTATTAATGACATATTTAATATTTGTTTGTTCAATATTCATCTCACTCAGCATAATATAAATCAAATTCTATGAGGGGAGGGACATATGTTTTTTTTACTGCAATAACTCCATGCCTAGTTAAATCCCTGACCCACAGTAGATGAAAAACAAATATTTGCTGAATGAATGAATAAATAGTTGGTCAATTCGAGTTTCTTATGTCCATCACAACATTGAAATGTGGTTTGCTGAAGTGGTGGTGTGATTCTGTTTAATGATAATGATAATAATAATATTAAAAACCTTGAAAACTTACAGTTCATAATCTCCACTATTCAGGCTTTATTTTCCTGTAGTTTTAAAATTATCTAACCATGAAGCATTAAAATGATTCATGAAAACAAATCCTTAAGATGAATTGATTTATTCACTTTACTCCATACATTTTCCCTAGAAAGGTTACATAAAGATTAATTAGAGAAAGTAATCTGAACAGAGGGTATCAGGAACTATTAAGGGCTGCTTTTTAGTTTATATATCACTAAAGTAAGCATATAACTTCAAGTATTAATAAGTTCTATGGTTTTGTTAGTAAATTAATTTTTAATGTTCATAATATTGCATATCTTTTAATTTTCTAATGCTTTGTGAGCATTAGTAATTTTTAGTGGGGCCATTAGCTGTCAATATAATAATTCTTTTGAACTGGATGAAAAAAATGTTTAAAATTCCTTTCTATATAAGAATATAAAGCCACAGAATATCCACACACTTTGTAATTTGATTTATAAGCTTAAGTGATGTATCCCTTGAAAAGCAATACCGTGAAAGGGGTGGTAAGAACAAAACACACACACAAAAGCCTATACCTTGATTTCATGCACAATTGTCATAATACATAAGAGCACAGAGAAGGAGGGAGATAACGCAGCAAGATAGATGGGAGATTAAAAAAGTGTCATCACTCATTCATGATTTTATTCCTTTTTCTCAAGAGGCAGAGAGAACAATATCATCTCTTTATTTTCAGTTCAGTAAAACAAACTCTGAATGATGTCACCATGGACAAAAATGGTTTCATGATATCATTATAAAATGTGTTGACTATCTCAAGGGAATAGAAAGACAGGAAGACTGTTTTATTGAATCACATAAGATGAATATAAATATTCTACACAAGCATATTCCCATATAAGATAGAGAATCTAATTTGGGATTTGCAGCTCTTTCATCAAAGCGTCAGGTTTGTGATGTTGGGAAGTCATTTACTTCGAAGGTGTGACAAATCACAGCCCCAGGTTTTTAGACAATCAGAAATGGGCTTTGCTTACCTCCATTTTCTCATTTTACATTTAAATCTTATTGAATAAATGTCCAAGAAGTTTAAAATATTGTGATATGACCTTATATAACTTATTTGACAAGGGACTGACTAATAAAATAATCTTTAATAGAGCTATAATTTCTTATGACATTTTATTGGCAATTACTGGAATCTAATAAATGTTTTACAGCTCAACCAATTCTTTGGGGAAATTCATGTAACACATTAAAAAAATATGTACTGAAAAGAAAAAAAAATGCAGAAACAATACAGTCTCAAATTAGAGCATATATATTTTCTAAAGAAACAGTTTCATTTTGTTTATTTTTATTTAAGAGAAACAGTTTTATTTTTAGAGATCTAAAACCACAATTAAAATAATCTGAATTAACTCTTCCAAAAATCTGATCCTAAATATCTACAGGTAGTGTAAAAAATGAAAAGACAAAAGTCTTGTCTCATAACAAGAAATGTTCTGAAGTGGTCTATCATTATTAATTAACTTAAAATTCACTGTCAAAACATTAGTCACATGTTTGCTATTAACGTCAGCCTAATCAGCGCTTTCATGTGGAAATCTCAGATTTCTGCCTGATATTGTATTTCAAGACAATGCTCCAAGAAAGGGGTGATTCAGGAGGGGAGAGTGGTTAATAAGACATGTCTAATCATTCTATAATTACCATTTAAAATAAATGACACTCAAACAAAAAGTGTGAGAAAAAATAGATTAAAATAGAGCTATTGTTCACACTAGATATTTTTTCCTCTGTTTCAAAATTAATCCATAGCAGATAGTCAAGTACTCAATTAACTGGATAAATGAAACAATTACATGACTTCTTAGAAAGCAATCTAAGACATAGTGGCCAAATGATTAATCTACATGTGCCTTGTGAAGAACAGACATGAGTTAAAAAAAAAAAAAATTTGCAGCACTGTTCATCTTCTCTCATTTATTTCTGTTCATCCTTTTATCTCTTTCCCATATCTTTAAAATTATATTTAAGTAAGTGTGATTGCTTTTAAATATTTTAATATTATACCAGTTTGACAGATATAGATACAGGATGGTTAAATGGAAAGAGTATAATACTTTAAGTTGTGAGATTCAGGTCTTGATTATCTGATATGAGAAAAGTTCTCTTATTCTTTTCTTAAAATTCATTTCTTAAAATTGTTGCTCATTTTAAATCATGACTGCATCACTTATTAGGCATATGCTTTGGAATATATGTTTTCTAGTCTCAGATTCTTCATTTGTGAAATATAGACAATGACACGTATTGTAGTTAGATTATATATGTAGAAATGTCCATTCAACATAATGCCAGAAGAATGGAAAGCACAATTGTAATAATACAGAGAATTATACATTTTAAAGGGAAAATTCAAGGAATTAATGGAAGCAGAAAACAAAAACTTTGATAACTTCAAATCACTTAGTTAATTTTTAAAGGGGCTATACATCCTTTTTGTATCAGGAAACATGTATGGAAACTCAGAAAAAAAAAATGTCTTTAAAAAGCATCATTCAACTATTTATAATTGAGTGGCTGTATTTGACTAATATAGCTCCAGGAGATGAAAAATATTTCCTATTCTATAAAATCAGGCTGGCCAAAATCATTAATGGTGCTTTATTGGCATTGTTTGACTGTTTCATTGCTTCATCAGATAGTTTTGCATGAGTAATTGTAGGTCACTACTTGTAAAGTGGATGCATTTGCATAGAACACATTAATCAACAATCATTCATGCTTTGAGAAATAGTGAAACAGATGGAAACAGCAATGGTACAAGTGACTGACTTTTGCCTCAGCAGTCTGGGTGGATGCTCAATGAAGAAAATTAGTTTATTGTGGTGATGATTTATTTTAGCTTCCAAGTGCTGTCTCTAAGAAGCAGTTCAAGCAATAAGACATTCCAAAATGTCTCTAGACTTTTCTCTCCCTAAAATATGCAATAGCAAAATGATGTCTTTAGTATTACATGCTAAAAACCAAATATCTTCATACGCTATTTCCCACTGGCATTTGGTTTTTAATGACTTCAGGAGTGTAGGTTGCAATTTCTGTGTAATGCTGCTAGTTTATAAGATGACTTTGGTAAATATCACTGCTATATTTCTTGTTTACTCTTTAATTTGAGGTTATTGCAGATTCATCCCCAAGGCTAGCCTGAAAAATTATTATTATTATTTTTTAAAAATTTCTTCAAGTTTAAGAATCAGCACCTGCTCTGGAAAAGCATATTGTCACTGTGAGTTACTATCTTATTTTACATGGAAATTAATTGGAGGAAGACAAGACCTATTCTAGTTTGACATAATCCTTGCTACTGGGCAGAGTGAGATGGGGAAGCAGTGTATATAATCCTCTCAGATGAATTTACTCCTTCACATCAGTGCTGGCTTTAAGAGAAGAATAAAAGTTATCCCTGATGGCTCAGCAGGGAAAGAATCCACCTACAATGCAGCAGCTATTGAAGATGTGGGTTCAACCCCTGGGTCAGGAAGATCCCATGGAAGATAAAATGGCAAGCCACTCCAGTATTCTTGCTTGAAAAAGCTCATGAACAAAGCAGCCTGGTGGACTACAGTCCAAAGTGTTGCAAAGAGTTGTACATATGTCTGAACAATGAAGCACATATAAAAATCAGGGGAAAAGTTCACAGCAAAAAATGGCAAAGTAGTAACCTCTAGAAGAGAAGAAATCAGAGTGATGACACAAAGTATTTAAAACTGATGACAAGAAAGATACATTTTATGTTCACAAAAGATGAAGCAATTCTAAAGTCAGCAAACATTTTTAATAATTAGGGGACCATTGCTACACGATAGTGATTTTTTTAACTTTAAGAATGACTGCTTTCTCTCAAGTATAGTATTAACTTTGTAGCACCTCTGTCCTTGGAAACTTTAAAAAACAAGTTGGAAGTAGTGATTTCAGAATCAATATCCAAATGTACAGGTGAATACACCAGATGGACCTTGGTCCTTTCCAATTCCATAATTCTATGGTGATAGGAAATCCCAAATTCCAATCTTGTCTTGGCATATTTGGTTGGTTTCTGACAGGAAAACAGCTGGTGTTTGTGGTTGTGTAATGAAACTTCAATCACCAATTGGGCTAACTGTACTAAAATATGAAGAAAAACATTCTGGTTTGGTAATTTTCATTTAACCAGTTCTCCTAATTTTTATACACTCCACTTTGGATTGCATAATTGAGCTCTTGTTTTACCCCCCAAGTCATTCAGTACCAACATCAACAAAATCTGGAACTCCATGAATGAACTGGAGCACATGCACACAGAATCACATTTTGGCAAAGTGAAATAGAGCAGGTAGTAGGTAGTATCATCTAGCACATTATTAGTCTATTATAATGTGGAGAAGGTCCCTAAGATCAAATGGAAGAGTCTATTCTAACACTTGAGTAAAACACAAGAGTGAAGTCTATAGGTAAAGCTAACTAGCTGAACTCCAGTCCTGCAACTCAGTACATGGTTAGACTGTCAAAAAATAGGGGTTTAATGATGAACCTGAGATTTCACTGCCTGATCTTGAAGTAAGTGAGAAAAGCAAGCCAGGAATTTAGATATACTAGGATCAAAGTAACAGGTGGGACACAAAGAATGAGACTTATGTACAAACTATTTTCAAATCTAGCTTCCAAAATTGGACTATAATGTCTGCGATGATACCCATATAAAGAAAGTGAAAACCCTTTTTTTCAATAGGATACTGTTAGGACAGGAAGGGAGAAGGAAATGGCAACCCATTCCAATATTCTCGCCTAGAGAATCCGGTGGACAGGGGAGCCTGGTGGGCTGCTGTCCATAGGGTCGCACAGAGTTGGACATGACTGAAGCGATTTAGCAAGCATGCATGCATTGGAGAAGGAAATGGCAGCCCACTCCAGTATTCTTGCCTGGAGAATCCCAGGGACAGAAGAGCCTCGTGGGCTGCCGTCTATCGGGTCACACAGACTCAGACATGACTGAAGCGACTTAGCAGCAGCAGAAGCAGGACAGGAAGAGAGTCCTGCAGATTCCTTAAATTGTTGTTGTTTTTTTTTTTTTTCTTTGTGATTCTTTTACTGGTCCCAGAAATCAGAACTGGCTTAAACCACAGGAAGCTCAGCTGAGAGGAAAATTTTGAACCTTGAAGCATTGAAAAAAAACCATGGAGAGAAACAAAGTTACCTTAGGCACACTCACTTGAAGACTGGCATAAGGTGAAGTTACTGGAATGCTACTGGATAAGGTGAAGATAAGGAACTTAAAGCCAGAGTAACAAGTTAAATTATGACTCCAGACTCAGCTAGTGCTGCCAAAGGTAAGAAATATGTAGCAATTGTGTGCAGCAGGATAAGCTAGTAGAGGACTAATTTGTTCAGCTGTTGTTCCAGCTTATTACCCATTTTTGGCAGATAGAAATGGTCAATTTCTTCAGAAGTGACCTCCGATGCTAGTCTAGGAGTATTTCTGAGCTATTTTTCTCTGAAATATTTCATCAGCGTGAATATGAGCCCTAAGACCAGAAATTTGAGATTAAAAACAATAACTAAATTCTACTTCCTGTGGCTTTATGTTTAATGATAAGTTTTGAACCATTAAATTTCACAGGTGGAATTCAGTAAAGTGAGTAAAAAATCCATTACAGTCATATGCACTGAGAACAACAACAAAAAAAGAAACATTCCCATTAAAACTAGTCTATGGTACCATAGAGTAATAACTTTGCCTCCCATTTTAGTAGGATTAGGTAGTAAAATAATGTTTTATTTCAAGTAACAAAGATCTGATACTGTCATTTTTTTCCCAGTGGAAACAGAAAAAAAATCTTATTACAAATAAGTCTCCTATAACAAAATTTTCTTTTCCAATTTCATTTATTTTTATAATATAGTGTCATGTCTTGAAAACTAGAAATAATAGTAGAAATCTATTTGATGTTCAGTAAAGTTTTCATATCAGTCACACATATTATATAAATCAATAAATACATATGTATAATAAAGATTACATTGACATTGCTTATGGATATACCTGTGATAGCTATTCTCTGTGAAATAGGGTTGAATTGCCAAGACACAAAGTTCTAAAAATCATTGTTGTTTGTTATTGGTGTTCAGTTAATGAGTCACGTGTGACTCTTTGTGACTGCAGTACACCAGGCTCCCCTGTCCTTCACTATCTCCAGGGGTTTGCTCAAATTCATGTCCATTGAGTCGGTGATGCTATCTAACCATCTCATCCTCTGCTGCCCCCTTCTTTTGCCTTCAGTCTTTCTCAGCATCAGGGTCTTTTTCCAAGGAGTCAGATCTTGGCCTTAGGTGGCCAAAATATTGGACCTTCAGCTTCAGCATCAATCCTTCCAGTGAATATTCAAGGTTGATTTTCCTTAGGGTTGACTGATTTGATCTCCTTGCTGTCCAAGGGACTCTGAAAAGAATGTTTTTCAGCACCATAATTTGGAATCCTCAGTTCTTTAGGGCTCAGTCTTCTTTATGGTCCAACTCTCACATCTATACATGACTACTGGAAAAACTATAACTTTGACTATACAGACTTTTGTCAGCAAAGTGATGTCTCTGCTTTTGAACACACTATCTAGGCTTGTCATAGCTTTCCTTCCTAGAAGCAAGTGTCTTAATTTCATGGCTACAATCACCATCCACAGTGATTTTGAAAAGTGAAAGTGAAGTTGCTCAGTCGTGTCTGACTCTTTGCAATCCCATTGACTGTAGCCCATGAGGCTCCTCCATCCATGGAATTTTCCAGGCAAGAGTACTGGAATGAGTTGCCATTTCCTTCTCCAGGAGATCTTCCTGATCCAGGGATTGAACCCAGGTCTCCCACATTGTAGGCAGACACTTTTACCATCTGAGCCACCAGGGAAGCCCCTGGTGATTTTGGAGCCCAAGAAAATAAAGTCCATCACTGCTTCCACTTTTTCTCCTTCTATTTGCCATGAAGTGATGAAACCCAATGCCACGTTCTTAAGTTTTTGAATACTGAGTGTTAAGCCAGCTTTTTCGCTCTCCTCTTTCACCCTCATCAAGATGCTCTTTACTTCCTCTTCACTTTCTGCCATTATAGTGGTTACATCTGCATATCTGAGGTTGTTGATATTTCTCTAAGAAATCTTGATTCCAGATTGTGATTAACCCAGCCAAGCATTTTACGTGATTTACTCTGCATATGGGTTACTTAAGTAGGGTGACAATATACAGCCTTGTACTCCTTTCCCGATTTTTGAAACAGTTGTTCTATGTCCGGTTCTAACTGCTGCTTCTCGACCCATATCCAGGTTTCTCAGAAGACAGGTAGGGTGGTCTGGTACTCCCATCTCTTTAATGATTTTTTACAGTTGTGATCCACACAACCAAAAGTTTCAGTGTAGTCAAGGTTTTTCTGGTATTCTCTTGCTTTTTCTGTGATCCAACAGATGTTGGCAAATTGATCCCTGGTTACTCTGCCTTTTCTAAACCTATCATGTACAGCTGAAACTCTTCAGTTTACATACTGCTAAAGACTAGCTTGAAGAATTTTTAGCATGTGAAATGAGCACAATCGTATGGCAGTTTGAACATTCTTTGTCATTATCTTTCAGTGTTAGAATCAAAACTGACCTATTCCAGTCTCGTGGCCACTGCTGCATTTCCTAATTTGTTGACACTGAGTGCAGCACTTTCACAGCATCATCTTTTAGGATTTAATTTAATTTAATTTTTTTTTTTTTTTGCCCCTCTCCACTTGAGCCCTCAGAGGCCAACGCCAGCTCGGAAATCCCGCCTTTGAGAAGCGGCAAATTGGCGTTCAGCCGCCTCGACCCCATCTTTTAGGATTTTAAATAGCTCAGCTGGAATTCCATCACCTTCACAATCTTTGTTGGTAATAATGTTTCCTAAGGCTCACTTGACTTCACACTCTAGGATGTGGGCTCTAGGTGAGTGACCATATCATCGTGGTTATCCAAGTCATTAAGACCTTTTCAGTGTAGTTCTTCTGTATATTCTTGCCACCTCTTCTTAATCTCTTATGCTTCTGTTAGGTCCTAATTATTAATAATATGTTATTTTTCCAACCTAAGAGGACCTACTCATTTTATGGACATTAAGTTATTTAAGTTATTATCATGCAGTATTCATGTATGGATGTGAGAGCTGGACTATAAAGAAAGCTGAGCACCAAAGAATTGATGCTTTTGAACTGTGGTGTTGGAGAAGACTCTTGAGAGTCCCTTGGCCTGCAAGGAGATCCAACCAGTCCATTCTAAAGGAGATCAGTCCTGAGTGTTCATTGGAAGGACTGATGTTGAAGCTGAAACTCCAATACTTTGGCCACCTGATGCAAAGAGCTGACTCATTTGAAAAGACAGATTGATGCTGGGAAAGTTTGAGGGCAAGAGAAGAAGGGGAAAAAAGAGGATAAGATGGTTGGATGGCATCACCAACTCAATGGACGTGAGTTTGGGTAAACTCCGGGATTTTGTGATGGACAGGGAGGCCTGTTGTGCTGCAGTTCATGGGGTTGCAAAGAGTTGGACACGACTGACTGAACTGAACTGATGCTATTTTAACTATTTGATAATATTATTGTGGTTTAGTTGCTAAGATGTTTCCAACTCTTGAGATCCCATGAACTGTAGCCTCCCAAGCTCCTCTGTCCATGGGATTCTCTAGGCAAGAATTCTGGAGTGGGTTGCCATTTCCTTCTCCAGGGGATCTTCCCAATCCAGGAATTGATCCCAGTTCTCCTGTATTACAGACAGATTCTTTACTGACTGAATTATATTGAGGATAGACAAATGAATGCTATAGTCAATATCTCTAAACCACAGTAATTTCTCCTTTCTTTTTAATTATAGATTGTTGTTTTATAAAGATTAATAGCTGTTCTCCTGACTTATAAAGTATCATATCATTCTGAAAAGTCACTGTAGTTTTTTCAGAAGAATATATATATACATATATGTAAATGTACTTATGTATTTCTATAATTTTCTGTATTTCAATATTTAAGTTCTTAAATTTTTAGAGATCTATAAAAAGAGACTGGAATGATTTCAAGACACATGGATATTATGTGGCCTAAAACAAAATAATTATGCTGCAGTATTTAATCATGTCTAATATTCATGCTAATGATCTATATTTAGATTAGGGAACAATTGAAAGTACACTGTCATTGTTTTATCAGAGTCTTGTTATAAAATTAGGGAAAGTATTTTTCAAGGCAGGTGTAAGATGACAGAGTTGAGCATAATATGAAAACTTTGACATTATACTCTTTAGTAAGACTTCCTTTCTTATTCCTAATCCTATACATTTAAAATATATTTTTATGTCTTTTACAATAAAGAGCAGCTTTAATTATTTTGAAATCTGAAGGTGAGTAGTTAAGACAAACATATAGAAAACAATAACGTACAAAATAAAAGGGAGACTTTGGCTTTTTCAAATCTGACATTCTTCCAATAGAATTTCCAGTGACAAGGAATTTTCCTGGTATATCTATATATTTAATTAAATAGGGAAGCTTACTCTAAGCAAACACAGATGTTTATGGTTCTGCTTGACTAACAACGTTTTCTTTGCCAAACATTATTGTTTGGAGAGTCACTAAAGGTTTGACTAAAAACAACTCTACATTAAAAGAAGAGATTTACAATTTAGTTTGAAGTAATTAAATCACTTGATAGCAAGTGAACTGAACTGCAGCAACAGATGATTTTTTTCAAAGCTGCTATAAAACTCATAAGTGAGTTTGGATGTCAGCCTGTTTTACAGATAAGTCAAGTAGCCCTTTGCATATGGATTTATTCACCTTTAGAAGAGCAACACAATTCAGTGTTAGATAGAAAATACCCTACAAGAAGATAGATTCTTGACCCAGTGAGCTTGGAAAGCACTCAAATAAACAAATTTAAGCAAGTTTTCTTATTTCAGCAAAATTCTAAGAGTACTTAATATGCAGTCATGGCTTGTGGGTAAACCAGAGATGAACGTTTCCCAAAATTGACTACTAAATTTCTCCCCCTCCCCACTTAACATTTCATCGAATTGGTAATTTGCCAGATTCACTTCCGGTTATGTTGCTCTAAAGTGTTATTCAGGTAGTAAATCTAGTCAACCTCTGACATTTTGGAATTGATCAACCTCATCCCTCACTTCCTCAGACACAAACTGGCTCATAAAAGAAATTATCTGAAACGTCTGCCTTCTAGGCAGACTCTTTTCTGTGTTTCTATTTCCCTCTTTAGCTTGTGCTTGTTCCCCTAGTTCTGAGTTTAGGACTTTGTGAACCTGATATAATACCAGAATAGCCAGATAAGTGGAGACACCTCTTTTCCTTTCGCCCCACCAACAGCTCTCTAGAATAATTTGGTCTGCACAATCACTCATCTTCTTACCTTCCCCAGTAATCTAAGAAAGTATTACTTTTGTGAGCTCAATTTGAGTTTTTATAACACAGAGTATTATAGATCAATTATTGATCAGTTCAAAAGAATTGATAGAGGCAGAGGAAAGATAGTGAGAAACAGATTAATAATAATAATAAATACCACAATCATACTGGTGACTTTTCTGAAACAGCTACAGTTTATCAAGAATATGGTAGTAAATGAATCAGAAAGAAAAAGAACAGAAGTAGGAAAGTTTGTCCAATTACATAATAAGAAAAAAAAATCATAAAGAGAGACAGGAGGAAAGGAGTCAGAAAAGTCTTGCTGGCTGAAGAAGCAGGGGACATTGCAGTATGTAAGAATAGGCTTGAGGAAAGCCTTTGGAACCACTGCAGGGATGAAAGATAATTTTGAGTGAGAGTAAAGGTATTTCTGAAGAGGATCTAATTGATTCTGATTCAAATCTCCTTTAATTATCTAGGTAAAAACTGGGATGTCCTATTAATTACTTTTAACTATTGGGCTAGTTTCCATGACTGAATATGTTATACAAGGACAGTGAGGCATTTTGAGTTAAATTTAGATCATATTAGCTTCTTTCACTGGCAAACCTTCTGGACTTGTGGCTCAGCTTTTTGATTTTTAGTTTCTCATCAATTCTTTGCTCTGCTCACTAAGTTGGTTTTGACAGTACCAACTGTCTTGAATGAGAAATTTCTGTACCATTTTTAAGCTCGGTCATTCCAAAAGAGACCATCCCTTAGCTCCGAGTTCTTTTATCCCATCACCTTTCCTATCCATAGTCAGGGCACTTTGGGACAGCACACTTTGTTAATAACCTTCCAGTATCTTCTTGTTTGTTAATCTGTGTCTTCTCTGTGTCACAGTGTTTTTAGACCAAACAAATTAAAAGTGAAATGGCTATTTATATCAGAGACTCAAGATGTCCACACCTCAGCTGAGGCTAGGAAAAGTGAAATTCTCACAGTTCTATTTATGAACAAAAATAGTTTGGTAGAGCCTAAGAAGGGAGAAGAAGAAAAAAATGGAAAAATAGGGTTCAGAAACTGTGAGAGCCTGGATGTGCTTCAGACTAAAGTGTGGAAGTGAAGCTATCTGTGTGTGAATAGTGAGGACTTTGCCCTGCTAGTCAACAGAATGGAAGAAGCTATGAAATAGGCAGAAGGCAGAATAAGGACACATATATACCTTCCCTTCATGCAGTTAAGGCTTGGAAGATTCCATGTCCACATCTTACTGGGCTGAACATCTGTACCATCTATGGAAAACTCTCAATCACACTGCAGCCAGACAAAGTTCAGATGTCATATTTCAAAACATAAAAATGCACACTTACATTGCTGTAATTTTCTCCCCTCTTAATTTTGCCCAAGCTAAGAAAGTTATTCTGTCTTTAACACTCTGTGCCAAATATTTGCATTCGTTTATGTGTTAGCTGGGCTTTCCTTGAAGCTTAACTGGTAAAAAAATCCGCCTGCAGTGCAGGAGACCTGGGTTTGATCCCTGGGTTGGGAAGGTCCCCTGGAGAAGGGAACAGCTACCCATTCAAGTATTCTGGCCTGTAGAATTCCATGGACTGTCTAGTCCATTGGGTCACAAAGAGTCGAGCATGACTGAGCGACTTTCACTTTCATGTGTTATCTGACCATGACATGTCTCTCTCTGTGCAACAATGCCTCTCTCCTCTAGTTACCCTGTGACTTGGCAGCATGCCACAGTGATTTATCTCATTTTTTTATACCTTGCTCCAGCTTGCTTAGCAAAAGAACACATAACAGGGTCTCCTATTTACATATACATCCTTTTCCTTTTGTGTTATTTTCTATGAAGGTCTCCTGTTTAACCACTTTGCTTCCTTTAAGAAGAGGAATAATTTACAAATAAAGACATTATGAAGAAGGGACTTCCCTGGTGATCCAGTGGCTGATACTCCATGTTCCCAATGCAGGGGGCACCAATCAGGGAATGAGAGCCAACATGCCACAGCTAAGAGTTTGCATGCTGCAACTAAGACCTTGTGCAGGCAAATAAATAAACATTAAAAAAGAAAGACTTTATGAAGGGATTCATGTTTAGGGTTGCATTCTGCATATCAGTTCAGTTTAGTTGCTCAGTCATGTCCGACTCTTTGTGACCCCATGAACTGCAGCACGCCAGGCCTCCCTGTCCATCACCAACTCAAACTCATGTCCATCAAGTCAGTGATGCCATCCAGTCATCTCATCCTCTGTCATCCCCTTCTCCTCCTGCCCCCAATCCCTCCCAGCATCAGAGTCTTTTCCAATGAGTCAACTCTTCACATGAGGTGGCCAAAGTATTGGAGTTTCAGCTTTAGCGTCATTCCTTCCAAACAACACCCAGGACTGATCTCCTTCAGAATGGACTGGTTGGATCTCCTTGCAGCCCAAGGAATTCTCAAGAGTCTTCTCCAACACCACAGTTCAAAAGCATCAATTCTTCGGCTCTCAGCTTTCTTCACAGTCCAACTCTCACATCCATACATGACCACTGGAAAAACCATAGCCTTGACTAGATGGACCTTTGTTGGCAAAGTAATGTCTCTGCTTTTTAATATGCTATCTGCATATAGGATCATATATAATATTATGTTTCTCCTTTGTTTTTCAAGTACATTTTGCACTAAACTTTAACCTTTTTCAATGTTAATCTGTGCAAATTTTATGACAATTAGTCCATTGTTTTTATTATTTATATTTTTCCATAAATTTCCTTCTTGTTAATTACTTTTTCCTACATAGATAGTAATAATTGAGTCTCACAATGATGTTAGATAGCATCTTAAAGAGAACCATCATGTTTAATTATCTTTGAAATAGTATTGATTTTTCAATATACTAATATTTCACTGAAATCCTCATTTAATTTTTCTATCAATCTGTCATATGATTTATGTTTCATATTACCTTGATTTATAAATAGGCATATTTATCATTTTTCTTAGAATATACTTATTTAGTGCTTTTGTATCTTATGATTTATATAAAATTTATATAAAAGTTATTAATCATCATGCATTTTTTATATTTGATTATTAAACAAGGGAATGGTTCATGTCATTTCTCAGAAGTTTCTCTTGGCCAGAATGGCAACAAGTATTTGGTTAGAATTTGAAACAAATGCAATGCTCAACACAGGGGATATTTTTATTTCTTACTGAATCTGGCGAGCACATCACAAGGTGTACTGGAAAACTTGAAGTCATTTGAGGCCTTCTGCCAGTAAAACTGAAATATATGGAAATGGTAGATTGTAGTGAGAATTATTTTTCAGCTTCAAATATTTAGAAAGTTCATGGGTTTGTTAAAAGTGTACATAGTGAATAGATAGCTAAAAGAATACAAATTTTTATGTATTTGTGTGATATAGCTTGCTCTATTAAGATATAGGCAACAAACTATCTTATGCATTTTTCCAATTAACATGGAAATAGTACAGTAGAAACTCAAAACAGTTTTATAAGAAAATTAATGAATGAATGAGTGAGTGACAGTCACTCAGTCATGTCCAACTTTTTGTGACCCCATGGACTGGAGCCCACCAGGCTCCTCTGTCCATAGAATTCTCCAGGCAAGAATACTGGAGTGGGTAGCCATTGATGAATAGACTCCATCAATTTTGGAAGAAGTAGTAAGGACCTGCTATTTTTTGACTTCTAATATCTATTCTTCATTCTTCTGTTAACTCTTTCTAGGTTTCTTCCAGAAACCACCCTCACTCCCAAATTCAGCTCCCATGCCTAAATTGAAACTTTTATCTGTTTCAAAGATGAATCCTGTGACCTATATGTAAGTAAATTATTGTATCAATCCATAAATGCATTGAGTTCATGTTCCAGTGATTTGAATGGATTTTCTTAGGGAAATCTTCAGAATGATACTCCTGTTCTTAAGCAAGGACTGAAACTCAGTGAACACTGGGTCAGGAGAAGATGTCATCATTCTGTGACCATATATGAGGCCATTCTATTGAAACTGAGGATGGAAATGCATAGACAAGGGCAGAATTATGAGATGGGAAAAATCTAGTTCCTTGATGATGCAATTAAAACCTCTGCCTCAGGCTTTGGAGCCAGCCCTATTTTGAGACCTATTAGCCTAGCAAGGCAAAAAAATAGATTCTATATTTGCTTCAGTAGAGACTTTACATCTTTTGCGCTTGAAGCTTCTTTAATTAACAAGACAATATCACTAAAGCTCTACTGTCAGAAAAAAAAAAAAAAAGAAATTTTTGCTCTTTCATTCTATCCAAGAATAGAACAAGATTCTATATCTCAACTGTTAAGGCAGTGGCTTTCAAACTATACCCAAGCTGTGCCTTCATCTAAGTGCTCCTGGGAAAGAAGAAGAGGATAGAGACACGGAGTTCTAGAACATTGCACTGAATCAACTAGAGACCCTCTACATCTCTCCTGAGCTTTTGCAGGAAGAGTTCTGAGGCTAAGACAAATTTGATAACTACTGGTTAAAACTGTGTTTTAATGCCTTTAAAGCAGACAGTAGTAGAACTGATGGACATACATATTGTTCTGTTTTAAAAAACCCAAACATAACACTATAGAACCATGTTTACTTTATAATCTTCTATCTTAATAAAAAATGGCATCATTCAACTTATTATATAAAAATGGTAACTTTTTAATAAGTTTGACATCTTTTAATTTTCATCATTTAGTGTTTTACTTCTCTTCCCTCAGTCACTGAAAACTAAGTCCCTGCTTTTCTTTTCATAATCTTTATATGCATGATAAAGCACATTTTTTAGTACTTTGTTAAATAAGTCAAATCCAGCATTTGTATTTGTTCAGTGAGACCTTTCCTTAATAAAATAATAGATTTAATGTCTCAAAATTTCATAAAAATTTCAACTTCAGTTGAAGATTATGTTAATCAGTAAGGAAGTATCAACTTGCTGCTGTCCTTCAATTATGCAGCTGTTAAGATAATGTATACAAATGAGATAAAGCATTTTTAAAAAGTGTTGCCCAGTGCTAGGCACAAACACCTACTCAATATTAGTCATCACTGTCATCAAAATAACCACTATTATCTTATCCTTAAAAAATCTTTAAAATTCTTTCTAGATATATATTCTAGAAATATATAAATGTTAATTAAAATGGATTTCCATATTATTTTTCAGCTAAATTTTTATTTGGAAAATAGATTTGCAGAAAAGTTGCCAATAGAATATAGAGGGTTCCTATATATCATTCAACAAGTACTGCCAATTAAGATAAATGATCTAAATAATGTTTATGTTAATATTTAAAACCTATAAATCTAATCACTATTTTTTATAAAACAAATTATGTTTAGACACCTCTGATTTGCACAATTAAATCAATTTTCTTGAGTTGCACAACAGCCTAAAGCAAAACAACACTAAAGTAAAAGGCTGAGGTATCCTGAAATAGCATTAAAATGAACTAGACCTTGTAAATCTGAATAATCACAAATTAAAACTGGTGGATTAACTAAAGATAGAATTTTTTAAAAGATGGGTTATTAATAATAGCTTACATAGATTTATAGCTAATTATTTACTTTATAACTACAAGAAGAAAAGGGAAAAAGAAACCATCTTACATCATAGACATGAATCTTGAATAAACTTAAAATGTTTTAACCCAGTTTTTAATATTCTGGAACATATTGTCAAGGGACATTGCCAAATCTATTTTTATAGATTTTTTTCCTTTAATAAGGTTTATGCTTTCTTGGAGATACAAAATGCATCAGTGCCAGAAAATGGAAATAGATTCAAAGCTTTCTTTGACTTCCTAGTTACTTTTAAACTCTGTAGTTGCTTCCGTTGGTCCAAATACATGGAGATGAAGGATCAACTCTAAAACCTCAAAGTATTACCAAGTTTATTCTCGTTATTTGGTGAAAGTACCTTCTATATATCACATATGACTATATATGACTATATATCACATATAGATTTGATTCACTTTCAAAAATCTATTTGTTAATAGTAAGCACAGCAACAATTGTCTGAACATCTGTCCATGAGGAATTGACTTGAAATGACTAACACATTTCACAAAGAGCAGCAAAATCTCTTTGATTCTAATGTTTTTCACACCTCATGGACTTGGGCCAAATGAAAGTTCTCTATATATCTCTCACAGGTTATGATGTCCAAACACTTTGCTCCATCTTAAAAACAGGTTTAGTTTTGCCCTTTCATCAGTTCTTGGGATATTTATACAATACTAAGTTAGCTGGCACATAATATTTATGGCAACAAATGCTATCAAGGACTAAAAGCTATTAGATTGAAAGAGAATCATTGAAATAATACAATTAAATTTCCCTCTAGTCCCTGCAGGCTCCACACTGAACCACATATCGACATCTGCACCTGACTTAGCATCATGGAACCACACTTTTGCTAATTTTCATTTTATGTGCTTGCCTCTGATTACAACTTCACTGTTGTTCAGGTACTGTTCTTTCAAAATTTACTTCTAAGTAACAAAAAACTATCAGAAAAGCAATTATTTCAACTTGTACAGAACCCCAGGCTCATTTCATATGGCATGCTTCTCTAGGATATGAGTCAGTCACCAGTATCATTCTGGGTACAATCCAGACCATTACATTGATGCAATATTTAAGGTAGAACAAACTTCAGGTGGCCTTTTAATAACCCATGGGCACATTTTAAGTGGTTTGCTTAATTTCAAACCCTTTGTATTTTTGCTGGCAGAGTCTCCCCTATTTCCAGGAGTACAAAAGGAAAACAAAACTGAATTTGATGATCAGTCAAAAACAACAACCAAAAAAAACCAACAAAAATAAGTCTTATTGAGAAGTAACTGTATTGGATATTCTAAATTCAAATTAAAAAATCAAGGGACAAACACGGTGGCTAATGTAAGGGTTTATATTAAAAGTCATTGATTTGTTGAATTGAGGAACATTCAATTTAAAAACCAAAGTAAATCCTATATAGGGCTGACCTTTAAAGTTTCCTGAGGAAGACATTTTTAACTTCCCTGTATATTATTCAAATTTAATATAAATGCATGCACAAAATATATGTACAATAAAGTCTACTTGGCACATTTATACAACAGCAGAAATTTGGAATTAAATATACTAAATAAATTATAACACCCATTCAAAAACTATTATGAACTTACAAAATAAAATCAAATGGTATTTTTATTTTTATTTTTTTTATTTTTTTCAGAGCAATTATCTGATCTTTTTTTTTTTAAATTTTAAAATCTTTAATTCTTACATGTGTTCCCAAACATGAACTCCCCTCCCACCTCCTTTCCCATAACATCTCTGTGGGTCATCCCCATGCACCAGCCCCAAGCATGCTGTATCCTGCATCAGACATAGACTGGCGATTCAATTCTTACATGATAGTATACATGATAGAATGCCATTCTCCCAAATCATCCCACCCTCTCCCTCTCTCTCTGAGTCCAAAAGTCCGTTATACACAGCTGTGTCTTTTTTCCTGTCTTGCATACAGGGTCGTCATTGTCATCTTTCTAAATTCCATATATATGTGTTAGTATACTGTATTGGTGTTTTTCTTTCTGGCTTACTTCACTCTGTATAATCGGCTCCAGTTTCATCCATCTCATCAGAACTGATTCAAATGAATTCTTTTTAATGGCTGAGTAATACTCCATTGTGTACATGTACCAAAGCTTTCTTATCCATTCATCTGCTGATGGACATCTAGGTTGTTTCCATGTCCTGGCTATTATAAACAGTGCTGCGATGAACATTGGGGTACATGTGTCTCTTTCAATTCTGGTTTCCTTGGTGTGTATGCCCAGCAGTGGGATTGCTGGGTCATAAGGTAGTTCTATTTGCAATTTTTTAAGGAATCTCCACACTGTTCTCCGTAGTGGCTGTACTAGTTTGCATTCCCACCAACAGTGTAGGAGGGTTCCCTTTTCTCCACACCCTCTCCAGCATTTATTGCTTGCAGATTTTTGGATTGCAGCCATTCTGACTGGTGTGAAGTGGTACCTCATTGTGGTTTTGATTTGCATTTCTCTGATAATGAGTGATGTTGAGCATCTTTTCATGTGTTTGTTAGCCATCCGTATGTCTTCTTTGGAGAAATGTCTATTTAGTTCTTTGGCCCATTTTTTGATTGGGTCGTTTATTTTTCTGGAATTGAGCTGCATAAGTTGCTTGTATATTTTTGAGATTAATTGTTTGTCAGTTGCTTCATTTGCTATTATTTTCTCCCATTCAGTACGGAAATATGTTCATTATGTTAATGACCATTCAGGACAGAAAGCAATATGCATTTTATTAACCCTCAATGTTATTTCTGGAGATAGAGATAATGCATATTTTATTTCTCTTTTGTTCATATTTTTTCATACATATATTACTCATGTAATTAAATTTTTTTGACTAACAGTTGAGAAAAAAATGAGAGCCAATTGATGAACAGAGAAATTAATGATCATTGTACACATTATTGTTTAAGTGTATTGCTGACAGAATAATGGGCAATAAATGTCAAAATTTTCGAGAATAGTTGGTTGAGTAAATTTCCAAAACAAATACTCTTTGCATAAACTTAACAAAAATCAGTTATGAGAGTGAACGATAAACATGAATACAAACATCCAACATAAGAAAAATTATTAAATAAGTGACTATGTATCCATTTGATTGTGCCTTACATACCAGTAAATATATTTAGTAAAAGTTTATAATGGAGTGAAAAATGTCCATCATATAACATTTTCTGTATACATCACTATAGGTAAAATTTTATGTAAAGTGTGATCCCAATGAAAATATGTAATGAGAAAAATAATTTAAAAATTTACTAGTAGGAAAAAAGGCAAAACAGTAATAGTGATTGCTTTAAAGGTGAGATTATGGGTGTTTTTCTGATATGTGTTGGTAATTTTCTGTACTTTCTCAGTTTCTTAGAATGAGCATATATTACTTTTTCTAGCTCATGCATATTTTTTCTCATCAGTAATAATAAATTAAAACAAGCACCTAATGGTAGAGACCTGGGATCCAACTCAAGCCCCACTGTCATTCTTTCTAGACGGTACCAGTCCCAGTTGATATGACCTTTTTCACCAATTCAAACAATTAATGCCTATATTTAGACTAGCAAAGAAGTAAACTCTATCCTGTGTTATTCACATATCTAGTAAAGGACTAACTATCTTGCTTCTAAAAATACTTTAAAATTTACTTACACAGAAATTACTGAACTTTCCATTTCTAGAATATTAATGACAAGTGGATCCAGTCAGAATCCACTACTGAGTGTGACTCTCAGACACTATAGCTTCATTCTTAGGATGACCCTGTGATTTGGATCATCCCTCTGCCCTTACATTTTAACTCGATAAACATTTTCAGAGTTACATTCCTTTTGGAAATGAGAATACATAAATGAATAAGATATAATTTATATAAGATATAGTTTTAATTGCTATTAGAGACAACAAAATAAGAGTGACTAAAGTCACTCTCTGATAAAAGTGTAGACAGAATAAGCAGGTCATGGTTTATATGTACTGTGTTTTCTGAAATCTAGCTATCTCTCTTTTTTTTTATTTTTTACTGGTGACAAAATAATTTATTTTTTAATTTCTTAATTTATTTATTTTAATTGGAGGTTAATTACAATATTGTATCTCTTATTTTATTGGTCTATGTCAAAGATTGTCTGTCATCATTACATCAGAGTAGCAGAACAGGTGAAGCAAAAGAAAGGGCATTCTCCTCCTCTTAAGGATACAACTTGGAGGTTGCACACATTTCCTCTCAAATCTTATGGGCTACCTGTGTGCTTTTCAAAGAATAGCAACGAGGGATAACAAAGCCTTTGTCAGTGATCAGTGCAAGGAAATACAGGAAAACAATAGAATGGGAAAGACTAGAGATCTCTTCAACAAAATTAGAGTTACCAAGGGTATATTTCATACAAAGATGGGCTCAATAAAGGACAGAAATGGTAGGGACCTAACAGGAGCAGAAGATATTAAGAACAGGTGACAAGAATACACAGAAGAACTGTACAAAAGTTCTTCACTATCCAGATAATCATGATGGTGTGATCACTCCCCTAGAGCCAGACATCCTGGAATGTGAAGTAAAGTGGGCCTTAAGAAGCATCACTATGAACAAAGCTGGTGGAGATGATGGAATTCCAGTTGAGCTATTTCAAGTCCTAAAATGATGCTGTGAAAGTGCGGCACTCAATATGCCAGCAAATTTGGAAAACTCAGCAGTGGCCACAGGACTGAAAAAGGTCCGTTTTCATTCCAATCCCTAAGAAAGACAATGCCAAAGAATGTTCAAATTACCACACAATTGCATTCATCTCACATGCTAGTAAAGTAATGCTCAAAATTCTCCAAGCCAGGCTTCAACAATATGTGAACCGTGAACTTCCAGATGTTCAAAGTTGTTTTAGAAAAGGCAGAGGAACCAGAGATCAAATTGGCAACATCCCCTGGATAATCGGAAAAGTAAGAGAGTTCCCAAAAAACGTCAATTTCTGCTTTATTGACTATGCCAAAGCCTTTGACTGTGTGGATCAAAACAAACTGAGGAAAATTCTGAAAGAGATAGGAATACCAGACCAACTTTCCTGCCTCTTGAGAAGTCTGTATGCAGGTCAGGAAGAAACAGTTAGATCCAGACATGGAACAAGAGACTGGTTCCAAATAGGAAGAGGAGTATGTCAAGGCTGTGTATTGTCAATCTGATTATTTAACTTATATGCAGAGTATATCATGAGAAATGCTGGGCTGGATGAAGCACAAGCTGGAATCAAGAATGCCAGGAGAAATATCAGTAACTTCAATAAGGTTATTATTAATAATATCAATAAGATATGCAGATGACACTATCCTTATGGCAGAAAGTGAAGAAGAACTGAAGAGCATCTTGATGAAAGTGAAAGTGGAGAGTGAAAAAGTTGGCTTAAAGCTCAACATTCAGAAAACGAAGATCATGGCATCTGGTCCCATCACTTCATGGCAATTAGATATGGAAACAGTGACAAACTTTTTGCAGGGGGGCTCCAAATTCACTACAGATGGTGACTGCAGCCATGAAATTAAAAGATGCTTTTTCCTTTGAAGGAAAGTTATGATGAACCTAGACAGCATATTAAAAAACAGAGACATTGCTTTGCCCACAAAAGTTGTCTATTCAAGGCTATGATTTTTCCAGTAGTCACGAATGGATGTGAGAGTTGTACTATAAAGAAAGCTGAGCACTGAAGATGCTTTTGAATCATGGTGTTGGAGAGGACTCTTGAGAGTCCCTTGCACCACAAGGAGATCCAATCAGTCCATCCTAAAGGAGATCAGTCCTGGATGTTCATTGGAAGGACCGATGCTGAAGTTGAAACTCCAATACTTTGGCCACCTGATGCGAATAACTGACTCATTTGCAAAGACCCTGATGCTGGGAAAGATTGAGGGCAGGAGGAGAAGGTGACGACAGAGGATGAGATGGTTGGATGGCATCACCAACTCAATGGACATGAGTTTGAGTAAACTCTGGGAGTTTGTGACTGACAGGGAGGCCTGGCATGCTGCAATCCATTGGGTCATAAAGAGTTGGACACGACTGAGCAACTGAACTGAACTGAACTGTGCTGTCCAATACAATAACCCCTAGCCACATAAGACTATTGAGAATGTGAAATATAGCTCAATATCAATTGCAAGTTGGGCCATAAAGAAGGCTGAGCATTGAAGAATTTATGTTTTCAATTATGATGCTGGAGAAGACTCTTGAGAGTCCTTAAGACTGCAAGAAGATAAAATCATCCAATCTTAAAGGAAATTAACCTTGTGCATTCATTGGAAAGACTGATGCCGAAGCTGAAGCTGAATCTTCAATACTTTGGCCACCTGATGTGAAGAGCCAACTCATTGGAAAAGACCCTGATGCTGAGAAAGATTGAGGGCAAGAGGAGAAGGAGATGACATAGGATGAGATGATTGAATAGCATTACTGACTCAGTGGACATGAGCTTGAGAAAACTCTGGGAGACAGTGAAGGACAGGGAAGGCTGGTGTGCTGCAGTTCATTGGGTCATAAACAGTTGGACACATCTGAATGACTGAACAACAACATGCTTTAAGTTTAGAATACAGTGGACTTTGAAGACATAGTATAAAAAATGTAAAATATATTCTTAATATATTTATATTGCTTGCATGTGATGATAGTTTCTGATATATTGGATTCAGACATCTTTTAAAATACTCATGTCTTTCTTTTTACTTTAAAAATATAACTAATAAAAAAATTTACATTACATACATGATTTGAATATAATGGGCTAGAGAGGATGAGATGGTTAGATATCCTCACAGACTCCATGGACATGAATTTGAGCAAACTCTGGAAGACAGTGAAGGACAAGGAAGCTTGGCGTTCTGTAGTCCGAGGCGTCATAATGAGTCAAACACGACTTAGCAACTGAACAACAAAAACAACACATTTCCTCAAAAGAGAGTCAGGAAATTTTGGAAATCTCTGTTTCCTCTGAAAACTAGGGAGTTTGTTTACCATGATGTAGATGGAATAATGAGGAGAAGGAGACAAATTGTAGTATCTTCCATATGTAATTTCCTTTCAGGGAACATAGATTTATCACAAAGAAGGAATAGGATCATGTTTTAGCACTAGGAGTTGTTGAGAGGAAATTCTTCATAGGTATTCTGCATTTCTAGAAGTCTTGTGACTGACTTGCTGACTTCCTTTTGTTCCAGACTATCTTTCCAAAGATGTCTGTATAGTGGATGGCCTTGGATGATATAGTGTCTTGCTTGGTAGCAAAGGACAGGCAGGCATGACTTCTGTCTACTCATTTAAAAAGAGTCAGATTTCCTAAGCTCAGGGTTTTCTTTCCTATAATGCAACCCGTTGCAAGTACAGGTACCATCTGGCTCTCTTCACACAGCCCTGTGGGATTTAGAGCTCACGGAAGTGTAAAAATGGTGATACTCTGATGACATTATTGCTCAAATAATAAACTGTTCTCTGTCTCTGATCCATGTCATGTTTGTTATATTTTATGTAACTTTATATAGAAATGCACAATATCCAATTAGAGTGGATATATATTTAAAGCACAGTCTTAGATGTTTGGCAGTTCTACTACACATGACCATTGTATGCTGTTGCATGAGTGATTTAACTTCTTTGTACCTCTTTTTCCTATTTAAAATTAAACTGAGCCTCATTAGATTCATTATAAGGGTTATATGAGATAAATTTATAGAAAGTACTTAGAAAAGTGCCAGGCATATGTTTTCACTCAATAAATGTTATCATTACCAATAAGATGAGGAATTATGGCTAAATGCAATAAATAGAAAATTGCGTTGAGCAAATGTGACAGCAATTTGTTTTATATGGATAATCATACATGGCTGGCATTGGGCAAAATACAAAACAAAACTATTTTGGTTGGATATAGCGATCTTACTGCTTTAGAGTGTGACATATGGCCTGATCCATTAAAATCTACAGTTCAAATCTTACACTCCTTTCTCATCTGTAACCTTAATGAGAAAGACCCCAAGGATCTACATTGGTATAGAGCTGCAAGAAGGAAGAAACTAGGGTACTCAGATGTCTCTGTCATCAAAATCCATCTATCTTTCCCTCCTACATAGAACTATGACATAAGCAAGAAGTGAACCTTTCCCATGTGAAAGTACTAAAATGTTGGAATCCTTTGTAATAGTAGCCTACAACTGACTAATAAAGGGTAGAGAAAAGAAATCTCCTCTGAGGGGAAGAAGACAAAAAAAGTTGTAATCATGTAAGTAGGGCTTCCTAGGTGGCTCAGTGGTAAAGAATCCACCTGCCAATGTGGGAGGCATGGGTTCAGTATCTCGTCTAGAAAGATCCCCTGGAGAAGAAAATGGTAACCCATTTTAGTATTCTTGTCTGAAAAACCCCATGGACAAAGCAGTCTGGTGGATTAGAGTCCATGGGATCACAAAAAGTAGGAAATGACTTAGCAACTGAACAACAAGGCATGTAAGTAGTTTGGTTGAGATTTGGCTTTGCTGCTACAAAGAGCATATGAAAAATCCATGCTGAGAAACCAACACAACTGAGCTGTTCACATGCAAAACTCCCTAAATAAGCCTGGGTTCCCAAATGTGAATGCCAAAGTTGTGGTCCTTAACCTCTCGAGCTTTATGCAAAGTCCTACCTCTGTCCAAAGGTGTTTTACAGATTACATTTCAATAATTATGAACTTCTCATGGCTCTTCAATCATAATATGCATACTTAATAGTGATTATCTTACATCTGTCTTTTTAACATGTTAATCCTTCTACCTGGAATGCTCTCTCTCTTTTATATGCTAAACCTTCACTCATGTGTCCTCCAAAGGTCAGTTTGGGTGAGTCTCTTCTAAGAAGCTTTCCATAATCCTCTCAAGGCCAAGGCAAAAATAGAAAAAAATGTTCTGTTTTGCTTTGTTTTCCCAACTGAATTGAGTACATATCACCTTGGTATTGGCGTAGAGGAATAAAGTTTAAAAGTAGTACATTGAGAGACTGCATTTCCTATGACCAGGACATCAAGAACAATGCCTGGTAGTTTGTTCTCTATCAGTATTAAGTATCTATTTCATAGCTTTTGGCATAATACAGACATAAAAATGATATACCTTTTTGCCTTATAAATAGTTTCTATCAAGGTAGAGGAGACAGCAATTCATAGATTAAGATGGAACAAAATCATACTGGTTAAAACGTATATTGTATAATTCTGAATCGAGTGATCCGCAAATCAGATGCAAAAACACTGCACCAGTCTGTGGCCTTTCTGAATATCAAACTATCACTAGTCTAATGTCCGTAGGTATTCATCCATGAATGTGTAAATGATACAACTAAGTCAGGAGAAGAGAAGGCATGCTCCACATAATTCAAGTGAATTGGACTGTAAAAACTGTAAGCATGTAGGATTTCAGATAAAAGAGATTATTGGTAGGGATGGTATGGACAAGGAAAGCATCAAGAAGTCAGGATCTGAATCAGACTATCAGGACAGAAGCCACAAGAAATTTGTACTCAGACAACTCTGGATTTAAATTACAAATGTATCACATAGTATCTATTTTATTTCATAGTTTGTATTTTCTGATATATAAGAAGATTCATAGCAACTATTTTGCTAATATTTTTGTTAATGATTTTTGGATTTATATTCACCAGTGATATTGATCTGTAATTTACTCTTTTTGTGATATATTCAGTGTTGTGTAAGGTTGACACTGGCCTCAGAGAATGAGTTCAGATGAGTGCCTTCTTCTGTAATATTGTGAAATAGTTTAGAAGGATAAGTGCTAAGTCTTTTCTAAATGTTTAGTAGAATTCATACGTGAAGCCATCTGTTCCTGGACTTTTGTTTGTTGGAAGTTTTGTGGATTTTTTCTGCTTGTGCATTTTGTTTTTGTTTTAATTTTAAATTACTGATTCAATTTCATTACTAGTAATTGGTGTGTTCAGTATTATTTCTTTGTGATTCAGTCTTAGGAGATTGTACTTTGCTAGGAGTTTGTTCGTTTCTTTCAGGTTGTTTATTTTTTGGTATATAGTTGATCAGAGTAAACTCTCATGAGCATCTGCAGCCTGTGGTGTCAGTTAACTCCTCTTACGATTTCTGATGCTATTGATTTGCGCCTCCTATCTTTTCTGATTGATAAGTCTGAGGGTTTATCAATTTTCTTTATCTTATCAAAGACCTGGCTCTAAGTTTGCTTGATCTGTTCTTATTTTTAGTCTCTATTTCATTTCTTTCTGCTTTGCTCTTTAAAATTTCCTTCTTTCTACTAACTTTGGGTTTTCTTTTCTTTTATTTTTCTGTTTCCTTTAAGAGTAAGGTTATGTTATTCCTGTTTTTTCTTATTTCCTGGGGTAGGTGTATATAGCTATAAACTTCCCTTGGAGAACAGCTTTTGCTGGGTCTCCTAGATTTTGCATCTTTGTGCTTCCATTTTCATTTGTCTACAGGTACCACTTAGCAAAATTTTAAGTATGAAATATAGTATTGTTAATTATATGCAGTATAGTGTACAATACAGTTCTAGGGCTTCTCCATTTTGTATAACTGAAATTTGTACCTTTTGACCCATGGCTTCTCACTAGTTCTGACATCTAGTCCCTGGTAACTACCATTTAACTTGGTTTCTATAAGCTTCACTATCTCATATTCTTCCTGTAAGTGCAATTTTGTGTGGTCTGTCCTTTTGTGTTTGGCTTATCTCACTTAGGTTAATCCATGTTTTCACAAATAGGATATATTTCTTTTTTTAAAGACTAAACAATATTTTGATGTATATAATTGCCAAATTTTCTTTAACCATTCATTAATTGACAGACATTGACACTATTTCCACAGCTTTGCTATTGTTAATAGTATTGTAATGAACGTGGGAGTGCAGATATCTCTTTAAGATCCAGATTTCAAAATGTTTGGCTATGTGCCTAGAAAGGTGATTACTGGGTCATATGGAAGTGCTCTTATTTAAATTTTTGGAGGAACCTCCATATTGTTTTCCACAGTGACTGCACAAGTTCACATTTATACCAACACCATATAAAGGTTCCTTTTATTCCGCATCCTCATTTGTACTTGTTATCTTTTGTCTTTAATAGCCACCCTAAAAGGTGTGAGGTGATAACTAACTGTGATTTTGCTTTGCATTTCTCTGAAAATTACTGATGTTAAGCACCTTTACATGTATCTGTTGGCCATCTGTGTTTCTTCTTTGGAAGAAATATCTATTGAAATTATTGGAGCAAGAAAAACAATGCTGGAGACATCATACCTCCTGATTTCAACAAATTACAAAGCTAAAGTAATTTTTTATGGTTACCACAAAAAGACATCTAGGTCAATCAAAAAGAATAGAGATCACAGAAATGAATCCATGCATAAACATTCAGCTGATCTTCAACACGAGTGCTAAGAACATACAATGGGGCAATGATAGTCTCTTCGATAAATGGTGCTGGGAAAAATGGATATCTATCTGCAAAAGATTGAAATTGAATACTTATTTTACATCATAAAAAATAAACTCAAAATGAATAAAAGCCTTAACATAAGACCTGAAACTGTAAAATTCTTGGAAGAAAATAGGGAAAAAGGATTCTTGACATTGGCTTTAAAAATGACTTCTCAGATATAACACAAAAAGCTCAGGAAACAACCAATAAATAGACATATAGATTATATTACACCTAAAAGATTTTGCATAGCAAAATATTAAAAAGTAGAGACATTACTTTGCCAACAAATGTACATACAGTCAAAGCTATGGTTTTTTCAGTAGTCATGATGGATATGAGAGTTGAACCATAAAGAAGGCTGAGCACCAAAGAATTGATGCTTTCAAACTGTGGTGTTGAAGACACTTGAGAGCCCCTTGGACTGCATGGAGATCAAACTCTTCTATCCTAAAGGAAATCAAGCCTGAATATGCATTGAAAAGACTGAGGCTGAAGCTGAAGTTCCAATACTTTGGCCACCTGATGGGAAGAGCCAACTCTTAGAAAAGATCCTGATGCTGGGGAAAATTGAAGGCAGAAGGGGACAACAGAAGACGAGATGGTTGGGTGGTATCACTGACTCAATCAACCTGAGTTTGAGCAAACTCTGGGAGATGGTGAAGGACAGGGAGGTTTCGGGTGTGCAATCCATGGGTTCACAAAGAGTTGGACAGAACTGAGTGATTGAACAAGAAAATAATGCTGTTTGAATTTCACAAACTGCCTTTCATTTTAATTTTATGGATCCATGCTATACATTCAACACTAGATTGTCAGCATTTGGAGAGTGGAGCTTATGCTTTTCACATTCCTTTTGATGTGAATCTCATAAGATTATATACTTAAATCCTGGTTTCCTCTAACCAGCATGACTAATCTTCTTAGGAATCTTTCTTTTAGGTCATGAATTCCAACTGTAGGCTTATAGTGAGTTCCTAAACCACCTACCCCAGATCCATTTACTTGCTGAATTTATGGAAGATCAGCTTCTATGTTCTCACTTACTATTCCCATTTCACTGTCTCACTCCATAGTATATGAAAAACAAAAACCAAGAAACAAAACAAAATACCAATTCAATTCAATTCAGTTCAGTTTAGTTCAGTTGCTCAGTCATGTCCAACTCTTTGCAACCCCATGAATCACAGGACGCCAGGACTCCCTGTCCATCACCAACTCCCAGAGTTCACTCAAACTCATGTCCATCGAGTTGGTGATGCCATCCAGCCATCTCATCCTCTGTTGTCCCCTTCTCTCCCTGCCCCCAATCCCTCCCAGCATCAGGGACTTTTCCAATGAGTCAACTCTTCACATGAGGTGGCCAAAGTATTGGAGTTTCAGCTTTAGCATGATTCCTTCCAAAGAACACCCAGGACTGATCTCCTCTAAGATGGACTGGTTGGATCTCCTTGCAGTCCAAGGGACTCTCAAGAGTCTTCTCCAACACCACACTTCAAAAGCATCAATTCCTCGGTGCTTAGCCTTCTTTACAGTCCAACTCTCACACCCATACATGACCACAGGAAAAACAATAGACTTGACTAGACGGACCTTAGTCAGCAGAGTAATGTCTCTGCTTTTGAATATGCTATCTAGGTTGGTCATAACTTTCCTTCTAAGGAGTAAGCGTCTTTTAATTTCATGGCTGCATTCACCATCTGCAGTGATTTTGGAGACCCCCAAAATAAAGTCTGACACTGTTTCCACTGTTTCCCCAGCTATTTGCCATGAAGTGATGGGACCAGAGGCCATGATCTTTGTTTTCTGAATGTTGAGCTTTAAGCCAAATTTTTCCCTCTCCACTTTCACTTTCATCAAGAGGCCTTTTAGTTCCTCTTCATTTTCTGCCATAAGGGTGGTGTCATCTGCGTATCTGAGGTTATTGTATTTCTCCCAGCAATCTGGATTCCAGCTTGTGCTTCTTCCAGCCCAGCGTTTCTCATAATGTATGCTGCATAGAAGTTAAATAAGCAGGGTGACAATATACAACCTTGACGCACTCCTTTCCCTATTTGGAACCAGTCTGTTGTTCCATGTCCAGTTCTAACTGTTGCTTCCTGACCTGCATATAGGTTCTCAAGAATTACCACCACAGATATGTTTACCATTCAAGGTACATTTTGTTTTATTAGTGATACTAGCCTAAATATCCATTAACACACACATTCCTATGAACTTGACTTTTAACTGGGTTGAAGTAACCAATAACTTTAAAAAGTTTATTTTGTTAAATATTTTAGTTTCTTTTATATTTTCTTTAGCACTGACAATGCCTACTTAGTGGGCAAAGATAAAAATTTGGTAATAAATTATCATGGTTTTGATTTTTCTTACCCAATGTTCATTTCCCCTCAAGAGATTTGACTGTCGCTTATGACTCAATAATAGTATCTATGCTTTTTTATTTTAAATTTTGTTTACTCAACTTTTAGTGACTGTTTTTTTTTTTTTTCCCTATAACAAAGCAGCCCAGAACAAATTTTGGTGTTCATTGAGAAAGCTACCTAAGTTACAGGAGTAAAACTGTCCCTTTGAAATGAGCTGATTCTAACAAATACCTCATTTCTCTATGCCAAATTTATTATACTGTACTTTTGCCTAGAGCTATTTTCAATATGGTTCTGTTTGATGAGTATGCATTTATTATCTTATCATAAGCATAATTCTGCAAGCTTGAATGAAGGCATTTCCCATAAGTTGAAATATGTTACTTTTTTATCTAGGTAGTTTCTACTTTCGGTAATAAATCTGATAAAAAAACACCAAGTATATAATGGAATACAAAGTAATAAATGATATTTAATAGTCCCTCATATGTTTAATTTACAAATGTTCTTTCTATGAAATGAAGTCAAACTTTGTATTATCATAATTATTTGCTAATATATGTGCATATACACCACAGCAATAAAACTGAATTAAACCAACATAGTCTCTAGTTCCTTGAAATATCAACCTTAGAAAATAATTCAATTCAATAACAATTTATTAAGAGCTAATTACTTGTCAGATTTTTTGTAGAATCAGTGTTACATCTACATGAGGAACACAGACAACTGAACAAATACCTAAGGTAAATAAATCATGTGCAAGTTTACAGCATAAAAGAGCAAGGTGATGAATACAGATATGTGCACTAGAGAGGATAGAAAAGAAAAAAGAAAAGAGCCATTTCAAGATTAAAACATTTTAGAACTCACTAGAAGTAAGCTTTCATATGCTTTTCTCTGCCAAAAAAGAAAAAAGATATGTAAAAAGAAGGGACTTTCCCATAATTAAAGAATGAGTCAGTTTAGAGCAAGAGACTACACAGACTCTAGGATTCCTTCCAAATAATCACAGCTATATTTATTTAATTTTTATGACATATTAAGCATTGTTGTGCTACCAAAGTTTATCTTCCCAATGATACTAAGAAATGAGTAATAGTACTTTTTCACACACACAGAAGTATAATTTAGCTTCATGGGTCTGCTGCAAGCAGAATCCCCACAATAGGTACTCAACCACACAATAAAAAACTAAGATGGGCTTAGAAAATGAGAGGATATTTTGGTGGATGGGTGTTCAGTGGGGAGTAATTATATTATTACTGATGAGGAGAAAGGAAGGAGAGATAAAGTGATTGGAGAAGTGAAGCAGCATACCAGTTATCAACTGTGTAACAAATGACCTGGGATATAGTAGCCTAAAACCAAAACCATCAGCTGACCTGGGACAGGATAGACTTACTTTGGCTGGGCTTGACATACTCCTACTGGCTGATTGGTCAATGAAGGCCAGTATTTGGCAGTTCTTGACCTATCAGCTAAGAGAAGGAGGTGACTGGGACTTGCATCTGTCATGGTCCATTGTGCCAGCCTTGGATGGTCACACAATGATGGCAGATTTCAAAGACCGAAGCCTGGGTTCAGACTGTACTGTGTCATTTCTTACATCCTATTGCCCAAAGCAAGTCACAGGTGGTGGGGAAATAGATGTTATCTCCTGTTGGGAGAAGCTGCAGAGAATTATGGCCACTTTTGCAATCTTACAGATGGTGAGAAATAGAAGAGATGAACTGAAAAGAAATGAGGAAAACAAAGTAACACCAAACTGCCACATATATTTTCACTCCTAAAATCACAGAACTAATTGAAGGTAGACTAAAGAGAAAATATTTGGGAGGCTATTGACAGTTAGATTTTTTTATGATGAAGATAAAATTTATTTTTAAGGTCATTTCAAGCATTTATTATGTCTTTTGACCTTTTCTTAGAAAAGCAATTGGCTTTGATTTTTTAAAAAATGATCTTTATAATTCTAGGTGACTGATACCTTTTTGCATAGACAAAGCACCATAGATGAATCAAGCAATTTTTCTAATATAAATTAAGAGACAAAGAACAAAATAAGTGTGCTAGTACTTACTGTAAACTATAATTCATCTGGGCAATAGGACATCTTTCAAGTCATAAATTTTTATCTTTATTTTTCCCTGTGACAGGTATGTAAAAAATAGATTTTACTTGCACAAACTTAAACCTGTATAACTCTTGTTATTGTTTAGTAGAGAAGCTAAGCTTGCTGTGAAAGCAGGCATAGATAATTTAAATTTTAATTCCTTATAACCAACAGGTGCTTAAAACTCTCAACACAAATATGTTATTGATGATTTGTTTACATTTGGATGTTGGGTGTTATATGCTCTATTTCTTTTCTTTTTTTTTCTGATTAGAATTCTTATTTTTATCACTCAGTTTCTTCAAAGGACATCAAGATCGGTCCAATTGGTCATGAAAATATGCTGCCAGGAACACAGAGAACTGCAAGTGTTAGCCTGTTGGGTTCTGTGTTTATCTAGTTTGAGTCATGTTACTGATTATGGACTACTTCTCTTGTCTTCCCTGGCTCTTCATTTCTCCTAAACTCTCTCTCTTTTGGACTCCTTGCTTCTATCTATGAACAAGCATTATTGAGGGCTGCTAGACGAGAAGGAAATGGCAACCCACTCCAGTGTTCTTGCCTGGAGAATCCCAGGGACAGCTGAGCCTGGTAGGAGGCCGTCTATGGGGTCGCACAGAGTCCAACACGACTGAAGCGACTTAGCAGCAGCAGCAGCAGCAGCAGCAGCAGAGGAATAAAAGATAATTCCTTCGTTTTAAATTGGCCTATGACTTGGATATAAAAATGCAAAATTCAAGAAACCATAAAGAAGCTACCTTGGACCTTATTATTTGTCATTCAATATGACTCCCATTGCATTTATCTAACTCCCACACTGGATGAGGGACTTCTTAAAGGACAAAGATCATGTCTGCTTTGCCTACCGCAGTCTCTAACATACAGGAAATTTAAATATACTATTTTAATTAATGACAAATTAACTTAGTTTATGTCAAAAATATCTCTTTTTATGATGGCTCTAAGGTCAACTTGTTACTTCTTTATCAAGCTGCAATATGTTTGCTGATTCAACTACTATTCAGTTCAGTTCAGTTCAGTTCAGTCGCTCAATCATGTCTGACTCTGTGCGGCTACATGAACCACAGCATGCCAGGCCTCCCTGTCCATTACCAACTCCTGGAGTTCACTCAAACTCATGTCCATCGAGTTGGTGATGCCATCCAGCCATCTCATCCTCTGTCATCCCCTTCTCCTCCTGCCCCTAACCCCTCCCAGCATCAGGGTCTTTTCCAATGAGTCAACTCTTCTCATGAGGTGGCCAAAGTATTGGAGTTTCAGGGTCAGCATCATTCCTTCCAAGGAACACCCAGGACTGGTCTCCTTTAGGATGGACTGGTTGGATATCCTTGCAGGCCAAGGGACACTCAAGAGTCTTCTCTTTTGAACCACAGTTCAAAAGCATCGATTCTTCGGTGCTCAGCTTTCTTCACAGTCCAACTCTCACATCCATACATGACCACTGGAAAAATCATAGCCTTGACTAGACAGAACTGTGTTGGCAAGGTAGTCTCTGCTTTTTAATAAGCTGTCTAGGTTGGTCATAACTTTCCTTCCAAGGAGTAATTGTCTTTTAATTCCGTGGCTGCAATCACCATCTGCAGTGAATTTGGAGCCCCCAAAATAGAATCTGACACTATTTCCACTGTTTCCCCATCTATTTCCCATGAAGTGATGGGACCAGTTGTCATGATCTTTGTTTTCTGAATGTTGAGCTTTAAGCCAACTTTTTCACTCTCCTCTTTCACTTTCATCAAGAGGCTTTTTAGTTCCTCTTCACTTTCTGTCATAAGGGTGGTGTCATCTGCAAATCTGAGGTTATTGATATTTCTCCCAGCAATCTTGATTCCAGCTTGTGCTTCTTCCAGCCCAGGGTTTCTCATGATGTACTCTGCATAGAAATTAAATAAGCAGGGTGACAATATACAGCTTTGATGTACTCCTTTTCCTATTTGGAACCAGTCTGTTGTTCCATGTCCAGTTCTAACTGCTGCTTCCTGACCTGCATAAAGGTTTCTCAAGAGGCAGGTCAGGTGGTCTGGTATTCTCATCTCTTTCAGAATTTTCCGGTTTATTGTGATCCACACAGTCAAAGGCTTTGTCATAGTCAATAAAACAGCAACTACTATTACTATCCAGTTAAACAAAATTATCATTGAACGTTTGATGGTGGCACATGTGATTAGTTCCATGAAGGATCAGGTAATATTTTCTATTTATGAGTTATACATTAAACTACTAATCTTTATATGATATTTTTGTCTAGTGTTATATTTGGATATATATTTTCATGACCTCATTTATGCATTAGAACCTAGATTTTATAACTTGTCATTAAATTGTAGATATTAAAAATTTTGTTTTACTTTTTAATTGTTAAATAATGAATATATGGGAATGTACACAAAACGTACAATGCAACAACTTATCACCAGGTGAACCTCTAAGAACGATAACACAGGTCAAAACCAGAAAATTGTCAGTATCTACAAAAGGACCCTTTTACACTCTTCCAACCACTGGTCTGCCTTCCTTCCAAGAAACCACTGTTATAACCTATTATGATCATTTTCTTTCTTTTTAGAAGTATTAACACCCTAGTATAAATCTGGAAACTCTCTCTATATATATCTTTATATCAATATAAATATTAATACATATATTTCTATAAATTGAATCATATATTATGAATTGTCATGTGTTCCTGGTTTTGATTTCAGTGATATGTTTATAAATTCATCATTATTTTATGTAGCTACATCCATTTTCAATCTTTTAGTCCTTCCAATGTATGAATATATCACAATTTAATCACGCATTCTTCTGTTGGTGGGCATTTAGGTTGTTACATGTTTGTTATATGAACAAGACACATGAATGTGTGGATTTCTGTTAATCAGTACATCTGTAAATCTTTAATTTCAGTAAATTATGACAAACTGTGTTTCAGGTTTGTTGTGAAAATTTACACCACCACCAACAAAATATAAGATTCATGTTTTACTTTCTTGCCAAAACTCCTTAATTTTAGCTACCCATTTGGTTTACACATAGCACTATCACTAATTTTAATTTGTATGTCCCTATGAGACATACAAATTAATACCAATACCCAGATGTGGATGTGACTGGTGATAGAAGCAAGGTTTGATGCTGTAAAGAGCAATATTGCATAGAAATTTGAAATGTCAGGTACATGAATCAAAGCAAATTGGAAGTGGTCAAACAAGAGATGGCAAGGGTGAATGTCGACATTCTAGGAATCAGCGAACTAAAATGGACTGGAAGGGGTGAATTTAACTCAGATAACCGTTACATCTACTACTGAGGGCAGGAATCCTTCAGAAGAAATGGAGTAGCCGTCATGGTCAACAAGAGTCCGAAATGCAGTACTTGGATGCAATCTCAAAAACGACAGAAAGATCTCTGTTCGTCTCCAAGGCAAACCATTCATTATCACAGTAATCCAAGTCTATGCCCCAACCAGTAACGCTGAAGAAGCTGAAGTTGAATGGTTCTATGAAGACCTACAAGACCTTTTAGAACTAACACCCAAAATAGATGTCCTTTTCATCATAGGGGACGGGAATGCAAAAGTAGGAAGTCAAGAAACACCTGGAGTAACAGGAAAATTTGGCCTTGGAATGTGGAATGAAGTAGGGCAAAGACTAATAGAGTTTTGCCAAGAAAATGCACTGGTCATAGCAAACACCCTCTTCCAACAACACAAGAGAAGACTCTACAGATGGACATCACCAGATGGTCAACACCGAAATCAGATTGATTATATTCTTTGCAACCAAAGATGGAGAAGCTCTATACAGTCAACAAAAATAAGACCAGGAGCTGACTGTGGCTCAGATCATGAACTCCTTATTACCAAATTCAGACATAAATTGAAGAAAGTATGGAAAACCACTAGACCATTCAAGTGTGACCTAAATCAAATCCCTTATGATTATACAGTGGAAGTGAGATATAGATTTAAGGGCCTAGATCTGATAGATATAGTGCCTGATGAACTATGGAATGAGGTTCGTGACATTGTACAGGAGACAGGGATCAAGACCATCCCCATGGAAAAGAAATGCCAAAAAGCAAAATGGCTGTCTGGGGAGGCCTTACAAATAGCTATGAAAAGAAGAGAGGTGAAAAACAAAGGAGAAAAGGAAATATATAAGCATCTGAATGCAGAGTTCCAGAGAATAGCAAGAAGAGATAAGAAAGCCTTCTTCAGTGATCAGTGCAAAGAAATAGAGGAAAACACCAGAATGGGAAAGACTAGAGATGTCTTCAAGAAAATTAGAGACACCAAGGGAACATTCGAATCAAAGATGGGCTCGATAAAGGACAGAAATGGTCTGGACCTAACAGAAGCAGAAGATATTAAGAAGAGGTGGCAAGAATACACGGAAGAACTGTACAAAAAAGATATTCATGACACAGATAATCACGATGGTGTGATCACTCATCTAAAGCCATACATCTTGGAAAGTGAAGTCAAGTGGGCCTTAGAAAACATCACTATGAACAAAGCTAGTGGAGGTGATGAAATTCCAATTGAGCTGTTTCAAATCCTGAAAGATGGTGCTGTGAAAGTGCTGCACTCAATATGCCAGCAAATTTGGAAAACTCAGCAGTGGCCACAGGACTGGAAAAGGTCAGTTTTCATTCCAATCCCAAATAAAGGCAATGCCAAAGAATGCTCAAACTATCACACAATTGCACTCATCTCATATGCTAGTAAAGTAATGCTCAAAATTCTCCAAACCAGGCTTCAGCAATACATGAACCGTGAACTTCATGATGTTCAAGCTGGTTTTAGAAAAGGCAGAGGAACCAGAGATCAAATTGCCAACATTCGCTGGATCATGGAAAAAGCAAGAGAGTTCCAGAGAAACATCTATTTCTGCTTTATTGAGTATGCCAAATCCTTTGACTGTGTGGATCACAAGAAACTGTGGAAAATTCTGAGAGAGATGGGAATATGAGACCACCTGACTTGCCTCTTGAGAAATCTGTATGCAGGTCAGGAGGCAACAGTTAGAACTGGACATGAAACAACAGACTGGTTCCAAATAGGAAAAGGAGTACGTCAAGGCTGTATATGGTCATCCTGCGTATTTAACTTCTATGTAGAGTACATCATGAGAAACCCTGGACTGGAAGAAACACAAGCTGGAATCAAGATTGCGGGAGAAATATCAATAACCTCAGATATGCAGATGATACTACCCTTATGGTAGAAAGTGAAGAGGGACTAAAAAGCCTCTTGATGAAAGTGAAATGGAGAGTGAAAAAGTTGGCTTAAAGCTCAACATTCAGAAAATGAAGATCATGGCATCCGGTCCCATCACTTTGGGAAATAGATGGGGAAACAGTGGAAACAGTGTCAGACTTTCTTTTTGGGGGCTCTAGAATCAGTGCAGATGGTGATTAAAGCCATGAAATCAAAAGACGCTTACTCCTTGGAAGAAAAGTTATGACCAACCGAGATAGTATATTCAAAAGCAGAGACATTACTTTGCCAACTAAGGTCCATCTAGTCAAGGCTATGGTTTTTCCAGTGGTCATGTATGGATGAGAGAGTTGGATTGTGAAGAAGGCTGAGTGCCAAAGAATTGATGCTTTTGAACTGTGGTGTTGGAGAAGACTCTTGAGTGTCCCTTGGACACTCTGCAAGGAGATCCAACCTGTCCATTCTAAAGGAGATCAGTCCTGGCTCTTCTTTGGAAGGAATGATGCTGAAGCTGAAATCCAGTACTTTGGCCACCTCATGAGAAGGGTTGACTCATTGGAAAAGACTCTGATGCTGGGAGGGATTGGGGGCAGGAGAAGAAGGGGATGACAGAGGATGAGATGGCTGGATGGCATCACTGACTCGATGGACGTGAGTCTGAGTGAACTCCGGGAGTTGGTGATGGACAGGGAGGCCTGGCGTGCTGCAATTCGTGGGGTCGCAGAGTCGGACACTACTGAGCTACTGAACTGAACTGATGAGATGATTGGATCCTATCACTGACTCAATGGACACGAGTTTGAGCAGACTACACGAGGTTGTGAAGGACAAGCAAGCCCGGTGCAAAGAGTTAGACATGACTTAGTGACTTGGCAACAACCATGAGTAATGAGTTGAAAAATTTTCACATAATTTGTTGACTCTGGTTTTCTCTTTATTGTGCCCATTCAAATTTATGGAGTCTTGGTTTTTCTAGTCGTTGTTTTCTTCTTCTTTTTTTTTTTTTGCTCAAAATTAAATTCGGAAATTTGTTTTTGATAAAACACACACACACACAAATCTAGATTTTCAACTTCCACACAAACTGAAGTAATCAGTCAATCAATAAGTCACAAAATCTCTTGGTTTTGTACAGGACATAACTAAAGTTATACATCACATTGTATAGAAGTCACAACTTTGTAATTCCGAGTCTTCCAAATCCTAAGCATATATACCATTCCATATAGAACTCTTAATTTTTTAATGTAATTAATGTTTTATAGTTCTCTGTATAGTCTTTCTACATGAAAAAGCAAAAAGATAGGACACTTAAAGTTGAACTTCCCAGTTCAGTACATGCCCAATATGTTAAGGGAGAAGAATGGGGAAAAAAGTCCTGAAATAATGAAGAGATTTAGCTATAGCAAAAACAATACCCAGTTGTGGATGTGACTGGTGACGGATGTAAAGTCTAATGCTATAAAAACAATATTGCGTAAAACATGGCTCAGATCCTGAACTCATTGTTGCCAAATTCAGGCTTAAACTAAAGAAAGTAAGGAAAACCACTAGTCCATTCAGGCATGATCTAAGTCAAATCCCTTATGATTACACAGTGGAAGTGGCAAACAGATTCAAGGGATTAGAACTGATAGAATGCCTGAAGAACTATGGATAGAGGTTTGTGGCATTGTACAGGAGGCAGTGATCAAGACCATTCACAAGAAAAAATAATGAAAAAAGGCAAAATGGTCATCTGAGAAAGCCTTACAAATACTTCAGAAAAGAAGAGAAGTGAAAGAAAAGAAGAAAAGGAAAGATAAACCCGTTTGAATTTAGAATTCCAAAGAATAGCAAGGAGAAAAAGAAAGCCTCCCTCAGTGGTCAATGCAAAGAAACAGAGGAAAACAATAGAATGAGAAGGATCAGAGATCTCTTCAAGAAAATTAGAGATACCAAGGGAACATTTCATGTAAAGATGGGCTCAATAAAGGACAGAAATGGTAGGGACCTAACAGAAGCAGAAGATATGAAGAAGAGGTGGCAAGAATACACAGAACTATACAAAAAAATCTTAATGACCCTGATAACCATGATGGTGTGATCACTGACCTAGGCCAGACATCTTGGAGTCCAAAGTCAGGTGGGCCTTAGGAAGCATCATGATGAACAAAGCTAGTACAGGTGATCAAATTCCAGGTGAACAATTTCAAATCCTAAATGGTGATGCTGTTAATGTGCTGTACTCAATATGCCAGCAAATTTTGAAAACCCAGCAGTGGCCACAGGACTGGAAAAGGTCAGCTTTCGTTCCAATCACAAAGAAAGGCAATGCCAAAACATGCTCAAACTACTGTACAATTGCACTCATCTCAGAAGTTAGCAAATTAATGCTCAAAATTCTCCAAGCTAAACTTAAATAGTACACGAACTGAGACCTTCCAGTCGTTCAAGCTGGATTTAGAAAAGGCAGAGGAACTACAGATCAAATTACCAACATTCATTGGAGAAAAAGCAAGAGAGTTCCAGAAAAGCATGTATTTTTGCTTTATTGATTATGCCAAAGCCATTGACTGTGTGGATCACAACAAACTGTGAAATATTTTTCAAGAGAGGGAATATCAGATCACCTTGTCTGCCTCCTGAGAAATCTGTATGTAGGTCAAGAAACAACAGTTAGTACTGGACCTGGAAAACATACTGGTTCCAAACTGGGGAAGGAGTACATCAAAGCTGTATATAACTTCTAGGCAGAGTACATCACATGAAATGCTGGGCTTGCTGAAGCACAGGCTGGAATCAAGATTTCTGAGAGTAATATCAATAATCTCAGATGGCAGAAAGCAAAGAGGAACTGAAGAGCTTCTTGATAAAGTGAAAGAGGAGTGTGAAAAAGCTGGCTTAAAACTGAATATTCAAAAAATGAGGAACATGGCATCCAGTTCCATCATTTCAATGCAAATAGATGGGGAACCAATGAAAACAGTGACAGACTTTATTTTCTTGGGCTTCAAAATCAGTGCAGATGGTGACTGTAGCCATGAAATTAAGACACTTGCCCCTTAGAAGAAAAACTGTGACCGACCTTAGCAGCATATTAAAAAGCAGAGAATTACTTTGCCGACAAAGGTCCATCTAGTCAAAGATTTTTCCAGTAGTCATGTATGGATGTGAGAGTTTGACTATAAAGAAAGCTGAGCACTGAAGAAGTGATACTTTTGAACTGTGGTGTTGCAGAAGACTCTCGAGAGTCCCTTGGACTGCAAGGAGATCCAACTAGTCAATCCTAAAGGAAATCAGTCCTGAATGTCCACTGGAAGGACTGATGTTGAAGCTGAAATTCCAACACTTTGGCCACCTGATGTGAAGAACTGACTCACGTGAAAAGACTGTAATGCTGTCAAAGACTGAAGTAACAAGGAAAAGAGTGTGACAGAGGATGAGATGGTTGGATGGCATTACCTATGTAATGAAAATGAACTTGGGCAAACTCTGGGAAATTGTGAGGGATAGGGAGGCCTAGCATGCTGCAATCTGTGGGTTCTCGAAGAATCGAACACGACTTGGTGACTGAATGACAAGTCATTCTGGACTTTTAAGTAAAAATTTTAAACCCAACCCTGAACCATTTATTATACTTTTTTTACTTACTCTTTATCAATTTTAGAAATTTCTTTCTCATTTTCTGTTTTTTTTTTACACTGTAAGATTTTCATCTGTCTTAGTTTTGTATCTATTGAAATCATCATAGAAATTTTTTCTCCTTTTCTAATCAATTACATTAATTGATTTCCAAATGTTAAGCCACTTTTGTATTTCTGGAATATACCAAATTAAGTTATGAAGTATGATCCTCTATATGCATATGTTATATATATATTTTTCCTATCAGTTCAGTTCAGTCGTTCAGCTGTGTTTGACTCTTTGTGACCCCATGGACTGCAGCATGCCAGGCCTCCATGTGCTTCATCAACTCCTGAAGTTTACTCAAACTTATGTCCATTGAGTTGCTGATGCCATCCAACCAGCTCATCCTCTGTCATCACCTTCTCCTCCTACCTTCAGCCTTTCCAGGCATCAGGGTATTTTCAAAGGAATCAGTTCTTCACATCTGGTGGCCAAAGGGTTGGAGTTTCAGCTTCAGCATCAGTCCTTCCAATGAATACTGAGGACTGATCTCCTTTAGGATGGACTGGCTGGATCTTCTTGAAGTCTAAGGGACTCTCAAGAGTCTACTCTAACACCACAGTTCAAAAGCATCAATTCTTTGGGCTCAGCTTTCTTCACAGTCCAACTCTCATCTATACATGACTACTGGAAAAACCATGGCTTTGACTAGATGGACATTTGTTTGTAAAGTAATGCCTCTGCTTTTTAATATGCTGTCTAGGTTGGTCATAGCTTTTCTTCAAGGAGCAAGGATATTTCAATTTCATGGCTGCAGTCACCATCTGCAGTGATTTTAGAGACCCCAAAATAAAGTTTGTCACTGTTTTCATTGTTTCCCCATCTATTTGCCATGAAGTGATGGGACCAGATGCCATGATTTTAGTTTTCTGAACGTTGAGTTTTAGGCCAACATTTTCACTCTCTGCTTTCAATTTCAATAAGAGGCTCTTTAGTTTTTCTTTACTTTCTACCATAAGGGTGGTGTTATCTGCATACCTCTGGTTATTGATGTTTCTCCCAGCAATCTTGATTCCAGCTTGTGCTTCATCCAGCCCAGTGTTTCTCATGATGTACTCTGCATATACATTAAATAAGCAGGGTGACAATATACAGCCTTAATGCCACTCCTTTTCCTGTTTGGAACCAATCTGTTGTTCCATGTCCAGTTTTAACTATTGCTTCCTGACCTGCATACAAATTTCTCAAGAGGCAGGTCAGGTGGTCTGGTATTTGCATCTCTAAGAGTTTTCCAGAATTTGTTGTTGTCCACACAGTCAAAGGCTTTGGCTTAGTCAATAAAGCAGAAATAGATGTTTTTCTGGAACTCTCTTGCTTTTTCAATGATTCAACGGACGTTGGCAATTTTATCTCTGGTTCCTCTGCCTTTTCTCAATCCAGCTTGAACATCTGTAAGTTCACTGTTCACATACTGTTGAAGCCTAGCTTGGAGAATTTTGAGCATTACTTTATCAGCGTGTGATACGAGTGCAGTTGTGCAGTAGTTTGACCATTCTTTTGCTTGCCTTTCTTTGGGATTCCCTAATAGCTCAGGTGGTAAAGAATCTGCCTGCAATGCAGAAGACCCCAGTTTGATTCCTAAGTCAGGAAGATCTGCTGGAGAAGAGATAGTCTTCCCACTCCAGTTTCTTGGGCTTCCCCTTGTGGCTTTGCTGTTAAAGAATCTACCTGCAATGCAGGAGACCTGGGTTCAATCCCAGGGTTGGGAAAATCCCTTGCAGTAGGGATAGGCTACCCACGCGAGTATTCTGGCCTGGAGAATTCCATGGAATGTAAAATCCATGGTGTCGCAAAAAGTTGGACACGACGGAGCAACTTGTAATTTCACCTTCACTTTTCACTTTCTTTGGATTGGAATGAAAACTGAGCTTTTCCAGTTCTGTGGCCACTACTGAGTTTTCCAAATTTGCTGAAATATTGACTGATGCACTTTCACACCATCATCTTTTAGGATTTAAATAGTTCAGCTAGAATTTCATTACCTCCACTAGCTTTGTTCCTAGTGATGCTTCCTAAGGCCCAGTTGACTTCACATTCCAGGATGTCTGGCTCTAGGTGAGTGATCACACCATCGTGATTATCTGGGTCATGAAGATCTTTTCTGTATAGTTCTTCTGTGTATTCTTGCCACCTCATCTTAATATCTTCTGCTTCTGTTAGGTCCATACCATTTCTGTCCTTTATTGAGCCCATCTTTGCATGTAATGTTCCCTTGGTATCTTTGATTTTCCTGAAGAGATCTCTAGCCTTTCACATTCTATTGTTTTCCTCTCTTTCTTTGCATTAATCTCTGAGGAAACCTTTCTTACCTCTCCTTGCTATTCTTTGGAACTCTGCATTCAAATGGGTATATCTTTCCTTTTCTTCTTTGCCTTTCACTTCTCTTCTATTCATAGCTATCTGTAAGGCCTCTCAGACAGCCATTTTGCCTTTTTGCATTTCTTTTCCTTTGGGATGGTCTTGATCACTGCCTCCTGTACAATGTCATGAACCTCCGTCCATAGTTCTTCAGTCACTCTATCAGATCTAATCCCTTGAATCTATTTGTCACTTCCACCATATAATCATAAGGGATTTGATTTAGGTCATACCTGAATGGTCTAGTAGTTTTCCCTACTTTCTTTAAGTCTGAATTTGGCAATAAGGATTTCATGATATGTGCCACAGTCAGCTCCCCATCTTGTTTTTGCTGACTGTATAGAGCTTCTCCATCTTGGGCTGCAAAGAATATAATCAATTTGATTTTGGTGTTGACCATCTGGTGATGTCCATGTGTAGAGTCTTCCCTTGTGTTGTTGGAAGAGGGTATTTGCTATGACCAGTGAGTTCTCTTGGCAAAGCTCTATTAACCTTTGCCTTGCTTCATTTGTACTCCAAGGCCCATATGTATTAGATTTAGCCATGTTTTTCTTTTTCATTGTTTTTCATACATTTTTATAGCTGCTTCATCCATATGGACACATTATTCTACTGCTTGAAAAGTAACTCTTTCTATTATTTATTATATCTATTTGTAATAAATTCTTCCAGCTGTTTATCTGAAAATAACATTATTGCCATATCATTCTTAAACCTATATTTCTAACATTTCAAAGATATTATGAAGCTGGTTGGGGCTTCCATTTTTTTTTCCTTGAGAAGTCAGTGAAGTCTTTTCTTTTTTAAGTTTTTCTCTTTGACTTTGACTTTCAAGAGTATAAAATATTTTTATTTATATTTAATTAACTTTAAACATGCATAAAATGGTATTTCTTGAGTTTATAATTTTAGATTCTTATTTAGTATTGGAATATTCTTAAAAAATGCTCTGTTCCATTCTTCCTTCTTTGTCATCTAGGACTCTCACCCTCTTATTCTTTATTTTATACCTTTAATTTAGTAAAGTAAAATTTAGTAAAATTTTACTAAAAAAAAATTACAAAAATTTCAGTTCAGTTCAGTTGCTCAGTCGTGTCCAACTCTTTGCGACCCCATGAATCGCAGCACTCCAGGCCTTCCTGTTCATCACCATCTCCCGGAGTTCACTCAGACTCATGTCCATCGAGTCCATGATGCCATCCAGCCATCTCATCCTCGGTCGTCCCTTTCTCCTACTGCTCCCAATCCCTCCCAGCATCAGAGTCTTTTCCAATGAGTCAACTCTTTGCATGAGGTAAAGTAAAAATGTTGTTTTTAAATCTATCTAAGTTTTGATACATATTTTGGAAAGTGTTTTTGGAACTATCCCAGATTTTTAATTGCCTTTTTGACCACAGCTAATCTAATTACATCTTAATTTGACTTATTATGCTTATAAATTCTAAAATTGCCATTGTTGCAGCTTTAAACTACATTTTTTACATTTTCTAATTGCCTGTTTAAATGTTATACCTTAAATTTTTATCTCTTTGTACACTATAAGCATAATTTAAAATTTGAATCTGATTTGTTCCAAATATGGAGCTTAAGTGTCTATTTTTATTGATTGCTTCTACTACAAATTTCATGATTTCTGGTGTGTTTTTGTCCCTTGTTATTTTTTATTGCTTGCTGAAGGTCATCTTTGAAATATTTCTTCTGAAAATGATTTGAGAATCATACTAAAGCTATTTCTTTCAGAAAGGAATTTGCTTGTTTGGGCAAACTTCTATGGACATGCAGAGATGGCAATGGCACCCCACTCCAGTACTCTTGCCTGGAAAATCCCATGGAGCCTGGTGGGCTGCAGTCCATGGGGTCGCTAAAAGTTGGACATGACTGAGTGTCTTTCTTCACTTTTACTTTTCACTTTCATGCATTGGAGAAGGAAATGGCAACCCACTCCAGTGTTCTTGCCTGGAGAATCCCAAGGACAGGGGAGCCTGGGGGGCTGCCATCAATGGGGTCGCACAAAGTCGAAGACGACTGAAGTGACATAGCAGCAGCAGCAGCAGCAGCTATGGACATGAGCCATATGGAACTTTATTAACAGTATGAAAGAACTGAGATGAAGCAAAGATGAGATAACCTCAGATATGCAGATGACACCACCCTTGTGGCAGAAAGTGAAGAGGAATTAAAAAGCCTCTTGATGAAAGTGAAAGAGGAGAGCGAAAAAGTTGGCTTAAAGCTCAACATTCAGAAAACGAAGATCATGGCATCCAGTCCCATCACTTCATGGGAAATAGATGGGGAAACAGTGGAAACAGTGTCAGACTTTATTTTTGGGCCTCCAAAATCACTGCAGATGGTGATTGCAGCCATGAAATTAAAAGACACTTACTCCTTGGAAGAAAAGTTATGACCAACCTAGACAGTATATTCAAAAGCAGAGACATTCCTTTGCCAACTAAGGTCCGTCTAGTCAAGGCTATGGTTTTTCCAGTGGTCATGTATGGATGTGAGAGTTGGACTGTGAAGAAGGCTGAGTGCCGAAGAATTGATGCTTTTGAACTGTGGTGTTGGAGAAGACTCTTGAGAGTCCCTTGGACTGCAAGGAGATCCAACCAGTCCATTCTGAAGATCAGCCCTGGGAATTCTTTGGAGGGAATGATGCTAAATCTGAAACTCCAGTACTTTGGCCACCTCATGAGAAGAGTTGACTTATTGGAAAAGACTTTGATGCTGGGAGGGATTGGGGGCAGGAGGAGAAGGGGACGACAGAGAATGAGATGGCTGGATTGCATCATGGACTTGGTGGACTTGAGTCTGAGTGAACTCTGGGAGTTGGTGATGGACAGGGAAGCCTGGCTTGCTGCAATTCATGGGGTCGCAAAGAGTTGGACACGACTGAGCTACTGAACTGAACTGAACTAAACTGAACTGAAAGATGAGATACAATCCCTAGGACAGCTTTGACAGTCTCACTTTATCTTACTTTCAAAGTTCAGCCCTTGTGAATCTGTATCTTAAATACAAGGTCAACCAGCTTCTGACCTTGTTTGATTCTGAACTCCAAATAATCCATAATGATGCTGTATTCTCAAAGATAGTTAGTGAACATCTATCATCTCCTATAGAGAGACAATTTTAGTTTTTTTTTTTTTTTTTTGCCTGATGATGTACTTTTAAGATTTAGTCTCCCGACAACTTTATAATATACAGCAGTGTTAATTATGTTTAATATGTTGTACATTGCATCTCTAGTGCTTATTTTTCTTATAACTGAAAGTTTATACTTTTTGATAACCTTCATCTAATTCCCCCTCTCCTGCCCCACACCACTACTTGTCACAGATCTGATATCTTTTCTATGAGTTTGTTTGTTCACTTTTTGTTCCTGGTATATAACATAGTGATTTGATATGTTTATACATTTCAAAGTGATAACTATGATAAGTTTAGCTGTCATTGTCAATATACAAAATATTACACAATTATTGACTATGTTCCCTATACTGTACATTTCATATCCATAACTCATTTTGTAACTGGAAACTTATACATCTTAATTGCCCTCACTTATGTCTCTCCTCCTCCTACTTCCCCTCTCCTCTGGCAACCACCTATTTGTTTTCTGTATCTATGATTAGATTTCTGTTTGGTTAGGTCTGTTTATTTACTTTTAAAATTCCACATAAACATGAAACCATACAGCATTTTTCTTTCTCTGTCTGACTTATTTCACTTAGCATAATACCCTCTGCCATTCTCATTATAGTGGTGACTATCCCTGCCTGTTATGTGGGAGACCAGGGTTTGACTCCCTGATGGGGAGGCAACATGTCCTTGGCTTTCCTGGTTGCTCCGATCCTAAAAAAAGCTGCCACCAATGCAGGAGACCTGGGTTCAATCCCCAGGTCAGGATCCCCTGGAGAAGGGAATGGCAACCCACTTCAGTATTTTTGCCTGTAAAATTCCATGGACAGAGGAGTCTGGTGGGCTACAGTCCATGGGGTTGCAAAGAGTTCCACATGACTGAAGGACTAACACTTTCACTTTCACCTTCAATACCCTCTAGGTCCATCAGTGTTTTTGTAAATGACAAAATTTCATTTTCTGATGACTAATATTCCATAATATATAAATGTATATACACCACATCTTCATTATCAATTCGTCTATTGATGAACAGTTAGGTTGCTTCCATATCTTGGCTACTATAAATAATGATGCTCTGAACATTGGGAGGTATATATCTTTTCAAATTAGTGTTTTCAGTTTCTTCAGATTAATACCCAGGAGTGGAATTGTTGGACCATACGGTTCAGTTTAGCCGCTCATTCGTGTACTACCCTGCAATCCCATGGACTGCAGCAAGTGAGGCCTCCTTGTCCATAACCAACTCCCGGAGTTTACCCAAACTCATGTCCATTGAGTCAGTGATGGCATCTAACCATCTCATCCTCTGTCATCCCCTTCTCCTCCTGCCTACAGTCTTTCCCAGAATCAGGGTCTTTCAAATGAGTCAGCTCTTTGCATCAGGTAGCCAAAGTATTGGAGTTTCAGCTTCAACATCAGCCCTTCCAGTGAACACCCAGGACTGATCTCCTTTAGGATAGACTGGTTGGATTTCCTTACATTCCAAGGGACTCTCAAAAGTCTTCTCCAACACCACAGTTCAAAAGCATCAATTCTTCTGTCCTCAGCTTTCTTTATATTCCAACTCTCACATCCATATATGACTACTGGAAAAACCATAGCTTTGACTAGATGGACCTTTGTTGGCAAGTAATGTCTTTGCTTTTTAATATGCTGTCTTGGTTGGTCATAGCTTTCTTTCCAAGGAGTAAGCACCTTTTAATTTCATGGCTGCAGTCACCATCTGCAATGATTTTGGAGCCCAGGAAAATAAAGTCAGCCACTGTTTCCACTGTTTCCCCATCTATTTGCCATGAAGTGATGGGACCAGATGCTACGATCTTAATTTTCTGAATGTTGAGTTTTAAGCCACCTTTTTCACTCTGCTCTTTCATTTCCATCATGTCCAGTTCAAACTGTTGCTTCCTGACCTGCATACAGATTTCTCAAGATGCAGGTAATTTGGTCTGGTATTCCCATCTCTTTCAGAATTTTCCAGTTTATTATAATCCACATAGTCAAAGGCTTTGGCATAGTCAATGAAGCAGAAATATCTATTTTTAATTTTTTGAAGCATCTTCATGCTGTTTTTCATGATGGTTGCACCAATTTATATTCTCATCAAGAATCCTTTTCTCTCCATCCTCATCAACACTTATTATTTGATGTCTTTCTGGTAATAGCCATCCTGACAGGTGTGAATTGTTATCTCATTGTGGTTTTAATTTGCATTTGTCTGATGATTACAGATTGTGAGCATGTTTTCATATGCCTGTTTGCCATCTGAGTTTTTTTTTTTTTTAGAAAACTGTCTATTCAAGTCCTCTGTCCATTTTGGCTTGTAAATATCTTCTCCCATTCAATAGGTGGGCTTTCACTCTGTTGATACTTTTCTTCACTGTGCAAAAGCTTTTTAGTTGGATGTAGTACCGTTTGTTTATTTTTGGTTTTGTTTAGTGGATTAAAAAAAATGTATACCACCCTTTTTATTTGTCTCACAGTAGGAAAGTGTTCCAAATTTTCAGTTTACTATTACATAAATCAGACCTATCAATTTTAAATTATAATGCTACTTCTTCTTTGGTAGAAAACTCCCAACCCTTCTCCCTTCAAAAGAAAAGAAAACTGCTGCTCTGATTGTTATAAGTTAACTATCTAGAGTAAATGGCATTGGAGATACAAGCATGATGCAGGTTTAAGGATACTACAAATATATACATGGACTGGATGGGTTCATTTTTGTCTATCGTTAAAGTTATTTTTCCTTTTATATGTCATTTTTCTAACCACAGGCTTTTAAAACAAAGCATTTTCTTTCAAGGCTTTATGTTTATTATTTCAGTTGTTTTCATCTAGTCTGTATCTCTTCATTGACTCATCTACTTAGGAACTTCTTCCATCTGTCCTCTGCAATTAAATTAAATCAATCCTTTTCTAAGGTCTAATTGGAGCCCCAATGCTATAGCATCTTTGCAGGGCTTCAGTGCATAATCATAGCCCCATTCTATGAGATCCTAATGCACTCATGAATTATTCAAAGAAGGCAATGGCACCCCACTCCAGTACTCTTGCCTGGCAAATCCCATGGATGGAGGAGCCTGGAAGGCTGAGGGTTGGACATGACTGAGCGACTTCACTTTCACTTTTCACTTTGATGCATTGGAGAAGGAGATGGCAACCCACTCCAGTGTTCTTGCCTGGAGAATCACAGGGATGGGGGAGCCTTGTGGGCTGCCGTCTATGGGGTCGCACAGAGTCAGACATGACTGAAATGACTTATCAAGGAGTTAAGAGCATCATCTCTGGAACAAGACTGTCTTGTCTCCTCCTCTTAGTGACACAAAACTGAATAAGTTACATGGTCTTAGTTGAACTGTTTTCCTCAAAAAATGTGTTGAATTTCTAACCTCATGTCACATGATGGCAGAAGCAAAGACTGGAGTGATGGATCTGCAAGCCAAGAAGTCCAAGGACTAACTGCCAACACCAACAGCCATGAAGACACAAGGAAGGGTTCTTCCAAGGTTTGAGAGGGATCATGGCTCGGCTAACACCTTGATTTTGGACTTCCAGAAATCTGATGTGTGCAGAATTAAAATTTTGTTGCTTTAAACCTTCCAGTTTGTGGTACCTTTTTATAGAAGCCCAAGGAAACTAATATTGTATAACTTCATTCTGCCTACTTTGTCTATAAAATGCAGATAATAGTAGCACTTGTGTACTTCTAGGGGTTTTGTGAATGATAATGTGCAGCAAGCAAGTGAATGGTGACTGGCTTTTAATAAATGCTATGTAAGTCCTCTTTAAATAACAGAAGCACACAGATATACATTCAGTTATTTTCCATCTAATTGTTCTATTAATTTTCAAATTCCATTTTTTTATCTGTATGGTTTTGCAACTTTTAGGTCTTTATGAATTATATTTCTATATCCTGGTTTGTAATTTTGACATTTCCCCTATGATTTGATTGCTTTATATTCCCCTTCATCTCAAACACACTCCTACCATTCTCTCACCGGTATTCTTATGTCAAATTCCTCATTAGCTTGTAACTTCTAAACGTTGCTTTGTTTGTGGAAATTAAAGGAGAAAAAGGAGCTAAAATGAACATTTTACAGATAACTGTGGAACTTAAAATACAAAATGTGGGTTATACTCCTATTTCTGCTACAAACCTGTTAAATGACTCAGGCATAACACTATGAAACCTCTTTCCTTAGGAGATTGGATTAAATGCATTCAAATATTTTATCAGTTTTAGTTTCTGTGATTAAATTATTCTGTGTCCTCTGAGTTCAACAATGACAATGAAAAGCTAGCTTTCACTCATCCATTATGACCCAGCACACATGGTGGGGATGGGAGGAAAGAATGTATCAAACAGAGCATTTGATTATTAGCTGATATGGGGAGATGTAATGACTGTCCACTGAGATAGGGTAATGCACATTATTGTTGTTTTTGAAAAATCTGGCCTCTCCATTATAATTACCTGTGTAAGCACAGTTCAGGGATACTTCCAAATGCCTCCTGTCAGCACACACACTTCGTGTAGCTCAGATTTCAAAAAGCCTATTATTCTGAAAAGTTTTCATATTCATGGTAACATAATGAAGGGAAGAAAGTACTTCCATGTTGCAATACATCATTTTTACTTTTCAAATCAAAACACTGTGGCATTTGCCTTTTACTTGTTTGGCAAATTGATAATTACTTTTAAACATTAGATGAACATTTTCAACTATAGTCCAATTCTTGAAAGAAGTTATAAACTCTCTAATTTATTTCCTTATTATCAAGTATTACCTGTGTGGAAAAAGAATGCCATGTGTCATTTCAGTAAACAAAGGGTATTGTGCTATCAATTCATTAGTCACTGCAGTCACCCCTGATGGTGCACCCTGAGGAAAACTATTTTCTGCACAACAAAATAAACTTTAAGAAATTTTTCTTTCACAAACTTGGCTTTTGATTTTCCTTTTTCTATTACATTTTCTTTAAAATAATATAACATACAACATCATCATAATTAACACAAGGCAGGCTGGAGGGATAAGAATGAGCAGAATCAAGAATATTATCAAGTTACTTATACTCTTAAGTGAGTAGACATTTGAAGAAATAGTCTTTCATGATAAGCTCAACTGGGATAACTTCATATATAAATTATTTTTTGAGCTAGCATGAGATTGATGCATCTAATAAAGATTACAAGTCACTCACTGTATTATCTTTAATAAGTTAAAGATATGTACAACTCATTTTCAAAATATTTTCACCATTTAATTTTAAAGAGGTTTTTAACTTTTAAAAGCTTTTAACTTTCCATTTTTTAAAGACAGTTATTGTTCTATGATTCCTTTGTTCCCCAAAACAACCAGATAAAGAAATAATAGCAGTATTGTGTGGACTGAGTATTGCTAGCCCTGAAATCCCCTCAGGGTAAGTGAGGACAAGGAGGAAATCCTTCTTCTGCAATTCCCTAAGTGTTTTCAGTGAAGAGGGGCAAAGCATCTGGCACACAGTATTTTGTATTCAGCCAGCTCCTCCAAGTAGAGTGTTCCCCAGGAGTAAATTAGGCAATTAGCAGAATCATTAACTATTTCAAGCCAACAAAATATCACTCAGTGCACCAAAGTAATAATGAGTAAATTAGTAGTCATGAAGTTGGAGACTGCTAAAGAAGTAAGCTGCTCACTTTGGAGAGCCCACTCTCTCATTTGTCCAGTGGAAAGCCAGTTAATGCCCAAGACCAAAAAGGGGTTTACAATGGTATTGACTAGATTCTCTGGAGGCAAAGAACTAAATACATACTAAACATATGTAATCACTCACATACTTTAACAGTACTGTATTGTTAAAAATTCAGAGTTCAGTTTTTTCACAATATCTTCACTACTATCATGTGGTACTTAATTGAGGTATACATGGCCCAAAAAAGTGAGTCTCTAATTTATTCTGCACCTATGTGAACATTTAGCTTTGCTCATTAATGACAGCATCAAGATCACAGGGCTCTATTTATTCATTCGTAATCACAAGTTCTAAATTTAAGGAAAGACTATGTGAGTTTTAGAGACCTGATACATTGAGAAGCCCTTCTCGAATCTACCCCCCAGGATTACTTTCAGGATGTTGCAATGTATGTGAAAACAATTAGGAAGATATTTGGTATATCGTATATGTTTAAGAAGCATTACTTGGATCTGAATTTATATCAACACTTACTAACTCTGATCTCATTGTAACTTAGAGTAAATACTGTTTGTTTTTCATGTCGCATGGCATTGTAGAGATGACGAAATAGGATGTGAGTGTGAAAACACTTTACACAGTTTTAATAATTATACTTTTGACTGTTTCCATGTGTCACACAAACTCTATGGCTCAATGTATTATTGCAATTGCAAACTAACTACCTATAAATGCACTCGCACAATTTCTAGAATATACTAAATTATCAATAAATGGGAGCTGCTATTACTAGAATGGTATACTATCATTATTATTAATATTGAGTTTTATAAATATTGTTTCTACACTTTCTAGTGTCCTGACTTCAATCATAATCTAAGAAAATAATTTAAAAATTAATCTGGTCACAAATGACTATCTTCTTTTAAAATGAAGACATATTTTCATTTTATTAAATATCATTTTACAAATAATTATATTGAAAAGAGGATTATTCAATTTACTTGTCCCAAAGATTCCTTTTTTTTTTTTTTTGCTATACAATTGTCCTTTCCTTTCTTCAGGAAGGAAGAGAAGTTTAGAAAAAGGCATATTTCTGGATAAGCAAAAAGAATTTTATTCATCTAAAAATAATTTGGGATATTTCATCACATTTTGGTTTCCTAGGCATAACATGATGTTTCTTAATGGGTAGAAAATTAGAAGGAATACACAAAGCACCTTAAATAATATTTTTTGTAGAATTTGAAACTGGATAAGTCACTTGGATTTAGAAAGACAATAACATAGCCCTTCGATATGTACAGCTGAATCAACATGCTTTGTCTGAGTAGCTATAATTACATTTAATTGGTGGAACCACTTGTTAATAAAATGCAAAGATCATTTGATACTAAAATAGCCAAGGTCGAGCACATGTAGTTTTACTTGCCTGATTTCTTTGTTTCCTTTTTTCCCTCTCCCTCTCTTCTCTTCTTTCCTTTCCTCTCTTTTCATGGTCTTCTCTTATCTTCCTCCCTTTTTTCCCATTATTTCTTTCAATAGGCCTCTGGAATGTAAGCAGAAATGTTATACTGAGATATTAACTGTTTTTTTACTACAAAAAAATAACTCTTTTAGACTGTTTTTGTCTTGTGGTAAGCAACTATAAAAAGTAATTTGTTAAAATTCTTAATATTTTGCAAAAAGAGTTTTCAAAATACATGTTCTATTTTTTTTTTGTTTGTTTGAAAGTTTATAACCTAAAATAGGCAATGCAGACATAAACACAAAGCTGGAGCACATATAGGGACATCAGTAATAGGAGTCATAGGTTATTTTTCACAGTATTTGTTTATATCACTATATTTGATAATATTATGATGTAAAGAACACTAGATGAGACCAGGAGCTGGTGTTATCTCTGAATCTGTACTGTACTATTTGACTGTGGTTAAATCCTTAAATTTCTCAGGACCTCAGATTCTTTGTTAATAGTGTATTAACAGACTTATCCTGCTCACTGCAGTTTTTTGTTTTGTTAATGAATATCAACTGAAGATGAATGCAAAATGCTTTAAAGATGTGATATGATATTAAAGTGAATAAAATCATGTTTCATCTCTGCCTCATTAATGGAGTACAAGTTCTCCAAAGCTAGAACCACATCTTCAAAAAAAAAAAAAAGGAGAAATCTCTCACTATGCTTGTTAGTCTATGTTATAATTATGTGCTAAATAAAGTAATGACACAGGAGCAATACATATGTAAATGCCAAAAGTCATTCTAATGCAATTATCACAAGAGGTCGAATATGTATAGACATATATATATATATATACACTAAGTCACTTCAGTCGTGTCCTACTCTGTGCAACCCCATAGACTGCAGCCCGCCAGGCACCCCTGTCCCTGGGATTCTCCAGGCAAGAACACTGGAGTGGGTTGCCATTTCCTTCTCCCATGCATGAAAGCAAAAGGTGAAAGCGAAGTCACTCAGTCATGTCCGACTTAGCGACCCCATGGACTGCAGCCTACCAGGCTCCTCCATCCATGGGATTTTCCAGGCAAGAGTACTGGAGTGGGGTGCTATTTGCCTCCTCTAGTATATATATTGGAGAAGGCAATGGCACCCCACTCCAGTATATATATATATATATATATGACCCTACTGAATATAAAATGAAATAATCATGACAAACAGATACAGTGAGAAATAAACTATCAAAACCTGTATTACTTTAAAGACGCATTACCTAGGATGAAAACTATTTTTCTAGTTTAATTTCTCACCACTCTCCTCCTCTACATATTTGTTCCAATATGCCTGGATAGTTTAGGATTTCATGTCTTTCCTCATTCAACGACATTCTCTCATGGAAATGCTCTTATATATTAAGAAATACCTTCGGTGTGAATTACTCATCCCTTTGTTTCATTTATTCTCAGCTATTCATCTATTTCATTATTCAATATGTGAGCTACAAGTCACTGTGGAAAGAAAGATGAATCTGAGCATATATGTCATTTGTCATGTACAATTCTGGTCTTCCAAGTTCCTCTGGGCAGCAGTCGTGATACTTATCACATGAACACATTACACAAACTGCATTTCTTCAAGTCTCCTAGAGCAGTCTTCTCACTGCTCTTCCTGAATCTGCTTGCCACCTAATACCAAGGCCAGTGCCACACATTTAGATGTTTGTTAAGGCAGTACCTCACTTCTGGATTCGATTTCTCTCTCACTATCTCCTGCTATGTAAGAAGAGATGCAAAGAAGTGAGAAGTGTTAGTTGCTCAGTTCTGCCTGACTCTTTGCAACCCCATGGACTGTAGCCTGCCCGACCCAACTGTCCATGGAATTCTCCAGGCAAGAATACTGAAGTGGGTAGCTATCCCTTTTCCAAGGCATCTTCACAACCCAGTGATTGAACCCGGGTCTCCTACACTGCAGGCAGATTCTTTACTGTCTGAAACCATTCCAAGATTAAGTGACTTAAAGCAACAATTCATTTGCTCATGAGTCCACAGAGAAGCAAATTAACCAGCCTCCAGGTAAGGTGGCAAGTCTATCTCCCATGCTGTGGTGACTGGGCTTTCTCATATGACTGCAGTTATCATGTAGCTCAATTCCTAGGGCTTGGTCAAAGGTCTGCTGATTGTTAAGGCTCTGAGCTGGGTCACATGTCTCCATAGCCTAGCCCAGGATTTTTCACATGCCTCAGTAGTGAGAAAGTGAGAGTGGTAGCTGCAAGGATATGGAGCCAAGGCAATGACACATAATATCATTTATATAATCTACTATCATCCATAAAAATATCAGAAGACTAATTATAAGGAGAAGGAGAGTCACATGGCAAGTTCAGTTCAGTTCAGTAGCTCAGTCGTGTCTGACTCTTTGTTACCCATGGACTGCAGCATGCCAGGCCTCCCTGTCCATTGCCAACTCCCGGAGTTTACTCAAACTCATGTCCATACAGTCAGTGATGCCATCCAACCATCTCATCCTCTGTCGTCCCCATTTCTTCCTGCCTTCAATCTTTCCCATCATCAGTCTGTCTTTTCAAATGAGTCAATTCTTTGCATCAGGTGGCCAAAGTATTGGCCAAAGCTTCAGCATCAGTCCTTTCAATGAATATTCAGGACTGATTTCCTTTAGAATGGACTGGTTGGATGTCCTAGCTGTCCAAGGGACTCTCAAGAGTCTTCTCCAACACCACAGTTCAAAAGCATCAATTCTTCAGCACTTAGCTTTCTTTATAGTCCAGCTCTCATATCCACACATGATTATTGGAAAAACAATGGCTTTGACTAGATGGACTTTTGTTGGTAAAGTAAGATCTCTGCTTTTTAATTTGCTGTCTAGTTTGGTCATAATTTTGCTTCCAAGGAGCAAGCATCTTTTAATTTCATAGTTTCAGTTACCATCTGCAGTGATTTTGGAGCCCAAAAAGATAAAGTCTGTCACTGTTCACTGTTTCCATTGTTTCCCCATCTATTTGCCATGAAGAGATGGGACCAGATGCCATGATATTAGTTTTCCGAATGTTGAGTTTTAAGCCAACTTTTTCATTCTCCTCTTTTATCAAGAGGCTCTTTTGATCTTCTTCCCTTCTGCTATAGGCATAGTGTATCAGCATGTCTGAGGTTATTGATATTTCTCCTGGTAATTGATTTCACCTTGTGCTTCATCCAGTCCAGCATTTCTCATGATGTACTCTGCATATAAGTTAAATAAGCAGGGTCAATATACAGCCTTGACATATTCCTTTCTCTATTGGGAACCAGTCTGTTGTTCCAAGTTCAGTGTTAAATTTTGGTTCCTGACAGATTTCTCAGGAGGCAGGTCAGGTCGTCTGGTATTTCCATGTCTTGAAGAATTTTCCACGATTTGTTGTGATTCACATGGTCAAAGACTTTGGCATAGTCCATAAAGCTGAAGTAGATGTTTGTTTGTTTGTTTGTTTGTTTTTGAACTCTCTTGATTTTTCAATAATCCAACAGATGTTGGTAATTTGATTTCTGGATCCTCTGCCTTTTCAAAATCCAGCTTGAACATCAGGCAGTTTATAGTTCATATACTGTTGAAGCCTGGCTTGGAGAATTTTGAGCATTACTTTACTAGCTTGTAAGATGAGTGCAATCATGCAATAGTTTGAGCATTCTTTGGCATTGCCTGTCTTTGGGATTGGAATGAAGACTGACCTTTTCCAGTCCCGCGGCCACTGCTGAATTTTCAGATTGCTGACATGTTGAGTGAAACACTTTCACACCATCATCTTTTAGGATTTGAAATAGCTCATCTGGAATTCCATCACTTCCAGGAGCTTTGTTCCTAGTGATGCTTCCTAAGGCCCACTTCACTTTGCATTCCAGGCTGTCTAGCTCTATGTGAGTGATCACACCTCAATGATTATCTGGGTCGTGAAGATCTTTTTTGCATAGTTCTTCTGTGTATTCTTGTCACCTCTTCTTAGTATCTTCTGCTTCTGTTAGGTCCTTACAATTTCTGTCCTTTATTGTGCCCATCTTTGCATGAAATGTTCCCTTGGTATCTCTAATTTTCTTGAAGAGATCTCTAGTCTTTCCCATTCTATTGTTTTCCTCTATTTCTTTGCACTGATCACTGAGGAAGGCTTTCTTATCTCTCCTTGCTATTCTTTGGAACTCTGTATTCAGATGGGTATACCTTTCTTTTTCTCCTTTGCCTTTGGCTTCTCTTCTTTTCACAGGTATTTGTAAGGCCTCCTCAGACAACCATTTTGCATTTTTGCATTTCTTTTTCTTGGAAATAGTCTTGATCACTGCCTTCTGTACAGTGTCATGAGAAATTAACATCAAAGATACTTTAAAAACCCCATGCATTTGGAACTTAAATGTCCAGTTTTAAATGATGAGTGTATCTAAAATTCTAACAAGGAAAAATATAAAATATTTGTGACACAATAAAAATGAAAAGAGACTTTACTAGAATTTGTTGCATGCAGTTGAAGCTGCTCAATGCAACTAAATACAACTGCACTCCAGTATTCGTCCCTGGGGAATTCCATGGAGAGAAGAGCCTGGCAGACTATAGTTCATGAGGTCACAAAAGAGTCAGACACAACTTAGTGATAAACAACAACAACAGTGCTATTTGGAGAAAGTAAAAATTTCTAATGGAAAAGAGGAGGTTCTCTGGAACAATGTATATAATTTCTAAATCACAAGAATTATCTTTCCTGGAAAGTTCTTTGAAGCTGTGCCTGAATTCAATTAGTATCTGTTGAATAAATAAATGTCACCAGGCATGCCTATAAAACAGTCTAGACTTATATTCTACACTATGGTAAATTCCTTAACACTCTTAAAACTTTTTTCCATAAAGATTTGTTCAGGTTTATTATTGCTTCCTAATAATGTATATTTTCCTATGGTATGTTTTATTCTGTTGAGATTAAAATTATTTTAGTGATCTATCCTAAGTTCTTATTTTAAACTCCCTGTATTAATAGTCATGACCCTCTTCTGCATCTCCTCTGTAAGACTTTCTCAGCCTTCCTAGCTGTCTGTTTTCTCTATTAATAACTTTCTTTTCTAACTTCATTCTCAGAATTAAACTAAAGATATTTAAACACAATTAATTTTTCTTAAATTAAATCTCATATCATATTACTTTATATTTGCAGAGAAGAGTCTTTCTCCTTTTCCCTCTCTTTGAACTATATCACTAAGATATAAATTATAAATTATGTATTAGTTTTGATGCTAACTCTCAAAAAATTAAAAATGCAAGACAAAATGTGAACTGGAACAAGGGAGTATTGCCTGTTGCCTTTTCTAATTACAGCACATGGTAAACCTACTAATTCCTGTTTTCCTGATCTGCTGCCATGTCCTTTATACATTATATATATATATATATACACACACATTTTTTTTTTCTCAAAAGATTGGAATTCTGGTATAGACTACATTTGTTTAAATAGAGAACCCTGGACAGAATTTATAAAGACAAAGAGTAATCAAGGTGTGCCTTTCCCATTAAATTCTCTGCTTCAATATAGTGGCCAAATAGTGGGTGAAATATTCCTGATCTAGTCTTGTATTTGTGTTTCTTTAGCCCTTCAGTAATAGAGACAGAGTGCTTAGATCAAGAACAGAGATAGTCGAGTTGAAAGGAGGCTGAAATGTCTTTTATTCTCAATACAGATAATGCATTTGAGATTTTGTAGATAAATAATAGAAATTTCTTTCTTCTTTCTTTTTGGTAGAGCAAATACCAGGGAGAAATGTGAGCCAAGAGGTAGTGTAGACTAGATTGGGCTGCCACTGATCATTCCTACCAAATGGATGTGGATCTTAGGGCATCTTTCCTTGTCTACATTAATCATATTCCTTCAGCATCGTACAACTTTATTTTGATGACAGAATTGAAACAGATTGCCACATGTTGCAAGAACTTAGGAGCCTTCACACTGTCTTTGTAAATGTATATTTGGAAGTTATCTTAGAGTACTGGTTCTTACAAACAGACCAAGAAAATCACCTCAATTCTAGAAATCAGAAGTGTAGAAAGAGAAGTTGGTATTGCTGGCTTTCTTTGGAGCCCTTCAGTTACAGCCCTTCCAGTCCCATATTTCTCCAAGCCATGAACATTCCTTGGGGTAGCTGGCTAGCTGCGAGTAGTATGTGGGTAGAATAAAGTACTGGGGAACTGACACAGAGAAGCGAGTACAACTCCATCCCTAACTGTGTTTGTCAGGGAATAGTATCTAACAGGTATGCCTTTATCTACAGTGCAAAGGTAATAAGGAAAATAACAGTGATACACATTAAAGTTATTACTTATTAGAAAGTTGTGAGCATATATTTAAAGCTCAATAATAATCATAAAAGAAATAAAAGTAATCAGTTAGAGAATAGAAAAATACAGAAGCCAGAGTTCCTTTGGTGCAAGAATATTATGCTCTGATCCTTCTATAGATGTTGTTTCTATAACCATCTCTTGCTGAATTTTAAAAAATGCTTAAAGATGTAAGGGGATTGATACTTACATTTACACTTTCTCTGGATTATTACCTCTTGAAGAAAGAAATACTCTCTAGATGGGTTCTGTTATTCCCAGGGCTTCCCTAGCAACTAAACAACTGTTAATAGTGAAATAGTTATGTGAAATATAAATAATCCCTGAAAAATATGAGCATTTGAGAGCTATTAGGTCTTCCTTTTTTTCAACAAGCTTAATTAATTATTCTAGACAGGTAGCTTTTAAAGGTATTTTATCAAATGACAAACCCTTGTTTTGAAAATTAATATTTTACATAATAAAAATTACATATGTAAGAAGACAAATAATAGAGAAAAAGCATTCATTACTCTGCCTTCTCCTTGAAACTCTTTTCTTGCTCCCAGGAGACATTGAGACTTCATCATTAAACCTTGGGACTTTCTTGTACAAAATTTGATAACCACTGTAGCTGAGCCTAGGTCAGTCCGTAAAACTTTTACAGCCTCTGCTGCCATGATTCTTCTGTCACATACTACCATGTCACTTGGAACAAGCTTCTTCTGAGGCTCCAAGTTTTAGAACTTGAGAAATAGGAATGTCAATAAATCTCAAATCTCATTTTCCAATCAAATACGATGATAAACATAGGTGTCAAGCAGACAGGCATCAAAAAACCCTTACATTACCAATAAAGATTTTTTGCAGGACATCGTCTAAGCGCAAACAAATGATGATTGTGATCCCTGCCCCTTCCCACTTGCCACTGGATGAATTAGACAGACTCCTCTGGTCATAGGTAAAGCTGATTAGCTAGAAGCCTGTCTCCACAGCCCAAAGAGCTGAAGAGTATGCACCTTGTATGCAGACAGCCAGATTCCAGAAGAGGGCTGGGAGAAAAAAAGCTGCAGCAGGCATGCTCGATTCTCTCTTCCAAACTTACAAGTGAACCAAATTATTTTCCTAGTGGTGAGGTTGTAAAGATATGAAGAAATGCCCAGGGTTTACTCTAATAGGGGTGTCTCAAAATGGAAATACTGGATATGGGCAGTAAGCGCTCCATAAATATTTGTCATCTGACATTTTGGTCAAATTATATCTACTTGGGGGTTCCCTGGTAGCAGCTCAGCTGGTAAAGAATACACCTGCAATGCAGGAGACCCTGATTTGATTCCTGTGTCAGAAAGATCCCCTGGAGAAGGGATAGGCTGCCCCCTCCAGTATTCGTGGGCTTCCCTGCTGGCTCAGATGGTAAAGAATCTGCCTGCAATGTGAAAGACCTGGGTTTGATCCCTGGGCTGGGAAGATCCCCTAGAAGAAGGCATGACAACCCACTCCAGTACTCCTGCCTGGAGAATCCCCATGGACAGAGAGGCCTGGTGGCTTACAGTCCATGGGGTTCCAAAGAGTTGGACATGGCTGAGTGATTAAATACACACACACACATACCTACTTGAGAGGTTTGTGCAAGTGAGGTGATGTTTTTGAAAGCAGTATATAGTATATGATTTTTAGCATTATCTTTTTTATTATCTTAATTGTTGCTATTTCTCAAAGATTCACTTTAGTAATATGCTTTTCATTTGTTGCTACTTAATGACAGAGTCATCTCCTCAGAAAGATAGCCAAGTACATTATAAAAACCAAACAGTTAATTTGAATGTATGGATAGTCATTTTTACATGCATGATGATAATATGCTTTAAATGTTTAAGATTATGGATTCACTTTGAAGATGACTAGTTACCACTGAAACAAAAAAGGAAAGAAGAAGAAGAAAGAAAAAAAACACAATTAAGCCCAATATATTAGTATTAGATATTTTGATTAAAATGTTTATTTATTATTATTTTTTATTTATTTTATTTACTTATTATTTTGCTTTACAATACTGTATTGGTTTTCCCATACATTGACATGAATCCACCACGGGTGTACACGTGTTCCCCATCCTCAAACCCCCTCCCATATCATCTCTCTGGGTCATCCCAGTGCAACAATCCCGAGCATCCTGTATCCTGTATTGAACCTAGACTGGCGATTCGTTTCTTACATGATAGTATCCATGTTTCAATGCCATTCTCCCAAATCATCCCACCCTATCCCTCTCCCAGAGTCCAAAAGTCTGTTCTATACATCTGTGTCTCTTTTGCTGTCTTGCATACAAGGTTATCATTACCATCTTTCTAAATTCCATATATATGTGTTAGTATACTGCATTGATGTTTTTCTTTCTGGCTTACTTCACTCTGTATAATCGGCTCCAGTTTCATCCACCTCATTAGAATGGATTCAAATGTATTCTTTTTAATGGCTAAGTAATACTCCATTGTGTATATGTACCACAGCTTTCTTATTCATTCATCTGCTGATGGACATCTAGGTTGTTTCTATTTCCTGGCTATTATAAATAGTGCTGCGATGAACATTGGGGGACATGTGTCTCTTTCAATTATGGTTTCCTCGGTGTGTATGCCCAGCAGTGGGATTGCTGGGTCATAAGGCAGTTGTATTTCCAGTTTTTTAAGGACTCTCCACACTGTTCTCCATAGTGGCTGTACTAGTTTGCATTCCCACCAACAGTGTAAGAGGGTTCCCTTTTGTCCACACCCTCTCCAGCATTTATTGCTTGTAGACTTTTGGATTGCAGCCATTCTGACTGGTGTGAAATGGTACCTCATTGTGGTCTTCATTTGCATTTCTCTGATAATGAGTGATGTTGAGCATCTTTTCATGTGTTTGCTAGCCATCTGTATGTCTTCTTTGGAGAAATGTCTATTTAGTTCTTTGGCCCATTTTTTGATTGGGTCGTTTATTTTTCTGGAATTGAGCTGCAGGAATTGCTTGTATATTTTTGAGATTGGTTCTTTGTCAGTTGCTTCATTTGCTATTATTTTCTCCCATTCTGAAGGCTGTCTTTTCACCTTGCTCATAGTTTCCTTTGTTGTGCAAAAGCTTTTAATTTTAATTAGATCCCATTTGTTTATTTTTGGATTTATTTCCAGTATTCTAGGAGGTGGATCATAGAGGATCCTGCTGTGATTTATGTTGGAGAGCCTTTTGCCTGTGTTCTCCTCTATGAGTTTTATAGTCTCTGGTCTTACATTTAGATCTTTAATCCATTTTGAGTTTATTTTTGTGAATGGTGTTAGAAAGTGTTCTAGTTTCATTCTTTTACAAGTGGTTGACCAATTTTCCCAGCACCACTTGTTAAAGAGATTGTCTTTTCTCAATTGTATATTCTTGCCTCCTTTGTCGAAGATAAGGTGTCCATAGGTATGTGGATTTGTCTCTGGGCTTTCTATTTTGTTCCATTGATCTATATTTCTGTCTTTGTGCCAGAACCATACTGTCTTGATGACTGTGGCTTTGTAGTAGAGCCTGAAGTCAGGCAGGTTGATTCCTCCAGTTCCATTCTTCTTTCTTAAGATTGCTTTGGCTATTCAAGTTTTTTTGTATTTCCATACAAATTGTGAAATTATTTGTTCTAGCTCTGTGAAATATACCGCTGGTAGCTTGATAGAATTGCACTGAATCTGTAGATTGCTTTGGGTAGTATACTCATTTTCACTATATTGCTTCTCTTGATCCATGAACATGATATATTTCTCCATCTATTAGTGTCCTCTTTGATTTCTTTCACCAGTGTCTTATAGTTTTCTATATACAGGTCTTTAGTTTCTTTAGGTAGGTATATTCCTAAGTATTTTATTATTTTCTTTGCAATGGTGAATGGAATGGTTTCCTTAACTTCTGTTTCTACTTTCTCATTATTAGTGTATAGGAATGCAAGCGATTTCTGTGTGTTGATTTTATATCCTGCAACTTTACTATATTCATTGATTAGCTCTAGTAATTTTCTGGTGGAGTCTTTAGGGTTTTCTATGTAGAGGATCATGTCATCTGCAAACAGTGAGAGTTTTACTTCTTCTTTTCCAATCAGGATTCCTTTATTTCTTTTTCTGCTCTGATTGCTGTGGCCAAAACTTCCAGAATTATGTTGAATAGTAGTGGTGAAAGTGGGCACCCTTGTCTTGTTCCTGACTTTAGGGGAAATGCTTTCAATTTTTCACCATTTAGGATAATGTTTGCTGTGTGTTTGTCATATATAGTTTTATTATGTTGAGGTATGTTCCTTTTATTTCTGCTTTCTGGAGAGTTTTTATCATAAATCAATGCTGAATTTTGTCAAAGGCTTTCTCTGCATTTATTGAGATAATCATATGGCTTTTATTTTTCAATTTGTTAATGTGATGAATCACATTGATTGATTTGTGGATGTTGAAGAATACTTGCATCTCTGGGGTAAAGCCCACTTGGTCATGGTGTATGATCTTTTTAATGTGTTGTTGGATTCTGATTGCTAGAATTTTGTTAAGGATTTTTGCATCTATGTTCATCAGTGATATTGGCCTGTAATTTTCTTTCTTTTTCTTTTTGTGTGACATCTTTGTCAGGTTTTGGTATTAGGATGATGGTGGCCTCATAGAATGAGTTTGGAAGTTGACCTTCCTCTGCAATTTTCTGGAAGAGTTTGAGTAGGGTAGGTGTTAGCTCTTCTCGAAATTTTTGGTAGAATTCAGCTGTGAAGCCGTCTGGACCTGGGCTTTTGTTTGCTGGAAGATTTCTAATTACAGTTTCAATTTCCGTGCTCTTGATGGGTCTGTTAAGATTTTCTGTTTCTTCCTGGTAAGAAGAAACTTAAACTTTGCAGTTTTGGAAAGTTGTATTTTTCTAAGAATTTATCCATTTCTTCCACATTGTCCATTTTATTGGCATACCATTGCTGATAGTAGTCTCTTATGATCCTTTGTATTTCTGTGTTGTCTGCTCTGATCTCTCCAGTTTCATTTCTAATTTTGTTGATTTGAATTTTCTCCCTTTGTTTCTTGATGAGTCTGGCTAATGGTTTGTCAATTTTATTTATCCTTTCAAAGAACCAGCTTTTGACTTTGTTGATTTTTGCTATGGTCTCTTTTGTTTCTTTTGCATTTATTTCTGCCCTAATTTTTAATATTTCTTTCTTTCTACTAACTCTGTGGTTCTCCATTTCTTCCTTTTCTAGTTGCTTTAGGTGTAGAGTTGGGTTATTTATTTGACTTTTTTCTTGTTTCTTGAGGTATGCCTGTATTGCTACGAACTTTCCCCTTAGCACTGCTTTTATAGTGTCCCACAGGTTTCCATTTGTTTCTATGCATATTTTGATTTCTTCTGTGATTTGTTGGTTATTCAGAAGCATGTTGTTCAGCCTCCATATGTTGGCGCTTTTAATAGTTTTTCTCCTGTAATTGAGATCTAATCTTACTGCATTATGGTCAGAAAAGATGCTTTGAATGATTTCATTTTTTTTGAATTTATCAAGGCTAGATTTATGGCCCAGGATGTGATCTATCCTGGAGAAGTTTCCGTGAGCACTTGAGAAAAAGGTGAAATTCATTGTTTGTGGTGAAATGTCCTATAGATATCAATTAGGTCTAACTGGTCTATTGTATCATTTAAAATTTGTGTTTCTTTGTTACTTTTCTGTTTAGTTGATCTGTTCACAGGTGTGAATGGGGTATTAAAGTCTCCCACTATTATTGTGTTATTGTTAATTTCCCCTTTCATACTTGTTAGCATTTGTTTTACATATTGTGGTGCTCCTATGTTGGGTGCATACATATTTATAATTGTTATATCTTCTTCTTGGATTGATCATTTAATCATTATGTAGTGGCCTTCTTTGTCTCTTTTCACAGCCTTTGTTTTAAAGTCTATTTTATCTGATATGAATATTGCTACTCCAACTTTCTTTTGGTCTTTATTTGCATGGAATATCTTTTTCCAGCCCTTCACTTTCAGTCTGTATGTGTCCCTTGTTTTGAGGTGGGTCTCTTGTAGACAACATATATAGGGGTCTTGTGTTTGTATCCATTCAGCCAGTCTTTGTCTTTTGGTTGGGGCATTCAACCCATTTACATTTAAGGTAATTATTGATAAGCATGATCCCGTTGCCATTTACTTTATTGTTTTGGGTTCGGGTTTATACACCCTTTTTGTGTTTCCTGTCTAGAGAATATCCTTTAGCATTTGTTGGAGAGCTGGTTCGGTGGTGCTGAATTCTCTCATCTTTTGCTTGTCTGTAAAGCGTTTGATTTCTCCTTCATATTTGAATGAGATCCTTGCTGGGTACAGTAATCTGGGCTGTAGGTTATTTTCTTTCATCACTTCAAGTATGTCCTGCCATTCCCTTTGGCCTGAAGAGTTTCTGTTGAAAGATCAGCTGTTATCCGTATGGGAACCCCCTTGTGTGTTATTTGTTGTTTTTGCCTTGCTGCTTTTAATATTTGTTCTTTGTGTTTGATCTTTGTAAATTTGATTAATATGTGTCCTGGGGTGTTTTGCCTTGGGTTTAACCTGTTTGGGACTCTCTTGGTTTCTTGGACTTGGGTGATTATTTCCTTCCCCATTTTAGGGAAGTTTTCAACTCTTATCTCCTCAAATATTTTCTCATGATCTTTCTTTTTTGTCTTCTTCTTCTGGGACTTCTATAAATCAAATGTTTGAGTGTTTCATATTGTCATGGAGGTCTCTGAGATTGTCCTCATTTCTTTTAATTCATTTTTTTTTCCTCTCTGATTCATTTATTTCTACCATTCTATCTTCTATTTCACTAATCCTGTCTTCTGCCTCCATTATTCCACTATTTGTTGCCTCCAGAGTGTTTCTGATCTCATTTATTACATTATTCATTATTATTGACTCTTTTTTATTTCTCCTAGGTCCTTATTAAACCTTTCTTGCATCTTCTCAATCCTTGTCTCCAGGCTATTTATCTGTGATTCCATTTTGATTTCAAGATTTTGGATCATTTTCACTATCAATTTTCGAAATTCTTTCTCAGGTAAATTCCCTATCTCTTCCTCTTTTGTTTGGTTTAGTGGGCATTTCTCCTGTTCCTTTACCTGCTGGGTATTCCTCTGCCTCTTAATCTTGTTTATATTGCTGCGTTTGGGGTGGTCTTTCTGTATTCTGGCAGTTTGTGGAGTTCTCTTTATTATGGAGTTTCCTCACTGTGGGTGGGTTTGTATCAGTGGCTTGTCAAGGTTTCTTGGTTAAGGAAGCTTGTGTCGGAGTTCTGGTGGGTAGAGCTGGATTTCTTCTCTCTGGAGTGCAAGGAAGTGTCCAGTAATGAGTTATGAGATGTCAGTGGTTTTGGAGTAACTTGACCTGCCTGTATATTGAGGCTCAGGGGTGTGTTTCTGTGTTGCTGGAGAATTTGCGTGATATGACTTGCTCTGGAACTTGTTGGCCCTCGGGTGGTGCTTGGTTTCAGTGTAGGTATGGAGGTGTTTGATGAGCTCCTATCAATTAATGTTCCCTGGATTCAGGAGTTCTCTGATGTTCTCAGGATTTGGACTTAAGCCTCCTGCTTCTGGTTTTCAGTTTTATTTTTACAGTAGCCTCTAGACTTCTCCATCTATGCAGCACTGATGATAAAACATCTAGGTTAAAGATGAAAAGTTTCTCCACATTGAGGGACACGCAGAGAGGTTCACAGAGTTACATGGAAAAGAAAAGAGGGAGAGGGGAGTTGGAGGTGACTAGAATGAGAAAAGGTGGGATCAAAAGATGAGAGAGCAAGCTAGCCAGTAACCACTTCCTTATGTGTGCTCCACAGTCTGGACTGCTCAGAGATGTTCACAGAGTTATACAAAGAAGTGGAGAGGGAGGAAGGAGACAGAGGTGGCCAGGAGGATAAAAGGGGGGAATGAAAAAGGGAGAGACAGATCCAGCCAGTAACCAGTTCCCTAAGTGTTCTCCACTGTCTAGAACACACAGAGATTCACAGAGTTGGGTAGAGAAGAGAAGGGGGAGGGAGGAGACAGAGGCAACCTGGTGGAGAAAAAGGAGAGTCCAAAGGAGGAGAGCGTGGTCAAGCCAGTAATCTCGCTCTCAAGTAAAAATGGGTACTGAAGAATGGGTTTTAAAAGGTACAAAATTGATAACAAATACTAAAAAGCAAAGATTAAAAATCTAGAGTAGAGTTTGGATTTTCAAAAATACAATATTAAAGAAAAGAAGAAGAAGAACAAAAAAAACAAAGTCACAAGAATTTTTAAAAAAGCAACAACAACAACAACAAAGTATATATGGCATTTGCTTTAAAAATAGGGTCTTTTTCTTTTTTGAAAAGTAATAGTAGGTTATAAAAATAAAAATTAAAGGAGAAATAGAAGACTTAAAAATTAAAAAATGTTAAAAAAAGAAGAAAAAGAAAAGAAGAAAAAAACAAACAAACAAGAACGATCATAAAAATAGTAAAGATATATCTGGGACTTTCTCTGGTGTTGTGGGCAGTGTGGGGTCAGTTCATTTTCGGATAGTTTCTTGGTCCGGCTTATATTTCTCAAGATCTATAGGCCCCTTCCTATGTAGTCAGTACTAACGACAGGGTTTTAATCTATTGCACCTGTCATTTCCAAGGCGGTTCCCGATGTTTTAGCTTCTTCTGTTTGCTGGTCTCTTCAGTGTCTGATTTCCGCCCTGTCACAAGGAGGGTGATGGTGGACCGTTTTTTTTTTTTTTTTAGGCTCACTTATTCAGTCACGCTGTGGGGAGGGGGGGATGCTGCAAACAAATTACACTGGTGTGTGCTCGCAGTGTCTCAGCCCCGCCAGGCCTGCCCCCACTCACGGCGCACACCGCTCAGGCTCTACGTTGCTCCACCGGGAACCGTCTGAGGCCGGCCCTGGGCTGCATGCACCTCCCCGGTCTAAGCTGCTCAGGCTCAGGCACTCAGGTAGTTCTCAGAGGCGCAGACTCGGTTGGGCCTGTGTTTTGTGCCTTTCCCAGGTCCGAGTAGCTCAGGAGTTTGGCGAGCATGGTTGCTGCGACTTATTGCCTTTCCTATCCCTGCTGCTCATTTTTCTGGTAGTACAACTGGCACCCCTTCTCCAGTGGATGGTGACTGCCCAGAGCCCCAAGAAGTCTTAGTTAGCAAAGAAGCTTGCTTGCAGTTTGGTAGTTATTGTCTCTCTGAGGCTGCGATTGCCTCTTTCCAACCCTTCTGGCTCTGGCTGCCTGTCACCGGAGGGGGATGGTCTGCAGCTGGCTAATTCTGTTCCATCCTTTGTTCTGTGCACGGGCCTGGCGGTGTCTTATGTTAGAGCTTTTCACGTAGTAGCTATCCCACAGTCTGGTTTGCTAGCCCAAGTTAGTTCACTCTGGTTATGCTTGGGGCATTCTGGCCCTATTCTTAAAAAGCGCCTCCCTGCCCAGCCCCCGCTTCCTAGTGGTGGATGCAGGCATCTGTGCTGCTTCTCCACTGGGGGAGTTACAGTTGGGCTTGTAATCTGTTGGTTTTAATTATTTATTTATTTTTCCTCCTTGTTATGTTGCCCTCTGTGCTTCCAAGGCTTGCCACAAATGTGGCAGCGAGAGTGTTTCCTGGTGTTTGGAAACTTTTCTCTTTTTAAGACTCCCTTCCTGGGATGGAGCTGCCTCCCTACCTCTTTTGTCTCTTTTTTTATCCTTTATATTTTTTCCTACCTGTTTTTGAAGACAATGATCTGCTTTTCTGGGTGCCTGATATCCTCTGCCAGCATTCAGAAGTTGCTTTGTGGAATTTACTCAGCACTGAAATGTTCTTTTGATGAATTTGTGAGGGAGAAAGTGGTCTCCCCATCCTATTCCTCCACCATCTTAGGACTACCCCCTGATTAAAATGTTTAAATCATAAAGTTCCAGTGTAAAAGTATGCTTACTTAAAATCAAGATAGGTACCATTAATCAATTTATTTTCTCAGTTGAACAAGTAACTTTGTTTCAGAAGGTCTACTTTCATTAATTTCCTAACATCATGTGAAGATTTCAAATATGCTTTGAAAAGAATACATTTGTAAAGATCTCTTACATATAATTTGATAAAACTCTCACTGGTCCTTACTAAGAATTACCTAATATGAATGTGATCTTATTTTCATATTTAAATATAACACTCTATTTTGATTCTTGGTCTGATATATCCAGAAAGATTCTCAGGTCCAGGACTACAGGATCATTTGATCCTATAAGAGCTTATACAGTTTTATGTTGATCAGAAGTGAAATTGAAGCTTAAGGTAGACTATTTCTGCACTGCCCCTACCAGCATGCTATAAACATAAGTGAGTGCTAACCTCATCTCCTTCTTCACACAGCAAAAAAAGAAATTGCAATCTTGCAGCAGTATCATTGCCACAGGGTGTCTAAGCCCAAACTTTAACCTAATCATAACCACTTATGGCAGAAAGAAAGCCAAAACACTGATATTCAGAAAAAAATAACTTCTACTTCTTAATGGTTATTTTTAATACATGTTCATTTTAATAACCAATAGCAGTTGACTGAGGACTTGTGATATTTATTTATGATAACAGTCTACTTTAATTTTTTATTAAAGTGAAATTCCACAGTTCTTACAGTTTGAAAAACTAAACTCTTTTACTAAAAAAAAATATTTGGCAAGCTTTTGCTGGTAGTAGTAAATATAGTTTTTTTTTTAATTTTTTTAAATTATAGAGGGATTTTAACTGACAAAGTAGGTTTTGTTTCTTTTGAGTTATTTATCTTCTTTCTCCAACAAGTTTTGATATCAGGTCAGGAGTCCTTGCTGAAATGTACATTTTGTGGAACAAGCATAGTACAGGTAGGTTATGAGGGTCAGATTTTTCTGAACCTGTTACAATGCAGCTTCTTTACAGAAATTCTTGGAGAATAGCCAACATGAATCAATTCTGAAATACTCTGCTAACCCATCTGGAAGAACATGTTTGTTTCTCAAACAGCCAAAGAGCTCTGCAAGGTGAAGCTTGCCTTCTGTAATGGGGAAGATTTCCCTAAGGTGAAGTCTGTAGCAGGCAGCACAGATGTCATTGTAGTGGCATTTTAGGACAATGGGAAGACGTGTGGCTAGAAGAAATGGACTGCTCTATGAGCATACAGCATTGCTCTGAGAACCATGATTTCAGGTTTCTCACAGAAGCCGGAGAGAGGAGAAAGTCCAACAGATACCTAGGAACAGGGGCTAGCTACTTATCAAGATACGTAAGTATTCAGAGAATACGGAACACAGGATTTTGTTAATAACACAGAAAAGAAACTTATAGATTACTTAATTCAAATTTCTCTTTTTACAATTGAGAAAATGGACTCTAAAATTGAAGACTTGGTTTGCCTAACGTTTTGCAACACTCTTATGGGGAAGGAATGCTAGGATCCATTATGAATATTTGGATAAAACCTGAATGCTCATCAATAGGAGAATGGATACATAAAGTTGTAAAGCCTCAACAACAGCTTACAGGGGAATATGATGCACAGATTGCCTTAATTGTGCATCTCACAATCTTCAGAAAGTGAAATTGACACTCCATTCAGACCCTATGATTTGAAAATGTGAAAGACTTAGGTTTCTGACTTATTTGTAGATTGAAGGCAATAGCCTGATGAATAAAGATGAAATGTAAAGAGGTAAGCAAATGTTCATGAAAAAAATCAAGACGGGTTCCTATCTCCTCATCATTCTGGAAGAGAAATGCCATTTGCTGGAGAAGTGACCTGGTATCATTTTCAGAATGAAAGAACTGCTCATACAACAGTACTATCCTAATTAAGAGAGCACACCGTCCAGAACAAAAAAGCAATGCTTTCCTCTTAGTTGCCAATGTTTTTTCCCCTCTGTAATATTCAGAGAGATTCTGCAAACAAATGTCTTAATGCTAAAAGTAATGATCCTGATTAATTCTGACTGAACACACACTATGGGCTAATTTATAGAGACTATTTTAATTATCTCAAAAGATTCTGTCAAAACTATTATTATTATTCCATTTTATAGATGTTCAAACAGAGATTCAAAAAGGTTAATTTGTCCAATGTCACACACCTAGGAAATGGAACAATTTGAAATCAATACAGTTCCTTTGTCCTTTATGACTGAGAGAAAAACACCCAGTGTAAAAATTGTGACTTAAGTTTTCTTCAGTAACCTTACTGAGGATGATAGCCTAGAGAGACAGCCTCTCAGATAACTTTGAGGAACTGCTCTGAAGAGGTAAGGAGACAGGCCATGCATGATTTTTTTGTTGTTGTTGTTCTTGTTGGAAAATAAACGTAGTTGAATATCAAAGATTCTCATTAATCACAAAGAACAGATACCTGAAATTAATAATTTTACTGCTTTTCTGTATATGGGAAGATGCATGAATCAGGAGTAACTGAAATTTTTTCTTAGACACGTGTCTTTAGCTATCTAGGGGTCAGGGTATCCAAAGTACAGATATGCTGTTTTCCTCTATCCTCAATGTCCTCAAGGTGCACTCTGGTAGGTGACTGAACTGGCTAATGGCTTGATCCTTCAAGAAATGGAATGGCAGGCAACAATTTTTTTTTTTTTTCTTTACAGCTTCCTCTAATGTCTGTTTAGTTAAAAAATTTTTTTTCCATCTTTCTCATCATTGTTCTGCAAGACTTTATTAGTGTGTCTGTTTGATGCCCAGAATAAACGTTCAGGTGATTTCCCCCTTTTCTCCCCCAGATATTTTGGGATAATGGAAACCTTGCATCACTCTCTAGGGAGCAGTCATCTCCCTTGAACTGTAAATGAAGTGCTAGCTCGAGTCAGATTTCACCTACTGTGTTACCTTGAGCCAAAATCTAGTTGTTATGTTTTTTTTTTTTTTTACAGCGCAAAATTTCACTCAGAATTCTACATGCCATATCATCCTTCCAACTTAAGTCAGAAGGACTATATTGATTCTTCATTTGAGTCAGCAGATGGATTCTTCTCACCTCAGTCGCAAGCATCTGAAAATAGTACTAGATAATTCAAACCTTCCCGTCACAGAGACACATCACATTCCTGTATATATAAAAGTCTTGCTTATGTTTACTTTTTTTTCCTCTCAGGGAAAAGTTAAAGACATAATTGCTTGTGAAAATTAGAAGATGCTCATACAAGCATGTGACATTATGGCTGTAGAATGAAATATCTTAAAGACCCTAAAATATTATATAATTCAAAATGTGTTTACTCACAGGAAAAGGGCATATTGCAACCAGGAAATACTGAAATCACTTGTGCATTCTTCTTAAAAATGTTCCACTCCATCCCCCAACACCCATAGTCTGTTATAATCCCTAGGAGAACATTGTATCCTGCAACTTTACATTGAAACTTCACTGACATTCACAGACTAAAGGAGCCATCATTACTAACAGGAATGTGAAATAAATTATGTGTTACTGCAAAGTAAGAATACTATTGGATTTCCCTAGTGGCTCAGATGGCAAAGCATCTACCTACAATGTGGGGACCTGGGTTCAATACCTGGGTTGGGAAGATCCCCTGGAGAAGGAAATGGCAACCCACTTCAGTCCTCTTGCCTGGAAAATCCCATGGACAGAGAAGCCTGGTCGACTATATAGTTCACAGGGTCACAAAGAGTTGGACACAACTGAGTGACTCCACTTCAGGGATACTATTGAAAAAGGGTGGCAGCCTACTCCACCATTCTTGCCTGCAGAATCTCATGGACAGAGGAGCCTGGTGGGCTATAGTCCATGGTGTCACAAAGAGTTGGACATGACTGAAGTGATTTAGCACAGCACAGGAATACTATATCAGCCAGAGTCTTGAAAGAAAATGGAGCCCATGCACGCCAGACAAAATAACAAAGAGGGTTTAACAAGGGGAACTACTTTACAGAGGTATTGGGAGAACTGAAAGCCAAACATGAGAAGGTGAATTAACCTAGGAGTTATCAGTGGCATGAAACCAGTGTCTTACCTAGCATTGGAGTAAGACAGCGAGAATAGGAACCCTGGATTGGAATCACCCAAAGTGGATAGAACCAAGAAGAGAAGAAGCACAGTGGGGAAGAACTTTCAATCTCTTGTGAGTCTCCTATTGGTTGACTCGTTTAGGAAATCAGATTTCAAGGAAGCCAAAAAATGTTAGCTCACAGGGCACAATTTCCTACAATACAGAAGAAGAAGCAGAGAATAATAAATGATCAACAGAACTGTTTCAGTCCACTCTCCTATTTCTATACAGGAGAGCATCATTATCTCTGGATAAACAAGACTGCAGTTTTCTTTAATAACAAACCTCATAGCTTCATTCACATTGCCAGAAAGTTATTTCTACCACATACACTTAATTCATTTTAGTAGCCAGTTCATTCACTTTTAGTGGACTTCAATTGATGATTATGTCACATGTGGAGGTTGTGGCATCATTTTATTTCTAAAACTGTAAGGATACATCTGGGATAGACTCTTGGAGGGCACAAACAAAACCTTGTGTGCACTAGGACCCAGAAGAAAGGAGCAGTGACCCCAAAAGAGACTGATCCAGACTTGCCCAGGAGTGTCCAGGAGTCTCCAGCAGATGCATAGGTCGGTGGTGGCTTGCTGCAGGGTTGGGGGCAGTGACTGTAGCAGTACATGCATGGGATGTTTTGAAGGAGGTTGCCATTATCTTCATTACCTCCACCAAAGTTTGGCCCCAGGTAAATAGCAGGGAGGGAACACAGCTCCTCCAATCAACAGAAAATTGGTTTAAAGATTTGCTGAGCATGTCCTACCCATCAGAATAAGACACAATTTGCCCCTCAGTTACTCTTTTCCATCAGGAAGCTTCCATAAGCTTCTAATCCTTCTCCATCAGAGGGCAGACAGACTGAAAACCATAATCACAGAAAACTAACCAATCTGGTTACATGGACCACAGCCTTGCCTAACTCAAGGAAACAATGAGCAATGCCTTGTAGGTCCACCCAAGACGGACATGTCATGATGGAGAGTTCGACAAAATGTGGTCCACTGGAGAAGGCAATGGCAAACCACTTCAGGATTCTTGTCTTGATAAACCCATGAAGAGTATGAAAAGGCAAAAAGACAGGACACTGAAAGATTAACCCCCCAAGTTGGTACGTGCCCATAATGCTACTGGAGATCAGTGGAGAAACAAATCCAGAAAGAATGAAGAGATGGAGCCAAAGCAAAAACAATATGCAGTTGTGGATGAAACTGGTGATAGAAACAAAGTCCAATGCTGTAAAGAGCAATACTGCATAGAAACCTGGGATGTTAGGTCCACGAATCAAGGCAAATTGGAAGAGGTCAAACAGAAGATGGCAAGAGTGAACTTTGATATTTTAGGAAACAGTAAGCTAAAATGGACTGGAATAGGGGAATTTAACTCAGATGACCGTAATATCTACTACTATGGGCAAGAATCCCTTAGAAGAACTGGACTAGCCATCATAACCAACATGAGTTCAAAATGTAGTACATGGATGCAATCTAAAATAATGACAGAATGATCTCTGTTCGTTTCCAAGGTAAGCCATTTAATATCATGGTAATCTAAGTCTATGCCTCTGTCACTAATGCTGAAGAAGCTGAAGTAGAACAGTTCTATGAAAACCTACACGACCTTCTAGAACGAATACCCCCAAAAAGGTGTTCTTTCCACTATAGGGGATTGGAATGCAAATAGGAAGTCAAGAAATACCTAGAGTAACAGGTATTTTGGCCTAGAATTTGCCCAAAATTTGACCTAGAAGCACAGAAAGAAGCAAGGAAAAGGCTAACAGAGTTTTGCAAAGAGAACACACTAGTCATAGCTAACACCCTCTTCCAACAACACAAGAGAAGAGTCTACACATATACACAACCAGATGGTCAATACCAAAATCAGATTGATTATATTCTTTGCAGCCAAAGATGGAGAAGCTCTATACAGTCAGCAAAAAGAAGACCAGGAGCTGACTGTGGCTCAGATCATGAATTCCCTATTGCCAAATTCAGACTTAAATTTAAGAAAGTAGGGAAAACCACTAGACCATTCAGGTATGACCTAAATCAAATCCCTTACAATTATAGAGTAGAAGTGAAAATTGATTCAAGGGATTAGATTTGATAGAGTACCTGATGAACTATGGAGAGGTTCATGACATTGTACATGAGACAGAGATCAAGACCATTCCCAAGAAAAAGAAATGCAAAAAAGCAAAATGGCTGTCTGAGGAGGCCTTACAAATAGCTGTGAAAAGAATAGAAGCGAAAAGCAAGAGATAAGGAAAGATATACCCATTTGAATGCAGAGTTCCAAAGAATAGCAAGGAGAGATAAGAAAGCCTTCAGCGATCAATGCAAAGAAATAGAGGAAAATAACAGAATGGGAGAGACTAGAGATCTTTTCAAGAAAATTAGAGATACCAAGGGAACATTTCATGCAAAGAAGGGCTTGATAAAGGACACAAATGGTATGGACCTAACAGAAGCAGAAGATATTAAGAAGAGGTGGCAAGAACACACAGAAGGACTATACAAAAAAGATCTTCATGACCCAGATAATCATGATGGTGTGATCACCCACCTAGAGCCAGACTTCCTGGAATGCAAAGTGAAGTGGGCCTTAGGAAGCATCACTACAAAAAGCTTGTGGAGGTGATGGAATTTCAGGTGAGCTATTTCAAATCCTAAATGATGATACTGTGAAAGTGAGGCACTCAATATGCCAGCAAATTTGGAAAATTCAACAGTGGCCACAGGACTGGAATGGGTCAATCTTCTTTCCAATCCCCAAAAAAGGCAATGCCAAAGAACACTCAAACTACTGAATAATTGCACTCATCTCACACGCTACTAAAGTAATGCTCAAAATTCTCCAAGCCATGCTTCAACAGTTCATGAAACGTGAACCTCCAGATGTTCAAGCTGGATTTAGAAAAGGCAGAGGAATCAGAGATTAAATTGCCAACATCTGTTGGATCATCAAAAAAGCAAGAGAGTTCCAGAAAAATAACTATTCCTGCTTTATAAACTATGCCAAAGCCTTTGATTAAGTGGATCACCACAAAGTGGAAAATTCTTCAAGAGATGGACTATCAGACCACCTGACCTGCCTCTTGAGAAATCTGTATGCAGATAGGACGCAACAGTTAAAACTGACATGGACAACAGACTGGTTCCAAATTGGGAAAGGAGTATGTCAAGGCTGTATATTGACACACGGCTTGTTTAATTTATATGCAGAGTACATCATGAGAAATGCTGGGCTGGAAGAAGCACAAGCTGAATCAAGATTGCTGGGAGAAATATCAAGAACCTCAGATATGCGATGACATCACACTTATGGAAGAAAGTGAAGAAGAACTAAAGAACCTCTTGATGAAAGTGAAAGAGGAGAGTGAAAAAATTGGCTTAAAGTTCAACATTCAGAAAAGTAACATCATGCATCTGGTCCCATCTCTTCATGGCAAATAGATGGAGAAATAGTGGAAACAGTGGCTGACTTAATTTTTTTGTGCTCCAAAATCACTGCAGATGATGACTGAAGCCATGAAATTAAAAGACCATTGCTCCTTGGACAAAAAGCCATGACAAAACTAGACAGCATATTAAGAAGCATAGATATACCTCAACATAATAAAAGCTATATATGACAAACCACTGCAAACATTATCTTCAATGGTGAAAAACTGAAAGCATTTCCCCTAAAGTCAGGAACAAGACATGGGTGCCCACTTTCATGGCTACTATTCAACATATTTCTGGAAGTTTTGGCCACAGCAATCAGAGCAGAAAAAGAAATAAAAGGAATCCAAATTAGAAAAGAAGTAAAACTCTCATTGTTTGCAGATGACACGATCCACTAAATCATTTATGTTCAGTCGCTCAGTCACTCATTCGTGTCCGACTGTTTGCGATCCCATGATTCGCAGCATGCCAGGCCTCCCTGTCCATCACCAACTCCCAGAGTTCACTCAGACTCATGTCCACTGAGTCAGTGATGCCATCCAGCCATCTCATCCTCTGTCGTCCCCTTCTCCTCCTGCCCCCAATCCCTCCCAGCATCAGGGTCTTTTCCAATGAGTCAACTCTTCGCATGAGGTGGCCAAAGTACTGGAGTTTAAGCTTTAGCATCATTCCTTCCAAAGAAATCCCAGGACTGATCTCCTTAAGAATGAGCTGGTTGGATCTCCTTGCAGTCCAAGAGACTCTCAAGAGTCTTCTCGAAGACCACAGTTCAAAAGCATCAATTCTTTGGCGCTCAGCCTTCTTCACAGTCCAACTCTCACATCCATACATGACCACTGGAAAAACCATGGCCTTGACTAGACGGATATGCTATCTAGGTTGGCCATAACTTTTCTTCCAAGGAGTAAGTGTCTTTTAATTTCATGGATGCAAGCACCATCTGCAGTGATTTTGGAGCCCCCCAAAATAAAGTCTGACACTGTTTCCACTGTTTCCCCATCTATTTGCCATGAAGTGATGGGACCAGATGCCATGATCTTCGTTTTCTGAATGTTGAGCTTTAAGCCAACTTTTTCACTCTCCTCTTTCACTTTCATCAAGAGGCTTTTGAGTTCCTCTTCATTTTCTGCCATAAGGGTAGTGTCATCTGCATATCTGAGGTTATTGATATTTCTCCTGCCAATATTAATTCCACCTTGTGTTTCTTCCAGTCCATCATTTCTCATGATGTATTCTGCATAGAAGTTAAATAAGCAGGGTGACAATATACAGCCTTGACATACTCCTTTTCCTATTTGGAACCAGTCTGTTGTTCCATGTCCAGTTCTAACTGTTGCTTCCTGACCTGCATACAGATTTCTCAAGAGGCAGGTCAGGTGGTCTGATATTTCCACATCTCTCAGAATTTTCCACAGTTTATTGTGATCCACACAGTCAAAGGCTTTGGCATAGTCAATAGAGCAGAGATAGATGTATTTCCGGAACTCTCTTGCTTTTTTCAAGATCCAGCTGATGTTGGCAACTTGATTTCTGGTTCCTCTGCCTTTTCTAAAACCAGTTTGAACATCAGGAAATTCACGGTTCACCTATTGCTGAAGCCTGGCTTGGAGAATTTTGAGCAGTACTTTACTACCGTGTGAGATGAGTGCAATTGTGCCATAGTTCGAGCATTCTTTGGCATTGCCTTTCTTTGTGGTTGGAATGAAAACTGACCCTTTCCAGTCCTGTGGCTACTGCTGAGTTTTCCAAATCTGCTGGCATATTGAGTGCAGCACTCACAGCATCATCTTTCAGGATTTGAAAGAGCTCAACTGGAATTCCATCACCTCCACTAGCTTTGTTCGTAGTGATGCTTTCTAAGGCCCACTTGACTTCACATTCCAGGATGTATGGCTCTAGGTGAGTGATCACACGATCGTGATTATCTGGGTTGTGAAAAACTTTTTTGTACAGTTCTTCTGTGTATTCTTGCCACCTCTTCTTAATATCTTCTGCTTCTGTTAGGTCCATACCATTTCTGTCCTTTATCAAGCCCATTTTTGCATGAAATATTCCCTTGGTATCTCTGATTTTCTTGAAAAAATCTCTAGTCTTTCCTGTTCTGTTCTTTTCCTCTATTTCTTTGCCTTGATCACTGAAGAAGGCTTTCTTATCTCTTCTTGCTATTCTTTGGAACTCTGCATTCAGATGCTTATATCTTTCCTTTTCTGCTTTGCTTTTCGCTTCTCTTCTTGTCACAGCTATTTGTAAGGCTTCTCCAGACAGCCATTTTGCTTTTTGCATTTCTTTTCCATGGGAATGGTCTTGATCCCTATCTCCTGTACAATGTCATGAACCTCATTCCATAGTTCATCAGGCACTCGATCTATCAGATCTAGGCCCTTAAATCTATTTCTCACTTCCACTGTATAATCATAAGGGATTTGATTTAGGTCATACCTGAATAGTCTAGAGGCAGCTGCGACCAGCGCACTAAGCAGACGTGGCTGTGGCCGGCGCACTAAGCGGCATGGCCGAGAGGAACTACACCACGTCCGAAGTCAGGGGCAGAAGCTGGGAGGACCCCATGCCTGAAGGGCGGCGGCCAAGAGGAGTTACCTGACGTCTGAGGTCAGGGGCAACAGCCAAGAGTGTCAAGCTGCGACAGCACAGGAATGGCCTAGAGGAGCTACCCCATGTGCAAGGTCAGCGTTGATGGCTGGGAGGAGCCACCCCATGCCCAAGGCAAGGGGCAGCAGCTGAGAGGAGCAACCATGACCCTGAGACCAGGGGCGGCAGCCAGGAGGAGCAACCCCACATCCAAGGAGCAGTAGCTGTGCAGGCGCAGGAGGGCCTAGAGGAGCTATCCCACCTTGAAGGTCAGGAAGGGTGGTGGTGAGAAGATACCCCTCATCCAAGGTAAGGATAAGCGGCTGTGCTTTGCTGGAGCAGCCATGAAGAGATACCCCCGGCCAAGGTAAGAGAAGCTCAAGTAAGATGGTAGGTGTTGCAAGAGGGCATCAGAGGGAAGACACACTGAAAACATACTCACAGAAAGCTAGTCAATCTAATCACACTAGGACCACAGCCTTGTCTAACTCATTGAAACTAAACCATGCCTGTGAGGTAACCCAAGATGGGCGGGTCATGGTGGAGAAGTCTGACAGAATGTGGTCCACTGGAGAAGGGAATGGCAAACCACTTCAGTATTCTTGCCTTGAGAACCCCATGAACAGTATGAAAAGGCAAAATGATAGGACACTGAAAGAGGAACTCCCCATATAAGTAGGTGCCCAACACGCTACTGGAGATCAATGGAGAAATAACTCCAGAAAGAATGAAGGGATGAAGCCAAAGCAAAAACAATACCCAGCTGTGGATGTGACTGGTGATAGAAGCAAGGTCCGATGCTGTAAACAGCAATATTGCATAGGAACATGGAATGTCAGGTCCATGAATCAAGGCAAATTGGAAGTGGTCAAAGAAGAGATGGCAAGAGTGAACGTCAACATTTTAAGAATCAGCTGTCTACAATGGACTGGAATGGGTGAATTTAACTCAGACGACCATTATATCTACTACTGCAGGCAGGAATCCCTCAGAAGAAATGGAATAGCCATCATGGTCAACAAAAGAGTCCTAAATGCAATACTTGTATGCAGTCTTGTAAACGACAGAATGATCTCTGTTCGTTTCCAAGGCAAACCATTCAATATCATGGTAATCCAAGTCTATGCCCCAACCAGTAACGCTGAAGAAGTTGAAGTTGAATGGTTCCATGAAGACCTACAAGAACTTTTAGAACTAACACCCCCAAAAGATGTCCTTTTCATTATAGGGGATTGGAATGCAAAAGTAGGAAGTCAAGAAACACCTGGAGTAACAGGTGGCTTTGGAATGCAGAATGAAGCACTGCAAAGAATAATAGAGTTTTGCCAAGAAAATGCACTGGTCATAGCAAACACCCTCTTCCAACAACACAAGGGAAGACTCTACACATGGACATCACCAGATGGTCAACACCAAAATCTCATTGATTATATTCTTTGCAGTCAAAGATGGAGAAGCTCTATACAGTCAACAAAAACAAGACCAGGAGCTGACTGTTGCTCAGATCATGAACTCCTTATTACCAAATTTAGATCCTCTACATAGAAAACCCTAAATATTCCATCAGAAAATTACTAGAGCTAATCAATGAATAGAGTAAAGTTTCAGGATATAAAATCAACACACAGAAACCCCTTGTATTCCTATACACTAATAATGAGAAAATAGAAGGAGAAATTAGTGAAACAATTCCATTCACCATTGCAAAGAAAAGAATGAAATATTTAGGAATATATCTACTTAAAGAAACAAAAGACCTATATATAAGTGTAAGTAAGTGTAGTCACTCAGTCGTGTCTGACTCTTTGCAACCCTACGGACTCTAGCCCACCAGGCTACTCTGTCTATGGGATTCTCCAGGCAAGAAAACTCGAGTGGGTTGCCATTTCCTTCTCCAGGGGATCGAACCTGGGTCTTCCACATCATAGGCAGATGCTTATAACCATCTATTAATATTTCTAGGTAGGAGACATACACTATAGTACAGCAACTATTCTAATGTGAAAAATAATTCTGAATTCTCATTATAAAAACTTTTGGCTAAAATATGAAACATCATGGCAATAAAACTGACAGTGTAGTTGCCAGTGTAGAAACATCCCTGGGAGAAGTGAGAATCTTCCTCTTGTGAGAGAAACTCTGCACAAGAAGTTTTGGGGTCATCAACTTGACAAACACAGGAAGTAGCATCCTGTTATGTAATGTGGACCTCTTCTGTGTCATGCTGACAGCAAGGTTGATGACAGTGACCACTTACATACACTGAGGGAGGAGAATATGCTCTTCAGAAGGAAAGGACATTCCAAGAGAAACAAAAGACCTATATATAGAGAACTATAAAACACCAGTGAGAGAAATCAAAGAGGACACTAATAGATGGAGAAATATACCATGTTCATGGATTGGAAGAAGCAATATAGTGAAAATGAGTATACTACCCAAAGCAATCTACAGATTCAATGCAATCCCTTTATCAAGCTACCAGCGGTATTTTTTCACAGAGCTAGAACAAATAATTTCACAATTTGTATGGAAATACAAAAAGACTCAAATAGCCAAAGCAATCTTGAGAAACAAGAATGGAACTGGAGGAATCAACCTGCCTGACTTCAGGCTCTACTACAAAGCCACAGTCATCAAGACAGTATGGTACTGGCACAAAGACAGAAATATAGATCAATGGATCAAAATAGAAAGCCCAGAGATTAATCCACACACCTATGGACACCTTATCTTCGACAAAGGAGGCAAGAATATACAATGGATTAAAGACAATCTCTTTAACAAGTGGTGTTGGGAAAACTGGCCAACCACTTGTAAAAGAATGAAACTAGAACACTTTCTAACACTATACACAAAAATAAACTCAAAATGGATTAAAGATCTAAATGTAAGACCAGAAACTATAAAACTCCTAGAGGAGAACATAGGCAAAACACTCTCCGACATAAATTACAATAGGATCCTCTATGACCCATCTCCCAGAATACTGGAAATAAAAGCAAAAATAAACAATTGGGACCTAATTAAACTTAAAAGCTTTTGCACAACAAAGGAAACTATGAGCAAGGTGAAAAGACAGCCTTCAGAATGGGAGAAAATAATAGCAAATGAAACAACTGACAAAGAATTAATCTCAAAAAATACAAGCAGCTCTGGCAGCTCAATTCCAGAAAATAAACAACCCAATCAAAAAATGGGCCAAAGAACTAAACAGACATTTCTCCTAAGAAGATATACAAATGGCTAACAAACACATGAAAAGATGCTCAACATCACTCATTATCAGAGAAATGCAAATCAAGACCACAATGAGGTACCATCTCACACTTGTCAGAATGGCTGCTATCCAAAAGTCTACAAGCAATAAATGCTGGAGAGGGTGTGGACAAAAGGGAACCCTCTTACACTGTTGGTGGGAATGCAAACTAGTACAGCCACTATGGAGAACAGCATGTAGAGTCCTTAAAAAACTGGAACTAGAACTGCCATATGACCCAGCAATGCCACTGCTGGGCATACACACCGAGGAAACCAGAATCGAAAGAGACACATGTACTCCAGTGTTCATTACAGCACTGTTTATAATAGCCAGGACATGGAAACAACCTAGATGTCCATCAGCAGAAGAATGGATAAGAAAGCTGAGGTACATATACACAATAGAGTATTACTCAGCCATTAAAAAGAATACATTTGAATCCATTCTAATGAGGTGGATGAAACTGGAGCCGATTATACAGACTGAAGTAAACCATAAAGAAAAACACCAATACAGTATACTAATGCATATATATGAAATTTAGAAAGATGATAATGATAACCCTGTATGTGAGACAGCAAAAGAGACATAGATGTATAGAACAGTCTTTTGGACTCTGTGGGAGAGGGAGAGGGTGGGATGATTTGGGATAATGGCATTGAAACATGTGTAATATCATATGTGAAATGAATCACCAGTCCAGGTTCAATGCATGATACAGGATGCTCAGGACTGGTACACTGGGATGGCCCAGAGGGATGGTATGGGAAGGGAGGTGGGAGGGGGTTCAGGATGGGGAACACGTGTACACCCATGGTGCATTCATGTTGATGTATGATAAAACCAATACAATATTGTAAAGTAATTAGCCTCTGATTAAAATAAATACATTGATATTAAAAAAAAAAACAGAAATATTACTTTGCCAACAAAGGTCCATCTAGTCAAGGCTATGGTTTTTCCAGTGGTCGTGTATAGATATGAAAGTTGGACTGTGAAGAAAGCTGAGCACCGAGGAACTGATGCTTTTGAACTGTGGTGTTGGAGAAGAGTCCCTTCTTCGGAGTCCCTTGGATTGCAAGGAAATCCAACCAGTCCATTCTAAAGGATATCAGTCCTGGGTGTTCATTGGAAGGACTGATGTTGAAGCTGAAACTCCAATAGTTTGGCCACCTCATGCTAAGAGTTGACTCATTGGAAAAGACTCTGATGCTGGGAGGGATTGGGGGCAGGAGTAGAAGGGGATGACAGAGGATGAGATGCCTGAATGGCATCACTGACTGAATGGACATGAGTTTATGTAAACTTCGGGAGCTGGTAATGGACAGGGAGGCCTGGCATGCTGCGATTCATGGGGTCACAAGGAGTCAGACATGACTGATCGACTGAACTGAACTGAACGTCTTATTAAGTTGGAAGAACAAAGTATGTTAAAGTTTTGATAGAGGTTAAATTTATATTTTAATATTGTAAATCAATAATTTCCCAAGTACAGTATTAACATTTAATGTGACTTTCAAATAGTGTATGAAATTCCACTTGTGCCCTGACTCATGTTTCTCAGCCCATTTTTTTCTATCAGTCTTTTCTGCAGCAGCCGTCTTCATGGATGTAGAACTGGGCAGCACCTTACTTCATCAGCAGGCTCTAATGTGGGAACCTTGAGTAGTCTTGATACCTCACGGCATGCACAACCTGAATGTGCTAGGAAGGTAATCTCTTGCTGAGTAAGCCTAGACAGATGGGAGGAAGTAGACAAGAGATAAATATAATTTTCTTCTAGTTTACAGATAAACCCTTCTAAGGTACATTCTGCACAGCTCTCACAGGCTCCAAGAGGACTCAAGACATACTCTTCATGGCTCTTCATGGTAACCAATCAGAACATGCTTTCTTGTGTCGGTTTCCCCCTTCTGTCCTGAAGAGAAACTCAAGCCCTTGTTTTGATCTTCACGTCCATGGAGAACATAAGCTGAGGGAAATACGTAATGTATTTTTAAAATTTTATCATATATTTTACTGCATTGCAATTTTATTTTATATTTTTTAATGATTTTTTCTTGACAACATTGCCAAAGATAATATATATATAATATATATATATATAATATATATATATATAATATATATATATATATATATATATATATACACACACACATAATATATGATTCAGTTCAGTTCAGTTCAGTCGCTCAGTCGTATCCAACTCTTTGCAACCCCATGAACTGCAGCACGCCAGGCCTCCCTGTCCATCATCAACTCCCAGAGTTGATCACTCAAACTCACATTCATCAAGTCGGTGATGCCATCCAACCAGCTCATCCTCTGTCGTCCCCTTCTCCTCCTGCCCCCAATTTCTCCCAGCATCAGAGTCTTTTCCAATGAGTTAACTCTTTGCATGAGGTGCCCAAGGTACTGGAGTTTCAGCTTTAGCATCATTCTTTTCAAAGAACACCCAGGACTGATCTCCTTTAGAATGGACTGGTTGGATCTCCTTGCAGGCCAAGGGATTCTCAAGAGTCTTCTCCAACACCACACTTCAAAAGCATCAATTTTTTGGTGTTCGGCTTTCTTCACAGTCCAACTCTCACATCCATACATGGCTACTGGAAAAACTGCAGCCTGGACTAGACGGACCTTTGTTGGCAAAGTAATGTCTCTGCTTTTGAATATGCTATCTAGGTTGGTCATAACTTTCTTTCCAAGGAGTAAGCGTGTTTTAATTTCATGGCTGCATTCACCATCTGCAGTGATTTTTGAGCCTCCCAAAATAAAGTCTGACACTATTTCCACTGTTTCCCCACCTATTTCCCATGAAGTGATGGGACCAGATGCCATGATCTTAGTTTTTGAATGTTGAGCTTTAAGCCGACTTTTTCACTCTCCTCTTTCATTTTCATCAAGAGGCTTTTGAGTTCCTCTTCACTTTCTGCCATAAGGGTGGTGTTATCTGCATATCTGAGGTTATTGATATTTCTCCCAGCAATTTTGATTCCAGCTTGTGCTTCTTCCAGTTACAATAATATATTTAATATATCATTAAGTTGAATTTATATGGGTATTTGTGTACACATATATATATCTTGTAGTTTTCAAAGGACTTAAAAACTACATCTATTATTTTGAAGCCATATTACGTTGCTCAAATGTTTCTCCATTCAAGTCCACAGAATGGAGTAAAATTTCAATGTGCTTATTGAGAACTTGTTTTTAGGAAGCTATAAGCAAACAATCCGATATCTATCTCTTGCCTTGAGTTAATGCTGATGGCATTTTACTAGGTGCAGCTTTAAATGATGAAGTAGAATAACCGAGGCCTTTTGAGAAACTGGAGTGGCACACTAATTATCCTTGTATGCAGCCATCATCAGTGATCCAATCTCGTATTAGTAAAGGTCATAAGGAGAAAAAAAGAGTTGCAAAAGAGACTTAATAGCAGAAACTTCAATCACAGACAGCCTTCAAGATCATATTGATCTGGAAATACTGCTGGTGAGGTCATTAGTTATTTCAGTGTTATCAATATGCAGTATTTATGTGCATATTTTCACTGCAATTTGAGAAAATGGGTTTCCTATCAAGGTCTCTGTAAATCAGACCTTTAGCAAGTATTGTTTTTATATGAAATAAGGGAAATACTCAGATCCTGAGAAGATGGCCAAATAGAAAACCAAAAATATTTGATTATTTGCCATCAGAAATATGTCACCAGGAGAATGTTAATCTGCTTTTTTAAAAAAGTAACTTAATATGATATCTTAGTACATAAATTTTTCCGGAAAAGAAATCTATTCTCTGCCCTCTCCTCTTATCCTCTCCTTTCTATTCAGCTGAGCCTCATTTCTCTCTTCCCACCATACTGGTCTGTTCCTTCTGTCTCAGAATTAGCTTATGTGGCTTAGCTGAAAAAGAATTTGCCTGCAATGCAGGAGACCTGGGTTCAGTCCCTGGGTTGGGAACAGTCCCTGGAGAAGGAAAAGGCTACCCACTCCAGTATTCCATGGACTGAATAGGCCATGGGGTCACAAAGAGTTGGACATGACTGAGCACTTTCACTTCACTTGGCTTAGTACACCACTATTACATTCTCATAGACAACCAGTTCACAAGGATTCCCTATGCTTTGGAATATAAATTGATAGAGAGTAATATTGCTCTCCACAGTAGTAGATATAATGGTTATCTGAGTTAAATTCACCCATTCCAGTCCATTTTAGTTAGCTGATTCCTAAAATGTCAATGTTCACTATTGCCATCTCCTGTTTGACCACTTCTAACTTGCCTTTATTCATGTACCTAACATTCCAGGGTCCAATGCAGTATTGCCCTTTACAGCATTGGACATTACTTCCATCACCAGTCACATCCACAAGTGGGCGTTTTTTTTTTTTTTTTTTTTTGCTTTGGCTACGTCTGTTCATTCTTTCTGGAGTTATTTCTCCACTGATCTCCAGTAGCATATAGGGCACGTAACAACCTGTGGAGTTCATCTTTCAGTGTCCTATCTTTTTACCTTATCATACTGCTCATAGGGTTATCAAAGAATATTGAAGTGGTTTGCCATTCCCTTCTCCAGTGGACCACATTTTGTTCGAACTCTCCACCATGACCTGTCCATCTTGGGTGGCCATACATGGCATGGCTCATAGTTTCATTGAATTAGACATGGCTCTAGTCCATGTAACCAGATTGGTTAGTTTTCTGTGATTATGGTTTTCAGTCTGTCTGCCCTCTGATGGAGAAGGATAAGAGGCCAGTGGAAGCTTCCTGATGGAAGAGACTGACTGAGGGGAAAAGTGGGTCTTGTTCTCATGGAAGGGGCCATACATAGTCAAAAAGAGTCCAAAATGCAGTAGTTGGATGCAATATTAAAAATGACAGAATGATCTCTGCTCATTTCCAAGGCAAGCCATTCAATATCACAGTATCCAAGTCTATACCCTGACCAATAATGCTGAAGAAGCTGAAGTTGAAGGGTTATATGAACACCTATAAGACCTTCTAGAACACCCTCTTCCAAAAACACAAGAGAAGGTTCTACACATGGATAGCACAAAAGGTCAATATCAAAATCAGATTGATTATATTATTTGCAGCCAAAGATGGAGACACTCTATACAGTCAGCAAAAAAAATGTGGTTGTAGGTCAAATATCAAGGGAAATTTCCATGCAAAGATTGGCACAATAAAAGACAGAAATGGTATGGACATAACAGAAGCACAGGATGTTAAGAAGAGGTCACAAGAATACACAGAAGAACTATACGAAAAAGATCTTCACGATCCAGATAATCATGATGGTGTGATCACTCATTTAGAGCCAGACATCCTTGAATTCAAAGTGAAGTGGGCCTTAGGAAGCATCACTAGGAAAAAAACTAGTGCAGGCGATGGAATTCCAGTTGAGGATTTCAAATCCTAAAAGATGATGCTGTGAAAGTACTGCACTCACTAGGCCAGCAAATTTGGCAAACTCAGTAGTGGCCACAGGACTGGAAAATGTCAGTCTTCATTTCAATCCCAAAGAAAGGCAATACCAAAGAATGCTCAAACTACTAAACAATTGCACTTATCTCACATGCTAGTAAAATAAGGCTCAAAATTCTCCTAGCCAGGCTTCAACAGTTCATGAACTGTGAGCTTCCAGATGTTCAAACTGGATTTTGGAAAGGCAGAGGAATCAGAGATCAAATTTCCAACATCCATTGGATCATTGAAAAAGCAAGAGTTTCAGAAATACATCTATTTCTGCTTTACTGACTATGCCAAAGTATTTGACTGTGTGCATCACAGGAGACTGTGGAGAATTTTTCAAGAGATGGGAATACCAGACCACCTGACCTGCCTTCTGAGAAATCTGTGTGCAGGTCAAGAAGCAACAGTTAGAATTGGACATGGACCAACAGACTGGTTCCAAATTGGGAAAGGATTACATCAAGGCTGTATATTGTTACCCTGCTTATTTAACTTATATCCAAGTACATCATGAGAAATGCTGGACTTGATGAAGCAGAAGCTGGAATCAAGATTGCCAGAAGAAATATCAATAACCTCAGGTATGCAGATGACACCACACTTATGGCAGAAGGAGAAGAAGAACTAAAGAACATCTTGATGAAAGTGAAAGAGGAGAGTGAAAAAGTTGGCTTAAAGCTCAACATTCAGAAAACAAAGATCATGGCATCTGGTCCCATCACTTCATGGCAAATAGATGGGGAAACAGTGGAAACAGTGGCAGACTTTATTTATTTATTTATTTATTTTGTGCTCCAAAATCACTGCAGATGGTGACTGCATCCATGAAATTAAAAGACGCTTACTCCTTGGAAGGAAAGTTATGACCAACCTAGACAGCATATTAAAAAGCAGAGACATTACTTTGCCATCCAAGGTTTATGTAGTCAAAGCTATGATTTTTCTGGTAGTCATGTATGGATGTGAGAGTTGGACTATGAAGAAAGCTGAGTGCTGAATATTGATTCTTTTGAACTGTGGTGTTGGAGAATACTCTTGAGAGTCCCTTGGACTGCAAGGGGATCCAACCAGTCCATCTTAAAGGAAATCAGTCCTGAATAATGATTGGAATGACAGATACTGAAGCTGAAGCTCCAGTCCTTTGGCTGTCTGATATGAAGAACTGACTCATTTGAAAAGACCCTGATGCTGGGAAATTTTGAAAGCAAGAGGAGAAGGGGAAGACAGAGTATGGGATGGTTGGATGGCATTACTGACTCAATGGACATGCGTTTCAGTAAGCTCTGGCATTTGGTGATGGACAGGGAGGCCTGGGCTGCTGCAGTCCATGGGGTCACAAAGAGTGGGGCACGACTGAGCGACTGACATGAACTGAACTGAATATAGCTCTCCATGGCATTAACTATGTATGTGCACTCTTCAACATCTCTGGCAGTGCACTGGAGAAATGGACGTTAAGGTGACTTTCATTACAGTAGATGAAATTCTTGAATGCAATCTTGGATATTTATATGAACATTGTTTCCATTTCTACATATAAATTGAAATGTTAAATATACAGACCGTTTGACAGTGTTCATAATATGTTTCCTTTCTATTAAATCCACAGATACGAGTCGGGTCCTAAGATGGAGGTGAAACAGGATGAGGAGACCACTTTCTACCCCACAAATTCATCTAAAAGTCATTTGAACATTGAGCAAATTCCACAAAACAACTTCTGAACGCTGGTGGAGGACAACAGGCCCCCAGAAAGGCAGCACATTGTCTTTGAACGGAGGTAGGACAAAATATAAAAGATGAGAGACAAAAGAGTTACTGATGGAGAGCCATCCTGGGGAGGGATATGTGAAAGAAGAGAAATTTCCAAACACTAGGAAACCCTCTCACTGGTGGGTCTGTGAGGAGTTTTGGAATCTCAGAGGGCAACATAACTAGGAGGAAAAAAATAAATAAAACCCACAGATTACATGCCAAACCACAACTCCCAGTGGAGAAGTAGCCCAGATGCTCACGTCTACCACCAGCAAGTGGGGGCTTAACAGAGAGGTGCGGGATGTATTGCGTAGGGTAAGAACTGGGCCTGAATGCCCTGAGGGCAATCTGAGGAAGCTAATTTCAGACATCCACCCCCAACTATGGGATAGCCAGAAAGAGAAAAAAAGAAAAAAAGAGGGAGAGAGAGAACTTTCCCGTGAAAAGCTCTACCCTAAGGCTTTGCTGGGCCGCTCACTGAACAAAAAAGGACTGAGTGAATACAGAGAGGAGCTAGCCAGCTGCAGATTGGCCCATCACCTGCTGGAAGCAGAGAGGCAGGTAGAAAACAGCCAGAGCTGGAAGGTGAGGGGCAATCTCGGCCCCAGAGATGGCATCCTCTACCAAAGCGTGAGCAGGCTCCCAGTTGCTAACCAAGTCTTCCTGGGATCTTGGACGGTTGACATCCACCAGGAGGGTTGCAGCCAGAGGTCATCACCCCAGAGGAGACACACAGCACACCTGAGATGGCACTCCCACTGGGCACCCAGGAACCAAGTGTCTGGGAGCAGGGAGGTGATAAGATGTACTGCCCACCTGGGGAGAGTGCACCCACCAAACACCTGGTGGCATGAGCTACTTGGACCTGGGAGGGCACAAAACGCAGGCCCAACTGAGTCTGTGCCTTTGTGGAGTACCCGAGAACCTAAACCGAGAGTCTGAGTGGTTTAGACCTGGGAAGTGCATGCAACCCAGGGCCCATTTTAGATAGTTCCCCTGCAGAGCAACCTGGAACCTGAGCAGTGTAGACTGGGAAAGCACAGATGCCATGAGTGGGGGCAAACCTTGTGTGGCCCAAACACTGTGAGCACTCCCCACACATGCCAGTGATGTTTGTTTGCAGTGTTCCTCCCTCCCTACAGCACAACTGAACAAGTGTGCCTAAATAAGTGACCACCTCCATCCCCTTGTGTCAGGGTAGAAATTAGACACTGAAGAGACTTGCAAATAGAAGAAGCCAAAATAAACAGTGGGAACCACTTTGGAAGTGACAGGTGTAACAGATTAAAACCCTGTAGATAGCACCAACTACATTGAAAGGGGCCTATAGACCTTGAGAATCAATATAAGCTGGAACAAGGAACTATCTGAAACTGAACTGACCCCACACTGCCCAAAACAGCTCCAGAGAAATCCCTAGACATATTTTACTATTATCATTTTTTAAATTTTAATTTTTTTTCTTTTAAAGTCCTTTATTACTCCTTTAATTTTCATTTTTATAACCTAATATTACCTTGTGAAAAAAGACCCTATTTTTAAAGAAAATTTATTTCATATATGTTTTTTATAATTTTTGTGACTTTTTTAATATTGTATTTTTGAGAGTCTAATCTCTATTCTAGTTTTTTAATGTTTGATTTTTCATATTTCTTATCCGTTTTTCCTTAGGAGTGTGAATACTGGCTCGATTGCCCTCTACCCCTTTTGACTCTTCTTTTTCTCCCCCAGGTCACCTCTATCTCCTCCCTCCCCTTCTCATCTCTACCCAACTCTGTGAATCTCTTTGGGTATTCCAGGTTGTGAAGGGCACATAGGGAATTGATTACTGGCTAGATTGGTCTTTCCCCTTTGATTCTCCCTCTCCTCCCCCTGTCACTTCTATCTCTCTCTTCTCTCTTCTCTTCTCCATGTAACTCTGCAAAACTCTCTGGGTGTCCCTCAGTGTGGAGAATATTTTATCCATTAACCTAGATGTTTTATCATCAATGCAGTGTGGATGGAGAAGTCTTGAGGTTGCTGTAAGAATAAGACTGAAAACCAGAGGCAGGAGGCTTAAATCCAAAACTTGAGAACACCAGAAAAATCCTGACTCCAGGGAACATTAATCCTAAAGAGCTGATCCAAAAACCTCCATATCTACACTGAAACCAAGCTTCACTCAAAAGCCAACAAGTTCCAGAACAAGACATACCATGCTAATTCTCCAGCAATGCAAGAACATAGTCCTGAGCATTAATATACAGGCTGCCCAAAGTCACACAAACCCATAGATACAAAACTCACTACTGGACACTTCATTGCACTCCTGAGTGAAGAGATCCAGCTCCACCCACCAGAACACTGACTTAAGCTTCCCTAAACAGGATCCCTTGACGAGTCACTTGTCCAACCACACCCACAGGGAGGAACCTTCACAATAAAGAAGAATCAAATACTTCCAGCATACAGAAATGCCACCCCGAACACAGAAATCTAAATAAGATGAAAAGGCAGAGAAATGCTCAGCAGGTAAAGGAATAGGATAAATGCCCATCAAACCAAACAAAACAGGAAGAGATAAGGAGTCTACCCGAAAAAGAATTCTGAATAATGATAGTAAAAATGATCCCAAATCTTGAAAACAAAATGGAGTTACAGATAAATAGCCTGGAGACGAGGATCGAGAAGATGCAAGAAATGTTTAACGACGACCTAGAAGAAATAAAAGAGAGTCAAGCAATAATGAATAATGCAATAACTGAGATCAAAAACCCTCTAGAGGGAACCAGCAGTAAAATAACTGAGGCAGAAGATAGGATAGGTGAGGTGGAAGATAGAATGGTGGAAATAAATGAAGCAGAGAGGAAAAAAAGAAAAAAGAATTAAAAGAAATGAGGACAACCTCTGGGACAATGTCAAACGCCCCAACATTTAAATCATAGGAGTCCCAGAAGAAGAAGACAAAAAGAAAGGCCATGAGAAAATACTTGATGAGATAATAGTTGAAACCTTCCCTAAAATGGGGAAAGAAATAGCCAGTCAAGTCTGAGAAATCCAGAGAGTCCCAAACAGGATACACCCAAGGTGAAACACCCCAAGACACATATTAATCAAATTAATAAAGATTAAACACAAAGAACAAAATTAAAAGCAGCAAGGGAAAAACAACAAATAACGCACAAGGGGATTCCCATAAGGATAACAGCTGACCTTTCAATAGAAACCCTTCATGCCAGAAAGGAATGGCAGGGTACACTCAAAGTGATGAAAGAGAAAAACCTACAACCCAGGATACTGTACCCAGCAAAGATATTATTTAAATATGAAGGAGAAATCAAAAGCTTTACAGACAAGCAAAAGCTAAGAGAAGCAGCACCACCAAACCAGCTTTTCAACAAATTCTAAAGGATCTTCTCTAGACAGAAAACATAGTAAAGGTGTATAAACTCGAACCCAACACAACAAAGTAAATGGTAGTGGGATCATACTTATCAATAATTACCTTAAATGTAAATGGGTTGCTTGCCTCAATGAAAATACAACGACTGGCTGAATGGATACAAAAACAAGACCCCTATATATGCTGTTTACAAGAGACCTACCTCAAAATAAGGGACACATATAGATTGAAAATGAAGGGCTGTAACAAGATATTTCACGCAAATGGAGACCGAAAGAAAGCAGGCGTAGCAATACTCATATCAGATAAAATATATTTTGAAATAAAGGCTGTGAAAAGAGACAAAGACAGACACTACATAATGATCAAAGGATTAATCCAAGAAGAAGACATAACAATTATAAATATATATGCACCAACATAGGAGCACCACAATATGTAAGGCAAATACTAACAAGTATGAAAGGGGAAATTCACAGTAACACAATAATAGTGGGAGACTTTAATACCCCACTCACACCTATGGATAGATCAACTAAACAGAAAGTTAGCAAGGAAACACAAACTTTAAATGATACAAATGGACCAGTTAGACCTATTGATAGGTCTATAGTTGATATCTATAGGTCCTATAGTTGATATCTATAGGACATTTCACCCCAAAACAATGAATTTCACCTTTTTCTCAAGTGTACACAGAACCTTCTCCAAGATAGATCACATCCTGGGCAATATATCTAGCCTTCATAAATTCAAAAAAATTGAAATTATTCTAAGCATATTTTCTGATCACAGTGCAGTAAGATTAGCTGTCAACTACAAGAAAAAACTATTAAAAACACAAACATATGGAGCCTAAACAATACCCTTCTGAATAACCAACAAATCACAGAAGAAATCAAAAAAGAAATCAAAATATGCATAGAAACAAACAAACAAACAAAAACAACAACCCAAATCCTATGGGACTCAGTAAAGCAGTGCTAAGGGGAAGGTTCATAGCAATACAAGTTTACCTTAAGAAAGAAGAGAAAAATCAAATAAATAATCTAATTTTACACTTAAGCTACTAGCAAAGGAAGACATGAAAAACACCAGGGTTAGCAGAAGGAAAGAAATCGTAAAAACTTGGGCAGAAATGAGAAAGAAACAAAGGAGACCATGGCATAAATCAACAAAGATAAAAGCTAGTTCTTTGAGAAGATAAATAAAATAGACAACCCATTAGCCAGACTCATCAAGAGAAAAAGGGAGAAGAATCAAATTGACAAAATTAAAAATGAAAAAGAAGAAATCACAACAGACAACACAGAAATACAAAGGATCATAAGAGATTACTATCAGCAACTATATGCCAATAAATTGGACAACTTGGAAGAAAGGGACAACTTCTTAGAAAAGTATAACTTTCCGAAACTGAACCGGGAGGAAATACAAAATCTTAACAGACACATCACAAGCCTGGAAATCAAAGCTGTAATCAGAAATCTTCCAGCAAACAAAAGCCCAGGTCCAGACGGCTTCACAGTTGAATTCTACCAAAAATTTAGAGAAGAGCTAACATCTACCCTACCCAAACTCTTCCAGAAAATTGCAGAAGAAGGTAAACTTTGAAACTCAGTCTATGAGGATACCGTCACCCTAATGCCAAAACCAGACAAAGATGCCACAAAAAAAGAAAACTATAGGCCAATATCACTGATGAACATAAATGCAAAAATCCTTAACAAAATTATAGCAAACAGAATCCAATAAATATCAAAAAGATCATACATCATAACTAAGTGGGCTTTACCCCAGGGATGCAAGGATTTTTTAATATCCAAAAATCAATCAATATGATACACCACATTAACAAATTAAAAGAAAAAAACCGTATGATTATCTCAATAGATGCTGAGAAAGCCTTTAACAAAATTCAACACCCATTTATGACAAAAACCCTCCAGAAAGCATGCATAGACGGGACATACCTCAATATAATAAAAGCCATATATGATAAACCCACAGCAAACATTATCCTCAATGGTGAAAAATTGAAAGTATTTCCCCTAAAGTCAGGGAAAAGACAAGGGTGCCCACTCTCACCACTACTATTCAACATAGTTTTGGAAGTTTTAGCGACAGCAATCAGAGAAGAAAAAAATAAATAAATAAAAGCAATCCAGATTGGAAAGGAAGAAGTAAAACTCTCACTGTTTGCAGATGACATGATCCTCTACATAGAAAACCTTAAACACTCCACCAGAAAGTTTTTGATGCTAATCAATTAATATAGTAAAATTGCAGGATATATATTAACATACATGTATTAATAATGAGAAAACAGAAAGAGAGATTAAAGAATCAATTCCATTCACCATTGCAACGAAAGAATAAAATACTTAGGGATAAATCTCCCTAAAGAAACCAAAGACCTATATATACAAAACTATAGAACACTGATGAAAGAAATCAAAGATAACACAAATAGATGGGAAAATATACCATGTTCATGGATCAGAAGAATCAATATAGTGAAAATGAGCATACTGCCAAAGCAATCTTTAGATTCAATGTAATTCCTATTAAGCTACCAAAGGTATTTCTCAGAGAACTCGATCAAATAATTTCACAATTTGTATGGAAATTAAAAAAACCTCAAATACCCAAAGCAATCTTGAGAAAGAAGAATAGAACTGGAGGAATCAACCTGCCTGACTTCAGACATTACTACAAAGTTACATTCATCAAAACAATATGGTACTGGCACAAAGACAGAAATGTAGATCAATGGAACAAAATAGAAACCCTAGAGATAAATCCACACACCTATGGACACCTTATTTTGACAAAGAAGGAAAGAATATACAATGGAGAAAAGACAATGTCTTTAAGTGGTGCTGGGAAAACTGGTCAATTACCTGTAAAAGAATGAAACAAAAACATTTTCTAACACTATACACAAAAATAAACTCAAAATGGATTAAAGATCTAAACATAAGACCAGAAACTATAAAACTCCTAGAGGAAAACATAGGCAAAACACTGTCTGACATAAATCACAGCAGGATCCTCTAATACCCACCTCCCAGAGTAATGGAAATAAAAGCAAAAATATACAAATGGGACCTAATTAAACTTAAAAGCTTTTGCACAACAAGGGAAACTGAGTAAGGTAAAAAAACAGCCTTCACAATGGGAGAAAATAATAGCAAATGAAACAACTGACAAAGAATTAATCTCAAAATATACACCTACTCCAACTATACTCAAATATAATGTACATTTCATGAAGTACACTCTAATAGAAGGGTGAAAAACCTATAACTCAAATATCAAATATAGCTCATTGTCTGTTTTTGTAAATAAAGTTTTAATGGAACACAATCATGTATTGCCTATGGATATTATATTTGACACAACACAGAGTTGTGCATCATGGTATTGCCTATGGATATTATATTTGGCATAAATACAGAGTTGTGCATCATGGTAACATTTAAACTTTTTATTTGCCATCTTGTAGTGAACCCTTGCAGGCTGCCCAGGTGACTCACTGATAAAGAACTTGCCTGTAAATGCAGGAGACATGAGGCACTGGTTCAACCTCTGGGTTGGGAAGATCCCCTAGAGGAGGGCATGGCAACCCACTCCAATATTCTTGCCTGGAGAATCCATGGGTAGAGGAGACTCATGAGCTACAGTCCACAGGATTGCAAAGAGTTGGTCATGACTGAAGCAACTTAGCACACACTCAATGAATCTTTGAGAAAGAGAAAAAGTAATATATAATCATTTCAACTAGCATACTGGATCTCTAATATTCTTTTTCTTTTTTAGTTGTTGCTTATGATTTCTTTTATTTTAAAGCACATGACTCACTAATGAGTTTGGGATTAAAACCTACATAAATGGGTAAGACATGTTAGCATAGTCAGTGGGCTGCCAGTCTTGTTTAAAAGAATTTGAATGAAGGAAAATAAAAGATAGCCTGTGAAAGCAGGGATCAAAAATTTAATGGCATGTGTCCATGTGAGCGGATGCAATACTTTTAGCTTCAGCACTGTTGCTGGACCAATAGGCTTCAGAGTAGTTTCAAGGAACAGACAAAAATGAAGGGACTATGGCCTTTATTTGTGAATATTCAAGTGGAAATCAGTTTTATCTACCTCACAGAAACAGATTTCTTATAAACCCTAGAATGCCTTACAAACAAGTTTACTTACATGAATATCAAAGTATTTGACCTGATTTTGTTAGTGGCCACACTGGCTTCAGGGGAGTTCAGAGCAAGAGGAGCATTCATAACTGCTGACTCAGGGTATTCCTAGCACATGTAATTTGGGACTGGAAAAGAATTGAGTGATTATTTAGTTCAACCTTCTCATTGTAAAGGTGGGACAGTGGTATTCCAAAGGACTAAAGTGATGTGCCTAGCATGATGCAGAATATTAATGTGAAAGCCAAAATTAGAACCTAGATTATGTCAGTTTCTTGATCATATTGTTTTCTAACCTAACACAGTATACCCAAATTTGCTAACCACTGTTCTGACAATCAAATTTTACTTATTTTTAAGTATTGCTAAATAGAAATGACTTTGATATTAAATTAATACTTTAAAATGTTATGCAATGGGTAAATTTTTGTTAGACTATTAAAAACAACCAATTTTGTAAGGTTTTGTCTCATATTTATACAAAGTGAGCAATCATGATTATGTTTTCTGTTGAGGGACATAGAAAGATTTTCTAGGCATGTTTTTACTATCTAGTTTTCACTGTTAGCAACTTATTTCATTTAGTCAAGCATTATCCTCTTCCCCTATATCCTCTTCCCCTTTCTCTTCTGAGAAAGGTAATATATTAAATTACCAGTTCTTTAGTTTGAATGTAATTTCCCAGATTACGTTATAAGAACATGGAGAATGAAAGGTTTGGGAAGAAGAAACATTAAATAGAGAAGAAAAATAAATGCAGTTTTTGTTGTCTGTTAATGTTTATTAAAACCTTAAATGGAGAAGAAAAATTGGGGAAAAAAACCCCAAAACACTAAAGACAAAATTTGAGAGTTGAAAGGGACCTTAAAAAATCTTTTACTAGCTTCATCTAGTGCTTGAAGCCTGCTTGTGTTAATTCAAATGTTCCAGTGGAAGGGAGCTGTCTACTTTCTGACAAAGTTTATGCCATCTTTGACAACTGGAACAATCATTTTCAATAGTCAACCTTTATATTGAATTGCAATTTGTCCCCCAGTAGTTTCTTCCATCGATTCCTATTTCCTCAACCACTTGACATGCTTCCCAAGAATACAAGGAATGATATGTTTATACCTTTTCTTTTGGGAATATGTCACATTCCTCCCATAGTTGTTTCTCTTCTACAGTTGGTCTTTGTTCAAAGGTGGGGCCCCGAGATAACCTATTTTTGCTAGAACTAACATTTTATAATTCAGACCCAAGTGTTATGAAAGGTGTCAAACGAAAGCAACTTATATTTTATTTTTACTTTTTAATCCATAGTCGAGAGATTTAAAGAAAGCAGTATGGGCTTCAAAACTGTGTGCTGAAAAGGGAATCTGTGCTATGATGAGGCTTCTGGGTGCTTTTAAAAAATAAAATAATTGTGGTTTTGATTTGCATTTCTCTGATAATGAGTGATGTTGAGCATCTTTTCATGTGTTTGTTAGCCATCCGTATGTCTTCTTTGGAGAAATGTCTATTTAGTTCTTTGGCCCATTTTTTGATTGGGTCGTTTATTTTTCTGGAATTGAGCTGCATAAGTTGCTTGTATATTTTTGAGATTAGTTGTTTGTCAGTTGCTTCATTTGCTATTATTTTCTCCCATTCAGAAGACTGTCTTTTCATCTTGCGTATATTTTCCTTTGTTGTGCAGAAGCTTTTAATTTTAATTAGATCCCATTTGTTTATTTTTGCTTTTATTTCCAGAATTCTGGGAGGTGGATCATAGAGGATCCTGCTGTGATTTATGTCTGAGAGTGTTTTGCCTATATTCTCCTCTAGGAGTTTTATAGTTTCTGGTCTTACATTTAGATCTTTAATCCATTTTGAGTTTATTTTTGTGTGCGGTGTTAGAAAGTGATCTAGTTTCATTCTTTTACAAGTGGTTGACCAGTTTTCCCAGCACCACTTGTTAAAGAGATTGTCTTTACTCCATTGTATATTCTTGCCTCCTTTGTCAAAGATAAGGTGTCCATATGTGTGTGGATTTATCTCTGGGCTTTCTATTTTGTTCCATTGATCTATATGTCTGTCTTTGTGCCAGTACCATACTGTTTTGATGACTGTGGCTTTGTAGTAGAGCCTGAAGTCAGGCAAGTTGATTCCTCCAGTTCCATTCTTCTTTCTCAAGATTGCTTTGGCTATTCGAGTCTTTTTGTATTTCCATACAAATTGTGAAATTATTTGTTCTAGCTCTGTGAAAAATATGGCTGGTAGCTTGATAGGGATTGCGTTGAATTTGTAAATTGCTTTGGGTAGTATACTCATTTTCACTATATTGATTCTTCCGACCCATGAACATGGTATATTTCTCCATCTATTAGTGTCCTCTTTGATTTCTTTCATCAGTGTTTTATAGTTTTCTATATATAGGTCTTTAGTTTCTTTGGGTAGATATATTCCTAAGTATTTTATTCTTTTCATTGCAATGGTGAATGGAATTGTTTCCTTAATTTCTTTTTCTACTTTCTCATTATTAGTGTATAGGAATGCAAGGGATTTCTGTGTGTTGATTTTATATCCTGCAACTTTACTATATTCATTGATGAGCTCTAGTAATTTTCTGGTGGAGTCTTTAGGGTTTTCCATGTAGAGGATCATGTCATCTGCAAACAGTGAGAGTTTTACTTCTTCTTTTCCAATTTGGATTCATTTTATTTCTTTTTCTGCTCTGATTGCTGTGGCCAAAACTTCCAGAACTATGTTGAATAGTAGCGGTGAAAGTGGACACCCTTGTCTTGTTCCTGACTTTAGGGGAAATGCTTTCAATTTTTCACCATTGAGGATAATGTTTGCTGTGGGTTTGTCATATATAGCTTTTATTATGTTGAGGTATGTTCCTTCTATTCCTGCTTTCTGGAGGGTTTTTATCATAAATGGATGTTGAATTTTGTCAAAGGCCTTCTCTGCATCTATTGAGATAATCATATGGTTTTTATTTTTCAATTTGTTAATGTGGTGAATTACATTGATTGATTTGCGGATATTGAAGAATCCTTGCATCCCTGGGATAAAGCCCACTTGGTCATGGTGTGTGATCTTTTTAATATGTTGTTGGATTCTGATTGCTATGAGGTACCACTTCACACCAGTCAGAATGGCTACGATCCAAAAATCTGCAAGCAATAAATGCTGGAGAGGGTGTGGAGAAAAGGGAACCCTCCTACACTGTTGGTGGGAATGCAAACTAGTACAGCCACTATGGAGGACAGTGTGGAGATTCCTTAAAAAATTGCAAATAGAACTACCTTATGACCCAGCAATCCCACTGCTGGGCATACACACCGAGGAAACCAGAATTGAAAGAGACACATGTACCCCAATGTTCATCGCAGCACTGTTTATAATAGCCAGGACATGGAAACAACCTAGATGTCCATCAGCAGATGAATGGATAAGAAAGCTTTGGTACATGTACACAATGGAGTATTACTCAGCCGTTAAAAAGAATTCATTTGAATCAGTTCTGATGAGATGGATGAAACTGGAGCCAATTATACAGAGTGAAGTAAGCCAGAAAGAAAAACACCAATACAGTATACTAACACATATATATGGAATTTAGAAAGATGGCAATGACGACCCTGTATGCAAGACAGGAAAAAAGACACAGCAGTGTATAATGGACTTTTGGACTCAGAGAGAGAGGGAGAGGGTGGGATGATTTGGGAGAATGGCATTCTATCATGTATACTATCATGTAAGAATTGAATCGCCAGTCTATGTCTGATGCAGGATACAGCATGCTTGGGGCTGGTGCATGGGGTTGACCCACAGAGATGTTATGGGGAGGGAGGTGGGAGGGGGTTTCATGTTTGGGAACACATGTAAGAATTAAAGATTTAAAAAAAATAAAATAAAAATAAAATCAAGCAAATTCTACAACTCTAAGGAGGTGTAGATAGATATAAACTTGCAAAGGTGCCAATTAGGGACACAAAGAAGAAGATTTAAAATTCTTCCTAGTGGGTAAAAGGTGGGATATAAATTAGAACCTAAATAGGGACACAGAAAAGAAGATTTAAAATTCTTCCTAGTGGGTAAAAGATGGGATAGAAATTAGAACCTAAATATATAAATTCTGAAAAATCTGCATAGGTCTCTAAACCTCAGAATAGTTCTGAGGACTTGCCCTTGAATCTCTTGACTAGGTTGATTATAGTGTGTCAATCTATATACATAGCCCCTTCAGCCCTTTTAGCACAATATATTCACAGCCAGGAAGGAAAAACATTCCAGAGCACATCACTGTTTCTTATTTGATTTTTTATTGGATGTCTTGGACAAGTCCTTTTGTACTACACAGCATGAAAATTCCAACCAGGTTTCATGCTTGAGTACTAGTTGAGTACTAACTAAGTTTCTTACCATCATGATAATTATCCTACTTTAGAGGAGCTCAACTCTACCCCCAAAGGCAGGCAGATACACAGCAGAGTGCTACTGCTCTGTGCTGCCTTGTCCAACTCTTTGTGATTCCCATGGATTGTAGCTCACCAGGCTCCTCTATCTATTGGATTTCCCAGGCAAGCATACTTATGTGAGTTGCCTGTTCTTGCTCCAGGGCATCTTTCTGACCCAGGGATCAAAACCGAATCTCTTGTGCCTCTTCCTCGGTAGGATAATTCTTACCACTGTCCCACCTGAGAAGCCTGCAGAAAATGCAGAACAATCTCAATGTGGGCATGTTCTCATGTGCTTGGAATCTAATTAAAAAAACAAACAAACGAGAGATTAAGGCCTCCTTTCCTGCTAACATGCAGATTTGTTTTGGAAGAGTACTCACATTTTCTTGATGGAAATTTTTACTTTATGGGGAATGCTTTGAGTAATATCTTTCCATATACCACTGGATGAAAGAAGAAAAGAAGCAGGAAATTGAGGCAACAAGAAGAAAGAGAAGAGTAGGCCACCAAAATTAACTTTGTCCTCTTCAAAAGTTCCTGGGTAATAAGAACAGTTGTTGATATTCAAGTCACTGAATATCAAGCCAAGGCCCCAATATCAATTCATGCAAATCTCTTATTCATTGTTTACATTAAGGTAGTTATACCAAATGCTCTTTTTCAACTCTCTCTTATTTCCTGTTACTCTCCTTCCTGTCAGGTTAGTTTTAAAATGTCCACATCTTAAAACTTTCTCTGCTTCATCTTCCCTGGACCTCTTTCCAGGTTACCCCATGTGTCTGGAAATGTTCACATCATTCCAGTTTACATGCCTCTTTCTCATTTATGCATTTAGATTTTCTCTTTTTCTAGAGATCTGGAGAAAATCTGGGAACTTCACTCACATCCATCCCTTGTGGATATCATGCATGACTCAATATTTTCCAATCAGGCCATTAACCATTTTGATAACCAGTGACATTTTATCTGTTTGATCTGTTGCCTATGCAGTTGTTACTTTCTCCAGTTCTCCAGACTGCATTTCGTTGGTAACTGCCTGAGATCACAGACTTCTAGAGAAATAAGTTTAGTTCATACCCATTGGAATGTTATAGAAAGTGAAAGTGATATTGCTCAGTTGTGTCTGACTCCTTGTGACCCCATGGACTGTAGCCTACCAGGCTCCTCCATCGATGGGATTTTCCAGGCAAGAATACTGGAATGGGTTGCCATTTCCTTCTCCAGGAGATCTTCCTGACCCAGGGATTGAACCCAGATCTCCCACATTGTAGGCAGACACTTTACCATCTGAGCCACCAGGGAAGTTATATGTAAAAAAATGGAGATAAAAAGCCTGCCTACTTTTAAGTATTTTATTCATCAATACCCCAATCACAATCCATTACAGTTCTTTTGAGGGCACTTGAAATTGCCATTATAATGACTCTTATAGACTAAAATTCTGTTTTCAAACGACTTAATTAAATTGAAGGTAAATTCTCTGTAAAGAGTAAATTACCCATTAATAGCCATTAGTTCACTATTAGAGTTTAGTTTATCAGATTATCGGGTTGTCAGGTCACAGAGAGCTTATCCACGAAAAGGAGATTTGAATGACATGAAAGAACGTCAGAAATGTTCAGAGAATTAGATGGTATTTGAGAACTCTAATTCATAGTGTTCTACAGTGCTATGCTCACTCAGCAACTCAGTTATCAGTTAAGGGACAGAAAGAACTGGAAAAAGAAAAGAAAAATGAAGTATTTCCTATCAGGCAAATTGAACCTATAAATGCATAATTAATGCTCTCTAATGAGGATGACTGTAATGAAGAATATCACTTATTGCTTCTCCTATAAATAACTATTAATATTAGTATCTTTCCATAGAACTGCATAATCTGTTTCCCAGCTTCAAAGATCTTTGATTCAAAAACTAAAGCTGTAAACAACAGTGAGAGGAAAATATTCATCAGATTAAATGGTCACTCCAGGATCAAGCGAACACTAGAAAAATAATCCTTCTAAGCACTTTGAGCTTTCTCCTCCTCAAAAGACAATTTCCATAAAGATCCATACTAGAAGAGTAGTGAAAAAAAGCAAACTTAAAAACAACAGGATGAAAGGTCTCATGTGTGTTCATGAACTTTAGCGACACTTCTATTTCCAAGAAGGAAGGAAGGGAAGACAATTAGTTACTATTATGCAATTTCCTGGTACTCTTTTATTATGCTAATAAATACATCCCTTCTGACAAAGTAGATACTGTATTAGCCTGTTTTGAAAGCTCTTAAATGTGGATTTCTGTTTCCTCAGGGAACCAGATTGCACATTTATTGTTTCTGTTGTTCCTTTTAGCAAAAATGTGAGTTTATATTAGAAGAGAATTCCAAAGGAAAGCTTATTTTCCACTGAAACTTTATAATTTAAAACACACACACACACACACCCCTATAGGGGCCCTACTTTGTATCAGAATTTATGGTACAAGATAATTTATGTGAGGTATATTAACATATTCCCACAATAACTTGTAAGGTCAACAATATTACCCTATTCTCTAGATTAGGAAACACAGGCATAAGCTATATTCTGATGTTCAAAACACACAATGTTTTACAACCACAGAACACATTTAAAATACATTGCAATTTGAGAAAAATAGAGAATAATAACATTTCTGCAGTTTTAACTTTCTTTAAAATTTCCCAAGCTCTTTGATGCCCACTACCTCATTAAATAGGAAAAAGAGTACATCAAGGCTGTATATTGTCACCCTGCTTATCTAACATATATGCAGAGTACATCATGAGAAACGCTGTGCTAGAGGAAGCACAAACTCGAATCAAGATTGCCGGGAGAAATATCAATAACCTCAGATATGAAGATGACACCACCCTTATGGCAGAAAGTAAAGGAGAATTAAAGAGTCTCTTGATGAAAGTGAAAGAGGAGAGTGAAGAAGTTGGCTTAAAGCTCAACATTCAGAAAATGAAGATCATGGCATCTGGTCCCATCACTTCATGGCAAATCGATGGGGAAACAGTGGAAATGGTGGCTGACTATTTTTTGGGGCTCCAAAATCACTACAGATGGTGATTGCAGCCATGAAATTAAAAGACGCTTACTCCTTGGAAGGAAAGTTATGACCAACCTAGACAGCATATTAAAAAGAAGAGACATTATTTTGTCAACAAAGGTCCATCTAGTCAAGGCTAAGGTTTTTCCAGTAGTCATGTATGAATGTGAGTTGGACTATAAAGAAAGCTGAGCACCGAAGAATTGATGCTTTTGAACTGTGGTGTTGGAGACGAGTCTTGAGAGTCCCTTGGACTGCAAGGAGATCCAACTAGCCAATCCTAAAGGAAATCAGTCCTGAATATTCATTGGAAGGACTGATGTTGAAGCTGAACCTCCAATACTTTGGCTACTTGATGCGAAGAGCTGACTCATTTGGAAAGACCCTGATGCTAGGAAAGATTGAAGGTGGGAGGAGAAGGGGATAACATTGGATGAGATGGTTGGATGGCATCACCGATTCAATGGGCATGGCTTTGGGTAGACTCCTGCTGTTGGTGATAGACAGGAAGGCCTGGCATGCTGCGAGGGGTCGCAGAGAGTCTGACATGACTGAGCGACTGAACTGAACTGAACTGAACTGAACCACATTAAATCTTTATGACAGCGTTTGAAGGAGGAAATCTGAATAACATAACATCTACTTAACATATGAGCAAATTAAGAAGTTCAACAAGTTACTGTGGTTATATAATCAGATGGGCAATCTAAAACTAGAAACACTCCTGACAGCTTGTAACAAAAAGGTACAGGAAGGTCACTTTATAGTATCTAGTTACTACAATTTATGCATGTATATACCTACATTGTTTTCCTGTTTTGTTTTGCTTATGATAATACAAGTTTGGTGTGGAAAATATGATACAGAAGAATGTAATAAAAAATATTTTACCACCCAAAGGCAATCATTATTATCCTTATGGAGATAACTATTTCAGATGTCTATAATATAATATATATATAATATATAAATTATATAACATGTAATGCAATATTCAGTTAAGTCGCTCAGTCGTGTCCAACTCTTTGCAAATCCATGGACTGCATCATGTCAGGCTTCTCATACTAGCATCACCAACTCCCGGAGCCTATTCAAACTCATGTCCATCGAGTCAGGGATGCCATACAACCATCTCATCCTATGTCATCCCCTTCTCCTCCTGCCTTCAATCTTTCCAAGCATCAGGGTTTTTTCCCAGTGAGCCAGTTTTCCCATCAGGTGGCCAAAGGTTTGGAGCTTCAGCTTCAGCATCAGTCCTTCCAATGAATATTCAGGACTAATTTCCTTTAGGATGCTGGTTGGATCTCCTTGCAGTCCAAGGGACTCTCAAGAGTCTTCTCCAGCACCACAGTTCAAAAGCATCAATTCTTCAGTGCTCAGATTTCTTTATAGTCCAACTTTCACATTCATAAATGACAACTGGAAAAACCATAGCTTTGACTTAGATGGACCTTTGTTGGTAAAGTAACGCCTCTGCTTTTTAATAAGCTGTCTAAGTTTGTCATAGCTTTTCTTCCTAGGAGTAAGCGTCTTTTAATTTCATGGCTTCAGTTACCATCTGCAGTGATTTTGGAGCCCCCCAAAATAAAGTCTGTCACTGTTTCCATTGTTTCCCATCTTTTGGCCATGAAGTCATGAGATTGAATGCCATGATTTAGTTTTCTGAATGCTGAGTTTTAAGTCAATTTCTTATAAATGGTATAATATGCATAAAAGTTATATTTGATATAAAGTTTAAAATATAATAAAGCTTAGTTTTATATTAATACCATGTAATATAAATTGTGCATTATAATATAATATGGTATTACATAGACCTGCATTTGGACCTTGATCTTATCCTTTAATAGCTAGGCGGCAAAATGATTTACTCCCCAAATTTCTATTTACTCATCTATAAATAAAAATAATAACAATACATTATTTGAGGTTTGACTTAATCACTATAGTATATAAAGCCCTTAGTACAGTATCTGAGCAGACACTTAATAAGTATTTTTGATTGTTATTACTTGCATACTTATTATTCACATGTATGACATGCATAAATGTTAAATAAATATATCCGGGACAATTTTATAATTGTAAACAGATTTTTCCTCAGGTTCAGAGATTTGCTGATTTTTTTTCCACTCAGTAATACACATTGGATATTTTTCTGCAACAGTGAGTATTCACAACTATCTTTTAAATGAATTTTTACTGTCAAATGTATGCATGTACCATGGATTATTTAATGTCTTCTGTATTGATAGATATTTAAGTTTATTCTAATTATAAACTATTATAAATAATTCTGAAAATAATGCCTGCCTCTACATATTCAGCTGTTTTGTACAAATAAATTTTTATTATTGGGATTAATGTGTCAAAAAGAAACAATTGCAAAGTAGATGGTTCATCTAGAAAATGGTGTAATTACAAATTAGTCCGATTTTAGAGGAAAAGAACATTCGATTCTATGGTATATTAGGCATATCAGTTAAGATGATTTCTTAGCAAAAAACAGAAAAATTTAACTCACCTAGGGTACACAGTAGATGGATTTATCATTCCATAATTGGAATTATTAAGACATCAATTTTCTTCCACTGTTACATTCTGCCATAACTCACTTCTTTCATTTGCCACATGTCTTTAAGCCATTTTGATCACATTCAGACACTACTAGTCCAATACAAGAAAAGAACTCCTTTTGTATATTCATTTACCAACAAAGACAAAGATGGATAGCTACCTAGACATAGTGAGACAAAAGGAAAGTCATGTGAGATATATAGAGTGAATTAAGGAATGAAAAGAGTGAAAAGTTGGAAAAGAAAGAAACGCAAAGAAAAGAGGAAAACAACAGAATGGGAATGACTAGAGATCTTTTCAGGAATATTAGAGATATCAAAGGAACATTTCATGCAAAGATGGGAACAATAAAGGACAGAAATGGTATGGACCTAACAGAAGCAAACGTTATAAAGAAAGGGTGACAAGAATACACAGAAGAACTATGCAAAAAGGTTTTCATGACCCAGATAACCACAATGGTGTGATCACTCACCTAGAGCCAGACATTCTGGAATGAGAAGTGAAGTGGGCCTTAGAAGCATTACTAGGAACAAAACCTGTGGAGGTGATGGAATTCCCATTAAGCTATTTCAAATCTTGAACATGTGTATACCTGTGGTGGATACATGTTGATGTATGGCAAAACCAACACAATAATGTAAAGTAATTAACCTCCAATGAAAATAAATAAATTTACTTAAAAAAAGTTAATGCTGTGAAAGTGCTACACTCAGTATGCCAGCAAATTTGGAAAACTCAGCAATGGCCACAGGACTGGAAAATGTCAGTATTTATTCCAATCTCAAAGAAAGGCAATACCAAAGAATGATCAAATTACCGAACAATTGCACTCACCTCACACACTAGCAAAGTAATGCTCAAAGTTCTCCAAGCCAGGCTTTAATAGTACTTTGAACCATGAACTTCCAGATGTTCAATCTGGGTTTAGAAAAGGCAGAGGAAGCAGAGATCAAATTGCCAACATCTGCTGGATCATTGCAAAAGCAAGAGAGTTCCAGAAAAACATCTATTTCTGGTTTATTGACTATGCCAAAGCCTTTCACTGTGTGGATCATGACAAACTGGAAAATTCTTCAAGAGATGGGAATACCAGATCATGGGACCTGGCTCTTGAGAAATCTGTATGTAGGTCAAGAAGCAACAGTTAGAACTGGACATGGAACAATAGACTGGTTCCAAATAGGAAAAGGAGTACGTCAAGGCTGTATATTGTCACCCTGCTTATTTAACTTATATGCAGAGAACATCATGAGAAACGCTGGGCTGGAGAAAGCACAAGCTGGAATCTAGATTGCCGGGAGAAATATCAATAACCTCAGATATGCAGATGACACCACCCTTATGGCAGAAAGTGAAGAAGAACTAAAGAGCCTCTTGATGAAAATGAAAGAGGAAAGTGAAAAAGCTAAGACATTCAGAAAGCTAAGATCATGGCAACTGGTCCCATCTGTTCATGGCAAATAGATGGGGAAACAGTGCAAACAGTGAGAATTTATTCTTTTTTTTGTGCTCCAAAATCACTGCAAATGGTGATTGCAGTCATTAAATTATTATTTTTTCTTTTTTTTTTAATTTTTATTTACAATACTGTATTGGTTTTGCCATACATTAACATGAATCCCCCATGGGTGTACACGTGTTCCCAATGCAGTCATGAAATTAAAAGACACTTGCTCCTTGAAAGAAAAGCTAAGACCAACCTAGACAGCTTTTAAAAAGCAGATATATTATTTTGGCAACAAATATCCATCTAGTTTCACTGACCTCTTAGGAATCAGTGAACTAAAATGGACAGGAATGTGCAAATTTAACTCAGATGACCATTATATTTACTGCTGTGGGCAAGAGTTAGTAGAAATAGAATAGCCCTCAAAGTCAAGAAGAGTCCAAAATGCCATATTTGGATGTAGCCTCAAAATCTAAAGAATGATCTCTGTTGGTTTCCAAAGCAAACTGTTCAAAATCACAGAAACCCAAATCTATGGCCCGAGTACTGATACCTAAGAAGCTGAAGATAATGGGTTGTATGAAGACCTAAAACACCTAGAACTAACACCCAAAAAAGATGTCCTTTTTATCACAGGGGATTGGACTGCAATAGTAGAAAATCAAGAGGTACCTGGAATAACAGGAAAGTCTGGCCTTGGAGTACAAAATGAAGCAACACAAAGACTAAAATAATTTTTTTCAAGAGAACACATTGGTTAGAACAAACATCCTTTTAATAATCCAAGAGACGACTCTATGCATGGACATTACCAGGTGGTCAATACTGAAATCAGTTTGTTTATGATCTCTCAGCCAAATATGGAGAAGTTCAATATAGTCAGTAAAGATTAGACCTGTAGTTGACTGTGGCTCTGATCACAAGCTTCTTATTACAAAACTCAAGCTTACACTGAAGCAAGTAGGGAAAACCACTATGCCATTCAGGTATGACCTTAATCAAATCCTTTATGATTATACAGTGGAGGTGATGAATAGATTCAAGGGATTATACCTGGTAGATAGCATGTCTAAAGAACTCTAGATGGAGGTTCATAACACTGTACAGGAGGGAGTGACCAAAACCATCCTGAAGAAAAAAAAAAAAATGCAAGAATGCAAAGTGGTGGTCTGAAAAGGTTTTACAAATAACTGAGGAAAGAGGGGCTAGTGATGGTGCTAGTGGTAAAGAATCTGCCTGCAATTCAGATGTGCATTCTATCCCCTGGTGGGGAAGATCCCCTGGAGGAGGAAATGGCAACCCACTCCAGTATTCCTGCCTGAAAAATCCCATGGACAGAGGAGCCTGCCGGGCTAGAGTTCATGGAATCACAAAGAGTCAGACACAACTGAGCATGCATGCATGCATGGAGGAAAGAGAAGTGAAAAGTAAGGGACAAAGGAAAAGATACACCCAACTGCATACAGGGTTCCAGAAAACAGCAAGGAGCGATAAGAAGGTTTTTTTAAATGAACGATGCAAGGAATAGAGGAACACGTAGAATGGGTGAGACTAGAGAAGGTGATGGCACCCCACTCCAGTACTCTTCCCTGGAAAATCCCATGGACGGAGGAACCTGGTAGGCTGCAGTCCATGGGGTCCCTAAGATTCGGACACGATTGAGCGACTTCACTTTCACTTTTCACTTTCACGCATTGGAGAAGGAAATGGCAACACACTCCAGTGTTCTTGCCTGGAGAATCCCAGGGATGGGGAAGCCTGGTGGGCTGCTGTCTATAGGGTTGCACAGAGTTGGACATGACTGAAGTGACTTCACAGCAGCAGCAACAGCAGCAGCAGCAGCAACAGCAGCAAAGATCTCTTAAAAAAAAATGGAGATATCAAGAGAACATTTCATACAAGGATGGGCAAGATCAAGGACAGAAAAAGTAAAGACCTGAGAGAAGTAAGGCTTTTCTTGGTGGCGCACATGGTAAAGAATATACCTACAATGTTGGAGATTGGGGTTCAATGGCTGGGTTGCGAAAATCCCCTGGAGGAGGGTATGGCAACCCACCCCAGTACTCTTGTCTGGAGAATCCCCATGGACAGAGGAGCCTGGAGGGCTACAGTCCATGGGGTTACAAAGAGTCAGACACGACTGAGAGACAGCACATGAGAAGCAAAAGAAATTAAGAAGAGGTGGTAAGAAAACACACAAGAACTGGACAAAAAAGACTTAATAACCCAGATAACCACAATGGTGTGATCACACTCCTAGAGCCAGACATCCTGGATTGTGAGGTCAGGTAGTTCTTAGGAAGCATTGTTATGAAAAAAGCTTGTGGAGGCGACAAATCAGACCTTCTTGTCTTGTTATTCTCTGGAACTCTACACTCACTTGGGTATTTACTTTCCTTTCTCCATTTCTTTTCACTTCTCTTTTGTCAGCTGTTTAAAATCCTAAAAATGATGCAGTTAAAGTGTTGCATTCAATCTGTCAGCAAATTTGAAAAACTCAGCAGTGACCACAGGACTGGAAAAGGTTAGTTTTCATTTCAATCCCAAAGAAAGATAATGCCAAAATATGTTCAAACTATGATATAATTGCACTAACTTCATATATTAGCAAGGTTGTGCTAAAAATCCTTCAAGCTAGGCTTCAGAAGCATTGGAACAAAGGACTGCCTGACACACATGCTGGGTTTCGAAAAGGAAGAGAAATCAAAGATCAAACTGCCAACATTCGTGGATCATGGAGAAAGCAATGGAGTTCCACAAAAACATCTACTTCTGTTTCATTGACTACATTGAAGAATTTGACTGTGTAGATCACAATAAACTGTGGAAAATTCTTAGAGATGGGAGTAGCAGACCACCTTACTTATCTCCTGAGAAACGTGTATGGGAGTCAAGAAGCAACAATTAGAACTGCACATGGAATAACTGACTGATTTGAATTTGGGAAGGGAATATGCACTCCTGTATACTGTCACACTGCTTTTTAAACTTATATGCAAAGTACATCTTGCAAAATATTGGGCCCAATGAATCACAAGCTGGAATCAAGATTGCTGGGAAGGATATCAACAACCTCAGGTATGCAGTTGATACCATTCAAAAGCCAGAGAGGGAGGAAGAACTAAAGAGCCTCTTCATGAGGATGAAATAAGAGCGTGAAAAAAGCTGACTTGAAACTCAGCATTCAAAAAACTAAGATTATGGTATCTAGTCCCATTACTTCCTGGGAAATGTAAGGGGAAAGAGAGGAAGAAGTGACAGATTTTATTTTCTTGGGCTCCAAAATCACTGCGGAGAGTGACTGCAGCCACGAAAATTAAAAAAATGCTTGCTCCCTGGAAGAAGAGCTATGGCAAACCTAGAGAGAAAATGAAAAAAGTAGAGGCATAACTTTGACGACAAAGATATGTCTAGTCAAAGTTATGGTTTTTCCAGTAGTCGTGTATGGATGTGAGATCTGGACCATAAAGAAGGCTGAGCTCTGAAGAATTGTTGCTTTTGAATTGTGGTGCTGGAGAGTTTCTTGGACTGCAAGGAGACCACACCATTTGATCTTAAAGGAAATCAACCCTGAATGTTCATTGGAAGCATTGTTGCCAAAATTGAAGCTCCAATACTCTGGCCACTTGTTGCTATGAGTTGACTCATTGAAAATGACTCTGATACTGGAAAAGACTGAAGGCAAGCAAAGAAGAAGGCAGCAGAAGATGAGGTTGTCAGATAGTATCACCTATTCAATGGCTCTAAATTTGAGCACACTCCAGGAGATTATGGAGGACAGAGGCGCCTGGCATTTTATAATCCATGGGGTTGCAAAGAGTTGGACATGATTTAGTGAATGAACAATAACAACAACAACAATATAATGGTAAATACTACTTTTGCATCTTTCTCCTGGCATGTGACATTGTTTTTGACCTAAAATCTTGTTCAGGAGTGGAAAGCAGTTTTAAGGGTCTTCACTTGGTTTTTATCTATCTTGTCCTTCAGACCAAGGAACCAATGTTCAGGTAACTACCAAAGATGTCCATTCCAATGTACACTCAGGTATCTTGAAAATGATCACTAGGTCTAGTAAACACAGTTTGAGCTGGACCTCAGCCTAGACTCCATTTATTACTTGATTTCCATTGTACTTCCATTTGAACAAGATTTCTTGATGATATATTATCTTTCCAGGTCCAATGATCCTCAAGAGCCTGAGTACCCCCATTTTCCAGTGTATGCACATCTGACATACATGTCTGTATGACACTCCAGCATAGTTGTTATGTATTCACTCACCATGCTCATGCAGGTCCCTCTTCCCAAGAGGTCAATGGATTCTGAGAGCTGTCCCATGTCTGAAACTAGGCAGGAGATTATAACTTCATTGGAGCAGCTGCCTTCAACTTCCTGATTATTAGTCATTGATTTATTTGGTGTGTATAAAAGGATCAATAACATTGTTGACTGTCTATTTCACCCCTAGTAGTGCAAAATTCTACTAAATATTCCCACAACTAAGGCCCTTCTGACTTCTACTCTGACCTAGTGCTCAAAAAAATATTTGCACATATCTTGCTTCCAGTTATTAAGCACCACCAAATGTCTTCTATTATTTTGAAATCCTAACATTCCTGTTTTGGGGAAGCTAGGCCTATAGCCTAATGTCTGTTTTAATGCTTGTTTGCAGAGACAGTCACCAGTGAGCTTTTAAAGAATGCCAATGTTTCTTTTTATCAGAGCATTCTTTTGGTAAATATACTATCATGATCGTATCTCAAAATAATTACTAGTGAGATTTTTGGCCATTGCATAGTATATTCATAGTATCATGCCTAATTCTTTGAAAAAAAATTTTTTTAACTTTTTATTTTTACTTTATTTTACTTTATAATACTGTACTGGTTTTGCCATACATTGACATGAGGGTGGGATGATTTGGGAGAAAGGCATTGAAACATGTATACTATCATGTAAGAATCAAATCCTTTGAAAATTTTGATTCCTTTTCTGTTGTTTGCAACAGCTTTTCTGGCATTTCTATTTCATTTAATGTGAGTCACCCACTTTTCTGAATGTGGAAGAAGCAAAGTAGCAGTGTATTTATTAGTATTGCATCTCAGGGTTCTTTCCAGGATGTTAAATGCTATATCTCAGGAGACTCCTCCTGTATTGGTATAGTCTGCCATATTTAAATTTCTGTTCCTCCATCTTTATTCAGTCCCGTATGTACTTGACTGTTTCCTGCTAGATAGTAAGTGATAGCCAGCTCCTGAAATCTTTCAGCACCTAACAGGCTTTCCTTTCAAAGGCTCAATATTTACCTGGTTGATGACTGTGACCTGACCTTAGTTTTTAGTCTGGTGGCCAGAAAGAGAAGTGGCAGTTGCTCTAAGTGGGGAGAGGGGGGAGAAATTACTTGTGTTCTTGTTAGACAGAGGTCTCTGTATTATTTTTAAGCAAGTAGAGGAAACCCTAGCCTTCTACAAAAAGGAGGAACTACTTCCACAGCCACAGAGGTTCAGAAGAATATAAGGATTTATGATTTTCAGGTTCATGACCTCAGATCTTTCCATGCAAAGCCTTAGGTCCTTTGCAATCCAGGACCGAACCTTAGCGCAACAGACATGTCAGGGTTGAGAATTCAATATTTTCTGGAGCTCTGCTACACTTATAATTAAGTTCTGGAACTAATTCTCAATCTTTTTTTTTTCCTCTTGCCCCATAGCTATACAAGAGAGAATCTTTTTAAAAGCTGCAAGGAACTCTTCTGGCTTTCACATCCTTGTACTGGTGATTGATTACCTGAAACCTTTCAGTGTTGTGTGTGTGTGTGTGTGTGTGTGTGTGTGTGTGTGTAATGCATTAAGGATTCCAAAATAAAACATTGTAAAGCAATTATACATCAATGAAAAATTAAAACCAAACCAAAAGAAAATGGTCAAATAGTGACAGAAAATGACTGTAACTAGTAGTCAAAATGTCTTGCTTAATTAAATAAATTCCAGTATATCAGATTTATTACCCTTAAAAACAAAAACAAAAAGAAAGGATTCTGCAGTACACCTACCTACTAGTTTCCTCAAACTTTTTATCAGTGCATTTTGACTCTCTAGTATCCCATCTTAGTTTACTGTTTGTGAACTTGCTAACACTGTATCATGAATGTATGCTAAGTGGAGTCAGTGCTCCATCTAATCAGTGATGGCATCCCCACTGCAATGAGCCAGTTAGTGATACAGTGTCCATATCCTCTTTTAGAAGCTGCTTCCTAAGACCACTTCTGGCATCTAATATCATGAATCTGGTTCTTCATAAAACAGGTTTTGCTATTTATATGCAGAAAACTTACTGGGGTATGATCTCAATAGTAACATTTGGCAGAGATGCAAACTGCATAACTGAGTAGGAGTAGCTGAACCAAGATGTAGATGTAGAAGTGGCCTCAACTGATCCCTTAGAGAACACTGGAGTTGGGAAGGCCCTTGAAAATCTTTCTGAATAAAGTCAAGGGACCAGGCCACAGTACCTGTACCTCAGCCAGTTATTCCATCCAGAACTTCTAAGAGGTATTCTATTTCCAATGTAAGCTATTCCTGGAAAGGGACTCAGCCATGAGCCACTAGCAGCTAGCATTCAGGGCAAGTTGGAGAAATTAGTACATTGGTCCAAAATATTAATGCAGTTTTCTTACAATAGAATCAGTAACATTGTTTAAAAATAGTAGCAAGAAAATAAAGGGAGTGATGAGGAGAAATTTCACTGATTTCTGAGTAAAGATATTTAAGAACTGTTAGTTCTTTCAGAAAGGAACAAGAGCGGGCTAACCTTTCCTTCTCATTCTGTTAATTGCATGTACAATACAAAATGTGACTGTGGCATAGAGGAAAGTGAGATCTTAGACAATAGTTTGAAGCAAGCTGTTACCAAGACATTCTAAGCTTCAGCTCAAGAAAAAGGGGAAAAGAAAAATAACTGACTAAACGCTGGAGTTTCTTCGCAATACAGGGATTCAAACAGATTCAAGGTATTAGATCTGATAGAGTGCCCGAAAAACTAGAGGATGGAGGTTCATGACATTGTACAGGAGGCAGTGATCAAAACCATCTCCAAAAAAAAAGAAATGCAAAAAGGCTAAATGGTTGTCTGAGGAGGCCTTATAAATAGCTGAGAAAAGAGAAGTGAAAGGCAAAGGAGAAAAGGAAAGATATACCCATCTGAATGCAGAGTTCCAAAGACTAGCAAGGAGAGACTTCATCAGTGATCAATACAAAGAAATAGAGGAAAACAATAGAATGGGGAACACTAGATATCTCTTCAAGAAAATTAGAGATACCAAGGGAACATTTCATGCAAAGATGGACCCAATAAAGGACAGAATTGGTATGAACCTAACAGAAGCATAAGATATTAAGAAGAGGTGGAAAGAATACACAGAAGAACTATACAAAAAAGATCTTCAGACCCAGATAACCATGATGGTGTGATCACTCACCTAGAGTCAGACATCCTGGAATGCGAAGTCAAGTGGGCCTTAGGAAGCATCACTACAAACAAAGTTGGGGAGGTGATGGAATTCCAGTTGAGCTATATCAAATCCTGAAAGTGCTGCATTCAATATGCCAGCAAATTTGGAAAACTCAGGAGTGGCCACAGGACTGGAAAAGGTCAGTTTTCATTCCAATCCCAGAGAAAGGTGATGCCAAAGTATGCTCAAACTACCACACAACTGCACTCATCTCTCACTAGTAAAGCTGGTAAAGTAGTAAAGTAAAGCTAGCTTTAGTAATAGTAAAAACTAATAAATACTTGCCTTAAGTGAAAGTGAAAAGTGAAGTCGCTCAGTTGTGTCCGGCTGTTTGCGATCCCATGGACTGTAGCCTACCAGGCTTCTACGTCCATGGGGTTTTCCAGGCAAGAATAACCATAAATAGTAAATAGTAAGTACAAATAAATAGTACTCAGTTCAGTTTAGTCGCTCAGTTGTCTCCAACTCTTTGCAACCCCATGAATTGCCTGTCGTAACAGGCAAATTTGGCTTTGGAATACGGAATGAAGCAGGGCAAAGGCTAATAGAGTTTTGCCAAGAGAACGCACTGGTCATAGCAAACACCCTTTTCCAACAACACAAGAGGAGACTCTACACATGGACATCACCAGATGGTCAACACCAAAGTCAGACTGATTATATTCTTTGCAGCCAAAGATGAAGAAGCTCTATACAGTCAGCAAAAACAAGACTGGGAGCTGACTGTGGCACAGATCACGAACTCCTTATTGCCAAATTCAGACTTAAATTGAAGAAAGTGGAGGAAACCACTAGACCATTCAAGTATGACCTAAATCAAATCCCTTTTGAGTATACAGTGGAAGTGAGAAATAGATTTAAGGGACTAGATCTGATAGAGTGCCTGAGGAACTATGGATGGAGGTTCATGACATTGTACAGGAAACAGAGATCAAGACCATTCCCATGGAAAAGAAATGCAAAAAAGCAAAATGACTGTCTGGGGAAGCCTTACAAATAGCTGTGAAAAGAAGAGAAGTGAAAAGCAAAGGAGAAAAGAAGAGATATAAGCATCTGAATGCAGAGTTCCAAAGAATAGCAAGGAGAGATAAGAAAGCCTTCCTCAGTGATCAATGCAAAGAAATAGAGGAAAACAATAGAATGGGAAAGACTAGAGATCTCTTCAAGTTAATTAGAGATATCAAGGGAATATTTCATGCAAAGATGGGCTCGATAAAGGACAGAAATGGTATGGACCTAACAAAAGCAGAAGATATTTAGAAGAGGTGGCTAGAGTACAAAAAAGATCTTTATGACCAAGATAATCATGATGGTGTGATCACTCACCTAGAGCCAGACATCCTGGAATGTGAAGTAAAGTGGGCCTTAGAAAGCATTACTATGAACAATGCTAGTGAAGGTCATGGAATTCTAGTTGAGCTATTTCAAATCCTGAAAGATGATGCTGTGAAAGTGCTGCACTCAATATGCCAGCAAATTTGGAAAACTCAGCAGTGGCCACAGGACTGGAAAAGGTCAGTTTTCGTTCCAATCCCAAAGAAAGGTAATGCCAAAGAATGCTCAAACTACTGCACAATTGCACTCATCTCACACGCTAGTAAAGTAATGCTCAAAATTCTCCAAGCCAGGCTTCAGCAATAGGTGAACCGTGAACTTCCAGATGTTCAATCTGGCTTTAGAAAAGGCTGAGGAATCAGAGATCAAATTGCCAGCATCCACTGGATCATGGAAAAAGCAAGAGAATTTCAGAAAAAAACATCTATTTCTGCTTTCTTGACTGTGCCAAAGCCTTTGACTGTGTGGATCACAATAAACTGTGGAAAATTCTGAAAAAGATGGGAATCCCAGACCACCTGACCTGCCTCTTGAGAAACCTATATACAGGTCAGGAAGCAAGAGTTAGAACAAGACATGGAATAACAGACTGGTTTCAAATAGGAAAAGGAGTATGTCAAGGCTATATCTTGTCACCCTGCTTATTTAACATATATGCAGAGTACATCATGAGCAATGTTGGGCTGGAAGAAGCACAGCTGAAATCAAGATTGCTGGGAGAAATATCAGTAACGTCAGATCTGCAGATGACACCACCCTTATGGCAGAAAGTGAAGAGGAACTAAAAAGCCTCTTGATGAAAGTGAAGGAGGAGAGTGAAAAAACTTGGCTTAAATCTCAACATTCATAAAACGAAGATCATGGCATCTGGTCCCATCACTTCATGGGAAATAGATGGGAAAACAGTGGAAACAGTGTCAGACTTTATTTTTTGGGGCTCCAAAATCACTGCAGATGATGAATGCAGCCATGAAATTAAAAGATGCTTACTCCTTGGAAGGATAGTTATGACCAACCTAGACAGTATATTAAAAAGCAGAGACATTACTTTTCCAACAAAGGTCCATCTAGTCGAAGCTATGGTTTTTCCAGTGATAATGTATGGATGTGAGAGTTGGACTGTGAAGAAAGCTGAGTGCCAAAGATTTGATGCTTTTGAACTGTGGTGTTGGAGAAGACTCTCGAGAGTCCCTTGGACTGCAAGGAGATCCAACGAGTCTATTTTAAAGGAGATCAGTCCTGGGTGTTCTTTGGAAGGAATGATGCTAAAGCTGAAACTCCAGTACCTTGGGCGCCTCATGCGAAGAGTTGACTCACTGGAAAACACTCTGATGCTGGGAGGGATTTGGGACAGGAGGAGAAGGGGATGACAAAGGATGAGATGGCTGGATAGCATCACCAACTCGATGGACATGAATTTGAGTGAACTCTGGGAGTTGGTGATGGACCTGGAGGCCTGACTTGCTGTGATTCATGGGGTCGCTAAGAGTCGGATATGACTGAGCTACTGAACTGAACTGAACTGAAATACTAACTTTAATAAAACTAGAATGTAATACCAAAAATTCTCCAAGCCTGGCTTTAATAGTACGTGAACCATGAACTTCAAGATGTTCAAGCTGGACTTAGAAAAGGCAGAGGTAGCAGAGTTCAAATTGCCAACATCTGCTGTATCATTGCAAAAGCAAGAGAGTTCCAGAAAAACATCTATTTCTGCTTTATCGATTATGCCAAAGCCTTTGATTGTGTGAATTACCACAAACTGGAAAATTCTTCAAGAGATAGGAATACCAGACCACCAGACCTACCTCTTGAGAAATCTGTATGCAGGTCAAGAAGCAACAGTTAGAACTGGACATGGAACAACTGACTGGTTCCAAATAGGAAAAGGAGTACGTCAAGGCTGTATATTGTCACCCTGCTTATTTAACTTATATGCAGTGTACATCATGTGAAATGCCAGGTTGGATAAAGCACAAGCTGGAATCAAGATAGCAGGGAGAAATGTCAATAAGCTCAGATATGCAGATGGCACCACCCTTATGGCAGAAAGTGAAGAAGAACTAAAGAGCTTCTTGATGAAAATGAGGGTGGAGAGTGAAAAATTTGGCTTAAAACTCAACATTCAGAAAACTACTATTATCGCTTCCAGTCTCATCACATCATGGCAAATAGATGGAGAAACAATGGAAACATTGACAGACTTTATTTGTTTGGGCTCCAAAATTACTGTAGATGGTAACTGAAGCCATGAAATTACAAGATGCTTGCTACTTGGAAGAAAAGCTATGACCAACCTAGACAGTGTATTGAAAAGTAGAGACATTTTTTTGCCAACAAACTTTCATATAGTCAGAGTTATTATTTTTCCATTAGTCATATATGGATGTTAGAATTGGATTATAAAAATATTGAGCACTGAAGAATTGATGCTTTTGAACTGTGGTGTTGGAGTACACTCTTGAGAGTCCCTTGGACTGCAAGGCCATCCAACCAGTCCATCCTAAAGGAAATCAGTCCTGAATATTCATTTGAAGGACTGATGCTGAATTTGCAACTCCAATACTTTCATCACCTTATGTGAAGAACTGACCTATTGGAAAATACCCTGATGCTGGGAAAGACTGAAGACAGGAGGAGAAGGGGATGACAGAGGATGAGATGTCTGGATGGCATCACCAACTCAAAGGACAGGAGTTTGAGTAATCTCTGGGAGTTGGTGATGGACAGGGATGCCTGCCATGCTGCAGTCAATGGGATCTCAAAATGTCAGACATGACTGAGCAAATGAACTGAACTGAACTCTCCTAGAAAAGAACAATGGTAAGGTTGTCAGAGATCTGTTTTATGAGAGGAAATAGTATGGGTGAATTTATTGACAAAGTCGATCAATATTATGAATAATACAATATAATTTATCAGATACATTTTATAAAACAGGGAGTATATCCTTGGGGTTTGGAAAATAGAATTCAGGTCAATACATGTTATATTATTTAATCATGGTCACATAACAAGTTAAGGTGATATGAGGATTAGTAATTTCATTCTGATGGAGTGTATGTATAGATGTGCAAATATGTATGCTGGTACCATACTCCTTGACTTCCCTCATGGCTCAGAGGTTAAAGTGTTTGCCTGGAATGCAGGAGACCAGGGTTCAATCCCTGGGTCAGGAAGATCCCCTGGAGAAGGAAATGGTAACCCACTCCAGTACTCTTGCCTGGAGAATCCCATGGAGGGAGGAGCCTGGTAGTCTACAGACCATGGGGTCCCAAAGAGTCGGACACGACTGAGCAACTTCATTTTCACTTTCACTTTCACCACACTCCCTTAGTACAGGATGGAATATTTTGGAGTTTGGGCCTAAGGTAGTAAACTTGAGAAATAAGGATGAAGGAGTCAGGAGACTGAATCTTAGTCCAGACACACATGTCAAAATGAGTCATGGGAATGGACAGAATTGGGCAGATTTAGTTTGTTTAATTTAATGGCCACAGCGTTCCAAATGTGGCTGCAAATAGTGACAGGCTATTGGGATATGGAAAAAAACTGCTGAAAGATTTCTAAAATTAGAGATTTTTTTTGTTAAGCTTAGTCTTTCATCACAAAATTTTTGGCCAACATTTCTTTTTATGAGCTGAAGTAAAATTTAACAGGAAACTTCACAATTTTCTTTGTGGTTGCACATCAGTAATTTCATGACTTTTTTTTTCTTTGGGAATTTGTTTGGTAATTACTAAAACTCCAAAGCTAATTATGATGTTATGCTACTGGGACTGTAGCTATGGATGAGAAGTCTTCTCCATTTACAGGCTCAATTTGTAGGCACTGATAATTCTGCTTTCACCTTAAACCCTTCCTATCCTTCTTCCCACCCACTTGAGGGTGGAGTGGAGCAATAATTTAAAGATATGTCCCTTTGGAAAGTGAGATTTTACTTTAAAAAGTCACTTAGTCAGAACAGAAAATAATTTCTTTTTTTAAGGAGCAAGCAATCAAGCCATATCCATGAAATCTGAGAGGTTCTGAAAAGACAAAGACGCTGTATTTTAAAATGGTAACCTGGCTTCTAAGAGGACTGCGACCTCTTTAACAAGGCAGAGCTACACAGATCATAAGTAAATTGTATTACATAAGTAGTCATAGACTGAATTGTTGTGAAGAGCTAATATCCCTACTCATCCCACATGAATAAGATGTTGTTTTTGTAAGCTGTTAAGTGTGTACTGAGATGTGAGGCTTCAAATATATAAGAATATCAATGTATTTGGACAGGCAATGTGTCTAAAGCATCCCACACTGAAGCGAAGGCAGCTGTGTATTTTAATAATACCACACTGAGGTAAATAAAACAGCAAATTTGTTTGAATAAAATGTCACAAATTCAAATAAATAAGCATTTATTTGAATGACTTATTAAGCTACTAAAGTTGCTGTCTTCCAAGACATGAAGGGAAAATTAAACATATTCAAGATGAGGACTTTAAAAATATGTATCAATAAATGGGAAAATGTAAAGACATATCAGAATAAAGTTTGAGTGTTCAGAGAAACAGGACACAATCATATCTTTTGGAAAATGGAACACTTGCTTTGCCACCTTGGGCAAGGTTTCTGATATTGCAATATATTTTAGTTTTCCCATTTAAAATAGAGTATAATATGCTATCATGCTGGTGACAGAGAAAAGATAACACTTTTTGTCATAGTTAGAAATATTTGTAGTCCAATACTAAAATAGAAAATATTTCATTTACAGAATTTCTATCTCTCTCTTTAATAACATAGTTCTTGAAATTTTACAGCAAAATGGTCCTAAGGTGTAATTAATTAAAGCATGTTGGAAAGCTATATATTTTAGTAGACATTGTTAAGCTATAGAAACTCTAACTTCTTTATTTGCAGGGCCTTTGGACAGATGTTAGTTCTATTCTTGGGCTTCCTTGGTGGCTCAGATAGTAAACAATCTGTCTGCAAAGCAGAAGACCCAGATTTGATCCCTCGGTCAGGAAAATCCCCTGGAGAAGGGGACTGTAACCCACTCCAGTACTGCCTAGAGAATTCCATGGACATAAGAGCCTGGCAGGTTACAATCCATGGGGGTCACAAAGACATCCACATGACTGAGTCACTAACAGTTTCACTATTCACTTTTAGTTCCATTCTTGCATATACTATATATCAAGCTGTTTGACTATGAATAAAGTATTTTAGTTCCTAAAACTTTAAGTCTTAACCACTCAATTTTAGTCATGTTACCAGTAAATTAAAGATAGTAATACCAATCTCGAAGAGTTGTCAAGAATCAAAGAGCATAAGGAAAGTATTTACCAAAAGCAGAGTGTACTTAATATGCTTCTGTAATTGCCACATGCATTTTAACAGGAAAACTAAATATTTCAGTGGTTCAAATATTTTATTAAAATTGAAGGTAAACTGTAATCATCATTGCCCTAGATTTTATAATCTTTCTTTCCCTAACCATTATCCCTAAACAACAAAGAGCAACAATAAGAAGCAATCTGCATTAATATTGGCTATTTCTGAATGGGATTTTGCTTTTCTCTTGTGAAATAGAAAACAGTTATCTCAGGTAGTCTTTGTTGATATTATCATGCAAATTATCCATGTTAATGAAAAAGTTACTTATCATTTCACATAGTAAGCTCTTAATAAAAGTATGTTGATTACCTGATTAAGGCAACCAAGCAAAATAAGATCTGATTGGCTGAATTCCAAGCACAATTATATATCATAAATGAGTCAAAATTAGAGATGTATTTATTAGCATAGTGACACTTGAATTTACATGAATTATATGTCTTATTGACAAGGTATTGCTAATTAGAGTTGCTTTATAACCCAGAAAAATTTTAGAAAGAGATTAAAATGTTGTATGAAAAGGAAAATAATAATCAAAGATCAGAGTTTTGGGTGCTGAATTAATGTGATAGACTACTTCTCAAGCAGTTATTCTAATTTATTCATATTTATTATACTGAAAGTATGGGGGCTTCCCTGGTAGCTCAGCTGGTAATGAATCGACCTGCAATGCAGGAGACCTGGGTTTGATGCCTGGGTTGGAAAGATCCCCTGGAGGAGGAGGGCATGGCAACTCACTCCAGTATTTTTGCCTGGAGAATACCTATGGATAGAGTAGCCTGGTGGGCTACAGTTCATGGGTCACAAAGAGTTGGACATGACTGAGTAATTAAGCACAGCACAGCACATACTGAAAGTACATTGAATGAGTATTCTTAGATCATCCATGAAGAACTTCAATGAATGACCTCCTCAACCACTTGTAAAATAATGAAACTAGAACACTTTCTAACACCATACATAAAAATAAACTCAAAATGGATTAAAAATCTAAATGCAAGATCAGAAATTACAAAAATCCTAGAGAAAAATATAGGCAAAACAGTCTCTGACATAAATCACAGCAGGATCCTCTATGACCCACCTTCCAGAATATTAGAAATAAAAGCAAAAATAAACAAATGGGACTTAAGTAAACTTAAAAGCTTTTGTGCAACGAAGGAAACTATAAGCAAGGTGAAAAGACAGCCATCAGAATGGGAGAAAATAATAGCAAATGAAGCAACTGACATAGAATTAATCTCAAAAATATACAAGCAACTCCTTCAGCTCAACTCTAGGAAAAAAAAAAAATGCCCAGTTAAAAAATGGGCCAACAAACTAAATAGACATTTCTCCACAGAAGACATACAGATGGCTAACGAACACATGAAAAGATGCTCAACATCACTCATTATGCAAATCAAAACCACAGTGAGGTGCCATCTCACACTGGTCAGAATGGCTGCTATCCAAAAGCCTACAAACAATAAATGCTGAAGAGGGTGTGGAGAAAAAGGAACCCTCTTACACTGTTGGTGGGAATGCAAACTAGTACAGCCACTATGGAGAACAGTGTGGAGAGTCCTTAAAAAACTGGAAATAGAACTTTCATATGACCCAGCAATCCCACTGCTGGGCATACATGCCAAGGAAACTGGAACTGAAGGAGACATGTGTACCCCAATGTTCATCACAGCACTGTTTATAATAGCCAGGACATGGAAACAACCTAGATGTCCATCAGCAGACGGATGGATGAGAAAGCTGTGGTACATATGCACAGTGGAATATTACTCAGCCATTAAAAAGAATACATTTGAATCAGTTCTAATGAGGTGGATGAAACTGGAGCCTATTATACAGAGTGAAGTAAGTCAAAAGGAAAAACACCAATACAGTATATTAACACATTTATATGGAATTTAGAAAGATGGTAACGATGACCCTATATGTGAGACAGCAAAAGAGACATAGAAGTAGAGAACAGTCTTTTGGACTCTGTGGGAGAAGGCAAGAGTGAGATGATTTGCAAGAATAGCACTGAAACATGTATATTATCATATGTGAAACAGAGTGCCACTCCAGGCTTGATGCATGAGACAAGGTGCTCAGGACTGGTGCACCGGGATGATCCTGAGGGATGAGATGGGGAGGGATGTGGGAGTGGGAGGGGAGTTCAGTATGGGTAACACATGTACACCCATGGCTGATTCATGTCAATGTATGATAAAACCCACTATAATATTATAAAGTAATTCATCTCCAATTAAAATAAATAAATTAAGGAAAAAGTAAAACCCACCAAAAAAAAAAAAAATGTGATCCTGAAGCTACAAATGGTGAGAAACCTTCAAACAACCTATCGCTTTATTTTTTAAGCTTTATGAACTCCACAAATTATAAAAATAAAATTAATCGATATCTTTTCTTATTTTCTTTTCATGAAAATTACATATATGACATTATTTTCTAAATTATAATTTTTTTTACTCTGAAAATTTAGTTCTGAGTTGTTTTACACTGACGAGTTGCCTTCCATGAGCTCATGCAAATTAGGAAAAATGACAGACAAATTTATTGTCTAGAAGTTTGTACTCAATTTTTTTGACATCAGATTTAATTTCAATAAAAGTTATACAAAATAGTCATATTAATATTAATAGAACAACAAAGGGAATTATGATTTGTGAAATATCAACAATGACTAAAAATATTTTTTTAGGCTTTAAGATAAGATGCATTCACCTTCCTATTGATTTTTTAATGTTTGTGTGAAATAGGAAATGAAACAAAATTGCTGAATTGTGGCAAGATCTAATAATTTTGAAATTTATGATAGTCAATGAATGATTGGTTAGATATATAAAGGACTTTCAGTACATAAACAATGAAATTAGGCTCTGTCTCTAATGAATTGATAGTATCTCTTGATCTGTATTCAAGTTTACTGACTCTATCTTCTGTTATCTTAAATCTGTTGGTAAGTCCTGCAATGAAATCTTCATTTCAGTTATTTTAGTTTTTAGCTCTAGATGCCATTTTTTTAAAAGTTTCATTTCTCTGTTGAGACTGCATGTCTGTTTACTTATTATCTGAATATTTTTCTTTAATTGTCTGAACATATTTATAACATCTATTTGGAAGCTTTGGCTCCTTTACTCAACGTTGTGCCTACTCGAAATCTGTTTCTATTGAGTACATTTTTTCTCCCTGAATTTGCATCCAAGTTCTATATTTCTTTGCTTGTCAGGTAATTTTGGTTAATTCCAAACATTGTGGACATTATACTGAAGCACCTCTGTATTGTCCTTTGTTCTTCTGAGGGTTATTGACTTTATTTTTTATAGTAGGTAATTAAATTTGTGCTGTGCTATGCTTAGTTGCTCAGTCATATCTGACTCTTTGTGACACCATGTACTGTAGCCTGCCATGCTCCTCTGTACATGGGATTGTCTAGGCAAGAATACTGGAGTGGGTTGCTATGCCCTCCTCCAGGGGATCTTTCCAACCCAGGGACCAAACTCAGGTCTCCCGCACTGCAGGCAGATTCTTTACCATTTCTCCTTCCCACGATGTGAAGACACTGATGTCTCTGGTCAAATCTGTGTATGTGTGTCTGTCTCTTTAGACAACTCCTTGATGCCTGTATAATTTCACAATAAGCCAATAATTAGAAAGAAGTTATCCTCAGATACTCAAATGGATAAAACTTCCATTATCTCCTGATTAGGCTATGTTTCACTTAAGAAATTAATTTAAAAGCACAATAAATTGTGAACTCTACCAAGCTTTCATTTGAACTCTACCAAGCTTTCATTTTTCCCTACAAACTAGCCTACATTTGCACAAAATGTAGGGTGTCCTACATTTGCATAAAATTTAAAATTTAGCACTGAAAAAGTTTATTATTCAAAAGTTTCTATGTTTCTCTTGCTTGCTAAATCTCTTTGCATTTTTAGCTCGTTTGTCACCTGCTCTTTTTTTTTTAACTTTTTATTTTTTATTGGAGTACAGTTGACTAGCAATATTGTGTTGGTTTTAGGTATACAGCAAAATGATTGTGCTATACTTGTCTTCTGGCAAGCACAGCTAGAGGTTGCATTCCTGAAACCTAAGCTGATAGGAATGGGAAAATCCCTAATCTACAAATACTCCATTCTTCTATTATTCAGAAACAGTTGTTCATAAATAATCACTTTTCAATTTTTTAAGCTGTCTTTGGTCATCTCCCAGTGTCTTGAAATAGTTATTTACAGATAACAAAAGATAGAGTCAGTAAACTTGAATACAGATCAATAGATACTATCAATTCATCAGAGACAGAGCCCAATTTCACTGTTTATATACTGAATTTGAAAAGAATTTCAAATTATTTTCCCATTTAGGTATTTAATAATAACAAGCAGAGTTTTCTGTGCTACACAGAACAGAGAGCTGGTTTTCAAATTTAAATATAGCAGTGTGTACATGTCAATCCTAAACTCACTAACTTTCCCTACCCCGACTCTGCCCTTCCTGCTGGTAATCATAAGTTCGTTCTCTAAGTCTGTGAGTCTGTTTCTGTTTTGTAAATAAGTTCATTTGTAGCATTTTTTTTTAAGATTCTGCATATAAATGATATGATATAATATTCCTTTTTTACTGTATAACTTCATTCAGCATGACAATTTCTAGGTCCATCCATGTTTCTGCAAATAACATTATTTCACTCTTTTTATAGCTCAGTAATATTCAGGAATCGAACCCGGGTCTCCCGCATTGCAGGCAGACGCTTTCCCATCTGAGCCACCAGGGAAGCTCAATATTCAATAGTGCATATATGTCACATCTTCTTTATCCATTCCTTTGATGATGGACATTCAGGCGGCTTACATGTCTTATCTATTGTAAACAGTGCTGTGATGAACACTGGGGTGCATGTACCTTTTGGGCCATGTTTTTCCCTTGATGTATGTCCAAAGAGTGGGATTTATGATATTTTTGACCTGAGGGATTTTTGCAGAAATGAAGGAGAGTGAAAAAGTTTGCTTAAAGCTCAACATTCAGAAAAATAAGATCATGGCTTCTTGTCCCATCACTTTAGGGCAAATGGATGGGGAAACAATGGAAACAGTGTCAGACTTTATTTTTGGGGCTCCAAAATCACTGCAGATGGTGATGGCAGTCATGAAATTAAACAACGCTTACTCCTTGGAAGGAAAGTTATGACCAACCTAGACAGCATATTAAAAAGCAGAGACATATTTCAGCTCAGTTAAGTTTGGTCGCTAAGTGGTGTCCGACTCTTTGCAACCCCTTGAACCACAGCACGCCAGGCCTTCCTGTCCATCACCAACTCCTGTAGTCCATTCAAACCCATGTCCATCAAGTCACTGATGCTATCTAACCATCTCATCCTCTATCATCCCCTTAGCCTCCTGCCTCAATCTTTCCCAGCATCAGGGTCTTTTCCAATGAGTCAGCTCTTTGCATCAGGTGGTCAAAGTATTGGAGTTTCAGCTTCAACATCAGTCCTTGTAATGAAAAACCAGGATTGATCTCCCTTAGGATGGACTGGTTGGATCTCCTTGCAGTCCAAGGGACTCTCTAGAGTGTTCTCCAAAACCACAGTTCAAAAGCATTAATTCTTTGGCACTCAGCCTTCTTTAGAGTCCAAATCTCACATCCATACATTATCACTGGAAAAAACATAGCCTTGACTAGATGGACCTTTGTTGGTGAAGGAGTGTCTCTGCTTTTTAATATGCTATCTAGGTTGGTCATAACTTTCCTACCCAGGAGTAAGCATCTTTTAATTTCATGGCTGCAGTCACCATCTGCAGTGATTTTGGAGCCACAAAAATAAAGTCTGACACTTCCCACTGTTTCCCCATCTATTTCCCATGAAGTGATGGGACCGGATGCCATGATGTTAGTTTTCTGAATGTTGAGCTTTAAGCCAAATTTTTCACTCTCCTCTTTTACTTTCATCAAGAGGCTTTTGAGTTCCTCTTCACTTTCTGCCATAAGGGTAGCGTCATCTGCATATCTTAGGTTATTGATATTTCTCCTGGCAATCTAGATTCCAGCTTGTGCTTCTTCCAGCCCAGCATTTCTCATGATGTACTCTGCATATAAGTTAAATAAGCAGGGTGACAAGATACAGCCTTGACATATTCCTTCCTCTATTTGGAACCAGTCTGTTGTTCCATGGTCAGTTCTAACTCTTGCTTCCTGACCTGTATATAGGTTTCTCAAGAGACAGGTCAGGTGGTCTAGGATTCCCATCTCTTTCAGAATTTTCCACAGTTTGTAGTGATCCACACAGTCAAAGGCTTTGGCATAGTCAAAGCAGAAATAGATGTTTTTATAGAACTCTCTTGCTTTTTCCATGATCTAGTGGATGTTGGCAATTTGATTTCTGGTTCCTCTGCCTTTTCTAAAATCAGCTTGAACATCTGGAAGTTCACAGTTCACATATTGCTGAACCCTGGCTTGGAGAATTTTGAGCATTACTTTACTGGCGTGTGAGATGAGTGCAATTGTGTGGTAGTTTGAGCATTCTTTGCCATTGCCTTTCTTTGGGATTGGAATGAAAACTGACCTTTTCCAGTCCTGTGGCCACTGCTGAGGTTTCCAAATTTGCTGGCATATTTAGTGCAGCACTTTCACAGCATCATCTTTCAGAATTTGAAATAGCTCAACTAGAATTCCATCACCTCCACTAGCATTCTTCCTAGAGATGCTTTCTAAGGCCCACTTGACTTCACATTCCAGGATGTCTGGCTCTAGGTGAATGATCACACCATCGTAATTATCTGGGTCATGAAGATCTTTACTGTACAGTTCTTCTGTGTATTCTTGTACCTCTTCTTAATATCTTCTGCTTTTGTTAGGTCCATATCATTTCTGTCCTTTATCGAGCCCATCTGTATGAAATGTTCCCTTGGTATCTATAATTTTCTTGAAGAGATCTCTAGTCTTTCCCATTTTAATGTTTTCCTTTATTTCTTTACATTGATCGCTAAGGAAGACTTTCTTATCTCTTCTTGCTATTTGTTGGAACTCTGCATTCAAATGGGTACATCTCTCCTCATCTCCTTTGCTTTTCACTTCCTGTCTTTTCATAGCTATTTGTAAGGCCTCCTCAGACTGCCATTTTGCTTTTTTGCATTTCTTTTTCTTGCGCATGGTCTTGATCCCTGTCTCCTGTACAATGTCATGAACCTCTGTCCATAGTTCATCAGTCACTCTGTCTATCAGATCTAGTCCCTTAAATCCATTTCTCACTTCCATTGTATAGTCATAAGGGAATTGATTTAGGTCATATTGAATGGTCTAGTGGTTTCCTCCACTTTCTTCAATTTCAGTCTCAATTTGGCAATAAGGAGTTCATGATCTGAGCCACAATAAGCTCCTGGTCTTTTTTTCTGCTGACTGTATAGAGCTTCTCCAATTTTTGCTGCAAAGAATATAATCAGTCTGATTTTGGTGTCGACCATCTGGTGATGTCCATCTATAGAGTCTTCTCTTATGTTATTGGAAGAGGGTGTTTGCTATGACCAGTGTGTTCCCTTGGCAGAACTTTATTAGCCTTTGCCCTGCTTCATTCTGTACTCCAAGGCCAATTTTTCCTGTTACTCCAGGTGTTTCTTGACTTCCTACTTTTGCATTCCATCCCCTATAATGAAAAGGATATCTTTCTTGGGTGTTAGTTCTAAAAGGTCTTGTAGGTCTTTATAGAACTGTTCAACTTCAGCTTCTTCAGTGTTACTGGTCAGGGCATAGACTTGAATTACCATGATATTGAATGGTTCGCCATGGAAATGAACAGAGATCATTCTAGACAACATATTAAAAAGCAGAGACAGTACTTTGTGTACAAAGATCCGTCTAGTCAAGATAATGATTTTGCCTGTGGTTATGTGTTGATGTGAGAGTTGGACTATAAAAAAACCCTGAATGCTGAAGAGTTGATGCTTTTGAACAGTGGCATTGGAGAAGACTCTTGAGAGTTGCTTGGACAGGAAGGAGATCCAACCAATCTATCCTAAAGGAAATCAGTCTTGAGTATTCATTGGAAGGATTGATGCAGAAGCTGACACTCCAGTACTTTGGCCACACGATGATAAGAACTGACTCATTTGAAATGACCCTGATGCTGGGAAAGATTGAGGGCAGGAGGAGAAGGGGTTCACCGAGGATGAGATGGTAACATGGCATCACTGACTCAATGAACATGAGTTTGTGTAAACTCCAGGTGTTCATGATTGACAGAGAAGCCTGGCGTGCCTGTAGTCCATGGGGTCACAAAGAGTCAGACACGAGTGAGCTACTGAACTTAACTGAACTTAATTGAACCCATTAGGAAGTTGCATTCCATCCCAGTACAGACACTTTACTCTGCTGCCATAAAAAGCTTTATTTATCAGGTATGATCAAAGAAAAAGAACCAGTTTTCCCCTCAGTCAGTCATCCCCATCAGGAAGCTTCCTTAAGCCTCTTATCCTTCTCCATCAGAGGGCAGACAGACTGAAAACCATAATCACAGAAAACTAACCAATCTGATCACATGGAGCACAGCCTTGCCTAACTCAATTAAATTATGAGCCATGCCGTGTAGGGCAACCCAAGAAGGATGGGTCATGGTGGAGGGTTCTGACAATACGTGGTCCACTGGAGAAGGGCATAGCAAACCACTCCAGTATTCTTGCCTTGAGAACCCCATGAACACTGTGAAAAGGCAAAAAGATAGAGCACTGAAAGATGAACTCCCCAGGTCAGTAGGTACCCAATAGGCTACTGGAGATTAGTGGGGAAATAACTCCAGAAAGAGTGAAGAGATAGAGCAAAATCAAAAACAACACCCACTTGTGGATGTGACTGGTGATAGAAGCAAGGTCTGATGTTGTAAAGAGCAATATTGCATAGGAACCTGGAATGTTATGTCCCTGAGTCATGGCATATTGAGTGAATGAGTGAAGTTGCTCAGGCGTGTCCAACTCTTTGTGACCCCATTGACTGTAGCCCAACAGGCTCCTCCATCCATGGAATTCTCCAGGCAGGAATACTGAAATGGGTTGCCATTCCTCCTCCAGGGGGTCTTCCTGGCCCAGGATTTGGACCCAGGTCTCCCACATTGCAGGCAGATGCTTTAACCTCTGAGCCACCAGGGAAGCCCCTGGTGGGCATGGCATATTGGAAGTGGTCAAACAGGAGATGGCAAGAGTGAATATCAACATTTTAGGAATCAGCGAACTAAAGTGGACAGGAATGGGTGAATAAAACTGAGATGACCATTATATCTACTACTGTGGGCAAGAATCCCTTAGAAGAAATGGAGTAGCCATCAAAGTCAACAAAAGAGTCTGAAACACAGTACTTGCATGCAATCTCAAAAACAGCTGAGTTAACTCTGTTTGTTTCTAAGGCAAACCATTCAGTTTCACAGTAATCCAAGTCTATGCCCCAACCAATAGTGCTAAAGAAGCTGATGTTGAATGGTTCTGTAAAGATCTACAAGACCTTCTAGAACTAACATCCCCAAAAGATGTCCCTTTCCTTATAGGGGACTGAAATGCAAAAGTAGGAAGTCAAGAAATACCTGGAAGAACGGGCATAATTGGCCTTGGAGTAAAGAATGAAGCAGGACAAAGTCTAACAGAGTTTTGCCATTAGAACACATTGGTCATAGCAAACACCCTCTTCCAACAACACACAAGGACTCTAAACATGGACATCACCAGATAGTCAATACCGAAATCAGATTGATTATATTTGCAGCCAAAGATGAAGAAGCTCTGTACAGTCAGCAAAAACAAGACTGAGAGGTGACTGTGGCTCAGATCATGAACTCCTTAGTGCTAATTTAGAGTTAAATTGAAGAAAGTAAGGAAAACCAGTAGATCATTCAAGTATGACCTAAATAAAGCCCTTGCAATTATACAGTGGAAGTGACAAAGAAATTCAAGGGATTAAATCTGATAGACAGAGTGCCTGATGAGCTATGGACAGAGGTTCAGGACGTTGTACAGAAGGCAGTTATCAAGACCATCCACAAGAAAAAGAAATGCAAGAAGGCAAAAGGGTCATTTGAGAAGGCCTTACAAATAGCTATGAAAAGAAAGGAAGTGAAAGGCAAAGGAGAAAAGGAAAGATATACCCATTTGAATGCAGAGTTCCAAAGAATAGTAAGGAGAGATAAGAAAGCCTTCCTCAGTGACCAATGCAAAGAAATAGAGGAAAACAATAGAATGGGAAAGACTAGATATCTCTTCAAGAAAAGAAGTGATACCAAGGGAAATTTTCATGCAAAGATGTTCTCAATAAAGCACAGAAATGGTATGGACCTAACAGAAGCAGAAGATATTAAGAAGAGGTGGCAAGAATACACAGAAGAACTGTACAATAAAGATTTTCATGACCCAGATAATCACGAAGGTGTGATCATTCACCTAGAGCCAGATATCCTGGAATGCGAAGTCAAGTGGGCCTTAGGAAGCATCACTACAGACAAAGCTAGTGGAGGTGATGGAATTCCAGTTGAGCTATTTCAAATCCTGGAAGATGATGCTGTGAAGGTGCTGTACTCAATATGCCAGCAAATTTGGAAACCTCAGCAGTGGCCACAGGACTGAGAATGATCAGTTTTCATTCCAATCCCAAAGAAAGGCAATGCCAAAGAATGTCCAAACTACTGCACAATTGCACTCATCTCAAATGCTAGCAAAGTAATACTCAAAATTCTCCAAGTCAGGCTTCAACAATATATGAACCATGAACTTCCAGGTGTTCAAGCTGGATTTAGAAAAGGAAGAAGAATCACAGATCTAATTGCCAACATCCATTGGAGCATCAAAAAGGCAAGAGATTTCCACAGAAACATCTACTTCATCTTTACGGACTATGCCAAAGACTTTGACTCTGTGGATTACAACAAACGGTGGAAATTTCTTAAGGAAATTAGAATACTAGGCCACCTGACCTGACTCCTGAGAAATCTTGTATGCAGGTCAAGAAGCTACAGTTAAAACTGGACTTGACACAACAGACTGGTTCCATATTGGGAATGGAGTATATCAAGGCTGTATATTGTCACCCTGCTTATTTAACTTATATGCAGAGTTCTTCATGAGAAATGCTGGACTAGATGAAGCACAATCTGGAATCAAGATTGCCTGGAGAGATATTAATAATCTCATATATGCAGATGACATCACACTTATGGCAGAAAGCAAAGAATAACTAAAGTGCCTCTTGATGAAAGTGAAAGAGGGGAGTGAAAAAGCTGGCTTAAAGCTCAACATTCAGAAAACTAAGATCATGGCATTTGGTCCCATCACGTCATGGTAAATAGATGGGGAAACAGTAGAAACAGTGCCCAGACTGTTTTTTTTTTTTTTTTTGTCTCCAAAATCACTGCAGATGGTGACTGCCGCCTTGAAATTAAAAGACGCTTGCTCCTTGGAAGAAAAACTATGACCAACGTAGATAGCATGTTAAAAAGCAGAGATATTACTTTGCCAACAAAGGTCCATGTAGTCAGGGTATGGTTTTTCCAGTAGTCATGTATGGATCTGAGAGTTGGACTCTAAATAAAGGTGAGTTCAGAAGAATTGATGCTTTTGAACAGTGGTGTTGGAGAAGACTCTTGAGACTCACTTGGACAGCCAGGAGATCCAATGAGTCCACCTTAAAGGAAATCAGTCCTGAATATTCATTGGAAGGACTGATACTGAAGCTGAAACTCTAATATATGGCTACCTTATGTGAAGAACTGATTCATTTCAAAAGACCCTGATGCTTGGATATATTGAAGGAAGGAGAAGAAGGGGATGACACAAGATGAAATGGTTGCATGGCATCAGTGACTCAATGGACAAGAGTTTGAGTAAACTCCAGGAGTTGGTGATGAACAGGGAGGCATGGCATGCTGCAGTCCATGGGGCTGCAAAGAGTCAGGCACGACTGAGCAGCTGAACTGAATTTACTTTCATGCCATAAGCAGCTTTAGTTTATCAGGTATGAATCAGGGAACAGTGTATGGTTTTTCTATATCAAAGAATCAATTAGGATGCTTTTTTAATGGTCCATTTGAAGTTCACTTTACCACATTCTTGCCAGGAAAGGGATAGAAACTTAAGGAAACAACTCACACCTAGTTTCCTATTCTTTTTCATGTCCGACTGAGAAGCTGAAGAGTTGAGAAACTGGCTGCAATTATCTTCTTTGTAAGGTATGTATATGAAGGTCTTGCTTTCAAATTCACATAGCCCTATCTTGGTGTTTTGGTCAAAATGTCCATTTTAATATCTTATTTTACATAATTCAAGACAGTGATTTTTCATAACATCAGATTACTTAGAACATTTGAGTATTCTATTTTAGGGATGGTAAAATTCTTATTGCTAACATTTAGTTATTTTGAATATATGTACTATATAAATCATGAAAAGGACACTGAATTGAGGCATGCAGCAAAGTGACAAGCTTAAAGTCAAGGAGCCAAGAAATTAAAATCCAGAGGATTGGATGAAATTGGACTTTCGCAATGCTTCTGAGAAAAGTATAGTGCAATCTTTAAGACTGGAAACTGTAGTATTATAAATCTCCATTTCCTGCTGTAATGATTACTAGTGTCGTCATCTTAAAATCTAAGTCTCACTTTTTTCATCAATAAAAATTAAGTAATAATAGAACCTACTTCACAAACAACAGAGTGGTTGTACTCAGTGGTCCCCAAACTTTTTGGCACCAGGGACCAGTGTGGAAGACAACTTTTTCCATCAACCAGAGATGGAGGATGGTTTCAGGATAATTCAAGGGAACTACACTTATTATGTACCTTATTTCTATTATTAAATCAATTCCACCTTAGGTCATCATGCATTAGATCCTGTAGGTTGTGGACCCCTGGGTATAATAATTGAAACCATATAACACTTCTAAGTACATTTGAGCTCTCAATAAAATTTAACTTTTACTACCATTATTATAATATTTAGAAATTTCTAGTTAAAGAAATACTAACAGACAATTAACAAAGAAATTTTTTTAATAAATATATAATCATGGTTCTGGGACCAATTTAATATCACAATTACCTACATAAAACATTATTAAAGTCAAGTCATAAACTGCAGAGTTTCTGGATTGCTGGAAAGCTCTAGATAGAGACTTTTTCTAGAGACTTTTAGGCATGGATACTGATTTCTCTCAGAAGTGATACCGTGACCCTACTGATACTTTGGTTCAAGAACAGGCAAGCTTCAGATGAATTAATATTTCTAATTCTTCTTTAATATTACATAGGCTCTGGGTTGCAAAACAATTTCACTTCTTAGTTCTGACAAGATCATAACTTGCTCTAACAGTGAAACTGGAAGCCATTTTACACTCATTAAGGACTCTGGGGATCAAGCAGTGATGTTCCAAGATGTGTAGCTTAGCAAACTCTTTTAATTTCATAAGATTTTGTATCTTTAAGTAATTATATTTAGAAGTTAAGCTAATCTTACTTTGTGTATTTGTGTATGTGAATGTGCACAGACATGCACATATGTGTGGTCTCTTCTTGATAATACATAATCCATATGAAATAATGTACACAGTTTGCTAGCTAGGGATTTAATTTATGTCATTAAAATACATGACCCTGCTATACTCACAACTTAGCAATTGACAGTAATCTAATGCTTACAATAGCTGCTGTAGAATATACAATTGGACATTTCCAAGTGAAATGCTTATTTATATGAATACTTACCTACAGGTCTATATGAAAATGATAAAAGCATTCCATTTATTCTGTTTTCCATAAAGTATAAGGAATAATTTTAGTTTTTAGATTTTTATCAAAAATCTTTCAAATTTTTCCATATAGTTGGTAAATAACTCTATCTTCATCTATCACTTAATGCAATGATCATGATAACATATTTACCTATGTCATTATATCTCCATTATATAAATGGAACTATAGAAGGAATAGCTCTAAACATACTTGGGCAAGTAATTGGCAGTGAATAGTCCAAAGGAAAATCAAACTGCCAAGTGAACAGATATGTGGGAGATGAAGGAAAGTTAATAGATATACTTTTGTGGGAAATGAAACACAAACTCAGTATGGTTTTTGCTAGTAAATATACCATGTCTGGGAAGGGAGGTTTTTAATTGGTAAATTTTACTCCCTTTACATGTACAAATAACTGTTAATAATTTTTTAATTTGTAAAACATTATAAAGGAATAAATGTATAAAAAGATAAATGTTGATATTAATGCAACTAATAGTTTATCTAACAGCTGTAAAGAATAAGTGCTTACTGGAAGGTTCAGACATTGTACATAGTATGCACTATATCTTTCAATATATAAGTGTGTATATTTCTGTGTCTGTGTGTTTATGTAGGCTCTAGTGACAGCTTGGACTTTAGTATGCATAAATATATAAAAACTATCCTAATCTCTCTCTCCCTTCTGTTTTTCCTCCATTTTATATTTAGTCCTTTAAAGTCTTACCAAATTTACTCGCTCTTTAAACAACCTTCTTTGTGGACTTCCCTGATGGTGCAGTGGACAGAAATCCCCTGCCAGTGCAGGGGACACAGGTTCCATCACTGGGCCGGGGAGATTCCACACACCTTGGGGCAACTAAGTTCGTGCATCATAACTACTGAGCTTGCACTTCAGAGCCTGCATGCTGCAATTACTGAAGCTCATGTCCCTAGAGCCCATGCTCTGCACCACAATGAGAAGCCCATGTATCACAACTGGAGGGTAGCCTCTACTCTCCTAGATCCCACATGCTGCAACTAAGAGTTCACATGCCAAAATTAAAGATCCTGTGCACTGCATCTAAGACACAGTGCAACCAAATAAATATTTTTGAAAAAGCCTCCTTTGAGCACTACAGTCCATGTAAAGTGCAGTAATCCAAAGATAAAAATAATTTTAAATTTATTGTTAAAAATAATATTTGAATCATGGCTCTGATCACTTATCTGGGTGGCATCAAAATAATTACTTAAGCTCCACAGGCTTCAGTTGCTTTATCAATAAAGTACATGCTTGTATGATTTCTGTGATAATTGCAGGGAAATGTATAGAAAGTCTGTGGATCAATGTCTGAAACACACAAGGAATTAGATAAATGGGAGTTTGCATTGTTGATAGTAGCCTTGATACTTGAAATGATAGGATCATTTCAGGGCCAAACTATTCTCAGCTTTTATGTTCGCTGATTTATTTTCTCTTTTGATTTGTAACTTTTTATACATCTTTTCATTATTCCTAGGGATAAGCAGATTAATAGGCACAGAGAGCTCAGTGTGGGTAAGTAAAGTCAAATGACTTTGAAGACTAAAATGATCACAGAAATTATTTATTCTATTTTTCTCATTTTCAGATGGTGTGGATGAGTTAGATTCAGATGACTTGGTAAATATTACCAATTTATTTCTGATAACCAGAAATCAGATTCTAGGTATCTGTCCTTTGACCATTATTATTTCCACTATTATACATATATCACTTTATAACAGATATAAACAGATGCAAAGATAAATAATAATATATCTCTATATTTTTATGGTTATAATTTAAGTTGAAAGATATTTTATCTACATATCTTAACTATATTTTCTATTTATTCTAGGAACGCAAGAATATCTGTCTACCTCACATTCAGATCTTTTCTAATTGTATCCAGGACGGGGAACCACGTAGTTACACAAGTAAGACAAATTTCTTCCATCATTACTTATCTACTGCCTTTTCACTCTCAATAGTGATGGAAAGTTGATCTGATCATGGGGAATTAAGAAATTTGCCATCTACTCAGGTTCCCCCCACCCCGCCCCAAGAAAAGGTAGAATCATTTCTTTTTTCTTTCCTGTAGTTTTAGCTATCCTTAGTTTTCACTCATGTTCTGGTTTTAAGTTTAAACACCCAATTCTGCACATGTCAAGGAGTCAAGAAACAAACTGCTTCAAAATACTCTCTCAAAAGTTTTGAGTAACACTGAAAATTTACTCACCTAAGTATGTGTGTACACACATATATATATATATATCAACAATAACATTTGTCTTATTGTGGTGGTCTGGAACTAATCTCATAATATCTCTAAGGTATGTTTGTAATGATATTATCTAATTTATTTTGATTATGAAAATCAGTCATTGAGTATAGTTTCACAAATATACATCCATGCAGCAATTATTATAAACACAAGAAATAAACACAAAAGGTAAATGAGTTAAAAGCAATAGAAATTGAAGTCTCTCAGTTGTGTCCGACTCTTTATGACCCCATGGACTGTAGCCTTCCAGGTTCTTCTGTCCATGGGATTTTCCAGGCAATACTAAAGGAGTGGATTGCCATTTCCTTCTCCAGGGGATCTCCCCAACCCAGGGATTGAACCTGGGTCTCCTGCATTCTAGACAGATGCTTTAATAGAAAAAAGATTGTAAAAATCTATCAGGCCAATAGAACACATGGTCTTTTCTTGACCACTCCTTCCATGTGTCATCATTTTTCCTTTAACTTCAAAGGAAAAATGTAATGACAGGTATAAAAAAAAAATCACAATTGGTAATAGTGGCATGACCTACAGTTGAAGAACCCTGGATTCAAAACACATCTCCATACAAATGTGTAGAAATGTAAAACAAGCCATCTTAATGTAGTGAATCTCAGTTATTGGTAAAAAAGATTTAATAATCCCCAGTGGCTCAGAGGTTAAAGCGTCTATCTGGAATGTGGGAGACCCGGGTTTGATGCCTGGGTCGGGAAGATCCCCTGGAGAAGGAAATGGCAACCCACTCCAGTACTCTTGCCTGGAGAATCCCATGGAGGGAGGAGCCTGGTAGGCTACTAGTCCAGGGGGTCGCAAAGAGTCGGACACGACTGAGCGACTTCACTCACTCACTCACTTTAGAGGAGGCTTTTAAGATGGCAGCATAGGACACTTGGCTAGCCTCTTCACCATGAGCTCATCAAAACTACAACTAAATATAGAGCGACTCTTGCTGAAATTGAATTGGGGACTAGCAGAACAGCTCTTCTATGTTGAAGACTATAAAGAAAGACTCACACATATTCAAGGAGGAAAGGAGCTTGCTCAAACTCATGTCCATTGAGTCAGTGATGACATGCAATCATCTCACCCTCTGCTGTCCCCTTTTCCTCCTGCCTTCAATCTTTCCCAGCGTTGGGATCTTTCCCAATGAGTTCACTCTTTGCATCAACTGGCCAAAGTATTGGAGCTTCAGCCTCAGCATCAGTCCTTCCAATGAATATTTGGGATTGATTTCCCTTAGGATTGACTAGTTTGATCTCTTTGCAGTCCAACGGACTCTTAAGAGTCTTCAGCACCACAGACTGAAAGCATAAATTCTTCAGCACTTAGCCTTTTTTATGATCGAACTCTCACATCCCTACATGACTATTGGAAAAATTATAGCTTTGACTATACAGGCAGTGAGTAAATTCATAGTTTTATGCCAGCTATAGGTCGCTATTGCCTGGCATTCAATGCACAGAAAGACAATCTCAAGATAACAGTTTAATCATTACTTTTGGCCCTCACATCTTTATTATCTTCATAGTCTAAAAGAGAAAAAATAACTTATTTTATACATCATTGTTTCCCCTGAACTCCATTCCAACCCCTGGATCATGGGAATAATAAGATTAAGCCCTTACCAAAAATAAATAATGCTTCTGTTTTCTTCCTTGTATTAATCTCCAAGGAAAGAAATCTCTAAATGTCTAGGTACCTGTTTGGAATTTGTATGTATTTTAGATGTGAGGGAAGAGAAAAATGACACATGAATTAATGAACGAATAAATTATTGTGTCCCAGCTCTTTCTGCCATATGAGATCATTTAAAAAATTTTTTTTCTTACTGTCTTGATAACTAAATATCCAACATATTGCCACTCATTTGTATGTGATTAGAAACATCACATTCAGCAGGGGTTTACTTTATGTAAAATGGCTTCCCTGCTGCTCTGGTTTCTTGTGAAAGAAAGCCAGTGAGTAAATCAATTCATTCTAAGTATCTATGAATTTAAAGTGTTCACCCTTTGTAGGACACACGCTCACGCAGCAAAAGTAAGGAACTCTTAACTATAAGGAATAGAACTCTGTAAATGGTTAGAAATTTATTGTTTGGAGAGAGGGTCAGGACCGTTAAAAGGTGGAACATAATCTTTTTTTTTTTTTTTAAAGATCACTAATCTCAACATATAGACCTATTTGTATTAAGCAAACCTAAGTATCAGGGACTATGTTACATTTTTATAATTGGAATTGTTTAATTCAGGAAATTTAGGAGAGGTGAAAATGCATTGCTGAGCCATAAGAACAGAAGGTACAGGTTTATGGATAGGGATTCAACCCATCTGGAGTGTATTCCCACAACCATTGCTGAATAAGTAATACAGATTTTCATTTGGACAATTTTTGCTTGCAGGTGGCAAAATGAGTCTTCCCCTTTGCCCTAGGGATTTAGAATGTAGAATCTTGGCAAAGCATGAAACTCCTTCAGTTCATGCAGAAAAAGAGCTGGAAGTGACTGTTCATTTATTAATTTATTTAGGGATGAAGTAGGTTAAATTATCAGCAGGAAAGGTAACTGTCTCTGGAAAAGCTAAGGATGACAATTTCTACATTTCCCCACTTAATATGCATCAAGAAGTGAACACTGACCTTCACTGGGTACACCTTTCATTTATTGAGTAATGAAGCAATTTGCTGTCAAATTGTTTTATCAGACCCTATTAGTCACCTGGGTTACAATGGATAAGGAAATTAATTTCATTATTTTCATGGGACTAGAGATCTAGGATGAGTCTAATTTAGGGAGGCAGGGTAGAACATGTGTGTTCTCTAGATTCTTAAGAAAGAGTGTTTTAATTCTTCTGAAATAATGGGTTGCAAAATGTCTTGTGAGTTGATTTGCTTTATATAAGCCCTTAGACTTGATAACAGGAAAACAAGTGCCTCTGTGATTGGAATGTCAGAGAAAAGATACTCTCACAGAAAAAGAATAACTCCCACCTGTCCAACAGTACTTCAGCTTCACCTTTCCATTTTCCTTCAGGAGGATTCAGTTCTACCTAATTCATGGAGAGCACCTTAGGATCAGATAAACTTACTTGAGCAGACCCAAAATGGGGAAAATATTGGTTCTGGAAGAATTCTTTCAAAGCCTGTATCAGTTTAGACTTGTGAGTTGATCCTTCACTCAATTGAGGATGAAACTCATGATCTTTTCTCAATCTTAACAACAACTATTCTATTACCATAAATGGTATTTAAATTTTCCTACTATCAGCAATACACATTAGCTATACATCTGGGTCTTATCTGAGAATTCAACCAGTATTTTCTAACTCCATCAAAGATCTGAGACTAATTAAAATAAAGTCAAGATCTGATTCCATCTGCTGGATGTCTTTCTTTACAAATTGTACTATCAGAGTATTACAGACATAAACCTTGTTAGCTTTGAATTCTTCTGAAATGTGTTTGTTAGTTAGCCTATAATATAATATCAATGTTATGGTATCAGTCTTTTTTAATATAAATTTATTTATTTTAATTGGAGGTTAATTACTTTACAATATTGTATTAGTTTTGCCATACACCAACATGAATCCACCACAGGTATACAAGTGTTCCCCATCCTGAACCCCCGTCCCTCCTCCCTCCCTGTATCATCCCTCTGGGTCGTCCCAGTGCACCAGCCCCAAGCATCCACTATCATGCATCGAACCTGGACTGGTGATTCATTTCACATATGGTATCAGTCTTTTAATAGGATAATGTAAGAAACATTTGTATCATAAATATTTGTTCTATAATTTTACTATTAAAAATGCCATCTATTTCTACAACTGTCATTGATAAAGATATTCAGAACTAATTTTCATTGTATTTAACATAGAAAAAATTCTCAAGATTATCTTCTGATCAGATAGAATTAATTAGAATTCTATAACTAACAAAGTTTTGCATATGCCTTCATTTTTAGAAAACATGAGTTTAAATTCAATCACTCATACATTGATGTACCATTTATTTATTGTCGCTATTTTTTTCATTTCTCTGTTTTCTATTCAACTTGGGCATGGTAAGGTGCTTTGTCTTTTCTTGAAAACCATCTAATAAATTTTGGGGATATGAGGGAGCTATGCTACTGCTAAGTCACTTCAGTCGTGTCCAACTCTGTGCGACGACATAGAAGGCAGCCCACCAGGCTCCCCCATCCAAATTTTATAAAATTACATGCATCAAAATAATGGCATTCTGCAAGGTGAATCCATCATAATCTTTAAATTTTAAAAAGACAAAGTCAACAGCACCATACAACGATTTGTTTAATGTCTCTTTAAGTAATATAAGATAGAGGGAGAAATATGGGATGATTGATAAAAATTCTATTTTAGTTTTCCTGCTTCACATCTTTCTATAAATTGAATATTTACTAATCTAAATCATTGATCCAGGAATAACTTTCAAACTTTGCTTAGAATTTACTCTGTAAAATTTATTATCAGAATTTGTCTGTTAGCTTGTAACAACTCAATGACAAGTCTTTGAATAGATAATTCACCTCATTTCAACACCTCAAAAAGTACCTATACCTTTAGCTAATTATTAAGGGAACATGTACAGTTGGACATTGAATTGAGTGGATACAAAAAAGTTCAAACATGTAAAATGTACAAATGCAAGAAATATCTAAAGTATAAATAAAATTATTTTAAAATTTTGCCAAAAATCACATAATTGGTTGTTTCACCCAGAAGTACAATATTAATCATTAACAGAAATTATAAATATGAGAGCAATGATGAAATTTTACTGATAGTTGCTGGCAATTGTTGCTTGACTACATGCAGATCAACATTATTTTTCATATGTAAGTTAAGAGACCTGCAGTTATGATGTTAGCATTGTGTTTCTATACATAGAACAAGCATTTTACTTCAGATAAATGTCACTCTTCTTTCCTCTTTCACTGAATCCATTAATTTTTACATATATTCTTATGGCATAGGGCCAACAATATAGGAGATACAAAATGTTTCTATTTGACTTTCTTTATGAAGAATATCATCTTGATTTCAGCAATCTAATTCTTATTAGAAGTTTTACTTTAAGACACATATATGAAAGTACATTTCTTTCTCACTCACTTTGAAAACAAACAAAAGCTAACTTCCCAATTTTTAAAATTTGCATATAGTTAAGCCTTCCCTGGTGGCTTAGACTGTAAAGAGTCTGCCTGCAATGCAGAAGACCTGGGTTTGATCCTTGGGTTGGGACGATCCCATGGAGGAGGGCATTGAAATCCACTCCAGTATACTTGCCTGGAAAATCCCCATGGAGAGAGGAGCCTGGTAGGCTACAGTCCATGGAGTCACCAAGAGTCAGAAACAACTGAGTAACTAAGCACAATGCAGCACAAAATATTATAGAAGGTAAAAGCATGTATCTTTCTACTGGTCTCTGATTCTGGTCAAATTCTTTACACCATTGGAAGGTAAGGGCATTTAATGCTTATTTGCTTTAAAAATAACGCACTCAAGTTTTCAGTTTTCTGTTGATGGGTGGGGCTGTGTATCCTCAACAGAAAATTAAAAACTCTAGATGGTCAATACTGAAATCAGATTGATTATATTCTTTGCAGCTGAAGATGGAGAAGTCCTACAGGGTCAGCAAAAACAAGACCAGGATCTGACTGTGGCTCGGATCATGCCCTCCTTATTGCAAAATTAGGACTTAAATTGAAAAAAAAAATAGGGAAAACCACTAGACATTCAGGTATGACCAAAATCAAATTACTTACGATTAAACAGTGGAAGTGACAAAGAAATTCAAGGGATTAGATCTGATAGACAGAGTCCCTGAAGAACTACAAACAGAGGTTCATAACATTGTACAGGAGGCAGTGATCAAGACCATCTCCAAGAAAAAGAAAAAAAAAATTGCAAAAACTTAAATGGTTGTCTGAGGAGGCCTTAGAAAGAGCAGAGGAAAGAAGAGAAGCTAAAGATAAAAGAAAAAAGGAAAAACATACCTATCTGAATGCAGAGTTCCAAAGAATAGTAAGGAAAGATAAGAAAGCCTTCCTCAGTGATCAATGCAAAGAAATAGAAGAAAACAACAGAATGGAGAAGACTCGAGATCTCTTCAAGAAAATTAGAGATACCAAGGGAACATTTCATGCAAATATGGCTACAGTAAAGGACAGAAATGGTATGGAACTAACAGAAGCAGAAGATAGCAAAAAGATGTGGCAAGAGTACAGAAGAAATATACAAAAAAGATCTAGCGACCCAGATAACCATTTTGGCATGATCACTCACCTAAAGCCAGACATCTTAGAATGAAAAGTCAAGTGGGCCATAAGAATCATATGAACAAAGCTGATGGAGGTGATGGAATTCCACCTGAGCTATTTCAAATCCTAAAAGTTAATGCTGTTAAAGTGCTTCACTCAATATGCCAGCAAATTTGGAAAACTGCAGTGGCCTCAGAGTGGAGAGGTCAGTTTTCATTCCAGTCCCAAAGAAAGGCAATGCTAGAGAATGCTCAAATTACTGCACAACTGCACTCATTTCACACACTAGCAAAATAATGCTCAAAATTCCCTAAGCCAGGCTTCAATAGTACATCAACAAAGAACATCCAGATGTTCAAGCTGGATTTAGAAAAGGCAGAAAAACAATAGATCAAATTGTCAACATCCGTTGGATGTTTCTTTGCAGAAAGCAAAGAACTAAAGAGCCTCTTGATGAAAGTGAAAGAGAAGAGTGAAAATGTTATCTTACAACTGAACATTCAAAAAACAAACATCATGGCATCTGGTCCCATCACTTCATGGCAAAAAATGGGGTAGCAATGCAAACAGTGACAGATTTTTTTTTCTTGAGCTCCAAAATCACTGCAGATGGTGACTGCAGCCATGAAATTAAGACGCTTGCTCCTTGGAAGAAAAGCTATAACCTACCTAGACAGCACATTAAAAAGCAGAGACATTACTTTGCCTACAAGTTCTGTCTAGTCAAAGCTATGGTTTTTCCAATAGTCACATATGGATGTGAGAGTTGGACTATAAAGAAAGCAGAGCACCAAAGAATTGATGCTTTTGAACTGTGGTGTTGGAGAATACTCTTGAGAGTCCCTTAGAATGCCTGGAGATCCAATCAACCAATCCTAAAGGAAATCAGTCCAGAATATTAATTGGAAGGACTGATGCTGAAGCTGAAACTACAATACTTTGGCCACCCGATGAGAAGTGACTCCTTAGACAAGACCCTTATGCCGGGAATAATTGAAGACATTAAGAGAAGGGGATGACAGAAGATGAGATGGTTGATTGGCATCACCAACTCAATGGACATTAGTTTGAGCAAGCTCTGGGCATTGGTGATGAAAAGGCAGCCTGGTGTGTCTGTTAGATTGCTGAGTCAAACATGACTGAGTGACTGAACTGAACTGAACTGGGAGTTTTTAAAATGCCACACTGAACAGAAAGATATACAGTATTCTACATTCTTGACTTTTACAGTGATAGCTTCTCAGTCCTTGAAATGCTATGCTCCATGTTTAATCAGTTAAATCAATTCAGTATTAATGTTGTGGGTCTTTTGTTGTTGTTATAATCAGTTTGTTCAGTAAACTTTGCAACTAAAATTAATTCACCATTCATTTGGGATTCATTTTCAATTCAATTTCTTGACCAAATTGCATTTTTATATTAAATTACATTCTTATGGATCTAAGTTGAGTGTGATTATAATGATTAATAAGGCCATGTACTATGTAAATTAATCATAATTGGGCACAGTGATTGGTAAGGTAAATCCCATTATAAAATATTGGATTTGAGAAATTGGAGATAGATTGGTTGGGTGAGGGGTTTAAGAATTATCATCTATTTACTTGTAAATTTGTTTCACTTAGCTCAACGTTACTTTTTTTTAATGAATGAATGAAAATAAGAATTTCAAAATTCTGCTTCAGATAGCAAAAGAATTGTAAGAGTCTTTTATATAAACCATAATTTCTTACAAGAAAGAACATTCTTTCTATGAAATTTTAGAATGCATTTTATGGAAGAAAGAAAAGTAAGAAAATAGGCTATCATCTAGTGTAAATACTTTGTGAATTTCATTCATATGAGCTATAAAATTTTAAAGCAAAGAAATTTCACTCTGGTGCAATGGTATTAACTACCATTTAAAGCAAAACTGACTTTACAAATACATTATAAAATATACATCTCAAGGAAACTCACCCTCACATTCTTTTCTTCACTATTAAATAATCCACAAGCAATTTCATTGTAGCTCACGTTTGTAGTATATGCTAATGTAAATATTGGGGAGAAGGCTTTGAATCATCTTTTATTCTCCAAGTTGCCTTTATGTAGTCTTCCTCTATTATTTCGCTACCAAACAACATACACAACAATGGATGGGATGTTTAGTTTTTTGTGTCAAGTTGACTGACCTATTGGATACCCATATAGCTGCTAAAACATTATTTCTGGATATGTCTGTAATGCTATCTATGGAAGAGATTAGCATTTGATTGATAGAACAATATGATGAGTCATAGAAAAAGAAAAATAATTCCAGAAAAACATCTGCTTCATCAACTACACTAAAACTTTTGGTTGTGAGGATCACAAATTACTGTGGAAAATTCTTAAAGAGACAGGAATACCAGATCACTTTACCTGCCTTCTGAGACAGCTGTATGCAGGTCAGGGCAACAGTTAGAATCAGACATGTAACAACTGACTGGTTCAAAATTGGGAAAGGAGTACATCAAGGCTGTATATTGTCATGCTGCTTACTTAACTTATATTCAAAGTACATCATGTGAAATACCAGGCTGGATGAAGCACAAGCTGGAATCAAGTCTGCCAAGATAAACATCAACAGCCTCAGATATGCAAATGATAACCACTCTAATGTCAGAAAGTGAAAAGAAACTAAAGAACCTCTTGATGAAAGTGAAAGGGGAGATTGAAAGAGCTGGCTTAAAACTCAATATTCAAAAAACCTAAGATGATGGCATCCAATCCTATCACTTCATGGCAAACAGATAGGGAAAAAATGGAAACAGTGACAGATTTTATTTTCTTGGGCTCCAATATCACTGTAGACAGTGACTGCAGCCATGAAATTAAAAGACACTTGCTATTTGAAAGAGAAGCTATGACAAATCTAGACAGTGTTTCAAAAAGTAGAGACCTCACTTTGCTGACAAAGGTCCATGTAGTCAAAGCTATAGTTTTTCCAGTAGTTATGTGGAGATGTGAGAGTTGTGCCACAAAGAAGACTGAACACCCAAGAATTGATGTTTTTGAACTGTGGTGCTGGAGAAGACTCTTGAGAGTCCCTTGGACTGCAAGGAGATCCAACCAGTCAATCCTAAAGGAAATCAACCCTGAATATTCATTGGAAGGACTGATGCTGAAGCTGAAGCTCCAATACTTTGGAGGTATCTATAGTCAAAGCTATGGTTTCTTTCCGGTAGTCATGCATTGATGTAAGAGTTGGTCCATAAAGAAGGGTGAGCAGTGAAGAATTGATACTTTTGAACTGTGGTGCTGGAGAAGACTCTTGAGAGTCTCCTGGACAGCAAAGGCATCAAATCAATCAATTCTAAAGGAAATCAATGTTGAACATTCATTAGAAGGACTGATGCTGAAGCTGAAGCTCCAATTTTTGGCCACCAGATGGGAAGAGTTGATTCATTGGAAAAGACCCTGGTGCTGGGAATATTGAAGACAAGAGAAGGGTGAGACAGAAAATGAGATGGTTGGATGGCATCAGTGACTTAATGAACATGAGTTTGAGCATGCTCTGGGAGGTGGTGAAGGACAGGCAAGCCTGGCATGCTGCAGTCCATGGGGTCACAAAGAGTCAGACAGAACTTAGTGACTGAACAACAACAGCAACCAAGGAATGATCACCCTAACTGGTAAGAACAGTTCTCATCTAATCTGTTGATGACTTGAATAGAACAGAAAGGTGGAAAAAGGGCAAATTTCCTCTCTTTGCTTGAGTTGAGACATCCTCTTTTCTTGCTCTGGGACATTAGGCTCTCCTGGTTCTCAAGTTTTAGGGATTTGACTAGGACTTACCACACTGGCTCCTGTAACTCTCATTCCTTCAGTCCGAGGCCAACCAACTTTCTTAATTCTCCAGCTTACAGAATGAAGACCATGGACTTCTCAGCATTCATAAGTATATAGTACAACTGCTATAATAACTCTCTTCGTATATATATCTTACTGGTTATGTCTCCTGGAGACCCCTGACCAATGCAATGGAGGTGTGACACCAAGGCATTTGAGATACATCTTCAATTTCAAAAGCATTTTGCAAGTCAACGAGATAGCTCTACTCCCTGAAGTGACTGAACCTCTTGCTTTACAAGAACATAAGTAGTGTCAAGAAAATCAATTAGTTATTTGGGTACACTTGATTGAAAGTAAAAACAAACAAACAAAAACTAACAAATAAAACAATAAGAACTACAAAATCTTATACTTGCTTATTACAGTAAAATAATTAAAAAAATTTTTGGTGGATAAAATTAGGATAGCTTCAGCCACAGCAGCATTTTAACTTAATTCCCTTTTGTAGTTCTTTCAGTTCTATTCTATATTTTATTAGGTTCCTAGAATTGTAGCAACAAAATTACTTTAAAAACTTTTCTTTCTTCACAGTTCTGGAGCATAGAAATCTTAAATCAAGGTGTCAGTAGGGCAATGTTCTCCTGAATACTCTAAGTTCCATTTCATGTGTTTCTCTTAGCTTTTGGTGTTGTTGGCAATCCTTGGTTTTCCAATATCTGTCTCCATTCTTTTGTTATCTTCTCCCTGAGATTAAGGCATTCAGCATAAACTTGTTGAACATCCTTATTTTTGTTAAGTTCTTCAAATATTTGATACTTTTAAAAAGATATACAGAAAGGTTTGTCAGAAAATAATAAATAAATGAGCAACTGTGTCTAAAAACTGACCAAGGATAGGATTCAGAACCCTATAGAGTAAATTACAAAGGGTTATAGTCCTCTCTGTTTAAATTACAATAATAATTTAAGTGCCAATTGGTATATTAATTTTTAGAGCTCTATGTACATTATATTATTGACTTTCTAATATTTTAGATCTTTGAGAAGATTATATTATTTTTGACTATAACATCAATACTATTTATTATGATACAATCATAATATTAATAAATTAATTATAGCCTAAAATTATTTGGACATATCTAGAAAATGAGAGGAGAGGATTTAAAACTCTTTTATATGAGGAATCCTGATATTTCTCTTCACTGTGGTATTTTCAGATCCCCTTTGGTCAATAAGCACACACATGATGCTTTATTTCTAATTTGCCTTAAGGAGTTCATAAAATTGTGGAGGCCTGTGCATAAATGAGATAGACTACTATAGCATGTGGGTAAGTACAATGTTGTATATAAAAAAGAAAAAAAATAAATTAAAAGATAAAAACTTAGACCGGAATCTATTTTTTTTTCTTGAGTATAAAAAGGAAATGGAATAGAAAAAGAACATAAAAATCAGTGTTCAAGAGGTTAGATAACAGCTAGAAAAATAGACAAAAATAAATCTGTCAAAAAAGCTTTTGAGAAAGGGAGAATGGACAGTAAGATGAAAGAAGAGGAGCCAAGAAACAGAAGAATTCAGAAACTTTTGCTTTGGTCAATCACAAATCCAAATAATCTACTAGAACACCACTCTTCTATAGTGTTGCTTATTCAGTGCTCACATCCTTGCTAAAGTTCAAGGAACGTATGGAAAATGAGAAAGTTATGACTGGAAATCTTCTGCAAGGTAGTCGACTAGTGTTAAGTAATAAACCCTAAATTCTTTAACTTCATCATTGCAGTGTATTACTTTGTCTTGGGTGCAGCAGTTAGAAATATTGAAACTATGGAACTCTTCAGTCTGCTCATCATAAAATTTTATTTTTAGGTAGGGTAAAAAACCAGAGAAGGAGATGGCACACCACTCCAGTACTCTTGCCTGCAAAATCCCATGGATGGAGGAGCCTGGTAGGCTGCAGTCCATGGGGTTGCGAAGAGTCAGACACGACTGGAGAGAATTCCCTTTCACTTTTCACTTTCATACATTGGAGAAGGAAATGGCAACCCACTTCAGTATAGGTGCCTGGAGAATCCCAGGGGCGGGGGAGCCTGGTGGGCTGCAGTCTATGTCACACAGAGTCGGACATGACTGAAGTGACTTAGCAGCAGCAGCAGGGTACAAAGTAAAATAGTTATAAGATTAATTAATTAATTAATTTAAGTCTAGTTAGTAAGGACCCTAACCAAGGAAAATACAGGGTACAGGAAAGGAGCTAGCTTCAGAACAAAGAGTTGGAGGCTATGTGCAGCTATTTCCATGAGGAAGCAAAATTCAAAAGAAGAGTGGCTGCTAAATGAAGATTGTAAAACACCAGCAAGAAAGAAAGAAGACTGAAAAATGTTACTATTCTACTCTTTCTCATGGTTTCATGTTTTACCCTCCCCCTGTTCTGTTTTAGTGTTTTTGGCGATTTTTACAAAGAATCTTTAAACCTATACTACAGTTAACTCTGGGGCTTCCCTGATGGCTTAGATGGCAAAGAATCTGCCTGCAATATGGGAGACTTGGGTTCAATCCCTGGGTTGAGAAATTCCTCTGGAGAAGGGAATGACTACACACTCCAGTATTCTTGCCTGGAGAATTCCATTGAGAGAGGAGTCTAATGGGCTACAGCCCATGGGATTGCAAACAGTCAGACAAGACTGAGCCACTAACACTTTTATTTTCATAGATAGCTCTAATTTGTTTGCAAAGTGATTATTTAGCATGTTATCAAAACATTTCTTTTGAAAGGAAATCAAGAAACTGTACACTTATCCAGAAAGTACATTACCTACTAACATTGAGACTTTTTTTCTTGCAAACATTAAACAAACAAATCAGATTTCCTACATTTCTGCTACAATAACTGAATTATAAAAAGCAGAAATAAACTGATATGTTGAAATGTTAACACTATATTTCATGCAATTCCATAAATAATTTTACTTGCCAAATTAATTTAGCTGGCCCTGTTATAAGTCCTACCACATGGATGATAAACAGGTGGAAGTGCTATAAACAAAAGATAATGATAAATGGCAGTGTATCAAGTAGGATGTGTAGAGATGTCAAATGAAATGTCACTGAAGTCAGTGCTAACACGACTTATTTAACTTCACCGTCTAGTACACAAAGAGAACAATAGAATGAGTGGAATTAATGAACATCCAAGAGTCTCTTTCCTGTGACACCACACTAGCTAAGACACAATGAAAAGAGCAGCAGGATTCATAACCTAAAAATGACTCAGTTTCTATACTTTGCCCAAAAAGAGTGAAAATGAAATAATTCCAAAATATAACAAGAAATTATACCACAGCAAAAGAATTAATACAGATTGAAGTTATATAATGAATATAAAATATTTTACAGAATTTTAGCATATAGTAAACACTTAAATCTATTTCTGCTTTATTGATTATGCCAAAGCCCTTGACTGTGAGGATCAAAAAAAAACTGTAGAAAATTCTGAAAGAGATGGGAATCCCAGACCACCTGACCTGCCTCTTGAGAAACCTATATGCAGGTCAGGAAGCAACAGTTAGAACTGGACATGGAACAACAGACTGGTTCCAAATAGGGAATGGAGTATGTCAAGGCTGTATATTGTCACTCTGCTTATTTAACTTCTGTGCAGAGTACATCTGGGCTGGAGGAAGCACAAGCTGGAATCAAGATTGCTGGAAGAAGTACCAATAACCTCAGATCTGCAGATGACACCACCCTTATGGCAGAAATTGAAGAATAACTAAAGAGCCTCTTGATGGAAGTGAAAGAGGAGAGTGAAAATGTTGGCTTAAAGCTCAACATTCAGAAAACGAAGATCATGGCATCTGGTCCCATCACTTCATGGGAAATAGATGGGGAAACAGTGGAAACCATGTCAGACTTTATTTTGGGGGGCTCCAGAATCACAGCAGATGGTGACTGCAGCCATGAAATAAAAAAGATGCTTACTCCTTGGGAGAAAAGTTATGACCAACCTAGACAGCATATTCAAAAGCAGAGACATTCTTTTGCCAACAAAGGTCTGTCTAGTCAAGGCTATAGTTTTTCCTGTGGTCATGTATGGATGTGAGAGTTGGACTGTGAATAAAGCTAAGCGCTGAAGAATTGATGCTTTTGAACTGTGGTGTTGGAGAAGACTCTTGAGGGTCCCTTGGACTGCAAAGAGATCCAATCAGTCCATCCAAAGGAGATCATTCCTGGGTGTTTATTGGAACGACTGATGTTGAAGCTGAAACTCCAGTCCTTTGGCCAGCTGATGCGAAGAGCTGACTCATTTGAAAAGACCCTGATGCTGGGAAAGATTGAGGGCAGGAGGAGAAGGGGATGACAGAATATGAGATGGCTGGATGGCATCACCGACTCAATGGACATGGGTTTATGTAGACTCTGGCAGTTTGTGATGGACAGGGAGGCCTGCTGTGCTGTGGTTCACGGGGTTGCCAAGAGTCAGACATGACTGAGCGACTGAACTGAAACACTTAAAACACATTACACTTTTTATATTATTGTAGTCAAAATGTCACTGTTATGCTGGAAATTGAAATTATATACAATTTCCTAAGTGAAGGAACATGAGCTGTATTTATTTTGTCTCTATGGGTGACTGTATTTCTTCAAGTCACACAAGCCATGCAGGCTTGATTAAGAGGTTCAAGGTAACAGATGACCTATTTTGAAACTATACTTTATGAAGAGGGATACATTATTAATCATTATTTTGAAGCAGGGAAGAAAAAATCTGACTCCATACTAGATTTATTTCTTTTGCATTTTCCTGGTAGCTCAGCTGATAAAGAATCCACTTGCAATGCAGGAGACCTGGACTTGATTCCTGGGTTGGGAAGATCCCCCGGAGAAGGGAACAGCTACCCACTCCAGTATTCTGGCCTGGAGAATTCCATTGACTGTATAGTCCAGGTGGTCACAAAGAGACAGACACGATTAAGCAAGTTTCACATTCATGTTCACGTTGCATTTTGTTGCTTTTGCTATGGCAACCCATTCCAATATTCTTGCCTGGAGAATCCTGTGGACAGAGAAGTCCATGAGGTTGCATGGAGTCGGACATGACTGAAGCAACTTAGCATGCATGCATTGGAGAAGGAAATGGCAACCCACTCCAGAGCCTGGTGGGCTGCCATCTATAGGGTTGCACAGAGTCAGACACGACTGAAGCAATGTAGCATGCATAGCATAACATGCAATCACTAAAGGAGCAATTTCTATGCTCTTCCTCTAGTAGAATATTGGGCACCTACTGACCTGGAGATTCATATTCTGGTGTCATATCTTTTTGCCTTTTCATATTGTCTCATATTGTTCATGGGGTTGTTGAGGCAAGAATACTGAAGAGGTTTGCCGTTCTCTTCCCAGTGGACCACATTTTGTTAGAACTCTTACAATAACCCTTCCATTGTGGATGTGTCTGCCAGTGAAAGTAAAGTCGATGCTATAAAAAAGAATATCAATAGGAAACTGAAATGTTACCATGAATCAAGGTAAATTGGAGGTGGTCAAACAGGAGATGGCAAGAATGAACATTGACATTTTAGGAATCAGTCAAATAGACAGGAATGGTTAATTTAATTCTGGTGACCAATATATCTACTACTGTGGGCAAGAATCCCTTAGAAGAAATGGAGTAGCTCTCATGGTCTACAGAAGTTGGAAATACAGTATTTGAGTGCAATTTCAAAAACAACAGAATGTTCTCAGTTTGTTTCCAAGGCAAACCATTCAACATGACAATAATCCAAGTCTATGCCCTAACCTCTGATGCCAAAGAAGCAGAGGTTGAATGGTTCTATGAAGATATACAAGACTTTCTGGGACTAACACCAAAGAAAGATATCCTTCTATTCATAGGGGATTGAAATGCAAAAGTACGAAGTCAAGAGGTACCTGGAGTGATGGGAAAGTTTGACTTGGAGTACAAAATGAAGCTGGGCAAAGGCTAACAGATATCTGCCAAGAGAACACACTGATCATAGCACACACCCTCTTCCAACAACACGAGACGACTGTACCCATGCACATCACCAGATAGTCAACACCAAAATCAGGCTGATCATATTCTTTGTAGCCAAAGATGGAGAAGCTCTACACAGTCAGCAAAAACAAGACCTGGAGCTGACTTTGGCTCCTTTTACAGCTCCTTACTGTAAAATTCAGGCTTAAATTAAAAGTATGGACCATTCAGGTATGACCTAAATCAAATTCCTTATGTGGCTCAGATGGTAAAGCATCTGCCTGCAATGCAGGAGACTGGGGTTCAATTCCTGGGTTGGGAAGATCCCTGGAGAAGGAAATGGCAATCCACTCCAGCACTCTTGTCTGGAAATTCCCATGGATGGAGGAGCCTGATAGGCTACAATCCATGGGGTCTCAAAGAGTCGGACATGACTGAGTGACTTCACTTTCACTTTATGATTATACAGTGGAGGTGATGAATAGTTTCAAGGGATTAGATCTGGTAGACAAAGTCTCTGAAGAACTGTAGATGGAGGTTTGTAACATTGTAGAGGAGGCAGTGACCTCTCTGCCATCCCCAAGGAAAAGAAATGCAAGGCAAAGTGATTGTCTGAGGAGGCCTTACAAATAGTTGCGGAAAGAAGAGAAATGGAAAGATATACCAAACTGAATGCAGAGTTCTAGAGAATAGCAAGGAGAGATAAGAAGCCTTCTTAAGTGAACAATGCAAAGAAATAGAGAAAAATAATAGAATAGGAAAGACTAGATATCTCTTCAAGAAAATTGAAGATAACAT